>NC_142080.1:0-1250000 GCF_059756535.1 Pantherophis guttatus
TTAACCCTAACCCTAACCCTAACCCAACCCCTAACCCTAACCCCTAACCCTAACCCTAACCCTAACCCTAACCCTAACCCTAACCCTAACCCTAACCCTAACCCTAACCCTAACCCTAACCCTAACCCTAACCCTAACCCTAACCCTAACCCTAACCCTAACCCTAACCCTAACCCTAACCCTAACCCTAACCCTAACCCTAACCCTAACCCTAACCCTAACCCTAACCCTAACCCTAACCCTAACCCTAACCCTAACCCTAACCCTAACCCTAACCCTAACCCTAACCCTAACCCTAACCCTAACCCTAACCCTAACCCTAACCCTAACCCTAACCCTAACCCTAACCCTAACCCTAACCCTAACCCTAACCCTAACCCTAACCCTAACCCTAACCCCTAACCCTAACCCTAACCCTAACCCTAACCCTAACCCTAACCCTAACCCTAACCCTAACCCTAACCCTAACCCTAACCCTAACCCTAACCCTAACCCTAACCCTAACCCTAACCCTAACCCTAACCCTAACCTAACCCTAACCCTAACCCTAACCCTAAACCCTAACCCTAACCCTAACCCTAACCCTAACCCTAACCCTAACCCTAACCCTAACCCTAACCCTAACCCTAACCCTAACCCTAACCCTAACCCTAACCCTAACCCTAACCCGAACCCTAACCCTAACCCTAACCCTAACCCTAACCCTAACCCTAACCCTAACCCTAACCCTAACCCTAACCCTAACCCTAACCCTAACCCTAACCCTAACCTTAACCCTAACCCTAACCCTAACCCTAACCCTAACCCTAACCCTAACCCTAACCCCAACCCTAACCCTAACCCTAACCCTAACCCTAACCCTAACCCTAACCCTAACCCTAACCCTAACCCTAACCCTAACCTAAACCCTAACCCTAACCCTAACCCTAACCCTAACCCTAACCCTAACCCTAACCCTAACCCTAACCCTAACCCTAACCCTAACCCTAACCCCTAACCCTAACCCTAACCCTAACCCTAACCCTAACCCTAACCCTAACCCTAACCCTAACCCTAACCCTAACCCTAACCCTAACCCTAACCCTAACCCTAACCCTAACCCTAACCCTAACCCTAACCCTAACCCTAACCCTAACCCTAACCCTAACCCTAACCCTAACCCTAACCCTAACCCTAACCCTAACCCTAACCCTACCCTAACCCTAACCCTAACCCTAACCCTAACCCTAACCCTAACCCTAACCCTAACCCTAACCCTAACCCTAACCCTAACCCTAACCCTAACCCTAACCCTAACCCTAACCCTAACCCTAACCCTAACCCTAACCCTAACCCTAACCCTAACCCTAACCCTAACCTAACCCTAACCCTAACCCTAACCCTAACCCTAACCCTAACCCTAACCCTAACCCTAACCCTAACCCTAACCCTAACCCTAACCCTAACCCTAACCCTAACCTAACCCTAACCCTAACCCTAACCCTAACCCTAACCCTAACCCTAACCCTAACCCTAACCCTAACCCTAACCCTAACCCTAACCCTAACCCTAACCCTAACCCTAACCCTAACCCTAACCCCTAACCCTAACCCTAACCCTAACCCTACCCTAACCCTAACCCTAACCCTAACCCTAACCCTAACCCTAACCCTAACCCTAACCCTAACCCTAACCCTAACCCTAACCCTAACCCTAACCCTAACCCTAACCCTAACCCTAACCCTAACCCTAACCCTAACCCTAACCCTAACCCTAACCCTAACCCTAACCCTAACCCTAACCCTAACCCTAACCCGAACCCTAACCCTAACCCTAACCCTAACCCTAACCCTAACCCTAACCCTAACCCTAACCCTAACCCTAACCCTAACCCTAACCCTAACCCTAACCCTAACCCTAACCCTAACCCTAACCCTAACCCTAACCCTAACCCTAACCCTAACCCTAACCCTAACCCTAACCCTAACCCTAACCCTAACCCTAACCCTAACCCTAACCCTAACCCTAACCCTAACCCTAACCCTAACCCTAACCCTAACCCTAACCCTAACCCTAACCCTAACCCTAACCCTAACCCTAACCCTAACCCTAACCCTAACCCTAACCCTAACCCTAACCCTAACCCTAACCCTAACCCTAACCCTAACCCTAACCCTAACCCTAACCCTAACCCTAACCCTAACCCTAACCCTAACCCTAACCCTAACCCTAACCCTAACCCTAACCCTAACCCTAACCCTAACCTAACCCTAACCCTAACCCTAACCCTAACCCTAACCCTAACCCTAACCCTAACCCTAACCCAACCCTAACCTAACCCTAACCCTAACCCTAACCCTAACCCTAACCCTAACCCTAACCCTAACCCTAACCCTAACCCTAACCCTAACCCTAACCCTAACCCTAACCCTAACCCTAACCCTAACCCTAACCCTAACCCTAACCCTAACCCTAACCCTAACCCTAACCCTAACCCTAACCCTAACCCTAACCCTAACCCTAACCCTAACCCTAACCCTAACCCTAACCCTAACCCTAACCCTAACCCTAACCCTAACCCTAACCCTAACCCTAACCCTAACCCTAACCCTAACCCTAACCCTAACCCTAACCCTAACCCTAACCCTACCCCTAACCCTAACCCTAACCCTAACCCTAACCCTAACCCTAACCCTAACCCTAACCCTAACCCTAACCCTAACCCTAACCCTAACCCTAACCCTAACCCTAACCCTAACCCTAACCCTAACCCTAACCCTAACCCTAACCCTAACCCTAACCCTAACCCTAACCCTAACCCTAACCCTAACCCTAACCCTAACCCTAACCCTAACCCTAACCCTAACCCTAACCCTAACCCTAACCCTAACCCTAACCCTAACCCTAACCCTAACCCTAACCCTAACCCTAACCCTAACCCTAACCCTACCCTACGCCCTAACCCTAGCCCTAACCTAACCCTAACCCTAACCCTAACCCTAACCCTAACCCTAACCCTAACCCTAAACTAACCCTAAAACTAACCCTAAAACTAACCCTAAAACTAACCCTAACCCTAAAACTAACCCTAACCCTAAAACTAACCCTAACCCTAAAACTAACCCTAACCCTAAAACTAACCCTAACCCTAAAACTAAAACTAAAAACTAAAACTAACCCTAAAACTAAAACTAACCCTAAAACTAACCCTAAAACTAACCCTAAAACTAACCCTAACCCTAAACTAACCCTAACCCTAAAACTAACCCTAAAACTAACCCTAAAACTAACCCTAAAACTAACCCTAACCCTAAAACTAACCCTAAAACTAACCCTAAAACTAACCCTAACCCTAAAACTAACCCTAAAACTAACCCTAACCCTAAAACTAACCCTAAAACTAACCCTAAAACTAACCCTAACCCTAAAACTAACCCTAAAACTAACCCTAACCCTAAAACTAACCCTAAAACTAACCCTAACCCTAAAACTAACCCTAACCCTAAAACTAACCCTAACCCTAAAACTAACCCTAAAACTAACCCTAACCCTAAAACTAACCCTAACCCTAACCCTAAAACTAACCCTAAAACTAACCCTAAAACTAAAACTAACCCTAAAACTAAAACTAACCCTAAAACTAAAACTAACCCTAAAACTAAAACTAAAACTAACCCTAAAACTAACCCTAACCCTAACCCTAAAACTAACCCTAACCCTAAAACTAACCCTAACCCTAAAACTAACCCTAACCCTAACCCTAAAACTAACCCTAAAACTAACCCTAAAACTAACCCTAACCCTAAAACTAACCCTAAAACTAACACTAACCCTAAAACTAACCCTAACCCTAAAACTAACCCTAAAACTAACCCTAAAACTAACCCTAACCCTAAAACTAACCCTAAAACTAACCCTAACCCTAAAACTAACCCTAACCCTAAAACTAACCCTAAAACTAACCCTAAAACTAACCCTAAAACTAACCCTAACCCTAAAACTAACCCTAAAACTAACCCTAAAACTAACCCTAACCCTAAAACTAACCCTAAAACTAACCCTAACCCTAAAACTAACCCTAACCCTAAAACTAACCCTAACCCTAAAACTAACCCTAACCATAACCCTAAAACTAAAACTAAAACTAAAACTAAAATGCTATTAAAAAGGGTTGTGTTTTTTTTCCCTGACTGCTATTCCTTCTTGGACCACAGGAGGGCACTGTTTTCTCTAGGGTTGCGGAACTGCCACAGAAGAATCTTAAAATGCCATCGAAAAGGTGTATTTCTTTTTCTGGCTGCGATACCTATTTTGACCACAGGACGGCACAATTTTCTGCACCTTAGCCATAACTTTCAAGTCACGGGACGGAAAACTGTGCCCTCGTGTGGCCAAAACAGGTATCGCGGCCGCAAAAAGAAAGAAACCTTTTGGATGGCATTTTAAGATTCTTCTGTGCCGGCTCCGCAATCCTGGAGAAAACAGTGCCCTCCTGTGGTCCAAGAAGGAATAGCATAACAACCCTAAAACTCCATTTAAAAAGTTTCTTTCTTTTTGTGGCTGCGATACCTATTTTGACCACAGGACGGCACAATTTTCTGCACCTTAGCCATAACATTTTCAAGTCATGGGACGGAAAACTGTGCCCTCCTGTGGCCAAAACCGGTACTGCGGCTGCAAAAATGGCATTTTAATGGGATTTTAAGGTTATTATCCTGTATCTTTATTGTTAACGTCTTATTAATATTTATTAAAGCAACGGGAGGCCCGTTTGCTGCAACACAGGAACTGGAAAAGAAATCCCCTTCAAAAGCCTTCACCGGAGTTAAGGAGGCCTGTGATGGCCTATTGATATTAATAAAGTTTTAATATTAAAGAATAACAACCCTAAAACTCCATTTAAAAAGGTTCTTTCTTTGGGTTGCTGCGATCCCTGCTTGGGCCCTTAGGAAGAACAAAGGAAGGAGGAGGAGAGAGAGGAAGGAAGAGAAGGGGAGAAGAAAGGTTGGAGTAAAGGTAAAGGTTTACCCAGAGCAGCCCTTAAAAAGTAAAAATGAAAAATGAAAGTTGAAAGGTCGTTTTTTACCAACGGCGATGAGGGTTGCACAGGAGGCGGACGGAAAGTTGCGCTGACGCTGGGAAGGTCGCTCCGAGAAGCGCTGGTACAGAAAAAATCGGCGACCGTGCTTTTTCTGCCTGCTATTCCTTCTTGGACCACAGGAGGGCACTGTTTTCTCCAGGGTTGCGGAGCTGCCACAGGAGAATCTTAAAATGCCATCGAAAAGGTTTCTTTCTTTTTGGGGCTGCGATACCTGCTTTGACCACAGGAGGGCACACTTTTCTGCACCTTAGCGATCACTTTGAAGTCATGGGACTGAAAACTGTGCCCTCGTGTGGCCAAAACAGGTACTGTGGCTGCAAAAAGAAACCTGTACCTTTATTATTAACGTCTTATTAATATTTATTAAAGCGACGGGAGGCCCCTTTGCTGCAACACAGGAACTGGAAAAGAAATCCCGCTTCAAAAGCCTTAACCGCAGTTAAGGAGGCCTGTGATGGCCCATTGATATTAATAAAGTTTTAATAATAAAAAATAACAACCCTAAAATTCCATTTAAAAAGTTTCTTTCTTTTGGTTGCTGCGATCCCTGCTTGGACCGCAGGATAGCGCTGTTTTTTGTCAACCTTAGCGTGGAGGCCGTTGTAGACCTTTGGACCTCAGGTTAAGGCTTTTGAAGCAGGATTCTTTCTTTTGTGTCCGTTATGTAGCTCCTGGGCCTCCCGTTGCTCTATTAATATTAATAAAGCTTTTAATAATAAAGAGACAGAATAATAATCGTTAAAAGGGGTTTTTTTTCTTTTTTTTTCTGGCTGCTATATCTGCTTGGGCCACAGGAGGGCACTGTTTTCTGTCCCTTAGCGATAGCTTTGAAGGTATCGAGATATTACTTTATCGTGGTGGTAGGCTGTGAGAACCCTAACCCTAACCCTAACCCTAAACCCTAACCCCGACCTTTGACATCCCCTGACCTTTAACCTTTGACCTTTGACCTCTGCCCCCCAGTGATTTACCTCCTTGCAGCAAGCAACAAGAAGAAACAGCCCATTTCAGCTTCAGCACAGCCTAATTAGCACAAGTTGATTGGATCCGCAGCCCGACTCTCAGCTGTTTTGCCTGGCCTCTGCTGCTTGCTGCAAAGAGGTAAATGGCTGGGAACAATTTTTTTTTTGTGCTACTCAAGCTATGTTGAAAATAAAAATGAAAGTAAAGCAGGCTATTTTGCTGTAACGAGGCAAAATTGCTGAGAGGAAGAGGCAGATTTCTTTTTCTTGTTTTCCTCACCAAAAAAGGTAGGTGCATCTTATAGTCCAGAGCATCTTATACTCCAAAAATTACAGTATATGCCGTTCGTCTCCCTGATAAGACGACTGTCTTATCAGGGAGACTGTGGCAGGCTACAGGCAATCTTCTCCGCAGCGTAAGAAGACAGAAGGATGCGTTGAATTTGACACTACCGATTTCCCTACGAAGCCTCTGCAACAGCACTTGCCCGCAAAACCCCCAGATTACAAGACTGGGGCTGTTCATCTTAGAAAAAGAGCCACGTGCTGAGGTGCAGACGTGAAGGGGAGGATGCCGTTCTCCCCCTCAAAACAGCAGTCCTAACGGATCAGGACAGGCCAAAGAAAGTCTTTCCTCAAGAAATTAGCGTTAACGTACAGAATCTGCTTCCGTGGGGACCAGGTGATGGCCACCGACCTCAATGGACTGAAAGGGGGGACGATGGAGGGGACTGTTTGTCATGAGGCTACGTGCTGCCTGGGGCGATGAGGGCTAGATGCTTGAGCTGAAGGAGGCTTTCCTGTCCTACTTCTTGGGCTTTCAACCGGTCCGATGGAAAGCAAAATCCGAGCGGGCTTTAACTGAGTAAGAGGGTCAAGACTGCCGCTGGAGATTCGGAGGGCAAAGGAGCCCGGGGGGCCTAGCGGAAGAGGTGGTGGAGGACGGAGGCGGTCCCTCTGACTAGGGACGGGTGCAGGGAGGAGAATGGGACCGAGGGGCCGGTCCTTGGAAATGGATGGCTGCAACCGGTAAGCGAATGGGGTTCCCGCGCTTTTGAATATTTCAATTTACTGAGAAGAAACAGCTACGGTATCTTATATAAGCCGTAAGCAGGTGATGGGTCCAGCTGAAAAATCTACATGGACAAAAATGTGTAAACTGCAAAATACAGGTATAATTTTATTTACGGTTTAATATAGTATTAACAATTATAGGCAATCTGGCCTGACTATTTGCACTGAAATAGGAACAACTCCTTCTCTCAAAGTATATCCCCAAAGGACAGCTATCAGGGAGATATGCCGGTACTGCTCTATCCCTCGTGATCGCTTTAGAGGTGCGATTGGCCTCTGCCTTGAAAGATCCTGGATCCCGGGGTCTCCCCGGTTGCTGTGTCACAGCTGGATACTCACGGATTGGTGCGTGAAGGGCCACGTGTTCCTGGGATGGCGTGGAGTACTTGTACTGCTTGCCACAGAATTTACAGGTATAGTTGCCTGTTTCTACAAAGTAAGAAAACAATTTTCGGAAGGAGAAAAGGTTTTCCCAAAAACCCTTGACCCAAACGTGGATCTCAATTCAGAGCGTAGCAGGCTAGATGTTTCCCACGTGACCTCGTGAGATGAGTTCCAAGTTTTCTTGACCGAGGGGGCCCTGGGCGCCCACCTTCGTGTTAACTGTTTCCTCTGTTTTGCCCCAGCTCTCTTTCCTGGAGAGAGGCTGAAAAGACACGGCTGCTACAGAGGCTAGACTTCCTTTTGCAGAAGTAGCGTTTGGGAGTGGGCTGTATAAACCGTCGCAGACAGCAAAGGCCAAGTCGCGCTCTCATCAGCGCTTACGAGGGGTATCATCTCAGATCGTGATCGATTTCTAGTTTTAATATCGCTCCCCACCCTCAATTTCACCCTATTCCCGAAGAAAACATGGTAACGTACTTTTTTTTATCCCAGAGGACAATACTTAGACGATATCTTCCCCTTTAATGAAGAGCTCTTTGTGAATTCTAAAATTAAGTCATGAGAAATGCAAGTGGAATGTTTTTCCTAGGTCTGAATATAATTATAAATTATAAATTATAAATAACGTGCGCTTAATTCCTTCTCTTTGCAATAAAGTATTTACATCTAAATACTTTGGCCAAATTGGATTGTTTTAACCAGATGCTTATAAAAGTATGTAACGTTAAGCGAGAATAATTTTATAATTCCCCGACTCAACCGTGTTTGTTTCTTCTCTATGTCAAACGTGGAAGATTAACTTTTTGGTTTACTTAGGAGTGCTATTTGCAAGCAGGTTGCTTGTCTCCTGACGGATGGCCGCAGTCCGAGTTCGAGCTGTTGCTTTGCGTGCAAAAGGTCCAGGTTCACCCCTGCGTTTCCAGGGAAGGGCTGGGAAAAACCCCTCTGCTTGAACGGATGTTCAGAGCCCTGCAGCCGGTCCGTGCCGATAGTCGTGGGACGGATGGACCGACGAGCAGACCTGATACTGAGCGGCTTTCGGGCATCCTGGGAGTTATTCTGCCTGCTACGCCTTGGAAAACCTAGCGGTTGCTATCGGTGCTCCTTAAACAAACTCCGGTGAAAGATACATCCGAGGAAGATTTTCCGACGTGTCACCAGCCGTGCCCACAGGAATGGAGTCCGGGTCCCGCACGGGCAAAGAATGTGCTCTTTCTGTTGGACTACTGAGAGCTTCCTGCCTTTGCCAGAAACGCTCCATCCGTGGCTTGGGCCTCAAACCTCAGCTCTGAAACGCTGAAAGCTAGTGAATGACTTAAGTTGCAAACTCGGTCAATCGTACTTGGACCGATCTTCTGAAAGGGCTCGGGCTCCTCTTCTTTCACCTCCTCCTTGGCAATCGTTGCTTGGTCGTAGGGGTCTGCGAGAGGAGAGAAGGAGGAGAGAGCTGATCGGGGCGTGTGGAAACGCCTCCCTGGCTTTATCCCTCGGGCCCTGCTCTCATCCTTAGTCTTAAATAGACTAACATACATTTCACACGTGTATGGTATTTTTACTGATTATATTTTTCTTGATAATCTCCCTATTAAAGTGACTAATAATAAGATGCGTGTTTCCAATTCGGGATATAAAATTTGCACTTATGATTTCTTTTTAAAGTGTGACAACTTGATTGCAAAAAACTGCAGTTGTTCTTAACAAGAGTCAGACTGCTTCCAAAAAGCAACACGACCGGCCTACCTCTACCAAGAGGCCCCGAGACTCTCCTATCCACCAAACAGGCGCTCTTTCTCCCGACGGAGTGGATTAATATCTGCACATACCCACGGGTGCTTCAAACTGCAACACGGCAGGGCTTCCGGCTCCATTCTCCATCCGTTGAGCATTCGCCCGAATGCTCCTCGGTCAAAGACTTCCTAAAGGGTTGGAATCGTTGAGCCAGAAGTTTCTATTGGCTGAAACTTTATTGCCAAAAGTTGTATGGTATTATGTCTCTAAACGAGCTGGGTATATGTAGATAAGCGCACACACAACAACAACAACATTCTAATGGTTTCCCTTGGATTTTGATTTTTTGCATCACCCAATGGTGTCAACGGCCCTGCACAAAAGCTCCCCTCCCCAGCTTCTTTCCATAAAATGCAGGCCGGGGTTACCTGCGAAGAGCTCTAAGCGATAACTAAAGGTCCTGAGAACGGGTGCCGGAGCCTGCAGGCTTGCCTGTCCCGTGCCTCCTTTCCCTTCCCTTGGGAGGAGATGGGAAGCTCTAGTCCCGTGATGGTGAACCTGTGGCATGCGGAGCCATATTGGTGGGCACGCGAGTGTTGCCCTAGCTTGTTGTGGATTTAATAAGACAAACACAACTTTTGGATTAATCAGAGACAATTTGTATATTGCGCAATAGGTTCAAAGCTCTGTACGTGAAGCGTTGAACAAAGACAGAAATTAGGTACAATGGTTTTATACCCTTCTAGACAAAGGATTCTGTTAACTCAGCAATTCATATGGTCATATACATTTGTCATTTTTAACTGACATTTCCTAATTACTGAGTTTCTTTGCAAAACAGTTATAATTCTTTTTGTAGATTACTGAAGCATAGACTCAAATCATCTTCTGACGATAGACAACTTTTAACTCATGTGGATCCCCTTGACCTAACCAACCTTTAAGCTGTATGTCATTAGAATGTTCCTTTCTTCTGACAACTTACAGGCCTCCTAGAGCAGTGGTTCTCAACCTGTGGGTCGGGACCCCTTTGTGGGTCGAATGACCCTTTCACAGGGGTCGCCTAAGACCATCGGAAAACACATATTTTCAATGGTTTTAGGAATAATTTTATGGTTAGGGGTCACCACAACATGAGGAACTGTATTAAAGGGTCGCGGCATTAGGAAGGTTGAGACCCACTGTCCTAGAGGAACCAAAATTTTGGCTGAGTTGTACTTTTTCTAACCGGATGCATTGCTTTTTAGAATCGAGTGAATAGAAAGTTATCCAGTGGTCATCTATCAGAGCCCGCTTCATTTACATTAAGCTCAACTCCAGCGTGCATGCACATGTTGGCCAACTGATTCCGGTCCCACCGGAAGTCAGGAAACGAGACGAAACAAAACCCTAACCCTAAACCCTAAAAGATTGAACTGGAAAGGGAAACGACAGGAGAGAGGGGAAGGGAGAACAGAGGACACGAGAGAACAGGAGAAAGAAGAAAGGGGAAAGGAAAGGAAGAAAAGGGAGGGGAAAGAGGAGTAGAGGAGTGGGGGAAGGGAAGGGGAAGTAGGAAAGAGAAGGAGAGGAAGAACAAAGGAAAAACGAAGGAAGTAGGAGGAGAGGAAGGAAGAGAAGGGGAGAAGAAAGATTGGAATAAAGGTAAAGGGTAAAAGAGCAGCCCTGAAAAAATAAAAATGAAAGTTGAAAGGTCGTTTTTTTCCAACGGCGATGGGGGTTGGACAGGAGACGGACGGAAAGTTGCGCTGACGCTGGGAAGGTCGCTCCGAGAAGCGCTGGTACAGAAAAAGTCGGCGACCGTGCTTTTTCTGCCTGCTATTCCTTCTTGGACCACAGGAGGGCACTGTTTTCTCCAGGGTTGCGAAACTGGCACAGAAGAATCTTAAAATGCCATCGAAAAGGTTTCTTTCTTTTTGGGGCTGCGATACCCGCTTTGACCACAGGAGGGCACAATTTTCTGCACCTTAGCGATAACTTTGAAGTCACGGGACGGAAAACTGTGCCCTCGTGTGGCCAAAACAGGTATCGCGGCCGCAAAAAGAAATAAACCTTTTCGATGGCATTGTAAGATTCTTCTGCGCCGGCTCCGCAACCCTGGACAAAACAGTGCCCTCCTGTGGTCCGAGAAGGAATAGCATAACAACCCTAAAACTCCATTTAAAAAGTTTCTTTCTTTTTGTGGCTGCGATACCTACTTTGACCACGGGAGGGCACAATTTTCTGCACCTTAGCGATAACTTTGAAGTCATGGGACGGAAAACGGTGCCCTCGTGTGGCCAAAACAGGTACTGCGGCTGCAAAAAGAAACCCTTTTAATGGGATTTTAAGGTTATTATCCTGTATCTTTATTGTTAACGTCTTATTAATATTTATTAAAGCGACGGGAGGCCCCTTTGCTGCAACACAGGAACTGGAAAAGAAATCCCGCTTCAAAAGCCTTCACCGGAGTTAAGGAGGCCTGTGATGGCCTATTGATATTAATAAAGTTTTAATATTAAAGAATAACAACCCTAAAACTCCATTTAAAAAGGTTCTTGCTTTTGGTTGCTGCGATCCCTGCTTGGACCCTTAGGAAGAACGAAGGAAGTAGGAGGAGAGAGAGGAAAGAACAGAAGGGGAAAAGAAAGGTTGGAGTAAAGGTGAACGTTTACCCAGAGCAGCCCTTAAAAAGTAAAAATGAAAAATGAAAGTTGAAAGGTCGTTTTTTACCAACGGCGATGGGGGTTGCACAGGAGACGGATGGAAAGTTGCGCTGACGCTGGGAAGGTCGCTCCGAGAAGCGCCGGTACGGAAAAAATCGGCGACCGTGCTTTTTCTGCCTGCTATTCCTTCTTGGACCACAGGAGGGCACTGTTTTCTCCAGGGTTGCGGAGCTGCCACGGAAAAATCTTAAAATGCCATCGAAAAGGTTTCTTTCTCTTTGATACCTGCTTTGACCACAGGAGGGCACAATTTTCTGCACGTTAGCCATAACATTTTCAAGTCATGGGACGGAAAACTGTGCCCTCGTGTGGCCAAAACAGGTATCGCGGCCGCAAAAAGAAATAAACCTTTTCGATGGCATTTTAAGATTCTTCTGTGCCAGGTCCGCAACCCTGGAGAAAACAGTGCCCTCCTGTGGTCCAAGAAGGAATAGCATAACAACCCTAAAACTCCATTTAAAAAGTTTCTTTCTTTTGGTTGCTGCGATCCCTGCTTGGACCGCACGATGGTGCTGTTTTCTGTCAACGTTAGCTTTTCCAACAGAGGAAAATAAATCCTGCTTCAAAAGCTTTAAACCGAGTTAAGAAGACCTATGATGGCCTATTAATATTAATGTTTTAATAATAAAGAATTATTACCTTAAAACGCCGTTAAAAGTTTATTTCTTTTTGTGGTTGCTATATCTGCTTGGTCCGCAGAAGCATTGAATAGCATTGAAGCCATCGAGATATTACTTTATCGTGGTAGTAGGAAGTAGGGGGATGACAATGAAATTCGGACAGGAAGCCAGCCGTGATGGAAAGGTCGTTTGTCAATGGCAGTGGGGGTCGGCGACGGTGAACGGACAGGAAGTCCGCCGTGCCGAGAAGGCCGCTGCGCAAGGAAGTTGGAGGGATGACTGAGAAGGATGGACCGGACGTCGGCCATGGCAGGAAGGTCCTTTTCCAAAGGCACTGGGGGAGGGTCGCGATGAACGGACAGGAAGTCCGTCATGCCGGGAAAGCCTTTTGGAGAGATCTGAAGAGGAAGCCGGTGGCCACGCGAAAAAAGGCCAACGGAAGCGGCTCGTCCCTTTCAGAGGAGCGTAGAGTAGCGGTGCTTTTGCTGCCGCTCTGCACTTTGGAGCTTCGCTTCTCGACGATCCTGGGTAAAAGTGGAGGAGGAGACGTTGACGTTG
The DNA here is from genome assembly GCF_059756535.1 of Pantherophis guttatus. Lineage (NCBI taxonomy): Eukaryota > Metazoa > Chordata > Lepidosauria > Squamata > Colubridae > Pantherophis > Pantherophis guttatus. Next base: position 13,112 of record NC_142080.1, read on the forward strand.
CCTTCCCTGTTTTATTTTTTCCTAAATAAAACGTAATTGTGCGTGAAATTGTTTTTATCTTTTTTCCCCAGAACGTCTGTTGAGCAAACAATATTGGGTCAAATTCACCTGAACCTCCCCTTTTATCAAGGCCTTTTGCAACACTAAAAATCAGGCGACCTCTCTTAAAACCCGTATTTCTAACCACGATGATAGGTTTCCGTGGGGTTAAGCAGGCCCTACGAGGCTACGGCACGTTACCGTAACTGTCGAGAGGGTTTCGTTCTGCCCACCCTCCCTGCGACAAATGACAGGTCGACCCTTTTGTCCGGGATTAAATTGTGGATGATGGGTTTTATCGGCAGGAGACCTGAAGTGAAGTTACAGATGGATCTAATTTGTATGCTGCCTATCTCGGTATGAAGCGATTCTGGGTCTTCCGTTCAAACACCCACCGTGGCTTCAACCTCGAAGAGGGGAGCTGATCGCCCACCTGCCTCCTTCCCTGAACTGGCCAGCTTGCAGCCTCCCGCCTCGTCCCCGCCCTCTGCTACTGCTTCCACGCTGGCTCCCGGGACTTGCTCTAGGCAAACGCTGAGGTTATTTTCAGGGCTACTTTGTGCAGGAAAGTTTCCTTTATCCCAGGAACACCGAGACGCAATCTCTCTGATGGGTAGGGTTCTCCTTCCTAGGTAGGAGAACTTTTTTTGTGTGTTTCTCAGGTCTTGTAGAAAACGCCTCAACCGTGCAGCGGCTCAGCCTTCTCTCTTCCAGCTATGTAGTTGCTTTGGGTCGCTCTGCAGCGCCCTTGTAAATGCACGTGGCGTCAGAGAAAGCACCCTTTGCTCCTTCAGCATTGGCCGCTGATATGAGGGCAGCTATGACAAAAGGTTAAGCCTGTAGTAGCTAACGGGCTGGCTCCCAGAGTTGCCGCTTGTCCGCTCCCAGCCTTGAGAGCAAGAGGGTAGGAGTCAGTCAGCCTTGCTTGATGTTCTCCGCTGGCCTGGTCAATGCTTTTGGCTCCTTACCACGAAATGACGCTTTGAAATACCAGCACAAGCAAATAGGTTAATAGCTATATAAGATTTTAATACCTGTAATATTTAATCCGCTGGTGGTTTCCGTTTCTCTTTAAGTCATTTTAACAAAGTAGCAACGGAGTTCATTATTCTGACGCCTTGGTTGTATTACAGCCATCTCAGGGTTGCTACGGTGCACTAGAGGCCACACGTGGAAAATAGTGTACAGTTCTGGTCACCGTGATACAAAAAAAGACATCGAGGCCCATGTGACCGTGAGGAAGCTGCAGCAGTTGCAAAGGAGCCCAAACACACTGCGGCAACTCAGAACAGCAGAAAAAGGAGACGGGGCATCTATGCAACACAAGGAAGGTTGCTCCGAAGGAAAGTGGGGGGCGGCTCGGAGGGCAGACAAGAAGCAGGCCGTTCTGAGCGGAAGTGGGAGAGGGCCCCAGAGGCGGCCACCCACCCTCTCGGGAGGAGCCTCAGCCACTGAGGTTTCGGCCACTGCCCTCCCTGCCCTTCGGGGCTCCACTCGGGAGACTGCCGGGCAGGGACGGTGTGGCCGAGGCACTGTCGAGACGTTGCTCTCCCCGGTTTTGCTTTCCGAACGGTAAAATATAATTGTGCAAAACAGTATCTTTACCTTGTTTTCTGTAGTTCGGTTAGGGAAACTATATTACTACAAAGCTTTTATTTTCCCATTTGCAAATAGCTGGCGTGACCTGCTAGTGTGGGGGTCTCTCTGAGATGGACCCTCGATAAGGAGGAGGAAGGCTCGGCTCTTGGTCTCTACAAAAAGATGCAAATGAATCGCCTTTTGAAATGCCGTCACGTCAGAAAGGAAACATCTGCAACTGAGCGTTCTTGTACTGTGCCCACTCGCCCCGCCCCCCAATTTACGTCCATCCTTGGATGCTGAATTGCCCCCCTAGTTAACTGCTAACCGTTTAACAGCCAGCAGGCAGTCACATACACCAGACAAGGAAATGGGCAATTTTTTTTCAACATCTTATAAAAAACAATTTTATTATGCAAATGTAGGATGTGGGCTAATTCCCCAGCTCCTAACCTGCTGTACATTTTTCCCAGGGGTACTAACTACACCCTCCTGTGCTCTGGAGTCTATGACTCAGTGCTGTTTTTTTTTTCCTCTCCCCTTTTCCTGGGGGTGTCTTTGCTCGCTGACTAATGTTCAAACAAAACTACAGAACTGGGAAAAAACAAAAAGACGAGGGTTGTATTGTTTTAAAGGTGGAAGGCTTTGGAAGAGAAGACTTGGCTGATAAATGACTACTGTTGCTTTTTAAATTTCGGCTTGAGTTCTTCCAGACAGCGTGGCAGGAAAGTTTGGAGAGTGCGCGTCAAATGTTTTTAGTCCAAAGCCAAAAATTAAAATCAAAACCTCTGTTATTTGGATCTGAAAAATATTTCCTTTAATGGTATGCATCTTACTGTGAGGAATTTGTGGGGATGAAGGCGAGGGGGCTCAGAGTCTAACGTTTCTGCTCAGTCCTTGCTCTTTACGTCACACACCAGAAATGTGAGAAGGGGCTCCAGAAAAGGCCATCAGTCTGTGGGTTCTAGGACTGACTCGCTCAGAGCCAGATCCCAATAATGCTCAGTGCCGTGTTTTTTAAAATGCTCCCGTGCCATGTTTTCGGTAGGACACTGCTTGAATTTCATCTCGCCAAAGCTCCGCTCCTTTGCCGTGCCCTAAGAGGACAAAGAGAGGGCAGGAGAGATTCTCAGCAAGCCAAGGGTTGCCTTACAGGCCCTCTAAACGATGCGTTGACTGGCGGGTCACATAATGCACTAAATCCCTTTTTCCTTACCCGTGGCTCACTGGGGAAGCCCTGAGGGATTGGTTGAGCACAACATGCTAAAACCGTAAACCGTGGCTTACGAGCCACAGCTAGCTAAAAAGTGGGAGATGTCAGGAATCAAAGAAAAAGGGGGGGAGGGAGTTCTGAAGGACCAATCCTACAGAGCACCCACCGTTGGGATCCTCCGGGTGTTTCTCGGTCCTGTCGCTAAAGGGGCATAATAAAAAGCAGGATTTTCTTAGTATGACCGAGAACCACCTAATACCTCAGTTGGACCATAAATAATACTCACCTCCCAAACCAGAGAACATTTGTTGGTTTTTTTCACAGATTCCTCATCAGATTCATCATCGTCTGCAAGAAAAATAAACTGCTTAGGGTGTAAGAATGGGGAAACGACTGAAGATGGATTTGTCTATTCAAAAGCATGTTCGAAATCAGATCGGAAACATCCTTTATTCAAACGGAAGGTGAAAATTCTGCCGTTTCTTTAGAAAAGTCAGGATATAGATCTTTCTGAACTCAGTAGCTCATGGGAAGAAGTGAACTTCCCCGACTTCCTTTTAGTCTTTCAATTTTTGAACCAGCTCCGTGTAAGGGATGGCTGCTCCTTCCTGTTATTTTATTACTTTAAAAGTGCTGTAAGTCGACTTTCTTCTTAGGAGAACCAAGAAACTAATGGTGAAATAGATTTATACAAATCTATTCAATAGAATACAACAGCTGATAGAACAGAATCTTTTAAACCTAAAAGCAGCCACTCAAAGTTCGTTCTTCGATGTGTTCCTGACCGGGGAACTTCTCTGATTCTCCAGGACTTTGGAAGGAAGCTGGGTGCAGGAGTTCAGTGTTTCGTTTGAAAACCCCAAAAGAAGAAATGGCTTTTCTCTCTTTTCGACATCTTCAGAAGACGATGCTGGCGGTGGGGCCTGGAGCATCTTGCCTTCCGTTTTCTTACAGATGCTATTTCTGTGATCTGTTCTGCAGATGGACAGAATCTTCCTTTCTGTGTCTGCATCCCTTCCAAAAAAAAATGTCTGCATGCCTTCCAAAAAAACATACTGGGCAGTGCTTAGAGCCAGATGCAGCCTTCCTTAACCCCCAACCTTGCCTCCTCCTCCACCACCTGTCCTAGTGGGGCCCTTGCCAGAGCTTGCAGGATGTGCTTCGAGCGTATCACCTTGCAGAGTTATTTTTAAGTTTCAGCATTTTGGCAGCTCAGTCGATCGCTTTTATTTACTTAATCTCAGTAAACGTTTCCAGGCTAGGCCCGTAGCAGAAGTGCACTTCCTTACCGTCTCCTTTTGTGTTTGACGTCTGCTCGTCCCATTTTATTCGATATAACATGAGCCGCTTAAATTTCTTCTGTGCTTTGGGACCTTGGAAAGAAGGCAGAAAAGGCAGAACTGACAGGCAGCGTGGCAACAAGTGATGAAGCACAACTTCATAAACACAACTGGGAGGGGGACTGAACTCCTGATCCTTAAGAAAGCACCTGTGCCAGGTGGCCCCCTCGTGGTCACAACCATAAACTGAGGCCAACTCTCAAAAGAAAAGCCAGAGACATCCCAAAGACTTGGCCTACCCTGACATAATGGCCTGAAACCAGTTTTGTTTGTTAACTGCAAGTTGCGCAAAGTGACTCTATTTTTTTTACTGCTGCCTGCTCTGCTGATGGACAGAACCTTCCTTTCTGTGTTCTGCATCCTTTCCAAAAAAAAAACCCAAGAACCATCGTTGCCTTAATCCAGGTGCAGCCTTCCTGAATCCCCAACCCTGCCTCTTCCTCCTTCTCCTCCTTCCGGAACAGGGCAGGGTACACAAACTGCCTGGGCCTGCTGGAAGTTTTAGCTTCTTAGAAATGCAGAGCATGATACATTATACAACCCGGCCTACTCGCCCATCCTCTTACCTCCTTCTACCACCACCACATTGACATCTTTATGTAAAACCACAACTCCAGTTAAGTACAACTGGCTGGCGTTAGCTTCAATTTTGAATTTCTTTGCTGGGTTACCTAGATTCCGGACTCTGTGGGCAAAAGAACGGAACAGATCGGGTCACTTCGGGGAAGAGGAGGCTGCAACAGACCAGGGGAGTAAGGTGCCCTCGCTTTGGGAAGGAAAGACGCTCACCTGTAAACGGCTATGTGAACGCCCTGCGAAATATCTTCCTTAAGCTTTTTCACCTTTTTAGCTTTCCTCTGTTCCACCGTCAGCTTCCGTGCAGCGTTTGCCTCCTCGTGAGCTCTGCAAGCACATCAATGCAGTCCGTCTAAACGCTCTGCTGGGGTGCCTCAGCGAATGGGCAGCTTCTGGTCCTGCAAGAGGCCCCTTCCCAGCTTGCCCCAGCCAGAAAGGTCTGCGACAGGAACACAGGGCCTTTTCTGCATTCGCCTCCTCGCCCACCTATCTTTTAGTTCAGTTCCCTGCTTTTATTGCTTTGCATATTTATAACCTCCCTTTCCACCAACTGGTCTCAAAGCGTCAGATTGTTAATGGAAGATGGTCAAAAGGGTCAAATGTTCTGCCCCCTCATCAGCTTCAGCATAAAGCAAAAGCATCTGGGAAGAGCCCAATCAGATCCTCCCCCAGAATCCTCCGCCACTGGGAGGGAGGGAGCTTGCAAGAGTGCAACAGCCTTACTTCTGCCTCTTTGCCATCTGTGCTCGGACGTGGGCTTCTACTTTGGTTGGATCCTGAACAGCTTCTGTCCCCAAAACCCGCATCAGGTTCGAGATTCTGACTGCAGAGAAAGAAGAGGCAACAAGGGTGTTCGCTGGCATCCCCCACGAGGCTTCCCCCTCCTCCCTCAGACTGCTCCAAAGAGGCTGTGCTACCTTTTGGCTCCGGAGGGGGCATCAGGCCGAGCCGCACTTTCTCCTGCAGCTCCTTCTGGGCTTCCCGGCGGGTCTGGCGACGGAGCTTCTTCTGCTCTTTTTTGGTCAGGTAAACCCCAAGGGTCACCGGCAGGTCACTGTCCACTGCAGAGTAAGAGACGTTATTCCTTTTTTCCCCCTGAGAGAGTCAAGGAATTGGGTGGCTCTCCTTCTGGCTTTCTGGGGGAGTCCACTGCTCCCGAGAGTGCCCTTCCCCCTCCCAAATGGAGTTGGCAGGTGGGGAGGGGGCAGTTTCAAGGAGGGGTTCTGCCTCCCTCAGAGAGGGAATGAGGCGCTTACCTGGAGGGCTGAGCTGAGCCGGATGCTCCACCAAGTTCGTGATGCCAAAATAGTCCTCCCGCTTAAGCAGATCAGTGGCTTTTCTGAAAAGGAAAACAGATCCACCCAACTACCGATGTCAACCGGTCTCCTTCCAGATGATCATCTGCGGAGGGGCTGTTCACACCTGGCCTGGTTTGGGCTCAACAGCACAGCCCCTCCTGGCATACTTCACATAACCAAGGCACAGGGCAAGCTTCTACAAACAACCGGTACGTTCCTCCTTGTCTCCCTGGCATCTGCTCCTGACCCTCGCCTCCTCCCTCGGCAGCCCCCAACCTTTTGGGCACCAGAGACTGGTTCCGTGGAGGGAGGTTTTTCCACAGACCAGAGGGGGTGTGGTTTTGCATACTGCCTGCATCCCGCGGATGGGGCTTTGCTTCTTTGCGCAGCCCGGTTTCTGGCATGCTGCGGACCGGTGCCATGGACCGGGTGGGGGATTGGGGAGCCCTGCTCTAGAAGACGCAGCGACCGGCCATCTTTCAGAGCGCTCCTCAGCTGAGGAGACACTTGGGCAACCGTGATTGTCCTCTGCCAAAGGAATGGAATTGCCCTTCCAGTAGCCCTGGGAAGATGCTGTCTAGAACCACCTGGAGCTGAGCTGGCTGGGGGCCCTGCACCTCCCCCAAAATGCCTCTGAGCCACTTACATGTCCATGCCGTTGGGGATGATGTAGGAGTCCCACCACTCCACCTCAGGAATGTCCCCCTCTTTCACCTCCTTCTTGGGAGTGATGAGGGCCAATTTGGTCGAGGTGTGAATTCCCGTCTTTTTGGCAGCTTGTGAGATCTCTGCTTGGAGTTTTTCTAACTGAGCCTGGTGACCAAAGAGACATTTTCAAGGTGTACCAGAAGCACAATTTTCAGGGTGGGGGAGGGGGGGGAGGGTGGTGGGCAGCCGGAAGGAGAGGATCCGATGACCTGCAGGGCTGGTGAGGGAAGGGCCTTCTTTAGGGTTTCTACCATCTGTCCCTGCCTGCCAGTTTATTGCTCAGGCAACTGAAGGAGGATCCCCACACTCCCTTAGCGACCCCCATAGTGCCCTACCTTCGTCCGCAGCCGTTGGGCTATTTTTTCAAACTTGCCCTTGTCGTGAAACCTGAAAGTCCTCTTTGGCCGCTGAGCTGGGGCAGCGGAGACCCGGGGGTCAAAATAAGTGTTGGACTCCATGTCCTCTGAGGGCTTCTCCTTCAGCTGCTGCTTGAACTGCTCCCTCTTCACGGCCCGGATGTTGGCCTTGAGTGTCGGCATGCGGTGGGTCAGCTCCACCTCCTTACCGGTGGCATCCACCGTGCGGCCTTGCTCGTCCAGAATCAGTGGCGTTGGTTTGCTCTGGTCTTTCAGCTCCACCTTCCTGGGCCAAGACATCCACAGCACAGCTTGGGTTAGCATGCAGTTCTCATGCGCTTGGGCAGATCAGGAGCCACCGTACTCAGGAGCATGACCCAACTGTTCAGAAACGGCCCATCTGTGCGGCTCCCTGACCCGCCCAAATCTCACACCCTCTGAGGCAGGGGGGGCAGCCCCCCCTCCCCCCAGGGGAAGCAGTGGCTGGGAGCCACAGGAAGTGCAGTCCCATCCACCCCCAGAGGCGCCTGGGTGCCCGTGTGTTTCTCGCAGCACGCTTGCTGAGGTCGGAGGGTCATCGCTCGCTTACCGTGAATATGGGGATTGGACGTTGCTACCCATGTGACGTATTTCTGCCCTATGAAAAAAAATTGTTGAGTCTTGTCAGCTTCCCCCAACAGGCCCCCATTTCAGACCCTCAGATGCTCGGCGGCCTGTGCCAATACTCACGGTGGTGCGATGCCCATGGCATGCAGGTTGGCCAGTCCCACCATGTTGGTGTTCCCAATCAGTCCTGGTTTCAGTGCCAGCTGAGCCTGGATCCGGGCTTGCAATTCCGCTGCTTTCCGGGCCTTCTCAATGGCGTCGTTCATGAAAGTGGCTGCCTGAGAGGGCTGGATGGTGTTCCCAATTGGGAGGCGCTCAGGCGGAGTGGTTGCCGGAGCTTTAGGCTGAGGCCAAGGAAAGTTAAATTTGGTTTATGGAACTGTTACGGGTTAAAGTTACAGGCAGAGAAAGAGGCAGGAGACCCAGTGCAAAAATTCAACGCATGGAAGGATGGATGGATGGATGGAAGGAAGGAAGGAAGGAAGGGAGGGAGGGAGGGAGGAATCACAATACCTGAGGAGCCGGGGAGCTGATGAAACTCAGCTGTTTCTTTCTCTCCTCAATCTGCCGTGTTGCTGCCTCCATCATTTGCTTGATCTGAAGGAAGGGAAAACAAGGCACACTGTTTCCTCTTTCACACCAAGTTTCTTTTTCATTCCAGTGTCATCCTTGGCTCTTCTGCACCACACTCTGAATCCCATCTATCTACAGCAACTATGCAATTCTTCTTTTCTGTAAAGCAAGAGGCCGTGGAGGAGTTGCTCCTTGAGAGCCTCCATCCACTACAAGAGCCTTGGTAGCGCAGCAGACTAAAGCACTGTTAAGTAACACCAGCTGCCTGCAATTACTGCAAGTTCAAATCTCACCAGGCTCAAGGTTGACTCAGCCTTCCATCCTTTCAAGGTAGGTAAAATGAGGACCCGGATTGTGGGGGCAATAAGCTGACTTTGTATAAAAAAGAACACCGCTTGGGGGAGGCCGAAAGCCCTACTAAGCAGATACAGTATATTCAAAAGTATGAAGGCTATTGCTTAATGCATTTTAAGCCGCCCTGAGTCTCCGGAAAAGGGCGGCATATAAATCGAACCAATCAATCAATCAATCCACTCAAGATAGAGAACGACCAGACCGTTGCTCAAGGCCGTCTCCTCATGAGCGCCACTGCCTACCTTACTTATGCTTATGAGTTACAGAATTCAACAAACTGAATCGCAGTTAATTACCGTATTTTTCAGAGTATAAGACGCACCTTAGTTTTTGGGGAGGAAAATAAGAAAAAAGCTGATTGGCAGGTGGATCGGCCTCCCGGAATACCCCCAATCAGCTGTTCCCAGAGGTGAATTTTGGTAACAGGTTCCTTGGTTGTGAGCTCTGTGCCTTGCTTTTTTTCCTGCCTCTGAAACTTCTGAAACAGAGCTTCAGGAAAAAAAAGCCTCTGAAGCTCTGTTTGGGGGCTTCTTTTCTGAAGCTTTGTTTCTGATGCTTTTTTCAGCCTCTGAAGCCTCCTTTTGAGAAGCTGGGCGGGGCTACATTCGGAGTATAAGACGCACCCAGATTTTCACCCTTTTTTGGGGGGGGAGGTGCATCTTATACTCAGAAAAATACGGTAATAATAATAATAATAATAAAACCTTGACTTCAATGGGTTTTCTATATTTATTGTGGTTCATTTTATTATTGCGGTTTCATGTTGTTCCCTCCTCTTGCTCTTATGAGTCAGGTGATCAACGACCTTGTTACTCGAATGCAGATTCCGCCAAGGCAGCCCCCACCCCCGGCAGGCAGGCCAAGCGTCCTCCGGACAGGCAAGGGTAGCAAACCTGAAGCTTGGTCAGCATCCCTGGGCTTTCGGTGGGTGGGCCGGGGATGACCTCGGGCTCTTCCTCCACCTCCTCAAAGCGGGGGATGCGCCGTTTCTTGACTCCGGAGGACTCCTTAGAAATCTCCGAGTCATCCCCAAACACATCCTAATAAGTGGAACAGAGCAAAGGAGCTTTAGTGGAAAAGCCTCAAAGTCAAATCCCAAAAACATAAACCGAGGCAACATTTTCAAGAAAAGTCTTCTGACTGCTACTGGAAACACACATCATCTCCTCAAGGAAAGATGGTAGTTCCCCTCAGCTGAGGAGCGTCTGTTGTGAAAGAGCCCCCTGGCGCTACCCCCCACCCCCAAAAAAAGAGAGGCACAGCAACTTCTTCAAGCCACCAACGGGATGCTATTCACATGTGCAGAAGAGCGCAGAAGAGGTTTTGGAGTGCTCTTTGACACATGAAGTTGCAGGTCTCTTTCCACTGCAATGAAGGAATTTGAACTAATGTGTCCAATGAAACGTTATAAATTCTCTGAACCCGCATCCCTTCCAAATGACTGGATGTGACATCCGCCATACCTGCCCCGACACAGTGAGAAAACAACCCCCTAAAATGGAGTCTGAATGGGCAGTTTCACCAGGTCTTTCTGGCGTTACCCCAACCCTCTCTAGCCCAGTTAATGGTCGCATCACACAGCAGTTGGGGAAGGCTGCTATGAACCTTAGAAAGCAAACAAAACGAGGTACTTAAAATAGTGTTTTAAAGCGTACTATTATATCCTTTTTATTTTACAGAAGTAAAATATTACGAGGACAGCAATTCTTCCCCAGTCAGAGATGCCGGAAAAAGGTTACACACCTGAGTCTGTCCTACCGCTCTCGATAGAAAGCAAATATAAACTATTCCACAATGGGTTTAAAGTTAGTCTAGAATGAAGAGCCTCAACCTTGCAAGACGTGTCAACCCTTTAGCACAAAAGATTAGTCCTTCTGCAAGAGGCTATGATACAACACTCCATTTGCAGTTTTTCAGCTTCAAAACTGATCTTTCAAAATAGGCAAGGGCAGAGATGTGTCTCTCTCCAGTGGAAAGATGCCCCCTCCCCCAAATGAAACTCGCATCAGCAGCACAGACGACAGGAAGGGATTCTGGGATTGAGGGGAGAGCAAGAGGATTCCCGCATGTACAAGATCAGAAAGATACCCCCCCCAAAAGGTACATACATTAAATGTAGAAATTCTTTTCAGAGTGCTCCCTTCATCTTTAATCCTCAAAATATTTTATATCCCATACATATGATCCGTCAAAGGGCACTGGAACCCAGCATAAATATGCAGAAAAAGTGTTCTCTCAGAACATAATTACCGAGAAGCTGAAGCAGAATCGAGCTAATTCTTGCAGAGGGATTTGATCAGCAGTAAAAACACTGGGGGGAAGAGGTAAGCTTTATGCAAATCAGCGTATCTCTTGCAGGCAAAACAAAAGGAAAGGGCAACCAATAATCGACAGAAATCTTCCCTGGAGAAGCTAAAGGATGAGGTTAGACTCTACAGCCGCCTCCTTCTCCACTTAACGTGGAAAGAGATCAGAGGGAGAGGCCAGAGAGGAATGCCCAGTCATGCCATACGGCTGCTACTTTCTCCCAAAGAGAATCAAAACGTATGCATACAAACCATCTGCAAGTGACAGCTGAACCTCCTTCTTCGCTATTTTGGGTCATACTTTACAGGGACGGTTCCTCGTCCAAAACCAGGGCACATCGTGACACACCTACAAGTTCAAGAGAAAAGGGCTTGCCCATAGTATGAAGAGTGTAGACCCCCGCAGTTTAGTTCCTGAACGTCCCCTGCAGCTTGATAGGTCCCTGCAAGATAAGCCCAGTTCAAAGAAACGGAAGAAATGCAACTGCTCTTACTCCTGGGAAACAATGCAGATTCCTTTCAGAAGAGAATAGCAACCTGGAGGGCAGGAGGGCGGGACAAAAAATAATCTTGCAACTGAAGTCTGTGTATGGGGAAGTCTCTGACGCCTTCGCTTTAGTTGCCAGTGATTTAAAGAAACAGGTATGGTTCTCCATGCCAATCGATGGGTACAAAATAGCCCGTGGACAAGTATTTCTCTTCTGTTCTTTAACAAGAGTTCCAATGAAGACCTTTTTCTTTCCTTACTCGATTGCTGAACTGAAGAGAGGGGGGGTGGGAGGGCCCAAAGGGAGTGAATCTCTTGACAAGAAAATGAAATAGGAGAGAATTTCTTTAAAAAACGGTGTGGCGGTGTTAAAGTTTCTGGAGGAAGAGATGCCAACCAAGAATGAATTATGGGGTTCAGTAAGTAGTTGGCCCTGCCCACCTGAATTCCCCAATTCTATTCCCCCTTGGATTCCACTTGCAGATCTTTGGAGTAACAACTCAAAACAAAGCAAGTGTCTGGCTGGGTTCTTCAGGAGCAGGGAGATTTTTTTGAGCAGTTTGTTACCCTCTGAATAGAAAGATTTTGCATTTGGAATGAATGATGGGCAGGAAAAGGAACTGCCCACTCTAATTTATTCCTAGGGCCCTATTTGATTTCCAGGTGCTCAGAAACACAATTATAAAGAAAAAAGGAGTAGCTCGGCACAGCAGATGTGGAAGGGAGACAGCTTCAAGCACTACTGCCGCTTCTGAAAGGCAAATGACTGACCAGCACCAAACAATGGCAGTCTGAGGCGCCAACTATCAGAAGACTAAGGTATTTTCTCATTTCAAAGCCCAGTCTTTGGGGATTAGAAGATAATTCATCCTATAAAGTACTACAGCTTCTACACGACCTCAAGAAAAAGCAAAGGAGGAGAAAAGAAGACATCCAGAGGTGCTAAAGGATATTAACCCATCTATATAAAGCCAACCAATATAACAACTAGGAAGAAGTTCCACAATGTGGAACTAGGGAAGAAAAAACAGAAAGACTGGATATAAATCTCAGGCTACTCGCTGCTTCTAAGAAAGATTCTCTTGCAGCTAATTCCCTATGCCACCCCAATCCAGATGTTCAAGACAGTCTGAAGAAGGGGCTTCTCCAAGCTATGAGGCAGGATCCCCGAATTAACCATGACAAGATGTGTGACAGTAACCGTATTAGAAGCAAAGGGCTTCACAATTTTCTGGAAGAGCATCAATTCCTTCTGGGACCATCTACCGTGCAGTTTTGGTTGCAGAGGTAGAGCCAAAGAGATCCTCCTGTTATGCTAAGGGTGACAAGAAAGACCACAGGAGAATATCAACCAAGGGCACCTTCACTCTGATCCGAATAACTGTGTTTCTTACAGAGCAAAGCACAAATGCCCAGCTTCGGCTTCTTCTAGGCCTGTAATTCAATTCAAAGCAACCATAAAACCACAGTATCCAAAATTATGTTGAAGGGCAGAATATGACTCTATCTAATGCAGACGTTTTGAGGAACTATGCACACCATGTTTGATAACTGGCTATGCCAGCTGCGGGTGACAGGAATTGCCTCCCCAAATATCTGCCTTAAATGCCTACAGATCCACCTACGATTCCCTGGGACAACCGCTACAAATAATGCCTTCCCCAACCCAGCAGGCCTCTTTTCAATCCCTGTGATCATCTGCAACGATTTGGGGCCAATAAAATCAGCAATCAGCCCAGAAGAACTTATGCATCTGGCGCTTACAGGCATTTGCCAGCTTTCTGTACATGTGTCCTGTGCACCAAGACAATGCCATTGTTCTGTGGGGTTTATGTGCTTTAATCCACGGCCTGCATTATTGCCATTCTCAAGCTATGGCCACGTTTTCTCAGCTCTAGTCCAAATTAATTTCATATAAAGGCAACAACAGAAATATTCCACAGCTGCTATCATCATCACTGTAAGATTTCTGGGGGTTTCTGGCTGCAAAATTAAAGGGCAAGAGCGGTCATGGTACAAGACGACCACTAAGAAAACAGACCCAAAGGGTACTTTTTTCCCCTCCCTCTGGAAGAATAAAACATAATGGAACACCGCCAGTTCCCGACAACTGCCCCTCCACCACCACCACCCAAATAAGAAGATAGCAAAAACAAGCCAAGAGTTCAGCTCACCTTTAATTCTCTCTTCCGATTTCGGTCACTGTTGGACTTGGAGTGTCGAGAGCTTCGCCCTTCCTCAACGGCTTCAAAAAGCTTATCAACAAACCGTAAAGTGGAATCATCCAGGAAGGGCTTGAGGTGATCTGGCCAAGAGAGGGGGAGAGAGAGAGAGAGTAGTGCGGCATGGCAGCCCAAAAGACACCCCCTCAACCATTCTGAGACCAGCTACTCCTTTTCCCAGTTCATCCCAATTGCCTGGAGGGAGAAAGGAGGCCACGGAGCTCTTCCACCATCATCACACCTTCTTTCCCTCGGATAAGAAAGGCAGCCCAATCGCCTTACCCTGTTCCCAGTCCAGCTCAGCGGTTGGCCCCACGGACGGGAAGCGGACCCAGCGGCCCAAGTCTCGCCCCACCCCCGGGCTCCATCCAGGGCCAAGCCGGAGCAGGAGGGTCCGACCGCCTCTCCCCACCCGGACTTCTAGGGTCTCGGGGGCCCAGCGGCACAAGACCTACCGGCCGCCTTCTTCTTGTCCATCCCTTTCCCGACGCAGTTCAAGGCGGCGGTCACCACGGTGGGCTCGGAGAAGCCGAGGACCCGCTTCACCGTCTTCTCCACCCACGGCTTCAGTTCGTCCAGCTCCCGCTTCGAAAGCGCCATCCTGGGAAGGCTCCGCCGGGGCGCTGGGGCAGAAAGAGGGTCGCGGCTGCAAAGGCCCGAGGGGGGAAAGGAGGGCCCACCACTACCACCCCGAGGCGGGACTCGCCCCGACGGGCCGCGGCTCAGGTCGCCCTCGCAGTCGGAGCCGCTTCTGAACAGTCAACAGGGCCGCCTCAGCGGCCGGGACGTCCTCCCCTCCCAGAGAACCGGGGCCCGGGGCGGCTCCTCACCGGCGGCCTCCCTCCGCGACTGGGAAGGAGAAGGCCGCGGGCCTCGCGGCGGACGGAGGCAGAACGTCGACTCTGGCGGGGCGCGGAGCGGAAGCGGAAGCGGGCCTGACCAGCGACTCCGCCCTCTGGCGTGGGGGGGCGGGACTTCCTGGAAGCGGCCGCTGCCTGAGCCGCAACCGTGCTGATGGGCCGCGGCCAGCAGGGGGCGCGCGCAGTTGCCGCTTGAGCACCACTCTCGCCCCTCCGCAGCCGCCCCAGGAGCCGGCCGGAGGGAGGGGAGGGAAGGGAGGAGCGGGCGGTGGAAGGACCCCCCCCCTCCAAGGCACCCGAACGCCCGAAGAGAAGAGGCGTCCCCGGCGAACACCAACTTCCCCCCCCCCCCCGGTGCGCGTTCAGGATGGGGACTAAAAAGCTCTCAAGAAGAGTCGGAACTTTGTATGGATTTTATTGACTTCACAATAACTTTCCGGACAAATCAAAGCGAGCGGGAGCCTCGGCGGCGCCTCCACCCTTTGAAAGTCTTGGGTTTAGCAACCGAGCCAAGGATCCGGGCGGTTTTTCCTCATGAGGAAGTTGATCTTTCTGCCCATTTCAGAGTTATAGATTCTCCGGCACGCTTCGTAGGCCTCCCGCCGCCTCTTCTGGCACGGCTTCTCGTAGTACCGCTTGCGCTTAACGTGGTCGATAATCCCATCCATAGTGAGGACTCTACGAAGAAGGAAAGAAAGAAGAAGGAAGCGTCTCTTTTAAAAAGGCGAGATCCCCGCCGGGAAAATCCGAGGGGCGCGCAAGTTTAAATCGGGATGAATTTTCCCTCCTCCTTCCAACCTTCCGCCTGATTTGCACGGCTTTCCGGAGAGTTACCAAGATAACATGGGGCTGTTTAAAACACGGGGGACGGGGAGGGGGGGTGAGAGCAGAGGGAGGTCTGGACCATGCCGCGCCTCCTCCCGTTAGGCGGGGAGAACCGCCGTCATTCATTCAGACGGAGCCCGTGTCGCTTCGGAGACGCCTGGGCAGCAGACGCGCAGCCTTCGCCTTGACACGGGCGCTGAGCAGCCGCAGGCCCTCCCTGAAGGGAGCCGAGCCAAGCCTCCACCCAGCGGCAACCCCAATCCCGGAGCATCCGCGCCCACCCTGCTGACACCTCGGGCCGAGAGGAAGCCGACGCGTGTCCGGCTACCGGCCTCGGAGAGCCCGGAGGCGCTTCCAAGACGGCGCAAACGGTCGGGAAGCCGCTCGGGCGCGCCCTGCTGTGCCTGCACGGCGGCGCTCCTGGTCGCCGCGTGGCCCGGGGGCTCCTCCGAGGGGCGCCCAAAGACTCGGGAAGTGGGGGGGGGGGCAGAGGCGGCGGCGCTCCTACCTGGTGAGGACGCGGTAGGCCAGCTCCACGTCTCCGCCCGGGACCATCACGGTCCGGGCGAGGAACTTGGCGTGGTGCGCCATCTTCACCCGGCAGACCTCCGGAGGGACCGGGAAGCGCCTCTCGACTCTCTGCCGGGGATTTGGGCGGAAGCGCCCGCCCTGCCGCCGGAAGCGCCCACCGGAGGATGGCGCCCCGCCCGGTCGCCGTGGCAACGGCGTGAAAAAGGCTCCGAGGTTGGCCGCCGGCCCTCGCTCGCCCCGCCGATCCCGTGTCTCTTCCGCCGCGGCCCTGGGATCACCAGCCCTGGATCCCCGGCGAGCTTCCCCGATAGCGAAGGGCGCCCCGCCTGCAGACTCTGGGTGTCGCCACGAGGGGGCGCTGGACCGTCGCCGTTTGGCTCTGCCGGGCCAGGAGTCCCCCGCGAGAGAGAAGCTGCCCTTGAACTGTCCGGAGTGCACGTTGTCCAGGGAGAGGCCGGACGGTGCGGAAGGGAGGCAGGGTGGTGAGAAACCGGCCTCCCCCCCTCCCTCCTAGGAAGAAGGCAAGGGGGAAAACGACCCACAGGGCTATGTCTCTTGTTGTCCATACTGTATTGAATTATCTGGAACAACAGGGGACGTATGTGAGGCTGTTATTTGTGGATTATAGCTCTGCCTTTAACACCATTCTACCCAACAGGTTATTTCTTAAAATGTCCAATTTGGGTATAAATCAGAGGATTTGTTTGTAGATAAGGGATTTTCTGACAGGTAGGCCACAGTCTGTAAGGATGGGATCTCACCATTCCTCTACTCTGATACTAAGCACAGGAGCCCCCAGGGTTATGTGCTAAGCCCCTTTCTTTATTCCTTGTATACATATGATTACACCCCATTGTATAACACCAATGCAATTATTAAATTTGCAGATGACACAACAATGCAAGATGACACAACAACAACATTATTACAACAACAACATTATTAAGAACAATGAGTCTGCTTACAGAAAGGAAGTACAAGGGCTGATATTGTGGTGTAAAGAAAATAATCTTACACTTAACACCAAAAAAACTAAAGAACTTATAATTGACTTCAGGAGGAAGAGAGATATACGTTTACCATTGTACATAAATGGTGAGATGGAGAGTGTGGGTAGTTTTAAATTTCTGGGCATTTATATCTCGGAGGACCTCTCATGGATTATGAATGCTGACATGTTTGTGAAAAAAGCACAGAAGAGGCTGTACTTCCTGAGAAAGTTCAGGAAGATAAATCTATCTCAGCATCTATTTCTGTCCTACTATCGCAGCACCATTGAGTGTCCTGACATACGTCATTCTTGCGTGGTATAGGAGCAGCTCTGTAGCAGACAGAAAAGCTCTACAGAGAATCATTAAAAGTGCCCAGAATATCATCGGGCTCCAGCTACCAGCCCTGGACGACATCTTCGAATTTCGCTGTTTGAAGAAGTTGCATAACATTCTCAGACTCTTTAGGACTGTTGCTTTCTGGCAGAAGATACAGAACAATTAAAACTAGGACCACATGTTTTCTGAAGTTTTTATCCCAGAGCTATAATTGCACTCAACAATGAACTAAAGGGCCACCATCAGTGAGCTGTTGGACAGCATTACTTGGTCTGTTGTGTGGATGTTTGGGTGGTTTAAGGGTGGGGAATTTGTGGTGGATGGAGGTATCTTTGGGGATTGTATGTGTTGGACCTGGTCTTTGGGTGTTAAGTGAATTTCGTTCTATGCATATACTGTGTATACATGTACAATGACAATAAAATTATTAAAATGACTTATGACCTTATGACTTTTATTTTTCATTAACACCTTAAAATTGTATGCCCCTTCTCAGACCTCATTTAAAGGGACATTTGTGTAACATCCAGCACTGATCATGCTACCTAGTTAAAACGTCTGCAAGAAAACAAGCTCAGAGAGCACCAACAACCCCTCATACATATAACCTCTTTGTCATGTAACGGATTTCCTATGCAGAGGGGAACTTTTGTTCAGTCGGATCAGCTTTTACTCTTGTAATTTTCCATGGATAGAAGGCCTCTGATTTGCCCCCCTCCCTTTAATAGCTCTGATCTGCCCCAGAATAAACATCCCACTGATGACATCAAAGAACAGGAATTTCCCCAGGATAAAGGGAGGATGCCAGAGGTGGAATCCACATGTTATCTGAGGGCAATCTTTCTGGATTTCACACAGGATCAAAGCCCAAATCGGGAGCAATCTGCAGATCTGCACAGGGAGGATACCAACCAGCATGTATACAAACCACACCCCTTTGTTCACACCAAGGACCAGTCCCCCCCCCCTCTATAAAACTGGCTTCCCACCCCATTTTCTCTGTAGTCTATCCCTAAATGCAAATCTTTTTGCTTTTAGGAAATGAATCTCCTTTCTCACAATATGCCTGAACTTCATTTTTTGTTTGCTCCTGCATCACTTCTTGCAGAACCCAAAATTATTCTTCCAATGCTTTGATGTCTTAACTATAAAAGGGAATGTAAGATGGGTCTCAGGATTCCCCCTTTGAATGAGAGGAGCTCTTTTTAGTTGTAAATTGTAATTAAATTATCTTCCTGCCTTGGTGCCTTATGGAAGAGTGGCCATACCAGGGCCAGAGCCTAGACCATATTTGGCCAAGAGCATATAGTTTTGCATCAGATCACAAAGATAAATGTCTAAAGGATGGAAAAAAGAACCATGAACCTCATCAACAGCCATTGTGGCAGTGTCTTTATTGAAACTAAAGTTTTCCACCCTGAGGGCATGTACAGTTCTGCTTTCTCTTGAACATATGTGAAACATTTAAGTTTTTAAAAAGTTTGTGAAGGGGAAAGATGGTCTGCAAGTCCAGGGAGACATGTCTGCTGGGGCATCAGGAGCTACGGCATTTCACAGGTTTTCCTATAGATGCTTCGCTCCTCTCCAGCTTCTCCCCAGACAAGTGGGGCAGCAACAAAGAGAGGCCACCAAGAGTTCCTCTGGGGGCGGAGCTGCTTGCTGTCAGGACACCAGGTAAGCTTTGACAACGAGGTGGCTCCCCTGAGCCAGAGAACAGCATGTCAGGAGGGCAGCCGTGTGCAAGAGTCTTGGAAGCAGCTTGTGCAAACATAACCTTTTGGAGAAAGAAAATCACTCCACAATTGCTCGTGTTTGGCCCCAGCAAGATCTGCCCAAGCGTGGAGTTCATCTGACTGAAGTCTACTTGTCCTAAGAGAGGGTTCAAGGGCAACATGTGAATCCAGGACAGGTTCAGAGCAGGTTCATTGCCCATGGGTACTGGCTCTCCCTGCCGAGTGCCAACATCATGGTCTTCTAAGGAAGAGAGGTCCGAGAAAGGCCTCAGCATGTCATCTTGGATGGATGGGCTTCTGCTTCCCATGATCTGGTCTTCTACACAGAGGGACTGAGAGAGATGGTAGGAAATCAAGCCAGGTTTAAGGAGCCCCAAAACCCCCTTCAACAGGATAGCAATAGTAACAGCATTTAGACTTAGATACCGCTTCACAGTGCTTTTCATCCCCCTGTAAGTGGTTTACAGAGTCAGCATATTGCCCCCAACAATCTGGGTCCATTTTACCAACCTCAGAAGGACGCAAGTATGAGTCAACCTTGAGCTGGTCAGGATCAAACTGCCAAACTGCTGGCAGTCAGAATTAGTCTGCAATACTGCATTCTAACCACTGCGCCACCAGGATGCAAGTCCTGTTCCCTCACGACACAAAAGAGCGGCTAAACATCCCTCCTGGAGGTGAGACAGGACCCAATCCTGAAGTTTTATCAGTTGGCAACATTCATGAAATTAAACTTCTGGATTCTTTATTTTCTATGTCAAGAACAGTCAGTGGAGCTGGAGCCCCTTATGATCACGATTCACGCAATACTTGATTTGCACATGAGACTGGGGGCTGTCAGATGTTTCCTCAACAAGGCTTTCTCCAGAGGTGTCAGACCACAATGCCCATTTCTCTGAGGAAGCACAGGACGTAGTTTGAGTCCAACACGTCCAAAGAGAACCAGTATGGGGTGAGACGAAGGCAAACATTTGCCCAGAGTTGTGAGAGGAGCAGCAAATAAAGTTAATCAATCAATCCACCAAATCAAATTCCATGGCTAGATCAACTTTTTGGAACAGAGAGGCCAGGAACATTATTGTCCAGGATCAGGTGGTGTTAATAGGGGAAGCGTTATTAACTTGGACTAGACAGAAGAGTGAGAGAATCCAAGGAAAGCCAGGCAGGTGTAATCAACTGGAGAAAGAAACACAAACACTCACACCACTCCTACAAGTTCCAGGGAGGAAAGGAAAAACAAATAACAGCCCCCACTGTACAGAAAGGAGAGCTCATCCCAGAGAAAGCCATCCATGCCCTACAACTCCACAGGTTAAGGGTTTACATATGTACAATAATGTCAATGGGTCATGTACAGAATCTAGCCAAGTCAGGCAGAACAAAGTGATCTTGGCACTCACCTTTGCTGCCCCACATGCCTCCCTGGCTGACACACTGTAGCTGGCCTGGGAGTCCTTCAAGGGGATGTGAGGGTACCAGATCTTGAGCATCTTTTCCACCTGCAACAGGGTGCCCAGGTATCGCTCCCTGCAAGCCAAGGGGAAATGAAGTCAGACAGATACATACATACGTAATGGAGCCATCCAGATTCTTCTACATCTACACACAAGCAAAGCTACAACACTGTTTTTAAAGACTCTTTCCTTGCAAAATGCAGTCCAGAGGGGGCCCCACAAAAAGTGTTTTCTGATGAGGCAAGTCTCAGAATTGCAATAGCACAGCAGGAGCTCAGTGGTGACAAGAAAACAGTTAAGGCATCTGGCTAAGTTAGGGGGCTTGAGCAGCACTGGCCAGCAAAGGAGACCCTTACCCCATCTGAGGCTTCTGAAGGACACCAATGATCCGCTGGATCCGATCCATGGCCACGCTCTGCTGGAAACTACTTAGACCTGCAAAGTGCCAAAACAGGAAGCTCAATAAACATGGCTACTAGGATTGAATGGATTAGAGCAACAGATCTCAAACCATTTCCCGCACTGCCTGCTGCCTAGAATCGGACTACACGGGTGGAAGGGTGACATGCAGCCAATAATCTCATCAATTCTCTATGACTTGTCCAGATGGATTGTTAATTCCACCCACCCACCCGTCTGTGCGAGGGGACTGCAAGAAAAGCAAAGAAGGCCAAAAACTTCAATAGAAACAATCCATTTTTGAAGCTCTGGTTGTAAAGGAGAAGTGACTGATCTCAAAGACAACCTGCTGGGGTGTGTAAGAACTCTTAATACTTCATAGGCTTCTGAATTACAATGGGATGGGTTCCCCCACCACTACCCCCAAGCTTCTCTATGAAGGGCCGGCTGTAATGAGAATATTGGCATCAAAGCAGCCAGATCACGCATCTCCATGGCTCTCCTTCCAGGCACCCAGACAACACTTGCAGTTTACTAATCCCCCAGTTGCCAGGGTGTCCAGCCCATTTCGCTCCCATCAAGGCACCCAGGCAGGTGTGCCTGCTGCTCCTAACCTTGGTCAAAGCAGCCCATTTTCAAGCGATTCAGAAGCTCCAACAGGGGGCGGACAAAGCCTTGGAGTTCCCAGCACTGTAAACATGGAGCACAAAAGAGTGTGAAGTGTGAAAAGCTGCACAACAAGATTTAAAAACAGTTCTCTGGGGAAGAAAGAAGAATCTGGGAATGAACGGAAGACTACAATTGATGTTTATTCCTGCACGGTTGCTCATAAAACAATACAAAAAGGGCCACTGTCTATGTCAACAGGGGCACGGTAGCCGTGAGGTTACCACCTATCTGCAGCTTGAACCCGAGTGGGCACTCTTACTAGCAGAACCCCCGCTCTAAACTGCCCTTTCTAAGCCACCTTCGAAGTCTTAAGGTAGACTGACTGAACAACACCTCCTTCTGAAAAGCAAACCAGACAGCTGTGTGGCCTCCATCGTTCTGCCCAGTGAAAACGATCCTTTTCAGTGTGGTGACGATTGCTCACCAAATCCCCAGTGGATTCTTCCCTTTCGCTCGTAAAAGGAAGGAGCAGTCGGATAACCATCAGATCTAGGGGGTTTCTTGGTGGGACTACACGGAAAGAGCTCTCCCAATCCCTAGTTGAGCATCATCCCTCCGGGACCACCAGCGGACTCACCTTTTGTGCAAAGGCTTGGTCCCCTTCCGTCCAACAGGGAGAATGCAGGGTCTCTTCTGTTTCCTTCCTCCGCTGCCTCTTTATCCCAGGCGATGACATAGATGCCGTGGGGCACAGAGGGGGACGGCTGCCTCCTGTGGCACTGCTCTGAAGCTTGCAGCCACCGCTGCCCTCAGCCCTCTTTCGGTTCACCCTCTGCCCAGGCAGGCTTCCGTTTGGACTGACCCGGCGGCTAAGGAATGTCTCCCCGGGACCCTCTGGGCCACGGAGGCAGCCAGAGCCAGGAGGCTGCAATCCAAAGGGCTGCTTGGGTCCCTGACCAGACAGACCAGGCAAGAGGAGGAATCCTGAGCCATTGAGGCAACCTCGGTGTCTCGGCAACCTCACCTCCTTCCCATCACTGAGAAGGAAGATTCTGAAATTCCCCTTTGGTGATAGGAGCTGCTCTTCCTCGCCCTCCTCCTCTTCGCTGGTGGCACTTTCCACTGAATAGAAAGACTCCCAGGAAGAGATGCTTCTTGTGTCATCCATGGATTATCTTGATTGCTAAAAGAAAGAGGGGGGATGTCCATCAGCCTGGCTTCCCTCTTCAGGCACTTAGACAAGAAAGCATTTACAGGTTGCTATTTCCACAAGACATTTCCCCCCACCCCCCCACTTTCTGGAACTCAGAGGCCCCCCTCCTGTTCCTTTAAGCAGCAGCAGCATTATTCAAACACTACAATTGGGGACAGAAACCATCACCAGCAGCAGCCACAGATCTCCAAGCACAAGGAACAGAACCTCGGGAAGGGACCAGGTTCTGCCAATTGGATCAGCACCACAACCCATCCAAGCAGCTCCCAAGCCTGGCCACTTCCAGGCCCTGCAAGGTGCTACATGCCACCAGCCAGAGTGTTCTGCACCCTCCCAGGGGAAAGCATTGTCCTCGCTCAGGAAAAGGCATTCCAGGGGAGAAGGGGGAGGGGGAGTACGGAGGAAACAGGGTGGGTTTATTGGAGGCGCTCCAGGCGGCCCACGTCGTCGCCGCCGCCGCCGCCGCCCTGAGAGCGCCAACCGCCCAGGGTCACCCCGCGAGTTTCTCGGGCTGGAAGCCAAGTTTCGCAGGGAGGGCCGGTGCCGATCCTGACCCCGCACGTGGGGGGCACGCTGCCCGTCGGTTCTGGCTGAACAGCCCCAAACGGCGGGAGTAAGCGAAAAGCCCCGAATCCCTCAGCCCGAGCGGCTGTCCGCCAAACCCGCAGGAGGTGCGTAGCCAGCAAAGGCTCGAAACCACCGGAGCCCCAATGGCGACCGTAGCCGAAAGGACTCGGAAGCCGCCTCTGCGCAGTTCGGGGACATCTCGCCAGTAACCCCACCTCCGTCCCCGGCCTCACAACCGCTAGCTCTAGAGCCGCCTTTCGCCAAGTTCTCGCGCTTCGTTCCGAAGTCAGGAGCTCCAAAAGGCAAAGGAGCCGAAGCCGGGACTGACTTCCCGGCGACCTCGCCCAGCCTGCGAATAAGCTCGCCCGTCGGTCCCACGCGAACCCCGCTCCCGGCCCATCAGAAAGAAGCAGCGCCGCCCGCCACCCAAAAGATCCGAGGCAGCCGAGCGCGGCCGCTACCCTCCAGCCGGGACCAGATTCGGCAAGCACTCTGCACATGCCCCGGAGGGGGTCGCCCCTGTCCCGCCCGCCCGCCCGCCCCGGTCTCCGACCCCGAAGCCCTGTTGGGAAATCTCGGGGGAACGAAAAGGACGCCGCGCTCGCGCCGCCGATACCCACCGGCTGCTCCGGGAGGCTCCGATGAACTGCCGGCTGTCGGGAAGCCAAGCCCAGCTCAGGGCCCGCACCACGCGGCCACGTGCGGCGCCGCACGTGCCCGCAGGCCCCGCCCCTCCTGGCCCGCCCCGAAGGCGCCGCAGCCTCGGCGCGCCATTGGCTCGGCGCCGTCCAACGCGGGGAGGGGAGAAGGGCCGCGCACCCATTGGCTGGCGGGTCCCAGCCAGGCGCAGGCGGCCGCACGCGGGTCGCACGGGGCAGCGGGGAGCGGGAGGCGAGTGGGCAGACCCGTGTCTCTCCGCGCGCGTCTCCGCACACGTGGCAGCGGCGTGCAAAGCGTCCTCCGCCGGGCTTTCGTTCCGCGGGACGGCGGGGATCGAATCTGCGGCCGGCCCACCTCGCCGGACGGTCTGCGGTTCAGACCCAGGCCGCTACCGGAGTGCATTGCTTGGAAAGAAGCAGCGAAGGCGGCGCGATTCAACGGGCGGCGGGGCTGCTCGCAAAGCCTATTTCATCCGGCTGGGGATGGGGGCGGGAGAGAACTGTCCTGCCCAGCGGCTCCATCAGTGCGGGAAGGCCGCCGGCGACTCTCCCGATCGCGCGCGCTCGACACGAAGGAGCCGGACCCCCTCTCGCCCGCTACACAACCGGCTCGCGTTGGTTCGCCTTCGGGGACGCCCAGTCCCGAATCTGCCAGAACATCCCGTGATCGTCACAAACGTTAATCGGGATTTGGCGGATTAGTAGAGGTGTAACCGCAGCGGTGTGAATTGAACGCGCTTCCATCCGGAGAGGACAGCGAGAACCCGAGTTCTTCCCAAAGCGCAGGGACGCCCCAACCGCCTCTAAGAAAGACGTCGCAATTTGCTTGAAACACCCATAAAACACCACGTTCCTCTCTTTCCACTTAACTCCAATACGTGGAATGCTGGCGAAACGTTCAAGTTTATGCTGTGTTTCACGTTCACAAATCAAGTTTAACCAATGCGCAAAAGACCCGGGGACTAAATCAAAGCCACTTGAGAACCTTGCTTTAACCTTGACTTGCATAGTTTGGGTTCCACAGCATAAGCAACTGTCACATCCTCAGGCGTGTGGCTTGAGAAATCAATGCAGGGCACCCCCTTTCTCCTCCTGCCCTTTCACAAAAGGGATTGGCTGAGGCAAGGGGAAACCTGCTGCTTTGCCTTTCCTGGCCTTGATTGGGGGAGGGCTCCCTTGCCATGCTTTCCTGTCCTGTCCTGCCCCCACCCACCCCCCAACAGCACAACCTGGCGCAATCAAGCAAACACTGGGTGGGGGACTGGGTCACCATGACCTGCTCTCTTTCAGGCTGGCAGAAACCCAGCACAGAAGAGGAAGCTGGTGGGGTCCAGCCCAAACTCGAGAGGGGGGGGGGAGGAGTTTCCTGGGTTTGCCTGCCTGCTTCCCTCCAGGCAAGGGCCCCCAATTCTGTAGAACCAGAATTCCACCATGGGAGGTTGGCTGCTTGTCTTTTTGCCAATCTTCTATCAGCAAGATGATAAAAGGTCAGTGTCTGTAAGGACCTTTGGTCCCCGCTGCTGCTGTGGCTCCGCCAATTGGTTAGCTTTCCAGGCAGCCACAGCCCTTGTGGATCTCCCCAGTTTTTTTTGGGGGGGGGGGTGCTTAACCCTTTCTCTGCCAGTCACTTCCTCTTTGAAATCCAGCTCCTTTTCTTTTATTCTTCACTATTTATTCTGGATTTAGCAATGCATGCGCTTCCTACATCAGAAAACTACATCCACAGAACCTCAAGTCAGCTATTAACTACCACAGTGCCAACAAGCAAATTCAGCTAATGTGCGCTATAACCCATCCCAACACCTTCCAGGCAGTCAAGGATGGGGAAGGGGGGAGACATAAAGGTGCAGTCCAGCAGGTCGTGAAGCACCAGACTAGAAATGACTCCTACCCAAAATATTTTGTTCCCAAGTTCTTGGCAACGTTCTGTACACAGCAACAAGCCACAACTCTGCTGCAATGAGGGGGACTTCTTATAGCAGCAGGAAAGGCCTAGAGAGCCCCCACCCCCACCCCCCAGGATGCCACACAACCAAGCCATGATGCTCAATATGTCCACACGATTTTTTTTGTGCAACACAAAATTAGAAAGTGGCAACAGGTGAAACGTTGCGTGTCCATACGTGGAAGCTCAATGACGTGTGGCCACTATTTTGCCCCCGTTCCTGCCTCTGAGCCAGGCCAAAGCTGTGCCTCCTGTGGATCATCCCCCTGAGCCCCTCTCCCTGTGCCTGCCTGAAAGCTCAGATGAAAAGAACCGGCCTGTTGCGCAGGGACTTGGCTGGCACAGGCCTGAAGGGGAGCCAAGCTCTTCCAGCTCCCTCCCCCCTGTCCAAACACATTTGGGACTCTACAGACCGGTGGACGGGTGATTTAAGGAGCCGAGTCCTCCGCCGCAGGCTGGCTGCCTGGCTTGCCCAGAGCCACCTTAAATGGCATTGGCCGCCTTCTGGTCGGTGTCCAATGGGGACCTCCTGACTCCCCTGGAAAGAGGCAAGCAGTGGGGTGCAGATGTGGGAGCGGAAGATCCCATCTTTGGCCAAACAGAGACTCCTCTTGGCTCAGGACCCGTCCATTTCTTTGGAGTTTTTCCTCCCATTTCACCTGCTTTTTCCTTTTCTGATATTCCAAGATGTTGCTAGTTCTCACCCTCTGGCAAGCTCTTTCCCAAGCCCTGGCTGCAAGTGGGGGTAAGTGGCGTTTTTCTTTTTCCTCCCAGCCCTTTGTTTCTTCATGGGGCCCCTCTGCCTTTCTCCAGGGGGACCCACTGCAATTAGGCAGCTCGGGGAGAGGGAAGGGGGGCTTTTTCTGGCAGAGACTTGGATGGACACAACAAGGCAGCTACCCCTGGTAACCACTCTGGGCTGCTGAGGCATTTTAGTTTTTTTTTAAAAGACGCTTATTTGTTTCTCTGAAAGCAAGCGAGCCCCTTCTCAGACTAATCCTTTGGATGGAGCGCTGGCAAAGTTTGCAAACAACTCTGCTCTTTGCAGGGAGGAAGGTTCGCAGAGGGCCTGCCCTCGTTTCTCTTCTGTTCTGTTAGGGCTCCCAGAAGCTGTAATGCCTACAGGCACTGGCAGTGGCTTCTAGAATTATCTATCACTCTCTCACTTGTAAGAAAGAAAGAATGAAGCTGAAAATACTCTTGATAAAATGGGAGAGTAACAATCCTGGGAAAATATTTACAAAGAAGCTGCCTGAGAGCAAGCACGGAAACGGTAACACTATTCTTGAAAGAAAGTTTCTGAACTGAACAGCCCAAGAGACGGGGAAAGAGTGAGGAAAACAGAGTAATGAGAAAAGAATAAAAATTTTAGAGAATACAACCATTTGTCACGAGAAGACTTCAGATGGGGAATTAGCATGAGTCTCTCCTGGAAGCTTTGAAAGCTAACCCAGAGGTGCTTTTTCCAAAAAGGCAATTGGACTTTCTAGAACTGGAGAAGCTTCTTGGATGAGAAGCAAAACTTTTTCATGGGGGGGGGGGAGACCACCAAAAAAATCCAGTTGCCTTTTGGAGAAAGCACAGATGACAACCCAGATGACTTGAGAATCTCCACAGACATTTGAAGGCAATTTATGCCAAAGGTTTTTGGATGCTGTGCTCTTCAATCAGATCCATCAATCGTCCTCAACTCTCTCGTGCGCACGCGCTCTACGGCATGATCTGCTTCCCGTGGCTTATGGACTCGGCCACTCTGCAATCTGGGCTGACAACTCCCAAACTGTATCTGAGGCTGCAAACACAAGCCCTTCTGGCAGGCCCAGACAGGTGGAGCTCAAGGGGAGTGGACGGCAAGGAAATGGCAGCCTGACACCTGCCTTTTGCCACAGGGAAGGGGGAAAGAGCACTGGGTGAGGCCTCTTTGGCAGAAGGGCAGAAAGCCACCGTCTCAAGCCGGGTCTAAACGAGGGTGCCAAGATGTAGACAGGAATGAGGCTATGTGCTAGGCTAGACCCCCAGGTCCTCCGAGAGACAACGGCAGCATCTGAGGGATCTCTGCTCTGGGACTGCTCTCAGCTCTGGGGAGGAGGCCAAACACACATCTTCACGCCACCAGCCAGAATAAATTTAGCAGCAGCTCATGCGCCTTCAGGAGGTGACATGTCTGCTCACGGCCAGCTGTCCTTTTTCGGGGTGGAAGAATTCAGTTTCTTTTCTCTAGTGTATCAACTCAGGTTTCATTCTTTCAAAACAGAGAAAGAGGCTATCGCCTAGATCTTAAAAAGCAGCCCCCTTATTCCAAAGGTCTGATAGGAGGCTAGTCTTGCAGTCCCAGTTGGCAGTGCTTTTAGGTCCCTGGAGATTAGCTGATCTTTTTTTTCCAAAGCTCCTTTTCTGAAATAAAGGACAGGATTCCAGCACAGGGGAGAGAATGCAGGTCAGAATATCACGCGCCGGTACCCGTTCCCTTTTAAGAGCGGGACTCCCGCGGACACAGCCGTGCCACCTCCCGTCAAGCTAGAAGGGAGCAACTGCTCCCATATCCGATTGGTGCATGATCACCTCACGGTCTGTTGTGGAAACGGGTGTGGGATTCTTCCCTTGTGAAGGGTTCAGCCCTGTTCTTGCAGCTCACAGGTGGGTTTCTTTGCTATGGGCTCTTTCTGCCAGGACGGAAGTGGCCCCACATCTGGAGCTGTCAGCCAAGAGTCTCTTCCTCTGCCCTTCTCCTGCAGGTTCCCACTGGACATATGAAGGTAAGGAGAAACAGCTGCAAGCAATACCTTACTCTGCTCATCGGAATTGCAAATGTAGCCACAAAGTCGGGAGGGGCTGCCCAAACGTGCCTCTTCGCTGACAAAGCCTCCCACAGTCCTTCGGGTGCTCCAGAAAGGCCCTTCGGAGGTCTCCAGTAGGAAAAAAAAAAAAAAGGCACTTCCAGAATAGGGGGAGGAAACATTTTGTGAGAGGAGGGGGGCCTTTCTGCATCCTGGATCCATAAGCCTTTTCTCTTTTTCCAGGCTCTGACGGGCAGACGCACTGGCCAGAGAGATATCCAGACTGTGGTTGGCAGGCTCAATCGCCCCTCGATATCCAGACAGATTTGGTCCAATATGATTCTTCTCTGCCTCCCATTGAGCCAGAGGGATACCGCGACCCTGGGAGTGGCTCCTTGACCCTGACCAATAACGGGCACACAGGTAAGAACAATTCACAGGATCTGTTGTTTATTGTGCAAAGGTCTGGTTGAGAAGACAATGCTTTTTCCGTCTTCCCCATCTTGAGGACTAGTAACTCTAGAAAGAGCACCATACCATAGATCTTTGTGATAGTGTTCCTCCTCCCCGCTGGCTGCCAGCTGAGGCTCCTTGCTCTCTGCCTCCACAGTGCAGCTCTCCCTCCCCGAGAACCTGCGCCTGCATGGCCTGCCCAGCCTCTACTCAGCAGTGCAGCTACACTTCCACTGGGGCAGCAGCGACAGCCGGGCCGGGGGCTCCGAACACCGTGTGGATGGTCAGGCCTTCCCAGCAGAGGTAAGCCAGCGGTACTTACATGCAGGCAGCCCCAGCTGGGCCCCTTGCTGGGGCACAAGCAGTGGCTGAATTGGCCCAACACTCCGCCTCCTTTGGCCAAGGAAGCCCAGTTCTACCGGAGTTATCTGGGGACTGCAACACCCAGAATGTTCATCGAGGCTGGCTGGGAATTCTGGGGACTGCAGACTGGAAAGCCTATATCCAGGTCTTTTTTTCTGAAGGAGCCACTTTTCTGTGCCTACTTTTGCATGGACTGGTCTGGACCTTTCCCATATCTGTGGCCCCCAAATGACTTGGGACTCTAGCGTGATGGGTCCTGTTGATCACTGTCAGTTGCATCCCCTCCTTCACCATGGGCGTGTTGCGATTTCTCTTTCCTCCGTAACTGGAATCAGTCTCTCCTCAGAGGGACTTTGCCCAGCCCTCTGGCCATGGGCTGAAGGAGGAATGGAGCTGCTTTTCATAGTCGGAAAAGCTGACTTGGCTGCCTGCAAGAAGAAATCCCAACTCCACCACATTTCGATAAAAGTCACGAAGCTTTTCCTCCCTGCCCTTTAACTCTTTGTCTTCACCCTCAGCTTCATGTGGTCCACTTCAATTCAGAGAAGTACACCAACCTGAGCGTGGCCAAACACCAACCGGATGGGCTGGCGGTGCTGGGCATTTTCCTGGAGGTGAGTGTCTGCCGGGTGAAGATGGTGCCGTGGCCACTCTCCAGAACTGTCGAGCACTTCCTTGGTTCCTCCACCCTCCACCCTCTCCTTCTTGGCCACTTTAGGGTCCCTCCCTGCTCCTTTACACCAGGCATTCTTTAGACAGCCACCTGCCAACCGTACTGACTGCTGAAAAATACAGATCCAGTGTTTAATTAACATCCTTCCAGAGCTTCTGGCAGGGGGAGGCCCAGGAAAGCTCTCCTTACAGACTAGGTGGCTTAAGCTCTAGGCTCCCCTGCTGACAAAAGGGGGACGCAGCCACCACTGGTGTTTGAGGCACTCCAGGGTTGACTTCTTCAACAGAAGGCATACAGCAAAACACTTGCAAAAATCATGACCAGAAGTCGGTGCTCTAAAGGAGGCATGAGTGAGTCCCATCTAAAGGAGCCTGCATTCTTACCCGATTTGCCTAAAACTCTCTTGGGCCTCGAAAATTCCTGTGTGACGGTGCCACAGAACCTTCTTTCCTGAATAAAAACTGCTTCCTTGGCAAACCTTCACCCACGGTGCCAAACAGAGTGATGCAGTTTATTTAGTCACCTTCTCCTATCCCTTGATCCGTGTTTCTTTTCTCTCTCTCTTCTGTTTTAAAACTTCTCCTCTGCCCCACATGAAGCAAATTATTCAGCTACAGGCTCCGCGCCAGCCTTTGGTGGCCTGGCAAAGAAAGAGAGCCATCACTGATCAACAGGGAGAAGTCACTTCTTCTTTGCATCTGGCAGGTTGACAGTGTGGAGAATCCTGCCTACAACCACATCTTGGACCGTCTGGACAGCATCCTTTATGCAGGTAGAGGGTCCTTTGGGGGAGGGAAGGGCTGGCAGGGGGGACGGACAAAAGCACAAGGGAGAGAGTGGAACGGCTGGCAGAGGCCCTGAAATCCTAGCTGGGCTCTGGAGGAGGATCGAGACGTCACGTGTCACTTTGCAGTCTGCTTCTTCAAACACACGTCGTTATTTTACAATAACGGTGAAAACAAAGCATTCAGGATCATTAATTTCTTGAAAGAAAAGTGCTGGAAAATAGATTTTATATTCCCAGTGGTTCTCAGTAGTGAGATTCTTCAGAAGCAAGCACTTAAAAGCCCATCAGCCAGGGAGTTGCTCTGCAAAAAGGTCCCCTGCCTGTTCCTTGGAGCTGGGAGGCCAGACTAGGCAGGCCTCCAGCCTTATACAGCCTCAGGCATGCAACAGGAAGGCTCCCAAAAGCCAGCCCTGGTCTCTCTTCCCCCCCACTGCCCCCGGACCTCTTTTGTCATCATTCCAGTTTTCTCTTTCCATTTCCCCAACTCCTAAACTCACCAGAGCAAGAAGTCACCGTTGCTCCGTTCAATGTGCGAGAGCTGCTCCCGGCGCATCTGGGCCACTACTACCGCTACAATGGTTCACTGACAACCCCGCCTTGCTATCAGAGTGTGCTGTGGACGGTTTTCCACCAGTCAGCTCGCATCTCTGCCACTCAGGTAGAGCCTGAAAGATGAAGTGGTTCAGTTTAGGCAAAGGGTCTGCATGTTGGATGGGGGAGGGGGGCAGCCCCAGGACGGCTGTTGGAGAAGGGGTTCTCATTAGTCAATAGAAACGGGTTACGTCCATCGGTGGGGGAGGGGTGTGTGTGCAAATTCCTCTAGAGAAAACTAGTAGCAGGCTTGACTCACATCTTTTATAGCTGGAGAAGCTGCAGAAATCTCTTTATTCTACAAAAGATGGGAAGACCCCCTCCGAATTGCTGATCAGCAACTTCCGGGTGCCCCAGCCCTTGAACCAACGCCTGGTCTTCACCTCCTTCCCTGTCGGTGAGCACAGAGGCTGCTTTCCTGGGTGTTTTGTGTGCATGGACTCACCTGTAGAGATGGGGGAGGCTGCCCTCTGGTGGACAAATTTGGCCCAGCACCTTTCTCTCCCTTCCCTTCTAGGGCCATCGGAATACTCTGCAGGTGCGACTCCCCTCCTATGATGCTCAAGGGGGCCAGGCGCAACTTGCACAGCCAGCTAGCCAAGCTGCAGTGGTGGTGGAGGACAGGAGCCTTGCCAATCCAGGCCTACCCTGCCCTGGGGCCAGAGAAGGACCACTGATTAAAGAGCTGGCCATCATGGGTGGGGATGGGGAGGTGTTTCTGTCAGTCAGAACTTCCAATAATCATGCAAAGAAAATGAGAAATGAGCCGGCAGGCCTGACCACCTTTCTGGAGTTCTAGAACGACAGCTACTATGGTAGTTAGTGTTTTTTAGCCATGAACTTCCTGGCTTACACCTCAGTTTGCTCACTGTTCTAGTCCTCAAAGAGGAAGTGCATTCCATTTTTAAACTTGGGGTGTATCCATCTCCCCCCCCCCATCCTCTCTTTAACTGTTCTGACCTCTTTCCCTCTTTTCTCTTTCCAGGTGAGGTCATTGCCATAATTGTTGCAGTGCTCTTGGGCTGCCTGGGTGTCTTCCTTGCTGGTTGGATTTTGGCAAAGAGAAGCCGGTGAGGAGCAGGTGAATGTGGGATGCCAGCCCGGTTCCTGTCTAACTGCATTGCAGTGCCAGAATAAGGGAGGTTCCCACCTGTTTTGTTCTGGAGGGGCAAGTGATTGAAGTGATCCTTTCCATCACCCCACTCCTCGCCAAGTGGAGTACCATGAATGTGAAAACCGTGAGAGAATTTCACTGGAAAGAGAACACAATAGATATTTATTAAACTTCCTCCTGCCCCTATCGTGAGCTTTGTGTTTTTCTACTCTAGTGAACAAGAATGGCAGGAGCAAAGGGCCACTGCAGAAGCCTCCCCACCAGGACAAGACTTCCACCTACAGCCCTGCCATCTTTTCTGTTCTTTGTGGAAGCCACAAGTATTTAGACTGGGGGGAGGGAGGGGAAACCAGCAAGATCGTCTGGAGAAGGAACTAGCCCAACCAACACCGGCCTCCCTCTTCTGCCACGCTGCCCAGCTGATTTCCCTCTCCAGCAAGATCAGGAAGAGGCAGTTGGCACCTGGGAAAGAGTTTCTCCTCCATAATGCTGTGACTCCTAAGAGAATCCGCAGCCCCACCAAGACTCCCTTTATCATTTTAAACACAAAGCTGCTATTGTATCTCCTGCCAACTTCCATGGTTGCCAAAAGAGAGGAAGCCATGGGAATCCCAAGGCCCAGGTTGAATATCTGGGCTGGTCTCGCCCAGTATTCAGAATCCCACTCAACAAAACACAACTGCCACATTCACAAAACCAGCTGTGCTGGGACAATGGCTGGCTTCTCAGAACACTTGGGTGACAAACCACTCAGCCCTATTTGAGTCAAGACAAACACGCTGTGCAAACCCAGCTTTTGAGCTTGACCAGCCTTTTAATCAGGCAGCGTAAGCAGAAGTCTACATCCAGAAAGGGCTCCATGGCGTGAGACATCTTTGTGCCACCCACTGGCAGGGCCCGCTTTCCTCATTGCCCAAGGTGACCCAACATGAGAACAGTTACCAGAGAACTCTTTTTATTAACCGCACCATGAACCAACTCATAAAAGGATTTAGGGCTCAACATTAAAGAAAGAAAGTAGGATTGGGACTTTATAAAAAAGAAGAATTAAGTCAGAGCAAGAAAGATCCTTTGTGTTCATATAGACACAGTGGCACCTCCTAGCCAGCAGATGGTGCTCTTGCGCCCCACCAGGTCCAGTGTCTATACAGGATTACCCAGTGGATGAAGGAAAAGTTCAGGCTGAGAACAAAGGGATTTTGTTGGCACACGGGGAACTTAACCGTAGCCCACAAAACCTCCAGCAGAATCTACTAGGGAACATAAGGGACTGGGGCTTGCTCAGCTCTCCAGGAGAAGCCGAGTGTTCATCTTCCAGGGCAAGCAAAGGAGAATAAACAGAGCTGGAGGAAGGAGAGGGTTCCCAGCCACAAGCCACAAGGCACACAGCTAGTCTTCCTGCATTCCAAGCCATCTTTTAAGCCAAGGAGCCTTTTCTACCTTCCCAGGGCCAGGCAGGAGCTCCAACCATCTGAGCAGCTCGGGGAGCCCTTGTCCCAGGTGAAGACCCACATTCAGCAGTGTGGAAATTGTCCTGGGGGGGGGGGGGGGGCTCATCTTTCCTAGGAAGCTTCTGACCACCAGGACCCAATGGGCAGGGACTCAGTCCTCCACAGGGAGTTGCAGCTCAGAATACACTATAATGTGGCCATCCCCTTTCTCCCTGCCTACAAGGAAGGACAGAATAATTAACCTGCGGGCAAACCCGAGACAAGGCACCAAGTAAGTCTTCCAAGTTCGGATCACCCTCCTCTGGCTTCTAGAACAGATGGAACAGGGTGGGCAAGGGAGAACTGAGACCCAATCTGTATTCCTCAACTGCATTGCACCCCGGATGCAGGACCCCCCCCCCTTTTAGGCACTTTCGAGAGAACAGTGAAAGGCCTCCCAAAATTCTTGCTGTTCTTCTCCCCCCCCCTCCACTTCCCTCTTTTCCAAACCCCACAAAACCCATGGCCCTCACAGGAAAGGCAGGCAAGGATGTTGCGCAGTGAACCACCAGCTGTGAAAAAGGACCACACCCCTGTCGAGATGGTGATGAGGAAGATGGGAATGAGGCTTGCTTCATAGCATGGGTTCAGAAATGTCTGTGGGGAGAAAGTGAGAGAGGATTTCAGAAGGCAGCTGTATCTGCAGTGGTTCCCCCGCCCATCCATTCCCTCCCTCTGCCTTTGAACTGAGAGACTTGGCCTGGTCTGCTAAGTGGCCCATTTTGTCCCAAATGCAGAGCAAATGCAGAGTACAATTCCCTCCTGGGGAAGTACAAGCCCTCTGTGTCCCCAAGGGAAAAGTATTTTAAGTACGTTCTGTTAAAGGAACTACATTGCTTTGGCTCCCGTGATTCACTAAGACATAAACCATGGCTTACAATCACAACTGGCTGGAAACCGGAAAGTTGGTTATCTTTTCCCTGTTTTCAGACATTTCCCAAGTCAAGGGACAATTGGCTCAGCGTCTTTGGGAGGTCCTTGTCCTGAGCAATCACACAGTAGACCTATGAAGGCTTCAACCAACATTTGTTTGTTTGACTTTTCTCCTTTTAATCAAATTAACCTATTTTGAGGTTATCCAGCAAGAAAGCCCTTTCCTGTTGCAAATTTTTTTCTTCTGTGATTTCAAGTTTGACCATGAGGTTACTCCATGCTCAAATATAAGAGAAACTTGTTCCTGTAGTAAATGATCTGGGGATCATTATTGAATAGATTCTGCTTAGCAAATAAAAAAAATATTTTTTTAAAAAAATATCTTTCAAGCATGTTGGGCTGTTAACCTTTCTCCCTTCCTCAGAAATAATGGATGGGTGGGATCTCTTCTCCTGGAGAAAGCCAATCTAGAAAGAATAGAAGCTCAGTACTGCCTTCTTAAGAGGAGAACCAGATCAAACACACATTTTAGCACAAATCCTGGGCAACCAGATCTCCTTCCAGATCCACTCACCAGTCCAGATATCACCAGGTGGCTGACAATCACCAGGGCCAGCTTCCAGTAGTGCGTCTTCTCACAGGCATGGAAGAAAAGGGTCCCCCAGAACATGTGTAAAAAAACCAGGGCCATGGTCAGAGAAGCTGAATTGAGAAGCCAAGAAAGGGGAATTCAGCCACATGACATGCCCGAGTTTGTGCAAAGCCTGAGACGGCTCAGAGAACGGAATTGGGGCCAAGCACAGCAAAACATCAGACAGGGACAGTCATAAAAATGTCTAACAAAAGGATTAGGAAAATATTAGAAAACTCTGAAAAAATAGTTTATTGTAAATGTTTATGGAGATTCTCAATCATCCCAATCACGGTTGTTCCAAAAGTGCTTTCTTTTTTCAAAAGGCAACTGGACTTTCTTGTTTTTTTTCTTTCTGGAAACCTTTTGCTTCTCATCCAAGAAACTGGATCTCATCCTCAGAACTGAAGAAGTTTCTTGGATGAGGAACAAAACATTTTCAAAGAAAGAAAAAAAACCAAGAAAGTCCAATTGCCTGGTGAAAAAAAAAGTACTTTGAGGACAATAACTTTACTGTCTTAAGCATTTTCTTAAGGAGAGCCTTAGGATTTTTTTTTTCACACCTGTCACAACAAAATGCTTTTTCTGTTTCGGTGGGGTTTGCAGCTCAGTCTACACACATCATACTCCGGCCTGAAGAAGCAGTTATGCCAAAAGTTTTATAGATTCCTCCCTGCATCAAAACCTGTCTCGTGGAGGGGGGCGGCTGCCTTTCTACAGCCTAGCCAACTGAATCTCATACTTTTTCTGATTCTAAAATGTCTGAAAATGCCTCTTGCTAAAACACCAGAGGGACCAGGGGAAAAGCCACATATAGTCTTTTCGTTTTTTTTAAAGAAATGTTTGTTTCGGCAATCTTTCCACCCACAAAAGGCCCTACCTGAAGTGATGAAGTAATAGGGCGAATCCCCATGGATGCCAACTGTGCTGGGACCAATGGAATCTGCAAGGATGTTAATGACGGAGAAGACGGCGCTGATAATGCCAAAGGAGAGGCCGGACACTACCGGTGAGTGGAAAATCAAGAGTGGAAAACATTTGAAATGGTTTGCCCAATTAGCAGTAACTCTGGCAGCTGTTTAGAAAAGACCCAGCACGGGCACTCCAAAAAGGCAGTTCCCAAAACGAGAGAGAAGCTTTTTGAGGCATAACTATTTTGAAAAGGATGCCAGATGTGCAGCAGCCACTTAAGCTAAGCTTGAGGTCATCAAAAAGCCCCCGACTCTCCTCTGTGGCAACCCCCATAGCCAGAGGTTCACTCACCATAGGGCATTTGTTTGGTCAAAACGGGGGATCGCCCATCTTCGCTTATGGTCACAAGCCCTTCATCTGCTTTCCTAAAACGGGACGCAGAGGAAGCGGGGAACTCATTAAGCTCCAAAAATACCAGCAACAAGTGGCCGCCTCCACCTCCTTTTTTCCTCTTTGTTCTTCTTGGATTCTTTGCCCCATTTAGGTTCAAGGAACATTTCATCTTGAATTAACACCATCACTAACTCTAACTCTACCACGCAATCCCAAGAAACAGAGGACCTGATTCACCGATCCCAGCTTAAGCTAGAGTCCCACCTGCAAATGAAATAAAGAAAGGATGCACAAATAAATATCCTGAGAGAAAGACTGCCTATCCTCAAAAGACACCTTACTCTGATTGCTGAAGTCAGTACCAAAGAAAGCATTGGAGGAGGAGAATTATTTACTTAGTAAAAGGTTTCCCACTCTTTACTGCCCTCAGACCGCAGTTCCTGGGAATCTCTGGAACAAGTTTATGTGGAAAAATTAAGAAAATTAGGCCAGGCATAGACTGGCTCCAGGGACTGGCCAGCTGTCTCTACCTCTCCCTCTCTCCCTCTCTCCCTCTCTCTCTCTCTCTCTCTCTCTCTCTCTCCCCTTACTTGAGGAGCTTGAAGTGAGCAAAGCGAAGGCTTCCTGCAGCAGGACAGACACCACTGCCCCAAACATCAGCAGGCGATGCTGCAGCCATTTGTCCTCCTGGTCACTCAGGCGAAGAGAAATGAACCAGACTAGGGAAGCCAAGAGAAGGGAGACCAACCAAACGAAAGCCCTGGATTTAGAAAAAAGAAAGAAAAAAAACCCATTCATTTCTCTTAGAAGATGCTTTTTGTGGGTTTTGAAAAGATGCCCCGGACATTTCAATTCAACCTGCATCAACTACAGTTAGCCTGATCTAACCATTTATAGTATTTTGCACAATTTGCACTGTTTCTGCCCATCATTTAAAAAAAAAAACAGCAATTCACCAGTTTGCCCTAGAAGTCTGTCTAAATCTTTTCAGTGGCTTGTGAAATTACAGACAGTATCCTTTTTTTTTTTCAGGCATAATTTGGGAATCCCAAAGGCTACATTAAAAAAAAATAAGTTGATTTTTAACACTGTCAAGGAGCTGGAATTGGCATATGGGGTTATCTTTTTTAATTTTGGTTCAACATCCTAAATATATGCAGAGCTTGTTAAGAGTTTTCTCAACAACACTCCTCAAACCTGAGAATGTTTTCTAATTGAAAGATAGAAATTTATTTCAAGGAAGAGTTGAAACAAAGCGACCTTGGTAATAAAGGAAAGCACCTGAGGCAGTGGGGTTGACGTCTAAAAGTCCCACTTGACTAGCCCTGATGAAATTACCTAGTTAGGGTTATGAAATGTCTGCAAGAAAATAACCAAGCTCAGAGAGCACCAAGGAGCCCTGAGTAGTCAAAGGCAGGCTTGGCTCTCAGCAGCTCGGAGTCCTCTCTGGGGGAGGGCTTCCCAATTCATCTTCCCTACACTGGGGGGGGGGGGCGGTTTACTTAATTTCCCTCTGCGGGGGAAGGGGGGAATCAGCAGAAGTCAAGCCAAAGGCTTCTTGCACGAAAGAAGGTACGGAAGGCCAGGCCAGAGCACCTGAGGGCAGGGCTTTCCCCTGGATCTGCCCCTGCCTCACTGGCCGCCCAAAGCCGGGGGACGGGGAGCTGCTCGGAGAAACTTCCAAGCAGGCCCAGGTGGCAGCGGAGTGGCTGGGGCAGCTGACGTTTTGGTCATCCCAAGTAAAAGGCCGCCTCTCTTTCCTGGCCAGCCACTTTCTTACAGTCGGACACGCTGGCTGTTGTACCCACGAGCGCCTGGGCTTTTCAGCCGCAAACGGGCCTTACGAGGAGTTGTGTTCCCCGGGTTTCCTGTGAGGGCGCCCATCGGAGCCCGGCCACCGAAAAAGAGGCCACGGCTACTCAATGCACAGCTGACGGGACCAGTGGTGAAATCCAATTTTTTTTTACTACAGTTTCGGTGGGCGTGGCTTGGTGGGCGTGGTGTGGCTTGGTGGGCGTGGCAGGGGAAGGATACTGCAAAATCTCCATTCCCACCCCACTCTGGGGCCAGCCAGAGGTGGCATTTGCCAGTTCTCCGAACTACTCAAAATTTCCGTTACCGGCTCTCTAGAACCTGTCAGAACCGGGACCCGCCGCCGCTGGCAGCCCCCCTTCCTTGCTGAACTGGGAAGGGGGCACAGCCAGCCACCCTTCAGCCCCTCCGCCCGCCCCCGCTCTGACCCTGCCACCAGGATAATGACACGCAGAGGGTCCCCGGCCTAGTTAGCAGGCAGAGTGCCAGCGCCGGCCTGAAGGTGATGAAGGAGCAGCAGAAAAACACGCCCACCCCCATCGTGCCTCGGCAGGGGGAGGAGCAGCGAGGGGAGGACTGGGATGCCCCTGGGCGGAGCTCCCCGCACAGGCACCCTGGGAGCTGCAGTCCCCCCCGGAGGAGAACACGGACCCAATTGGGGCCGTCCGAGCTCACGGCAGGTGGGGATCCGCTTGCTGGTGCCTCGCCAGGGGCATCCTGCCCCCGAGGCAGCCAGTCACGGAGCGCCAAGGAACGTGAGGCATTCGGCTGTCTCTAAGGCACCCTTCTGCGAGGGGGAAGGGGGTGGCCGGTGCCACTGGCTTGGAGCTCCGGCAACGAGCGAGGCTCTGGACTGGCGGTTTCCGCCTCTTCCCTGCTGGCCCACCTGACACTAAGCTCAGTGCAGGAGAGGGTGGCAACCCTGGGCAAGGAGCCAGAGGCAGAAGCAGCCCAGCTTCTGCGAAGGTTGCCAGTTTGCAGAGGAAGAGCCACGCTGCAAGATTGTCAGAAGGAAGCCAGTGCCCGCAGGAAATCCCGGGACAGCCTGACTCCTTTCTCGGGTCTGTGGTGGGGACGGGCGAAACCCAGATGTCCCTCAATTCCCGGGCCCACCGGGCCCCGGGGCAGCAGCCCCGGACTGCCAGATTTACAATAAGTATAGAAACTAAACAGACCCACCTGGATCAGAGAAGCTTGTGAAGCCATAAAAAAGGCCAAAATTGGGAAAGAGCCTGTTGGGCCAGATGGTTTACCTGCCTCTCCTTCCTTAAAAACAGACGAGACAGGAAATCTACCCAGACTGACAGTTGGACAGAGGCCAATATGGCATTAATATCCAAAGGAGGTCATTAGATATAAATTACTGGAAGAAACAGTAAAAGAAAATATGATAAGATGGGCCAGGGACATAGGGCACAACATTCAACTGGCAAACTGGGAGAAATTGTGGAAACAGAACATCAAAATGACAAGAGCCATACCCTACAAAGAAAACCTCATAAAAATATTTTACAGATGGCACCTAACACCAGCCAGACTAGCCAAAATATATCCAAACACCTCCCCACGCTGTTGGAAGTGCAAAACAAAAAAGGGGACATACTACCATGCCTGGTGGAAATGTACAAAGGCCCAACAATACTGGAAGGACACAAAGGAAATTATTGAAGAAATAATAAACCAACAAGTAGAAAACACTCCAGAATTTTTTTTATTTGGAATGATAACAACACAACACAACAAAGAGACAAAATACCTCATCATACACATCTTGACAGCAGCACGGTTACTGTTTGCGCAAAATTGGAAATCAGATCAACTCCCAACCAAAGACAAACTAATCTCGAAGATAACAGAATGTGCCGAAATGGATAGACTGACACTAGAACTCCAAGATAAAGAAGAAAGTGAATTCTATCTTGTATGGCACCAGTGGTATCAATGGCTAGAAAAGAAAATCAGTACAAATATAGATGAAAGAAAATAGGGTAGAAAAAATAAAACCGGAAATAAACAAATAAAGAGGAGATGCAAGATTATTTCTAATCTAAAACATCCAAATTGACAATGTATTACTTATATATTAACTTATAAAGCAATATATATTCTGATGATGATCAAAACATATATGTAAAGTTTGGTGTGGGTAGGTTGGTGGTGGGAACTTGTTTGTCTTTGTAATGTCTTTGTATTTTTTGTATTGTCTTTTTATCTCTGTTTAAAACTCAATAAAAATATATATATATATCCAAAGGAGGTCAGCACTAATGAATAGTGACTGTACATTATTAAGGATGTTTTTGGCCAAGAAATCCTGAAAAGGGTCCAAGAAAATGGGTCTTTCTGGATTTTATTCACAAAAGATCAACCTAGGTTTTTAACCAAAAGATAAAACTGTTCCCACTGTGTCTTTGTGATTTTGTTTCTCCATTTAGGTAAGGCAATATCTCTGACAGGATGAGCCAACAGATGATTGTCTCGTCTACTACCTCACCAGTGCACAGATCAAACGGAGAATTATCAAAACCTTGTGAGATACAAAAAGTGACGTAGCTGCCCCTTCTCACCCTTGTTATTCTCCTCAGCTCTGGAACAACTGAACGGAGACATGAGACAAAATAATTTCTGGGGTGAGGATTAAAAGGAAAACATGAATTATGGGCATTTGCCCAGGATTTGATAATTCTGGAAAATCCTTTGGAAGCAATAGAAATATTAATGGAAAAATTAAAGGATGTTGGTGCTTAGCTGGATTCAAAATTAATAATGAGAAAATAGATAAGGATGGAAGAGCAAAAGAATTGGTGGGAAAAATAGTTAAAGATTGAGACAAAAAGGGAAGTTGAGAAAAAGTATGAGTAGTAACGAGCATTACTATGACTAATACGGATTCTACGTTATTTCAGAACAATTATGTTAACAGGTGGAATGAAATTAAGAAGGGTACGCTAAATTTGGAAAAATTATAATTGTCATTGTTGGCCAGAATATCTTTGGCCTACAGTGATGCTTTTGCTTCAGACCATTCCTCCTTTGGTAACGGATGTGCCACTGAAGCAATGGCAGACAGATCAAGGTTTGTGTGGCAAGAGAAAAAAGCCAGTTCTGCAAAACCTTGCCAAGAAAATGGCAGTCTTCAAAACATCAGATACAATTGAATGGAAGAAGAAGGAAGAGTGCCTTACCACATACAGTGCAAGGACTGCTATAGCCACTGTGGAAGGAGGACAGGTGGGCAGGAAGACATCCCCTCCAGCAGCCAAGATTCTAAGCAGGGATCTGCACCAGACGAAGAAAAGATGGAAAGCAGTATTCCGCCAAGGAAAAAAATCACACCCGCACTCAAACTGGCAGGGCAAGCTACAGGCAACAAACCCCACACTCGTTCATGCTGATGAAGTTTCCTAGTTGGGTAATGAAGCACCAAGAAGTCCACTTTTTTCTTGTACAATTATAATTAATCAGTTCGTAAGAGGTTAAAAGGAAAGTGGTCAATTAATTAATTATCTAATTGTTTGCTAATTTTACTCAAGATCAGTAGAGTAAAATGCTAATTTTACACAAGGAACGCTGTAAAAGGAGTGCTTTATATTCACACATGCTCATTTGTGTGCAATCCCCCATTGAAAACGAGGGGAAAACTTCAGTCCAATAACAATTCATGACCATCTGTGGATTTCCGTAAGACATGATAGGGTCCCAATAACAATGCTTCGAGTACACAATGTATCTTTAGAAAAGAACATTTGTAGCTTGGTGTTGTAGGAAACAATGAAATTCAAAAATAAAATCCTTTGTATTACCAACCGTTAAGAAGTAGTCTGTGCTAAAACAGCACATGGCTAGGAAATTTGGATGATAATAGCAGGTAAAACAAACAAGGGCGGGAAGGGGATTAATGTATTCTTAATAGGCGCCTCGGATTAGTTGTAACCCCAGAGGACCTATCCAATGAGACCAAAGGGGAGGGAAGGGGGCATCGCGATCGGGTGTATAAAATGTCTTGCTTTTGAATTCAGGGGTGTGGC
This sequence comes from Pantherophis guttatus, assembly GCF_059756535.1. Classification (NCBI taxonomy): domain Eukaryota; kingdom Metazoa; phylum Chordata; class Lepidosauria; order Squamata; family Colubridae; genus Pantherophis; species Pantherophis guttatus. Next base: position 55,788 of record NC_142080.1, read on the forward strand.
TTTTGGATTAGAACTTCCTGTTGAAGCTTCTAGCCGAGACCCCACCACACTTTGCAAACTGCTTTTTTCATTTTATTTTGGGTAAATAAACTTCTTTTCTTACCAATCCAAGTTTTTTTGTGTGTGGAATCATTTCCAACAGTGTCGAACTGTGGGGTCCTTGGTGGTCTCTGGGCTTGGTTTTCTTGCAGACGTTTCACTACCCAACTAGCTAACATCATCAGTGCTAGGTGATGATGCACCGATTACTAGCACCGATGTTACCTTGTTGTAATTAAAAGCCTGTGAGAAAACAGGACCACACACAATGCATCTTTTTAAAAGGCAGATTATGAATTCGGCTGTTAAGACACTGGCCATCTAGGATGGAAATAGGCAGTAGTTTTACAGTGAATAGATACAGAGAAAGAAAGGAGGCAGCACGCTGTACCTGCCCTACACAAGAGACACACTCAAACGACCCCAAACTGCAGACACGTGACGGAAGCAAAGAATATTCTGTTGTTCTTGTACTTTCCCACCATTACTTTATCAAAACAATGATTTTTTTTAGCCAGCCTCTAGTCTGCAAATATATATGCACATGGAAAGCAACATGATAGATTGTGTCACAACAATGAGTGTTGCTGTATAGCACGCAGGAGACCCTTTTTTAGAGAAAAGGAGCGAGGGGAGAACAAACTTCAGAGCCCGGTTATCGCAGGTCACAAGGGGTCCCGGACCCCCGCTTGATCGGCAGCCCCGCCCACAGCCCCGCGTTGCTTCCAGAGCGCCTCGGGCGCACACAAAAGGAGACATCGGTGCCCGAGAGCTGGCGGTGGGAGGGAAGAGGGTCGAGCCGTGGGGGCTCCGCGCGTCCAGCCAATCGCCTCCCTGGGGCGGAGAGCGGCGTCGAGAGCCACGCCGGGAGAGGCGGGGCATCTGCTAGGGGGCCCCATGCGCCGTGTCATGGAGGCTCAGTGTGCGAGCGGCCATTGAAGGGAAAGGAGCTGCGTGTTTCGCAACAGGAGGAGGGATCGGGGTGGCAGAGAAGCCCGGAGTTCTCAACTCCGCTCGCACCGCCTTCGGGGCCCTTTGCTGAACAGCCGAGAGGGGGGGATTCTCCCTTTATTTTGTTCTTCTTCTCCCCCTCGCCACGCATCCCCACGCCTGCCTGTCGGGTTCTCCTTAGGTAGTTTGCGCCCCTCCCTCCTTGCTCTCCACTTTGGAGAGGCTTTCCAGATGGAGATGAAAAAGCTGGAAATGAAGAAGCGCGTTAACCTGGAGTTGAGGAACCGCGCGCCCGAGAAGGTGAGGACAAACCCTTGGGAGGAAGGAAATGGAAGATTTTTAAAGATTCCCAGGATTTCCCTCCTCGAGCCTCGATCGTGGCAAAAGCGCGCGGCGATCGATGCGCTCGGCGGCGGCGGAGGAGGGCGCGTGGGGGGCCTTAGCAGCAGAGCGGCCGCCGGACCCGTCTCCTTCGACCAGTCCTTTCAAGGGCTCTTATCCAGGGCCCGACCTCCCAGAGATGGGCTTTTCTCTGCGAGGCCTGGCGGCGGCAACGGCAACGGCCAACTTGGCTTTTCTGACTCTCTCTCCTGCTTCCACCTTTTCCCCGAGCGATCCCGGCGCGGCATAAATCACAGGACGCGAGGTTGCTCCTGCCTTCCGTACCCTAAAGGGGGTTGTTGGAAGCCCGATGCAAGAGGCGAGTTGGTTAACTCTTCCGTTCCCAATGCCGCCTCGGCTCGGGCAGTCCCCGCCGTGCAATCTCTCCCCGCCCCAAACCAGTTAATTAAAAATAAGCGGCGGCTCCAGACGAAGGAGAACCGAGCACGAGAAAGGAGGTTCCCAAGTTAAAACTTTCCTCCCTTCCCCTTCCCCCCCCCCTCATTCCCCCCCTTTTTTTGCAGTTAACGGCTCTTTCGTCAAATCTAGGTTAGGCAGCCTCAACTGTGAAAAGGTGGTGGTGAGTTTTTCACGCTGCCCTCCTCCCACCCAGCAAATTGTCCCTTGGGTTTTTTCCCCCCTTCTCATGCAGAAAAAAGCCAGAGCGTCCGTAAGGGTAGAAAGGCTGGACTCTGTCGGTTCTTGTAGCGAATGTACTTTACACAAATGCTGGTAAACAACCCTGGCTGCAGCTGAATCCATCTTAGTCTCTTCTACGCAGATGAATTAGACTCCTTCCTCTTGTCTCCGTAGAGCATGGAGGATGGACCCTTTCTTTAAAAAGCAGAAACACGCCACCAAGGCTCCTTCCAGCCAGGCATTTTCAATGAGGTTTAATCTTTCTAAAAAATTGAGGGCAGAAATCGCCTCAAGAGCAGCCATGGATGGGCAACGCCCCTCCCTGTTCCTTGAAATCTCATGCCTGGGCGGTCAAGGAGATAAGGCCAGTGGAGAGAGGACGATAAGCTATGCCTGCCTGCCTGGGGCTTCTGTGCCCTGTGCCTCTGGAGTGCTCACAAAGGCAAGAGTGCGCCCACCTCATGCCCTAGGATGTGATGGCTTACGCTGGCCCTAGGGAACCAGCTGCTTCCGAGGGAGTTTTAATCCAGCCCGTCCCAAGAACACAAGATGGAGAAAGGTGGGGGGAGCCAAAGAACAACCCACCAGAGAGGAGAGACAGGAGACTTCTCATGCCACAGGAGCACTGCAGATAATGCCAGGGGTGCTCCCTCCGCCATAGCTCCCTTCCAAAAGGAGAGGCTGTCCCCAAAGTTAGCTGCATGGTTGGTAGAGGAGCCTAAAGTCTTGGACTGGCCCATTAGGGTTCCCAGGATTGCTCTTCCTCTGTTCCCCTACCACCACCACCTCGGCCTCTGCATGGGATTGAATGGAGATTTCTTTGAGCTTGAGGTTCTTTGGAAGATTGCCAAAAGCTGTGGCTCTTGTAAAATATGCTCAAGCATTGGAGAGGAGGGAGCAAAGTGATCCTCTTGCCCTGTTCCCCTTCCCTGCTGTGGGGAAAACCCAAGGCAGAGCTTCCCTGCATCTTCCTTGCTGATGGGCGACAGGAACTGCCCCTGCACTTGTTCAGAAGGTGCAGAAGATGAAGAATTAACAGCCATCACAGTGCCCATAATGCACAGTACGCAATGAGCCCCCTTCCCTAGTACATTCCTGAGAATAAATGTGAAAAGGCCTTTACTCACCCAATTCGTACATTTTTTTCGGTATTTTCTAGAGAAGAAATTGATGCTTCTTATAGTACCTAGTAAAAAATAAGAGACCACTGTTGTTAAAAGCTTGGCAAGTCTCATTTAAAAGAGAATGCCACTACAAAGCGTGCCATGAACGGCTCCCCTGCCCCTTGGGGAGTCCCCCTGCCCAAATCAACATGAGCAAATGCTGTCACTTAAGACAGGGCTTGCCATGTGAAGGCAATGGTTACATTAAACTTCCATGTATAAATAAATAGTTTCTAGTTTTTATTAGTAAGAATGTTGCTACTGTAACTGTCAAAGTCCTAAGACCTTTCCTTCAGGGCAGGTTTTTTTAAAGGTCTTTGCTATATCTGAGTATGACCTGTCTCGGTATTTTAAAAAAAGTTTTAATTTTTATTACATATGATTATCACGTGTATCCAAAATGAATCTAACTGACCATTGTTTTAGTCATTTAGTCAAGTTTGCACGAGAAAGTTGGGAAATACTTCTAACGTGGCCCCCTCTTGAGTTGAGAGAATGGGGATTTCAGCCCTCCAGCTGAAGGGCGAATGTGCTGCTCTTTCAGGTGGCTGAGCTGGTGCTGGACAACTGCCGGTCCAGCAATGGTGAAATTGAAGGCCTGAACGACTCGTTCAAAGAACTGGAGTTTCTCAGCATGGCCAACACAGAGCTGACCTCTTTGGCCAAGCTCCCCACGCTGACAAAGCTTCGAAGGGTGAGTGTTTGGTTATGGCAGGTGACCTGCAGTGGCATGTGGCAGTTATACCAGCTTTAATGCCCAAGCAGTCTTTTGTGTAAGAATCTTGTCAATGATAATTAGTAATATATGTCGCCTATTATAGCCACTGTATCACGAAAGCATACATTTGCTTAGGTAATTTTTTATGAGAGAATGTGTACATTTCAAAGTCAACTCCACTGACTGACATGTTTATGCTGTAGCTGGAACTGAGTGACAATCTAATTTCCGGCGGTCTAGAAGTCCTGGCAGAGAGATGTCCAAATCTTACATATCTAAATTTGAGCGGCAACAAAATCAAGGATCTCAGCACTGTTGAAACTCTTGTAAGTATAGAATTGGATGGGGAGGGGTTTTAAAGAGGTCTTAAGATGTACTTGGTCGTCATTACGTAGCGGTCACAGAATCAAGGCCAATGTATTTAAGATACTAAAGAGCCTTGGAAAAATGGAACACCATTGTTTGAATAATGTGTCATAACTGCTGCTGTAGGGGATATGATTGTGACTAAATACCAAATACAGTCCAAACAGTTTAAAAGAGCTCTACCGCAGTCTTTTCTAAGATAGGACCCTCCTGATCTGTTGGATTACGAATTGCACCCTCTTCAACGAGGCAGTCCGACCAATTTGGTCTAAACTGAACCCTGGCAGATCCCAATAAAAAAAGGAACCAGCCACAACTCTGCAGGCATTTGCACATATTTTCCTTTGACATTTCATTTTATAACCGAGAGATTTCCTTGTGATCTAGCTGCTATTTCTGCCTAATACTTGGAATTTAGAATCAGGTTTGGGTTCCATGCTGATGTGTATGCTGTTATGCATATCGGATCTCAGGCAGAATTACTCAACCTAGTCACTGACTAAGAAGCTGTTTTTCATTCTAGCATACAAAGGGAGTTGGCACCAATGTAGAAAACTATAAAGGGCAGTTTCAGTTCTCTTATTGTCTTGGCCCCAAACCCCATAGATAAATATACATAGCATAGTAACTTGGTTTAGCAATTTAATAAATAGCATCTCCGTGTTTTTCCAATTTTTAGCAAAATCTGAAGAACCTGAAAAGCCTTGATCTGTTTAACTGTGAGATCACAAATCTGGAAGATTACAGAGAAAGTGTGTTTGAACTGCTCCACCAAATCACGTATCTAGATGGGTTTGATCAGGATGATAATGAGGCCCCTGATTCAGAAGAGGAAGACGATGATGGTAATTGTTCATTGGAATATTTACTATGAATATTTTCAAGGTACGGTAGGAAATACATACCTGAAATATGAAAAATTGACCAGAGATCAAAATACACTATTCAAAGGGAGCCTGGATAGCTCAACAGACAGAGCTTTGTAATTTAACACCAGCTGTCTGCAATTAAAGTAAGATCGAATCTCGCCAGGCTCAAGGTTGATTCAGACTTCCATCCTTTCTAAGGTAGGTAAATTGAGGACCCAGTTTGTGGGGGCAATAAGCTGACTTTGTATAAATATACAAAAGTATGAAGGCGATTGCTTAACGCATTGTAAGCCGCCCTGAGTCTCCGGAGAAGGGCGGCATATAAATCACTTTTTTTTAAAAAAAAAATTATACATACTTTACATGCTAATAAACGAATGGTTTTCCTAACAAGGGGAAAATAAACTTTGCCTTTGGCAAAATTACATTTCCTATAAATATACATTTTTTAGAAATAGTTTGTTTAGTAGTTGCAGATCTTTTCAGTTTAGTTACACCCCTCTGTGACCTGCAACCTTTCAGAAGAAAGAGGGTACCTGAGCATTTATTTCTGCTATCTCCTACGTTCATTTAGAAGTGGGTTTTTCTACTGTATGCTGAATTTGAACCCCTGGATCGACCCTTAGGTTCTAAGTCAGGATGGATACGGCATGCATTTATTCACTTTTCCTTCAGATGGGGATGAAGATGAGGATGAAGATGAGGACAAAGCTGGTCCCCCAGGAGAATATGAGGAAAACGATGAAGATGATGAAGCTTCAGACTTGGGGGAGGGGGAAGAGGAAGAGGAAGAGGAGGAAGTGGGTCTTTCCTATTTGATGAAAGAAGAGATTCAGGTTATTATATCTTACTGTTCATTTGCAAAGCATTTAACCTTATTAACTAGGCTTCATATTTTAAAGCCCTGTCAGTTTGTGCCAAAGTCCTCTACAGGTTTTCTCCTGCTATAGCATAAGTGGATATTCACTGTATTCAAGCTTTAGAAAAAAAGTCAAATATGCACTTTAATGTGCTATTTTATTTTCCTTAGTTTGGATTTTACACTTTTTCATTCATTTAAATCCACCAGGCTTCATCTTTCACTATATTTCTCAGGAAAATTATCAGGGCTTTTTTTAACTGCACCTAGAAACTGGTATTTCAGTTGAAAGATTACTAATTTCCCACAAACAGAATATGGGCCTGGACTAGTGATAATATATTTTTTAGGCAAAAAGAATGTGACTTTTATAATTTATTAGATGTAATATAGCTCACCCTTGAGCTTAGTATCTGTTTGGCAATCAAATGAGAAATGTATAAGTTGAAATTGTGTAAGTTGAAATTTAAAACCTCCGGTTATGGGGAAGGGTGGTATGGCTATTATATTACCACAATTACAATGCTTTAAGGGGCTGTTTAACTGTAGTTTTGGTTTTCACTCTTATTTACATGGAAAATGTTTATTTACTTTCATAAGTTTAGTTAAATGGACCTTAGTAATTCTGAATTTCTGAAATCATTAACTTGTTTCTCTAAAGGATGAAGAGGATGATGATGATTACGTAGAGGAGCGAGACAATGAGGAAGAAGGTAAGCTTCATATTCAGCCTACATTGACTTTTTAAGTTTTACTTTTCTGGATTCAAAAGTTGCCTTTTCTGATAGTTTTCTCTCAGAACAAAAAGAACTTTTATAAAGTTTGTTAGCTGGGATGAAATTAGTCTTTTCATTTAACTTGTAATAAATTCCTGATTCATTTGAGCTTCTAAACTACTTGTTTAATAATACTTAAATTTAAATGTGTGAGTTACCATTACATGTAATTGTTCAGAAGTGATGAAAATAAGTGTACAACAGCGTGCAGGAGTCACTGCCCATTAATTTTCCTTTGGACATGTGTAAAAATTCTTTCCCACAGACGCCGTTGTCCGGGGGGAGAAGAGAAAACGTGCAGCTGAAGACGAAGGAGATGACGACGATGATTAAGTCGCAGAAAATACAAATAGGACCCGATTCATTTTTGTTGGAATTATGCAATAGTGATATGCAGATTTGTAAGGCTCCATGTATGATAGGTCTCTACAAAAGATATTAATGTGTTTAACTTTTTATAGGAAGTGTTTTACTATGTTTGCCCTTTTTATCATTCCAACTAAGACATAATAATCCATTATTGATCATATTTCCATATGTTTTACTCACTGAAGCAGTTGTCCCTATTTCCTGCCTAGAAACTTTATTCCTCCCATTTTTTTCCTTCTGTTTCCTCATTATGAGCATGCTGTTAACCCTAGCCAGTTACTTCAGATGGTTGAACAGATTTAATTTAAACTTTTAAGAGAGCATGCTCATGTCAAATATACAAGAGTAAGATAACCAACTCTTCACTGGAAAGGACTATATCACAACTGAAATGGGAATTAGGTGATCTGGAAATCACATTTTACCTATCATTTCATTTTAAAAGGATATCTGAATCCTAGTTCATTTGTGTGTGTGGTTAGTCTCTCACTCACTCACTCACACACAAACATTTCTGGTAGATAACTGTAAGGAAGACTGGAATACAGTTCTCTAAAATAGTCTCAATCTCCCATAACAAAATATAAACTGGAAATAATTATAGTTCATTCAAGATTATAACTTCTTCATGATCTTTAGTTTACATGCACATTTCAGAATTCTTTTGTTCTGGTTAAAATGTGGAACAGTCATTCCTCAGTACTAAATTTAAACCAATAGAAGTTATTCTGCATTTTCTTTCTCGCTATATTGCGCTTTCAAGCAATATTGGTAGGTAGTTATACAAGTGGGCTTAGAGCCAAGCTCCTGAAAACCACAAGTTGCTTGCGTTACTGAACAGGGAAGACATTTAGGAAGGCAGCTGTTTAATTCAGGGCATGGCCCCTGAAGCCAACAGAGGGGAGAATGGCTTTACACCTTGAGTCATGGAAAGAAATATACAAAATTGCAAACGATTTGGAGTTCTCTCTGGGATAGGTTTAGTTCGTATTGGTTCTCATTGAGGAAAGTTATTCAACCAGAGTCCTTGATTTCACTGTTAAAAAAATATAGAAATACATTTGCTAAATGTGATCAGCAAGGCAATACTAATCTTTTCTGTGGAAGGTAGACTGGTTATGTTCTTATTCCCTTTTGTGCAGGTTATTTTGAAAACGTAGAAAAAATGAATTCAGATCTCTTTTCTGGTTCTCTGCTTCTGACAGATGAACTTGTATTATTAAATAAATATTTTGCTCAAATACCTAAACGTATTCAAAAATCTGTCAGATTTTAGAGAAGCTGTTTTAGATAAATAGATAATTTCTGCATAGGTGCTTAAATTGCATTGCATTCGCCTGTAATATATTTTACAAACACAGGCATTCTTAGTATAACACATTGCACTCTTTTAGTTTCAGGGACTACCTTTCATAAACGTCAGTAAAATTAAATATGCTCCTCCTCTCCCTCGGAAAAAGAAATAGGGCGACACCGCACAGCTCTTTTTAAGGCGTTTGAAAAGAAAAGTGAAAGGCAACTTAGTAGAAATTAGGGTTAGGGATCTTAAAAAGACTTATTAAACATTAGTCCCAATTTCGCTTCTCTGTAAGAATAATACTTTAAAAACCATAAAAGCTTTCGGGTTTAAAGCCGTGTTGCTGTCTCATAATCGGGGCTTCTTACTCGTTTCATAGACCGGCTTGTCTATTCCCAAAGTGTTGCAGGGTTTCCGAAATCGAACTCTTGTTTTTTGTTTGCTAAAGGGATTCCACTCTCGGGACGGCCTGCGATAATCGTCCCGCCAGTGAAGCGGGGACTCTCTCGGCCTCAGCGGAGAACCGGCCTCGGCCGCCTGGCAGCGGGAAAGCACGAGGCCTTGCTTTGGCGGGAAGGCTGAGCGCTGGAAGGCCCGACCCAAAATGGGGCCGCAAAAGCTCCTCCCCTCAGCGCGCCGGAAGCCGGGCCGACTCGAGCGGAAAAGGCTCGTGGCCGGTGCTGTGGATTGGCCGGCGGTTGTCGCAGTCTCCCAGCGGCCCCGCCCCCGGCCCAATCCCGGCGGGAGACGAGAGGAGCGTGCGGCCGGCGCCCCGCCCCCTCTACACCGCCGGGGAAGGGGAAGCCTCGGTCGGCCCGTTTCATGTCCGCCGCGAGGAGTTCGGGCCGGGGGCGAGGCGCGAGCGGAGCCCTCTTCCTTACCCTCTTTTTGTTTGCCGTCGCCAAGGCGGGAGCCTCTGCCGCTTAAATGAGTCGCGAGTCTTCCTCACCCGGAAACCCCCCCCCCCACACACACACACACGCGCGCGCGCCTGAGCGAGACGACCGCGTGGGCCAGCCGCCGCCGCCAGGGGGCAGCAGGCGCCCAGACCTCCCGTCACCGCCCAACAGACGATCCGAAGCTTCCCCGCCCCCCCCCCCCCCCCCCGAGGCCGGCAGCTGCGGTGGGAGCGTTGCTCGAGCGGCCCCCTCGCAGAAGGGACCGAATGCCTCGGCGGTTGGCGGGTCCCCCAGCAACTCAGGGGGCGGTGGGGGGGGGGGGAGGGAGGGAAGCAGGCGGAGAAAACGGATGGTCGAGGCCAGGAGAAGCCAGGCCAGGCGTCTCCTTCGCTTGCCCGCCGAGGCGCTTCCCTAAGCAAGCAAATCAGGCGTCGGCCTGTTTCTTATTTGGATGTCGGTGGTTTTTTTTCCCTCCCAGAAAAGCAGAAGCGCCGATTCTAAAATGGGAAGGAAATAAGGCCGGTTGGGAGGCGACCAAAAACGCCTAGCAGAGAAGAGCCTGCAATTCCCAACTTTCGTGGGAGTGGGTGATGCTTGCTACTGACTGCCCGATCTCTCAGGCTTCATCCCATCTGGGAGCTCAGGCCCACCTGAAATTACATCTTCTGCCCTAAGGATCACTGGATGATATCAATATTGAATTAAAGTAAAAAAAAAAAATTAAGAGCCAAAGACTTCTTTAGAGCTTTTTTCAGTTCCCCTGTGATTTTCTGTATGAAATAGGCACTGGAGTTACCTGGGCATCCGCTTCCTTAAAAAAAAGAAAAGAAACACTTCCAGTTTCTAGGATTTAACCAAACTGAGTAAACTTTCTGGCTAAGCATTAAGTTCATAAGACGGCTTGTGTAATTGTGTAGGCACAAAACTAAAATTAGACATAGCATCAATATTATGCTCCTTGTATGTCCTCTTCCTATTTCTCAGGGAGTGTGGGGAGCGGCATATTGGAACACAACCATGGCTAATCCAAATTGATAATACAAGGTCCAATTATCTAGCTGACCCTTCAGAAGCTGCTATTGCTTGCTACGTTATTCCCCAAAGTCAAAATGTACACCTTTGATTTTGTGTAAATTACACCTGAATATGTAAGCTGATACAGTATAGGAGTTGCTATAGTAATAAAAGTAGGAAATGCAACAAAATAAAGAAATTACGCCTTGTTTGCTGTATATTTAAATTGGCATTTTCAAATTTGGGGGGGAACTCAAATCTTTTTTACCCTCCTGCTTTTGAGATCTCTTGGGGCAAATTTGGAGTGATTTAAGGGGCTTTAGAAAATGGAAGCCCTTTGTGAGTAGCTCTGACCTTGAATAAAGGGTCTCTGGGTTTGGCATCAGTTTGATTTCTTGTCATTTTTGGCCACCATCCTCATTTCACATTCCAGACTTCGTACTGAGGGTCTCCATAAACTGTAAACCACCCTGTGCCTGTTGCCTCCACCCTCCCCAGGTGAGATGCCTCTGCTGCCTTCCCACACATCCCCCTCCCCAAAGAGCAGGCAGGCAAGGGCTTCAGGGCAGCAGCACCCCACAGACACACCCACATCCACACACACCAGGAGTTTGTGAATTCTGAAGCCAGTAAAGGGAGCTTAGAAAAGGTTGAGTAAACAAACACTTCCCCGGTTCCTTATTTTATTGTTCCATAAGTGGTGCTCAATTATTCTTATCCCCACTGAAAAAAGTTAAGGGGAAAACATTGTTCTTATTTGCTTTAGTGACAATGTTTGTCCACCCAAAGGGATAGGTTTCAAAGAAAAGATGTCTTTTCTACATCCCAGTGCTCTCCCCCACCCACACCCACACCCCCAAGTAGCCCTATTTTGTAATTCCCAGGTAAACCCAGATAGGATGGCAACCCAAGTGGCACTGGATTGTAGCAAAAAAAATACGACAGGTGCTGTGTTAGTGTCTCCCTCTTTGCCCCTGGAGAGAAACAGGTACGCAACTCTTGAATGCAAAATTAACTTAAACCCTGGTAGTGTACTGTTGTGCCATTGCAATAATGAAGAGGAGGGACCCAGCGATGAAGGAAAACCTCCCCATCAGAATTTTCATTTTATCACCCAGTGTGTGAATTTGGCTGAAATTACAGTGTCACAGGAAAAACAGACCAGGAATATTTTCAGTTGAGGTGTTAAGGAACATCTGTGTAGCATTGAGTTGAAAATCAAGGCAGGAAAGAGGAGAGTAGACAGAGGAGACCCCAGAGAAGTGGGTGGGGAGCTGATCCCAACCAGAGAAGGGTTGAGGGACTGGTTCTCCCATGGGCATCTCCAGCACCCCCAGGGTCAAAATGTGCCTCCCCCAGGCCACAAGAAGGATGAGTGGTTTTGTTTCCTCCCCCTCTTGAAGGGAGCGGGGGAAGTGTTTTTGGCCAGACTGAGCTAGCCAGCATAAAGACTCCGAGGGAGGCACAGGTGCTGCAGCAAAGCTGCCAGAGGAGACGGACTGCACACAGCAGCCTGTTGAAAGCCGTCTGGCAACCTCCAATTATCTAGGGAGCCCCCCTCCCCCATGCTGATTTCAGAAATCAAAGCTGGCAAGCTGTGGGGGTGGAGTGAAGGGGCCGCTTTAGCTCAGCCTGGCCTTCGCTTTCTTCCACTTGGAAGAGGCCCGATACTCCTGAGTCAAAATGGAAGAGGGCACACAGAAGGGGGGGAAGGCGGGCTGACCCCTTGAACTGCTCTTGCTCCTTCAGCAGCAGGCCCAGGTGGGGAAAAGTAAGAGTGTGTGTGTGTGGCTGAAACAGCCAGACTTTTCTCCTGGCGGCTATAGCATCAGGACAAGGCATAAGGCTCTTCCTGCCTCCCCCCCCCGCCCCCCCAGGAGCCGACTGGCCTCTCTTTGGGTCTCTGGGAAGATGAATGCCCGTCGGGCTGATCAGGCGACTGGAGGGGTTGCACGGGGGGGGGCTCCTCGCTTCCACCTTCCCTTATATGGCTTGAAGCTTGCTGAAGGTAGCTATTGGCTGCTCGCTAGATACCCTTGAAGAGGAAGACCGTTCGAAGGGGGGAACCAGAAGAGAGAAGGAAAGGGAGAAGGGGCCGGTTCTTGAGCGAAGCAACACAGGAGAGCCTCCCAGGCCCAGATGGACAGGAAACCAGAGCAGAGGATTTTAAATGGGACTCTCCCTTTCTGCCCATCAGCTACCTCTGGTTTCTATCGCCATCAGTCCTGCCTTCTGCCTCTGAAGCCCTCTGAAGGGTGGGTGCAGACGGCACTAGCAGAGGCCGCGTGTGCCCACACAAACACCAATCTGTGGGATCCAGCAGAGCCTTCTTTTTCATACCTTTCATCCCAACCTAAACGATTCCTAACCTCAATTTAGACAAAGCCCAGGATGGGCTAAATCACTTCTTTGGGCTCCACAGCCTTCAGGCATATTTTCCCTTCTAAATACAGGCTCTCACTTTTATGGGGTTACTTTGGTGTGGAGTAGCCCCGGGTGTGCGAACCCTGTCATTCGTGGTGTGTTCTTCACAACAGATCATAGCGAAGTCTATTCGATCAATCTCTGATGCGGTTTGCACAAAGGGATTCTCCATACTGAAGTCTCAACCGTTGCACAGGTATTAAGCTTGCAAGTGCCACTCCAGCGGTTCCATGCCCCAAATCAAAGCCAGCTCTGTGACTTGACAAATTTAGGTTGGCTCTTAGCAACTCAGAAATCTATGGGGACTGAACTGATCAGCAAAATCAGAAACTAGTAGCTTTTTTTATTAGGACTGTACCCCGTTTGGACAGAAAAGCACAGGTTGAAAGCCAATTTTAATTTAAAATACACACACATTCATGGATTTTATCAGAACATTTCCACCAGATCAGGTGGATTTCTCCACTTCAAAAATCCTTACCATCCCCTGCCCTACTCTTCTGAAAACAATCCACTGCCTGCGTTCTGAAGAAGAGAAATTAAGAAGAAAAACAGATTTGCTAATATTCAGCTTAATTCTTTGACATTATTTGTGCTGCTGTCCAAACAAATGAAGGCCCCACAGGACACACACACACACCTTCCCTGAGAATTTAAACTAGCCGTAACGTGAAGCTGACAAGACATCTAAAAATACACTGTTTAAAAACATTCAGTGGTTTTATTTTCATCTTTAGCACAGCCTTAAATATCAAACCAGGTAAACAAGAACAGCAGCAAGCTGGAGCAACATGCTGCCCAGACAGCACGTGGGACTTTTTAAAAAAAGATTTCACATAAAAATCAGTGCAGAGTTAGGCTTCCTTGGACGAGGCCGGTGCTGAGAAGAAACCAAGCCGGAACCTAAATGCAAGTATGTCACAAGTGTCAACTCAGGAAATCAAGGGAAGTTTTGACTTTTAGGTAAGTAAAAGAAAGAAAGAAAGAAAAATCCAAAGAGGAGACGCGATAGAGGCTTATACAACTTCACGGATAGCCGAGAGAGAACAACCTTGCTAAAAGTAACAGGCTGAGAGGTTATTCAACAAAACTAATGAATGACCTTTCCATGCAATGCATAATTAGCTCAGGGCACTGACTGGCAGAAAGTTCAGTCACAGCCACTAGCCGGGTGGCATTAAGAAAGGAGCTGGACAAAGGCGGGGCAGCTTCTCACAGCAGCAGCAAAGAATGGAGCTTCCATGTGCCACAACAGAGCTGCGGGGAAGAGACTCGGACCAGAAGGGCCATGCTTGGAGCCAGCGCAAGGGACCCAGAGATGGGTCCCTTGCGCTGGCAGAGGCCGAGCCAAGGGATGAACCTCCAGCCATGGGCTCCTTGGGGGAAGAGGAGGCATCTGTCAGTAGAACTGATGCCCCTGCTCTGCTTAAGAAACCCTGAAACCGGCCCTTAGTTACACACAGATTATCATCCCAATTTCCAGAAGCCAAAGAAAGAAAGTTCTCTGCCAACCTTGTTCATTAATGTCCCCACAGCTTCTGCAGCCCTATAAGAGAGGAAGCTCCCCACAGACACAGAGAGGAGACCCTTGTACATGCAAGCTATGGCGCCCAGGAGGGGGGGGGGGGGAGAGAGAGAGAGAGAGAGAGAGAGAGAGAGAGAGAGAGAGAGAGAGAGAGAGAGAGAGAGAGAGAGAGAGAGAGAGAGAGAGAGAGAGAGAGAGGAAAATGATTTCATGAAGCAGTTTGCATAGATTTCTTTAAAAAATAAATTAGCTTCTTAGCATCCACAGAATTTCTGAAACAAATTAAGAAGGGAGGGGAGGGGAAGGGGAAGGAGAAAGGAAGTAGGTGACACTAAAGCGTTTTCTCTTGAATTGTGCTCTCTGCCTCAGTATAAATACAATAGCAAATGCCAAGACACTGATAGACATCAAAGAATTTCACAGTTCTGGGGGTGGAAGCAACATTTAATTATTTGTCCCAATCCAAGAGTGCACGCAGTTTTACGCAGATTGCACAGGTGGGCTTTTGCACGGGGATTGCATATTGGGGGTGGGGCCACTGCACATGCATTGCTGATTTTTGCAGGAGACATATATAGTTGTTGCATCCACCCACAGCCACATAGATCCTCTCTGGGAAAGGGATGGCTCTGCTTTGCCAGCCTTTTCCCCCTTAGGGGACACAAGTTGCTGCCCCCAACTCCCTCACCTCCTCTCACCCCACCACCCCCCATTCAAGGCTTCAAGGGCGGCAGTCTGTTGCTCCCGAGCTGTATGGGAGAGCTGCGGGACTGATTCATCGGGCCTCTTTTCTGGACCCAGAAGCTTATGGCAATACCCAGCCAATAATAGCCAAAGGACATACTGCATAGAGACTCCTCCAAAAATGCAATAATAATAGCTTGGACCCTAGGAGGAACAAAATGTAGCTGGAATCTAGAACTTGTTTTTTCCATATGGTCACATAACAAATCCCCAAGTAAAAGGAAACGAAAGAAAATTACTTACAAGCAGCAACATAATCAAGGTAGCAAATTAGGGCTGCCATAATCCAGACCAGCACAAGATGGCAGCAAGAAGCTAATTTCCCATCTCTCTCTGCTGCCATCTAGCAGTTTCCAGATACTTGCACTTCAGGTTGGTCTTCCCCAGAAATGAAGCCTGAGGCTTTGAGAATAGATGCACAAAATCCATTCAAGCCTAGCCCTGAATTCTCTGAAACTGTGTGAGGGTGTGCGCAAAGAAAAGAAGTGTCTCACTCCGTACTGAGGTTAGCTAATCTATGTGTGGGAGGAAAAACCCCTGAGGAGGAGAGGGGAAGCCAAACCTTTTTAAAAGGGAGCCATTTCCAAGTCAGCTCAGACCTGGAGAAAAGAACCAAAAGCTGTTTCTAGAGTAAACCCTGTCCTGGCTTTCAGGCACGCAGCTAAAAGGAACTGAAGCGTCCCCCGCACTCTCCCTCTTTCCAGAGCACCAGGGCCCCCCTGGATCCAACCTCCTGGCTCAGAGCAACAACAGCTGTCGCCAAGGGGAAGCTGCAAGGGAGCAAGGCCTGTTCTCACCTGGCGCATCGGAAGGGGAGCTTCTACCCTGAACGGGGAGCGCTCAGCACAAAGTCTCACCTGGTTACGAGCAGCAGATAAAATGCCCTGGAAATTCAAAATGGTGAAGTGGGTCAACCCTATGTATCTGAAGGGAACGGAATATGCCGAGTGCCCTATAACACAAATACACATCAACTGTGGTGTCCATATGCAGTCCTTCAAAAAAAAAAAAAAATCCTTCAGGACCCAGGACCCAGCCTTCAATAACAGTCCTTCAAGAAAACCTACAGGCAGCCCTTGGCGTTATTTACTTTGGAACAATGGAAACACACTCTAAAATAAATATTGCTATAATACCAACTTCCATCTCTAACATGCCAAAAACATTATCCCACACGCTGCAGCACAGAACAGTTGCTTGCACCCATGTGAAATACCGCCTTACAGAGATGTGTTAAATTCCTTGCAACCTCCTAATTAGTGCTTCTTCTTTTATCACTGTCATTTTTATGCATTTGCATGCTCTGTTCCCTGATGAATAATATTTCACTCCTGTATCACTTATAAGCTTATAGTCTGAACTATGTATTTGTTAATGGCTGAATGGACTATTGTCTTTTAGCTTTTTAAGCCACTTAGATTTGCTTGACTGAAGCAGCATAAAAGCAGATGGAATCAGTCAAATCAATCAATTCTAAGCAAAAGTTCCTATAGGGATTCACCCAGCACTTCAATTGCTCTTCCCTCTCATCTCCTGAAAAATGTGGACATGCAGTTAGTGAGCCCTTCACCATTTCTTTGTACATGGTAATGGTTCCGCTTCTTTCAGGAAAAAATGCTGTAAGGATCACTTCCATTGGTTTTGTTATGGTTATTTGTGGTCTCAACCCTTACCCAGCGGGCAAGGGGAAACTTCTCTTTAGTGGGGCTAATTATTTATTTCCATATTTCTCTATTGCCCTAAACCTAACCAGTTTACAAGTTTCTTGTCCCTTTTTAATTCTATTGAGCTGCATGCTAATCTTGACTTGGTGCACTTGCCTTTTACCTGTTACAGAATCAGGATGTGAATCTGACTTCTGAATGTGGTTACTCCCTAAGGAAACTCAGGGGGATGTAAAACGAACACAAAGGTAACTTCCACCCTAAAAGGCTGTTGTAAGTTTGGAAAAAGGAAGAGAAGGACGAATACATTTTTCAATTTCCCTTAAAAAGGGGAAAGGAGGGCACCTGAGGCCAATTGGAAAGTCCTGTTGTGGGGCAGAGGTAACAAAAAGAAGCATCCATTTCCAATCCTCTTTCTCGAGGGATGATTCTGGAAGACTCACATGGGCATCACTCTCTCTGTCTTAAGCCTGAGCAGAAAGTGCCACCCGTGGAAACACCAAGAATGGGAGGACTCTTCTTCGCCTGTTCCACCAGTCGGGGAGCCAAGTAGTTTTGCTTAGCAGAGCGGGGATCATCTGCCAGGACATGAAGGTACCTGAGTTGCAACCTGTGCCGAGTCTTCACTTCCCGACTCTCGGCTGAATCAGCACGAGGAGGACAGAGGCCATAGAGAGGGGATCACAAGGGGAACTTCTACCGTCTCAAGCAGTGAGCGATGACCACAGAAGGGTGAGCGGGGGGGGGGGGGGGCGGGGGTTGACTCTCTCAAGGGGAAGCACTTTCTACTGTGAGATCTTGCTGGCTGGACAAATCCTATGGACCTCAATCCTCCTCTCTGTAGTTCTCTGAACACAGGAAGAGCAGGAGGCACGAGTGAACCGATGGCTCTGACTTTAACCAGAGAGCCCTTTCAACCACCAATAAATTCTCCACAGGCGAGCAGTTTTGCAAGTAAACAGAGAGTAATGGCCAGATTCAGCAGATGCTTCCTCTTGAGATCCTCCTGTCCAACACAGTGTCTGCTGTGCTTCAGTATCAGTGATGGAAAAAGGAAACGAAAGAGGACTGGGCTTACTGGTCAATGGGGCCGATGGGGCAAGGCGGTGGCTGGTGGAGTATACAGAACACCGGAGCCATCTCTTCTGATGCCACAGAAGACATGCTCCTGTCACCAAAACAGAAATGAGACTCAGCTCAAGGGGACGAGATGCCCTCTGAACTTTCACACAGGCAGCAGAGTGTGCGGGGCCAGTCCTGAGCTAAAGAAATCAAGGACCTCTCCCAAAGGAGCAATGGATTGGCATGGGTGGCCATGGAATGCTACTGGCTACTCTTCTCCTATTGCACTGAAAAGATAAGATGCACACCCCTGAAGATGACCTGGTGTCACACGTTCTGCCGACAAGCAAAACCGCACGATGCTTGCCACACTTTCTGTTGCTGCTCATGAGCTACGTCTGAAGGCCAGGAGGGCCGAGGAAAGCGACAGGGGGAGAGGGAGCAAAATCACATGGAATAAGGACATGGAAGACCTACCAAGGACTTCAGGGGAACCAGGTTATGAGGTACCTAAACTTTAAGCCCATGGACCAGAACTGCCTGGGATTCCCCGGTTCCACTCAAGGACCTCAGTCTGGAGCTCAGCAAAACTGGGTCACCCGGTTTTTGGTCGCGGGGGCTTCTGGGACTGCATCGTGTTTGGAAAATAGTCTCCTGCATTATTTCAGGTGGCAAAGTTGCCTTTGCACCGGAATCTGGACTTGGACCCAAGCAGGGAAATAGCCCCTCCGAATGGCAGAGCAGCCACAGAGGATCCAGGGGGGCACAGGAGGGACCCTGCCCGGGAGGCCACGTCCGCCTGGCGCCTGAGGTGCAACCCATGTCTCCTAGCATTTGGGAGGGTGGCGCACCCAAGGGGCATTTTTGCGGAAGGAAACCAGAGATCTTTCTTGAAAAGGGATTCACTGAGAAAACCATGGGGGCCAAAACAGAACCATGCTGCTTCTGAAAAATTACATTCCAATGGCTGCCTCTAAGTTGCTGCACTTTGGGGGCTACAGACACAATGGATATATTGAAATGGGCTGCCTTGAAGTTGGAAGAGAGGAACGGGCGACATATAAATGTGGGGGAAGTGAGGAAAAAACTGAGTTGGTGAGGAGTAAGGGTCGAGGAACAGCCGGAACCCAGTAAGCATGAAATGCTATAAATTCCAACAGCACATCCGCTCCCCAACTTCTGTGCCCTGTTTTCCCTTGAGATTGGCCCACTGCTTGCCTTCACATCAGGCTCCTCCTGTACTGAGGCAGCAGCAGACTCTGTGGGGGCGCAGGTCTCGAGAGCCGCAGCTGTTGATAGAGGCTCCTCAGTTCTCGCACCTCCTGCAGCACTTTCTGGGCTTGGCTCCAGCTGGAGGAGGCCTCGCCCAGCAGCCTCTGGATCTCCTGCAAGGTGGCCGCTGAGTCCAGTTTGGGTGAGGACGGGGCACAGGCGGGGGCAGCAGCCAAGGCGAAGCCAAACTCCTGTGCCTTTCGCACCTCTCCCCCATAGCCTCTCGCTTCTGTCAGCAGGCCCTGCGTCTTCTCCAGCTGCAATGCCACCAGCTCCTGTATCCTGGCCAGCTGCTCAGGCTCAGGGGAAGCCGTTCGGTCCTTGAGGCTGATCCTCAGCGACGCCTGGCTGGCTGAGGAGGAGTCCCAGCAGGAGAGGATTTCTTCCATAGAGGCACATTTGTTCTTCTCCAAGTGAGAGAGCTTCTTGGGGACCTGAGGGGTGTACATGGTCCCTTTGCCAAAGGCCTCCCTGTGAACTGAGAACTTCTCCCCAGACATGTTCTTCCTCCGCGGGAGGCTGTTTGTCTTCTCCGAGTCCTTGACCTTCTCTGAATCTGAGCGCCTTCGGCCAGGGGAGAAATGGGTGACTGATTTGTCCAGGTCCACCCGGAAACTCTTCTCACAGGTGTCGTGATCTTCTGGGGAGGCCTCTTCCTCCTGGATCAAGTCCAGGGTCAGCATCCCATCAGAGGTTGAGGTAGATGCCTGCAAAGGCAGGAGAAAGGCAAGGGAAAATGGGGGGGGGGGGAGAGAGAGCGTGTGTGAAAACCCGACTCTCCAGGAAGGGCGGAAAGAATCACGGAAAAGGGATTTTGATACAAAACTATATCTTGGTGTTAAGTTTCCATATTCTGTGGCCGTTACAGTCTGTACAGCTCCAGCAAGGTGTGGCTGTATAGCTGAGTTGTAATGGTGGACGTCGAGTGGGCAGAAGCGGGCATAGCTTCCTGGGACCGTCCGGCCTTTGGTGACTCAAAGGGCATCATGATAAGTCGTCTGTCCCGTCCCCCCCGAACCCCTCTTCCTCTCCTCTCGGGGGGGGGGGGGGGCGGGGAGCAGACACGCTTGCAGCTATCAGAAGGGGAAGCAGCAGCAGCTCGGCTGGCTGAATGGGATTCTGCTCCCTTCCTCCTCCTGCACTTACCACAGCCATCAAGTGGCCTCTGGTCGGAGGCCGCCTGGAGTGCTGGATCTTCGCTCTGTTACGAGTGGGATGGGCGAGAAAACTCTCCTCCTCCACTGTCACCTGAAAAGCAACAGAAACACCCATCAACCACCACAATGCGAGGCACACAACGGGCCTAGTGTGACTAAACTGGAGTTTACTTGATAAATTGTGTGAATGGTTTAACTCCCAGGAGAGATGATTTTCCCCACCCATCCACCCATCTCTACATCCAATAGTTCAGACTGCAGCTCTCTGGCATATTCCTCCCAATCAGCCAACATTTCTTTGGGAAGGGAGGAGAGGGCCCAGACTCAAAGAAAGAGCATTTCATTTGGTAGTTTGCTGAGTTCCCGACGTGGCAAGAAGAAAAATTAAAAGAATTTGCATCTCGAAACCATATTCTCCCCCATCTACTTTATCCTCTTTTAAGCCATCCCTGCAAGCTACCGGGGGGGGGGGGCAGCCCTTCCCTCCCCATTCAGGCCAGGGGTCCTGCCTGTCTACCTTGCCCCCCACCCCACGTCCACCCCCGCCATCCCTCCCTCTTTGGCTTTGAGACTGCAAAGAATCAGGGGATGTGTTCCCAAGCCAGCAACAGGTGTGGTTTTGTTATTTTCCACTCGTGTCTCTTTCATTTGAACCCACAAGAGAAACAGTCAGGAGGGAACATTGCTTCCCTCTCTGCTTTGAACAACCCTTAAAATGATCTCTCTCACCTTACAGATCTTTCTCTGTTTTAATGGAAAATCAGCTACCCCTTCTATTCTTCTGCCCGTCCTCTACAGACCATTAGACAGTCCCGGTGACCCCTTTTCTAAATTTAAACAAAAAGAAATCTACTCCATTGCTCTCTGTTGTTCCCTCCCCCTTTATTTTCTCTGCCCCCAGTTCTACTTTAGATAGAAAACCATTCGGCCATTCACAGATCCGAATGGGGCACTAGCACAACTTCCTAATAATAACTCTCTGCAAGAACATCCCTGCGCCTCTCTTCTCGGACTGCAAACCTGGACATAAGATTATTGCCAGGATTAAAAGAAAGGGAAAATCTCTGCCACTCTCTGGGGTTTTTTTTTCTTTTTCTTTACAGAAGAGAGAGATCCAGAATGAACTAAAAAGTTACTGATGTTCCTAGCCATGTAAGATAGATCACGACAAGCAGGAAGGTCGACTTGGTCAGATCTTCTGCCACTTTTAACCTGGACCCTTGAGAACAGAGACCCCACTGCCAGGCCCCCTTTCAAGAAATGAGGCCCAAAGCAAGCCTGGCCTTTGCACTGTCTGGAACCCCCAAAGAACTGGGCTGAAGAAAAACCAACCAGGATGAGCTGCACCTGTCACAAACAATCCCCACCATTGCAAGCAAACAAAAGGGTTGGGGTCTCTCTCTTGCACAGCTTTGAGCTTCTCCTACCCTGCCCCAGACGGGGACTTTGGAAAGGCCAGTGGGTCAGGACAGACCGACGCTAGAGCCAGGCTGCTCACCTCATCCAAGATGCGGTTTTTGGCCCGGATTATGGCAGAGTTGAGCACATTGATCCAAGACTCCTTTTCTTCGGGGCTCACGGCCAGGAAGACGAGATTGGGTGCCTGAGAGAGATGGAGGCATCATCGGCAACCAAAGAGAGGCTTACCTGTCTCGCTTGGCCCCGTCCTTCATAAACTCGGTCCAAGACACATTTGCAGCTTTGGATTGAAGGAGGAAACAATGGCCTCCTCTCCACTGCTGTCTTACCATAGCCTGCAACCGCTTCCCCCAGCGATCCCCAGGGGCGTTGGGACTGCAGGGCCCGAGGGCAACGGGAGCATGCCAGCCCCAAGGCATCTGCCACTTTGTATGAGATAGGCGGCCACATCAATATTATGCACACATAAATAAAACAAAATAGATCTGGGGCACCAGAGAAGAAGGCTGCTCTAAGCAGGGACCTGGGGGCCTGCAAGACCCAGCAAAAAGAACGCGGGGCCTACTCCTCAGAAGACCAGGAGTTGGAGAGGATGGAAACCCCTAGGCCACCGACGGTTGAAGGGGGCTGGGGGGTTGCCCTGTTCCTGGAGAGGAAGCTGAGACGGGTTAGCCGCAAGGCCAATGGTTGTGTAGTGAGATCAAGGGGAGCCAGCCGCCTTTTCTGCAGGGTCTCCAGGGCTTGGAAGGACAGAGAGAGGCTTCCCAGCCTGGCCACCTACCCATCCCCAAAACCAAGGCAGAACTCTTAGTACCTCAAGCAGGGGCTTGAATGCTCAATCAGAAGGCAGGCAAGCAGGCAGGGAGGGGGGGGCGCTTACTGTGTTGCCAGGCTCCTTGGAGTGGGCAAGGGAGAACTTGCTATAGTTTTTTTTGCTTCTGCTTTTGGACTTCCTGAGCTCCTCACACTTCTCGTAATCGTTCAAGTCAAACACCTCCTGGGTGTTTTTCTCATCTCGGAGCTGCAGATAGACAGATCACAGGTTTACAAGGACAGACATTGCCAAGGATGTCGAGATTAAGGATTCTTTCACTCATTCACTGTTATCAAAAGCACATGGAGAATTCTAGTTCTTAACACAGGCATGAAAATGAACCCCTCGTGTTTGGACAGCCCTTCCATAGCCACAGACCACCAGGAGTTTTTTTCTTGGCTGGGACAAGGGCGCAGACACTACCTGGTTAGCAACAAAATTCTACACGGGGGGGGGGGGGTGGGGGAGGAACGTAATTTCTCAGAACACTAATTAACCTAGGAAGGATAAATGGGCAGGAAATCTGAGCTGCCTGCCTAGTAATGGGGTTCGAGCTGGTATCAAGTTTGCATTAGCTAAAACTTTAAAGGAGAACAGTTTTAAGTCACGCGGGCTGCACCACAGACAGCACCACTATGCTGCCTCTTCCTGGGCAAGAATGAAGGAGAGGACACTTCTTCCGAGAGGGATTATAATTAGTACTGGCATTAAAAACAATGAGCATTTTTCCCTTGTGTTTTTCAGAGTAAAAGCAAAAATTAAAATGTCTACTCTAAGGAAGCTCCCGTTCTGGCTCCCAATATGCTGCACAAAACTCCCTCCACAACCCTGCACAGGGCACCCACCAGGGGGATGAGAGGGTCACTCCAGGCTGCACAGAGACCAGCAGGAGCTCAGTTGCCTCCTCCTCCTCTCCCCCCCAGTTAGCCCCTTTCCAGCTGATTGTCGGCTGGTCGGCCGGCCTGCTATCCGATGACTTGCAACCAGAGCTCATCCCCTGCCTGCATGGCTAATGCCGCCTTCCTTTTCCTATCAGCCAAGCCCTTGTTTGGGTTCAGGGTAATCAAATGCTGGAGTGTCTCTTTTGTGAAAGCTAAGCAATTCCTTTGGCCTCGACCCCAGCCCAGGAGGAGTTTAGGCACGGCTTGCCTGGATATTATGAGTATGCTAAAATAACAGGTAACAAATTATGTAAGTGAATGATATTAGCTCATCGCTGTCCCACAAGGCCGCTCAGCCTCACTTCCGCCTCCATTGTCTGCGCAGCCCAGGGCGCTTACATCAAAACGGGAAGGGGGGGGCAGCAGAGGCCTGTCCATTCCCTTAAATGTGTGAAGTGGAACAAATGGAAACTGAGGAAAACAGCAACTAATTTCTGGACCTGGGTATATCCGATGCCAGGAAGGACAGGTGAGAAAAGCTGATAACAAATCGCCTTGGCTTCCTCCTCATCCAGAATTAGAATCAATGTGAAACTTGTAAGAGATGTTTGAGCACCAGAAGTTTGTATTAGAAAGCGACTATGGCAAAGAACAAATAGCAACACAAACCTAACATCGGAGAACAAGTTTTTAAGCAACAGATATTCACACCTCCAGGGACACTCATTTTAATAAGAGCCGGTGGAAAAATAATTTGCATGTCAACATGTACTTTGCCCCAAAGCCACTAAAACAGAGAAATCCTAAAAACAAAATATGCAAAATTCACCTCAGGCTTTCCAAATGCCAGAAAAGGGAGACGTGAAGACAAGAGGCCCATCCCTTTTGGTCAACTGCCATGGAAAACCCTCCCAACCTTTCAGGGAAGAAGATAAGGACAGGGACCAGGCTGTTCCTCTGGCAGCTGAGACGGGCGACCGGCCTTGCTCAAAGATCTTGCTCAAGTTCATTTCAGGAGAGCTTGCTGAGGGATCCGGGATTCTTGGCCAAAGCCCAGCCAAGTCTGCAACCTGTAAAGGCTCGGCTGCTTCCGCAAGGGGCCACAGGATCCTGACTCTGCTTGCAGCAGCCCGGCCACAGAGTTGGCCACCAAAACAACCCCCTGCCCCCAAACAGTGTCCAAACCCTACACGGCATCCGTGTGCCAGGACAGGGATTGCCTCCCAGATGCTGAGTTCAGACAACGTTTGGACTCCACAGAGGAGGAGGAGGAGGAGGAGGAGGAGGAAGAGGAGGAGGAGGAGGAGGAGGAGGAGGAGGAGGAGGAAGCAACTGACCGGCTGGGGGAGCTCAATCCAAGCCCTTCCTCCTGTCTGTAGGACTGGCTCCACCAACAGCCCCTTAGAATGTGGGCCTCCTGGGGCTGAGGGGACATCACAAAAAGCCTTCCATTGCTGGGACTGTCATCCCTCCCTCCCTGACCACCACCATCCCCCTTCTCACAATGTCTTCTTGCAGGCTCCAGCCTGGGCCACAAGTCCTGAGCCCCAGGGATGAGCTCCTGGCAAATTCTGGCCAGGTGAGGGTCAAAGGAGCATTTCACCAATGAATTTGCCATCAGGCTTTGAGAGGCAATGAAAAGGCAGCCCCTCCCGCAGGAAAGTGAAGCCCAGCTGAGGGTCTCTCATCCCTCTCTTCCATCTCAACTTCCTCTTTCATCAACCAACTACTGAATGAGTAGAATCTGAGTGAGAGAATCATATAATTCAGCCCCCTCCCCCCCAATGCAAGGTGGGGGAAGGAAAGGAAAGGAAAGGCTCGGCTAAAGAATCCGGATGTGAGCAACCTCTTACCAACCTCCTTCTCCGAGATGTAAAGTTGGTCACCCTTCAGCACCACAAACCGATTTTTCCAAATCTCCCGAAAAATGCCTTTCCCACAGAATTTTCGGACCCAGCCCACCTTCTCAGGCTGCAGCGGTTGCTGGTTCCCCTCCTGGAACCCCTGCATTCCAAAAAGAAAGAGAGCAAAGGATGGGGGGAGGGGGGGTGAGAGGGGGGACAAACGGGAGAGGAGAAAGGCAGAGAGAAGCTGTTAAGAGGAGGCGGGGTCTCCGGCCTGCCCCTCTGCCAGCACCCTTCCCCTGGCCCAGAAAGCTCTCCCGTCCCCAGCTGGCCCTTCCCCAAGTACCTGGGACGCTGGCAACTGCACCCGCAGATCAGCCTGACAAAGTCCCTTGTTTTTTAAAAAAAAAAACACTACCACAATTACAAATGAGACAAAATGATGTAAGGCAAATAAATAAATAGAATCAAAATGATGCTGCCACCTGCTTTCTATGAGGAAGTAGGCTGGAATCAATCTGCTCTTGGCCCAATCAGCATTTAATAATTGCGACGATGGAGCCCTTCTCTCTCAGAAATTCAGACTAAAACCATATCTATGTTTCACAAGGCAAATGTTTTCTAATTTCACTCTCTCTACATTTCTAATCACACTCTCTTCATCTAGGGAAGTAAAAAGGAAATCCACACAAATGCACAGAGACACATTTCTAAATTAATGGAAACAGAGCTTTAATAATGGAGAGTCGGAGACCCTCCGTTTCGGGATGGCTTCATTTGAAAGGCTGGAGGATCAGAAAGCAAAGACAAGCGGATTTTGGGATGGGGGGGAACGAAGGGATGGCAGGAAAGTTGGAATAAGACTGGCTCACCCTAAGGGCCCCCATCGCCCACAGACCCAAGAGAGAAAGTGGACAATAACAACGCCAGGAAAAGGCCCGGGGGGGGGGGAAGGGGGCTACCCAGAAAGCAGAAAAGACTCACCCGTTTAGCCGAATTAGTTTTTTTCATCATTCCTCAATGCAGCTGTCCAGAAGAGGGAAAGGGAAGGGGGAGAGAGGGTATGCTGGGAAGAGGGGGGGCAGGAAAAAAATCAGAGCGGGTCTTTGCCAGCAGAGAACTGAAGATCGTGTGCAGTTATTGGGAAGAGGGAGAAAAATAAATCTCACCCTCCTTAAGGAAAGCACAAGGAAGTTCCTATGACCTGGAGGCAGAATTTGCCCCTGCGATGCCCACACATCTCTGCAGGCAGAGGGACCCCCAGAAACCCCCTCCCCTGCTCCTCCTGCTTTCCTTCCTCCTCCTCCTGCTTTCTCTCGCCTGGGCATGGACGGAAAGGGTTCTCTTGGGCTCCACAGCACCATCTATAGCCAGACAAGCCGTGACGTTTTCACAAGGAAAGAGGCGAATGAAGCTGGGAGGGAGGGAAGGAAGGCGGGAGGGAGGGAGGAAAAGAGAGACCCTTTCTTCTTTGTTTGAGTCAGTTGGCTGGGAAGCGAGGAGAGGTCAGGGGGGAACGAAGCAGGGCCAGAAAGTCCCAAGGAGCGGGAGGGCCCCAGAGGCAGAGGCAGGCAAAGCAGCACGGATACCCTCTTTTGCATAGTCCTTCCTGAAACAAGGTTACGCTCACCCGGCGACCTGGCACGGCCCCCAGGGGAAGACCGAGGTGGTCCTGCCAAGAGAAATACCTCCATTTGGTGACCTTGCTCAGGAGCAAAAACAGCACCCCAGTTGCGGCATCCAACCCAAGTCTTCAGCAGGCTACAGGATCAATAAAGTGACAAAGGAGAAGAGAGAATGAAGCAGCGTACAAAGGACACTGGGACTCCAGCAGGCCTTGGAGAAGATGGCAGCCCGCTGCTCCCAACATGGTGCCAAAGACACCGGGAGCAAAAGAGACAGGCAGGCAGCCACTCGGGGGGCTTCAGGAGTGCTGAGCCAAGTGCCGGGTGCTTCGGAGTGGAGAGCTTGGGGGAAATCAATCATGTAAAGCAAGAGAAGATCCTGCACGCAGGGCTGGCTCTTTGCCTGACACACAGGAGCCGGGTGCAGGGTCACCTTGACATGCAGAAGTTCACACCTTTCTAGAGCTGCCCACGCAGATGGGCACGGACCCCCATGCACGCACCCACCATAGCAGAGACGTGCGCCCCACGGTACCCCCCACTGAGCACCCTCTCTCAAAGCAAGGCATATCGGACCCACTTCTGACTTAGCATGATTTGCCAAAATGGCAATGGACTCTCTCTGTTCCATGTCTGCTACCAACTTGCCAATATGCCGGCCTTTCCCACTGTGGCTGACTTATTTTAGCCCTCCATGGGTGTATCTTGCCTGCCGATGCACAGGCCGATAGCCCACGGAGCCTGCTGACCTCCCCTGGCCGGATGCAGCTTTGGGGAAGGAGATACACACACACACACACACACACACAGCCGACCCTCCTGCTTAGCAGCTGATCTCCAGTTAAGAGTAGCAGGCACTGTCACAAGAGGCAGGCCCACAGAGCCAGCTCACATGGTGGTTAAAGCATCAGGCTAGAAAATAGAGACACTGAGTTCCAGTCCCACTTTAGGTAAGACGCCAGCTGGGTGCCTTTGGGCCAGTCATTCTCTCTGTCCCAGGAAGGAGGCAATGGCAAACTGCTTCTAAAATCTTGCCCAGAAAACTGCAGGGACCTGTCCAGCAGCCGCCAGGTGTCCACACTGACTTCAAGGCTGGTACACACACACAAACCTTGCCGTAACCCACCTGCTCTCCAAACTTTAGACATCGCCGCCTTGTTTTCAACCCATAAATGACTTCCTGCCTTGCTTTGAGAACGACCAGCACTAGCACTAAAGCTACAGCAAAAGCAAACGAAGTGTGGCAGCAGCTCACACTCAACAACAGGACGGAAAAAGAAATGGGGGGGAGGGTTAACCCAAATTTGCTTGCACCCAGTTACATCAAGGGTGCTGAAGCCAGAGGAATGGCAGTCGGGGGGACAGACAAGTGACCTTGAGAAAAAAAAGGCAAGAGCCGGCACAGAACAGAGACAAGGGCAGGCAATCCCCTCCTGGTGGTTTTTATGCTGGAACAGCCACATCATCTAGCAATAATTATGCTGATTCTCCAACAGTTCATCGGCTCCCAAAATGCCTTTTGCGTATCTGAGCCAGAGGGCCAGCACACTCTGGCAGGCCTGGAGGAATGCAGGCTGCTTGCCGCTTTTCCCCACATTCACATCCTCTCTCTCTCTCTCTCTCTCACACACACACACACAGAGAGACACAGACACACAGTCACAGATCTAGAGAAAGCAAGAGATGGTGTCACTTCCAAATGAAAAGATTCCATCACCCTCTAACGCCTTGTTATGCCACTCTCAGCCAAAGTGGAACACGGAGGGGAAACTGAGGTCAGGGAAAACTAGGTCTGATTCAGAGCAAGATGGCAACCATCTTTACTTATTTTGATGAGAAACGCAGGGAAGCCTTGGGTGAGGTGCTTGGGGAGCCCGTGGTTGGGGAGCTGCTAGGTGTCCATGAGCTCCAGACTCCAGGCGCACCAGCTATTTACTGTCCTGCGCCCCTCCCAGAGTCCTGGCGTAGACACAGCAGCCGCTGTTGGGCCTTTTCGCCTACCAGGGTTTGAGCTGCAGAGCTCCTGGGAGGTGGGTAGGGTGCAGAGGTGGGTTTCAGCAGGTTCTGACCAGTTCTGGAGAACTGGTAGCGGATATTTTGAGTAGTTCGGAGAACCGGTAGTAAAAATTCTGACTGGCCCCGCCCCCATCAATTCTCTGCCTCCCAAGTCCCAGCTGATAGGGAGGAAATGGGAATTTTGCAGTAAGTCAAGCCACGCCCACCAAGCCACACCCAGAGAACCGGTAGTACAAATTTTTGAAATCCACCACTGGTAGGGTGACAACTGCAGAGGTTCACATCCATCCTGGAAGAAGCTCCCCCTGAGCAGGTGCTCCATGGCTTAAGTCCTTGTGGCCAGCCGTTATTATAGGGAAGGAAGAAGAGGCAGAGCAGGATTGCCTGCAGGCGGAAGGTGCCCAAAGGAAAGTTCTATGGTCCTGTTGCTAATCCTATGGCTAACAAGGGGGCTGCCATTAGGACCACCACCCCCATCGTTAAATAGGCAAAGGCTTCAGGGGACTGTCAGTTGAAAGGACGGTGCCTCCCTCATCTCCACTGGCAGCCCAGTCCTGAGCAGGCAGAAAGTGCCCCATGGAATACGGGCTGGCCGTGGCGTTTCTCTCTCTGTCAGGAGAAAAGACGGGAGGCTGAATGCTCAGTCATGTGACCAAAATAAGGGGCTTATTTATTTATTTAAATGATTCTTAAGCAACTCAATTCTGGGCAGCTTACAACAGGAATAAAAAACAATACAGGCAGTCTGTGACTTGCAACCATTCATTTAGCGACCGCTCAAAGTTACCTGGCACTGAAAAAAGGGACTGTTTTTCATACTTATAACCGTTGTAGCAACCCCCCCCTGGTCATGTGATCAAAATCCAGATGCTTGGCAACCGACTCATATTTATGACGGTAGCAGCCTTTGGCGACCTTCTGACAAGCAGAGTCAACCGGAAGCCGGATTCATTTAACAACCATGTTAGTAACTTAAGAACTGCAGTGATTCACTTAACAATTATGGCAAGAAAGGTTGTAAAATGGTGCACAACTCACTTAACAACTGTCTTGCCTAGCAAACAGAAATGTTGGGCTCAATTGTGGCCTTAAGTCGAGGACTACCTGTAAAAGTCCCAAAGCAAAAAGCCTCTTTGTTGCCTCAGCTGTTCCGGCCGGGGGGGGTGGGGTGGGCGTGGGACAGAGGTGGGTTTTAGCAGGTTCTGACCACGTCTGGAGAGCCGGTAGCGGAAATTTTGAATTCAGAGAACCGGTAAATACCACCTCTGACTGCCTCCCGAGTCCCACCTGATCGGGAGGAAATGGGGATTTTGCAGTAACCTTCCCCTGCCATGCCCACCAAGCCAAACCCACAGAACTGGTAGTAAAAATTGTTGAAATCCACCACTGGCGTGGGAGCGCTGCCTCTTGACCCTTTGCCAGATCTACTTCCCACAGTCCACGGGGGCTGCTGTGGACACAGAGGCTGTGAGGCCAGGGACCCACGCGTAACGGAAGTTTCCAGAAACAAGGGTTCTTGTTTTCTTGAAAACAAGAAGAAAAAAAAGAGAGAGAGGGAATTGCAGTCTGCTTAATTGGGTCTAACTATTAACAGTCAAAATTCCAGTTCTGATTATAGCTAATTAAAAAAGATGAAATGTTGGATCAGAAAGAGAACCTAACCTGCTCACATTGTGAGTTTTGTGCTCCCTGCTGAGAGCTGGCAGGCTGAGCCCACAAGAGGAAGAGGAGGAGGAGAGCCATGGGCTTCCTTGGGGTTGAGTGATTTCCTTCCCACCGTCTTGTCTTCCTGCAGCAAACATCCCAGGGCAACTCCTATGGAAACCCTCCCAGGAAAATCTGGACTTAACCACACATGGGCCATTGATGGCTTCTCCTTCTCCAGTCTATTAACCTCAGGAGACGGTTGTTTTATCCCCTACGCTCTCATACTCAATGACAAAGGGTTAACAAGAACTCTGGTCAAGACTTTGGTCCCTGGAGTGGGACCCCCACACCCCTCACCACTGGCTGTCCTGGAAATTCCAGTCCAAGGAGAACAGAAGGACCAACTCACTCCCCTACACAGCCTGAACCGCCAGGCCAACTCAGGGCCAAATACTGGAAGGCTTAAAAACCCTCCAATGCACCCTGCTGGTGCCAGAGGTAATACAAGGCTTCCAATTACCCCCCACATGCACATCCAAAACTTAAAGAGCAAGGAAATCAGAAGCCCCCCAACTGGAGCAAGTCTGAAATACAAATAATTGTCTAAAAAATTCAGCCCTGCATCTGAGAGGGTGCCAAGAATATTCTGGGCCCTCTTGCAGTCCACAGCAAGCTCCACTGTGTTCCTAAGCAGGCCGAATGAGGCCATGGGGCAGAAGAGCTGCGAACTGCCCCCATCCCCAATGTCTTCAGGAGGCCTCAAAGTTGTCTTCCACAAGCAACCCCATTCTCTGGCCGGCCAGCCTGCAGCACTTCTAGAGATATTCACTCATTTTGAATAAGAAACCCAGATGGTCTCTGCCAGAGTGTCCTTTTATTGGAGTTCAGACAGGGGACCCAGAGGCTCACTTAGTAGCCCCCAGCCCAGGAGGCAGACAACAAGCTGAGAACTGACCATGAAAAGGAGATACACCCAAGAGACAGCAAGGGAGGAAGGGAGGGAGGGAGGGAGGGAGGGAGGGAGGGAGGGAGAGAGAGAGAGAGAGAGAGAGAGAGAGAGAGAGAGAGGGAGAGAGGGAAAGAAAGAAAGAAAAAAGAAAGAAAGAAAGAAAGAAAGAAAGAAAGAGAAAAGAAAAGAAAAGAAAAGAAAAGAAAAGAAAAGAAAAGAAAAGAAAAGAAAAGAAAAGAAAAGAAAAGAAAAGAAAAGAAAAGAACCACAGTATCCATCCCATCTGTGCTCTCTGGCTGTAATAGGTGAAGGGAGACCTCAAGGTGATCTTCTGCAGCACTTATCCAGGAGGCCAAGCATGGAGCTCAGCAAGCTCTGAACCACATCAGACAGATTTTGGTCTGAGATGGCTAGCAAAGAGCCAGTGGCGGTGCTGCCTCAGTTCAGCCGCCTGGCTGCAGCCTGACCCATCCCCTGCGAACTCTCTGCGCCCCGTCCTCGGAAGCCAGCAGCGGACACTTCTTCCAGGAAACTGGGGAAGACAGAAAGACACCAAGGGAGAATTAAAAGAAAAGCAGCCATTTCTCACTGGCTGGCTCCAAAGGCCAATGTTTGGGTTGGGCCAAATGGGCAGGATTTGGGCCAGAGAGGGCAGATAGGGGCCAAAGGCAAGTGGACAGGAAGTGGGAACGAGGGCGCTTTCGCATCAAAAGCATCCCCACCTCAGACACCACTGAAGCTGAGAACCCTTCCGCCCCTTCCCCTCGCCTGGGGACTCTGGGTGGGGCAGAGCGAGCACAGCAGGCTTAGGCAAAGGGATAAGGAGCAGAGCAGGAACCATCCCTAAGTTCCAAAAGATGATGAGTAGAAACTTGCAGGCTTCAGAAATGACGTCTGAGGCCACTTTGCAAAAAGAATATCTGAAATATCTCAGGTTTGTTAAGCTCCTGCTAGAGATTTCTGCTGAAACGGGGTTGGCCTCTCAGTCTGAGAGACCTTCTCTGGTCCGGTGGCTGAGGCTCCAGGCTAGAAACCGGGGGGGACCATCAGCCCCAGGGAGGAGGAGAAGAAGGAGGCGAGGGCAAATCGCTTCCAAAAACAGTGTCAGAAAAACGACATGGACCATCCAGGCACTTCCTAGGAGCCAAAGCTGACTTGGAAGCGCGCACATACACTTGCACAGAGTTTGTATTTCCTTTATTATTGGTTAGATTTACCTCTCACCTTGATTTTGCCTTTGTAACATCAGCGATGTGAGATAGTTAAATTGAGAGAGGGTCAAGGAGGCCCCCGTGATTTCCATGGCTGAGTCTCCCTATTCCAACCTCAACGGCTTTTTCAGCCTTAGCCTTTTCTCCATCAAGAGAGCGGCTCCTGGGGGTCACTATGGGAGTTGGTCGTACTAGCAGGGCTGCGTGGTAGGGAGGTGAACATCTCCCACACCTATGGATTCACAGAATTCAGGTGACTTAACTATAACACACACACACACTTTTGTGTCTGCAGGCTTGCACGTGTACCTAACCGGGAACCGAAGAAGCTGTTGCACAGGCAATGGGTTTCTGCTACTGAACTCAAGACCTTACCTACCCCTCTCGCCTCTTATAATTTGCTGGGGTAATTTCTGTCCTGAGATCTACTCTTGGTCGAGCTGGTAACTCGATAGAGTGACCTTCTCCTCCAGGAGACGGATCAGCTGTCTGGCTGTGCTGCCTAAGAGAGGGTGTGAATACAGAGGCTGAGAAGAACACTCCCTTAAAGCCTGCGGTTACACACTGGCGATGGTGTCAGAAAGGAAGAAGAGAGGACAGGATCTTGGCCTCCCGGAAGGACTCCAGCAGGTGAAAAGGCAGGCAAAAATGGTTCCTCCTACATGCGGAATGCACCACCACACGATGGGCTTCAAGTCCATCATTCCTTGGATGCTCTGGAACAGACGAGGCTGATGATGGGGATGAGGCAACCCAGCTGAGTTGCCTGATCGTCAGAGGCTTTTAAAAGCATTTTTTTACAACCTCTTCGGCCAAAGAGATTGTAGAAAAAATGGTTTTAAAAGTAAAAAAAAAAAAAAAAAGTTGGTCACGCCCACTCAGTCACATTACCCCCCACCAAGCCACAGCCACAGAACTGGTAGTAACAAATTTTACATTTCACCACTGCTGGGAGCCCCATCTTTTAAAAATTAGGGGCGCTTCTGCAAGAAAGAATATGTCTCCTGGGGGCAATGAAAGCAACCCTGTTGTGGAGGGGTACCTGATGAAGCTCTAAAGCCCCTTCCTCCCTCTGAAACAGGGGCCAAAACTGCAGGCTTTTCCCTCTTCCAGGAGCTGCCCTTTCCCCACAGGCAGCAAGAGAAACAGGCTTCAAAGCTTCAATAAAAAGGTGTGTGTGTGTGATGCCACTTCTCCATGGCCTCGAAGGGGGAGGAACAGCTACGGTGGGCTGCCTACTGGGCATCCTACCTGTGGGGCAATGGACACCCTGGGAAAAGGCTGACTCTGTCTTTCCCATCCAGGAACTCTCCATATAGAACCCACCCCCTTCCTCAGGATTCGGCATGATGCCCCTGGAAGTCGCAGGTGGGGAAAAACCAAGTGAAACCCAGCAGAACCTTTTCTCAGAACTGGCTCTGTGCGTTCGCCAAAAGACAGCGCCCATCCACAAGTGAATCTGGAGCAGAACTCTTCAGCTCTGTAAAGCCCTTGCATGCATACACACACACACACACACACACACACACACACACACACACACACAAAGGAAAAGGAAAAAGACTGGTTGAAAAGGACGGCAACGGCTCTGCCCCACCTTCAACTCACCTCCTTGTGTTGTGCACCGTTGTCCCACCCAGCACGATCCGGACACCAGGGGTGGTGCGATTCAGATTGCAAACAGTCAGTGCCTCCTCGTACGTTGCTCCACCAATGATGAAGACGATAATATCTTGTGGCCTGGAACGAACACGGACAGAGAGCTCGGAAAAGGGCAGGAAAGGGGGCAAGAGGCTGCCCTCTTAGCTGGAGCACCACCCTGACCCGATAAACTCTTCTGGAAGAACTGCCCCTATGTCTTCCTGCCCTCTGACCAGGCAAGGCCTGGTGGGCAAAGCCATCTTCGCAGAGGCTTGCCTGGCAGCGTCACGGGGCTTCTGTTGAAGATCACGACTGGCAATCAATACTGCTTGTTTAGGGCCAATTCAAGCTTTGTTTCAAATGCCGCTGAAATGTATATGCTGTTCCAAGCAAAGCTGTATCTTGTAAACTTAATATTATAAAATGATACAATTCTAATTTTGTAAGCCATTTTAACAACTCCATTCTTATAATTGCTAATGGTCCAATAATTACGGGGGGAAATTTTGCCAGTTTATTCCATAACCTTGATATTACAGTTGTCAAAAGCCAATAGTTTACAATCTTTTCCACTTTCTTTTGAGTTCCTTCAGTACAATATAGAATTACCCACATCAATAAGTTAGATTTATTTTTCTTCAGCTCCTACAATGACTGGCATGCTTTGCTGTAGATGTTGGTCTGCCTGAATTTGGAAATCCCATACATGTTTTATGAGGGTGCTCTGCACCAGCTTCTGATGAGCACAGCAATACTTCAGAGCGTTTTTTGCGCAAAGGCCGATTTATTTTTGCCATCTGCGATCCTGTCTTGCCTTATACAGACTGACCCTTGAGAGACTGACCCGCCATCCTTCTGAGCCTCCTGCCTCAAACTAAGGTGGACTCATCTGTCGGAGGCAACGCCCGTTCTCCTTACCCTGTTTCTGCAGACTGCTCTGCGCTTACTCCATTAAGGCTTCCTTCCTACAAGAAAGGCAGGCAGGTAGGCAGGGAGGAGAGGTGGTCATTGTAGCCCCTCACATCGAGGGAATGCCACCTTTGGGAAGATTTATTCAGCCCTCACTCTACCACCTCATGGCCTTTAAGGCAGTTTCTAACAATAGCATCTCAATTAAGGGACCATTAACATTTCATACGTTAAAAGAATCTCAATGATCATTGCAAATGCCGAATTCATTAACTGCCCTATCGAATTTAGCCCCTTAGAGGGTCTAAATTAGCCACGTATGAGCAAAAGCATTCTCCCCCATTCCCCACCCCCATTTCTGATATCCTGTTACCTGTCACGCAGGATGCTGGGCCCCAGATACGGATACTGGTTGTCTTTCAGTTTCCCCTTGATGAGCTGATCCAGAGTCTCGTGCAATAAAGGCTGGTGCTGCGTGTACACATTCTCAACCCCCTGGTCAGAAGGAGACATTCAGAATGACGAGAGAGAATTTAGCCCCCATCTCAGGTGCTTATGGAACTCATGCATTTTTGTGCTTTTCATATACAAACGTAATTCTTCTTTGCTGCATTAATTGTACACACATCCGTTTTACTTGGCCCTTTTGTAAACCACCCCCTGCAGAGTAAGAACACAACTAACTGCAATACAGATGTAGCTAAGAATAACAGAAACAGAAATACCTTTAGCCCTTTGAGGAACTGTTTGGTAATGGCCACTGCATCCTTTGGGCTGAAGAGGTCACTTGACTGAACCCGTTTCCCTCCATATTCAGTAATGGCAGGCACCAACTATTTAAGAAGGGGGAGGGGGGAATCACTTTTAAGACTTCTGTGAGGCTTGAATATGGCCCTCCTGCTCCTGCTGGACATCCTGACCGCCCACCTGCAGGTATCCACAGAGATTTCAAGAAGCTGCTGACTTTCGCCAAACCCAGAACCAACCAATCCAGAAAGTGGAATTAAACCAGCCAGAAAGGTGAGCTTCCTCCCTTAGGCCATTTACCTTGCGAAGCCTCTCGGAGACCCCCCGGTTCTTGAGATCCAGCATGAGGCCTGGAAGGCTGTTGCTGCTGTGTCGCTCGTAACGGAGGGCGTAGAGCATGACCAGCCGGACAGCATCCAGCTCGGTCACTCTGGGGTTCTGCAAGAGCCGTCGAATGCTCTATGGAGAGAGAGAGAAAGCTCAGGACCTTAAGCAGAGCAGGGAAGCCAGGTCTCAAGAAGATACACTTTTTCCTATTCCTCAGAAGTTTTCAGTGACTGTATAGTAAGGTGAAGGCGATTCAGGCAAAAGAGAACGCTGTCAAGATACGTTTCTCTCATCCTGAATGGCCACGGAGGCACCCAATGAAAAGAGCCTCTTCCCAGGAAGACTGCCAAGGGGAGCCCCGGCAAGTTCCCTTGCTTTTCTTCAACCGTGGGGCTCCTCATTCCTTGTCCCTCGCGCTCATCCCTCACAGTATCTCTGAAAGGGGCGGCATTATTACTGGTAGACCACCGAGCCCTGTGGCCATGGCATCAGAGACCAAAGCCAGGAGATTGTGCTTTTGAAGCAGCAAAAGGACAGACTTTCCGCCTGCCCCATAGCCAGATGCCCTCAAGCCAGTCTCTCCTCATGGGACAAATCCCTCCTTTTGAAGCAGCCCCTCCCTCCCTCTGACATCCTGGAATGGCAGAATTCAGAGAAGATTGCTTTCTTAATGGCCTCCAGGTGATCTCTGGGCCTTCCACCAACTAAAAGGGACACCATTCCTTTCCCTCGGCCAGTTGACAGAAGGCTACAGAACGGAAGCCCTCTAAGAAACACCCAGTGAAAAGGAAGCCCAAATGGGATGCTTTGCAGAGAGGGAGGGCAAGGATATACGTCCATACAATTGAAACTCTAAGGAGGCAGGGACCGAGTGATCAGCTCTCAACCCCTTCAGGTTTGTTCACCAAGCTGTTATTAACTGGGTTGGGTCATTCATTCAAAATGATGGTTACCAACATGCACATCACATCCTAAGACAGATGTTAAACAGCCTTAGCCATAACTATGGTATGAAACAGCTCATGGCTAACACATCTTGGCTTATCACAATGAGGCAGCGCACTGACTTCTCTTAGACTAGCATTGGGAGCATCAGCGTGGGAGTATTGAGCCTTGTTTATTTCCCATTCTGGCAGCTGCTCTGACACGCACATTCGCGCCCTTTGGCGTGTGGGAGCAGGGCTCCAGGGGTACCTGTAGAGCCCCGGAATGGTCATTCTGACAGGCCAGCTCCTGCTCGGCCTCGGACACCTCCAGCAAGTTCCTCTCGCTCACCAGCCTGGAGAGCTCCCCCACCACTGTCACATGCTTGGAGACGGTGCCAGACATCTTCTTGAACTGGGGATAGTTCTCCACAAAAGCCTGGAAGGGGAAGGGAGAGCTTTGGGCGAGGCTCCTGGCTGACCAGGCAAAGGCTTCTTCCAAGCCAACTCATCATGAGAGCTCCTGCATTGAAAACAGGCTTCCCTCCCGCCCCCCGCCGCCTCAACACTTGGGTGCAAGCAGCTGCCCACCCTCCTGTGCCCACTGTTGTGGTCAACCAACAGCCTGAGGAGCTGGCAGCAGAGTTGGACAGTGAAGAGGCTGGGGAGGAACATGGGCCAGTCCTGGAGTCTGGGGAAACTCGGACGAGGGCTCTGGGTCAGAGGCAGAGATGGGGCCAGGGCCATCTGGGAGTGATGCGCGGACTCCGGAGCCCCCAGAGTCAGACGCAGAGAGGCAGAGGAACAGGAGGAGCCTGTTCCTAGTGCACGCATGCACAGAGCTGCCAGAAGGCAAGAGCAGCTAAAGCAAAAGGGATGACTTGGGAGTAAGGCCAGGAGATGATTGGCCCCTCTCATAAGGCTTAAAAGAGAAACAAAGGCACTTGGGGCCTTTTGCAGGAAAGCAATGTTGCTAACTCAGCATCTCTTGTTTGTTTCTGAACTTCGTGTGGCTTTGCCAAGTAAGGCGTTTGGCAGGGTGTCAAAGAAGATAAAGGTTGGTGATTATCCCAAAGGACTTCTTCCGAAGGACGTGTTTTGCAATTAATTGAGACTCAGCTGGGAGTGAACGTAATTCTCAGCTGTTACAATAAAATAGGTTTGTTTAGGACTAATTGTGTCTTCTAATGATTCAGTAAGCCTAGGTCACAACACCCGCAGCTGAGCAAGCAGGGATGACTGTCAAGGGGGGAGGAATATCCCACCCACCCAGGGGTGAAATGCTACCGGTTCGGCCAAACCGGTAGGGATGGCAGCAGGTGGTTCGGAGAACCGGTAGCGACGGCAGCATGAGGCTCCACCCACCTGCCTGGTCATTGTTACTTCCTGATTTTAACCAGGAAGTAACCTGTTTTTTACCCTCTGCGCTTGCACAGAAGGGTTTTGCGCATGCGCAGAGGGTCTGTGCGGGCATGTGATGTGCGCATAGCGAGCGGAGCACATGCACTTCCGAACCGGTAGGGAAGGTAAGTAGATTTCACCCTTGCACCCACCCCCTCGCTTAACCTTCATGTCTGCAATCGATTCTAGTTTCTGCTGCTCTTTGGGTTTCTTCCTCTGGAAATCCTCCATCAGGTTCTTGATATTGCTGCCAATTTCCGCAAAGTTCAGGTACATGTTCTGAGGAGAGGTGAAGGGACCCATTTGATGAGGGGGAGGGAGACCCCAGAGCCCCAACCCCTCACAAATTGGAAAAGCTGCACAGAGTGCCCAACCCATCTCCAACCCCAGCTGCCACAAAGGAGCATCGCAATCAGTTAGCTGGCTCTCAGATGGATTACACGCTCCTGAATAAAAGGATCCCAGGAAGCGAGGCAGAACATTTGGAAATGTGGAACCGGAAGCACCTAATTAAAAGTGCTTTCCGTACAGCCATATGGACCACATTAGTATGTTGGAGGGACCTGACATTTGACTAAACCTGGATGATTGTACACATCACAGTAAGCCATGGTTTGTTAAATCACTGGCTGGATTCAGGCTCCAACCAACCATATTAAGGGTGATGCATAAATCCAGCTAGTGGATATATATAGTCCAGGGTCCACCTCGCAGCCCTGGTAGAGCAAATAAACCAGGTTTTAATCCAGAGCCTCAGATGGGGGCAGGAGAAAGAGAACCCAGTGGCGGAACTAGAATCTGAAATCTGAAATGAAGATTTGCAGCTTCTTACATTGGCATAAAACTCATCATTCTCAGCAGACAAGACCACCTCCCGCAGGTCTTTGCTGATGCCTGGGACCCGAGAGAGATCAATGCGATTGTTGTTAATTCCCAGCAGTTCGTGAACCATAGCTTGGTACGTCCACTAGACAGAGAGGAAGGCAAGCAGAGTGACGGCACAGTCATTTCTCTGGAGGTGACATTTGAAGAAGAAAATAAGGGCTCCCCCCCCCATTGCCCCAAAGACTCCAGCTATGATGGCGCAGCCCTTCCTTCAAAGCCTCTGCAGCTCTTAAGGTGGCCACTCACCTGGTTCAGAAGCGGAGTGATGGCATCGTCCGAGCGGTCCAGGAGCAACAGCAGTGGAGGGACTTCGGTGCGACGGAAGTCAAAGAGCTCGTACTCTTTCGTGATCACTTGCTGTTTGGGGCAAAAGAAGTTCCTCTGTTAGGGGGTGGCGCAGAAAGCCAATGCTCTAAAAAAACGTAAATAAGCTGTGCAAATGCCAAAGGCTTTTGGTTCCACTAAACAGGAAGAATATAAAACTACACCTTGACACCTTCAGCCAGCCTCTTGGCCAAGTCAGAAGAGAGCTGGTAACGAATCATGGGGCACTTCTTCAGGGAAAGAAGCAAGGCGGTGAGGCCCTGAGTAGTCCTGCACAAATGGGCTGGCTCCCAGTTGCGGCCCTGGAAACAGAAAATGGCCGAGAGTCGCAAAAGAGCTGCCCAGGCTCGGCCCCCAAGCAAGTATCAGGGAGAGATCCTGGGGAGCTCTGGCTCCGTAGGAGCAGACTAATGGGGGGTGGGGGTTTCCGTACCGCAGGCATTTTCCCCCTTCCGAGAATAAATGCCAATCTAGCTGCAACCTGGAAGAGAGATCTCCTTTCCTAAAGAAAATTCTCTTTGGCTAGACTTCAGCTATTACATTGTCACTCTCCTCTTTTGATCTAAGCTTTAAATAAAGACAGCAAGGATGCAAGCTTTGATTTCCAAAACAAACTTCCTCAATGTATCTGTCACATGACTGCAGTATATACAAAAATAGCATTTAGGCTGGGGGGGGGGAAACCTCCTCCCAATGTTAGTGTTTTCATTTTTAGCTATCGAAGAACAAAATCGCTCCTATAAAGATCGTTTTGTTACCTAAATAGAATCGCTTCGTAATCCCACTGAAGAAAATCCATCACTCGTGTCTTAAAATCTCTTAAGAGCCACGGAAGCTCAAAATGGCAGAACGCCAGCTAAAGTCTTTAGGAAGTGCAATTTTCAACAAGCTCTCCTTATCTTTCTGCCCAGTCAGCCCAAAAGAACCAGAGATTGACATCTGAAAGGCGGTGGCACTAGAAGTTCTGTCCCGCCCGCTCTCAAACACACATTCCTGCCCAGCAACAGCTGTCTTACCTGACAGCAGGCAGAGAGGTTGAGAGAAAACACATGTGGATTCACAGCAATGTAATCTCCATAGAATTCCTACCAAAAGAAAAGTAGAAAGGATCCACTGCTGTGCTAGCAATAAACTGATTTATGACCTTCTGATCAGTCCAGTCCCTGGAAGCAGGCAGCTGTAGGTTGCCTGGCCTTCTGCACAGCCGGCCATTTTGTTAAAAGGCCTCTGTCTGACTGTGGGCTGGGTCCTCTGCTTCTAAAATACCTCGACTGTGCACAATAACAGGGCAGCCCATACCTGCACTTCAGCTACCACTTCCTGCTCGTCAGCTTCTGCCAAAGACTTGACGTCGCTCTTGCTGATCACATTGCTGAAATCTGAAATGACAGCTTGATAAGAAGCCATCAGGGAAAAACAGTCTTTTGAAAGTTCATCAAAATACTGCAGTGTGAAAAGAAGAACAGAGGGATGAGTGCAGGCAAAAAGCAGGACCCACTTACAAGCACTGGCCAGCATTTAACCTGGGACTTTAGCTGCAATTCTTCTCTGATCAGCTCCTGCTTGGCAAAAGCGGATCACCTGACTTGGAGACCTCATTATGAGACATAATGCATCAGTAAACTATCATTTAACCAATTGCTGCAGTTCAAAATCAAATATTGTCATTTGTCTTTTTGTAGATAGTTTACTTTTTATAGAGATATTTCTGGGCTTTTTATAGAGATTTTAAACCATCCTATCAATAGACTTTGGGCATGAACATAACCAAAGTAATAAAAATACAATAAAACTACCTATTCCAAAGGCTCTGTGGGTGAATATTGGAGGTTTTATGACTGTTTAGGCCAAAAGCCCCTGGCCTGATCAATGTGGCCACTTAAGCCAAGAGTGACTCCTAGAGGCCGAGCTTTGTGTCCTTTTTACAGGCTCAGGTTGTGTACTTGGAGTGTACAATTTAATAATTTATCCATTTAGCCACACCCCTTTCTTGCATACAGAAAATTTAATCTGGGTTACCAAAACCCAACTGAACTTCAAATTAAAAAATAAATAAAGCAAAAACCTATATAATATCAAGACTATGGTATACAAATTTTATTAGATTGTAAGTACAGCAGATTCTTGAAACGGTAAAGCCCAAAGCAGATTCATGGGCAATGAGGCCAGCTGCACAGTAAAAGTACACTTAAGTATTCACTGAACTGAACACTTCACCTGCATAGCTGCCTCCCTCCAGGTGGACAAACTAAAAGCCCCATCTCCCCCTGGCTCAGCCACGATGAATAACAGGTAGTGGCATTTCACAGGAGGAAAAGTTAATATAAGTGGAATAAGGGGGTAAGTGCACACAAACCCTGAGTCCTGCCGTAAGTTATGCACGAGAGAACACAATGCAGGAAGGAAATGCTGGCAAAGACCTGGTGTACTCACAGATAAAATAAGAGCTGTATTTGGGTCTCCGCAGCTCCTGGATAAGATACTCCACATTTTCCTAGGGAAGAAACAAATCCAAAGAGAAAAAAGTGGAAAGATCAGCAAACTAGCAGCAAACCAGTAAAGGAGAAAGTATAACTGATTTTTATTCAGCAAAAATCTACCCAGAGAACCACAGACCCCTTCTGGGCATGCAAAATATCTGACAGCACCACAGATGGAGGCTGGGAGTCGGGATTCAGGTGCAGTGGCAAACTGGGGAGGGAGAGGGGGGAGAGGTAGTCTGAGGTGGCACCTGCCTGGAGAAAGAGGCTTCTCTGGCACCCAGGGCAGAATTGAGGGGGCCCCCCGGACTTTGGGGAGCAGAGTCACGTGGAATGGTAGCTGCCTGCGAGGCCAGAGCCACGCGGGGGGGGGGAGAAGCCCCCCCAGCAGCAGGGCCTTGAGTGGGGAGCAGGAGGGGGTTACCTTGGTGGGCCGGAGGAAGCAGATGGCTTTCAGGTGCTTCATGCTCTCCCGGTTGGCCGAATCGATGCGCTCAAAGAGGTAGACCTCCTTCTGCAGAATCTCTGACTGCGTGTACACCATGCTCACGATGCTGGTCTAGAACAAGCGAGTCAAGGGAGAGAGGGCTCGAGGTCCCCCCGCACTCGAGTCGCTCCTCGCTTGTTCGGAATGGGGCGCCGGCGCCGCCGAGTACGGCGGGATGACCGGGGCGCTACGAAACGCTCTCCCACCCCCCCGCGTCAACCCCCCGCCTCTCCGCCGCAGCTCACCGTCTCTTTATCCATCAGCAGGACCTTCATGCCGGCCCCGCTGTCGCCGATCATCCTGGAGATGTACTGCTTCACTGCCAGCACCACGTTCATTTTGCCCGGGACCCGCGGCGCCTCCGCTTTCCTCGCGCGGGGAAGAGTCGGTCCGCACTTCCTCCCTCCCTCCCCCTGGCCTGGGAGCGGCAGTCTCGCGCCGCTTTAAACTACAACCCCCAGCAACCTCCTGGCCCGCCGGCCGGAACGCGCCTGCGCCGGCCGGCCTCGCTTTCAATCCGCCACTTCGGCCCCTCCGGCGGAGAGAGCGGCCGCGTCCCGCTGTACTGGCGGCGCCTCCAGCCTCGATCCTCCCTCCCTGGAAAGAAGGCCGCTTCTTCCCGCCTCCTCTGCCTTTCGGCTTCACGAAGCCTCCGCGGTCCTCTTGCGGCCCTTCCTCCCGCTTGTCCCCGGGGCCCGTCTGCAGGGGGAGCGGAGCGCTCGGCAGCGTCTCCCGGCCAAAGGGGGAGGGAGCTTCCCATCTCTCCCGA
The DNA here is from genome assembly GCF_059756535.1 of Pantherophis guttatus. Classification (NCBI taxonomy): domain Eukaryota; kingdom Metazoa; phylum Chordata; class Lepidosauria; order Squamata; family Colubridae; genus Pantherophis; species Pantherophis guttatus. The sequence goes on from NC_142080.1 coordinate 99,275, forward strand.
AAACCTGCTCCGGGACGAGCAAAGGGGTGCCAGGCGGGGCTTTGGCTCCCGCGGTGGCAGAGACTCGGCTGGGAGGGCGCAAAGGCCTCGAGGCAACATCCCAGTCCCGGCGGTACCCCGGACAGCTCCGCCTGGGATGTCGCCAGCTGGGGGATTCCAGCGCCGGCCGGTCAGCTCAGCCTCCTACTCAGGAGCAGCTGGATGGCTGCAGGGAAGGAGGCAGGCAGGCAGGCAGAGGCCGGGGCTCCTGGGATCCTTACCCAAGAAAGACCCCTGCCAGGGGGCTTCCCTGTCTTGGACTACAATTCCAATCTTCTCCAGCCAAGACTCAGGCTGGGGACTGGAGAGAGTCGCTTTCGGAGAGATGGGCTCTTATGGACAAATAAGAAATAAAACTTGCTGCCACCGATGTCCCAAATCAATGGGCAGCCCCACCAATGTTCGGTTTGCCCATTGTCAGAGAGCTGGCCAGGCAGGCCCACTGCTTTGGGGACTGAGCCAGGAACAATTGACACACACACACACACCGGCCCCATTTATGGGTCCGAGTTCCCCTGCTTCCCTCTCTGTTCTGAAACCCATAGGAACTTGGAAATACCCCCACCCACCCACCCAGCCGTGAGCAGGCTCAGCCCCTTGGTTGGGAAAAGAAGCCTGAAGTCTGGCAGGGGTGAAGGAGCCGGACCTAGCAGGGCAACGTAGCTTAGGTTTTATTTACAGATGAGCTAGCCTTCTGCTGCTTCTCTTCTCTCGAATTGCAAAAAGAAAAGGAAGGGAATGAATTCAGGCTGGTGGAAATCCACTCACTCAGTTGGTTCAGTCATTCTTACAGCCTTTTTGATATCCTACATTTAATCCATAAATCTTGTGCTTTTGTTTTTGAAATGTCCCTTAATTTAGGTATAGATATTTAAACATAGCATAAGGTATACATGTGTTTGTCCGCCTGTCTCTCTCTCTCTTGTCCTGGGATAAGTATCTGGTCAGTCCTTCTGGCTCATCCACAACAAAGGGCAAATAACTCTTTTCCTATTGATCTATGCAAATGGCTGATAAGCTGCCAAGGAGCCTTTCTCATCCCCTTCTCCAGCTGTCTTTTGCACAAACATTGCATCGGAAACAAAACCCTAACCCTAACCCCAGCATTTAGTTTTTAAAAAGCCAAGAAAACAAAATTTGGGCCCATCTCATGGGCAACCAGCCTTGCACAGGCTCTCCTTTCTTTGCTGGACTATTCTGTGTCCACAGAGATGATAAATGATCTTTTTGTCCAGTACATAAACAATGGCCGGGAAAAACAAAGGCAACAATTCACACTCTGGGTCAGCTGAGGTGACCACGTGACCAGCCCCCCTTAGCTCTCTGTTTTGACTGGAGACAGGTTAATGCCTCTTCATTTTTGTGACTTAGGAATGGGAGGACTAGTTTTGAGATGGGATTTATTGGAAACACCAGGGGTGTCATGGAACCGGTGACCCAAGGGGCCAAGCCCACAGGGGCTTAAAAACAATCAACCAATGCATGCTCTGTCTCTTCCTGTCGCCTTTAGAGCAACACCCTCAGTCCTCCAAGACGATGGAAATGGAGAGCCAGTTTGGTCCAGGCAACAGGCTAGAAATCAGGAAACCCTGACTTCTAGTCCCTCTTGAGGCAGGAAAGGCAGCTGAGTGACTTTGGACCAGTCATTTTCTCTCATCCCAACTCACCTCACAGGGTTGTTGTGGGGAAAACGGGGAGGAAGGAGCATTAGATATGCTTGCCTCCTTATATTATGTATAAAAATAATAAAAGGGATTAAAACAAATGAGTATTTGAAGAAAGGTTTGGTTTTACCTTCAAGTCTGAGAAGAAATTTGAAACCAGGTTAGATCCTTCAACTACTGTGTCATAGAAAGGCAATAGAAAATAGGAGAGTGAGGCAGAAAAATATTTCCAGAGCACAGAATTATATGAGAAGAGTGATTAGATTTCTTCTAAAATAAAACTAAAAAACTACTGAAATAAAATGCAACTAAAAAATGAATATATTTTAAAGCACACGCTTCAGGCATACAACTCTTATGTTACCTACACAGGACAATTGTTTTTGAAGTGTTTTGCATCTAACAGACGTACCCGCGTATGACTGAACCGAGATGAAACAAAAGGCCAGGTATGAAACAGGCACAAGGATGATTTGGAAAAAGAATACAGAGATGTATGCTGAGTGGTGTGAAGTACATTTGGCTGTACTTCCCTTTTTTTAAAAAAAAAAAAACTTATTTTGGTGTATTTTCTATTCCTTTTCTGCACTTCTACAACCTTTCTTATTCTGAGAGCAACATGGCAGGTATGTTTAGGTGCTGAAAACTACAACACAGAACCTACATCTAGTGCACGTTGTCAGTTTCCTTTTAGTCACTTTCAGAGCTTGTGCTGTCAAGTTCCCGTTGGGAATGGATTCCGGATACCCCCTCAGCCTCCCAGTCCTGAAAGCAGGCCTTCCTTGGACTCAACTGGACCTGCTGGCCACATGATGGCTCACACCAGTGGGCAAGTCTTTGAAAACAATATCAAAAAAGTTCTAGATACTCTTGAGCCCCCTGTGTAGGCTTTTTAATCCAGGGGCCGAGAACCACGCTACAAATGTTAATTTTTTTCTTCAAGGACAGCCATCCTCCCAACCTTCAAGAAAGACAGCCCAAACTGTCTTTCCCCCATATCCTGCCCGCTTGGTCTGTCAGCACTATGGACAGCCCACGATCAGGAGAATGCCAAGCACTTCGGCCCCATGGGACATGCCGTCCCTCTCCTTACAGGGGTCTTGAATGCCAGAAGGCTCTGCCCACTGCTGTGTTGTCGTTTCCAAGAAACCGTTGGCAGGGACAAATATTTTATCATTTCATAGCAGCAGCGATTTCCAAGGGTGAAGGTTAGCCTTTCAAGCTGAATGGGAAGATAAGCACTGAGGTCCTCAGACCAAGATTTATTTCTTCTTCTTGGGAACAGCTGTGTGAAACAGCAAAGAACCCTCTGTTCTGGAACTTTCTTTTTCTGGAGATTCACCCAAGTTGAGGGCTGGCTGTTTTCAGGGAATGAAGTAAGCATTTTAATTATTTTTCTGAATGCTTGGGGAAGAATTTGACTATGAATATGATTTGTAATATACATTTTCACTATTTTAAAGCAATGTAATATTAGTCATGGGATATGACTCCAAATATTATGTTGTATACCTTTTTGACAAGCGACCAGATGTCCTTCTTAGTTATGTCTGTGCACTCATTCATGCAGGAAAAGATATGTGTTGGCAGTTCTAATGAACCTATTTTCAACCCTCCTACCAGATAGCAGCAAGATTTAGGCACAGCAGTCCTTTCCAGTTCCAGAAGAGAGGCCATTTGTAGTCCAGTTATTAAAAGAACAAGAGTGAATAGTACTTCAGGTTTATTTTGATGGTGGCTTTGCCCACACCAAAAAGGCTGGCTAGAATTGAAAGGAAGTTCAAATTCCTGGACTATGGGATGGTCAGTAAAGTAGTTCATCGTGCTTTATTACTTCACTATCTTTATATCTGAATATTATTCCAGGCCAAATGACATCCTAATGCCCTGTTCCTAGTAGATATCTTTATTTAATAAAAGTACAAACTGCAATATGTTTTTAAAAGGCAGGTACACTCATCCATACAGCACTATGTTATGTTAAAGCTCACTTTCAGTCAGTTGCTTGGCAATAACATGGCACTTATAAAATCTGTGCAGTTTGGTTACTGGATCTACACTTTGCATCACTGTGTGCCAGCCAACGTTTCTGCATTAAGAGGGGTAACAAAGAGGAAGGAATTGTTGGTTCCTGGTGCTCTCTGAGCTTGGTTGTTTTCTTTCAGGCGTTTCATTATCCAGACTAGATAACCTCACCGGTGCTAGTCACTTGCATTGCGCTGCATCCAACGCTTCCGGAAAAGCAGCCCATAAGTCCACATAAACCTTGTAACACGGCCCATCCTATTGAATTCCAGAGTTCACTCCCAGGGAACCGATTAGCAGATTAACCGATTCAATATGCATCCCTGAGAATAGGTTCTGCTGAATAGACAGACGAGGTTATTTTTGGTTAAATGGCCAAATTTACAGTGGGAAAAGGCGTCTGTGGAGGAATTCACTTGGTTAGGATGCAGACTGTAGCTCCCTCTTTAAAGACAAGTCTCCTCCAGCGGTATTTCCTTTCTCTACCCTGCTTCGTTGGGCGGGACCGCCTTGGCCACCGCTCTCTCGGAAGCGCATCCCCAAAGTCGGGAGGCATCTGGGCATCGAAAGAGAGCGAGCGAGGCCACCCAGAGAAAGAGGGAGGGCGGCGAGGCCAGCAGGCGAAGCGAAGCCTCCCGCTCATTTGCGGCCTCCCTCAGCCCATCCCGACCGACCGAGAGGCGGGCCTCGGCCCCGGCTCAGAGGGGAACCCTCGCCTCCCCCGCCTTCCCCTCCGGGAGCGCCCCCCCCCTACCACCACTTCACGGCCCGGGCGCGCGAGGAAAGCTCCGCCCCACGAGATTGCCCGGTGCCTCGACCCCGCCCCGGAGCAGCCGAGAAACACCTCCGGGCGGAAAAGAAGATCCGGCGCACCGGAGTTCCGGGGCGAAAGAGCAGGGGACGCTCCAGCGACGCACACGCGCAGAGAGAGCGAGGAAGGGGCGAGCGGGGCCTGAAGCGGGCGGAAAAGGGGCGCCGCCGCCCTCTCTCCTCCGCTCCTTCCGGTCGGTCTCCGGGAGGCCATCCGGCCGAGGTTTCGCCTCTCGGTCTGGGCCTCCTCGGAGCCGGGATGGCGGCGGCCGAGGACGAGCAGGGTAAGTGGTGGGGAGCCGGCTGCCGTCCCAAGCGCTCCCGAGAGCCGCCTCCAAGCCCGCCCGGGACCCGTCGGCCCCGCAAGCGCCGCTTCCCCTCTGGGCGTCCCCGGCCTCTGCCCACTTGTTAGCCGAAGCCTTCCCTGCCTGGCGGCTTTCCCCCGGGTCCCCCTCGCCTTCGCTTCCCGGCCTCTCCCGACCGGCCGCCGCATCCTTCTTTCCTCCGGGCTGGCCTAACTCCTGGCCTCTCCCGAGAGTCGGCTGCCTCTTCCGCACTTTCGCTTTGGGCCGGCCGGGAAGTCCCCGCCGAAGGGCAGCTGGAATCGGCACCCGCCGCCCCCGGAATCCTCCCGGGCTATTTTTAGCGGACGCAGAAGGGCCGGGGCGCTTCTTGGCTCCACAGGCCCTTGTCCGGTGTCAAGAGGGCGCGATGACAGCCGCCGCGGCTCCCGGAGGGCCTGCGGGAGGGCGAAGCGAAAGGCTGAGGGCCGGCTGTGGATGACCCAGACCTGCTTCCCGGACGGCTTGGGCCTTTGCCTTTGGGACCCAGTGGGCTCCCAGGGAATCGGGCCTCTCCGGCCTCCCCCCTGGCCTGAAAAGGGGCTATGAAAACAAGCAGCGCCTGGCACAGAGTTGGAGGAGATCTCGGTTGGCGGAAAGAGGCCCCTTGGCTGCTTCGGAGGCCTTGCCTTTGCCTTTGGGAGAGTCGAGGGAAATGTTCTTTGCTGCCCAGCCCAGCTCTAAGCAGCCTTCCCCATCCCTCCGTGGCCCTTTGCCTCTGGAGGAAGCAGAGCCCCCTCAGCCCCGGTTCCTTTCGTTTGGCACCCCTTCCATTCCTCCTAGGCCTCCTTGGCAGCCTGGAAATCCTTTGGGGCGGCGGTTCTGTTTGGGGGGGGGGACAGTCCTTGGTTGCCACCCCTTAGACGCCACAGGAGCAAGGGCTGTTTTCTGTGGTGCTCCAGCAGCCGCCTGTCTAGAGAAGGTGATTTCCAGCAGGTGTGTTTTATTCCAAAAAGTTTTGTGGTCCCTCCTCCCGGACGCTTGTTGGGAGCCCTTAACGTGCTCTGGACCTGACTGCTATCTATAGACGATGCAGCCTCGTAATACCTCTAGCAAGCGGATCCTGCCCATTTGGCAGCAGGGAGTGATCCTCTGTTCCTCAAATGGCTGTATTTGGAGGATACTGTTAAGGTCTTTCCCCCGCAGCAAACCTTAACCAGCTTGCCAGGTGCAGACACCCAACGTGGTCCCTTGCAGTTGACGTGATGTTGGAAGACAAGGAGAGATGATTTGTTTTCCGCCTGTGCAACTGGTTGGGTACAAGGTCCGAATTGAGCCAGGCTTTTCCAGAAGTGAGTGTTTTATCCAAGTGAACTTCCTCACAAAAGTAGGTGCTCTTGGAGATGAGTGTCCTGTACTTTGCAATGACTATTCTGGAGAACAGGGGTGGCTTTAGTGACTATTCAGTCCTTGGACCTCTGTTACTGATTTTCACTGTGGGGTATGTAAAAGTTGCCGTGCTGACTCCTAGAAGACAAGTCCCTCAAACGATGTGGCTACTGGAAGTGGAAAAGTCTCTTTCCTTTTGCCTTCAAAGGAGGGAGGGAAGTGAAGTCCTGTCTAGGCAGTTGGCCTTTCTCTCTCGTCTGCCTCCGTCTTTCTGGGAGCGAAGCACGAGTCTTCTGGGCAAGGAGTTGTGCTCTTGGCTCCTGTAGTCTTTGATAATGAGGGATGTGATTAACTTGATGTGATGAAATCGCGGGCTTGGCTAGAAAGATTTCTGTGCCTTTGGCAGATGAGTGCCTGCCCGTCAAGCCCTGTTCCTCTGAACAGAACACGCCCATCCAAACAAAGGCTGCTTAAGAAAGGCCTTGTGCCTTGTGGGAACAGTGCCTGAGAGAAGCCAATCTTTACACGGGGCTGCTCTTCAGCCGAGCAGCATCCCAGGAACCCTTCTGAAAGAAAAGGGCCATGCCATGAATTTCCTTACAGTGAGTCATGTGTCTGATGTAGCCAGCTCAGCCTGCCCTTGGCAGCTAGCAGTAGTGGCGGACTCTTGGGGTTTGGGGCAGTGCAGTATTTTTTCACCCATACCTAGAAACAGGATCTGGCTCTTCTGCACTCTGTGCCCTACTGCTGCTGAATGATGACAGCCATTCATTCTCCTTAAGCAGCTTCCTTGCACCAAGACATACCAGCTCCAACCTCTGCTGACCTAGGTCTGTTTTCTCAGGGTTTAGCTCCACCTGCAGTGCTGAAAACTGATCCTTGGGCCCATTGCAGGGCCCTTCCAGCTGTCTGGTGAGTCCACAGGCAGAGCCAGAACTGGGACGAGTCCTATGTCCTTAAGTTAACCTCCTCATTCCATGGAGATCCTGGATGGTCCGAATTTCTTCCTTCCTTGTACTTGTTTCATTCAGATGGCAAAGTGGGGGTTCTGGGTCAGTTCATCTTCCTCTTCCCCATTTTTGTGAGTCCAGTGATGATTTCTGAAGCAGTTGAGGTGACCTGTCAACTTTCACTTTAACCTCTGATCTTGCTTGTAGATTAGCTTCTTCTCCTGCCTTGTCTGTCAGTAGGCTCAACCCCATGGCCGTCTGTTCTCAATATTTGCTTGGTCCCATTGACCTTCTGATCTTGCTCTCTTCTGTGTTTCTGGCAGCAGTCTTCCAATTGAACCCCTTAGTGTATTATTGATCCAGCCTTCCAAACTGCTCTATTCTCTCTTCTCTAACTTAAACAGTTTAAAGCATTTGCTACTTACAGTAATTCCACCATTCAAAACAGAATAAATGCTGAAAGGGGAGGCATCTCTACAACTTTAACTCTGGAGGATTGAGAATTTGGTAGGGCTTCTTTGGAATCTCAAGAATTGCAGCCATTTCTGTGCTGACTCCTCCACCTCAGAATATAAATTTCTACAAGCAGTGAGAACTTTCATGCATGTTTTGTAAAATAGCGGTACTGTACAGAATTACTGTTAGGAATTACTGTTTAAAATTCCTAGGAGCAATCAATGAAAGTTGTGTTAAGTATCTGGATTTTTTAAAATATCTATTAATGCTGAGGCAGATGTGTAAGTAATTTGAAGCTTGGTGCTTATTTTGTGGAAGAGGAATGTCTGGTAAAGATGGCCACTTAAGCTGAATGGCACATTTTTGTCTACCATATGCCAGAGGCAAGTGGGAAGAGGCCTGTGGATCCAGCTGGGTAATACCTCTTATCTTGGAATCCCTCTTGTCTTGCAAAGTCCCTGGGCCCAGTTGGCTTCCTCCCACAGCCACTCCAGTGAAGGAGGTCCAGGCTCCTTTCTTTCATAGAAGGACCTTTGTTACCAGGGGTCCTGAGAGCCCAGCCCCTTGTGGCTTCCAGCCCTTTCCCCCTCAGCATGCAATCCAATGCATCCAGGAAGCACCTCAAGCAGGAAAGGAGAGCTTCCATTCCCCAGCAAACCTGATGAGAGGCCGCCTATTTCCAGCAGAGTAGCTGCCTCCTTTGCTCTATCCTTTCCTTTACTGAGGCAAGAAAACAAGCCTTTTCCATGAGGGTGCCCTCACCATAAAACACCTTCTCTGATGGAATGCAGGGATTTTACTTAGTTTTAGATGGGGCTTTCCAGAAAGCATTTCCTATTTGCTGAATGGAATGGAATGGAATGGAATGGAATGGAATGGAATGGAATGGAATGGGATGGAATCAGGAGTTGGAGCTGGAGCTGGAGCTGGAGCTGGAGCTGGAGCTGGAGCTGGAGCTGGAGCAGAATAGAATTCTTTCATGGCCAAGTGTGATTGGACATACAAGGAATTTGTCTCTGGTGTATAGGCTCTCAGTGTACATATGAACAGCTAGTTATAAATCATAATCATAAAATACAATCATCTGGATATATTTCTTTTAGTTAGGAAGATTGCCAAGCATTTTTAGTCATTGGGTGGTAGGTAAGTAGGTAGATGGAGGGAGGGAGGGAGGGAGGAGAGAGAGAGAGAGAGAGATTCACCAAGGTTTTCATAAAGGCTTTATACTTTTTGTTTTAATATGTATGCTAATTTGGTTTACATTAAACACTCAAGAATCTGGCTGATAAATATGCATATCCATTTAAGGATTTGTTACATACTTTTACCGCTGCCTTATGTGCATTGGTTGCATTGGTGATGTTCTCTTTCATAGGTACTGTTCCAAGTATCTGCATGTTTTAGCCTAGTCATCTAGTTTTAAGTTTATTTTTATCCATGCTGCTTGCTCTCTTCCCTACAAATTATAGTTGCAAATAACTGAATGCATAAAACAGAGGAACACTTATGTACAAATTGGTATGTTAGGGTTAATGGCCTGAAGATTGGAATTTAGGCAATGGGTTAGCTTAGGATGTTGACAAAGATATTAGGGTTAGGGCCTCTCCTGGTCCAACTACTTTAACATTGGCTAGACGTGAGCTATAATGCATCTGAAATTATTTGGCATATCTTTATGATACAACTTTGGATATCATCTTTCCTTTCTCAAACAACATTCTTTTAAGGCTATGCCCCATGCAGGTGTGTGTGTGTGAAGAAGCCATGATGAACTTGATGGAACTTGCTTTGGGGAATACACGCTTCAGTTGTTAGACTTCTGCCCTTACTTCTTCTAAGATTAGGGCTGCCGTTGGATAACATGGCTGCATAGTGACCATACTTGTACCTTAGGGTATATTTGCATCTTGGAGTGCTGCATGATACTCAAGTCGTTTGCTTTAGACCCAACCAACAATGTGAGATTTTCCTGCCTCTTCTCTGCTAGGGAAATTTGGGGACGGATTGGATCGTAGCAAGTAGGAAATATAAAGTTAAGGGCCCCTTTTCCTAGCTGTATTATCATCCATAGTAACAGTTTTACTTGGTGCATCTATATTTATTTTATAGCAGTTTAATTGCTTTTGTTTTATAATTTATTTATTTATTATTTATTTATTTATTATCGGATTTATATGCCGCCCTTTCTCCACAAGGACTCAGGGCGCCTCACAGCAACAAACAAGTCCAATTAAAATTCAACAATAAAAACTAAAATTCCCATTAAAACCCCATTCAGTCCAGGCCAGCTTGGCGAAACAGCCATGTTTTAAGGTCACGGCGGAAGGAGCGAAGGTCGGGGGCTACCCGGAGCTCCAAGGGGAACTGATTCCAGAGGGCAGGTGTGCCCACAGAGAAGGCTTGCTCCCTAGGGGCCGTCAGCCAACATTGGCCAACGGGACCCCAAGTAGGCCCTCTCTATGTGAGCGCACGGGGCGATGGGGAGCTGTTGCTGGCTGCAGGTGATCCGCCAAATACCACGGGCCTAAGCCATGTAGGGCTTTATAGGTAATCACCAGCACCTTGAACCTCACCCGGAGGGCAACCGGTAACCAATGCAGGTCACGCAGGAGGGGTGTGACATGGGAGCATCGGGACACTCCCATCACTACCCACGCGGCTGCATTCTGCACCAACTGAAGCCTCCCAGTGGTTTTCAAGGGCAGCCCCATAATGTATGCCACTCGGGGTCATTTGTTGGGAAGAGTGGTTATAGAAATCAGATAAATATAGAAATGGGCCTATCCTTCTTCATACCCCTTTTCCTTCAATGTGGCATGTGATTGGCAGCAGAAGGAACCGTCTTTTCCCCCTGAAGGCAATTATTGCTAAAGTCATAATGTAGCTGGGGGGAGGGGAGCTCTTCCTCACCTTTTCAAACAGCAAAAGTGAATTTCTCTAGAATTCTCTGCTATCAAAGAGCCTCTTCTACATTTGATGCACAGGAATTTGCGATAAGATACAACCTCTCCAGTCATCTTTCCTGCAAAAAAGTAAGAGAAAAAAACAGCACTTAAGTTTTCTGCCTGTCAAGAATCTTTTCAAAGCTCAGAAATAGCTACTGTTAATGGGGAGTAAGCAAGCCTCACAATTAGGTCCTCGGGAAGTTAGTAGCTTTCTTAAACTTTTATAAACATATTTCGCTGTTAAGGAACTCCTGGTTTATAAAACTGTATCCTGTTTGGCTATTGGATTATACATGGATTGGAATTAAAGTGCTGTATGACTGGGAACATGTTTTGTGGGTGAAGGTTGGATACCAGTGGGATTACAACAAAGATGAATGTTTGTATTGGGGGGGGGCTGCACAATGCGTTGCTAAATCTGCAATTCACTGCTGGAGGATAGATTTAAAAACAGAGCCCAATTCATGGCAAGGGGCTGTAAATGGAACCCCCACATTTGGGCCAGGTATATCTGACATACTGGGATAAGGAAGCGGAAGGCAAAATGATTTGTGGATTTACCAAGAAATGTATTTCTGAATAGCATTCAAGCTCAGACTTCATTTGATCTTGTGCCGTGTCTGCTGCTTAAGATGCTTAGCTCTCCTTAGGCTTTGCTAGGTCTCACCTGTGCCATTGTTGCCCTCCTCCCCTCCTCCTCCTCAGATCAAACATAAGGTAATCTATTTTTGTTATTAAAACATAAGATTCAGTAACTGGAATTGAAGAGAACTAAATGGAAAACATTTGGCAGTACTTTCCATTTTATATTGTGTCTGATTTTTTTCCCCCATTTTACGTTGTGCCTGCTTTTTGGCATGAAAGGTGAGGGGAAATATTCAAAATTTATACACAATTCTGACCAACTTGAAAAAAGCCTGATAAATGTGTATTGTTTCCCCGTTGTGATGCAGAGGTTAAGTTATGAAGTTGAACCCAATGGGGTGTGGACTTCTCCACCCTCTTATGAAGTCATAAAATGTGATCCATGAATCATTTAACAGTTTACTGATTTATATAGAGTCACAGGTAGGTTGGAATATGCAGCTGGAATTCCATGAGCAAACATTCCTGCACCCATTAAAATTCTTTTATTATATAGGTGGCCTTTAATCACTCACTTAAAAAAAAATGTGTCTAATAATTCTTTGGCAGTTTCTCTGTGTTTAAAACTACAATTGCTGCTGAGAAATGATGTGTACCTCGTTCTTATTACAAAGAATAACAGTCCTTTTCTTTGTCTCTGTCATGTGGTATTCCAAAGTAGAGAATCTAACCTTTTCTGTTTATATGACAAGTGTTTCTTCTTTGGAATAGGTTAGGCCGATCTCCCTCCGTGTGTCTTGGTGCGCATTTCTCTTTGTGTGTGCTTTATGTGCGCCTGTTCGGAGCCAAGTGTAGTTGGCGAAGTCGCGGAGGGTCCCGTGGGGCCTCCTGAAGTTCTAGGAAAAGGTGTCATGTGAGGTGAATAACTTGCTCTGGAGCTTTGTGCAGGCTCTGCCAAGAGGCCCAGAAAGGCTGCCAGATGCTTTCCCAGTCTTACTCGTAGAAATGGCAAACTTTGTCCTCCACCTTGCCAGTTACACACCGTTTCTGTGCTTCAAGTGTTTTTCCTGTTAAAAAATGGGCACCAGGAAGCTTTGTTTGCAAAAGCCTGGCTGCCTGAAAGGGTGGATGTAATTGGTCTTTGTGAAGTGTTTGGCATCACCTCTCTCTCTCTGAACCAGGTACAGACGTTCCTTCTCTCGTTTCTTTTCGGCATGACAGAACACCTAAAAGACCTGTCCAGAGGAGGCTATTTATAACAAGTATGATATCTGTTACATCCTGGGCATGAATGTGCAAATGCAGGACCCTTGCAGTGCTGGCAGTTATTTTTCAGTTTGGGAAGCCCCGCTATTTCAAGGAGTTCTTCAGTAGAACATATCGTAAAGGGGGCATCTGCCATTTCTCTTGCTCAAGTTCAGCTTTGGCAGATATGGAGAAAAAGAAACGCCCAGCTTAATTACATTCTTATCCGTCCTTTCTGAGGGAAGAAGCTGAGGTTAAAGTTCAGGAAAAATCTCAGGTTAATCTTAGGGTGCTGGTTTTCCTATCATTGATATGGAACAGGTAATGCTGGCCTAATTTTCCAAGGTACCGTTTTGGAACCTTTTTATATTATGTAGTTATACTGCCCTGTGGATTGGATCCCCAGCCCCTTTAGGGTTTATTTTATTTTATTTTTATGTATTTCTATGGGGGGGGGCAGCTTGTGGTAAATAAGTGAAATAATGAAATGGCCAGGAATTAGGGCAATGTGTTGCTAGTCGCTTTCCCAGAGGGGCCGTTCCTCCCTCCCTTGCACCAAGATGGCCCTGCCCTACCACCAGCAAGATTCCTTTGGTGGTTCTGCAAGCATATTTTGGAGGCTGCATCATAACTGAAGAGATGGTGAACTTTTGAGTTCCTAACAGCCCAGGGTCAGGCTGTGGTTTGCACGCAGTCATACGTGTTTAAAGGAAAATATTACTGGTCACTGCTTATGTTCTCTTTTTCTTTTCCCTTGCTTGTTCCCTAGAAATAAAGGAGCATTGTGGAGTTTGTTGATGGAACTCAGTTTCATTCCTTCTAGAAGGTTTGCTGTATTCTTTGCCTTCTATTCCTTTTGTCAGAGGTGGCCTATTTTAAATTAATTACCCTAAATAGACCTTGACTTACTACTATACAAGAACTGTAATTTTGGTTTTCAGAACCCAGAATTGTTTCAGAGTACCATTATATGAGTAAATCCGAAAATAACACTTACTCAGGTATCCTCTTGTAAAATAGTTCCTCATGCATAGAGATAGTTACTGTGAGATAATAGCAAGCGACTGCAATGATTTGGTTATGTGTTTTGGAGAAGAGGGGGCCTCAAGATTGATGGAACTGCTCATGGTAACTGTAACCGTACTTAAAATCAGACTAACGAAGGAGGGGAGGGAGGGAGGGAGGGAGGGAGGAAGGAAGGAAGGAAGGAAGGAAGGAAGGAAGGAAGGAAGGAAGGAAGGAAGGAAGGAAGAAAATGACATCATAACAGGACTGATGATGCATATCATACACACATTGAGTTTCCAAGCTTGCCTGCGCAAAGGATGAATTTAAAAACTTAGGGCTCAAATTGTATGCAGTTATGGTACTTGATTTTTTTTTGTTGCCTTTTCTTCAGAAGTGGCTGGTAAATAAATAACATCACTGGCCATGCTTATACAGCTTTCAAACAGGTTATTGGAAGAATCCCTCCTTGCTTTAGGGGCTTTGTTTCTGATTGGAAAATGAATTAAGACTAGAGACTTTAGTACAACAACAAAAAGATATATTCCTTTTAATAGCAAATCATTCTTCTTGAATGTCCCAGGGATAGTAATACCTGGTTTTAAAGATGGGGAAATGATCTATTATTAAGGATTTCTCCCTTATCTTCTCCTAGCCTCTTGGACCATCTTCCGTTTAAAAGTCAATCTGATGTTTTGTCTAACCAACTTCTAAGGCAAGGTGATCAAATTCTACTTTCCTTTTACTTCTCTATTATCCAGCCTAAAAGATAGAGATGTTATCCATGCTTCATATGGATAACAATTCCTTTTCCTCAATTCAAAAGTATTACAGGGAGTGGCCCAGCTTACTCTCCTACATCCATCAAAATATGCTGCTTTCTTCCAAAAAGCACTTTTTTTTTTTTACCATTGTGTATGTTCTAGGTAGGTAGCAAAAGAACTGTAGCATTATCCATATGATGGGGATACCACGCACCATGGCACAGGTAGCATTCTTGCTGTCTTGGAATCAGCATTCAAAGCAACATATTGCTAGCCACTTCAGATGTCCGGCTACCAGGGCATAGCTTTGTCCCCTGCTAAGTCATTGGGAACGGTGCCTGCTGGTTTGTTTACCTCTTACAGATGAGATTAAAATATAATTATTGTGCATGTGCAAATTAAGGAAAGTCAAGAAAAGAAACTGCACGTTTTCATACGATTGTTTATAGATCTAAAAGTTTTGGCAGGTTCCTATCTCCTCTGTGTACCTACCACACAACAAAAAAATATGTTAGTCATTTGAGGTGTTATTTTTGATCCAGGGATATAGCAAGTCAGACGTGACAAAGGCCAACCCAGCAGATTCTTTGCAAAGGAATCTCTGCCCTCTTGTTTTCCTCTCTCGGATACAGCAGAGTAAAGCTTGGACTTGTCAGTGTGACCTTTAGGGACGACTAACCAAAGAGATGCCTCTTAACTTCTTTTGCTCGTCTATTTGGAGCCTGAGAGTGGGGAGGGGGAAGCACCCAAAATCAAGATTCTTAGAATTTTGTTAGGGTTTGTTCCCCAATTTGAAGGCTGAGAGCAGATTGCAGCAATAGTTAATAAAGGCAACAATTAAAGTATTTCTAATGGGAGATATCAGTCAGCAGTCTAGTCCACCTCTGAATCTTTCAGTACTTCTCATTTTTGTTGTGCTGGGCAACAGACGTGAAAAATTTATTTCCAATTACTTTGGAGCTTTTGAAAGAGGGAGTGGAATAACGTAACATGTTACGTTATTCATGTATGTGGGTGTGTATTTGAGGCAGAGCAGTAGAGAGGGCAGGAAAATGCTGATTATAAGGCTACGGAGCAAACTTACTTTCTTCTATCAAGGATTACATGGTTTGGGGGAAAATTTGAGATTGAAGTTTGGCAATTGGCCGGACAAGAACAGGAAATTAACAAGGGCTTCCTCTCTCCTTCCCTTTTGTCTACTACTTTTTCAGACTTCTAGGGTAAGGGTAAATCGTTCTTTCTTGGCAGACCTGATCAGCTGTAGACCACTTATAGTGCAATTTGCAGGCTGCCTAAGCAGGGTTTAGCAAAACAGACTTCAAGATTGCTATTGGGTGGTGACTTGTGAGGTCTCCTTATAGCAGCATTGTTAATCTTTTTCATAGAAAAGAACGAATGCAAACGAATGTAGTAATTCCAGTAGAAATCTGGATTAAAAGCATGCAGAAATATTCTTAAGGTTCTTTCTGGTGTGAATGGCCTCTGAAATTCTACTATAGGGAGAATGATCCTTTTGGTAAGTAAGGACAGAAGTTCTAGAGAACTTTTGATCCATTTGAAATAAATATCCATTTCTGCCATTGTGGCTGAAAAATCCTCCTCTTTCTCCTAGTTTAGATTCGTGTTTGAGTATTGAAGTCCAATTTATATTTCATGGAAATGTCCATTTGCGTTCATTTTAATTAGCGTTCTTGGCCTTTTGGAGCTCTTGCAGATGCCAAAGTTATTCTTGCCCAGGAGAATTGAGAATACAAGGGTGTCTTTACTCGGTGCTTTTAAAATTATCATTTACAGCACTTGTTTTGCAGTGTCAAGCATAAAGTCTTGAGAACTACAGATAGCCATTTAGCATTGACTGTTTAGTGACTGCTTAGTTATGGCACTAATGAAAAAGTAACTTTGCAATTTCACATTTACAACCTTCACAGGTCTGTAAAAAAAAAAAAAGGAAAGCTGGAGTAAGGGTTAGGGTTAGGACAAGCATAGTTGCAGTTTCACTTAGCAACTGCTTTGCTTAAGGTTGCCTGTCATTAAATGAGAACAACCTGTATTTCATGATGGGATGTGGGTACTGACCATTCTGCCCCCTGCTCTTTGAAAGGTGGTTTGTGCCAAAAGCAAACTCTGGCCCAGAAGTGGAAACTGTGGTCCTTTATCTGGAGTGGATCTGGGTCAGGCAACTCTAGCTAAAGCATCATCAGATGTCGCTTGCTTATCTATTTATTGATTGCACTTCTATGCTGCACACCTAGCTGTTGAAATAACTCTGGGCAGCTTATAAAAAGATAAAAGGTAATACGAAAACAATTAGAAAGTGAAGGCCAAGAGGGTAGAATCCAGCCTGTCAGCTAGGCCCAGCAGAGGCCTGGGCTGGCCGGGAGAGAGCCAGGTTTGGAGGCCCATCCGAAAGGCATCACACGTCTGAAAGCCGAGTATTCCACCAATCCCCTTCTTGCTCCAGTCTCATGCTGCCTTATGCCTTTGTGGATGGCGGTCAGGGAGACAACGCTGTGAGAGGATACAACGTCATTGGCCTCCCATTGAATCAGAGGGGCAAATCTCTCTGATGACCTCTGTAGCATCCAGTCAGACTCCCATCTTCTCTTTTTCTTCTCTAGAATGAAAAACTCTCCCGGCTAGATGTCCCTGCAGTTCCAGTCACCTTCCAGGAATTCATGACCCTGGATATGGATGTCGTCCTCTCGGATTTTGTTCGCTCAACGGGGGCAGAGCCGGGATTGGCAAGAGACTTGCTTGAAGGTAAAAATTTCAGTTTGAAGATGGTTTTCACTTTTTTACTGCCACCCTCGACTCTTGACTTTTAGTTATCCATTTCTGAGTTGCAAAACAATATGGTCATCTCAGAAAATGCCACATCCGGCTATTTATGATTACCTACAGCTCACCCCAAAGCTCCCCATCTTGAGGTGGGGGTTTGTTATAGGATTTTATTCTATGGTTGGGTATCTCCTAAGTCTCCATCCAGGATAGTTTCCCTCCAATGAAATACTTAACGCTTATGACGATTCCCTGAATGGGCAGAAAGGGTTGAGCGCATTGGTTTCTGGAAATTTAGAGAAAGCAGAGATAAAAGGCTGAGATTGGGGGAACTTCTTTTAGATGATGATGATGATGGTTTCCTTCTTACGAAGGAAAGAGGAGGTTGGGTTGGCTTTTTAAAACCTGCTTAGGCTTGTTTCCTTTTCCTAGGGAAAAACTGGGACTTGAATGCTGCACTGAATGATTTTGAGCAGCTGAGGCAGGTCCATGCCGGAGTCCTGCCCCGTTCCTTCAATGACGGTCGCACTTTTAAATTTGTGGAGAAGGAGATTGCCCGGAGTGTCCGGCCACAGCTGCAGCGCCAAGATGATATAATTCAAGGTAAGAGCCTCTCCTGGTGCTGAAAATGGTTCCTTTATGGATAGAGGCACTGTTTACATCCCAAGGAAAGCGAGTCAGCACCTGGAGGAAGGTGGTGAATTTTTCCTGCATTTGAGTTCCTGTCAGTCTGGAGAGGACAAGCATGCCGCCTCTGCAGCTGCTCCACTTCCTCTTCTGTTTTCAGAGAAGCGCTTGTCCCGAGGCATTTCCCATGCCAGCTCCACCATCGTCTCCTTGGCTCGCTCCCACGTCTCCAGCAATGGCGGCAGCGGCGGCGGTGGCAGCAGCGGCAGCAGTGAGCATCTCTTGGAGATGCCAATCTGCACCTTCCAGCTCCCTGACCTGAATGTTTATAGTGAAGACTTCCGGAACTTCATCGAGCGGGATCTCATTGAGCAATCGATGCTGGTGGCACTGGAGCAGGCTGGTGAGTGGAGAGTTGCTGCTTTTCGGAAAGGAGATGCAAAAGCTTAACCTCTCCTGGGCCCACCTGATGATCGTGTTCGATTACCAAGATGGAAGAAATTATAGGTTAGGTATCATCTTTGTGCTGTTGCTTCCTGGGCCTGTGCTGTGCTTCCTGGGTGCTTTAGAACCAAGCACCAGGGCGTTTTGATTCAAAAGTCCCCAGAACCTCCTACATCAAAGAGTGGTCCGTGCTGACTTAAGCCATCCTACATTCTATGCAGCTGACAAGATTTAAAGGTTACTTGGACTTTAAAATTGTCCAACTTGGAAAATATGTTCAGGCAGTTTCTTGGCTGTGAGGCTTGGAAGATCTTACAATCAGGAATGCCTTCATGTTCCTTTCAGACCTAATCTGCTATTTCTATTGCACGTAGCAGAAAAAGGATGATATACCCAAAAGAAAAAGGATGATGTATCCAAAAGAAATAGACAAAATAAAAATCCTTTTCAAGTAAACTGTGTTTTAGCTTTCCTCAGATTTGGTTTTATCTCTGCTGCTCAGTGACCGGGTGGGACTTGGCTGTGCTGCATGCCACCGAAATGGGGAGCGGCTGGTCTGTTTAGGAAGGCTGGTGGCTGAAGGCCAATCATGTGTGTTTCCATCACAGAGTCAGATCCTTTCTCTTGGAGGACGACGGAGGACCCATTGCTGATCTCCAGCCTGTTAAACATGCCATTCCAGGGAAAGCAAGGGATTTACCTGTGATTAATCATTCTAATCAAAAGCTTCTCTTGTTCTGAGCCTTCTGGTAGGATTGAGTTGTTCTTGAGAAATGCTGTTTTGCCTGTCTTGCTGGGCAACCCTGACATTTTGATATTTCTTTAATCCCCCCTTTTTTTTAAAGGAAGCTGGGGGCAGTGATTGCCATATTTCAGGCAAGATCAAAAGTTTTGCTCCAGTTATAAGGGAAAGATTGCTTTGGTTGGTTTGCTGCTAACCCTCCCCCTCGTCTCTTTGGCTTTGTATGACTGCCACAAACTCATTAATGCACAGTCCGGTAATCTTCTTTATTTCCAGTTTGTTTTTAAGGTCCAGCTGAGTCTTTTTCTGTTACCTTTTTTGTCTCTCAAGTAGCTGTTGTAGGATAGTAGGTAAGAATCAAAGTTGGTGAGTCTCTAAGAAATTCTTTCTTTCTATCCATAATAGGCAAGGAACAACTCATTAAATGCAGAAATTAGGTCAAATGAAGATAGCAGCAGTGTGTACTTGAAATGCTCCAACCCATAAACTCTCAAATGCAGAACACCTGTTTGTATTTAGTATATATATATATATATACACACATCTGTTCTCCCCTGGCCTAGGTCGTCTGAACTGGTGGGCCAGCGTAGATCCCAGCTGTCAAAGGCTGCTTCCCTTGGCAACAACGGGGGATGGAAATTGCCTACTTCATGCTGCATCCCTAGGTAGGGTCTTTCTGTCATAAAGTACACAATTATCCTGTGCATTCCTTCTGCTGCTGGCAGCTGGACTTCCTTTCTTTTGCCTTCCTTCCTTCCATAAGCAACAGTGCATGATGTTTATAGTTTCCTGGTAAAAATGACAAATACCTCAGTTACCACAGAATCATTTTGAGCCCTTTTCTCAGGCTGCATGTCCCAGATAATTCCCCCCCCCACTTCCTCCTCCTCCTCCTCCTCCTCCATCCGCTGGGCTTCCTGACTACTGTAAGCCACCAGTACTGTAAAACAAAATCAAAGCAAGCACGTGATGACATAGGCTCATGATCGGACATGGGATTGGGCCCAATTAAACATGCCTTAAAAGGGGGCTGTTTCTTATTCCTTCCTTGCCACCTCCAGGTATGTGGGGTTTCCACGACAGGGATCTGATGCTCCGCAAATGTCTTTACACCCTGATGGACAGAGGGACGGAGAGGGAGGCTCTGAAGCGGCGCTGGAGGTGGCAGCAGACCCAGCAAAACAAAGAGGTAACGATTTGGAGCGGCCTTTGAGAAGTGGTGAGGCCAGTCTTGGCTCTCTGCTTTGTTCAGAAGTGGGGATTCTTTAGCCCGAGAGTCAGCCTTGTGTCCCTTTTGAAGCCTAACTCTCTCAACTGTCAAACATGGGGTCTCTTTTCTAAACCCCTAAATGCAGCAGCTCCTCCGAGACCAGTCTTGGGAAAATCTTAAACCCTCTAAAATAGGATGATCGAGAGGAGATGTCTTGTTTCCATATAGATTTCTTACTCTCTTCACTGTCTCTGCCAATATTATAGTCTGGCCTAGTATACACAGAAGAAGAATGGCAAAAAGAGTGGAATGAACTGATCAAATTGGCTTCAAGTGAACCCCGTATGCATTTCGGCACCAACAGTGGGAGCTGTGTAGGGTAAGTAGGACGTTTCATTAAGCAAAATATTGCAATGCCCAGGACTTCAATTACCTGAGATGGGGGGGGGGGAGCACGGCAGGGGGATATTTTATGGGTCCTTAAAAAGATGCTCAAATGGAAATAAATGCACTTGTTTGTGAAGCCGCATGCAGCAGAAAACTGCACCTGGTTATGACACCTATGTTAATTCCTGCCGAATGGCAATTTATGCCTGTCTTGGCCATATGTGTATAATAGGCCAATCTTCATTCCCAGGGCTGCTGGCTCCAATCTGTAGAGTGATTGCCTTCTTCTGAGTGACACAGGAAAGGGGTGTACGATACAGTGATTCAGCATGCAGGATGTTAAACATTTAGTCATATCTCCCCCCATTTCCCCATGCTTTTTGATTTGTTTTCTTCAGGGTTGAAGGGTCTGAGGAGCCTGTGTATGAGAGCCTGGAAGAATTCCATGTTTTTGTCCTTTCCCATGTATTGAAGAGGCCCATTGTGGTTGTAGCAGACACTATGTTGCGAGATTCTGGAGGAGAAGGTAAGAAGAGTGAAGTGAGGCGCATTAAGAAAGTGCGGCTGTGATCTGCCTTGGTAGTGCCAGTTGCTATTTTCAGTATGCTTCTTATTTGGAAAGAAAAATGGCCCAAGTAGTAACTCCAATCTTACTTAATTTGTTTTACCAAACCTTTGTAATGATTTGTCTTTATAATTCTGCACTTGATATGGCCCAAAGGGCTAATCAATAAATAAAATTGAAATTGAAGTAGTAACTCTTGCAGAGGGAAGCTTCTGTAAAAGGCTATCGAGACACCCCTCGTGAGTGACATTGAGTTGGCCATGCCTACCCAGTCACATGACCCACCCAGCCAGTCATTAGGGAGATCATATTAGTGGTCCGCGGGATTTAAAATTATGAATTTAGTGGTCCCTGAGGTCCAAAATGTTGGTGACCCCTGGTCTAGGAAACCCATTCTGCAAGGGAGCCTGGAGGTGTTTTCTGAAAGTCCAAGGAATAAGAGCTCTTTCTGAAGACCTTGGTGTCAGGGTTCCAAGTAACACCCCCTCCCAGTTTCCCACAGCACTAAGGGTGGCAGCTCTGAAGATCCAAAGAAAAAAGTGGCCTCCAGGGCTGACACTTGGAATTTTGCGTCTCATTCCTCCATCTCTTTGTCCCCACCATCTACTTTTCTTCTATGTTCTGAGAGGTTTCCTGGTACCGTTGAACCTTTAAAGTGCATCCTGCATCCGTTCCAGGAATTCCTTGTCATCTCTGATAAGCTTATGGAGTAGACAGTTTTGCTTTTCTCCCAGGGAAGGCACCAGCCTGCATGTAGCGCATGTATAATTCTTAGAATCTTCAGGGAAAAGCACATACACAGAATAGATCACAAAAGCAGTTTCTTCTGTTACATCATTCAATGTAAATCCTTTACTCCCTGGACCTTTTTTGCCAACTTCACCCAGCAACTCCCTACTGGGTGCACCTATTCTCTCGATGATGATGATGATGATGGTAACTGAGGAACATTGGTAGTACAGTGGTCTAAGGCACCCTGTTATTAAGCTGGTTATTAAGACCAGCTGCCTGCAATTACTGCAGGTTCGAATCTTGCCAAGGCTCAAGGTTGACTCAGCCTTCCATCCTTTCTAAGGCAGGTAAATTGAGGACCCAGTTGTGGGGGCAATAAGCTGACTTTGTATAAATATACAAAAGGATGAAGGCTATTGCTGAGCACATTGTAAGCCGCCCTGAGTCTCCGGAGAAGGGCGGCATATAAATCAAATTTTTTTAAAAAAAAAAACATGGTTTCACAAGAGGCTTCTTTCTCCTTTCCAGCGTTTGCTCCTATCCCCTTTGGTGGCATTTATTTGCCTCTGGAAGTTCCTGCCAGCAAGTGCCATCGTTCCCCATTGGTTCTGGCCTATGACCAAGCCCATTTCTCTGCCCTGGTGTCCATGGAGCAAAAGGAGCCCATCAAAGAACAAGGTGTGCACAAAACAGGTTGCTGCTCTGTTGTTAACCTTTCTTGTGTCCTTGCTCTCCGTCTTGGATCCTGTAAAAACATCAGGCTGAGAGTTCTATGATCCCCTCATAGCCCTTTTTATTAAGCGTATGCCTTTCTTTTGCTGGTAGTTTTTCTGCTTTCCCAACTCCAAATTCTGTTTTTAGGGACCTTAAGGAAATTGTTTCTTTTTTTCTTTTTCAACCTAGCTGTGATCCCTCTGACAGACTCTGAACACAAATTGCTTCCGGTACACTTTGCAGTGGATCCTGGGAAAGACTGGGAGTGGGGTAAAGATGACAACGATAACGTCAAATTGGCAAGGTATAAAAAAAAAGGGACAGATCAGTGTGGAAGAAATGTTGAGTTTCTACATTTTTGGATTTCATATTGGAGCTTGAAAGGAGTTAAGGAAGGACAAACAGGTCTTGATAAAGAACAGTAAGAAATGGAAGGTGTAAAGAATCACGCAAGAGATGAGAGGTTAGCTGCAGGAGGTGACCAGGCTGAGCCCCAGGGAGGAGGGTCAAGCGCATTATCAGCCTCTGGCCTCTTTGCACCCACAAGGGATCTGAGTCCAGCCCACCTTGAATTCCGTGGACTCCTATCTGCCGCCTAGCTCCTTTGACCGTTAGCAGTTCAGGTTCTTGTAGAGGGGGTTAGCTGAGAAAAAAAACTATTTGAACCACCTTGACTCCTGATTTTCTGCACTTGGCTTTAGGCTAGGAAAGGGGAAATTGCTAACGACAGAGAGGCAGTCTTTTGAAATATGAATTAGAGTGAAAAAAGTGAGGAAATCTAGTACTCCTGTTTTGAAATCTACAATAATTTCTCCAGGGTATTATTTATTTGAAATGTTATTTTATACTTGGAATTTCTATAAGATCCAGGGAACAGGAGCTCCGATTTAACTCAGTGGCATCATTTTCTTTTTGTTTTTGACATGGCGCTGCCTATTTAGTGTGACACTTTCACTGGAAGCCAAGTTACATTTGCTGCACAGCTACATGAATGTAAAGTGGATCCCTTTGTCTTGTGAAATGCAGGTAAAAAATGTTAACGGAATCACATTCCATGTAATGGGAGGGATACTTCAAATGTTTTTCCTGTTCTCCCTAGAATCATAGAATTCTAGATTTGGATTATTTCAGCTGTCGAGTCCAACCCTTGTTCAGTTCAAGGATCCATTTTAAATAATCCTCAACTAATGGCTGCTCAGCCTCTGTTTGAATATACCTCCTCCTCCCTCTCTTGGCAATTGCTTTCACTATCCAACAGTTCAGGAAGATTTTTTTTCCCCCAATTTTTTTCAGTGAGAATCTGCCTTTTTGTAACTTAAATCAATTATTCTCAAGAAGACAAAATAATTGTGCTAAGCAGAATTAGATGAAACAGGACTTTGTATTAATGTTGCAAAAGTGGCTTGTTTAGCAAGCGATGTGAGCTGTTCAATTTACATTCAGTCTACTATGATTTAAAGAGTTTTATATACTAAAGGTACCCATACACTAAAATGTGTCTTTATAGTGTCCAGAATTGTATAATCCTTACTTGAACCATTGTTATCTTTTCTTTCTGGAAAAGGTGCTCCACTCTTAAGACAGATCCATTTTACTGTAGAAATAGATGACATGGAACAGCCTCTCCTCCCCAATCCCAGTCCCCCTTTTCCCTGGCAGTGGAGAGGTTTTCTTTAATACCGCACAGCCGCCTTTACCTACGTGTAGCATGTCTCTCCATTCTTTCTCTAGGCACCTCTTGCTCAGCCAGAGTCTCCAACGGCTTCTGCAGGGGATGAGATCCGATCGGCTGCAGACTCGGGGGATTCAGATAAGGAGTCGGTTTGCAGCAGCTCAGCAAGCAATAGTGGCAGCAGCAAGACCAGTAGCAAGGATAAGGAGAAAGAAAAACCAAAGAAAGAGCGGGAAAAGGACAAGGAGAAGAAACGAGCTGACTCCGTAGCCAATAAACTTGGAAGTTTTGGCAAAACTCTGGGGAGCAAGCTAAAAAAAAATATGGGCGGGCTGATGCATAGCCGAACAGTCAAAGGTGGAATGAGCAATGGACAAGGGGAGACTTTGGAGAAGAAAAAGAAAGGCTCCATAAAAATAAGGAAGGGCAGTAAGGAGGAGGCGTCTTCTGGAGATTTTTCAGCTCTTCCAGAGAAGTCAGGTCCAGCTAAGACATCTTCAGAAAAGCAGCCCGATAACTGCAAATACAGCAGTGATGTGAAGTTGAGTTTGAGCATCCTACGAGCCACCATGCAAGGGGAGCGCAAGTTCATCTTTGCCGGTCAGCTGAAGACCAGTCACCGGCACCAGTACCAAGAGGAGATGATCCAGCGTTATCTTCTGGATGCTGAGGAGCGCTATTCTGCAGAGCAGAAACAAAAGGAAGCCGAGAAGAAGATGGTGGCACTGGGCAATGTGGGAGCTGCTAAAAAGATGGACTTAGAAGGCAATCCTCTCAAAGGAGAAGAGACTCTGCTGAACTCCATGAACCACCCAGGACTGTCACCATACAGTCTCCAGAGCTCAGATCTGGCCACAGTGGGTACTAAAATATCCAGTTTTTCCACTGGCCACTCAGGAGTCTTCACCATTCCCCGGCCTTCTATGATGAGCAATGTGGAAAGCACCTATCCTCCTACATACCAAGATGGCCGAAGACAAGTTGCTGGAGGCCTCTGTGCTCCTTTTCCCTCTTACGCTACGCTGCCCAGGCAGTGTGCACAGAGCCGTTCCCACCTGTCCCAGCAGGTGGGACACTTCTGTACTACAGAGATGGATATGCCACCTAATTATGCGGAGGTGGATTGTGAAGGCTCTTCCTGCCCAGTTCTGTCCAGCAATGGCTATCAAGAATGCACAGAGCCAGATGGTAGCTCTCCAAAAGTTGTGCAGGGTGATCGAAGCAAAACATGGCTGCTGTACAATGTACAGCAGACCAAATGCAAACAGCCCAACTGCAGTTTTTATGGACATCCAGAGACTGGGAATTTCTGTTCATGCTGTTACAAAGAAGAGCTGAAACGCAAAGAACAGGAGAAAGAGACACTGATACATCGGTTCTGAAGAAACAAAGATGTGTGTTTCATATCTGGACCCATGGGATATGGGGAATGCAATAATTTTCTCTACCCCTGTTCCCCTCTCATTAAGGGGAAGAGCTGGCTAATTGGGGTTGGTAAGTTGCTTATGGGAGTGGGGGAACCAAAGCCCCTTACTTCCTAGAAGCATGGAAGAAAACTCCATATTAAAGAGCAAGGGCTGCTAGAGTAATGTGTTGGGGACAGTTCCCTAGAAGGTGGGGGTAGAATTCAGGGAGGTTGCATTTTTTGTGCAGGACTGTAGTTGTTGAATCAAGCAAATTTTCTAGACCAAAGTTTTGAATTCCAAGATTAGAGAAAAACAATGACAAAGGCCTCTTCTTATTTGATCATCCTCCAACGCATTTTTTATTTTTATTTCAAAGGGATTGAAATTAGTATCACTCAGATTTTTCGTAATGGCTGAAACTTGGAGGCTCTTTAACAGTTTCATGTCTTTTTTATGACTATTTTTATGTCTCTGGGGTATTCTGACACTGCACAGGGGCTGTGTTGGAAAGGAAGTATCCTGAAGAGTGACTCCAGTTCAGTTACCTCCCTGTTCTTCTGATGCTGCCTCCTTTCAAACCCACCCATCTTTTCCCACAATTGTCTGGTCTTCTAAGCATGCCTCTTCTAGCTAGTGTTAGCTTCAGTTAGTTACAGATGGGCTTCAGAGATTATTTTTTTAAAGTATATATTTTAAAATTCTTGTCAGGAGCTGAATGTGCTAGGTGGGAAGGAATCAAGTCACCGTGTTTTTTGTACTGAGGAGAGAAAGATTTAATTGAAAAATGAAGCTGTTCTTGATGGGATTAAACTACTTGAGTAGAATTTTGGAGACCAGGAGGGAAATCGGTGGGGCTTTAATAAGAGCAATAAACCACTGCAGGCAGCTTTGAACATGGAGAGATGAAAGGTGGTAATGAGGCATCACAGCAAGAATCCTTAGCTATCTGATTTTGCTCCATCTACTTTTAAAAGCATCAGAAGATACATCTATGTAATATTTTTTTTTGTCTGCAGAGAACAACCTTCTTTCTGTGCAAGCTATTTTTTCCCAGACTACCTCTGTTCTGTATAGAAAAAAAAATCTGACTTTGGGGGAACATAAGACAGAAATTATTCTTTGTTCCTTGTGGGTTTTCTAATGCAGTACATTAACTTCCCATCACCTCCAGCCTTCAGAAATAATGGTATATTTTAAAAGCACCTGATTATTCCCACTTTTGGTGTTGCAGCATTTGTTGCAAATATTTTTCCAACAAATAAAGAAAATGCCTTTGATGGCTAAGAACTCCCTCCTAATCAGATATTTCACATAGACATATGCCAGTTATGTTTTGACTGAATTTTGAGTGGTGGATAAAGGTTTTTCTTTTCTTTTTTTTTGGGGGGGGGGGCTCCTTTGGGAGTATAAAACTATGCAATTATTTTCCATCAAGAGCTGCTGAGTTGGGACAGAGAACTGCAAGTGTACTTAATATTTTAAACAATAACCCAACACTCATGGCTTTCTTTAATACTTCTTGCACTGCCTTAACATGGACAGTAGCCCAATATGAAATAACATGGCGCTTTCCTGTTTCTTTCCTAGATAATTTTATTTGAGAAAGGAGCACTATTAAGAGGCAAATATGTATGTATTGCTGTGTTAAATTTGTCAGGATCTGCTGCGTGATATAAAATTAAAGCGGGGCTTGCAGAAAAGCTCCTGAGACACACAAGATGGATTTCCATCCACAGCTGATAGTCCATCCACCCCTCTTGCTAAATGCTGTTTAATGCTAAATGGAAGATTATAGTTTCCTTAATTTCAGAGCCCCATAATAGGGAAAAGGTTTTTTTAAAAAAAACAGGATGTGCAGAGGGATAAAATTAGGAGCAAAAGAAAAATAAAACCATGTATTTATCTTGTTAGGCAGCATAAATGTTTACATTGTGTTCAGAATAATAATTTCAGTCTTAAAATTTGATAGTAGGTGGACATCAGGGAATTATAATTCATGTGATCTGAAAACCCAACTCGGGATGTTCAGTTTTGACATTTCAAGCAGTTTTTGGGTTTGATAGACTAAAATCTAATTTGAGAAAGAGCTTGTTTAGTTTGTTTGTGGCTGTATAGAGTAGCTGAGCTCAAAGTAGCCTTTTTTTAAAATTACACATTTTTTCAAAAATTAACTATCCTAAATCTATTTTTATGAGGGCAGCAGCAATGGTGGTTGCATTTTTATGATTCTCTGTGTCACTTTTCAGTGCTGGTTGCTTAAGATGTTTAGTTATTGCAAGAATTCCTATCAGTGACATTGGACTACTTTTTATTTGATCACTTCCACTAAATTGAATGTCACCTCCAAAATTTTTGTTTCAAAATACACATACGCTATCTGAAAGACATGCTATATGCAGAATTCCCCCTTACCATATAATTTTTTCCAAGTAAGACCTCTTTCTAGAGATCTGTGCTTTCTTTTTTTGCTTTTTCAAACTGGTAACTAGTAATTTTGAGATTGTACCTTGACAGTTTGTTTCTGATCACTTTTTAATTATAACTAGTATTATAATTATTATAGCAATTGGGTTCATAAGATTGTAGCATTTTTGTACATCAAGATAAAGTGAACACTTTAAAAACTTCTATTTGAAAAGTATTGTTCTATGAACACCAGAATTTTAATTCCAAAACCTCTCCGCCTTAGTAACAGTGAATTCTAATTATTTCACTTCTGCCTACCAGATCATTTGAATTGGTATAGTTGTTCACTGACTTTCCCTTTCCTGACCCTCCTTCTATTTTTCTTAAATTGTAGGTTTGTTTCCTTTATGGTGAAACAGCACTCTTTTTTCATTAAAAAAAGCAAACGTTAAAAATACTATTTATTGAAAAAATAAAACCTTACCCTTTTTATTCATTGTCTATGCAGCTATAAATTGAATGCAGTGGATATATTTTAAGGTACCTTTTTTAACCATTTATTTTCTTGAGCAGAAATATAACCAGATGAGTTTCCCAAGCACCTTTTTTAATTTAGTAGAAGGGACACTACAATAAACAGTTTTTCATAGAAAGGCAAGTAGTGGGAGAAGTTTGTGGTCTTGCTCCCTCTGCTGGAGTAAAAGTTTATGGCATACTCTGAGAAATTTAAGGATTGGTTTATTCCCACCTTCCCTATGGATATGGATGCACACACAGAGAAAGACCACAGATTGAGACAAGGCATGCATTATTAGTGATGTGACTGTGGCTTCTGACAGACACTTGTGGGACTCTACAAATAGTTAAAATTATTTTAATATTCCAAGTATTCCCATGCTCAAAATAATCTTTTCCCATTTTTATGCACAAAGTTTTGCACAGCAAAAGAAAAGGCCTCATTGACCAATCATTTCGGCTTCAGTTCCTTTATGATTAATTCTGACATTGTGTCTCAATTTGTTTCATTTTAGTTTTACAAAAATAAATGACCTTAAATAAAAATGCCCAGGGTATAACTTTAACCAGCATGTAGAAACTCTATAGAAAAGTTTTCTGTTAATTTTTTTTTCTGCTAGTTGTCTAAGAATTAATTGACCTGATTTAATTCTCCAGTTGTTGACAATAAAAAATATTTTTTAAAAATTTATATAAATATATTGTTGTAATTTCTGTTTACTTTGCTCCGGAAATGTCTTATCTTATGTTACTAGGTAATAATTTTTCTAAGAATTAGTATGACTATGTTTTGCTGTAGTTTTTTAAGCAGGAGGGTGAGCTGGTGCTTTACAGGTTATTTTCTACTGGTGAGCCTCTTTGAAAAGGTTTTTTTTCCTTCTTTGCAGATGAAGAATGACTGGGATCTGGTTTAAAATAACAACAGAGAACATTTTATCCTTGTAAATCCACCATTTCTTGATGATGTTTTGTTTGTCTATTTCAATTATTTTTAAAGGAATAGATATAGGAATATATTCGTCTTCCAAATGCTTTACTTTTACACGTATGTAGAGTTTTACAGCTTCATATATCCATCCTCCCTGGCAGGGAAAATGCATCCCTTTCATCATTAGAAACAAAACAAAAGAACAAAAGCACACGGAAGAGGTGGCTTGGACCCCGTGAAGATGCTTCCAGTATTGAGCAGGAGGCTGCTCCCCCACATACACCCCTGCTTTCTTGTCCTTGTCTACCATTGCCTTAAAAGTGGAAATTCCAGGTAGCTCTCCTGATTCGAACTGTAGGCTTGGCCTGTCTTCAGTTATGTGTATGAATGAAATGCTTCCCTTGTGCCTCAAGTATATTAAAACATCAGTAGTGGCTCTGCCACTCCTGGTTGAGTGGTGGTGGTGGACAGAAGGGAATTGGTTCTGAAGCTGAATATTGCTTGCATTCTAAAGAACTTATATTCTCTAACCTGGTTCCAGGCAAGCAACTTTGCTAAATGCTGCACTGGAACTTTTCCCCCCAATCCCCACACCAAGATTTCTTTGTACCATAACAAGCCTTTTCACACAGATGGTATCTTGAGGCTTTGAGGAACTTTAAAGCCCTACGTGGCTGAGGGCCAGGTTATCTTCGAGACCGCCTTCTGCCGCATAGCTCCCAGCGACCGGTAAGATCCCACAGAGTTGGTCTCCTCCGAGTCCCGTCAGCTAAACAATGCCGGCTGGTGGGCCCGTGGGGGAGGCCCTTCTCTGTGGCTGCCCCAGCTCTCTGGAATCAGTTACCTCCTGAGGTCCGGACCATCCCCATCCTATTGGCCTTCCGAAAAGTGAAGACCTGGCTTTTCCGGCAGGCCTGGGGCTGTTGATCTCGCTCTTGTGATCTGGCGAGATCCGGCCATGAATGACGTGAATGAGTTTTTAATGTTTTTAATTTTTAAATGTTTTTTTATAATGATTTTTTAAAATGTATTGTGAGCTGCCCTGAGTCTTCGGAGAGGGGCGGCATATAAATTGAATTAATTAAATTACATTAAATTAAACTTGCCCTGTTAGAGGGGTCCACTTTTCTTTCTCAGTACAAAACCAAGGAATGAATCAACTGGTTCTACCATGGTAAAAAGAGTTCATATTGGCCAGGAAGCTGCACTGTGTCATTCCTAATCACTCAATATGAATCTAGAAATTTTAATCCCACATAACATAATTTATTAATGGTGCAGATTTTTTAATAACACTTTTGGAAAAGGCTCGTTTATGCAGTGAGGGCTGCTGAACCATATATCCTCTCTCTGAAATAGTATAGGGTCTCCTGATCAAGCAGGGGTTGGGTCCTTTCCAATTCTGTTATTCTGCTGCTGCTGCTTGTGACCAGATTAGGAATATCTGGATGCCAGACAAGATGAATCTTTGGGTGAATCCTGTGTACGATGGGCTTATATTCAGGATGGAAGCTTTACTATACTTCGGTTGGGCAAAGGGAAACCCAAGTAGCATCTGCTGGTTTGATTTCTGGTTGGATTACTTCTTGACAGAGAGAATTGCAGTTTCCTATTTTGTATCTGAAGTGCCAATGAAGCTTGTTTCTGCTTTCCCACAAGCATCACTGCTGGCTCCGCCTCAACTATCAAGCCCCATGCTGAGTCTTTGTCCCTCTCGTATATAATAAGCTGCTTTCAAGACAGGCACTGTGGCCTCCAAAAATAACACTCTTCCGCTTGACCAAAGATGCCCCGAGGTAGGGAGACTGGTGAAGCAAAACATGCAGTATAGTTTTTTGTTTTGCTGTGGAGTTAAATTTGTCCTCTAACTGGGAGGGAGTGGGAAGGAAAAGAATTTCCGGAAGAGAGGCAGAAAAAAATACCTGCAACTGTTCAACATTCCTTTCAAGGTTAGTGAATCTGAAAATAGCTTTGGAAGAATAAAAGGGATATATTATTTGGGACATACAATATCCCAAATAAGCTCAATTTGCTGCCTTCTGTTTGCTGTAGTAGTTAAGGCATCAGGCAAGAAACCAGGAGACCATGAATTCGAGTCTTGTCTTGGGCACAAAAACCTTGAGCCAGTCACTTTCTCTCAGCCCTAGGGAGGAGGTAATGGCAAACTACTTCTAAAAAAATTTGCAAGGACTTGCCCAGGCAGTCTCCAAGAATCAGATATTGAACAAAAGGGTGAGGTAGTGGGGAGCTTCTTTAAAGTAGATAAGCCCTTTAAAAAATCTGGGGGAGGGGGGTCCTCCACTGCTGTGTTTGGCTTAGGTGCAGCATACCAAATTCCAAAGTTATTCTGACACCTTTCAGCTAATACTTGGTTTTAGGCGATCCCTTAATAGGATCTCTTTGCCCTGTTATAGCATTTTCTACGTTTATAGATACAATTGAAGAAACAATTTGTTTCAAGTTAGGTCATTTTGTATTTTCCTGTGTTTGCTTATTTATGAAGTATCCTACATATTTTAACTCCAAGAGTTCTCAAGTTAGTAAACAAATGCACTATTATTATTATTATTTATTGAATTTCTATACCGCCCTTCTCCCGAAGGACTCAGGGCGGTGAACAGAATAAGATTTCATATACATATAATAATTTTTTTTATATAAACAGTAAATAATAAATTGAGTCAACTTAGTGTATCTGCTAAGACCTTGGCATAGAATTTAGATGTTTATGCTAGCCCTGCTTGTTGAAACAGAAAGGTCTTCAGGGCATGTCGGAAAGTGCGAAGATCTGTGATTATTCGTATTCCGAATAATTATGTTAAATAAGCAGAGTTGGACTTGAAGACCTCCAAGGTCCCTTCCAACTCTTGTTATTCTGTTCTATTCTAAATAGCAATGACACTATAAAACAAAATTGTTCCAAGTTAAAAGAACTGAAGTCAATTTTGAGGGGATCCAAGTCACCTTAAGACAGTTTGAAACAAAACCAGTTCAACGTGTTTTTTATTAGGAGCAATAGTAATTTTTATTAAATGTTCAGAATTGGAAAAGGAAATATGAATGAACATTTAGTTTCTTAACATTGCTTTTTAAAATATATATATAAAGAACTATATCTATTGGAACCAGATCAGAAAATTTTCTCTCTTGATTAGGAAATGATCACTTGAAGCTTTTAGGCTGGACAGTCTCCTGCTTTGACAGGGAAAGTGGGAATGACTCTATACAAGGGAGTGGGGTTTTTCCCACAAAGATGTAGAGGGCATAAAGTGAGAGAGAGGGAGAAAGTTACATTCAGACTTGGCAAGATTCTTTCACTACAATGGTTCCAATAAAAGTAGCATTAGACCTCTACGGCACCGGTTTCCTGGTCCGGTTGTCTCCTTTATAAGGCTGACAGAGGTCAGAGGCAGGCAGTATTTTTATTTGCATCTTTTCAAGATTAACCAAGAAGCTTTCTATGATAAGAATAAATCCTCTAGCTAGAAGAGTTTTCTTGTCTCTAATATTTCTTTGGACAGCAAAGTACAAATGAAGAAGGCACGGCAGGCACTCTGCCAGCCTCTGCTTCAGCTTGCATTCCTTTTCTCTATTTAATCCTCCTCTTATATTATAAAAGCCCCCAGCCAGGGAAGGGTGACCTCAATACACCTCCCTGCTCAGGCATGCTGAAGACAGCTCTTGGCTTCTGTGCGGGGAATGCCTGCTGGAGTCCAAGAGGGCTGCCCTACCCAAGTATGCATAGTTGCTGTTTCAAACTAAGGTCCTCTAGCAATGTGGGAAAGCATTATTAATCAGTCCCAATTTATATATTTACTCGCAATAACTGGAATTGCAGTTTGCTTTTTCAAGTTGAAAAAAAGCTGCTATATAATACAAAATAATATTTCCACCATTCAGAGACTTTGACCTGAGATGGTCTAACACTCAAAGCTATTCAGCTTC
The DNA here is from genome assembly GCF_059756535.1 of Pantherophis guttatus. Lineage (NCBI taxonomy): Eukaryota > Metazoa > Chordata > Lepidosauria > Squamata > Colubridae > Pantherophis > Pantherophis guttatus. Next base: position 132,505 of record NC_142080.1, read on the forward strand.
AGAGGATGGTCCTTATCAGAGACTTTGTGACAGGCTACCCTTTGATCCTTCCAGCAAGACCTCATTTGGTAATCAGTAGCCAAATTTCCTGAGGCTGCTGCTAACTTGTTTTCTTGGAGAAGGAAACAAGATTTGGCCAAGATCTTGAAGTCATATTCCTAACTTAGTGCTCTTCAGATGTTTTGGATTGCAACAGTTATTATGACAGCAAGCAGGTCCAAAGACCGCAGGACCTAGGTTTAATTGTTGTTACCCAACAATTCTGGTGATTAATGAAGGTTGCAAAATAACTCAGTTTTCAGCTTTCCCACACTCTCAATATTAAGTTCTAAAACAATTTGGATTTATTTGTATCTAAGCTGCAGCATTTACATGACAACTCTCCTCCCACTTTCCACAAATATATTTTCTGCAAAAAGTATATGCACTTTATTTTTTTTCATATATGACAGCAACACCGGTTTGTATATAAATGAGATATTTTGTTTCACTGTACATAATTTGGAACTTGCTCACAATGGACTTTTATTTCTTTTTAATGTCCATTATCCATTGTTTTAATCACTCTAATTTGCTGTTGTCAGTAAGGCTAAAAATCTTGCTGCTTACAAATGCCAGATCGTATGTTAAAAAAGCACTAGCTTCCACTATAGGTGGGGGTTACGTTACATCCTCTGTTATCACAACTAATTTATGATTTCTGCCTTCAATTCTTCAACACTCTAGCTCTTTCCAAAATGATTGCCAAGTTTGCCCTTTGTGGAGAGGGAATTTCCTTCTGGAAATTTAAAGAGAGGACTCTGCCTGTCCTTGCATAAACCACACATTTATACCACTTACTTGCAAAAAGACCTAATGAGTGATTTTTTTATTTTTATTTTTATGACAGGATCCTGCTCATTAGCCTGTAAACTGTAAATCCAGGACTCTGGATTTGTGTTATAACTAAAGCAGCTTGGCAACAAGGCACCATCCTAGAGTGAGCGCTCTGTGAAAAAAAGCAGCTTCTAGGAAAGGGGAGCTGTTGCTGGCAGCTGCATGCAGCATACAACCATTGCCTGAGCGTCAGTTTCACCCGCCCTGCTTATTCCACAGAAGGAGGAAGGTGTCAGTTTCACAGAGAGGACTGGAGGACTGAATGGCCCTCCTGCGGCTGCTCATTTCCAAAGGGCCCATTGCAGCAAGGGGGGGTGTGTGTGAGAGGGAGGCCTCCAAGGAAAAGCCAAAAGCCGCGCCTTGCAGTAGCTAGCAGCCCTCCTACACGCACAGCTGCTGGCCAGCTTTTCCAGATGTCCTCTCCAAACAGCAGCAACATTTTATTTTTCAGAAAGGACTCCGATTAAAATTTATCCATTCTCTCTGCTTCTGCCCTCTCCAAGGAAGACTTTGGCATATGCAGAAGAGCTGCTTCAGTTATCTTGACTCGCAGGAAGGAGAGTTGGAGGCATCTGATCACCAAGACCCCCGTCCTACCACCCCCAGTCCTAGCCTGCATTTCAGATTCAAGGCTAATCAGAGGGGGGATTTGGGACACGGACTTCTTTCCCTCCTTCTTGCATTTCTCCCACTGCACTCAAGAATAGACTCACCCCCTTTTTTATGGGGCACACAAAGACACTACAATGCTTTCTATGTCCAAGAACTCTTTTAAAATTAAACACCCTCTTCCAGATACAGGGGTAAGTAGTCAATCTGCCTGTTGTTTTGATGTGCGAATGAAGGTTGAGTAACTTTTTTTGCCAGCTATTTGGGGAAAGTGGGGGAGGAGGGGGAATATGGCTATGAATATACCTTCCGGTTTTCTACTGTAATATTCTCAAATGCAACAGAGGATTAAATTATTCTGTAAGATCCTTCTAGTAAGAAGAGGGTGATGTGTGAGGTCCGCTGCAAGGGTCTAACTAATTACGCAATGGGTAAATTATACAGTTATTACACCTGGTGGTAGTGGTATGCATATGGGGAAGTTAATTCTACATTTTGTGCAAATGTAAGAATGTTTCAAAGTGGCACCTGTGTTATCCAGGAGTTCTTCAAAAATAATGTGCATTGAAATCATTGGGATGCAAACTGGGTTAACCGTATCCCTGCCACCAGGAAAAACTTGGATTTTTAAACTCCCTTTTTAAACCACACTACTATCAAAGACAAGGCAGCCACTAACATCAATGTGTTCTCTTGCACAGCAGAATGGATGGACAGCACCACTTGTAAATAAATATCTCTTAGTAAGAAGGGATGGAAAAACAATAAAGTTAGGTGTAATGACTACTATCCATGGCATTATGTTGGGAAATAATTTCAGTGCAGCCAACTGTTTGTTTTTGTCTTCTTTTAGAAGGTTTAGAATACTGCTGCAATTTCAAAGCACATTTCTACAATTATTTTGTGTAAAGATCTGCAGGAATTCCGCGTCCAAACCCTTAAGTTGATTCAAAGCACTGGTCTCCCTTTTTGTTTAAAGCAGTAATAATTTTAGAAATGGGTGTTTGTTTCTGTACGTTATGTACTTGGCCATGGATCGTTTCAGCAGGGCAACTTTCCCGTTAATGATTCACAAACATTTGGAATGTTTTTTAAAAAATCCTGCCGCCTGGCTTTAATGCTTCTTTGGCTTTTGAGCTGGTAGCTAGGAAACCCAGCCTCTTGGCCCGAGTGCTTCATTCCAGGGTTCCTGCTATGACCAGGCGGCTGATCTCAGGCGATTTCTTTAGAACAGCCAGGGAGGCCAAATAAAACAGGTTAAAGACTGTGACTCTAAAGTGCTTGTTTCAATATGCTTGACATTTTGTCTAATTAATAGTTTATGTATATTTTTCTGCTTCAATTGTCTTTGCTTTTCCAAGAAAGGTCTGTTTTTTCTTACTATTACATACATTCTCTTTCTCTTTCCCTTCGGACATTCTTTGCATAATCAAGCAATGTTTTCCAAACTGAGGCAGAAGTATGCATGACGGAAGTCAGCCAGTCCAAGTGCTGTAACGATCACTGGAGCTGAAGATACAGGAATACATAATCAATCTAAAGTTTATGACTAAAGGAGAACATTTGTAGCTCAGGCTTGACATGAGGGGTCCATGGTGCTCTCTGAGTTTGCTTGTTATTTTAGATTGACAACCCTCAATCTAAAGTTTAGAATGTAAAAGAAATGGTAGGACAGACCCGTGCTTGATTTTACTAGACTGTCAGAGAAGGTAAGGGAGAAAATCATTTTGCAAGGTGATTTACTGATCTCTTAAACTATACTTGGCCTTGAAACTTTGGTGTAGTCTAGTGGATAGAGTACAGTCTTGTAAACTGCCAATATCTTGTGCAACTCCCCCCCCTAAAATTATGAAAATAATATGCAAAATAATCCCTTGTCTCTTTTTTCACTAGTACTGACAAGACAACAAGTGTTGTCTGTTTTATCTCCGCTTGGGTATTACTTTAAGAATATCCAAATATGTCTTACTCGTTCAGATTAAAGATCTTTGCTTTTAGGAAACACAATTTGTGCTGCACTGGTGACCATCTTCATTTCTTTCTCTGCAGCCCAGGAGTCCAAAGTCCCCCCACATGAGCAGAAAGAGGAACGGAAATCGTCATACTCTCCAGTGCATTGCAGGTAGTGGGGAAAATGGGCCAATATGGGCATGCATGCACATGGATGTCAGTCTTGGGCTACATTTCTGAAGCATGCTGAAATTGCATGGAGAGGAAAAAGCAGAGCTAGACATGCTATTAAAAATGGAGTCAAACCTTTTATTGCAAGGAGGATATGAAGGGTTATTACTGTACAATGGTTCACTTGAAGTCACTGCTACATTTCTCATATATAAAATACATGATCCTTCATTACATACTTAATGTATGTAACTCATTAAATACTTCACATACTATATCCCATTAAGTGGCACTTAAAAATGAAAGACAAATTCCTTGTGGTCGTCCTTCAACTGTTACTGTTTATTTCAGGTGAATATATCCAAGAAGCAGCAGGTCATGTTAAAAAAAGTTCTTCCCGAGATGGAGAAGGCCATATTCCTGGCACACTTTACTGTACTAATTTAAGAGTGGCCTTCTTACCAGATTCCTCTCCAAACAATGAGGTGGGTTTGATGATTGATTCATGGCCACTAATACCAATTCAGGCTACGCCTAAAAGCAGAGAGCAGCAAGTGAGCAACAAGAATGGAAAGGTAGGAGGAAAAGATGGTTCGGAAGTTGTGCAGGCACGGGACTCAGAAGTGTAACACAGAACGCAAGAATTCTTGGGTTCTGCTCAATCTCAGAATTTTAAGCATGCCTTCACAGAAGAAATATTTTCTGTTGTATTTCTGCTTTGGGTTTGAGATACCTATCCATTCTAGATTCAGTCTGAATTTGTTGAATCCAGTGAGAACAGAAATATGAAAAGCCAATTAAAAGTTCTTTCTTTTCCTTCTAGAATGACTCTTGCTGTCTGTTTATGTGCAGTGACTATGAAGTGGCCCTACCATGTATTGGAAAACTGGTGGCTGGTAGGTTTAGAGGAAATATACCTATTTAATCTTTGGGTTTATAATAGCCAACTATTTTGTTCTTAGATAATTTTGCTCAAGATGCAAGAAATCAATCAATGTTTCTTTTCCATTTCACAGAGATGTATTCATGGAAATATTATTCAGCTTGAAATACCTCTTCAAATCTGTAATGTTTTCCATGGAGTATTTTTTGTTGTTGTTGTTGTTCTGAAGAACAGAGACAGAATCAGAGTGTAACAGTTGGGAAGGACTTCATCCAGTTTTAGTCTTGTAAACTGCCCAAGGCAGGAAACTGTTGTCTTATTGCTCTGTGAATTGACACTGCTATTGGTTATTCTAATAATCAATCTTTCCCTCACAACAGCCTTCCTCCTCCTAATAACATGATTTCTGTTCTCACCCCAGTGAATAGTTTCACAAAAGCCAAGGTGCTGACGAGCACATCTACACTGAAGTTCATTCCTGAGGAACTGATCATCTATTGCCGAGATTTCCGGGTGCTAAGGTTCCAGTTCCACGAAAATGGTTTAGAACCTCAGGCCTTCCGGGTAAGTTATGGAGGTGAATTCAGCAGAAAGACAGCTAGTAAATAGTGAGTCTAAACAGTCCTTCTGCCAAAAAATATTCTCACTCTGCATTAATATTTGTATGGCCCTAACCCTAACCCTTTTCTGCAATTAAGAGAATATGAAATTCTTTCCCCCTTCCTAATTCTGGCACTGGAAAATGCAAGATGGCACACATGAATTCTTCTCATCGTGGTAAATAATATTTTAGATACGAGAATCATTGTCCTCATTCATTGGCATACTTTATTAACTTCTCCTTAAAGGCAGAGAAGCCTTCTCTTTTTATTTATTTATTTATTAAATTTATATACCGCCCTATTCCTAAGGGACTCAGGGCGGTGAACAGCGAACGATAAAAATACATGTAATACAAACATTAATAAAAAAACCAATTAAAATATACTAAACACTCTGGTCCTAGATAATTCAAGACATCCCAGTTTAAAATAAAATCAAAAAGCAATATAAAGGGAAAGTTAGGCCAGGCCGGCCTGCTGAAACAGGAATGTTTTGAGGGCACAGCGGAAAGTGCGCAGATCCGGAATCTTCTGTATCTCTGGGGGGAGCTCGTTCCAGATGGTGGGTGCCCTCACAGAAAAGGCTCTCCCCCTGGGGGCCACCAGTCGACATTGTTTGGCTGACGGCACCCTGAGAAGCCCCTCTCTATGGGAGCGTACTGGGCGGTGAGAGGCTATTGGTGGCAGAAGGCGGTCTCGTAAGTACCCTGGTCCTAAGCCATGGAGCACTCTAAAGGTGGTAACTAATACCTTGAAGCGCACCCGGAAGACCACAGGGAGCCAGTGCAGCTCGCGCAGGAGGGGAGGCCCCATGGGAGCGCCATGCTGCTCCCATAACTACCCGCGCGGCCGCATTCTGGACCAGCTGGAGCCTCCGGGTGCTCCTCAAGGGGAGCCCCATGTTTTTAAAAAACAGATTACTTTTTCTACCCTTGGCCTGGATGCCACAGATGAGTGGCACAATAGAAATTTCTAGTCCCACCTAGGAAGCCAGCTAGATGACCTTGCTCTTCCATAACTTTACTTTCCAGGTGACAATGGCCATTGCACAAGCTCAGGAAAACAGTGGCAGGGATACCTGCTATGAATACTTAACTCTGAAGAATTTGGGTAAGTAGACATAGAACCCTAGAATCTTAAGGTTGGAAAGAGACCTTGGAGGTCTTCAAGTCCAACACCCTGCCCAAGGCAGGAGTCTCTACACGATCTCAGAAAAACTGTTATCCAATCTTTTATTTAAAACCTCCAGCGATGGAGCACTTGCAACATCAAAGAAACAGGGAGATTTTATTGAAATACACATCTCAACACATTGACCTCTGTGTTGTAGAGAACAGTTGCTTGGCCAGACAGGACATACAGCTGCAGGAAGAATTCTCAGTAGTGCTGTTTGAGACTCTCTGTGACTGGGAGAAGGAGCTGAAGCGGCTCGGTGCAGCTGACTGGCGAGTCAGCCCAGTCAATGAGCGCTTTGATATGTCTACCAGGTAAAGACCATTTTTAGAACAATGGGAGGCACTTGTCCACCAATAGCAAATGTTGCATTGAGGGCAGATGTGCTGATGGAGAAGTAACAATGGAAAGATGTGAAGCCAGGATGAATGGGAGAGAGAAGTTGAAACCGAGTCCTTCTGTCGCTTAAGGCTTAAGCCAAGGAGCCTACATCTGGAAGCTCTTGCAGCAATGGTGAAAAGCTAGTTAGTGTTTGTGCTGTGTAGCCAGTTAATATATTTATTTGTCTCCTTTTTTAGTAGAATCTTCTTAAACCCCAGGTATTTTAAAAGCATGCAGTCATGTTCTAATAAATTAATATTTGAAGCTATCTTGCTGCACCAAGAATCAGGCATGGAATTAACTACGTAAAGGTGTAGCAGTAAATACTAGATTGTCCTTTCTGAACACATACATTAAAAATCTATATTTGGCAAGCAGGTTCCTTCCAGATGTGTTAGACTAAGTCCTACCCTGCCCATACTAGCTGGGGATGGTGAAGTATAACTAAAAGGTACCAGATTGCAGAGAAGTACTTTGTAAAGTTTGGTTTCAAATGTATTTGTTTCCTTTTAACAGCCTTCCCAAATACTTGTGGGTCCCCAGTCGATTTCTGGACAATGAGCTGAAAAGAGCCTTTGTGCATTTCAATGAAAGACGAATACCAGTTGAGTATAAAACTGTGATTAGTGTGTGCTGTGCCACACACAAGAACAAGAAGGCAAATGAAAGAGGAAGCCTTTCTGTTAAGTTGCAAATAGAGGACCAGTGGGAGGGGACATTTATTCCATATAAAGGCTGAATATAGCATGATTCCAAGTTCCCACAACCTGAAAGACTAGGTTAAAATGGAGCCAGGTATGTCTACCAGTGATTCAGTATAATGAGGAAACTCACTTACTACTGTATATTAGTATATTGTGTGAATTATGCTAAAATTAAACCACAATAGGGTTTATTTCTAAGAGCATAGCACGTTCTATGAAAATTAAGAGTTGTGCTTTCTAAACCTGCATTTAGCATATGCAAACCCAGTGTGTGAGCATGAACGAGGAAATGTTTGCACATTAGAATACCTGCCTAAAAAATGTAAAACCATTTAGAAGAAAAAGAGGAAAGTCTGAATGTGAAGATCAGAAAAATCTTGCTCAGAACTCAAGTTTTTCCCCTCTGTTATTATGACCAGAGGTTGTGCTGGCATCACCCGAGAGGCAGTGATCTTCTTAGAGCAGCTAACTTCCACACTAACTCAGATCCAGAGAAGGAAGATATAAGGTATATGCCAACGAGAGAAACTCATAGCTAACAGTAAGACATGGAATTTTCTGCTCTTGAGAAACCAATTGGTTGAAAGACAGGGATGACTGGAAGGGGTGTGATGAATGATGCCAAAGGGTGGATTACCACTGTGGGACAGCTTGAGGGGAGGGGGAAAAGGGGGTCAGGACATCAGCAAAAACATGGAGAAATTTTTACTTCTATACTCAAAAAATTCTCTCCTGGTCCTAATATATGTATCACTTGGTTAATCTTGGGTAGGTCTTCTCCGGGGGCGGGGGAAACCCCAAGGCTTGCAATTCAATATGGAATTGAATTCCATTCCATCTTTTACATGGGAACCATACGTGAACTGCAGACACAAAGGATCCAGAATGATATAATCTCAGCAACTTTATAGAGTTGCGTTTTCACACAGCCAAAGCTCAAAAAGCTGTTAAATTTTGGCAGTGTCCAAATTGTGCAGTACCTTAGACTACTATTTTTTTTTTTAAAGTCTCATTTCCTGGAGTATTACTTCCACCCTTCCTATTTCTCTCTGAAGGGCAATAGAAACACTATTGTTTGCTGGACATTCTCAGTGTGTAATTGTAGAAGCAACTGCTGATCTTCCCAGCCTTCCCGAGATCCATCAGTCTTACTCCAAACTGTGGAACCTGAGCCTTTGCCTGACTGGTAAGCAGAATTAGAAGACAACTCTCCTTCTAAGAAGTGTGCCACACGCACGTTTTAGCACTAGCAAGGACAGACCAAGAGATCTCTCAACCTAATCATTAATTATGTCAGAATGTCTGTTTAAGTGAATGAAAGATACAAGATGACAAGTACTCTACTAACATCAGATCATTAAGCAATTTTGTCAGCAAGAAAATGGCATAAACAACCAGATAGGTTTGATAGGTTAAAAACAGGTTTAATGCTAGAGACAAAACTCCCATATTCGGCTACATTAATTTAAACATAAACACACTTAAATGAAGTCAGAAATTCAATTCAACCACTAAGAAATCCAGAAATACCTATGTGGATATATTGAGTTAAAGATCAGGAACTCATTGGTTCAAATACAACTCATGGCCTTAAGAAAGCTATTCTTAGTTTCAATTCTCACCTAATTTGTGAGAATTTCCTACAAAATGTCAGTAAAATCACTCCAAGCATGTTGACATATTTTAAAATCTATGTGAAATACTTTTAAACTATAAAAATAATACATGCCATAGGGCCTGAGGAATCTCCCATAACATCCACCCAGTTGATTTGATCCTACAGGGTTGAAGTGCTCCAGGTTTCTTCAAATAAAGAACTCTGTATCTCAGGAGGAACTTAGAAGGGCATCTTCTCTACAGCAGTGTCCGCCCTCCAGAATGTAGTCGCCCCCGAGAACTGGAGGGCCCCTTTCTGCTGTCAAGAAGAGCCATGAAAATTTGGCTCTTCACTTCATTGCAATTGCCCTCTTTTATCTATTTTTTAATTTATTGATTTTATTTTTAGATTTATGATACAGCTGATTCATTGGGTTTGGAAGCCTAGGATTCTATTCCTAGGCTTTTAATGCGCCTTCTATTATAAAAAGGTGTAAAATATCCCCACTTTTCACAAAATGCTGGTGTCAAATTTAACTTCAGTGATACTTCTTGCTTCTCCCAGATACATCTGTTGTACCTGATGAGAAATGGCTCTCAAGTCTGGAAAATACACGGTGGCTAGATCATGTACGGTAAGAGGTCTCAGACTTCTATGACAGCTGCCTGAACTGGAGCTAGTTATCCCGTGATTAATTCTTTCAATCACTGATTGATTAAGAAATAAGTTAATTCAAGACATTAATTCAAGTAAGTATTATATTTTCAAATGCAAAGCCTATATATACACGGAAATTATGGTGGGAAAGCTCTGGTTTTGTTTCTTGCTCTCTTTCAATGAAATAAGGCCTGTCTCTTGAAAATGTAGAAGATTGTTTACAAAATGACTTCTAGCTTCCTTATGATTTGAGAACTAATTCTTGCAAAATGAATCCTAATTAATTCATCTTGTGTTTTAAAGGCTGATTTTAGTTGAGAGGTAATTTTAGATTGGCCGAAGATCTGCTATGAAGAGAATTGCAGGGAAGAACCTAATGTTTGATTCACAACGCTGCCGTTTTTACATCATTTTTAAAAGAACAATGTTAGCATGCAGATATGAAAACCTTTCAAATGATTGATATTAAATATGACGTTATTCAGTATATAAAAGAAACTGCTACACAAAGTATTCTTCAGAAAGACAGAAGGACAATTAGAAAAATAGGAAAGGCTATGTGAGACTTGTACTTTTTGCTTTCAACATTGTTTAGATTATGCTTGAAGAAAGCCAATGAAGTGACTCTTCTGCTAACAGAGAGAAGTCGATCAATTGTACTGCAAGGTAAAGTAAGTTCCTTGGTCCTTAATTCCATTTTCAAATAATTGCTTGAAAGTTGTTTGCAAACTGTAATATATGGGTGCACACAATAAACCATAATTTCACAAATCATGCTACAATTTTATTGAAGATAACCAAGAAAGTCATGCTGTTTCAGATTTTCATTAGTGGTGTTTATATCAAGCATGTGTCAATATGGGAGCTAGACAGAAGTCTCCAAGGACCAGAGTAATTCTTTGTCTTCTATAAAAGCTGCAATAGACTTTCCTGATTTGTTATGCAACATCTATTCATAAGCACAACATAACTTGGGCGGGGGTGTTTCTTTTCCCAGTGCGCTGTTGCAATATAGGTAAACAGAACTGCCTACCTTTGAGAAAACACACTTCCCATCCCCGTTTGATTCCTTACAAATAGGATGAGATAGCTAGATGACTAGAGTCAAAGTGAATCTACAACAAAAAATATTCAAATAAGCTGACCAAAACCAACCCCCACCCAGGCCTATAGTAAAGTTAAAAACAAGAACAAAACAGGTCACTAGCTACAAAGCCCAGTGCAAGGAGATTAAAACCAAGGAGATAAGGCTTTAATGGGAAATCCTATTGACAGGAAACTAACCCTTTCTCATGGTCATGATATTGATTTGGGAACAGTGCCAAAATCTCACATGGAAGTACCTTCAATCAGATTTCACTATATTATTTCTGTTTATCCATAAGCTTTTAAACAGGATCTATGGTATGTTTCCTATTACATCTTTGTGAATATTATAATTTTTGTCTTCCTTGCTATTTCTAGTAAGTAAAATCAATTTCTCTGCAATTAATAATTATGCAAAACTACCATGGCCCACAAACTCTTTTTATCTGTTCCATTTCCTCCCAGAATCAGATGACAGAGATGTGAATTGTTTGCTGGCTTCCCTAGTGCAAGTTCTTTCAGATCCCTATATGAGGACTATACATGGATTCCAGAGTCTGATCCAGAAAGAATGGGTAGCAGCTGGCCATCCTTTCCTGCAGCGTCTCAATGTACTTCAGAAAAATGACCAGGATGAGGTCAGTTTGTTTTATGAGCTAGGATGAAATTGTGCCTTTAGCTATTTGAAATAAAATGTTTATATGTAAAATAAAATGAGAGTTGTTTTGGTGTAGTGGTTGAAGTGCTGGCCTAAAAACCAGGAAACTGAGTTCTAGGCCTCTCTTAGGCATGAAAGCCAGCTGAGCGACTTTAGGCGGTTACTCACTCAGTCCTACCCACCTCACAGGACTGGTGGTGTAGGAAAAATAGGAGGCAGGAATATCAGGTATGTATTCAGCCTTCAGTGGACCAATCAATTAATAAAACAGGATAAAAATCTAATGAAAATAAATGAAATGGATTTGCAAGGAACCCAAAGAATGGAAGAAGGGATAGCCTGAATCACTTTCTGCCTTTAAAAAAACATGGTGTTAACATCCACTATTAAGCATTCATTTTACTTTAATTCATCCTCTTTTCAGAAAAGAAGTTAAATGCAAAAAAGAGATAAGGATTGGGGGGGGGGGAATCACTTCACTGTTTAATCTGTTGTAATTCTTTTTTTTTTTTTTTTTTTTTGTAGTCACCAATATTTTTCCTGTTCCTGGATTCCATATGGCAACTGCTGCAGCAGTTCCCACAATCTTTTGAGTTTACAGAGGCCTACTTGATGGCCATATATGATAGCTGCTTCATTCCATTTTCTAGCACTTTCCTATTCAACTGCCAGTGGGAACGAAATCGAAAGAATCAGGTGAGCCAAGACTGGCAGTTGTGAAAAATAATGGAATTAAGATTGTTGTCCTAATTCCTTGAATATTAAAATCTATGAAAACAGGGGAGAGAAACATATATTGGAAATGATTAGTTTCTCTTTCTTTGTATCCAGAATCATTTTCTCAATCAAATTTACACTCCTATCAATGGCTGGCAAGAAAATCTCTGCTTAGAAATCCTGCAAAAAGGAGGCTATTCTGTCAAGAATGTAGGGCACACAAATTTGTCTACAGTTTGGAACTGGCTACTCAGATCCAACCCCTGGCAGACAGCACAGTTCAGGAACCCCTGGTACAATGAGAACAACTTCAACAATGGAGGCACTTTTAACAAAAAAATCCTACTCACAAATGATGACAAGGTGCGTATTAATAAACATAAGGTGTTATTTTTTAACATTTGGCTTGCTAGATTCAAAGCCAAGTTTCTTTTCTACATTCTTTTTCCTCTAGATGGAAAATATTTCAGAAAAATGGACCTTGTACATTTTTTCAAAAGGCTCCCTCAGTTTGCAAACCCACATTTTTCCTTGGAAAAATGGGACCCTCTCCAAAAAGTGTTTTCATCGTGTTCAGGCACTGGAGACTTCTAGAGAACAAGAAAAGTCTTGGAAGGCCAAATCCAATGGCAGCTTCATTTATCATAATGATTTGCTGCTTCTCCCATCATATATAGGGACTTCAATACGTTTATGGAAAAGGTGTTATCTTCGGGGGAATCCAGAAGTTCAGGTACAAAAAAACCCCAATAGAAAAAAGCCTCAGCTGAAATAAATTGCCAAATATAGCTTTTGAACTGTATATATATATATATTGATGGAGTCTGTAAAAGCCTGTTCAGCATCTCATCTTTACTGCCTTGGTTTCAAACATTGCACAGTAATTAAAATTATTTTTCAAGTGGGCAGTGCTATTAATCTGCATTGTTCCTAAATTTTAACCCATTCACTTGTATGCCAAAAGCAAATAAAATCTAAACATGCACAAAGGCCTCAAACATCTTGCATAATGTTAAAAAATGACAGGCGTGTGCTGCAGGAATCATTTGTGTTCTCTTCTTGCACTTGCACACTATGTCTTGGTGCCACCCAGAATCTGCTCCAGACACATATGTTCTCCTCCTATCCTCTGGCTCAGCAGATGAACCAATTTATTTCTGGTTCGGCCTTGATGTATATGAAAATTATTTATTAAAGGTTATACACTGCCTACTCTTCTGATTCTGGTGAAGTGGAGATACGGTAAAAGTGTCCATTCCATTTGAAACAGTGAAGCTCCAAAGAGTTTGTGGACAAACCATTGCTCTTGCTTCATACTGCTTCCTGGCAAGATTTTTCTTCAGCAGTTCCCCCATAGAAACTGCTCTATGGGTAACAATTCCCCCAACCCCAAAAAATGTTGGTGGGAGAGGAAATACTATCATCTTTTTTTTTGTTGTTGTTGTATTTGGTTGGGATAAAGGGATTTTTGAAGAAGTCAAGAACAGGCCTAGCAGCATCCTCAATTGTGGAAAATATTTTAAAGTAGATTTTCTCTCTTATGAAATTTCAAACTGCAGAAATTTGGATGCAGTATTGGATTAAAAGCATATTTCTAGAAATCCTTCTTGTTACATCCTCTTGGTGAAGAATTTGTGTCCTGTATTGTTGAACACATACATGGAGTATAAGTGCAAAAGATGATTTAAAATGGCATATATAGTAGTAGCAGCAACTATTTTATAACTTGAGTTTTTAATATCAATGTATGTCACCCTTCAGGTTGGCCTCTTTGCTTCCAACATTGTTAAACTCACTGAAGAGCTGGATCTTCTTCAAAAGCGACTAACCTATTTGCAAGCAAGAGGAAGCTGTAGCATAACTCTGGAAAATGCGTAAGAAGGCCACAACAGCTCATTAAAAATACACAGGGCTTCCTGAACGTTATATATTGCTTCTCCTTCATATGAAAACAACCACAACAAGCTAGGTTTTAGAAACTTCTTAAATGAGGCATTGTACTTTCTATATTCCATGAATAGTTTTCTAAAATGAACATCCTTCCAAATGAACTAATGTTCTTATGCTACAAAGACAATGGCATGCTATATATTTACAGCCCTGGAATACAGAAAAAGATTAATAGGAACTTTTCTTCTTATTGCCTGCGGTAATAAAGGTAACCTGTAAATGTATTAATTGTTAAGTAGCATCAAAAGCTGACCATACATTCAGTAGACAGAAATCATCAACCCTGGAGCCACAGACTCAACATGCATGATACACTGGTGCACAAAAACGTAATCCTTTTAGCTTCCCTCTTCATATATCAAGTTTACTGTTTATTCACTCAATGTGTTCTATCCGCTCTATGTGTGTGTATATATGTATTGTATATGCAAGTTTGTGTGTATGTAATCTTCCATATCTCTATAGAGACAAACGTTTGCCATAACTTCAATTTTATACTATTTCATAAGCTTTGGTTCAGAAGCCTTAACAGCAAACAGTAAATTGCCAATTTTAAGCTAATGGCTTTTTAAATAAAATAAAAAATTTTGTAAACATCATACACCCAAACTGTTGTTAAGGATATTTGTGCATTTGATGAAACGGGGGTTGTTTTTCTCCCTTTGTCACAATGTTACAAGGTGTTGTGGCCCACCAGTGGCCTGCGCAGATCGTGGCTGATCCCGATGAAGAGGAGACTGGTGTAGCGTCGCGCCAGCAGCCTGCACAGCCAGCGCTCACGTCAGACAGCGAGGAGGCTGAAGAGGATGTGGTGACAGAGGCAGAGACTCAGCCAGGGCCTTCAGAACCTCCAGAGATTTTTTCAAGTGGAGAAAGCGAAGTGGAGGAGCCTCTCCTCAATGCTCAAGCATGCAGGGCTGCCAAAAGGCAGGAGCGGCTACTCAGGAGGAGGTCTACTCGAGAGTAGGGATTGAGGATAATTGGCCACTCCCTTAGCCTATTTAAGTCGCACGCAGCTAGTGCTTTTTTGCTGGAAAACAACTCGTATTTATAATCAGAGTATTTTGGTTTATCATATCTTGCTTTCTGGGCTGGTTGCCAACCTTTGCCGGTCTTGTTTATTCTTGCTACTTAATAAATTTGATAAGGACCGTTGGTGTGTGTCAATATCCTCGGAAATCCAGAGCTGGGACAGAACACAAGGACGAATTGGCTTCCCACAACCACAACAGACCTTTATGCAAATTTTCAAACTGCAATCCGGAGTATATAGGAGACACCATTATTTCATACTCACTTCATTTGTTTGCATGTGTGCTATATACCAGCGGTCACCAGCAGGTGGTCCATGGACCACTGGTGGTCTGCAAGAAAATTTTGGTGGTCTGCAGAAAAATTATTTGCATTTTTTATATTGCACTAAATCAGGGGTCCTCAAACTATGGCCCCTGGGCCGGATACGTGCAATGAACATTTGTGTTGCTGCAGAGAGTCTCCCCCTTCGGGGTCTTTGGAGGGGGGGCAGAAATTCCAACTTGGAGTCTGCTTCAGCCTCCTGGTGTGGGACTCTGGGCGAAGGCTGGAGGGAAGCACCGCTGGTGGCGAAGAGCTGGAGGGCGTCATTCCAGTGGGATTGCATCATGGCCTGCAACTGGCTGACCATTTCAACCCACTGAGCCTCCAGGTGCCAGTACCTGGCCTTGCACTCCCACAGGTTTTCCCTCTTCTTTGAAAGCCTATGCTCATAATCCTCAGTGAGGTGTTTCTACTGAGCCTCCTTCTCGGTCAGATCCAATTTGAACTGAGCTGTTTTGCCAACTCTTTCTTGTGGCTGCTTAGCTCCAACAACTGCTTCCTGTTGGGGCCCTAGGGAGCCCAGGCGGGGAGGCGAGGAGGGGCTGGGAGGAGAGGGGCGAGTTGAGGCCAGCAAGGCACCGCTCCACACGAGTGACATCAAGTTGGCCATGCCCACCCAGTCACATGACCACCTAGCCACACCCACCCAGCGGGTCATTAGGCAGATCATGTTAGTGGTCCGCGGGATTTAAAATTATGAATTGAGTGGTCCCTGAGGTCCGAAAGGTTGGTGACCCCTGCTATATACACCTTTTGCTATTTACTTTGCCTTTCTTCTCAGCTAGACCAAAAATAAAAGAAAGAGCAAAGCTTGTTTCACCCACCTTGGGCTAAATCACGTTTGCTGCCTGAAGTTGCCTTTCTTAACCAGCTTTTGAAGCAACTGCACAGTCTTCATCCCCTCTGCCAGTGGCTTTTCCTTGGCCAGACTGGTATTGTACAAACACATTGAGCTGGAAAAAAAAAGTAAAGGGTTACTATCTATATAAAGGCCTGCCATAGGAGTATTTGGGGTCTAAATAAAACTCTCTGCCGATTTAGCACGAAGCAGATAGGCCACCTGCCCCTCCTAGACATGTTTGCCTGAAAATTCCGATTTAAATCTCTACCCCGTTCCCTGAGGGGGGTCCAGACCTTCCTTCCCTTTGCTCAGCCAGGCCATTCTCTCAGCCACACTCTGCCTATGCTCAGAAGCATCTCCTACTCTATCCAAACTTCAATGTGCGGGGAAGCAATTACTTTGCATTTTCTTCCCTGCCTGACAATCCCGAGGAGGCCGAGACGACGGCGGTAAGACCACAGGACCCATCATTCCCAGTCCCTGGCTTATTCCTACCCTTGCTGAGTCTCGAGCACCTCGCGAGCCCAAACACGGCCTGGCTAGAAGAGACAGAGGCGCCAATGGCTGCCATTCTATTTGGAGCAGAGGCTCCCACAAAACTTAGTTACTCAATTTTTTTTCTCTTTTTCTGCCTTCTTTTAAAAGGCAACGATTTTCCCCTCAGGAATTGGCGCGCGAACGAACAAAAAAACAACAAGAAAAAAAAAGCTGAGCGCGTGAGTCGCTACTGCGCCTGCCTGGCGAAAGAAAAAAGCGGGAAAGGACGAAGAGGAGGGGTTTGGGATAGGCTCGCACTGATTGGCCAGATGCAGTTTCCCTCTTCTGGGCGGAAGTAGCATGACTGGTGGACCCCGGAAGTTCTGGTTTTATGCCACGTTATTGCTGTCGAAATGACGCACGTACGCAGAAGACGCGTTGTTGTGATATAGTGGCGGGCACTTCATTATTTTTTAATCTGACTTCCGCGAGGAGATGATTATGCGCGCGAGTTGCCCGGTAACCCTTACAGCCAACTGCCTACCACGGCGAGGCGTCCGAGCGTCCGCCCAGGAACAAGATGGCCTCGGCGGCCACGTTTAACGTAATTTCCGGCTAGGATCGGAAATGCGAATGAAAGCCGGGAAGCGCCCGGATCAAGATGGCGGCGGGCCCCATCTCGGAACGGAACCAAGGTAACGGCGCCGGGCTCGGGGTGGCGCGGGGCGGCCGCTCCTCAGGCCCGCGCGAGACGCCTGGCGGAGTCGCGGGCTGGGCCCCAGGCACCATCCTCCGAAAGGGTCCGCAGGGGCGTGGGTCGGAGGGTGGGCTGGCGCCGCCACCTGACCGCCGTCTCGCCCCCCAGATGCCACCGTCTACGTGGGCGGCCTGGACGAGAAGGTCAGCGAGCCGCTCCTGTGGGAGCTCTTCCTCCAGGCGGGCCCCGTGGTCAACACCCACATGCCCAAAGACCGCGTCACGGGCCAGCACCAAGGTAAGCGGGCAGCGGGCGGCTTCTTGGGCAGCCCAGTGAGGCTTGCTTGGCCATGGGGCCATGCGCTGTTGGGGCAAGCGAGGGCACCGATGCACAGCGGAATCACCTGCCCTCTCCGGGTTGTGTCCTTTCAGGTTATGGCTTCGTGGAATTTCTCAGCGAGGAGGACGCGGACTACGCCATCAAGATCATGAACATGATCAAACTCTACGGGAAGCCCATCCGGGTCAATAAGGCCTCGGCCCACAACAAGAACCTGGATGTGGGTGCCAACATCTTCATTGGCAATCTGGATCCGGAGATTGATGAGAAGCTGCTGTATGACACATTTAGCGCCTTCGGGGTCATCCTGCAGACTCCAAAGATCATGCGTGACCCAGACACGGGAAACTCCAAGGGTTACGCCTTCATCAATTTTGCCAGCTTTGATGCATCAGATGCTGCCATAGAGGCGATGAACGGACAGTACCTCTGCAACCGCCCCATAACCGTCTCCTATGCCTTCAAGAAGGATTCTAAGGGGGAAAGGCATGGCTCAGCGGCTGAGCGCCTCCTCGCTGCGCAGAACCCCCTCTCCCAGGCCGACCGGCCACATCAACTCTTTGCAGATGCTCCACCCCCACCCTCGGTGCCCACGCCAGTGGTTACCACCTTGGGACCAGGGGTTACTCCTCCAGGTACACCAGTGCTGGGGCTGGTAGCTTCCGACAATTGTTTTTTCACGCCAGAAAAAAACAATTAAGAAAATCGTTTTTTCTTAATTTCTGAAAATGTTAACGAGTGATGCAACCAGGGGTTTGTTGGGTGCTTTCTCCAGTATTTCAGGGTGTTC
Organism: Pantherophis guttatus; assembly: GCF_059756535.1. Taxonomy (NCBI): domain Eukaryota; kingdom Metazoa; phylum Chordata; class Lepidosauria; order Squamata; family Colubridae; genus Pantherophis; species Pantherophis guttatus. Next base: position 151,019 of record NC_142080.1, read on the forward strand.
TGTGATTTTCCATTATAGGCATCCCCCCGCCTGGATCATTTCCTCCACCAGTGCCCCCTCCGGGAGCTTTGCCACCAGGATTGCCTCCAGCTATGCCACCTCCACCCATGCCACCAGGGGCTGGTGCCCCAGGACCTCCTTCCACAGGAGCCCCCGGAGGGGCGCATCCTCCACACCCACATCCTTTCCCTCCTGGTGGGATGCATCCAGGTACGTTCTGTGATTTGGACAACTTTCTTCTTAGCAGAACACCGGCTCTGCCTTCGTCACTGTAAGGAATCTCAGTACTGGGGGCTGTGGGAGAGTTTGGGAACAGCGGGGTCCAGCTGTGGTCCCTGTAAACCAGCTGTACAATGTGAGTGAGGTCTTCCTGATACAAACTGCCAATCTATGTCTTTGGAACAATGTGAATGAGTGAATGAGAAATCCCTGCCTTTTTTTGCCTTCCTAGGGATGCCTCAAATGCAGGTCCATCATGGAATGCCCGGGATGGGCCCACATCACCCTGGACCCCCAGGGGCAGGGGGTCAGCCACCTCCACGCCCACCTCCAGGCATGCCCCATCCTGGGCCGCCCCCCATGGGTATGCCACCCAGGGGACCTCACTTTGGATCACCAATGGGTAAGTGGAAACCAAGGTCTGGGGTACTCTTTTTCTTCTCTTCTCTTCTGGCTTAGTGCCATAAAGCCCTAAGGGGTGTGAAGGAAAACGCAAGCAGTTTTTCTCAAATCCCCCCAACAATGCAATAGCTCTGACTCACTTTCTGCCTGAAGCAACTTACCCTCACAGCTTGATGTGACCTTGGGAATCTTCTATGTGCCATCTAATGCCCACATGTTTTCTTTCTTCAGGTCATCCTGGTCCCATGCCACCTCATGGGATGCGTGGACCGCCTCCCTTGATGCCACCCCATGGATACAATGGCCCCCCTCGCCCCCCTCCCTACAGCTACCAGCGCATCCCTCTGCCACCTCGTCCTGCTCAACGGCCCATGGTGCCTCCACGGGGACCTATGCGGGGGCCTCTCCCCCCCTAGGCCACAATAGGTCACCAGCCTGCCTGAAAAAACAGCCGCCTCCTGTGCATCTCCCTTTTTTTGTTTGGTTTTCTTTTTTCTTTTTTTTTTTCTTTTTTTTTGTTTTTTGGGGGGGAGGGGGGGGAGACAAACATTCCAGCAAGCAGCATCTCCCTCTTTAGTGATGAAAAACATGGTCATGTCTTTGGCAGCATTGAGGGTTTGCACATCCTGATTATTACCTGTGTTCCCTTAAATTAAAGCTGGTTTTTCACTTTTCCCTTTTTTAATGATCCTGTTTGTGAAATCCAACTGAAAAACTGCTGTTTTGAAATAAAAAATGAGAAGGTTTTCTGTAATGACTTTGTCTGTGGTCCTGCTGCCCTCACAGAGTTTGGAAGGGGATCTGCTCCTTCCAGCAGGGAGGTAAGTGTATTGGATAGGGAGAGTCACTCAGCATCCAATTTAGTAGGACAGGTTGGGCTTTCCAAGTGTCAGACCCTTCCAGCTATAAGATTACTTTGCTGCTATTACCTTGTTGAATGTTGAACTTGGGGGAGGGGGTGTTGCTTGGTACCCGGATGTAAATGCCCTCCAGGCACAGTGGCCATGAGAGATTTCAAGAAAGGAGCTGAAATAAATAACTTTATTGTCATTGTACGTGTATACACAGTATACGCATACAACGAAATTCACTTAACACTCAAAGACCAGGTCCAACATACATAACAATCCCCAAACACACTCCCACCCACCACAATCCACCCCTAAACCACCCAAACATCCACACAACAGACCAAGTAATACTGTCCAACAGTTCACTGATGGTGGCCCTTTAGTTCATTGTTGAGTGCAATCATAGCTCTGGGATAAAAACTATTCAGAAAATGTGTGGTCCGAGTTTTAATTGTTCTGTATCTTCTGCCAGAAGGCAACAGTCCAAAAAGATTGTAAGCTGGATGGGAAGAGTCTCTGAGAATGTTATGCAACTTTCTCAAACAGCGAGATTCGAAGATGTCGTCCAGGGCTGATAGCTGGAGTCCGATGATATTCTGGGCAGTTTTAATGATTCTCTAGAGCTTTTTTGTCTGCTACAGAGCTGCTCCCATACCATGCAAGAATGCCGTATGTCAGGACACTCAATGGTGCTGCGATATTAGGACAGAAGTAGATGCTGAGATAGATTTATCTTCCTGAGCATTCTCAGGAAGTACAGCCTCTTCTGTGCCTTCTTCACAAGCATGTTAGCATTCATAGTCCATGAGAGGTCCTCCGAGATATAAATGCCTAGAAATTTAAAACTACCCACCCTCTCCACCTCACCATTTATGTACAATGGTAGATATACATTTCTCTTCCTACTGAAGTCAATTATAATATTAGCTTTTATGGTGTTAAGTGTGAGATTATTTTCATTACACCACAATGCCAGCCCTTGTACTCCTTCCTGTAAGCAGACTCATTGTTCTTATTAATGAGTCCCACCACTGTTGTGGTCATCCACAAATTTAATAATTGCATTGGTGTTATACAATGGGGTGCAGTCGTGTATACAAGGAATAAAGAAAGGGGCTTAGCACATAACCCTGGGGGGCTCCTGTGCTTAGTATCAAAGTAGAGGAATGGTGAGATCCCATCCTTACTGACTGCGGCCTACCTGTCAGAAAATCCCTTATCCACAAACAAATCCTCTGATTTATACCCAAATTGGACATATTAAAAAACAACCTGTTGGGTAAAATGGTGTTAAAAGCAGAGCTATAATCCACAAATAACAGCCTCGCATATGTCCCCTGTTCCAAGTTATTCAATACAGTATGAACAACAAGAGACATACCATCGTCAGTTGATCTATTACCCCTATTTGCAAATTGGTATGGGCCAGGGTGATCATCACAAGCTTTATTATATGGATGAATATTTTAACAGTAAGTAGGTGCGCTACATTCTGCCATGGCAAGGGACTGGCTTGTAAACCTTTTACAGTTGTGCACAAAATAAGATGGGTGAGAAACCAGCGTATCAGTGAGATGCCATACCTGGGAATTCCTCTGTCTACACCTGGCATGCCACCTGCCTGCATTCCCAGAAAACAGCCTGTGCCTCTTGCTATTTTTTATAGTAAAAGTTCATGCAATGCTTAAACATGGTGTTAGTTTGGGCAGGAGTATATAGGGTTGTCTTTCCCTTTATGACCGCTGACTGTGGGAGGAGGGAACCTGTGCAAAACAACCCATTCTTACAACTAGATCCTGTGTGCCCCGGGTCAGTTTGCAGAGTGACATGCCCTCTGCAAGGAGCTTGAACCCAACCATAGGCCACCTTCCAGAAGGCCTTAACCAAGATGCCAAACTCAAGTCTGAATTTCTCCCCCACAGAGACAGATAAAGCTGTTGATACAAAAATAACAGGGATTGACCTAGTTGACAAGATGCAGAAGACCCTCCTACCTGAGAGTAAGAATGGGATGGAAGTGGCCTGTTGGGTTGGAGCAGAAGGACAGTGGTGGGTTCCTCTCGCGTGCCCAGAAAGAACGGTGTAAAATCTATGAAGCTTCCTGGTTTCCACATAGTTGGTGTGATCACAGGCAAAGAACTGATAATTATCCCACATTCTGAATGTTAAAAAATATCCTGTTAAGGAAAATTCAACACTTCACAACAGTGCTGCGTTCAGACTTAAAAGCTGTCTCTTTGTGCTCTCTACACATCCCTTTCCAAGCAGATAAAACTCGCAGCACATATTTTAATCCCTGGTTGGCGTGTCTCGGGGAGTGAGACCAGAGCGTGTTCTGTTTTTTGCAGGATCCCTAAATTTCAGGGTGTTGTTTTTTTTTTTACAAAGAACTGACATACTTTTGGAAAATGTCAAAGGAGCGCCCTGCTAATATACAGTAGTAAAAATTATTTTTTTAAAATGAAAATCACATGTTCTAATAGCATTTATTGGGAATGAATGATTGTAAATTGGATACAAGAAGACAGTTGATGTGAGAAATGGACTTGGACCTCTGTGAAAAACATTTCCAAGGGGCAGTTTTCTGAATAGTTCACCTTCCTTTTCTTAAGCTTCCTGGCCTGAAAGATAAAGGGATGGTCTGAGGCTCAGAGTAACTTGAGGAAGCTTGTCTGTTTCAACCCAGTGTGCTAAAGGAGCCTGATCAGCTGCAGTAATAAACCTTTGTCTTTAGTTTAACTGGGAGAATGTTTCTTAAATACCCAAACTAACATTGAATAACATCCTGCAAATTCCTCTTCGCTCGTGAGCCACATCTCGAAAAACAAAGCCAAGCCAAGCACACAATGGTTAGAATCTTGCCGCCACTAGAGGTCACATCTCTGGCACAAACTGCAGTGCACGCTGAACCCATTTCTAAGAGCATTTGGTGTGCCCACCAGCAGCACACGTACCTGGCAGCTCATTTGGGCAGCAGGCGCAGAGGGATCCCTGGGGGAGCAAAGTGGCAGCTTCTGGATCTTCAGATGGGCTCTGAACAATACTTTGTGTGTGGATTAGGTTTGTCCTGGAAGATGAGTGAAGCGGGCTCTGCTGCCTTGCAAGGAGGCCCTCTGGGGCTCCCAAGGGGTGGGAGATGAGCAGGCCAAGATGTGGGACTGGGGAGCATCTGGTCAGGACCTCCTGGGCGGCCCAGAGGGTGGATTGTGTGGCAATTCACACTTCTTGTGTTGGGCCTGGGCCAGTGATGCCTTGGAAGGTAAAGGGGGCCTCCGAAAGAGAAAAGGGACAAGCACTGTCCTAGATAAAAAATGCAAGGCTTCAGATGGCTGGCATCCTGGAATCTCTGGAAGTGCAGGGCTGGTGTTCCTTTTACTGCAGTTTGGGAATGATATAAAAGGAATTAAAAGCCAAAGGACATCATCCTTCTTTCTCCTGGCTTCTGACCTTTAGCTAACTCCTCTCCTCTCCCCCCCCACTGCCCCGCCCCATCTTGGGGCATCTCTCTTCCACTAAGCTGCACTTCACTTCTGGGCAGCAAGACACCTAGCACCTGCTGGATATAAAAGGCCCTGCTCTCCCAGAGTGTTGCTATCTGAGCACCTCCAACCAGGACTCCTCCAAGACCCTCAGCCAGTCTTGGCTCTCTCCTGGCACCATTATCCAAGGTGCCGGTCTGAGCTGGGATCTGTGACCTGCTCTATACAAGGCCAGGTACACTCAGGCATTTCTGCAGCAGGAGGCCCTTTGAAGGCACCCAGGCTAAGGGAAGGGAGCATGACCTGTGAAAGCCCTTCTACACTGCTGGATTGGGGTTACAGTGCCCAGAAACCAGTGGGCCATTGGCTTATTTGGGGGGAGAGGGTTTTTTTCTTTGGCCAGAAACTGGTGATGTAAAGAAAAAGAAGGTCGCTACAGAGGGGGGGGGGGAGATCCCCGCAGGGGAGAACATCGCTGCTGTTCCAGGCTTGCTAGGGTGACTCGGTTCCGTCCACCAGCCACTCGCCTGGCGGCTGGTTTTTTGATAAGCCTGCTTGGAACAAGCGCAAAAGAAGAAATAGCAAAAGCGGGGACTTGGTAAGGCGTCTCTTTTGCGTTCCTCGGACGGCTTTCCCTCTCAGTGCGCAGTGCTGAAAGGGGATCAGCTGGGATGCGAGGAAAGCGGGACCTCGCGGAGCCCCGTCTTGCTCCGGCCCGCTCGTCTCCCGGGCGGGCTGTCGTCCCCGTCCCCTTCCCCTCCGTGCCACAATGGACTCTCCCGTGACTGGAGGGGCGCAGCAGTCTTAGCGCTCTGGCTCCTCCGCCGCCGCTGCTCCCCCTGCGTCTCTCTGGCGGTTGCAGCAGCAGTAGCGTGCGGCGGCGGCGGCGGCGGCGGCAGGGGAAGCGAGCGCTTGCCTGGCTGCGAACGGGCCGAGTACCGCGGGAGCCAGGTGAGCCAAAGGCAGGGCTGGGGGCGTGCAGGCCGGCCAGGGGGATGCCAGCGCCGTTTCCCCCTTCGTGTAGCCATTTTGTCCTGGCAAATCTTGGCCTTCCCCCGCCCGCGTGCGGCTTTTCCCGCATCTTGGAGCCCCTTCCCCTGCGGGCTCGCTTTGCCGGCCGGGAGCGGTCCGGCCTTGGCTGGTGCAGGATTGCGGGACGGTCCCTGAGGCGATGCTCCGCCACGGCCGGGGCTGCAGAGAGGAAGAAAGCGGGAGAGCAAATGACCTTGGAGGCCGGGGCGGGGGGCGAGCCAGGGAAGGGGGTTGGTGCTCTTCACCTTTCGCTCATCATCATCACCATGTAGCCAGGATTTTTTTTTAGGCGATTGAATAATTGGGAGGGGGGCACGCGGGCTCCCATATCGCCCTCCCCAGTCCAAAGCGCACGAAGCCCGTGGTCTCTGTGGAGCAGCCAGCGCCGAGGAACTGATGGGTTCCGTCGGTGCTGCAAATTAAAAATAGGTTCTTGCGCGCGGAGGGGGAGGGGGGAGGTGATGGTTATGAAAGAAGCGTCTTTCTGGTCTTCGAGCCCTCCCCCCCAAAGGAGGGCGTCGAAGGGGAAGCCACTGGGAAGGAGAAGAGGGGCTTGGGAGTCCCACATTTCCCCGTTTTCTCGCCCCAAAAGAACCGCAGCCCACAATCAACTGGACTACGCTCCCCATCGCTCACAGCCGGCGCTATCCCCCTTCGGAATCATGGGACCCGAGACGTACCACGGCGTCTCTGCGTATTTAAATAGATTGAATGGGCTAAATTAGCGGGTTTTCGAGCCAGCAAAGGGTCCCCGCCAGGCTGGTGAGGCAGCTGTCGGGTCGGATCGCTCGGGCTTGCGAGCGGCTGTGGCTGGGCTGGCGACGAGGGTCTTCTCTTTGGCCGGGCTGAAGCGGGAGGCCCATTGCCGGGGCTGCCGGCGAGGAACGCGGGCGCGGTTTCCCCAGCTCTAGGTCTGCATTTTCGCGGGGGAGGGGGGTGTTCCTTCCCTGCCAGTTAGTACAACAGAGTTCCGTCCTCGCATAAAATGTGTGTTTGGATCAATGTTGGGGGCGAACATTTGAAGGAGGCCGCGAAAATGCCGGGACGGGAGGTGACCTTGCCCGGGTCCGCGGGCTTCAGGTTGCGCGAACGAGGAGAGGGATCCTGAGCCCCGCGCAAGGCCGAGCAACCGTTTCCTCTTCGCTTAGGAGCGGCCCCTGGAACCCGGCCTGCGTCGTGTAGGCAACAGCGCTCTGTACAAGCTCAGAATGCGCCTATTCGTTAAAATAAGCCCCGGCATGATACTGGAAGGGGGAGGGGGGCGGTGGGGGGGGGCGGCATTGAAAGAAATGGTTCCTCCCTTTCCCCCTTTTGGAAAAATCTGCTCATCTGGGGGGGGGGGAGCTGTTCAGCTGGAGGGGTGGAGCTATGCAAATGCCCGATTTCGTTTCCGACCCTTTCGGTCAAACTGCAGGGAACCCAAAATCTGGCGGAAATCGTGGGCCTTTAGGGAACCAAAGCGCGAGCTGTGGCTGGAGGGAGACGGTTCCCTTCCCTTTGATCGGCTGAGAAGGAGGCACAGCCGGGGCTTCTCCCGAGGCTGCGGGTACACCTTGGCTGCTTTCAAGGTAGGGTGGAAGCGGCCACAGGTGATCCCCTTTGCCCCCTATGATGAATGTGAGTTACAGCCTCCCGCACAGACATTAGAGGCGGCTGAGATGCCTCACAACCCAGCAGCAAGTCCTGACACAGGCCGACCTGATGGGGATGGGAGTTGTAGTCCGGCAGGTTTGGAGGGTGGCAAGATGCGGAAGACTGGCCTCACTGGGGGCCTTATGGCGTGTGCCGTAGAAGGCAGGTTGCATTGGTGCTTCAGTGCTTTTCCCCACAGGTGGTCCTTGTGAAAGAAGAGGGGTTCTGAGGTGTGTGTTGAGGACAGATTTGACCTTCACCCTGGCACCCAGACCCCACAGACCACCACCACCCCGCTAGCTCATGCCGGGTCCTGGAGTCTCTCGGGCACCTTGCTGGGTGCAGCTGCATAATCTGGGATCCAGTGAAGAAGGCCCCGTGTTCCCCTTTGAAGTGGCAATGCCATAACGTTGGGGCAAGAGATTGCATTCCAGTGGGGAAGTGCATTGTTGTTTTCTTCAATCCCAAACTAATGCAGAAGCAAATAAAAAATCAGGGCTGGAAAGATAAGAAAGTGAGGCAAAATAAGCCAGGCTTGCTTGCTCTCCCAGCCCTACAAATTAGGAAGAGGATTCCTGGGTTTGGCAGAGATGAGAGCCTTGGAGAACCACCTCTCGCCTCCTGGTTCTCAGCCGGTCTCTCTCCTACTTCCAGAGCCATTTCTGCCACCAGAGATTAAAAATAGCCTGCTGGGAGAAGAGAACATTTGGCAGAGAGAGAGTTTTTTCTTCTTCCACTCAAACCCCTTTTTGATCCTTCTGCTCTTCCAAAGCCTCCCCCCACTCCCCGAGCAAGAAGTGGCTCTGTCCTCCCAGGTGTGTGTGTATGGGGGGGGGGTTGTGGGGATAGAGGGCACCAGCTTGGACCATTCCAAGGCCCTTTGAGTCTGAGTTTCATTGAGTTTTGTTGTCTGGGATTGGAAAGGGAAGGACATGGGGTTCATTTGAGAACGGCAGGGAGAGGAATTTCCCAACCTCAATTACCTGTGTTGAACAAGCGTTTCAATCTGTGCATTTTATTTTATTTTATTATTTTATTTTATTATTTTATATTTTATTTTATTATTTTATATTTTATTTTATTTTATTATTTTATTTTATTATTTTATTTTATTTTATTTTATTATTTTTTTTATTTTATTTTATTTTATTATTATTTTTTATTTTATTTTATTTTATTTTATTTTATTATTTTATTTTATTTTATTTTATTTTATTATTTTATTTTATTTTATTTTATTTTATTTTATTTTATTTTATATTATATTATATTATATTATATTTTATTTTATTTTATATTTTTGTGGAATTGGGATTGTAGAAACACCCAGGAGCGTAGAAGAGTTCAGAGGCAGATGCATAAATAAATGTCTTAAATGTATTTATTCATATAATAAATCATATTAACTATGTACAACAGAGATCAAGTCTCATGAGGAACAAACATGAAAAGAGAGAGATGGAGAGAGCGAGCGAGAGAGCAAGGTGGAAAAGGTTGGAGGGGGTTTTATACTCAGGGTAAGCCTCTCCTTTCCACATAGGGGTGGAGACACTCTCTGCCTCCACTGGCGTCTATATGACACATGTGCCAATGGCTTGCAAATACTTGACAATTTTATTTTATTTTATTTTATTTGTCAACAAGTACAAGGAAACAGGTAACATTATAGACATGGACACATGAAAAAAATTGGCACAAAAAAAAAAGGATATAAATTAGCAAAACATAGCCATAACCACATAGAATGATTACATAAAATTGGGAACACTAGGACAGGGAAGGAAGTCATGCTGGTGTGCTTATGCACGCCCCCCCTTAGGGACCTCTTAAGAATCATGAAAGGTCCACGGTAGACAGTTTACGGTGAAAGGTATGGGGATTAGAGACACTAACAACAGGATCAGGTAGAGTGTTCCAGACATTTACTACTCTATTGCAGAAGTCATATTTCCTACAATTAAGATTAGAGCGAATTGCATTGAGTTTAAATCTATTGATAGCCCTTGTGTTATTATGGTTGAAATTAAAGTACTCATTTACAGGTAGAACGTTTTGGTAAATAATCTTATTTTATTTTATTTTATTTAAATGTGTGCCTTCAAATCACTCTTGATTCCTGGCAGCACCTGGAGAAACCTCTGCTGTTTTCTTGGCACCATTTTCAAAGAAGATTTCCCCTTTGCCCTCCCAACTTCCCAGGGCTGAGTGAGGCACCTTCTGCCCATCTGGTCCCTTTGGTCATCTGAGCTGACTTGAGCCACTGGGCTTCTACCTGACCTTCTGTCTCCTTTTACCAACCCCTCCCTTTCCTTCCTTTGCAGGGCCGCTGCCAGTCAGCCCAGTGGAGCACCCCCTGCCTCGCTCCCCGTGGCAGGCACTGCCGCCTCCTCTGAAGCAGAAGCCAGGGCTCAGGCAGATGGGTCCCCACCCTTGAAGAGCTGGTCCTCGGGGGGGGGAACCTTTGCCAAAAGCTGAATACAGCGCACACACACACACACACACACACACACACACACACACACAGAGTCCCCAGCACCTTCCTCCTCCTCCTCCTCCTCCTTTCATTTCAAGGCCCAAAGGGCTGGTGGGAGCCATGGACGAAGGCTTTAGAGACCGGACCGCCTTTATCCGTGGTGCAAAAGACATCGCCAAGGAGGTGAAGAAGCACGCAACCAAGAAGGTGGGCAAGGGGGTGGAGCGCATGCAAGACGAGTACACCAAGCGCTCCTACACTCGCTTTGAGGAAGAGGACGATGACGACTATCAGCCCCAAGATGGATACTACCGTGGGGAGCCCTCGGTTGACGATGAAGGGGCCTCCAGCGATGCTACGGAAGGCCATGATGAAGACGATGAGATCTATGAGGGGGAGTACCAGGGAATCCCGCGGAATGATTCCCTGAAAGGTGGAGACCGGCTGACAGCTGGCCCGGAGGTAGCCGGTGAGTTCAGAGACTTCAGTGACCTGGAAGGGGAGAAGAAGAAGGAGAAGGAGGAGCTTTCCCAGCAGTATGAGCTAATTCTACAAGAGTGTGGACATGGGAAATTCCAGTGGACGCTCTACTTTGTGCTCGGACTGGCTCTCATGGCTGATGGAGTGGAGATTTTTGTGGTCGGCTTTGTCCTCCCCAGTGCTGAGAAAGACATGTGCTTGTCAGACTCCAATAAAGGCATGCTGGGTAAGTCCCCAGGAAGGTCGTGATTTAATGAGGGATTCACAGATCTCTGTCTTGAAAGCTTTGGCCTCTCGGGGTAATCTGGCAAAGAAGGCATGACCTGAGAAGGGGGAAGGGGGCTGGCCCAGTCGTGTTTTGGGGTGTAGATTCAGTTTTTTATTTCAGAAGCAATAGATGAGCATGGTTGACTTTCCCATTCCCCCCCCCGCCCCCCGAGTCCTAGAGTTTCACAGAGCATTATGAAAAAGAGACGGTGCTCTCTGGTAGAGTTGAGACGGGAAATAGGTGGTGTTTTTTATTGCAAGCTGAAACTTGATAAAAGGTTTATCTTTAGCCACATATACTTTCACCAAGAATAATTCCCAGTTAAGGAATATTTGCATGGACTTTGCAGTTTAGGGATGAGGCGTAATAATTTACAGCAAGAAATTTGCACCCTGAAGTAAGTCGTACCAGTTCATGTGGAATGAGTTGTGGAGTTGGCACTGCTAATTTTCTGGCAGCAGAAAGTATTCGTAGCAAACTTTCAGGTTGTATAGTGCTCTCTTGCCACCAGTACAATCTTTATGGGATCAGACAGATTGAGAGCATAGTTGATGGTTGTGCAAAGGTTTGACTACTCGGTGCGTATGTGTCTGGAGGAGCAGAGCTGAGATTCCATAAAGCAGAGCTATTGTGTTTGCAATTTATAACACCACTTTGGACTTTGGGATTGTATGAATACTTTATGTTGAATATACCGTAAGGAGACAAATTCCATGCACATGGAAAACTAGCATAGCAGGGAGGACAATGCTGTAAGTTTTCATCTTTCCCTGAAACGCTAGGTCTCACTATGCAGGGATTCCTTAATTTTGCTAAACCATGCCATTAGGGCCACTGGATAGTTTTGAAAAAAGAAGTTAAGTACATTCATGGAGGAAATGGCTGTTCTCCACACACAGGCCGAGATCAAGGAGATCAGGGTCTACCCACCCAGCTAGCTGAGCTCCCACCAGAGCTCTGTGTTGGAGGGTCCCTTGGCCTGACCCAGCAGGTTCTGCTCTGCTTAGTATTGTCCATTTCCTAACATCTCTCTGTTGAAGTACCCTGTGGGCCAAAGAGGTGTTTCTGTGTCCATTTTAAAAAAGAAGGCACTAAAAAGGGCAGCAACTCTCCCCCAGGCGGTGACCCCAAGTACGGGGGCATCACCTCCTGAAAGGAATGGAGCAGTCCCTCGGCTGCTGCAGGAACAGTGGCTCCCTGGCAGTTCTGTGACTCAGTTGGGGACCAGCAGCAGCAGCTGTTGTTGCTGACAAAGGCTCCAGCACTGCCTGCCGGGTGACTCATCTTCCCCTTCTCCATTTTAGCGGCTCTCTGCAGAGAGACCAGCCCCCTCCCCAGCTTATCTCCTTGCTGCTTTGGGGCGCTGCAAGGAGGCCAGGTGGGGGCAGACAGGGAGGGAAGAGCGCAGGCAAAATTAAATTCCCCAGAAAGGAAGAGCGATGCTGGGTGGAGGGGGCTAGGGGGTAAGAAGTCAAGGGGGGGTGGCGGCTTTGGAGGCAATTGTGGGGCCAGATTTCCATGCGACACCACCGCAGTGCGGCAAAGCCGGCCTTCCTCCCCACTTCTGGTGGGGAAAGGTCACTCAGGAAGTGGGGAAGCAAAGCTCCGCTTCCTTCTGGTTTGGGCCTTGCGAGTGCGCCGGGCACTTTTCCTCTGTTGTTGGTCTAATAAAATCAGCCACCGATGAGGCTGCCTTCCAAAGGCGTTGGGCAGCTTTCCTCTCCGGGACTCTCCGTCACCCAGGATGGTTGGAGGAGGTGGGCACTGAGGCCACAGCAAAGGACGGGATTGGCTGCCCGGGGTGCGCATTGACCCAATAAGCAGAGCAAGATCTATCCGGGACCACATGGTGGCTCCTTGATGGGTGCCGGCTCCAATGAAATGCGAATAGCCCATCAAGGAGCTCAGGCGGGGAGGGGGTTTCTCCTCTCCTAGCCCCTGGTCTCCAATACTGTGGTTCAAGACTGGGCCATTCAGTCAGCGGTTTGAGAGCTCTAAAAGCCAGTCCCCCACCTCCAGTTCCTGCCTGAAAAGTGTGGGTGAAGCCACGGAGGGGCAGGGGCACCTCTCCACCAGGGCGAGAGGGAGCCACCGGAAAGGTCCACAGCCCCCCCTTCTTGTCTCATGGCAACGGAGATGCTGCCAGAGCCCAGGCCAAGGCAGCCGGGTATCCAGAAGGGGGCACAATTGGTCGGTGTTGGAGAGGTTAACTCTGGACTGCCAGCAGGTGGAAAGAATCCCCACGCACCCAGCTTGCTCTGGAAGCCACAGGGCACCGTCCCCTCCTGGCCCTCAGCCTGGGACGCCAGCAGGGTCGGTGTTAATGCAAGATTGCCCCCACCCTCCCCATAGAGCCAGACCCTATCTGACTGCCAGGCCAACCCTTTTCCCAAGAATAAACAGAGGGTTGCCAAGCTCCCTCCAGGACATGGCTCCTCCGCTGTAACTCTTCTTCCTCCTCCTCCTCCCCCCCTTCCTCCCGCTGTCTCTCTCCTGCAGGCCTGATTGTCTACCTGGGAATGATGGTGGGGGCCTTCCTGTGGGGCGGCCTGGCAGACCGGTTGGGGCGCAGGCAGTGCCTGCTGATGTCGCTCTCGGTCAACAGTGTCTTTGCCTTCTTCTCCTCCTTCGTGCAGGGCTATGGCACGTTCCTCTTCTGCCGGCTGCTCTCTGGCGTGGGGTAAGGGGGCCCTGGGGGCTTTCGCCTGGCACAACCCGTCTTCCTCCCCATCCTGAGCCAGGGCTGGCTTTCCAGGGGAAGGGTGGACTGGGCATCCAACACCAGACAAACAGAGCCGTGTGTTCAAGGGCAGCCAGGGCCAGAAGAGAGGCCTGGGGCTGGCAGGGCCCAAGGTTTGCAAAGGCAGCCAAATGTGACTGGCCTCCAGGTCGGTCCTCCCCATCCCGCTTCTGAAACCACTCTCTCCCCTCCCCTCCCAGCATTGGGGGTTCCATCCCCATCGTTTTCTCCTACTACTCGGAGTTCCTGGCCCAGGAGAAGCGTGGTGAGCACCTCAGCTGGCTCTGCATGTTCTGGATGATTGGCGGCATCTACGCCTCTGCCATGGCCTGGGCCATCATCCCCCATTACGGTGAGTCATGGAGGACCGGGGGGGGGGGGGGAGAAAGGATCAGGATGACCAAAGGAGACCAAGTGGGGCTGAGCCTTTTTCAGCTGGGCTGCTGGCCCCTGGCTGGCTGGCTGACTGGCTTTCCAGGCCCACATTTCCTCTGGGCCCACAGAAATTGGTCCTCGGTTGTTGTCCCACTCATCGCCCAGAGTTGGGCAGCTAGCAGGAGCGTTTGTCCCTTCCTCCCAATCTGAAGCAGTCTGCCAGGGATGCCGGCCTCGGCCTCGGGGGGTGGGGGTGGGGACCAGGGTTTGGCCGTTGTTGCTCCTGATGGCAGCCCGTAGGCCTGCATGGCTCAGGTGAGGAGCTACGGCAGCCTTTTGCGGAGGTTGGATTTGGGGGGGGTGGGAGGCTGTTCATAGCAGTGAAGAGGACATTCCGTTTTTGTAAAGCCCTCCTCTCCATCACTCCCCCCCCATCACACAGGGTGGAGCTTCCAAATGGGATCCGCCTACCAGTTCCACAGCTGGCGCGTCTTTGTCTTGGTCTGCGCCTTTCCCTCGGTCTTTGCTATTGGGGCCCTCACCAGCATGCCAGAGAGCCCCCGCTTCTTCCTGGAGGTAAGAAGACCCCAGTGCCACCTTTGTAGGGGCGGAAAGAGCTACTGGATGCCCACAGGGCCAGAGCTGGGCCGACTCTGCTTTCCCCAGCAGCTGATGCAGGAAGGGTCCAAGGGCTCAGCCTCCGAGGGGGGGGATGCTCCTCTCGGAGGGGGCAGAGGGAGACCCTCAGGAAGCAAGATGCTGGGTGCCTCCCTGTTTCTGTCTTTCCAGAACGGCAAGCATGACGAGGCCTGGATGGTTCTGAAGCAGGTCCACGACACCAACATGAGGGCAAAAGGCCACCCTGAACGGGTCTTCTCGGTAGGAGGCCTTCCTCCTCCCCCCCCCCCCCAGGGCTCTTTGCGTCTGTCAGCGTCCCTGCTGCTCTCTTGGCAAGGGAAGCTCTGGATGATTTTCGAGGTCCTCACCTGTCCTTTGCCACCTTCCATTGGCAGGTGACCCACATCAAGACAATCAAGCAGGAGGATGAATTGGTCGAGATCCAGTCGGACACAGGGACCTGGTACCGGCGCTGGATGGTCCGCTTCCTGAATCTTTCTCAGCAGGTCAGTTCCGGGAGGGTTTCTGGGATGGCTGTGTTTTTGTTCCCTTGGTGGGAGCCGTGCTGGGCAACCAAACCAGCTGGGGGAGGCTGCAATTCGACCGTGGCCTCCACAAAAGGCTTTCAGGACAGCAACCTCCTAAAGGAGCTGCCGGAGAAGCCGGCCAAGTCCCTCGTGCCCCTTGCTGCGTCCCAGACCAGGAAGCTTCAAGCTGGTCCCCTCGCTTTCCACAGGTCTGGGCAAATTTTCACCAGTGCTTTGCTCCCGAGTATCGCCGGGTCACGTTAATGATGATGGCCGTCTGGTTCACCATGTCCTTCAGGTGAGTCACCCTGGGGGAGAGTCAGGTAACCTGATGCTGGATCCATAGATCTGCCTCTAAGGGTGGGAGATACACCGATCCCTTCTCTGAAACACAAGACAGGCCCAAACCTCTCTGAGCTGGGCTGATAATGGAAAAGCCATTATCCCGTCTCCCCTTGCCTAAAACCATTCCACACCCCCAGGTCAGCGCAGGCTCCGCCAGTGCAGAGGTGAGGCTGAGGGCCCAGCATCAGAGCTGGATGCTTCTTTGAGCCGCACCATCTCTGGGCTGCCCAGTCTTTTCCCAGGCAAGGAAGGGGCTGGGCTACCACGCTGCAAAGTCTCCAAAAGCAGAGATGCTTTTCACAAGCCCACCCTGAGCCCATTGGCAGTGTCCACTGCTCCTGTAATGAAAAATTGAATGGCAAAGAGAATCTAGGCCTCCAATCTATGCGGGGATGCCAAGGGTAACATTAAGCCTTTAAGGAGTAAAGAGCAAACCTCCCATCCCTCTCGCCCACCAGCGGCATCACTGGGGAGCAGCGCGTGACCCAGACTGAGGCCACCTTCGGGCCGTGGGTCTTCGCTCCCAGCATTTCCCTCAGTTGGACTCGGGAGGACAAACGTCCCAGCAGGTGGAGCTGAGGGTTGGGCAGCCGGACTTAGGGAGGCTGCCTGGACCCACTGCCTCATTACCCCACCAAGGTTCTTGCCCAGCGAGGGATTCTGCGAGTTGTTGCCCCAACGGCCCGGGTGTCACTTCCCACTTGGGAAGAAGGGGTGTTTTGGAAAACCAACCCTTCTCTCCAATTGAGGGTCCCCCAAACTTTTCTGGTTCTTTCTTTTCCCCCACCTTCTCCTCCACTGGCTTTGGCTACCGGGCAGCTACTACGGCCTGACCGTCTGGTTCCCAGACATGATTAAACACCTCCAGAATGTGGAATATGCCTCCCGCACAAAGGTCTTTAACAACGAGACATTCAGACACATCACCTTCAACTTCACCCTGGAGAACCAGATCCATCGCCGGGGGGAGTACTTCAATGACAAGTAGGTCTGCTTCAGAGGCTGCCCCCCATTCCACACCCCCAGGTCAGCGCAGGCTCCGTCAGTGCAGAGGTGAGGCTGAGGGCCCAGCATCAGAGCTGGATGCTTCTTTCAGCCGCACCATCTCTGGGCTGCCCAGTCTTTTCCCAGGCAAGGAAAGGGCTGGGCTACCACGCTGCAAAGTCTCCAAAAGCAGAGATGCTTTTCAGGCGCATTTTTGTAACAGGTAGAAACACACATCATGCCACATCAGAGGAAGCCACATTAGGGCTTAGTAGCAGGTGTGAATTAACCAGTGGATCCTCAACCTCCTCACCCCCCCACCCTGGAACAGGTTTATTGGCCTGAAGATGAAGTCGGTCTCCTTCATTGACTCTTTGTTTGAAGAGTGCTACTTTGAGGATGTTACATCAAGCAATACTTTCTTCAAGAACTGCACTTTTCTGGCCACCGTCTTCTACAACACAGGTAATGTGTCTGAGGGGGCCCAGAGCTGCTCCCGGTGGGGGTCCTCGGGAAGCCTCTGTCATCCCTCCTGCCTCAGCTGGGCTTCCACAAAGAGCGGCTCAAACTCTTTGTTGCTGCTGCTGCTGCTGCTACCTCAACCTCACATCCCCTGTGAAGTCACAGCCTCTGCTCTGCTGCTGCTTATCTGACCCTACTGAAGACAGAGCAGTTGTGAAATCTGAACCGGTTGACTACCGGTTCGCTGGCTGCGCATACGTGCTGCACACCAAATGCGCACTGCATGCCAAACACGCACTGCGTGCACACATGCATAGTGCACACCACGCACCAAATGCAAGGTGCACACGTGCGTGCACGCAGCACACACCAAAAGGAGGCATGGGATAAGTAGAACAGCGCACACGGGGAGGGGGTGATCAGCTGGGGTGCGCAATCGTTTTTTTTACTTTTAAAAACATTTTTTTACAATCTGTTCGCCCAAATAGGTTGTAAAAAAACCGCTTTTAAAAGAAAAAAAAGGCTCTGACAATCGCGCAGCTCAGCTGTGATTGTCAGCCTTTTTTTTTACTTTTGAAACCAAAAAAGCAAAACCTTCTGCGCATGTGCAGAGGGTACAAAACACATTACTTCCTGGTTAAAACCAGGAAGTAACGACAATTGGGCGGCCGGGCGGAGCCTCATGCTGCGATCACTACCGGTTCGCCAAACCACCTGCCATGATCACTACTGGATCGGGCAAGCCGGTCCAAACCGGGAACATTTCACCCCTGAGACAGAGGAAAAGGTGGCTCAGAAGAGTCTCCCAGCATGGAAAGACATAGGCAGGTGTGCTCACCGGCGAGGGGAGAGCTGTTGGCAGAAGCCTGCAAGCAATCCAGAAAGGTTATTTACGGGACCACCTGCTATCACCAATAGCCTCCCACCGACCAGTACGCTCCCATAGAGAGGGGCTCCTCCGGGTGCCGTCGGCCAAACAATGTCGACTGGCGGCCCCCAGGGGGAGAGCCTTCTCTGTGGGGGCACCTACTATCTGGAACGAGCTCCCCCCGGAGATACGGAGGATCCCGGATCTGCGTACCTTCCGTCGCGCCCTCAAGACCTTCCTATTTCATCAAGCCGGCCTGACCTAAGTCTTTCCCCTTTTTAAATGGAAATTTTAAATCTGGTTTTAAATTATTGGGGTTTTTTAATTTGTTCAGCCAAATTATTTTAATTCGTTTTAATCTATTTTAAATTTTGTATTTATATGGCTTATTCTATGGCTGTTCACCGCCCTGAGTCCTTCGGGAGTAGGGCGGTATACAAATTCAATAAAAAAAAGGGGGGGGGGTCCTGAGAGATCTCGGACGGGCACTCGCAGATGGGTTCCTGGGTGGGCCAAGGGCTGGCTTGAGCAGATGGGGGAGGCGGGGAGGATTTGGGATCTGGCCATTAGGGGGCGGAATCTGCCGGGTTTCTTTAGGGAATGGGCCTAAGCCCAGGCCTCTCGCCCACCCCCAGACCTCTTTGAGTACAAGTTCATCGACAGTCGGATCATCAACAGCACCTTCCTGCACAACAAAGAAGGGTGCCAGCTGGATTTCAGTGACGACAACAACGCTTACATGATCTACTTTGTCAGCTTCCTGGGCACCCTGGCTGTGCTGCCGGGCAACATCGTCTCTGCGCTCCTGATGGACAAGATCGGGCGTCTTCGCATGTTGGGTGAGGGGCCTCCCTTTTGGCAAATGCTTGGGGGGGGTATCAGCCCTCCCTCTCAGCAGGTGGTCCTGGGGGCCGAGTGAGGTGGGTGGCCCCTTTTCAGCTCTGGGACCGGCTGTCAAGGGGCCAACCGGTCAGTCATGTGGCGGGCTGCTTTAGGATCCGGAGTGGCGCTGGACTCCTTTTGAGCTCTGCCTGTGGGTGTCAGGCGGCCCAACAGGATCTGTCCGGGTCGGGCTTTGAAACCAGCCACGGGGATTCCTGATCTGGCCAGGACTTCACGGTGGAGACAAAAAGGTTTCTGGGCCTGCCCGTTTTTCACGATGAGGTCTAGAAAGAGACCTTGGTGAGCTAATGCTTCTCCTCCTCCTCCTCCTCCTCCTCCTCCTCCTCCTCCTCCTCCTCCTTCTTCTCTACTCTGCCGCCCTGCCTCCTCCGACCAACACAGCCGGGTCGAGTGTCATGTCTTGCGTCAGCTGCTTCTTTTTGTCCTTCGGCAACAGCGAGTCAGCCATGATTGCCCTCCTCTGCTTGTTTGGCGGGGTCAGCATTGCCTCGTGGAATGCCCTGGATGTCCTCACAGTGGAGCTGTACCCCTCGGACAGAAGGTGAGGCTCCCCCGACATGCCCTCTAGAAGGTGTGGGGGGGGGGGGAGCAGACAGAAGAGCTGGGGAATGGGTCTCACCTACACTGGGTGTCGGTGGGTGTGTCGTACAGAAGGGTTGGCAAAAATGCCTGTGGCTTTCTGCCCAATATGGTTGTCCAGCAGAGGTGGGTTTCTGACCAGTTTTGAGTAGTTCAGAGAACTGGTAAATACCATCTCTGACTGGCCCCGCCCCCATCTATTCTCTGCCTCCCGAATCCCAGCTGATCAGGAGGAAATGGGGATTTTGCAGTAACCTTCCCTTGCCATGCCATGCCACGCCCACCAAGCCACACCCACAGAACCAGTAGTAAAAAATTTTGAGACCCACCACTGGTGCCCGGGGCCCCTTCTAACTGCCCCTGTGAGCCTGTTCGGGGAGGGGCCTGCTCCTTCGGGCACCTTCTGTGCTTCTGCCACTGATAGGCTCCTGGTGGCTTTACTCTTAACTGGAGGGTGATCCCTCCTGGCCCCTGGAATCAAAAGGGATGGGGAGACCCAGGGAAAGCTCTGCCCCCACAAAAGCCTTCCACTATCCCTTCTTCCTCTTCCTCCTCCTCCTCATGGCCTCCCCCTCCCTGCTTCCAGGACTACCGCGTTTGGGTTCCTCAACGCTCTTTGCAAGCTGGCGGCGGTTTTGGGCATCAGCATCTTCACGTCGTTTGTGGGCATCACAAAAGCCGTGCCCATTTTGCTGGCATCAGCGGCGCTGGCCGTGGGCAGCTCCCTAGCCCTGAAGCTGCCGGAGACCCGGGGGCAGGTGCTGCAATGAGAGCGAGCCCCTCGGCACTCTTCTGCCCCCACGCCCCCGCCCCCACCCGGGGGAGATTTAGCGTTGTAGACACTGTGACTGTCTTGTTGTACCATTTCAGTGGGAAATCTGTCTTCGCTTGGGTTTTCTTCCGCAAGCTCACCTGCTCTTTGAGTTCTCCTCACAATCCTTTCTCCCACGGTGCCGAGGTAGACGTGAAGGTGGGGAGGCCAAGCCATGGGAGGTGGGTGGCATTTTACAAGCTAGGCGTTAGCAAACGTAACACAAAACTTTGTCTTCTGCAATCTCCTTTCCTGCTTCTAGATCATGGTTTCCACAAGTCTGTGTATATGTGAATATGACTTCTACTTGTCCAGTGAAGTAAGACTACAACTCCCACAGCTAACAATGAGGGATAGAAGCAGGGATCCACATAGTACAAGCACACAAGCAGATGCATTTCGGGCTCTGCTGGCGTTTGAATTGGAGGCGTAGCTTCCCTCAAAGCCTGGTGGGCATGCACACACACCCCCACCCCCCCGCAGCACAACTTTTTCTTGGGAAAAGGGTTTTATAAGGAGTGTTTTAACTTGCAGCGTGTTCTTTTTTTCTTGCATTGGTGCTTTTCAAGAGGTGGCCCCTCCCACCTTCTGGGCTGATCCAGGACCCCCTTGGCCTCTCCTGGCTGTGGGTGAGTCACCTCAGTGGGGAGGGAAACCTCCCTCAGCTGTTTAGTTCCTGAAAGAAAAGAAGGTGGCCAGAGCCAGAACTTGCTTCCTTCCTTCTTCCGCCTGAACTGGGGCATCCAAGCACAACTTGGGAGGAGTTAAGCAGAAACGTTTTCTTGCATTTGCCACGAATAGCCCAAAAGAGCAGAAAATGCCGCTCCCAAGCGAAGCAGCTGAGTGCCCGAGCGGCAGGCAGATCTTGGACCAAATGAAGGGATTTTATGTAGCCTGATGCTGCAAGGCGGGAGCCCCCCCTTCCCCCCCCGGCTCTTCCCTAGCCTGGGACCCATTCTGTCTTTCAAAGGCTGGCTAGTTACAGGATTCTGAGTCTTGTGCATTTTGCCATCTTGTACCAAAAAGAGACTTCCCCCCTTGCACCCCATCCCTTTCCCCCTCCCCTCCTAATTGGTGGGACCACTAGGGAGGATGGCCCCAGTTCCTTTCACTCCCTGCAGCAACGATGGTGGTTCCTTCTTTATTGGGAAGAGCAGCTGGGTGTCTTTTCTTCTTCCTCTTCCAAGCCTCAAACCTCTCCAAATGCAAAAAGCCACATTTTCTTGTAGGGTGGGGAAACGGACCCCCCCCCCATCTTGCTGAGCAAACCTTACCCGATGAAATCGCGCCCTCCCTGCTGCTTCCAGACCTCAAGCCTCCCTGGGTTTAGTTCCCCTCCCGTGTTCTGGTGTAGGTGGGCTTCTGAACAAAACCAAGACACAAACCATATGTAGCTCTGTCTGTGCGCAAAACCAACTGACAAAAACTTTGTGCCGTGGTGTAGTTTTTAGATGTTTGTAAAGAACAATTAAAAAAAAACAGGAAAAAACCAACCCATAATGTCAGCTGTAGTCTCTGGATCATTTCATTTTGTATAAACAAACAAGCCAAGAATGCTGGTTAGATAGGAGAGTTATTTTAAATGTCATTGTGAGAAACAGAGAATTTTTTTTTAAAGAAAAAAAGATGCTTTGGCTAATATGTGTATACAGATAGTTGGAGAAGGAAATCTGGATGTTTGGCTGAATCGAGCCATGTTCCCACAACCACCATGATGAACTTGTAGTTAACAACAATCCATGTAAAAAATGGAGGAAAATAAAAGATTGAAAAATCTAATGATCTTCCCTGGTTGAATTCTGCTTTTTAATAATCAGAAAGAAATGTCCATTTCACAGGCCACTTTTTCGGAGGGAGCCAAAGGACCTTTTTAAAGAAAGCCAAATCAGTTGGCAGAAAAGCAGAGCCTTTGGGAGGGGTGGGGTGTTAGACTGGAAGGGGGGGGTTTGCCCAGACAAGAGGCAGCAAGGCTGGCGTTCGGGCTTTCCTGCCATCGGTCAGGGAGCTCCAGTGCTGGCCGAGTGGGGGCTCCTCTAAGGGTCCACTGGGCCCCCTCCTACTTGATGAGGGATGCTGTTTTTGGTCTGTGCTATGGCCTCCCTGCCAACCTTCTGGGGTGGTGCCTGGGTTAAGCTGCAATCCCCACTAGAGGCCATTTAACCAACATTTCCGCCAGAGCGCAGGGCGAATGAGTGCCAGGGAGCAAATGGCTATTTGACCCTACTGTCGTTTCAGCCAGCGCTCCTTTCTGGGAACCCTTTGCCACGGGGTGGGAAAGAAATCACGACCCTCTCCCCCTCATCTGGGGAGGAACAGCTCCCCCCCCCCAATAACCACCTACCTCCCCACAAAACTGAGCAGACAAAGGGAGGAAAGGCCAAGGCCTTTAATAGGCTTCAGCAGACACCGCACAGGCCTCTTTAGGGCAGGGGAGCGAACCAAGCAAGCGGGCACAAACCGTGGCAGGTGGCGCCCAGGGCTGCTCTGGGCAGCTCAGCCCGGAAGGAGGCATCGACTCTGGGGGAAGGGAAGGCGAGGCGTGCGGGGACCCGCCGAGGAGGCTGCCGTCAGGGCTCCCCCTGGCCCTCTGGCCCGGCTTCCCCCCGCCCCGTCGTCTTCCCCAACTTGTCGGCCACGTGCGGGTCGTGCTTGGCCCCTCCCAGGCACGGGGGGCCCTGGCTGGCTCTGGAGCTCTTCTCCCACTGCTGCGGGGTCTTGGCCTGGATGGAGAGGGAATGGACGGGGCCGGCCAGCTCTTCCTGGAGGAGCTCATTGACCAGCCGGTGCCGGTGGATGAGCGAAAGGCCCTCGAAGCGCCGGCTGGCCACCACCACCCGGAAGTGGGTCTCGGAGCCGCGGGGCACGGCGTGCAGGTGGCTGTCGTTGAGGACCTCCAGGTGGAGGGGCTCCAGCGCCGCCTGCAGCTTGGCCCGGATGCCCGACTCCACCGGCTTCTCCACGGCCGAGCCGCTCAGCGCCGCGCGCCCGGCGGAGAAGGCCGGCCAGCGGAGGGCACGGCCGAGGGCCGGCAGGCTGGAGGGGACCATCGGCGAGTCGGCTGGAGGAGCTGCAACAAACACGAAGGCCGGAGGGTCGGCGTTCGCTCTCCACGACCCCGCCAGCGGTGGGCAGCCCAAAGCGGCAAGGGCCGCCCGCGACCGGAGCGCAGGAAACCCGGCTGGGCGGCCGCGCGCAGAGCGCCAAGGCCAGCCCGGCGGACCGAAGGTTTGCAGCCGCCCCGCCCCCGACTTCGGAAGGGCGCCGGGAGCCCCGCCGCGGGGACGGTTGCAAGGGGCCCCTGCGCTGGCCCGGCACCGCCCAAGGTCACTCACCTGCCGCGTCCCACCACGGAGATCGACCCCCCCCCCTCCAAACCGCGTCCCTTCCTGGGCTGCGCGCTGAGCCCGCCTCGCCGCTGCCGAGAAACCGCGTCCCCGCCAGCCCGAGGGGCGCCAACGGCACTACACTTCCCGGCAGCCTCGAGGAGCCGCCCCCTTTTTTCGCGCTCTGTTGCATTCTGGGAGCCGTAGTCTTGGCTGGGCGCGATGGGGAAAAGCCGGTTTGGGGCCGCGGAGGTGCTGTCGTGGCCGCCCGGAGTGGGTTGGTGGGAACCCCACATCGCGTAGCCTTTGCGGCCAGGCGCCCCGAACTACAACTCCCATCATGCTCAGCCAGCTGTAGGGCTATCTCTCCCTTCGCTTCGTCTCACCTGTATATGGAGCGCTGGTCCGCCGTTCTTTTCTTTCTCCCTGAGCTGAGCGCGCCGTGTCTCCGGGAAGGGGCCATTATGACCTCACTGCGCCGATCCGGACACCGCGCAGCCTCCTCCAGCGGAAAGCGCCTCTCTGGCGTCCGCCCCTGGTCTCCAGGTGTGCCGCAGGTAGATTTCCCTTCTGCAGCGTCTGTCAGCGCCCCTCCTGGTCCTCAGCAGAAGATTCCCTCCCGGGCCTCACCTACGGCCAGGTGCAACGCACACATCCCATATTCCCCACCCCTCCCGAGACCGGACTAACCCCATCAAGGGACCCCGGAACCGGCGCAGGCCCGGATGTGTCCACCAGGTGGCGAGCGAGCCTTTCTTGAGCTTTCGGCCAGGCCGGCCCGGTTCCCGCGAACGGGTCTCCAACCTGCTGGGACAAAACCGCTTGTCCAGCAGGAGAAAAGAGGTCATTGCTTCCTGCTTCTGTCCCCCACACCCCGCAAGCTCCTCACCACCACCCTGCACTCTCCTCAGTGAGGTGATCTGAACAAGCCCAGTCCAAGCTGAGGCCCATGACTGGGGCAGCCCCTAGCCCCCCCCCCCGCCCCCCATCTCAGCCAGTCCCAGAAAGAAGCACAAGATCTGAGCTGCTCCACCCTGCCTGGGAGGCACGGAGGAGGTCCGAGGTTTGACTGTCACTTCTGCACAAGTGTCCATGTTGTGACCTCAGGCAATGTTCCTGTTAACATTTTGAGCATGATACCTTTGAGGGGGATGAGGCTTCTTTGCTCAATGCCTCCTTCAGCCCTGTCTCCCCCGGATCTTCTGTCTTTCTCGGGCTGCAGGACAGAGAGGCTTGTAACCCTCCGTGTCTCTGAGAATCTCTAGTCCCGTGATGGCGAACTGATGGCACATGTGCCAGAGGTGGCATGCAGAGCCATGTCTGTGGGCACGCATGCCATCGCCAGCTGCTCTTCTGATTTCTGGCTGGTCTTTGCGGGTGCCAGAGTACCAGAAAACGGCCTGAAAATGGCTCAAAAACCGGCTAAAAAATAGGCCGGTTTTTGGGCCATTTTCAGGCCATTTCCCGGTTGTTTGAAGACGGCCTGAAATATGCCTGAAAACGGCCAAAAGCAGCCCCAAAAACAGGCATGCGCGCACCAGCCAGCTGGTTTTCGGGTTTCCAGCACACGCACATGCATGCACATGTATGTGTGTTCCAGTTTGGGCACTCAGTGCCTAAAAGGTTCGCCATCACTGCTCTAGTCTCTCCATCCACCGTGCAAGATCCCCACCTAATAGGGTCACCAGCTTCTTGGGCAGCAGCCCTTAAACCCGCCTGGTTCTGTTTCGAGCTAGCTCCAGCACCTGGGTGGGTGTCATCTTTTGAGAGCCAAAATCTCCTTGGCTGAGGCTTCCAAGCTTTTGAATCCAGCCTGCTGGCGTCTTCTCCCCTGCCTTTCCCCCTCCAACCCTTGAAGCTTCTGGGTGCTCTCTGACCTTGATCATTTTCTTGCAGACTGTTTCATTACCAAAGAGGTAACATCATCAGTGCTGGTCCCAGTGATGTTATCTAGTTTGGGTAATTAAGGTTTGAGATAAGGAAAGCTTGGTCAGCTTTGTTCTGAAATAAACCATAAAGAGAAATCTTTTGAAAGCCCCCAGGCAGGAACAGGAAGCCCCCCAGGTTCCAGCACAAATTTATAGTCATCACCCTAAGAAGCCTCGGGTCCCCTATCTGTGGGACTTTCCTGCAATGGCTTTGCAAATGAGCCCTTGTCCTGCCCCTCCCTGTCAGTTAAGGGTTGTCCCTGCTTCCTTTCCCAATAAAAGCGAGCATCTCCCTATCTGGGGAAGCTGATGTCCCCTCCCTTCCTGAGTGCAGCAGCCACAAAAGCAAATCCCTGGCTAATTTGGGGAAGGGGGTTCCCAGTCAGCAGATGATGCTCATTCCGCAGCCACTCAGTCCTCCAGGAGCAAAATTCACATTTCACACAGCCTGGATTTCCAGGGTTCCTTTTATCAAGGTGGTCTTAAGAGTTGGGGGGCTGGGGTGGGCTGGCTGGAGAGATCAAGGCCTTTGTTTCCAAATAGCTAGTGAGTGCTGGAGTCCTCGCTTGTCCTAGATGATGTGGGGGAACTCCTTTTGAAGCCCACTCAGTGGGGCACAACTGCCCTAGAGAGGATTGGCCTCCATTGCATCTGCCAGCTCCATATCACACTCCATTTGCTGTCCACAACACAAACATCACCACCACCACCCCGTTGTGACTGCCCCCTCCCCAGGCCGGGTGCAATCCCTTTGGAGTGGCCATTGACCCTATCAGATCCTCTGCTGTCGCTGGGGCCCAGAGGATGGGGGTCGGGGGGGGGGAAAGAAAGATGGGATGTGGGCCGCCTCTTGTTAGCTCAGCTCCTCCTCCAGCCAAGGCATCAAAGCCCCTGTGTCACTCTGGGCCTGCTGTCCTTTTGGTCTCCCAGGACTCTCTTGTGAGAAGGAGGAGGAAATGAATAATCCCGTTTTTCTTTTTTTAATATGCTCCTCTGGAGCTAAGATTCCTTTGGCTTTTCCTGCTGCTGGGCTTCTCGGGTGTTGAAGTGAGTGAGGATGGCGCTGCAGACGCCCTCCAGCTCCTTCTTCCGCTCCTCGTAGGCCTTCTTGGGCGCAAGCCGGTTGTCCTCCATCCACGCGGCTGCCTCCTCGCATATTTCCAGCAGCCTCCGCTTGGCCCGGTCGTCCAGGGATTTCTCCGCCGCCGCCCTCTTGAGCTGGAGGGTGCTGGCCTCCAAGGCATTGAGGGCTTCCAGCTTCTCCTCCTCCAATTTCTCCTGCGCTCGATGTTCCTCCTCCTCCTGGAGGATTCTCTCCATCTCTTCTCGATCCAGCCGGCCCCGGGTGTTGGCGATGGCGAGCTCTTTCTTGTTGCCCGTGTTTCTTTCCGTGGCTGAGACAGTGAGGATGTTGTTGTGGTCGATCTGAAAGGTGACTACAATCATTGGGACACCTCGTGGTGCTGGTTGAAGGCCACTCAGGGTGATGGTGCCCAGCAGACGGTTGTGCTTGGTCAGCATCCGCTCCCCTTCATAGATCTGCAGGAAGAGGCTGCTCTGCTGGTCTTCCGTGGTGGAGAAGTTCCTGCTCTCTCTTGTGGGAATGGGAGAGTTGCGCTTGACCACTACGTCCATCACGCCTCCCACCGTCTCCAGCCCCAAGGAGACAGGGGTCACCTCCAGGAGGAGAAGGTTCTGTAGGTTTTGGTATCGGTGGCCCGTCAGAACGGCAGCTTGGATGGCTGCGCCATGGGCCACCACCTCCTCGGGGCTGATGCTTTTGCACAACCTCTGTCCGTCAAAGAATTTGGACAGGAGCCTCTGGATCATGGGGATGTGCGTGGAGCCTCCCCCAAGCCCAATCTCGTGCACCTGGCTCTTCTTGAGCCCTGCTTCCTCCAGCACCTGCTGGACCTGAACCATGGTGGCCTGAAAGAGGTCGCAACACAAATCTTCGAAGCAGGCCCGGGTGACCGTGGTGTGGAAGTCAATGCCCTTGTAGAGCGAGTCAACGGAGATGGTGGCTGTCGTGTTCGAACTCAGGGTCTGTTTGGCCCTCTTACAGGCTGCCTTCAGTCTCTGCATCGCCTTCCTGCTCTCAGCGGGATCCTCCTGAAACTTGTCCTTGAACTCTTGGGCGAGCTGGTTGGCTAGCCTTTGGTCAAAATCCTCCCCCCCCAAGTGGGAATCCCCTGCTGTAGCCACCACTTCAAAGACACCATCCTGGGCAGTGAGGATGGAGACATCAAAGGTGCCCCCACCCAGATCAAAGATGAGGATGTTTCTCTTCCCCTTACGTTGGCGGGTCTCCTTGAGCCCATAAGCCACCGCAGCTGCAGTGGGCTCACTGACTAAACTCAGGACGTGGAGCCCCGCAATTGCCCCTGCATCAATGGTGGCCTGGCGCTGGGCATCACTGAAGTACGCTGGGACCGTGATGACAGCCTGGGTGACCGGGCGGCCCAAGGAAGCCTCGGCTACCTGCTTCAGCTTGTAGAGCACCATGGCGGAGATCTCTTCGGGATACAAAACCTTCTCCACTCCTCGGTGGGACACCTGGACTTTGGCCTTGCCGTTGCCAGCCTCCACCACGTGGTACGGCCAGTTCTTCAGGCACAACTGTACTGACGGGTCGTCGTACCTGCGGCCAATCAGCCGCTTCACGTTATAGATGGTGTTTTCTGGGTTGAGGCTGGCCTGTAGTTCTGCTGGTTCCCCCACCAGGCGCTCCCTCTCAGTGAAAGCCACACAGCTGGGGGTAGTGCGGCTGTTGTGGTCATTGGCCAGGATCTCCACCCTCCCCCTCTGGCAGACTGCCACACAGGATTTTGTGGTGCCCAGGTCAATCCCCACGGCTGGACCTTTGGGGCAAATTCTGGCCGTGTCTAGTCTCAATGCAGAGGGAGCCTCTGGTCTGGAGGTGGGCCTGGGCGCGTCTGCATGGCTGAGGTCAGCTCCCATAGGTGGCTCTTTCCCTGAGCAGCCCCTGGCCTTCTGCCAATGATGGAAAATTGGCAATCCCAGGGGGCAGCTCTTCTTGGGCCCTGCGCCCCCCCCCACTCCTCCTCCTGGCCTTTTCTTCAGAGGACAGACACCCTTCCCCCATCACTGTGCATGTCACAATGGGCCCCTGGGGCCTGTTGGGGGTCTCGGTGTCCCCAGCAGATGGCAGCCCCTTTCTTCTTCTGTTTCCCAGGGGAGATTCTGCTAGAGAGCCCACCACTGTTTCCACCCGGAGAAGATGGGCCAGGGGGGCTTTTCTCTTGGGACAGCATCTTGACTCCCTGCTTCCAGCCACGTTGGGGGAAGCGGACAGTGCTGGGCCTCCTGGGTAAGTGCAATTGCCTTTGGGCAAGGGGTCTGGCTGTATTTTTTGTTCCTGATCCCAATCCCATTTGTGGTGGGTTTCAGAGCCAGGCAAGACAAACAAAATCCTTAAACGGGACAGAGAACCCACCCCACATCTGGAGAAGGTGAACTAAGCACTCTGTTCAAAAACATCTAGAGAAAATAAGGATACACTGACATAAAGCAAGACTTTTGAAAGTCCAGGTGGGCTCCATCCTTGAGCTGTAGTGGTGGTCCTGGGAGAGGAAGGATCACCTCCTAGACTGTGTCAAGAGCCAGACAAAGGGAGAGCAAGCCGAGCTGTGTGGCTCTTGTGTTCTTGCAGTTTTGAGAAGGTGCCTTGTGGTGCCACCTTGGAGTGGACTTGGCCCTCTACTTAGGCCAGGGCAGGCGACTTTGGCCAGCTAGGCAGCCACTCGGAGGATTTGCCTGGCCCGCCCTTCACGCCTCTTCTCTTGCTTTGGCCTTCCTGCTAAGCCTCAACTTGGACTTGGACTCTGCTCATGTGACTTGCTGATGGGCTGATCTGGGCTTAAAAGCCACTAGTGAGAAACTAATAGTCAGAGAGGGACTTCTTTTTTACCCATAGTTTTAATGCGCCCTTTGGGTGGAACAATGTACTCTGGCACTCGGCCGATTCATTCCCTGTCTTCCTTTGGCTCAGTGGCCTCGGGGTCTCCTTCTGCCCGCTCTTCTGCCACCTCGCCTGGGCCGGTGTAGACCGAGTCCCAGGCCTCTTCCAGGTCCTTCTGCCGCTTCTCACATTCTTCTTTCTCTGCCAGGGGGTTCCCCTCCAGCCAGGAGGCAGCACCGTCACACATTTCCAGCATCCTCCTCTTGGCCTTCCCATCCAGGAGCTGCTCTTCCGCCACCCTCTTGAGCTCCAGGGTGCAGGACTCCAAGGAGTTCATGGCTTCAATCTTTTCCTGCTGGTTCAGGTCGTTTGCCCGGAATTCCTCCGCTGTCTGCACAATCGTCTCTATTTCCTCCTTGCCCAGCCGTCCGCGGGTGTCTGAGATAGTCAAGTGGCTGATGTTCCCTGTTTCCACATCCTTGGCTGAGACAGTCAGAATGTTGTTCTCGTCGATAGAGAAGGTGACCAGGATGACCGGGACCCCACAGGGGGCTGGGGGGATGCCCTTCAAGGTGAACATGCCCAAGAGGTGGTTGTGTTTGGTCAAGGCCCGCTCGCCCTCATACACCATGAACAAGATGGTGTCTTGGTCGTCCTCAGTCGTGGTGAACTCCATGACCTCTCTTGTTGGGACAGGTGAGTTGCGTTTTATGATGGTTGCCATGACGCCTCCTTGAGTATTGATTCCCAGAGACAAAGGGGTGACATCCAGAAGAAACATATTCTGCATCTTGGCCGTCCGGTTGCCCGTCAAGATGGCGGCCTGGACGGCTGCCCCGTAAGCCACAGCTTCATCAGGGTTAATGCCTTTGTTCAGCTCCTTGCCATTGAAGAAGTCCTTCAGCAGCTTCCGGATCTTGGGGATGCGGGTGGAGCCCCCAACCAATACGATGTCCTTGATATCCCCTTTGCTCATCTTGGCGTCTCTCAAGGCCCTTTCAAGGGGCTTCAGGGTGGCTCGAAATAGATCGGAGCAGAGGTCCTCAAACCGTGCCCGGGTGAGGGTGGTGTGGAAATCTACCCCTTGAAAGAGGGAGTCCACAGAGATGCTGGCACTGGTGCAGGAACTCAAGGTGCATTTGGCCCTCTCGGCAGCCATCTTCAACCTCTGCAGAGCCTTCTTGTCCTGATGGAGGTCCCTCCTATGTTTCTTCTTGAACTCCTCTGCAAGGTGGGCCACCAACCTCTGGTCAAAGTCCTCCCCACCCAGGTGGGTGTCTCCTGCAGTGGCCTTGACTTCAAAGATGCCATCTTCCACGGAAAGTATAGAAACATCAAAGGTGCCTCCACCCAGGTCAAAAATAAGGATGTTTCGGCCACCTGCCTCTTGGTGCCTGGCATCCAGGCCATAGGCAATGGCAGCTGCCGTGGGCTCGTTCAGCAGCTTTAGGATCTGGAGGCCCGCAATGACTCCGGCATCAATGGTGGCCTGCCGCTGGGCATCACTGAAGTAGGCGGGCACTGTAACAATGGCTTGGGAAACAGAATAGCCCAGGTAGGCCTCAGCTGTTTGCTTCATCTTGGCCAAAACCATGGCGGAGATCTCCTCAGGGTAGAAGGTCCGTTGTTTGCCTTTGTGGGTGACTTGGACTTTTAGCTTCTCCTCGTGGCTCACCACAGTAAATGGCCAATGTTTCATGTCCTCCTGGACGGCGGCATCCTCATACTTGCGGCCAATCAGCCGCTTGGCATCGAACACCGTGTTCTGGGGATTGAGAGGGGCCTGGCTCTTTGCCGGGTCCCCAATCAGGTATTCTGTGTTGGTGAAGGCCACGTAGCTCGGCGTAGTCCGCTTCCCTTGGTCATTGGCGATGATCTCTACTTTGTCGTGTTGACAGACAGCCACGCAGGAGAAGGTGGTTCCAAGGTCAATCCCAATAGCCAGGTCATGTTGCTTAGGCATGGTGATATCCCAGAGGGTGACCGACTCAGGAGTGGAAGGAAGTGACCGTTCTCATGAGAGAGGCAGGTGTCTCCCCTTTTCTTTTGCCCCTTTTCTAGGACCAAAAAGCTGGACGACTAGGGCTTAGATTTTTCCTAGGGATCATGGCATCATTTTCCTTGCCTAGAGCTGGGCACTTGGGCCTCTCCTTGCTCTGAGGGTCCCCAGCCTTCCTTTCCAACCGATGTGATGACTTCACCATCAGACATCACAAAGGGGTTTGAACTGACAGCACTTCTTAAGCCTGAGTCACCTCCTTCTATGGCTCACCTGCTTCTTGGGTGGCATCCAAGGCCCCGTTCATCACAGGCTGTCGCTTCCAGACGAATGGTCAGCAGGTAAGCTGGAGAAGCCCTAGTAGAGGACCTGGAGGCTGGGGAAGGAAAGCTCTCTTGGGGAGGATCAGCAGCCACCCTGGCTAGAGAAAGGGGGACAAGGCAAAGACTGCAAGGGCTCAAGGAAAGGCATTTATTTATGCATTTGATGCACAGCTTAACGGCCCTGCCGGTCCTCAGTGAAGAGCCGGTTCAAGCTGTTGGTTTTGTGCTGAATGCCGTCCAAGCTGAGCAAGACTCCAGAGGCTCCAGCATTGCAGTAATGCAGAATAGAATAGAATAGAATAGAATAGAATAGAATAGAATAGAATAGAATAGAATAGAATAGAATAGAATAGAATAGGAATTCTTTATTGGCCAAGTGTGATTGGACACACAAAGAATTTGTCTTGGTGCATATGCTTCTCTGTGTACATAAAAGAAAAGATACATTCATCAAGAATCATAAGGTACAACACTTAATGATAGTCATAGGAAAACAGTCAATATAAATCGTAAGGATACCAGCAACAAGGTTACAGTCATACAGTCATAAGTGGAGGAGATGGGTGGTGGGAACAATGAGAAGATTAATAGTAATGCAGACTTAATAAATAGTTTGACATTTACTAAGGGAATTGTTGAGGGAATTATTAGTTTAGCAGAGGGATGGCGTTCGGGGAAAAACTGTTCTTGTGTCTATGGGGCTCCTGTGACGGCTGTGACCTCTGGGGAGGAAGGGGAATGTTTTCCCAGGAGCAGCCTTGATAGACACGTCTTCAGTGGGAGGCTCAGCCATTGCCATTCGCATGTGGAGCAAATGGGAGGAACCTCCGGATGGGGCCACATGACAGTGCTTCATGACAGTGCAAGGGGTGTGTGTGTGTGTGTGTGTGTGTGTGTGTGTGTGTGTGCGCACACACTTCAGCTTGGAAAATCCCTTGTCTTGTCCATTCCCTTATTCCTCTTCTGAATGCAGGCATCAGGCCCATAGTGGAGACTCATCATCATTCCTCCTCAGAAGGAGATCAAAGGCTATGTGTGGGGACGCACCTCCCACCCAGGAGTCAGCCGAGACGGTTCTCCAGAGACACCAGGCGGCTGCCGTGTGCCGGAATCTCCACCTGGCTCCATCTGCACAGTCTTTTTTTGGCTCTCTCCTCGCCCCCACCCTCAGGACTTTGACTCCCCCCACCCAGGGGTGACAGCCGCAGAGGAACAGGTGCGCCTGTCTCTTGATTTATCTGTTGCAGCCCCCTCCTCTCAAAAGCGAGGGAGGCAGAGGGTCCTGTGGGTCTGCAGCCGGCTTTCACAACTTTTGCACAAACTTCCTATCCATGGGTTTGAACCAGCTCCACTGCCAAAGCTCCTGCCCCAGATCTCTGGAGGAAAGGAAAGGACCCAGGGTTGAGGGAGGGTCTCTATCACCAGCCCAACTCTACGCTGCTTGTGATCTTCGGAGTGTCCTGCTCACCTTCTCCAGAACATCCTTCTGCCTCAAGAGGAAGTGCTGGCTGACGATGGCCTGAAAGGGGCTCCCCAAACTCCATGCTGCTCACAAGAAGAACTTGAGGTTCACCCCTAGTGAGGAGACTCTGGCTTCTGGCCGTTTGGCAACCCAGAAGCAGACAGACCCTCTTCTGACCAGCTCTTGTCCCTCTTTGGGGACAGCAGATAGGAAGATTGGGACAGGGGGTGGGGTGGGGGTTGGTCGGGGGCAGGAAGGAGAGCTGCAGACACACACAAAACGGGTGTTGGAGGATTTGACACCCTGACTGCCTGTATCCAGTGACCATGGGAAGAAGAGCACCCCCTCCCGGCTTCTCCGTTGAAATGGTTTTTGTTTCAAATGTTTAAATCCCACCAGGATCTTCTGGTTGGATCGAACCTTTTCCCACTGCCTCAAAGCTGGCTTGTGAGAGACAATCAGCCCCAGGATGCAAAGTCCCCTCCTTTTATCACGCGACCCAGTGTAGACGTTCAGATGCCTAGAAAGGCACACAGAGGGAAGAAAACTCTACTTAAGGACACGCTGGAGTTCTTTAGAGCCTTCACTTGCTCGTGTATATTCTGCACACACCAATTGACATATGTGCAAATATGCAAGAGAGTTGAGCCTAAAATACCTCCCCCCCCCAATTTGGCTTAGGGGACCTGAAATAGCAAAGCCTATTTACAGCCTCTGCCTTGGTTGCTGCCTCTGGGGTAGGGATCGGGTTGCAGGGCCTGCAGCCGCTGCCAAAGATCCTTTTTTCTCCCTTCCACAAAATGCCCATAGCCAGAGCCCCGAGGAAGACACCGGGTGCCCACGCAGGAGACTGGCCAAGGTGCTTTCCAGAGAAGGGCCAGGATTGATCACGCGTGGCCTCCTCCCATCTCCAATGTTCTGGAAAGAGGCAGGTGCTGGGGAGGCCTTCCTTGAAATTGGGCTCTTTCCTGGAGGCCAGGACCAGTGAGGGTGAGCAGCTTCCCTCCAAGGCTGAATGGATTGGAGTGAGGGATCCCCTTGCTTGCCAAGGCTGCCACAGCTATGCCTCCCGGGCAGAGGCTTCCTCCTAAAAATGCTCTTCCTCCTCCTGTTCTGTAGATACGGTAAGAGGAGGGAAGGTGGGAGGGGTGGGCTCTTTGCTGTTCCTTGAGGGCGCCTGGCACTGTGCACTCACCACAGCGGCCCTTTCGTTCCACACAGTGCAAGCCCGCTGCAGGATCCTGCGCTGCAACTCAGAGTATGTGGCTTCCACACTCCCCCTGCGGGCTCCTGGTAGGAGGGCAGCCCACTGCCTGGCCCTGCGTGCCTACGCCCGCTGCACCCGCCACACAGCCCGCACCTGCCGCGGGGACCTGGCCTTCCACCTGGCCGTCCACGGCATCGAGGACCTCATGACCCAGCACAACTGCTCCAAGGAGGGGCCCAGCCCAGCACCCCGCCCCCCCCGGCCCCCTGGATCTGGGTCCCCAGACCTCTGCAACTATGAGAAGGCCTTTGCCCACAAGCGCGGCCAGCCCCCCACCTACCAGCACTGCGCTACCTTCGGGGACCCCCACATCCGGACCTTTGGGGACGACTTCCACACCTGCCGTGCGGAGGGCTCCTGGCCGCTGCTGGACAACCACTACCTGTTTGCTCAAGCCACCAACTCCCCCGTGGCCAAAGGATCGAACGCCACGGCCACGAGCAAGGTGACCTGGCAGCAACTGCTCTGGAAAGGGTGGGATGGGAGAAGGGGGTACCTGGGGGCTTGGAGGGAATTCGGGGCTCAGGCCTGCAGTCTGAAAATTCTTCAAGCAGCTGAATTTGGAGACCCCCGGGGTAACTTCCAGGAGTCCCACGGGTGGAGATGGATGGCCAGGGATTGGGGCTTCGGGACAAACCAGAGGGGCGGAAGGAAGCGCCCCCATTCAACCAAATGCAGCTCCCCCTGACTCTGGGGAAGGGGTGCCCTGGGTTGCCTCCTGCAGCTGATGCTGCTGACCTTCCCCTCTTTCCAGATCACCATCATCTTCAAGAACATGAAGGAGTGCATTGACCAGAAAGTCTACCAGGCCGAGGCAGACAACCTCCCGGCAGCTTTTGTGGATGGCTCGGTGAATGGGGGGGAGCGACCTGGAGGGGACAGCCTCAGCATCCTTGAACGGGCTCCTGGGCAGCACGTGGAGATTCGGGCGGCCTACATCGGCACCACCATTGCGGTCCGCCGGGCAGGGAAGCAGCTGTCCTTCTCCATCCGTGTGGCCAAGGAGGTGGCTGGCTCCTTCACTGAGGAGCAGGACCTGCAGCTGTGCGTGGGCGGATGCCCTCCCAGCCAGCGCATCTCCCGGCACCACGGCTGCTGTGGCCACAGCACCATCGCTGCCGAGAAAGCCCGCCGGCTGTGCAAGGAGAATCTGCCAGTGGAGGACGTCTACTTTCACTCGTGTGTCTTCGATGTGGTGGCTTCAGGGGACAGCAACTTCACCCTCATGGCTCGTGGCGCCTTGGAGGATGCCAAGCTCTTCCATCCAGATGCCAAGAAGCTTCACCTCTTCCAGCGTGATGCTGCCCGCCAGGTCGCTACCAGCTCTTTCCTCTGCCTCACCCTGGCCACGATTTTGGTATTTGCATGGGAGGTTTAACTCTGCCAACGTTGGCAGCATCCACAGTGTCTTCCTCCTGAGGCACCAGATACCAAGGCGGGAGGAGGCCTCCGTGAGGGTCTCAGAGACCCTGGCCGGCCTGGCAGCCTCCCTGGACAGAGCCTGAACCTGCCGTTCAGAGCAGTCCCGCTGGGCAATTTCTGCAGCAGCTGAGACTGCTGGGGGGCCGGTCATATCCGTGGGTTTTTTTTTAAGAAAATGCTTCATATATGAAGTGGGAGTCTTTGAAGGGCTTGAAGCAGCATCTCTTGTCTGCTGCAAGTGTTTCTCCCTGGAGGCAGCGAGAGGAAGCCTGGAGAGGTGGACCTTCTTCTTTCCCCCAAGCCCTCTCTGGATGGGGGGCAGCATTGGAAAACCGGTCCAGCTTCAGGCTTCCTTCAGTCACAAGGCAGCCCCACGGGCAGTTTGCTCCAGGTGGGGTAGGGGGGCGGGCGGAGAGTGCCCTGAGCACCCTTTTCTCCCTTTGAGAACAAAGGACTGAAATTCAACCGGGGCCTTTACCTGCATGTGAGAACACAGCCAGTGAGACCAAGTCGCCCTGACCAACCTCTGGCCCACCAACACTCTGGCCTGCTCAGCTTTTCCTCCTGAGCGGCTTTTCCGTTCTCACGCTGGAGAGCTCGGTTCATGTGCCACCCATGCTCAGAATCTATTTCTGCAGACAACCCCCGCCCCCCGCAACCTACCCCCTGTTATTTGTTTCTCGTGCTGCTTTGCTGCTTCTCAACAGGTGAAGCTCAAAATAACGGAGCAGCCTTCCCCCGGCATTGCAAAGACCAAGCTTGGGGGGGTTGGGGGGGTGCACGCGCGCACACGGGGACTGTGGGAGTCACACTGATCCTGCCCTCCCATTCCCTGGCTGGGGCAGGACTGTTGCGCCCCCTTGTGGCATCTGGCTGCATCTGGCTGAGAAGCTGCATCTGGCTGGAAGGGCAAGTTCAGTGGAAGCTGGGGAGAGAGCAGGCTGAGGAACTTCAGAGTTCCTCCCCCTGCCCAAGAATATACAGGTCCCCCCCCACCTCCCATCTGGCTCCTGGGAAGGGGCTTCTTGGAGTCATCCAACACTAATATTTGCTACTGGGATTTTGCTCAAGCCCCAGTTTCCTCTCTGCTTTGGGTCCAAATTGTGAGAAGGAAGGCCGTTCGCTCACTCAGTTCCCACCTTTGGGGGCGAGTATGGATGCCATCAAATTACTGAAGGAAGGGGCATCCTTGCCAAGGAGAGTTGGCATTTCCTCCAGCACCACATCCAGTCTTCTGTCAGCTGCAATTCCTGCATTGAATGGTGGGATGGGATGTCTTCGTTTTGGTTTTGAGTTCTGTAGAAACTGGACGATGCACAGAATAATGTCCCTTCGGAAGATGGATGTTTGTATGTATCTGACTGTGGTCTGAGAAAGCAGAGTCAAATCATGGTCTGGGATTGCCTGAGTAAACAACCTTGGCAGAGTTACTAATATGTCTAAAGAAAATAAATCCAGATATTTATGCGTTACGTACCTTTCCCTTTCTGGTAGCTTCTGTTCTTCTCCCCTCCGCACTCCTGCTGCCTACGGCTGCCCCTTCTTCTATGTCCTGCACTCTGGAAAGAGAGCAAACGGATCTTACTAGGGGTTCTAGGCACCCTTCCCAGAATATTTGCATTGGTATAGTTAACCAAATGCAACTGAGGAATAAAACTATCATAAAAAATAAATGTTAATTCTTCACTGGGAAAAAAAAAATATCAAAGCAAAAGAGCCAGTTGCTACAGCTTTTGAGTTATTCCCATCATCCTTGTAGAAACATCTGGAACATTTGCAAGCCAAGAAGTCCCAGCTAGGCATGCATGGAGTTCGGTCAGCCACCTTTCCCACGCGTGGCAACCATCTGTCTTGCCTAGAAATCAGCTCCTGGATCAACAGGAGGCTCCCGAGCCACTTTCTCTTGGCCTGGGAGATAAACTAGCAGAGTTTTCAGAGAAGGGATGAATATCTCTCTTTTCTTTAACAGTGCAAACACCAGCCAAGCCTATGGGAAAATTTGGGTGGAGTTTTTTTTTTTTAAACACAAGACATAAAACTCGTCAACCATCTGGAGAGGCCACTGAGCAACTGCTCTTACGGCTTTCTTCTGTGCCTGGAGAAGGACTTCCTTTTACAACATTTGGCATAGTTTAACATAAATTTATGGCCTTCCCTCTCTGTGAGTGTGCACGTATGCCTGAGATTCTCAAACCAGCTGGCCAAGTTTCTGGATTCAAGCAACTCGCAGATGGGAAATAATGAGAGCCATTCACATCAATGGAAGTCCTTCAACCTCCTTGCTGGGTATGTTTTCAGCTCAAGATGTACCTTGCCAAGCATCTTTTAAGGGCAAATGCTTTAAGTCACCCATGTTTTGCAAGAAAAATATAAACACAGAGAAAAAAGTGTGTCAAACTATTTGCCAACACATTTTAATGTTAATTTATATGAAGACTTAAAAAAAAAAAAAAAAGGAACAGAGATGCCTGGGGGAAATAGGGTGGGATTGATGAAAGGGGAAAAGAACCCAGAGAGCAGAGGTGGGTTTCAGCAGGTTCTGACCAGTTCTGGAGAACCAGTAGTGGAAATTTTGAGTAGTTCGGAGAACCAGTAGTAAAAATTCTGACTGGCCCCACCCCCATCTATTCTCTGCCTCCTGAGTCCCAGCTGATTGGGAGGGATTGGAGATTTTACAGTATCCTTCCCCTGGAGTGGGGTGGGAATGGAGATTTTACAGTATCCTTCCCATGCCATGCCCACCAAGCCATGCCACGCCCACCAAGCCACACCCATGGTAGTAAAAAATTTTGAAACTCACCACTGCTGGGGAGGGACTTGTGTCCCCTTCTCTCCAAATCTCTGTTCCAGGAACAGAAGTTGATTCACACCAGGATGTCTGCCCCAGCCCCCAGGGGAGCTAAGGGCCACGGAAGGACCCTCTTGCCGGCTTTGGATCTAATCAACGTTTTTTTAGTCAAGGGATGTGCAGGATTTTGCTGGTTGATGGTTTGTCTTCTCTGGGAGTGGATCCCGGAGGATCTGCCTGCCTCCAGAGCTTTCCTTCAAAGGCAGCTTTCTAGAGATCCAGCACTGCCATCAAGCGAACAAATAAGGAAAAACTGGAATGGCTGAAGGCTGTTTTTTTCTAACCATGAAATTAGGGATTTGTTTAGCAGAAGGAAACCGCCGGCAGGGTTCAAGTGACATCTTTTCTCCCTCACCGCCTGGACAGGCACATGGCTTCTCTTCCACCATGTCATCTCAAGATACATGGGCAAACACATATGCCCACAAAACGGGAAACTGATCGTCTTTCCAGATCTGCATGCTGTGATCCCTCTTGGTTGTTCTGATGTGCTGGATTGCCTGCCTGACTCACCACAGGGCGGCAGGCCTGCCTCAGTGCTTCACCTGCCTCTATCCAGCGGCCACAGGGGAATCACATTCCGGGCCCCGGAATCAGAGGTGAAATCCAGCAGGTTCTGACAGGTTCTAGAGAACTGGTAGCGGAAATTCTGAGCAGTTCAGAGAACCGGCAAATACCACCTCTGGCTGGGCCCAGAGTGGGTTGGGAATGGAGATTTTGCAGTATCCTTCCCCTGCCACCCCCACCAAGCCACCCCCACAGAACCGGTAGTCAAAAAATTTGGATTTCACCACTGCCCAAAATGGCATTTTCTGCAAAGGGGCTAGCAGGATACAAGCAACAGAGTGACCTGGGGGAATGCTGCCCCTTCCTCCTTGGCCTCCTCTGGAAGCAGAGGACGCCAAGGCAGATGATGGAGCTGGGGAGCCCTTCCACAGCCAACCCATAGCACCCGCCCCTCCCAAGGGGTCGTCCCTTTTGTCCAAGGATTGGCAATTGCCCCTTTCCAGGCCTCTGAGTGGAAGCTCTCTGGCCCAGCTTCTCCTACCTGCTCTCTGCCTCTCCCGTTCTCTTCTCCTCTGGCCTGGGCTGCCTCTTTAACTCCACCTCTGTGATGCTCCAGGACCCCCCTGCTTAATTAAAAGGAGCCTCTGTTTCTCTGCCATTGAAATCCTTGGAGAGCCCGGGGATAATTAAATAAGGATGAAAAATGTGTCCTCTAAGAGTCCTAAATAAATAAGAGGCCACACTAAGTCAGTCTCACCCAACAGAAATTAAATTCATTTGATAAAGATTTGGGGCAAGAACTCAGCAAGACCAAAGACACAGACCTCCCCCCCTCCCTCCCCAAAGAGGGGAAAACCTTCAGCCATTCCCCAAATGCCCCGGAAGCACTTTTGTCATCTAGAGAGCCCAAATCTCCCCCAGGAGCAAAGCTGCTCCCCCTGCAGCCCTCCGGTGGGCAGTAGATTCGAAGCCTTACCTTTGGAGATGCCAGAGACTGGCTGTTGCATGCAAAATCACCATCTCCTTTAGGATAGGAGGTGGCCAGGTGCCCTTGAGCCTCCCCCCCCAACCCTACCTGCTTTTGGACAGGCAGTCCCTGGCATCCTTGCAGGAAATAAGGGGAAGAAATGCTGAAGGTACCTTCTTTGGGTCATTTCTTCAAATAATTCAGTGTTTAAACTATTGTAATATAAATGACCACGAGGTCAAATTTTGCTAAGGTAACTGTTGCAGTTATTACCACAATATTTCACTTCATTTAAATTCTATCAGGAAACCATGTAGCATAAACGAGGTAAACAAAGCTGAAAACAAGAGGAAAAACCGTAAGGAAAGAATCCACAGTGTTGAATTGGCCAAGACACCTGGACTGCTGTCCAGAGTGAGAAGCCAACTATCCCTTTGTGTGGGTTCTCCTGGGCCCCTTCTTCCGAGGCAGCCCCATCCGGGTGGCAACAGTGAAGAAGCCCAGGCACCCTGGGAGAGGCGGGCACCGAAACTGGCAGAGATTTGGCATCCTTGACTTGAGCTAATAAAGGTATTGCCTTAATACGGATTCAGAATTATACAGTGCTAATCTACGGATGCTGAGGAAAAGAGAAATCTCATTTGATAATCTTCTTTGCAACCCGGGGAGGGGTATGTGTAGGGTGGGATGGGGAGAGAAGTGTTTAATGGCCTTAGATTTTCAGGCAAGCTCTTAATGTGAGCTGTCCTGTGATTTAATTAAACTGCCATCCCTCAGCACTGGTGTTTCACGCTCCAAAAATAGGTGACATTGAGGTTTCTGAGAAAAAGGCTATTCTTTTTGGCTTTAAAAAATTGTTCTGATCAGCAAAAGGCTTGCTCAGCAAATAAAGGGGCCTATTTGCTCACAATACAAAAATATAAAAAGGAAAGAGCGGTGGTGGTGGTGGTGGTGGGGAAATTGCGGCATATATCAGAGACCCATAGGACTGGATGACAGGGTCCTCCGAAAAGCAGCCACAGATTTTCATCCAGCCCGGAATGTCAGAAAAGCTTCCCTGATGCTCCACTTTTATAGTGGAGCATCAGTTTTTAAATAATTTTTTTATAGTGGATGCACCGTACAGCCTCCAAGACACCTTTCATGGTGTTCCCGGGTGTTTGGCATTGGAAGGCATGTGATTTGCATAACATGGCAAGATTGCCCAGGGCACGCCTGGCATGATTCTAGCCCAGTTGTTTGCTCTTGGGATGAGCTCCAGAAGGGGAAGTGTACCATTTGTGCACCAAAGGTGAGCAGGGGGCCTTGTTTTACCCTCAACTGGCCCCATCACAAAGGCCAAAAACGGTTCGCTTCATTCCCAACCTGCATGCCGGTTCTTTCCTCCTTCAGGCCTTCTGGTCCTTCCTCGCCTCGTTTCTTTGAAACATCCGGAGGCTCCAGCTGGTCCAGAATGCGGCTGCGCGGGTGGTTACAGGAGCAACGTGGTGCTCCCATGTGACTCCCCTCCTGCGCGAGCTGCACTGGCTCCCGATGGTCTTCCGGGTGCACTTCAGGGTTTTGGTTACCACCTTTATAGCGCTCCATGGCTTAGGACCGGGGTACCTACGAGACCGCCTTCTGCCACCAGGAGCCTCTCACCGACCAGTATG
Organism: Pantherophis guttatus; assembly: GCF_059756535.1. Classification (NCBI taxonomy): domain Eukaryota; kingdom Metazoa; phylum Chordata; class Lepidosauria; order Squamata; family Colubridae; genus Pantherophis; species Pantherophis guttatus. Next base: position 192,687 of record NC_142080.1, read on the forward strand.
CTCCCATAGAGAGGGTCTTCTCAGGGTGCCGTCGGTCAAACAATGTCGACTGGTGGCCCCCAGGGGGAGACCCTTCTCTGTGGGGGCACCTGTCATCTGGAACGAGCTCCCCCCGGAGATACTGAGGATCCCGGATTTGTGCACTTTCCACCGTGCCCTCAAAACATTCTTATTCCAGCAGGCTGGTCTGGCCTAACCTCCCTTTTAATTGCTTTTAAATTTGTTTTATAAATTGGGGTGTTTTAAATTTGTTTTGGGTCAAAGTATTTAATTTTTAAATGGTTTTTTAACGTTTGTACTGTTTATTTTATCTTTTGGCTGTTCACAGCCCTGAGTCCTTCAAGAGTAGGGCGGTATATAAATTTAATTAATAAATAATAATAAATAAATAAATCTGCCCAGGCTAGGCCAAGGCATGTGGGCCGGTGCCGGGTAAGGCAGGGTGGGTGCCAGGAAGCTGCCATGCATGGTGAGTTCCACCATCAGGGAAGGCTGAGAGGAAGCCCAGTACCAAGCAAGGCCCTGCTTCCCAGAGGCTCCCAGGTGTATCTTTAGCTGCTTTATTGGAGAGGAAATCAAATTACACTTTATCATCACTGCCACCAGCATGAAGAGAGAGAGATTAGATTCTGCCCGACCTGCAGCAGCTCCAGTATTGCTGATTATCAGCCTCGCAAAGCCACAAATTGCAGTAGTGCCCCCCGTTTGCTGGGCTCCTCTTCCCTCTTCCAAAGACAGCAAGGTGGCAAAAGGACAGCTCAGTTCCCTCCACTTCGGCCTTTTGGCCTCTCCCTGCTCCTCAGCTCCGGCCAGCAAATCCAGGGTGGAAGGAGAAGCAGCAGAAATGCAGGCATTTTCAAGATCCCACCCCAAAAACCTCTCCTTCTCTTGAGCGGTGCTTGCATTGCCCCCACCTCCTGCTAAGGAGTCACTGTTGCTGAGCCTTAAAAGGGGGGCACGCAGGGGACATTCTTGCCTTCCCCCACCAAATGGGGAGAGCTGGAGTCACCCTTCTTCTCCTAAAAGCAGAGGGAATTGAAGGTAATGGGAAGGTTTAATGGAGGGTGGGCAGAGGTGGGTTTCAGCAGGTTGTGATCAGTTCTGGAAAACCGGTAGCAGAAATTTTGAGTAGTTCGGAGAACCGGTAGTAAAAATTCTGACTGGCCCCACTCCCAACTATTCTCTGCCTTCCAATCGGGAGGAAATGGGGATTTTGCAGTAACCTTCCCCTGGATTGGGGAGGGAATGGAGATTTTAGTATCCTCCTCCTGCCACGCCCACAGAACCAGTAGTAAAAATTTTTGAAACCCACCAGTGGGGGTGGGCCTTGAAAAAAAAAAGAAAAACAAAGCAGCAGGTCCGTGCTATCCAGGTCAAAGTCCACCTCCCTTGCAGTTCCTTCTGCATTCAGATCAGCCCCCCCCCCCCCCAGTCCCTCCTGTGTTCAGGGCAACCTGTGCTGTCCTGGGCTTCTCTGGCTGCTCTCAGCCCCCACCAACTTTGTACCACCCGGCCTGTATCCAAAGAGAGGAGGACACGTTCCCTTTTTTTAAACATTTATCTTTATATATATAAAAATTAAATATATATTTATATATAATATATTGTGTTTGCGACTAAAAATATAGTACATAATATTTTTTTAAGAATGAGAAAAGGAAACCAATTTGTTTTAAAAAGTGAGGTGAAGGAAGGAAGTGATGGGACAGTCACGAATGTATGCCTTCAGGAGAGAAATCAAAAACGCGCCAGTGGCGCCCTCTCCCCACACCATCACCTGCACCCCAAGAGCCGGAGAGGCCCGTGCGAAGACAGGCAGCTGTTCGCTCTCATCACAAAGCGCATTTTGGAGTTGGAATTAAGTTATTGCTCAAATTCTGGATGTTCATGAAGTGGGGGTGGAAGTTGCATTCATACAACATGACAAGCTTAGCTAATGTTAATGCTGGTTTGCTTGCAGCCAAGCGAGTTGTATGAACCCGGGCCGTTGGGCCTTTCAAACTGACTCCGGAAATGGGCTCATTCAGGAATGGGCCTATGGGCATGGCGGGTTGAATAAATGCAGCCACAGGCTTAGAATCGGTGGACTACCCTGTTGCTTTTGGCACCGCCCCTCCTCAACTCCCCCGCTTCCTGGTGAGCAGAGTGCAGGTTCAATTCCTGGCAGCTCTGGTGAAAAAGAGGGGTGGGTCGTGTGGGTCAGGGGTCCAACTCAGCATTCAGCAACTTCCCTGCAACTTGCAATATGAGACCAATCTGGGGCTCCCTGGCCCTCTCCAGGAGGGAACTGCAACATGATCTCAGCTGTTCCGGGAGATTTTGCACCCTGAACCCCCAAACTCACTTCTCTTGTTCCCCAAGGAGAAGGGGCCTCTAAAGGGGCCTCCCTTGCCGTCTTAGAAGGGGGCTTAGAAAGGGGCTCCCCTTGGAAAGTGTCCTTAAATCCAACGGAGGCCTTCTCTGGATTTTCCAGCCCCAGCGCACTAGGGGTGGCAACAGGGGCGAAATGCTCGGGCGATCTGGTAGTGATTGTGGCAGGTGGTTCGGAGAACCGGTAGGGATGGCGGCGTGAGGCTCTGCCCACCCGCCCGGGTGTCGTTACTTCCTGGTTTTAACCAGGAAGTAATGTGTTTTTTACCCTCTATGCATGCACAGGTTTTGCGCATGCACAGAGGGTCTGCGCATGCATGTGGTGCATGTGGTCGCACAGCGCATGCACTTCTGAACCAGTAAGGAAGGCAAGTAGGTTTCACCCCTGGGTGGCAGGGAGAAGGTGAAGCAGAACCCCAAATAGCACCAACATCCACAGCGCTGCAGAAACAGACACTTCCCAGAACCAGCCAGAAGAGGGCGCTGTCTCAATGCACTTCTTCAGGTAGTTGTTCCTAGGCAAGTACAGGTGCCCCCCCTCCCAGAGTACCAGAATATGCAGTATGCAAAGGACGGGGTGGGTGTGGGTGTACCATTGTTAGATGGGGGTGGGGGGGGGAGTGGATTCCCAGTTGTGTGTCTCGCATGTCCTACTGTACACTTGAGATATGAACTGTGCCAAGGAGGGCCAGGGAGATGGGCTGGTGGGAGGGATCTGGTGCAGCCTAGAAGCCAAGTCTCTCCTGTCTGTCCCAGTTGGCAGCCTGGGGTACCTGCAGCCTGGGGGAGGGGGCAGTCAAGCTGCCCCCCCCAATTTACTCTGCCTTCTTAGTGGGCACACCAGAGCAAGAGTTTTAAGGCACAGGCGACAGAAGCGCTTGCAATCACTCCCCAGCAAGGAGGGCAGAACAATGGTGTGTGTGTGTCTGTGTGTGGCTGTACAGACCCACAGCGACCCACAGGATGCTTTCACCAACCCTCTGCAACAGCTGGGGTCCAGGCCGGAGAGAGAAAGAAGCCATAAGCCCTCCTGCTGGGGATGGGAGGGGCCCGTAAGATCTTGCCCCTCAGAAAGTGGCCACATGGGAGAAGGGAGGGTGTGTCCAGCACTGACCTCCCAAAGAACCTCTCCTCTTCCTCCGGTTGCAACCAGGCTGCCCCCAGCCTCAAGGGAGGGGGCTCAAACAAGAGGATGGGGGGAGGGTGCAGAAGAGGCTTTCTCCAGGATGGCTACCGTGGCAGAAGGCTTTGAGTGGGGGGACTCACAGTGCCATGTCTTGCAAAGGCCCTCCTGGCTGGCAGCTTCACTTGGGGATGAGACCTTCCTTTTGGGTGGGGGGCACCGGAGAGCATCCCCATCTTGCCCTCTCATAACTGGACCCACACAAGGTGCAAGTTTTATGAACACCTTCCTGCAAGAGAGAGGGGCGTGGGAGGAATCGCCCCCAAGGAGTCCATTTCGTACCACAATTCGCAGCATGCACAGCTGTGGCTGAGCCGGGCAGGACTTTCAGTCGGTCAGCCTTCAGCCAAAGGGGGTCCATGAGGGGTGCGGACTTCAGCCTGGATCCTTCCCAGCCAGTGTTGCCCCAAGTGCAAACCGCTTTTCTTAAGAGGGGCTTTAAGGAGGCACCTGTTGTACCTGAGGCTGGTCTGGCCATGGCTTGTGCAAAAAACCAGGGCTAAAACTCGACCGATGCCCCCCCAACCATTAGGCCTCTCTGTACCAAATTGGGCCTCAGTGCCCCCAGTGCCATGAGTGGGAGGCTGCCCATTGCTTTTCCTGGGGCTGCCAACGGATGGCCCTTCTGTGGGTAAGGTGGAGAATGAGTTTCAACAGAGGCACAACTGCTCTGTGGGTGCTCCCATTGCCCTCCCCACTTCTGTCTTTACAAAGAGGAAAGGGGGAGCCCTTGAGGAAGGGGCATATGGAGAAACTGGACCCTCACAAAAGAACCGCCGGAGACTGTTAAAAGCAGCAAGGAAGGAACCGTAGAAGAACAGCTGGACCGGTGGCCACCGCGTTATCCTCAGTCAGGCAGAAGGTGCCACGCTCTGCATTGTCCACAAGTCCAGCCTGGAAAGAGGCTGGGAAGGGGGAGAGGGAAAGGCCCCCTGAATATCAGGGGGCAGTCATGAGGTACCTGCACCCCGCCAGGATGCAACGCCCACTTCAGACATGAGTCTGCATGCGCTGCTGGAAACGCTGACCATAGTCCGAGGAGGTGTATGAAAAGCGGGTTGCCGTGGTGTATTTTCCCAGGGGGTCATATGTGTCGTAGGCCGCCCGGTCCAGGGTGGGTGGTGGAGGCTGACTGTAACCCAGGCGGTAGGTGGCATAGCCGGCACTCGGGGGGAAGCCCGAATGACCCCCATAGTTTTCATAGGAGAGTTGGCTGGCCGTGTCGGCAGTGGCTGTGCCTGGTGTGGGCCCCGGGACTGGGTCTCCGCTGTAGTCGGAGGCAGGGCCGCGGCCGTAGCTGCTGAGCTGGGCGTAACCGCTGGAATGGGAGAGGCGCGAAGACGGCCGCCCGTCATAGCGAGCTGGGCCAGGGGTGCGATAGTCCGTGTAGAGCACCGTGCGGGAAGACGGCCTGTCCTCATGGGCACGAACGTTGTAATAGCCATTGGTGGGATCCTGGGGGACCAACAGGGAGGGAAGGACTGTAGCAGCTCAAGTGGCAGCGTCACAATTGCTGCCGAGCACAAAGAATGAAAAATGGAAAGGAAAACCCCCTCCAGAACCAAAGTTGTGCCTGGCAGTGGGAGCCCTCCCCCCAAGTGTTTGGATGCTGCTGTTGAGGCCAATGGCTGGAGGTGGTGGTGGTGGGTTCTGAGGCAACCCCTTCAGTGAAGCTCCTCTGCTTCATAGCCACGAGGGCCCTGGGAGTCCACAGAAAAGGGCCCAAACCGTTCCAGGTTCCATTGCAGGCAATGGCCGGCAACTCCTCCCACCTCCTGGGCTGCCCCACAGTAGAGGGTGCCATCAAGCACCCTCCCTGCGAGGCAGGCAGGCCCCAGTCAGACAGGGAGGGGGCGGGGGCTGCCCAGAGCTCTCCGGCTGGGGCCAGCAACCTCCTTCTCACCTTCAGCTCGTATTCTTCCCGCGTGTCCACTGTGTCACAACGCAAGTCCTGCTTCAGGTCCACGTCGTCCTTGAAGGACTGCAGGGGGCAGATGGAGGGACAGAGAAAGGGCCCAAATTTCAGCCAGGCAATATATGACTGTTATGCTTCACAACATCCTGAAGTACCATTCCATTCCTATTACTCTCTTGCGGGCATCTTGAGGAACCCCTACGACCCAGCAGTTTCCCAGGGAGTTCGTCTTAGGCCAGCAGTCTGCCAGGTTCCCCATGGCTGTTTGCCCCATTGATCTCGCTCCCTGACGGATGCTTTTCCCAGCTCTGACCCACAACCCTCGACACATTCCCAACCACAAACACCCCCACAGTCTCCTTGATCTGAGCCATAATTTCAAGAGGGCGAAGAGAGGACTTGCGTGCCTTCTGACCTAGCTGGCAATTGGGTGAAAGGAGGAATATCAGGTCCCCCCTTAGGTTTTTGGGGTGAAGGAGCCGGGTGGGGAGGTCCCTCACCGAGTAAATGGCTTTCATGACCCGCGTTGCGGTGGAGACACTGGCCGTGTCCTCCTCGCGGTCTGTGTGCAGCGTCAGGGGCTCCCGGTTCACCGTCTCCACTTTGATGTCCAGTTTACGCAGGGTCACATCTTTTCGGCCTGGGCAGGAGAGAAAATGCATCCTATTTTTGATTCCTGGCAGAAGGAGAACCCCAGGGATTTCTCGGGCTGAGCCACCAGCACTAAGTAACGTTTCCCTCGCGGGATGGTTCTGGCGCCGAGGGACCGGAGAAGCACCTGACCAATTTCCCCCAGCAAAATAAAAAATCCAAGGTCTCATCTGAGGTGCCCAGGAAAGAGCCACTTCAGAGCCCAGGAAGCAGACGGTGCTTCCTGGGCTTGGCTCGGAAAGGCAATTAGAGAAACAAATGGGGCCAAGAAACTGAGTTTCGGCCAAATGAGCAAATAGAGCTTCCCCAGCTAGGAGCAGTATGCTGCTCAATAAATACCAGGTGACTGTCCTGTGGCGATCGGTCCCTCAGCTTGGCTCTCTGTAAAGCAGATCGTGCCCCAATGACCCCACGCACACCAGACACTCACTCCCTTTGCGACGTCGGTAGAGGAAACATCCCAGCGCGATGAAGCAGAAGATGAGCAAAATACCAGCTGCAATGGTGGCACCAACAATGATGCCCACTGGCAGAACCTCTGCGAAAGGGAGAGCGGGAAGCAATGGGATCGATCAAGCTTGTACACGCTTGTACATCTCCTTGCGGGAAGGGGGGGGGCAGAGCAAGTAAAGAGGGGCAGCCCCAGCCCCGTTAGAGGGAAACCCAAGAGGAACCATCGTGCTAAGTCCGAATCGACAGCGGTCTTCAAACCCAGCATCATCATCTGGGACAGGCATGGGAAGAGGACCGCTGAATTTGCCCAGCCCCCACTCCTGGCCTTCCCTGGGGCACAAGGGCAGCTGCTGCAGATGAAAAGCTGGTGAGAGGCCTTCCCTGGCGCTTGCAGCCGCCCCTTCTGACTGCCCACCTTTCTCCTCCAACTGAATGATGGCCGTCTGTGGACCGAAGGCATTCCAGGCGGTGCAGTTGTAGCGCGTCTGGAAATCCACCTCCATTACGTTGTTGATGGTGAGGGTGGAGAGCACCCCATCCCCCGTGTTGCTCCGCTCGACGGTGTAACGCTCCAAGGTGCCCATCTCCAAGATGTTCTCCTTCCAACCCCAGGCCTTCCAGGGAGAAGAGGAAACAGTCTTTTGACATCCATCCGCCAGCCAGGCGGGCCTCCTTCCAGGTCCCTAAATACGTCCTACTCTTTAACGGGGACTCACGATTCGGTCGGGGAGAGGCGTGCTCCCAATGAAGCATTCCACTTTTCCTCGGTCGCCTCGCACAGCGTACTGGGTGGAATCGCTGGAGATGATCGGCGGACCTGGAAAAACAGCAAGGGGGAAGGCTCTTAAATATATATTTATATATAAAATATTGTGTTTGCGACTAAAAATATAGTACATAATATTTTTTAAGAATGAGAAAAAGAAACCAATTTGTTTTCAAAATGAGTTGAGGGAAGGAAGTGAGAGATGGGACAGTCATGAATGTATGCCTTCGGGAAAGAAATCAAAAACACGCCAGCGGCACCCTCTCCCCATGCCATCCCCTGCACCCCAAGAGCCGGGGGGGGGCGTGCGAAGGCAGGCAGCTGCGCACTCTGATCACAAAGCCTGGGGTGCATCCCTCTGGGAAGACCCAGACAAAGCAGCTGCCCCGTTGGTGAGAGGCGCCCGTGCTTTCACTCACCGTTGACAAAGAGGGCCACTTCACGCTCACCCACCCCGATCCGTGGCACGATGGCCTTGCAGACGTACAGCCCTGCGTCTGACTGCTTGACAGACTTGAGGTGCAGCTGGTTGCTGTTCCCGAGTATCTGGGGGCGCAAAGGGATGCAAGATGCCTTTGGTGGGGGGAGAGTGGAGGCAGGTCGATCATGGGGCAGCCCTTTTCCTCCCTCCCTCCCTCCTGAGAGAACCCAATCAAGACATGAGTGCAAGCCCCATCCCAAACTGGAGCTGCTTCTAAGAAAAAGTTGCTTGAGCCCCCATCCCCAAATCTGGTCCTCTGGGGCAAGGAGGGAACGCACCATGTTGGATTCCTTCTTGGCCCAGGTGAGGGTCAGCGGGGGATTCCCAGTCCACACGCAGGTCAAGGTGACATCCGAGCCAATATCCGTGGTCAGGGGCTTTGGATCCACCACAATTCGAGGAGCGACTAGCAGAGGAGAGCAAGGTAAGAGATGGCATGGCAGCCATCCCTTTTCCCTCAAAGGCCCAAGGGGAGACCAGAGGCCCAGGTGGCTGAAAGTGGGAGGGACTGCAGGGAGGAGGCGTGGCTTCCCCAGAAAGGCTGCTCTCTCTTGTCTTGGCCTTGGCAGCCGTGCCCCCACTCACAATGGACGTCCACCAGGGTGCTGACATTGGTGCTGCCCACGTCATTGCGCACTTCACAGGAGACAGGCTCTGTGAAGAAGGTGTAATCCACCTGTGTCTCGTATTTGCTCTCCTTGGCATCCTCAATCATCGTTCCGCCTTTCGCCCACCTGGCAGGGTTGGAGGAGAGATGTCCCATCAGGCTGAGCATTCGGGTAGTCGGAGGAACCTCCCTGCAAGAGCAGGCGAGGGTCTGGAGGCCCATCATTCCCACCCGACCAGTGCCTGGCTCACCTGTAGCCTTTGATCTCCGGATTGGCATTGGCCAAGCAGGTGAAGGTGACCCTTTCCCCTTCCTGCACCGTCTGTGGCTGAATGGACAGTGTCACCGTTGGAGGGTCTGCCACACAGAAGGAACTAAGGTTAACAACCACGTGGCCCATGGCTGCCTCTTTTCTTTGATCTGATCGTGTGGTATCCGCAGATTTCTTGACCCCCATCAAGCTCCTCCTGTGCACCCTCCATGCAAATACTGTTAGCATCCTCTTTTGACAAGCTTTGCCGAAGGGTCTACAACTAGGCTGTCATGCCAGCTGGTCATCATCCCATCCAGGGTGAATTCAGAAACCAAAATATTAACCAGCTCCAAGGAGGACACTTTGCTGTCTCTTCTCTTCCAATTTTTCCCAGACCCCAAGCCACGGCTGCACCCCTCCCCTTCCTCCGTGGCCAGGAAGGGCCCCTTCTGAACCAAAAGCTTAGGGTCCTTATGCTACACAGCAGCTCTCCTTACGGTGAACGTTGAGCTTGATGGAGGCCTCCTTGCCCGCAGGGATGGCATCGTTGCTGCAACGGCACACGTAGACTCGCCCGATGTCCAGGTCGGTGGGCGTGATGAGGAGCTGGCTAATGGTGCTCTCTCTCTTCCCATCCATTAAGACTTCCTGGAGAGGCAACAGAAGCGGAAAGCCTGGCAACACGGCCAAGGGGAGCCGGGGAGCCATCAGAACGGAGGCCGTGACTCTCTCCCGTGGCAGAAAGGCTGATCCATACACAGCTTCCCTCCCTGCACTCAGGATGGCGGCTGGGCACTGCACTCTGGTGAATAACGCCCTCCTCTCAGGGGTGGGCTGCTGGCGGTTTACAGGGCTTCGGGAGAACCTCTAGCTAAGATTCTGTGCAGTTCAGAGAACCCGCAAATCCCACTCCTGGCTGGTCCCGCCCACCCCACCCCTCCCCTCCCCAGAGTCCCCACACGGCCCATTTTGCATGCAGGTAAGTGCAGGGCGGACGCAGAGGCTCGGGGAGGGTGAAAAATGGACCTACCAGAAGTTCGGGATGGCTGGAAATGGGGCCGTTTCCAGATGCCAGAGGGCCTCTGGAGCCTGGGGAGGCTGTTTTCGCCCTCCTGGAGGCTTGAGGAAAGCCTCTGGCGCCCGGGGAGGACAAAATGCCCCCCCTGCCATGATGCAGGAGGCCAACTAAGCCATGCCCACGCCCACCCAGCAACTGGGCAGCTAAAATTTTTGAAGCCCACCCCTGCCTCCCCCCCCCCCCCCCCCCGTGGTGGGTTTCAAATTTTTTTACTACCGGTTCTGTGGGTGTGGCTTGGTGGATGTGGCATGGCTTGGTGGGCATGGCAGGGGAAGGATACTGTAAAATCTCCATTCCCACCCCAATCCAGGGGAAGGTTACTGCAAAATCCCCATTTTCTCCTGATCAGCTGGGACTTGGGAGGCAGAGAATAGATGTGGTGGAGCCAGTCAGAATTTTTACTACCGGTTCTCGAAACTATTCAAAAGGTTCGCTACCGGTTCTCTAGAACTGGTCAGAATCTGCTGAAACCCACCTCTGCTTCCTCCCCCCGCATGAAGGACCCCAGAGTCTTCTCTGGTGTCCCAGGGGAGGCTTCTGCACAGGGTGTCGGAACTGAAGTAGCAACACAGCCTTTTGTTCGAAAGATTCCCAGCAGACAATCGTGCTCTGGTGGCAGCAGCCCTTCCCGTGCCCTGCCCTGAATCTGGGGGTAATTGCACCAATCATCACTTCCAAATTAGCCTGGAACCAAAATGTTTCAGCCATGCCTATTAAATGCCCAATGAGGTCGCCCAAATTAATGTCAACGCACCATAAACTGCTTGGGGATTAATGAGCGAAAAACGGCCTCGCCAGAGCGAGGAGGCTGCCAGCGGGAAGGTTATTTTGGATTTTGGTGGAGAGAAATGAAATTAAGAATTGGGGAGGGGAGAAGGAAGCGCTCCCAGGAGGAAAGAGGAGGTGGAGAGAAACCCATTTGCAGACTAGCAGGATTTGCCCTTCGCACATGGCGCTGCAGGCACAAAGGCTGAAACCTGCAACTCCTCCAAACACTTGAGAGATGCTTGCTGGGAATTAGGGGAGTTGCAGTCCGATACGCGGGGGTGGGGTGGGGTGCGGACTGAGATCCTGCCTGCCTCCCATGGCAGGTTTTGGCCCCTCATCGTGTCTGCAGAGCCAGTTTCCTCATGGTACCTGCAGACCCCAAGTGGCCCTCCCGCCAATGTCATCCGGCGTACCGTGGCAGTAGCGGCCTCAGACTGTGGCAACCCATCGCGGAACCAGATGATTGTGGCCGCAGGCTTGGCGTTCTGTGCACGGCAGGTGAGGTTGTGTGGTGTGCCAGCCCGGAGCAAGATCTCGGGGGCCCCGTCAATCATCGGGTCTTCAGGGGGAACTGCCAGGGAAGCAGACAGAGCAAGCCACAGCCAAAAGTCAAGCTGCGTGTTCACAGCCCAGACCCTGGACAGAAGACCGGCTGGTTTGGGGGCCCAACAGTTGTGCAGACCCTCCAGTCCCCATTGGGAAAAGTGGGGAGATAACAGGCACCCCCATTCCTCACACTGTTTAGAAAGCACTGAAGCGTCTGGAAAAGAAAACGGCCGGCACCCAGAGCCCCTGGGAAGGTCCCTGGCCACGAATAGCTATTAACAAGGGATCGGTGGGAGGCAACTTGAGAACGTGGAACAGGGAGGCAGCAGGAGGGGAGGGGGGACCACGTTGCTGGGGCTCCAGCTATGTTTTTCCAAGAAGGAATTGCCCCTCCCCCAAACACTCACTGAGGACTGTCAGCTTGGCGCGCCGCGATCGCAGGGCAGCTTCTGTGGCCTGGCATTCATACAAGGCATCGTCGGAGAGCTCCGCATCGGTGATCTCCAGATTGAACTGGCCGGAATCTGTTACCCCAATGATCCTGTAGCGTGGCCAGGCTAAGAAGAGAGAGGCGGGTGAGCAGGAGCAGAGCAGAGAGCAGGGCCTGGTGCCCAGCTGGCATTGCCCTCCTTCCTGGCCTGCCCTGCCTGGACTTGGTGAGGCTCTGCAAAGCCCCTGGCTGCCACTTGCAAACTCTGCCATTGGCTCTTCAAGTCCGAGAGGGTTAGGGTCTTCAGGGTAGCCCTGTCTCCACTGCAGATCTGAGGGATACCCCCCCCCACTCTGCACCCTCCACAAGATTTGGGCTGAAGGTAGCCCCAGCCTCGTCCATCAATGGCAGAAGGTAAGCTTTGTCCTTAGGGCATCTGCAAGGAGAGGCTTGACCTCCCCAAGCAAGTGGGTTGTGTGGGGGAGGGTGCCATTCCCATTGGCCAAGAGATGAGGGGGTCAATAGCCCCATCTGGCATACGGCCCCACCCCACGAAACACAGGGCAAGGAGCGCAGCAGCCCGCCCCCACAGCAGCTTTTTCTCCTGCATTGAGTTGGGTCACCTTGGTGTAAAATTCAAGTGTCTTAAACGGTGGAGGATCACTTGTGAGGAATGAAAGCATGCGAGGCAGACGTCTGCAGAATAAAAAATCACGGGAAACTGCCACATTAATTAATAAGAAGCGGCAGATGAATCGGGGGGGAGGGGATCTATCCCCGGCGCTTTGTGCGTCTGTGCTGGAGCGATGGCGCTGTTGGGCTGCATGGAGTGGTGGTGCTTGGAAGGAGGCTGGCTGATGCTGGGAAGGGGGGGACTCGCCCCGCAGCCCTGTCCCGTCTCCGAGGACAGCTGGCGTTTTCAGAGATGGTGCCCTGTGGTGGGTAGGAAAGATATCCCAGGAAGAAGCCCCGTCTCCCCTCCCCCAGGGAGCAGAGAATCTCACCTTTGAGGCCTTGTCCCATTCCCAGAGCCAGGCCATCTTTGGTCCACTGCACGATCCCGGAGTAGTTCAGCACCACGCAGGACAGCACCACCTTCTGCCCGGCAACCACTGTCTGGTCCTCCGGTTCCTCGATGAAGCGGGTCTGGAGGACTGAGGGGAGAGGGAGAACACAGTGGTTAGGCTGAGTTCTTTCATCCTAGTTTAATGCAACTATTCATGGAAATTGGATCTGCAGAACTGCCAAGAACAGTGGCAGTCCACCTTAGAGAGGCTGAGGATGGCAACAAGCAAAACAGCTGCAGCTCGAGCTGCCCAGGTTCTCAGGAGCCTTCTTGGTGAGGCAGACAAGGTGAATCAGGACAGCAGGGCACAGGCTGCGAAGGACTTCGCCCAGAAGAGACGTTCGTCCCTCAGGGCTTCATGGCACCAATTGAAGCTGTGAAGCAGGAAGATCCGGGAGGAAACCCCCTACCCCAAGCAGGATTGTCCTCCTCTCCCCCCGCTCAAACTGTCTCTCTCCCCCGCCCCCAGGAATACCTCTTTGCCATCTGTACCTGCCATCTGGGGGAGCCTTTTCTTTTCTGAAGGATTTGTTGAAATAATCATTAATTTGTTAAAAATGTACCACCTAATTAATTGGTGTTTCCTTCTGCATTGGATTTTTAAAAGGGGGGGGGGTTTCCTAGTCAATGGATTAACCAGCCAAAGGCTTCTCTCGCAGCCCCAGAGAATTGAGAAAACATGGCAGAGTGAAAGGGGGGGATGCCCAATGACGCAGGAGCCACTTTCTGGCACCCAAAGCACACTGAATGCCCCCCAATTCCGGGCCCAGCTTTAAATCAACTCAGCGGTGCCACCAAAACCCCTAAAGTGTTTGACTGCAACATGTGTAAGTAGGGATGCCACGGCGCAAGGCATCCTTTGCCCTGGGCACCCAAAGCCTAGAAGGAGCCCCCCAAGGCAAGCCCCTGGCAGAGGGTCCCTTGGGCATCACCTTTCCCATCCTCAGGAGGGAAGCCAAACTGACTGGACAAACAGCTCGACAAAGGCTGGACCCTCGACCAGCACCGGCCCTTCCCTGCCTCACTTTGCTCGTCTGTTATCCTGCTTGTAACCACCGATTTTAAAACAGCAACGAAAATCACTCCGAAAACCAAATAACACTTTTATAAATGGCAATAAAGACGCAACAGGAATGGCTATGTCCACTCGCAGGGCTGCTGCGATGTGCATGCTTAAAAATCGCAGGGTGGCGTTATTTTCTGGCCTCCCTCGACACAACTGCCCGGTGCGAGAGCAGGTGCGCAGACCCAGCGAGACAGAACGGCTCCCGCATGCCAGCCACAGAGCGGCTCGGAAGAGGCGATAGCCATGATAAGCCGGCACTGCAGAGAGATTTCATTTAAGGTTGCTGTCACTTTTCTCCAGATAAGAGAAAACGCTGCAGTCCTATTGATTGTTGATCTGGGAAGGGGAAAAAAATGCCAGAACACGTCACAAGAAATAATTTGTGTATGGAGAGAAAATGTTTGCAGTACCAAGAGTCCCCTTTCTCCTCCCAGAGCTGCTGTGCCTTCCTCTCCTGCACCTGGCTCCAGATCAGGGGCATACAGCGGCACGAAAAACAGCCGGCTGGCTGGTGGGAGACAGGACTGGGCTTGGAGGCTGCAACGATCATCCCAAGCTGGAAACCCCGGAATAAAATTTTTGGGAAAGCCACCTCCCCGTGGTTTGGAGCAAAGAGAAAAGTGGGCAAAGGCCATTCTGAAGTTGCCTTCTAGCCCAGCCAGGTGCATCTCTTCCATTGACTCCAAGACAGTCTCCAAAGCAGTTGGAGCCCCTCCCGGCGACCCAGATCCATCCCCCTCCCCAGGAGAGGCTGGAAATCCCTGGCCCTTTGGAGAAAGAGGAGGCAGGTACACTGAGTGGGCTACACACCCCTGGTGCTCCCCTAGTGCGGAATTCAGTCCCTGGGGGAGCGCCAGGGGTGGCCCATCACTGAGGGCCATGTTCAAAACAGAGCATGCCCCCTTCGCCAAAGCACAGGTGCTTAAAACGCCGGTTTTGTTCTGCCTCCTTCTTCCACAGCACTGGGGAGAGGGATGATTCACAGCGTCTGGTCCCAGCTGCCCCTCGATCAGCCCATCCCACTCTTCACCCCCCACCCCATTGCCCGCCTTGTCAGGAGCCCTGCCATCTCTGGGTTTTGACCTGTGTCCCTTGGGGCTCTTTCTTGAGATGCAGGAAAGGACATGGGGATGTGGTCGCAGGCTGCCCGAAACCAAGATCTGGGGATGCCCAGTGGATCGGTAGAGCTGCAGAAAGTGGGTCAGCAGCTAGCGCTGGAGGCCAAACCTTTACATGCTAATGGACTACAACTCCCATCCTCTCGCAACACGGACATTGGTGGCTGGCAGCCAATGACAATGGAGTCACAATCATGGATCACAGAGGGCTTTTGAGTGCCAGTCCGGGATCTATTCAATGGCCCCAAGCGGCTTCCCTAAAGCCCTGGAAGACAGGAGCTTCCTCTGAACTTCCCAGAGAACAGCAGGTGGCAATGGGGGAGCTTTTCCTGGAAGGAGGCTGTAGAAAAGCCCCCATTTTCCTCATCCCCAAATTGCCTGGTAGCTTCCTCAGAAGAGAGATGGGACTTTCCATGCAGGGAGCTTCAGCAACCTTCAAACACACACACACACACACACCCGCCTTGCTGGGCTGGGATGAGCATCTGGGGGACCAGTGTGGCTGCCTTCTTTCCTCCCTCCGGGGGTCCTCCTGGCTCTCAGCTCAAGGCAAGAAGCCGGGGAAGGGAAGGGGCCCAACCACTCCCAGCCGAGGATGACTAAAGGCAGCATTAGAGCCAAGCAAGGGGGGCTCGCCTCAAGCCCACCCCTCAATTTATCAACGGGAATTCTGATTAAAGCCTCCGGTCTCTCGGCTCGGGTCTCTCTCTGCTGGCTATTAAAGCAGGGCCCAAAGGAAAGCTTCTCATTTCCACCAACAGCTTTCAGAAGGAACTAAATCTCCCTGCTCAGATTTTGGCTTTTTGTCACCTTTTCTCCCCTGTGTTTCCTCCCCCTCTTTTGAATTGAAGCCTTCCCCCCCCCACCACCAAGCCCCTCACTTTCTCCCTCCATAAAAGCAACCTGGGCATTCTGTCCCTCCAAGGAACATGGAAAGGAAACAATTGGCTGCCCTGAGTATTTTGGAAATGAGAGGGAGGGTCCCGGGAATTGCCCTTGCTTGGGCACAGAAGAGATGGCAGTGCGTGAATCTGGGAGGGGAGGGCTGGGTGCAAAGGAAGGATGGACAGCCAGGGACAGAACAAACTGCTCTCCCCTTGCCTCCTTGAGCTGCCCCACCCCCCACCCAAGGAGGTTAAGCAGCACTGCCCATCTGCTGCAAAGCCTCCCCTGCAATCTGCCAGGGGTGCTGTACAGTACACTTGATGGCTGGCTGCAGAGCCCTCCTTAGTTTAGTTTAGTTTAGTTTAGTTTAGTTTAGTTTAGTTTAGTTTATTCATACTTATATGCTGCCTTCTCCCGAAGGACTCGGGGCAGCTCACAACAATAAAACAACAGAACAATAAAAATTAGCACTAAAATAATCCAATTAAAATCCCCAACAGATTAAAACTAACAACTCCCAGCAGATCAGGAGATTTGTTGGAAAAGCCATGTCTTCAGGTCCCCTGCCCCCCACCTTCACTCCGCCAAAAGCATTTCTCCAGCCTCAAAAAGGTGGAAACAAGACAGCCGACTTGCCTTCAAAGCAGCAAAGGAGACGAACAAAGATCTGCCAACTAATTGACGGGGAACAGATTTAGGTCTGGGGAATGGAGAGAGGAAGGAGGGATTTTGACAGGCACAAACACCGCAGAAGCTGCCAGACATCAAGATTTGGCAACATCAGAGTTTACACCGGAGCCATTACCTATCGTGTGCCAGGGGAGCCTCTCTGCCTACATCTGTCTGGCAGGCACCCTCTGCAGCGGGGTACGGGGGGGGTCCCCAAGGGGCACCCATACAGGCTCTTTGCCTGCACAGGCACCACAGCTCCCGGCTGCCCTCAGGGCTACAGCAGCGACCCTGGGGGAATCCCACCCCCAACAGCTGCCCCCCAAAACAGAAGAGCTGAGCCAGAGAGCTGCCCTTGTGAGCAATAGGAAAGTGATGCCCACAGAGGTGCCCTTCTCTTTGGGTCCTGCCCAGAAGGACCCTCTCCTTCCAAAAGGGCAGCTGCCCCAAAGGGATCCACAAAGATTACACCCGCCCCCCCCCAGCTTGCTTTCTTTTAGCCCCAAGGCTCCCATGTTTGGGGACCCCCACAAGCCTCCAAGACGAGGTCAGGAAAGATAAGCAAGGGGGAGCCAGACACCTGCCAGTCTTTATCTTCCCAAATGCTGACCTGGTTAGCACATCCCGCTTTGTCTCGTCTGCTGGCGAAGGAAGAAAAGCTGGCAGAGTTCACGTGGAATGGGGAGCCCTAAATCACAGTTTACAAACCACAATGACCGTTCCAGACATTAAACTAAAAATAAACCGGCTGTATTGTGGCTTAAGGCCAATTTGAAACGGGTTGTCTAATCTCTGTTCAAGGGCATTCAAATTGGTGGCGGGGAAAAGAAGGGGGGGGATTATCAATTACCCTGGAAGGATTCCCAATCCTGGGATATTCGTAGGCAGATTAATCTGGGCCATGGGAGCCTTTTAGCATCTCAGTCTCTGAATGGAAAGTCTCGGGGGGGAGGATGCCTGGGAGGGCCGCCCTCTGGTCTTGAGGTGAGGATGGGACATTTGGGAGCCCTGCACCCATGTTCACCCAGAGAACCACCCTGCAGTGTAGGCCATTTCGCTATCCTGATCATATCATCCCTGCAGAGAACTTTGGAGCTTCTTGAGAACTTCCTGCCTCAGCTTCTTCTGCTCAAGCGGCAGCACTAAGAACCCCACAATAAATCCAGAGGGGGCCCCAGAACTGTAGGGCGGCCTGTTGAACTCCTGAAAATGACTTTGCCAATGTTGCTGGGAGGCTGTCCTAGCCCCCCTGAAACATGGGGGAGAGAAGGCTGCCTCCCCACCCCTAGCTACGGTTAAGTCCCATAGCCACAGACTGGAGCAGCAGGGCACTCCAGAGCCTCCCGGGAGAACCAGAAGCCCCTTGTGTCTTCATGCCTCCGGCAACCCGCTTGCCTGTCCTCCCTCCCTTCCCTCCCCTCAGGGAAGCCCCTGAAGCTGCCAGCCAGGCAGAGGGCACCTGGGGGGAGGGGAGCTCAGGCTGGCAGCAGCTGCACATAGCCGGGAGGCGGGGGCAGTAGGGCAAAAGTTGGGGCACCTGGACCTTGCAACACCTGCAGCGTAAGTATATTAATCCCCACCTGGGAAAAAGAGGGCAATAAATGTTAATTTAAAAGCAAAGCAATGAGTCAGCCTGGATACTAAGAGTAAATACTTAAAGAGTGCTAGGATCAAAGCTGTAAATGTGTGAGGGTTACAGATGTGAGAACTCTTGGCTCAAAGGGTTTGAATGCTGCCAACTCAAGAATAACTGGAAGGAGCAGAAGGGGGTTGGTGGGAGAAGGTGACACACAGATCTGCCCTCCTCCTCTCCCCAGGGGTAGCTTTCGAGAGAAAAAGCTCCCCGTCTTTTCCCCAGGCACTCTTTGGCTTGGGTAAGTGCCCCATGAGGGTCTGGCAGAGTCTTGGTGCTCTGGCCGTCCTGGAACATGCACTTTGTGTGGGGCAGGCCTGAGCCAAAGCCCCTCCTGGCAAACTGGGGGTCTGCAGCTGCTTTCTCTGCCCAAACGATGCCCTCCTCGCCAGTTCTCCTTTCACCGTCTTTCCCGCAGGAGCAAAGGGCCTCGATTGCTTTTGACACCAATCTCACAACAAATTTAGCACCTCATTTCCTGGCCCGATCAAATATTCCACCTTGATTATTCCACTGCCACAAGACGGGGCTTTTCACATCTAAACAAGCGGAAAACACCTTTGCTGGACGTCAGACTCAATCAGTGTCCAACCTCTTGGCAGAAAAGGAAGAAAAAAGCCCAGCAAGGCCCAGAAGCAGGATGGACAAGGAGAGGAAGACACCCCCACCCCACCTCCTTTTTCTACCTCTGAGTGGGAAAGATGCGCCTTGGGGGGGAGGGGCAGCCTGGCTCATGACAGGGCCCCCAGGGACCTTCAGCCACCTCCTGCCTGCCCCAGAGGCACCACCTTGGCCACCCCAAAGGTCCCGGAGGAGAAAACCCTTCAGGCAATGACCAGGTCCCCACAAAATGCTAGGACAAGGTTTCCCACTGGTCTCCAAGCCACCCCCACCACCCTATACTGGTAGAGTCAAGTATGCTGTGTGAATGCAGGCGCTGGCTGGGGACTCTTGGAATCGGCGGCTGCTGCTGCTGCTGCTAACAGCTCCTGGAGCCAAGGCTGGTGTGGTTGTGGTTCGTGGTTGTGGTTGCTGCCTCTGACCAGCAGAGGCTCTCCTTGGCTTGGGATGTGCGGGGGAGGAGAGGTTGGGAGGGAGAAACCCCCATGCTTCCCAGCTCTCTCTCTCTCTCTCTCTTTCTGCCCTCCAGGAGCCCCAGAGCTAACTTCCTGCAGGGTTCAATCTTTCTCCAGCCTGAAGGAGAACAGACAAATTCTTTTGGACCCATCTGCCACTGCTCCTTGCAAATGTCCCTCTGTGTGCGCGTGTGTGCGCGCATGCACATGCTGGGCACCCCCGTTGCAGAGCCCCATTTTGGGGGGAGCAGGGAGCAGCTCCAGCTTTGTCCACTTCACAAGTCCGACTTTTGTGGCTTCTACTCTTCATTCCCTGGCCTCCCAAATTCTTCTTCCAGGGAGGAAGGGGGCAACTCCTCATTCCCCCTCCCACTCCCCAAGTGCAGCTGGGTCTGTGTCCTCTTCCACACAACCGCCAGGCCCAAGGGGAGCCCAGTGATCTGCCAGGCGCGGGGAATAATTGGAAGAGACAGCTAATGAAGGGGCATTCATCAAACTTCTGCCAGCCTCATCACCCCAATCAATTAAAAGAGAAGGAAGCCGCCTCCCAAGCCCTCTGCAGGAGCATCCCACCATCGAGGGGGAGGAGGGGACGGAACGGGGGGGGGGGAGAAAATTTCTGGCCCTGCTGGATGTGCAGGAGGGAACCGTAATTAGTCCAGAGAAAACATAAGGAAAAATTTCAATTAAAATGATGTCAAGAGGAGCTATAAATACAGGCCTGGGTTGACACAAGGAAATTGACTCTTATTTTCCTTCCTCAAAGATTCCTAAACATTTTCCACCTAATAAATAACATTATCATTATCAGAATTATTATGAGGATTATTAAAAAGCTCCATCCAACCTCAGGCTTCAAAAAGCAATATATGAAGTCCTCCCCAACTCCGAACAAATTATACTGTTTTCAGCACACAAAGACAGGAATAGAACTGCGCCCGGAGGAGAGCCGGGGAGGGGGAGGGGGACAGGGAAGAGCCCCTAAAACTAATGAATAGCATTACTGCCTTGCAGCAAACAGCTCCATTTATCTGGAGAAACAGAGGGAGACGGAGCAGGGGAAAGGCTGGTGCAGCTGAGCAGATAAACTTCCAATGGGCAGCAGCGGAATCTGGGGCTTGGCTGGGGAGCTGGATCAAGCCAGCAAAAAGCCAGGATCTGAGAGACTGAGCATAAAGCAGCAGCTACAACACCCAAAAAGGCCCAAGATCAGAGGAATGGCAAAAGCTAGCAATCCCTGCAGCCGGGATCCAAGGAAGCCCCTTCCGATGCCCGTTCCTGGGGAGAGGGCAGCTTTTCCCTGCCCCTTTGGGGTCCCCACGGAAACCTTGGCCCTGGGAAAGCTAACCACAGTCTGCCTCTGAAATTGGGAGCCCTTGCCAGAGGCAGGAGAGCCCAGAGGTCTGCTTCTTCCCGGGGGGGGGGGGGGCACTATTCCAGCCCACTCCCCACATCTGCTTGTGCTTGTGTTCAGCTGCCCTTGTTGTCCCAAGAAAGCCTCAGAGCCATGAGAAAAGCCTGCTGGAAGCTTTCTCCTGCTTTGAGGGCACCTCAAGAGAAGCACCTGCCAACATCCACCCACCCTCGTCCCCTGCATTTAATTTGGCAGATGAGAAGCTGCAGCTAAAACACCTATGAATGTTTACATAAAATCTGGGCCAAGTGCAAGATTTATTTCTCTGGCTGCTCAGTGCAGAAGAGCCGGTGTTTCCAAAGTTACAAGATCCGGGTTTGTGTCTATCTTGAGAAACCTCAGAGAAACAAATGTTGGTCTCTTAACAGCAGTTCCGAAAGCCCCTGCCCAGCTCCTCCTTTCTGGAATAATGCTGCTGCCAACTTTATGGGCTCAGCTGGGTCCACTCCCCCAAAGCCCGCTCCCCCCCCCCCAAGAGGTCTCTGGGTTAACTGGGCCCCACGCCCGGCTCTCCGTTGTCTTAAAAGACCTTCACAGGAACCCTTGATTTCGTCTCCCACCCCAAAATAGTGCAAATGGTGCTGTGGCAGCCCTGGAGGAATCCCAGAAAAAGGGGGTGCTCCCAGCCCTCCTCCCCCCCCCAAACCTCAGCAGGGGTGCAGCTACGAGCCCTGAGCCCCTTTGTTCTGCCCCATGCGTGGAGAGCCCAGCTGCTTGAGCTCAAGCCGGGAGAGCAGGGGTTAAGCGCTTCTCCACTCTGCTGGAATCTGCAGTTCTTCCCTCCTTTCTTTTGCTGGGGAGAGAATTTTTCCGCCTCCCCTCCCTCCCTCCCACTTCATCTCCTTTTATAAATCAGAGGCCCAAGGAATCCAATTATCTTGCAAGCCCCTCGGTGGCCAGGGCAGCTGGAACAACACACACCCCCCCTGCCTAACAGAGCTCCCTCCATGCCGCGGCCCCTCCCCCAGCTGCGCCCCAAGGAGCCTCAGGGGCCCCTCCACTTGGGGGCTCTCTGGAGTGGAGGGAGGCAGAGCAACCCCTGCAGTTCTGAGGGTTTCCATCTGCCTGTCTCCAATCCCCCAGGGGTGGGTGTGGGGGTGAAATCCTGCCCCCCCCCCCAGGGTTCTTTCCCCCTAGGGAAAGGACTCAGCCAGGTAGAAAGACAAAGGGGGCTGCTGGAGAAGGAAGGGGGCTGCCTCTCTGGTGGCAAAGGAGCAGCCCCTCTGGTCCTTGGTCCCCTGCTCCAGCTTTCTCCCTAACAACAGCCCTGCAGAGTCGGCCCAGAGCACGCATGCGCACACACACAGAGACCCCAGTCCCATCTCCCATTTTGCCAGGCGGGAAAGCTGAAGCCAAGGAGTAAATGAAGTGTTTAACATAAAAGATGGCCCCCTCTTTTTCTCCTCTCCCATGAAGAAGTCCTAGGGGAGGAGGGGCAGATGAAAAGAGAAATGGTCACCCAGAGAGACTTGGGCCGTGTGGGCCAAGAGCTGTCCTCTTAGTAGTGGGGGGCCTGGGTGGGGGGGCACATTTCTGTAATGGGGTTTGCCCATTAGGTGCCAGGAGGAGCTGTCCCCATCGCTGGCCTGGCTGTTTCCCCCCACCCATGTTTCCTTGCAGGTAGCCAGCAGCTCCCTTGGAAAAGTAGGTCAGCACAGCCAGCTTCAGCAAACTCTGTCTTTCCCCCCCACCAGCCAGTCCCCATTCAGACCCCCAAATGTCTTCTTCCACAGCTCTCCCCCAGCGGCCAAGAGGCCTGGAAACTTCATGGCAGGTGGCCCCGTGACCAGGAGGGTTGCCAGGGGACCTGCAGGTGCAGAAGGTCTGGGAGGGGGAGCAGAAAAGGCCCCGGGCACTCTGAGGGGAGCTGCCAAATTCGCGCCAGCCAGGGTGGCAGGGGGAGCATTCCCCTCAGATGGGAACAAGGCCCGATACAGCCCTTAACAGAGGCAGGTGGAAGGGGCACTCTCCTTTCTCTTGGGGGCCAGGAAAGCAGTTGGAGGGAGGCCAAAGCAGCGCAAGGAGGCACATGGCGGGGGAGGTGGGAGACAGCGGGGCTTGGGGAGTAAAATCATTCAAGCAGGGCATCTGAATCCTTCAGAGCAGCAGCCGGGACCATCCAGAGCCCCTGGCCAGTTCCCATGGAAGGGTGGATGGAACTGAAGCCGTTTTGCCTGCTGAAAGAGAGCAAAGCCCCCCAGGAGTCAGCAGAGCAGCCGGGGTGGAGGCAAAGGAGGCCCGGCCTTTCCTCGCTCTGCCCGCTGGGTCGGTTACGGGAGCTGGACTGTGCGGCGCAACATCTCCCCTTCGGAGGGAAGCTGCTTCACATATTAATTTTCTTCTGGAGGGCCTCACCGGATTTCCCAAATGCCCGGCTCCTCTGATTTATAGGCTAACAGCTTGGAAACGAACAGGACGACAATGGAAGTGAATATTGCCTGTTTTTATGGTCGCCCGGAGATCAGTCCTGCAAGGCTGGAAATGGATGAGCAGGTTCCCTCCTCAGTTAGGCAACTCGGCTCTTTCTGCACCCGAGTGACTCTCCAAAGACAGGAGAAAGTTGGACTACAGGCCAGGGGTGAAACCCAGCAGATTCTGACAGGTTCTGGAGAACCGGTAGCAGAAATTTTGAGTAGTTCAGAGAACCGGTAGCGGAAATTTTGAGTAGTTGAGAGAATCGGTAGCGGAAATTTTGAGTAGTTTGGAGAACCAGCAAATACCACCTCTGGCTGGCCCCAGAGTAGGATGGGAATGGAGATTTTGCATTATCCTTCCTCTGGAGTGGGATGGGAATGGAGATTTTGCAATATCCTTCCCCCAGGAGTGGGGAGGAAATGGGGATTTTGCAGTATCCTTCCACTGTCACGCCCACCAAGCCACAACCACATCACGGCCACCGTGCCACACCCACAGAACCGGTAGTAAAAAAATTTGGATTTCACCACGGCTACAGGTCCCGTCCCCCCCCGCCCCGCCCCGTTGCAAACCTATTCAGATGCTCATAGTAAAGCAGGTTTCCTCCATGGAGGCCCCGCGAAGGCCGGGCTGCCCTGTGGTTAGCAGAGAGGGAGGGGGAAAATGTGCACTTCAATTCCCAACCCAGAACACCGGAACCAACACCCAAGACATCCTCCGTTTGTGTTTCTGGGACTTTCAAAAAAGGCTAGGAAGAGAGGGATCTTGCGGCCCCGTTTGGCTTCTTCAACTAGTCTGCCCCACTCGTAGCATTTCCAAGCAGGGCTTCCTGCCCCAATTCTGCCCACACGGAGGACGGCTCCTCCCTCCTCCGCATTCGTGTTGTTCTGAGATCGGGGAGGCTTAAAGCAGCAAAGCATCTCCAGCCCTATTAAAGAAGGCAAAACGTGATTAGCACTTGGACTGCCTCGGGGCAGCAGCGGCTGCACCCCAATACTTACTGACTGACTGGCTGCTGCTGCTGTTGCTCCTTAATGGCTCTCCCAAGAAGACCAGGCAGGGGGATGGAGAGCCTGGCAAGCAGGCACCATGGTGGAGGAAAAAAAACCCAGCCAGCAGGGATGTTAATTTCTCCTCCAATCCCTCCACCTGCCTTAGTTTAATTCTTTGTTTTATTCTTGGCAACCTGGGAAATGTAAACGCTGCAGTTGCTTTGCTGGAAATATCTAATTGTCCATCCTGGCCCGGCTGCCAGCATAAACCTCCCTCTGTTTCCAAAGGGAAGGTCCGAAGGGAAACCGAGTCAGCTTGGGAGGAGAGACCGAAGCAGGAGACGCCGACACAAGGGGTCACAGGAAGCGCTGCAAAGGGCAGCCACTCTGGGCCAGAGATCAGGAGGGCCAGCCGGCTTTCCAGGCAGGGGTGAAATACTCCCGGTTCGGACAGGATCGCCCGCTCCGCTAGCGGTCCTGGCGGGTAGTTCGGAGAACCAGTAGCGATCCTGGTGTGAGGCTCCGCCCACCCGCCCAGTTGTTGTTACTTCCTGGTTTAAACCAGGAAGTAATGTTGTGTTTTGTACCCTCTGCACATGCAGGGCTACATGCCAGAACCGCTAGTTAAAAATACTTTAAAAAGTTTTAAAAAAAATAAATTCCAACATCGCTCAGCTGATCATTGGAAATTTTCCCCCTCCCCCCCCTTTTTTTTAACTTTTTAGGCATTTTTTTACTACCTGCTCAGGCAAATAGGTAGTAAAACAATGCTTTAAAAAAGTGGACCATGGAAAATAACTCAAGCCCTTAAGAGAAGGAGGTTTTGGTCAGTGCCCCCCCCCACCCCCGTTTGGTTCCCAAAGCAGTTCTCACCTTTGCCTTCAGAACAGCAAAGGGGAAGGTTGGCGCAGAGCGTGGCAAGGAAGTCATCTTTTTGTGGTTTTCCAAGGGGGCTGCTTCTTCTGCTCCAAAGCCCACATGCCGAGTGTGGCACTCTCCTGTGGGCAGTTAAGTCCACAGCCAGAAAGCCCTGTGGGGCACTTCATGGAAGTAGAGGGGGAGAGATGTTCAGGAGTCCTGGTTCACTTCAGAGGCTGCCATGTCTGGGGCAGTATCAATGCAGCTTCATCCCAGGGCTGCAAGCAGGGCCCGGGGGGGCATTTCAGCAGTGGGAATACCAGTCTTTCTCTCTACCTCTCTGGGTTGGGGCAAGTGGCCTGCAGGCCATAGAGGAGGAGGAGGAGGAGGAGGAGGAGGAGGAGACGCACTGGGCCTCACCCGGTTGCACAGCACACAGCGTGGCTTCCCCATGGAAAAAGTCCCAAGGCTGGCAGGAAGCAGAAGGGCAGGTCGGGGCCCCTGGTTGGGAATGGGGCTCTGCCTGGCAGGGCTGATCAGCTGGGGGTGGGTGAGGGGAATCTGCAACCAGACAAATGGCTGTTCTGCTCAATTATGATATTTAAGCCCTTGGATCCCCGCCTGTAAAATGAAGCTGCTGGCTGTTTTGGCTGAGTGACGGGCGTTCCCTCCTCTGAGGGGCCAAGAGAGGCCAGAGGGCAGACTCCAGATGGGGAAGCATGGACCAAAACTGGCCCAAGCACAGCAGAAGTTGCCCAATGACATCATCACGGAAGGCCGCCACCCTCGATGTCACAAAGCCTCCTTGCTGTGGGTCCCTCGCTTCATTCCCCTGGCTTCTGCTCACCAGAGCACGGCGAACCTGCTTCCACAGCCAGGGGCCCCCCACTCACTGTTGGTCCCCCACCACCACTTGTGGACACCACCCACATCAACGGTCTTGCAAACTGCACCCTCCAAGTGATGCTTGCTGAAAATTGGGACCAAGGGGTGAGTGATGGGAACTGACTTAAACGTCCCTCATCCACATTTGGATGGATGAAATTTGTTGGAACAGAACTGAGATTTGAGGACTGGAGGGGAGTCCCCCTTATTTTGTCTGGTTTCTGGCAGAAATCTCCATCTCTGTGGCTGTTGGGAATACTAAAGGTGCTTGCTTATTAGCTCAAGTTTAATTAATTTGTATAATATCCCTGTTAAGAACAATGGCTAATTAAGATCTCTTCCCTCCCCTCCTCCTCCTGAAAAAAGAGTGAAGAATCAGCAGTCATTAAGGAAGATGCTGGCAGCCGTCCATCAAGCTGCTTCCCGCCTGCCTTGCTCTAAACGCAGAAGTCTTAATGAGGGTCTTTTAGCAGCGGAATTATCCTTCCCTGCTCCAGCAGATGCGAGGGGAGCTGGGCACTCCTTCCAGCCAGGCTGAGCAGATGTGGAACCGTGTCCTTTCCGCCTCCGCCTGATTGATAAGGCCTCTGGCTCTGGAAAGGGAAAGCTGACGGGCAGACGGAGAGGCCCATCATCGGACGGAGGGCAGTGGTTGCCTTCCCAGCCCAGCCCAGCGGTGGAGAAAACAAGGAAGGAAAAGAAAGGAGCGAAACCCAGTTTGCACCAGCCCTTCTGACTGGCTACCAGCCCTGCTTTCCCAGTGCCTGCCCAGCTTCTGCCATGCACAGAACGGGGAAAACCCTCTTGGGACAAAGGGGCCCAACTTCCCCCCCCTCCCGCAGGCGCTGTCAAGCTCTAGTTACACGCCATAGGCAGAGCTTCGCCCCAACCTTGTCCCTCCAACTTCCCCCCACGGCAGGCCGAAGAGCAGCTGAAGCTGCATTCAGCCTTTGAGGCTGATGGGGGAAGGGGGCAGCATCCGAGATCCCCTCCATTCTTTGGTGCCCCCTTCAGCTCTCAGCCTCTGCTGGCTGCACCCCAAGCCTCCCTGTTCTGCCAATCTTCAGCTGCAACCTTGGCTCCCCCCCATTCCTCCTCCCCCCCCCAGTGGACAAGAAGGAATGCAAGGAGACCTCCTTCCCCAGCCTGCTTGGCCTTGAAGAGGGCCAACTTCATCTCGGGAGCTGAAAAAAAAGGGGGGGGACAACTTGAAAGGGCTGCTGCAAAACATTGCTTGGCAAATTTCCCTCCCACAGAGGGGGAGCCTACAGTCGGCAAAAAAAAAAAAACTCCCCACATTTCTATGCACAAGACTTTGAAAGGGATGGAGTTTGGCCCATATGGAACCAATTAACTCCCCCGCCCCCCCCCACCAATCGGGCTGGGTTGGCAATGCCCCCCCTCCCCCAGCAATCTACAGAGCATTCCAGACAGAGATGGACCAGGATCATCCCCACAACCACGGCCCTAGAGCCCTGCACCCTCCCTGGCTGGGGGCTTCAGAAAGTCCGGAAAGCCATTGCCCAGCCAGGCCAGCTCTCTGGGAGAGAGGCTTCCTTCAGCCCAGAGCCAGAGAGATGCCGGGGCTTCTGCCACTGGACTTGTCTGGGACAGATCGTTTATTTCACAGCCAGGATGGGGGAGGCCAGCAGAATCCCTCCATTTCCAGGCCCCGGACTCCTTCTGGTAGAGGGCTACCTCGGGCAGAACCAAGATTCTATAAATCTTGGATTTATAGAAAGGGTTTCTCCCGACAATGCTGCTGGCGAGCCCTGGGAGGGGACTTTGGGAGCAAGAGCTGGGCCTTCCTCTCTCTCTCTCTCTCCGCCTGCCTCCACGCTGGCTCTTGTGGTTGCAACACTGCAGTGATTCCACAAGCCCGGAATTTGAAGCATTTCCTGCCAGGCGAGAGAAGAGAGAGAGAGAGAGAGAGAGAGAGAGAGAGAGAAGAGGCAGGAGGAGCTGTGGGGGAGGGAAGGGAGCCTCTGGCCTTCCAGCGGCAGCCAGCCTTGCTTTGCCTGGAGGAGATACAGCTCAAGAGCAGAAGAGGGAGGGAGACCCTTCGGACTGTCCCTCCCTGCATCCTCTGACTGGGTGCGGTAGGGAGGCCCAGCCTCTCGGGAGGGCGAGCAGGACATGTCTTTGGCCACCAAATGGTTCCCGGAGGAAGAAGGCGAAAGGACCCTGGCTGAGCCCCACAGTGGCAAGGCCCTGGCTAACAGGAGAGCAAATAGGGGCATCGCCAGCATCTGGTTGGGTGCAGAGGGATAGAAGATGCTGAGAAAAGGGGGTGTTTTGTATATCCTCAAAGCCCCCCCCCTCCCAAGGGGGCCAGGCGGGACCTCCTGGCAGCCGCCCGGAAGACTCTCTGCAAGCTGCTTTCATGGGCTGCACAAAGCATCCCAGGGGCAGCACAAAAAGCCAGAACCTGCCCCAAAGCTCCCCCTGGACTTAAGGGGGGGGAAGGATAGTGCAAGTACCCGCCAGAGAGAGGCAGCCCAAAGCCTCCTCCACCACAGCCCTCTGGACCCTCCGTGTCCAGCCACTCGGCTACTTAAGTCTCCAGGAAATTCTGTGTGCAAACACAGCCGCCAAGTGAGCCAGCCAACAAGTTGGCACTTGGCCGCCTTTGCCCAACGACGTTGGTTGCTCACCTGGGCGAGTTGGAGGATGAGTCGATGCAGAGAGGAGAGGGGAAGCCCCCCAGCAGCAGAGCAAGAGCACTCCCCCCCCCACTTCTTGGCCCAGAGAAGCAGGAGGCAAGGCAGAAGCAGGCAAGACAGCCAGCCTGCTTTTGGCCCCAGCCCAGCAGGAGGAAGGGAGGCGTCCCGGCCCACCATGCAGGAGAGGTGCAGGGGGGGGGGATTTTTCAGAAGGGGGCTGCAGTGTGGAATCCAGGCAGGTTGACACAAGGCCCTTCAGGGTCAAGTGGGAACTTGCGCATGGAACGAAGCAGCACCTTAATCCCGATGTCACAGGAGGAATTTGCAAAGCCTGAGAGCCGCGACCGGCTGGGCCAGTTTATCTTAAAAAACGAACTCTTAGAGGGATTTCGGTTGGGCTGAATAAAGCCATTACCGTATGGTGCCTTCCCCGTTTTTTTGTAAAGCTGCCTTTACAGGTGGCTGCAGGCCAAGGAGGTCAGCGCTTGGCAAGGCTTCCCAGGGCCTGCTTCTGGACCTCTCCTGCCAGGCTGCCCAGGTCACGCCCTTCCACCCGGCCTCTTGAAACTCCCCGCAGGCAGCTCCAATTCAGCCACTGCGAGGCGGCGGCAGAAAGGCCTTCATCCCATGTCTTTCCTTGGGTGCTCTTTATGCCCCCTTGTCCCAGGTACGGCTTCGGTCCCGTCCCTGCGGGCTGGGACCTCCATGTCTGCAAGCAAACCAGGCCCTCCTTTTGTTACAAAGACCAAAGGTAACTTGTTTAAAACAAAAGCAACACTTCGAAGAGCTCTCGTTACTTGTAAACAATTCCTAAATGAAATTGACCAAGATTAGAAAAGGGCAAATTTGTAAACAGACCCTGAAACAGCAGATTTCCCCATCCTTGCTTAGGTAAGCCAAGTGGGCGGGGGGGGGGGGGTGTCCAGCTGCTCAGCAAGGGGGAAGGTGGGAGAAGCCGTGGTGGTGGTGGTGGTGTTTGGCCTGACCAATCAACCAGCTGGCCTCTGGTTTCCAGAGGACAATCAGGGAAGGAGACATCTTCATCTTTTTCATCATCATCATCACAAGAGTGATGCTGAGGCCTCAGCTCCTGGGGAGGAGGGAAGCGGCTGGCATTCAGGAGTAGCTCCCTTGATAAGGCTTCTCTTACTTAATTATTTCTGAATGGGTTTTTTGTTCAACCCTTGAAGCATTTACTCTGATTGGGTTGTTGCCTCCAATACGTCTGTCTCTCTTTCTTTCTCTCTCTCTCTCTCTCTAACACACACCAGTCCCCATCTCCCTTTCTTTGGTGTTTCTATGGAAACACCTCCAGGCGTACAACTGTTCTCCAATTTTGCAATAAAAGTTGGATAGTGATATTTCAGCCGCCTCTTTTCTTTCCAGGCTCCTTGCAGCTTCTCACTGGCAAAACAATGGCCCACCCCTCGCTTGTCTCCCCCCCCTTCCTCCTGTGTACACAAACATACCCATCTGGATTCCCAGGAGACCCCAAATATTTCAGGCTTGGGGCCATCTTTAAGCCCCCTCCCAACAGGCAGGCACATTTACAGAGACTTTCATTTGAGTAAAAATGGGAGGGAGGGAGGGAGGGAGGGAAGTTTTGCAACCAATGCTTGAGGGACTCGAGGCACAAAGCAGATCCCTCACACTGGTTTGCCTTTATTGTCAGGCAGCCCACCTGATTAACCTGCCTCATCTCAGGAGGAGCCTCAATTGGGCTCAGCCCCCCCCAGCCTTTGAGGAAGATATGCCCTCTAATTATCATCTTCTAGCTCTGCCTTTTAAACCCTAAAGGGGCTTTTCCCAGAGAATCATGGGAACTGTGGTTTGAGGAAGGTGCCATGCACTCTTGGCCCCAGGATTCCTGGGAAAAAGCAGACAGACACAGGATGAAACAAACTCTTGAAAAAACCTTGGGGAACAAGCGACCCATCTTATCCACAGCTGCCAAAATGCCCCCTTCTTTAGGAAAAGGCCAGGATCTGGACCCCTGATGTGTTTTGCGGGGGTCACCTTCAAAGCCGCTCCAGAAAGGGAGCCACATTGCTAATACAAGCCCCACTTCCTTGCCCACAGTCACGGGGGCAGCAGCCTGCCAAGTTCACTTGCTCCGGAGGAGACTGCCCAGGTGGGGCCCTGGAGGAGGGGCCCAAGGTAAGGCTTCTTCTGTTCCCTGCCCCCTTCCTCTCCCCTCCTTCCCTCTCCCCAGCTACTCAGAGCCAGAGGTTATGAAGATGAGCTCTGGGGGGGCTCAAGGGACTCTAATTATCCTCTAAGTGTGAACGCCAGAGTGATTAATTAAGAGATAATAAAAAGAAAAGCAGGCTAGAGAGGAAATAGCGGCTGCTTTGATGATAAAACCTGAGCTAAACCAAGCAATTAGGGGAATCTTTAGGAAGAGTTAGCTCTAATCCCCTGGTAGCCATTGCCAGGGAAGGAACCAGCAGGGAAGGAAGGAGGGAGGGAGGGCCAGACTTCCTCCAAGAAGGCACCCTAGCCCCAGCAGCAGCGGGCCCTCCCTTCCCCTTGCTTGTTCCGGAGGTAGACTATTCCTTCTTGTGGAGCCTTGACCTTGGCCCCTTTCCACAGCCACACAAGAGCTTCTTCCCATGTGGACTTGTGCTCCAGGTAATAGGGTCAAGCCCCCCCCTTAAAAGCAGGGGAGACCACGACCAGAAGCCAAATGCCAGGAAGGGCAGCCCAGCAGCTGAGGGTCACAGCAGGAAAAGGGCAGGGCTGGATGCCAGGGAGGGGAGACAACCAAGTGGGCATCCCTGCATCAGGGACCCCCTCTCGGAGCCAAGAGGCCTCGCCCCAGAGGACATCTTTGAGACAGGCTTGCAAAGTCTTCCCCAGGAGGGGGAACTCACTCACCGAGATTGGTGATGGTGGGGCCTCTGGGTCTGCTTGGTGCCTCACAAGGCCTCCATGCTGCGGCTGAACCCGTTCCCTGTGGGAGGAGGAGGCCAGCTGGTCCCAGCCGGACCCCACAAATGATCTGCAAAGGCCACTTTCTCCTTCACTTCAGAAAAGAATGCTTGTAGCCCCCCCCCTCACCTCTGACCTCTGGAGGGAAGCAGAGCCAGGCTCAAAAAAGTGGAAGAAGATATGCATTTGGCAAAGACAGCCCCGCCCCCCTATTCTGGCCATACAATGAGGATTTAAAGCTCTTGAATCTTCAAGGGAACTTTGGCTTAGCACAGACCTCCCAATTTCCTTAAGTGGCCTTTAGAACAGGGAAGGGCGGGGGCTCAGCTCCCTCCCCCTAGGAAGAAACCTGCCCGAGCTCCCTCCCCTCCCCCACAGAAGCAGGGGGGGCTGCAAGGAGACCACCTGCCTGAAGAGTTGCCTCAAAGGACAGACTGTTGGGGCCCTGCAAAGGTAGAGAAGGTCATGGGGCTGGCAGAGAGCAGCTCTCAAGTGGGCACTGGGGTTGGCTGGCCAGGCCTTTTGGGGACGACCACAAGGGCCAGAACCCAGGAAGGAGGGGTTCCCCTTACCTCCTGAGCTACCTCATTGCCATTCTCCTCACTTCCCATCATCCCCAGGGTGGAGAAGATGCTATGGCCTAGAACTGGGCCTGGATCTAGCACAACTCAGCCCCTTCTCCTTTGCCTATTTCCAGAAACTATGATAGACTGCCCCTGTGGTTGGAGACTTTGCCCAGTTCTTCCCTTCACTGGAGACGGCAGCTTGCCAAGTTAGGCCAGGCGACCATCTTACACCCCACCGCGCCTCCCCGGATGGGAAATCAGACGGAGGACCTCACGAGCAGGGCCAGGAGGCAAGAGACCGAGGGGGTTTGAAGGCAGAGTGAACCTGAACCTGGAAGTGCCATGCTGGGCCAGACAACAAGTCCCATGAATCCCAGCCAGAGTGGCCAATGGGAGCGCCTTCTCTCCTTCCCTCCCCTGACAATGAGCCTTAATCTTTTCCCTTTTAGATTCGCCCCTTTTTCCGCTTGAAAAGGAGATGAAAAATAACCCACCCGCAGAATGGCTTTGAAAATGAATGAATATTTCAATTTGTGACATGCCATCATGGAAAGACCCCTGCCGGATGATTGAAAGAGGGTGGAGGGGAAGACAAATGACTTTCATTTAGATAAAATACAGAAAATTATTTTGTGAAAAATGAGGAGTGATGGAGCTCGGCCAGCGGCAGGCAAAGCAGCACACCTCCCCCATTCCAAGGAGGGGATGTCGGCACACCCCCCCTTTCTAATTAAGTGCCTGCGTGTCCTTTGATGGGGGAGGGGGAGCACAAGGGGGTCCAGATCCTCTTCCCTCATTCCCTTCCCCAGCCTGGGCCTTTGCAGACATGCTGACTATAACCCCCATTGTCCTCAGCCAGAGCACCCATCCCAGCAGATGTCTGGAATGCCAAAAGAAAGTCCATCAGTGGGGGGGAGGGTCAGAGCCCCCTTCACAGGCCCTCTTTCCCATTAGCCCCATATCCCCTTGCATCTCCAAGGACAGCCTGCCCCTCCCCCCCAGGAATGCTGCCCTCTAGGGTCCCCTCCCCCCTTCAAAAGGTCTGTTTCCTCAGAATCCCAACAGAAGCCCTCCTGCCTGGATTGATGGAATGGGGCCCTGAGGGGAGGGGCTGCCCCAGCTGCGCTCTTCAACTCCAGATCCTGCCACCCCACAAGGGGCCAAGAGGGCGGTCAGCTTCTGCCATCCACATCAACAGTTTAATCCCTCCCCCCCATGCCACCCCCCTCCCACATTCCTCTCCAAAAGGGTGAATGGGCTTTTTTCTTTAAAAAGATACACAATTTGGGAAGATGGCGATATACACACCCACACACAAGCTTGGGAAACACCCAGGTGCCCTCTGCCATCTCTCGTGGTAGAGTGCCTCTGAATGTGGGAGATCCACTGAACAGGGACCAGCGTTGCTGTCCAGGCCGGGTTTAAACAGAGCATCTGCTCTTGCCTCTTTGCTCCATCCATGGCAGGGAGCCCCCCCCCAAGATCTTTTCCAAGTCCCCCGTCCACTCTGGAGGCACTGGGTTGGGCCTTTGCTCTGACGCACCTCCAGATGCTCTCAAGCTTTTTCTTCCCCAGAAATCAGGATCTTCATGGAAACCCTTTGTATAAGTCTCTAGTCCTCATGGCTTTAAAAAGAAACAAAAAACAGAATTCCATAAAATCATTCAAGGAAGACTCTTTTTCTCTGCTACCAACATTTCAGTCCAAGATCTCAGGAATGCTGAAAAATGCACTGGAATTGCCCCTTCCAGGTAGATCCTTGGAAGCTGCTCCCTCCCCACCCCCCCTTTGTGGACAAGCTGCCTGAAGGAGCCCAGTTGTGACTGAGAAGCAAGCCAATTAAACACACACACACAACATTTTATAACTATTAGTAACGCTAGCTGTTTATGGCACAGGAGATGGGAAAGGGAGAATTACGTCAGGCTTCAAACCGCCCCCCCACCCCCAGCCCTCCCCAGCACAGCCACCTCGCTCGGATTCTGCCCGGCCGCCGCCTCCTCCGGCAGCCCCGCCCTCCACAAACGCCGAAGGCCGGGCTCTCCCCTCCATGCCTGCCCCGGGGTGGGCGCCATATGCAAAACAAGGATGCCAGCGGCTCGAGGGGCCGGGAACCATCTTGCCCCCTTTGCTCGACGACGCCCCCTCTGTAGGGAGCCACCCGGTCCCTCTTGGGGGCTCTGCCTAAAGCAGCATCGCGGGGCCCGGCCCCACCTGCAGAGAGAGGAGCCCGCGCGGCGCGAACCCACCGGACTCCCCCTCCCAAACATACTCGCCATCCGCCGAGCGCCCCACCAGCACGCGCCCCGATCCCCCGCCGGCGCTTGGCAGAAGAGCCCCCCGACCTCGCCTGCCCTGGGGACTCTTCCTGTACGCCTCCTCTGGTTGGTCCGGGGATGGAGGAGCCCCCCCTCCTGCATCCCCCCTCTTAATTTCAACTCCACGCAGGACGTCGAAAGGAAGCGAGGCGAGGCCGCCCGAGGGAGGAGTGAGAGCCGCTTTTCCATTACAGCTCCCTCTCGCTTCTTGCGAAAAGCTGCCCTTCCTTCGCCCCCAGGCCCGGCTCCCACCGAGGCGCCTCTCTTTCCCGCCCCGCCGTCCGGAGCCGACGGGCTCGCGGGCCAAATGCGAGCAACTTTGGAGGCCCCCGCCCCCCCCCGTGGCGAGAACAAGGCGGCCAGGCAATCGCGCCCGCCCGCCTCCCAAGCCCGAGGCTCGGCGGAACGCCTGCGGGGGGGGTGGGGAGCTCCGGCTTCTGGCCACCGCTAGCGGGGACCCGACCCGCGCCGACCCCGCTACTTCCAAGACAACCTGGCGCAGCCCGGCCCGGCAAACTCCGCAGCGGGCTGTTGCTCCCCAGGCTTTGTCCCGCGCCACGAAGCCTCGGCCGGCGAGCGAGCCATCCCTGCCCGGCCCGAGAGGCGAAGGGAGCCACGGGGCGGGCGCTGGGACGCCGCCTCTCCCGCCCCACCAGCGCTGCGCCCTCTCTCGGCAGGGCCGGCGGGAGAGGCTCCGGGCGGCCGTCGGGGCGCTGCTTACCTTGCGCGAAGGCGGCCTCGACTCCCGAGAAGACGCACAAGACGGCCAGCAACGGCAGCATCGCTCCCGGCGCGGCGGGGCTGGCTTCGGCGCTCGCTCGCCCGCCCGCCCGCTCGGGGCCTCCTGCTACCCCGCGCGCCCCGCGCCGTCTTCGCCGCTGCTCCTTCCAGCGAAGGGGAGGAGAAGGAGGAGGAAGGAGGCGGGAGAGGAACCTCTGGGGTGGCGGGCGGGGGAGGGGGAGGGGGAGGAGGCGGGCGGGCGGGGGGAAGGAGCGAGGAAGGGACCGTCGCCGGGGAGCGAGCGCGCGCCGGATTGGCCCAGCCGGGCGCAGGGAGGTCCGGAGACTGGGGGATGCCGCTGCGCCGCCAGCCACGCTGCCCGCGCGCCCTGAGGGATGGGGATGGGAGTCCGGTGCTGCCCAATGCTCGGGTCGGAACTCGCGAGTGGGCAGGGCGGCCGCAGCGGGGAGAGGGACACTCTCCCGCCGCTTCCAGCGCAGCCCCCGGCTGGCAGGCAGACAGACGTGATCCCGAGACTCCGGCCTTCCCCAGCTTGACGAGGGGCGCCCCTCCCGCCGTGGCCAAAGGGTCTCCCCTTGCGAGGATTCGGGGGGGGCAGATTGTAGGCAGCCTCCGTTTATACAACACCCTCGTTGGGTGGGTTCACGCCACCGCAGGAGCCCAAGCAAATCGTAAGACCCAGAGAAGCTTCCCGGCTTTGCCGGGCTTGTCCCGGATGCGCACCCCTTCCCGGGCACGGTCCCCCCGGGCTCGGCCGCCCCTTACCTCCCGGCGGGGCTGCACAGAGGCAAAAGCCGCAACTTCCCGGGAGAGGCTGCGCCGGCGCTGGCGCTGGCGCTGGCTTCGGCTCCCCCATCCTGCGCCCGCTGACATCCCTCTCCCACCTCGCACCTGCAGGATAGCAGGATGTTTCTGAACATGCGCAGAGTGCCTCTCCCTCGGCACGGACCAGCCCGGGTTTGCGTGGCTGATCTGCGACCCACCGTTTCGGCCGGCTGGAAGCTGCTGCCGCGGCTGATTCGGAAGCCTAACGGGATGGCATGAGGAGCGGCGGCTGATGGGCCGGGGAACCCTCAACATCCGGAGGTCGGACCTGTGTCAACTCAGTGCGCTTCGAGCAGCTCTGCAAAGTAGACGGCCCGAGCCGAGCCTTCCGTCCTACGGGCTTAGAATGTCCTTTGAAGGGATCCATCCACACGAAGTACCGCCGGGGGCTTCCTGCTGGGTGACCCAAGCAGGCTTCGGCCCTAAGCGGAGAAACGGGGTTCGGGGCTGTGGTGGGCTCTCCGAGCTAACGGGGTGGGGAAGCAGGCCGAGGATCTGGACACCCCCGCCCCAACTCGCTCTGTGGCTGCCTAGAAGGCTCTGACAGGACACAGCGCCTCCCCAGGAGGAGATCGGCTGCGGGCCCTGGCCGGCGCTCCTCCCTTCTGGCCTTCGAGGCCAGAACTGGTCGCGTCCCCGCCGGGGGCTCCAAAGGGCTCCCCCCTGCTCCCTTGGTCAGCCCCCAGAAGCCTTTCAAAGTTGCTTCGGCCAGGGCTGAATTGGGCCTCCGTGGCAATACAACACCCGCCTCTCCCTCAGCATCGAGCGAGAGGTGTGGAAGCGACAAGGAGAAGCGTAACTCCCCCCCCCGCGCATCCGTCCCCTTTGGACACACCGTCTGGGATCCGTGCAAAAACTTCTCCCACGTTCTTTTGCTCCCTGCAAAGTTGGAAAGCGCTTTTCGGAAGCTCCCTGGCGCCCTCCGGTGGCCACAAGCCCTCAAAAAGACTGCTCTCCCTCGCGGGGTCGGGCCCTGGCCTCGAGGCTCCTGCACCCCAGAATAACTAGGGTTGAATTTGGCCTGCATGCTTGAACGGAGCTCCTTCAAGAGCTGAGATACCAAAAGGGAAGCTGAGGCTCAGTGTGAGACATCTGAAGGAAAAGCTGGCACGTTCCAGCCGGCCTCAGCACTTGCATGCTATAGCCAGCCTCTCGCTGTAATTAACTTTTTAATTAATTAATCCATTAACAGTCTCTCTGGGCCTCCCCAAAGGCACCCTTGTCTGAGGTTCTTGCTGATGCCTGCCGTCCCCTCAGGCCTAGGGGTGCTCCGGAATGGTGCGTGATGGCCCCAGCTGGTGGGGAGAGGGGCAAGAGACAGCAGAGCCAACCGTCCGGCAGACCTGCCCCCTCACCTTGTCAATAGATGGACTCAGCTGCCTGCCAGGTTTCTGCAAAAGCACAGCAGTCCATAGTACACCTGCTTGCAAGGCAAAACACGGCTGTGGCTGGGGATCACACCAGAGCACTAATTTGCACAAACACAGGTGTTCACTCTGGGTCTCCCCATCTTTCCTCTTGGTTGCACTTCCAGAGGGCCTGGAGGCAGCCTCCGTGTTGTTTTCAGACAATTAGCTGTAGCTCTGGATCCATTCAGAGGTGAGCAGGAACCAGTGGCGGCTGAGCAAGGGAGGTGGGGGCACCTGGCCCTGTGCACATGTCGCTCTATGCGGGAGAGCTGGAGGCTCAGCTGCTGTGGCTGCAGCTGAATCCAGAGAGGACGGCTTCCACACTTGAACCCCTCTCAGCATGGGCTGTTTCCAGGTCCTCGGATCTGGGGTGCACGGAGGTTTTTGCACCCAATAGCTGGAACAAGCTAGATGTGAATTTAGCAAGTGGCAAAGAAACAGCGAAGCTGAGTTTGAGGAACTGGAGAGTCTCCTTGCGCTCAGACTAGCAGCCGTTACTAAGAGGCGTTTAATGCCCCAGCACGCTTTAGCAGTGTGAAAGGAGCCTCCAGTCGAACCTCCTGCCACTTGGCTGGGAAGGGGCACCTGAGGGTAATCCCGCGTAGCTTCAGCCTCTCACGTGCCTTGTTTATACTGATTTTTTCTTTGTCAGCCTCTTCTGATCTGTCAGCTTTATTTATCTAAACAACACCCACCAGAGTAATCATTTCCCCATGGCTATCAGGAGCTGGAAAGTCTAAACAGAGTGAGACCCTCAGTCCCCTACCTATTCTGCGACCACCATAATAAGACTCATAATGGTGTTTCTCCTATGCTTCATATCTCCACGGAGCCTGCAGAAACCCGTTTCAAAGCAGCCATGTGCTCTTGGCTCATTAGCAGCCTCTTGGAGCAACAGCCACGTTCAGCTCCTTGCGCTCTCGCGCTCTCTCTCCTTAAGGTCTCTGCTCATCCCATAACCATCCTGTGTGTGGCGGCTGCCAGGCCCCTGGGCACTCCAGATGCTTTGCCCCTTTCATCTGGAATTGGCCTCCTTGGCACAATTTGGCAAAGGGATTTTTTGTGACTGTGGAGGGGAGCAGAACCCAGACAAACAGAGAGCGGGGGGTGGGCGGGCTCTGCCCCATCTTGCTCTTTGCAGCAGCCCTTCCTCTCAGAGGAGGCAAAGAGAAGCTGGGAAAGGCGACCCACTTATTCACACAGTGCCTCCTTGGCAAGTTTTGGGCAGGGCTGAGTCTGCCAGGAGTCCAGATGGTGAAGGCAGCCTCCCTGGGCATGGCAGAGAAGTACTTTTCAAGAAAACAGGCAGGGTTGTGGGCAAGAGGGGCCCCGTTGCCTTTCAGGAAGGCAGGGACAGTGGCCCACAGGGACAGCTCACACTTCCCCACTTACCCTGGCCTTTATTGTTGTGGGGCAGCTGCCGTTTGCCTCTGTCCTCTATCCAAATGACCCTCGGCAGCCTTCCCTGGCAGGAGCCGGAGGAGGAGGGGCTGGCATCTGGATTCAATGTCTTCAGTCTTTCCTCCTGGCTCACCTGCCCAACGTCGCTCAGCGGGTGAAATACAGGCGGGCATAAAACCACTTGGGAATTCCTCTTAGCTTTATTATACAGGTGCCTCTATTTACGCATCCTCTGCTTGCTGCAGCTTTCATTAATGTTGGGAAAAGGGGAAAGTACATTTTTATCCTCCTGGCAGAACAAATGCAGGACCTCAGGGGGTGGCAGAGGGGCAGCGGCTGGGTAGAGATAGGGCAAACCTGTTCCCCTGAGGAAAAGTGGCCAGGGCCCTCCATCTGTGAATGACAAGGCTGAGGAACTACGGCTGATGCCTCCATGCACAGGAGCAGTCTATCTGAAATCACCTCTGGGGGTGCGTCACCTAGGAGGCCCTGACTGCCCCACTGCCATCCCCAGCTCCTTCACCGTGTGCAGAGGCTGCTCCCCAGAAGGTGGGCTGGACTTTCAAGGCTGCTGGGTTTCTCTGGAATCTCCTGCTTGTGGTGTTTGATATCCGCCCCTCCCCTGGAGCAGGCTTTTTCACCAGGGGGGGTTTGCGGGCAGCCCCCCACTCATTCCCAAGCACTGGGAGAGGGAGAGCGAAGGACCCTCAAGGAGAGGGGATGCTCAGAGGGAAGCGCTGGAGGCCTGGCCCGATTCACCAGCCAGCCGTGTGAGTAATATTCCCAAGAGGGTATTTAGACAGAAGCCCGAGTGAGTTATTTAGTGAGAACATTAAGACGGCACAGGATTACTTATTTATGGGAACTTTGTGGCAGATCTGTCACTCAATAATTTATACCATTCAGCATTTAGCAGGGTCGCCAGTAAATAATTCAATTATTATAAACTAAGGGATGCTTGATGATATGTTGAATTACAGCTTCCCCTCTGATTCAGGACCATAAATACGAGGAGTGACAACCGCCTGCCCGGTGCCCTCACTGGGCTCCTTGCTGATCCCAACGCTCTCGCCTCATGGATTGGAAAGCCTGGCATTGGCACCTCTGCTGGGGCTCGCATGGCATCTCCTGGGCACCACGGTCTTACTGAGAATGCAAGCACAGCACAGCCGGGGGGTGGGGGGGTGTTCCTGCGTGGAAAGCAGCCCTGCTTGCTTAAGGCAGAGTGGAAATCACTGGGGCGGAAGGGGGGGACCTGGTGGTCCCTTGCTTTCAGCCCCTGAAGTATCTGCTGCTGAAGGGGTCAAAAGGCTTGGCTGATCCGGTAGCCAGATCAACCTTCGCCATATTTCAGAGCTGTGACCTTGTCTCCGGGGCAGTCCGTTGCCCCCCAGAAATGGTGAGCTTGAGGAAGCGAAGGGAGCAGCCCCGCCTCACAGGTCGGCTGAAGGAGGGACATCCCTGCATCACACCCACCGGCTGCAGCTCCAGGCGTCAAGGCAAATGCCCGGAGGCCTTCTGGTCCTCCAGTGAACCCAAAATCCTTCTGCGCTTTGAGTGGGCTTCTCCTGAGAAGTTGCCATTAGTGCACCCCTCAGGAGAGGGACCTGCGTGCCAGCCCATGGGACACGCGTGCCTGGCATGGCTGCTCAACCCAGAGGAGACACCACACCGGAGTGAAGCAGCAGAGGGACCGGGTTCCAGCTGCAGCAGCGTTTCGACGAAATACTCTGTGGCTTTACATCTTTGGCCTGTTCCCAACCATCCCCCTCCTCATCTCCTCCTCTATCAGTGGGGGAACCCAAGGCCAGAGTTGGCCAATCAGCTTCCTGAGTAGCATGAGGCCAGCCAATGGTGGCTTGGAAAAAAAATCAAGGCAACACCTGAGGGGCTTAGCTCCAGGTATGAGTCCAGTGGGTTCAGCTTCACCTAAGCCAACCGTGAGCCAGGATCGGCCCCATCTAGCAGTCCCCAGTGGAGCAGAGTTGGAGTAACCATCAAGGGCTGCCCTTTGGGAGACAGCCAGGCGAGCTCAAGCCCCGCCCTTCTTGGTGTGTGTGTGCGTCCCTCTTGCCTCCCCCACCAGGAGTGACCCTCTTCTTCTGTGCTTCCCCTTCCACAGAACCCCTCCACACACCCCCACCCCACCCCAGAGGACCCACACAGGAAGGTTTCACCGCATCTTTTAATGGGTAACAGCAGGCAGACGGCCCGTCCTGAAGCACTTCAACACAAACGCTCGCCTGGGAAACAGGGAGGAAAGCTGCTTTTCAATCATGACAGCCCCTGACCGCCACCTGCCGGACAGGTTGCTCCTCCAGCCTTAAGAACTGGCACTACAGGGACCTCCCTGTGCCAGCACGTGGGAGCCCGAGAGAGGCTGTGGGTGGGCTGGGGTTGGAGATGCCTTGCGGGGTGTCGAGACCCATGAAATAAACAAAGGGGGCTGAAGCTGATTAAGCCCTGGGAAAGCCAACCCCTGCTTGGAAGAGTTGTTGGTTCCCTGGAATGTAAGAAGCAATGATAAAATGCTCTTATTCTAGCCTGTCTCAAGGAAATAAGAGTTCTGGAGGGTTGCGTGATTTGGTCTACCTGGAAGGGCTGGTG
The DNA here is from genome assembly GCF_059756535.1 of Pantherophis guttatus. NCBI lineage: Eukaryota > Metazoa > Chordata > Lepidosauria > Squamata > Colubridae > Pantherophis > Pantherophis guttatus. The sequence continues at coordinate 233,726 of NC_142080.1, forward strand.
CCATGATAAGCTTTCATCAGGCCTTTTGGATGCCCCATTTAAGCGTCGGGGGGGGGGGGGGCGGGAGAAGCAGGGTCTTCTTGGGTCACAGCAGCAGCAGTGCAGCAGTCACCAGGAGTCCTCTGACCAGGAGAGAGCCCAACGCCCAGGGTCCTAAGGTGGGAAAGGGAAGGGGGATCATTAATACCTGAGCAGCCCATCCAAAGGAAAGCCACAGCCAAAGTCACAAGTGGGCGGAGGCTGATCTGAGCCATGGAAACCGGGTGAGGGGAGCAGAAAGAGGAGGCTCCCCAAAGAGGAGAAGGAGGAGGAGGAAGAAGGTTCTGCCCCTGAGTTGGACAGCCAAGTGCATAGCCTGGGCTGATCCATGCAAATCCCTGGATATTTGCACTAATCTGAAAAAAAACGCACTAACTTCGCCCTCCCCTCCCCAGGACTGGCGAGGCAGAGTCGGGCATCTCCATCACACGGGTGGGCAGGAAAGCCCGTTGTGTCCAATGGGTAGCAGACCATTTCAGTACCCAGAGCCTCTTAGCTATGTTAGCTGGTCTTCATTTTGCTTGGGGCCATAGGGCAGGGCACTTCCCTGGCCTTGCCCATCATCCTTTCCCAGTGGGGTTGATGGGAACTGTGATGCAACCTATCCAGAAGTTGCTCAGGGAAGATTAGCTTTGGCTCTTGCTTCCTTGTTCCTGCGACTTTGCATTCAGTCCTCCCCCCCCCGCCCATTTTGTATTTTAGATTCCAAAGTTTCCAGAGGTCCCACTTGATCTAGACCGGCTTCCCCCACCCCCCTGTAAATGGCCCTCCTTCCTCCAGTCCTGTCCCCCGTCCCCCGTCCCCGTCCCCCTCCCCCGTTTACCCGCATCGCAGCGTGGCAGGGTTAGCCAAATAATGACTTAAAGAACTTCAAAAAGAATTGCTGAATACCCAGTAATGAAACCAATGAATAATGCAGAGGACACCGAAAACGAAGAGGGAACATTTGCTTCTGCAAACTTCAGAAGTGCAACTATTCTAAACACAGCTGACAAATCTGCTTAGATCTCAAAAATGGTAATTGGGCGGGCTGCCTTATTTGTAATATTCTTTACGTGGTTTGGACCTTGTGAGCTCCAGAGAGGCAAAGGGGCCACAGAGCTTCCTTGAGCTCTCCTTTACTCCCTTGCAGAGCCAAGGGCCAACCTGGCAACTGCCCCACCTAGTTTGATTAGGCCCCCAAAATTAAGGATCTGCAGAAGTGCCAAGATTTTGCCGAGGGCCCCGTTCAGTGGCCCCTGAAGAATGCAAGATTTGGGCTCCTCCACAAAACAAGGACCAAGGCAGGGGTGAAATCCAGCAGGTTCTGACAGGTTCTAGAGAACCAGTAGCAGAAATTTTGAGCAGTTCAGAAAACCAGCAAATACCACCTCTGGCTGGCCCCAAAGTGGGGTGGGAATGGAGATTTTGCAATATTCTTCCCCCAGGAGTGGGGAGGGAATGGAGATTTTGCAGTATCCTTCCCCTGTCACGCCCACCAAGCCACGCCCATAGAACCGGTAGTAAAAACAATTGGATTTCACCACTGGACGAAGGGCTGAATCTTTATCCCAGCCTCAAGTGGGCAGGCATTTCTAACAGCCAAGGGAGAGGACCTGCAAGGGGCAGGAATACCAGCTGCTGGCCTCTGTGCCAAACTGCTAGTGCCAAGGAGGGGCACCTGTGCTGTGGGCAGACATTGGTGCGGTGAGTCGAAGGGGCCCTGAGGGTGCCAGCTCAGCCACTGAGGGGCGGGGGCGGGGGAGAGTCTTGGGCAGGTTCTGCCTTTTACCTGGACTTGCCATGTTGGGAATGCAAGGATGCTGGAGGACGAAGCTGAAGGTGCTCTGGGCGGTGGGGGTCTGGGCTGCGCAGGTGTAGGCCCTTTTGTGGTTGGTGTGCACAAGCTGAATGAGCCAGGCCACCTGGCTGAGGGTGGTGCCAGTCTCTGAGTCCTTCCAGGCATAGGTCACCCTGTGGCCGGACCCCATCCCTACTTCACAGTCCAGATAAATGTAGCAGGAATCATTCCCCAAGGAGGAGATCCTTTCGGTGATGTCTGGCAGGAGAGACAGGAGGGGTACAATTCAGAGGGAGCAGCAGGAGGAAAGAAGGCCTAGGATCCCAAAGCAGGAAGAGACCCTTGAGGCCATCCAGCCTAACCCCCTGAACCTTTCCAGGGAAGCAGAATCATCCTTCCTTCGAACACACAATAGTTTTCTAGCTGTGCTGCAAAATGAATCAGCTTTTGGCCCAGATTTGCAGGCATTTGGTCACACCAACTTCTGCCTCTCTTGCACAAACTCACAAGAAGTGACTGAGGAACTGAAAGTTCCACGGAAGAAAACAATTGAGCAGAGAAACTGCTGTTCAAAGCACTAATCCGGGCGAGGATTTGGCTCGAGAGATTCCCCCCCCCCCCCCGTCAAGCCAAGATGCCTGAAAATCAGACCAATCAAAGGCTTGTCTTTAAGAACATCCCCTAAAGTTCAGCTCAGCTGAAAGTAGTGTGACAGCCCCTCCCCCCCACCCCCCACAGCCTCATACCTCTGTTTCATGTATTAACAGTCAAGAAATGGGCTGGATGCAAATGTAGATCTCAAAGGGACTTGATTTCCTGGAGATCACTTTAATTTGTCCCATATTTCCGGCTGGGAATCCTGCCTTCTCCTACTTTCTGGGACCTAGAAAAATGTGCCACCCTCTCCACTTCCACCTGTTCCTCAGGGCAGCCTGAACGGAGGGACCCTCAATGCAATTGCTACTCATCTACGATGCAGGGAGATTCTGTGCAATTGCTACTCATCTACGATGCAGGGAGATTCCTTACTGAATACGGCCACCAGGAAGCTGCCGAGCACTTTTGGGGAGGAGGAGGTGAAGCTGGTGGAGATTTCGTAGGTGCCCCCATCGTCCAGGCTGAGGTTGGCAATTCTGAAGGCTATCTCGTCTTTCTGGAAGGTCACCCGGTTAGCGTATTTGATGTTTACAACACTGACGTCTTTGGAGTCCATCCAGATGGCGATAGCTTCTTCTCTTGAGGAGTCCCTCAGGAGGAGGTTGTTGAGGCTCTGGCCCTTGGGAACGGTCACGGGCAATGTGACAGCATCCCCCAGACGAATCGACTTCAAGGGGGGGTCAGGTGCAGAGGCTGCTTCTGGGACACAAGGGAGAGAGGAGCAAATCCTGACACCCACACCCAGGAAAGCCTCCTTGGAGACCCAGTGTGGGACAGGAGTGGACAGGAGGGCCAGCCAACCAGGAGACCCGCTGAGGTCCTTTTGTGGGGGGACAATTTGCATAAACAAATACTGCCCCAACAACTGTAAAACATCAGTCAGTTCCTTCTCTCCCAACTCCTTATGCCAGTCCCAGCTGTGCTCAGTGCCCCACTCCCAAATATTGCATTACGCTTTCTGTCCTCCTGCTCCTGGTCAGGGAACAGCGCCCTCTGCTGCTCAGCACCACAAACTGCCATGCCTTGGTCCCCTCCCATTTCCTTGGACTTCTGTGCAAGCTGCCAGTGTGGCCCTCGACCTGTTTGGCCCCTGGTGCCAAGGGGACGTTGGGCTTTCCTGCTGGCCAGAGACCCACCCAGAGGGGCATCGTGCCCATCTGTGTCCAGGTGAAGAAGCCAAAGGAGGGGGAGAGAGGATTAAAAGCATGAAGGGTGCAGCCACAAACAACCATTTCTCAGAAGACCCCCAGGTTGGATCCCTCCACTTTTGAAAACTGCCTTGCTGAGCAAAAAGCAAAGTCGACTAGAGCCTGGAAGCTCCAAAGAAGAGCACCTCTGAGCATGGGAAAAGTGGCCTTGGAGGAAGAACCCCAGCTGCAACATCGGTTGTCCCAGCCATCCCCAGCAGAAGAGGCACCTCTCTGGGCCCTTCCTGTGGCTTACCTGCCCAGCAGAACAGCAGAAATGCTAGGAGGACACAGGAGTCCATGTCGGCCCTTCGGAGACAAATGTGCAAAGTGAGTCACAAGGAAACGGGCGTCTCCTCTTCCTTCCCACCCCCCTCGGAAGGAACTCCTTTGTTTCTGGGGGTGGTCTGGAGAGCAAGTCACATGTCCCAGCTCTGTTTATGGAGCAGGGAAGGAAGCTTCAGCTGGAGGAGAAGCCCCACCACTTGACGCCCTTCCTTAAAGGGAAGCCTTTGGCATGTTGAGAAAAGCAGCTGCAGCAGCAGCCAAAAATGTGCCTCTGTCCCGGGGCCCTGGGGCTCTGAATGCGGGAAGGGCCCTCTGGCTTGGCCCCGCTGTCACTGCTGCTACTGGAGCTGCTGCAATTTTTTTAAAAATGCTTTAAATGCTTTATAATTTTAGAATTGTAAGCTGCCCAGAGTTGGGTGGCTATAGAAATAGAATAAACAAACAAACAAACAAATAATGCCTGGGCTGAATTCTGGCATATAAATTTAAGAAACAAATATTCCCTGGGTCCAACTGGAGGGCTCAAAATCTTCCCAGAACCAAGAAGAAAGATGTGCGCCCCTCCTCCCCTCCCCAGTGAAGCTTAACTTTTGGAAAAAGTGTGCAGTTTGCTCAGTTGGTGCAGTTGGTACAGTTGGTGCAGTTTCTAGCTTATCCCCTGGAAACCCTGACCAGAGCCAGCGGCACTCCTTCCAGTCTCAACATGGCACAACCTGTGGCCTGGGGGCTTGGTGGTTCTCCAGGATAGAGAAGCTTCTTCAAGTAAGCATCTAGGTAACACAATGGCTCCTCAGAGCGTTGCTGTTGCCTGGCTGGTATTTCAAGCTCTGGTTGGCAGACCAGTCTTCTGATGGGGAGGTCGGGGGGGGGGGAGGAGGTAGCCCTGCCCAGGCCCTTTCCGAGCCAAGAGAAGCTTCCTGTGACACAATGGGCGCCAACCTTCCTTCCTGTGGATAACGGACGGAAGCCCCTGGTAATCTTCTACAGGCTTTGGGCGCTTTTTCGGAATCTGAGCCCTGGCGCTAAGGCTGCTTTGCTAGGCAACTTTATGATTTAAAGTGTGTGTGAGTGTGTGGGTGAGTCCAGAACGGAGCACACCGGGTAGTGGTGCAAACTGGCCATAAATAAGGCCGCGGGAGGACGTGGACAATCAGGTGCTGTCCGGAGCCTTGAGCCGAGAGACTCCGGCACTGGCTGAGCGACCTGCCCAAACTGACAGCAGAGAGGAGTTCAGAAGCTGCGTGGCCCCAGGGAAGCCGAGCGCGTCGGGGACCGAAGCCCCGCGGGAGCCACGTCTTCCTCCGAGCTGAAGGCTCCGCAGCTACGTTCCTTCGAGCCGGGTCTGGCTGCAGCGGGGTTGGGGCTCGGGGCTGGGCGGGCAGGCGGACCGGAGCACCCCACCCAGTCGAGAAAGGACGCCCTCCGGTGGCAGCGAAGCCTTGTCCAGATTGTAAAGGGGGCGCGCGGGGTGCTGCCTCTCCCCCCTCCGAGAGCGCAGGGCAGGACTGCGCTCTCGGGGGTGGGAGGGTTAGCAAATTCTCCATCGCGTCTGGAGGGAAGGAACCGAGACCGAAGCGGGGTCAGCTCACGGGGAGTCGAAGGGTGCCCCCTCTCTGGAAAGGAGCTTCTAATCTAGGAAGCGCCTTGCTGGGTCTCTAGCTGGGACCACCGGTGGCGTCGCGCCTTTGCCGGCCTTGCTGGCGAACAGAGCCCTTCCTGACCGCAGCCCACCTGGTCCTGCCCGATCCCTCGGCCTAGAGCGAGTCTCGCGTGGGAAGAGACGAAGAGAGCGGGGAAGGGCCCCCGATTCCAGCTGGAGGTCGGTGAGGTGGGAAGGACCTCCTGGGACCGTTTTGGATCTGGGAGCAGCCGAGACGCGTTCGCTACGCTTCTCCAAATCCTGCTGTTTCTTGGCCGTCGTGCGTGTGAGCGGGTCGTTGTGGGAAACTTTCCCGCTGAGAAAAAGCGGAGCTCTGCGTGGCGGGATTGTTCTCCAGAGAGCCACCCAGGTGCCATTCCCACTTCCGCCCCACTGCCCACCTGCTGTGTGGCACCCGAGGACTTACGTTGAATAAAATTAGGAAGTAGACACAGAACAGTAATACTGGGAAGGACCCCCCACCCCTTCAGCAATGTCTGTGCCCTGCTTTGAGACTAATGATAAACTGATTTAATTACATCACTATCCATTAATAAAGCAACGTCTTCGAGACATTTGAAAACCTGACTTTTAAACTTGTCTTTATTTAGTGATTTTGTTCTAAACAGAAAAAAAAGCTCCCTTTCACCCGCCAATAAAATTGGACTTTTAGTGCAAAAAGTCTTCTTCAGTGGATAAAAACCTTCATATTTATGAAGTACAGTACATAATTAATAGGCACAAAATAAACGTTTTTAAAAACGGAAATCAGATTAAATGCAGTTTCAACTCAGTCATCAAAACATCTGTCCTTATTGGCGTGTGTGTGTCTCATGTTGATTCAGCCACACAAAGCTAGACCTAAGAGAGTCTGGTAACATAAAAGGGCTGGATAAGTGACCACTGGTCATAGGTTATGGCCAGCTTGGACTCTGACCAGGAAACCTTTCCTTTGCTCCTTGTTTATTTGCTTCCCACACCTCTCAGCAAAGTTTGCAACCCCCTCTGGGTGTGTTTGTGGACGCCCGGGCTGAGACACAACAGGACACCAACTAGGCTGCCACCCTGGGTGCTTCTTCCTCTTTCTGAGAGGCTTAGAGTGACTCTTGTGAAAACCCCCAGCTGGCCTTGTTACTCAGGGTCATAAAGCCCACCCCCCCACCCCCGCAGGATGTTACGCAAAATGCGTAATGGAGAGGTATATTGCGCCATCCTGGTTTTTCTATTGCATCAATTTTTTGTTCCTAAATTAGGAAGTTCCCTTCTTGTTTCCTGACTGCATGCCTGAACCCCCAAATATCTGGAAGAAACACTGGGAACCCCGCCTCTATTTTGTCTTTTCTTCTCTGCAATGTCTTTGTTTCCAAAAAATAAAAATGTTTTCTTTGAGGCCTGCAAATCTGGTGGGACCAACCTCTCACAAGGCCCCTCCCTTCCTCCTATGGGAAACTGGGAGGACCCCTAACCCTGAAACATCCTTGGCTAAGAAGGAAGGTAGGAAGAAGAATTAATTCAACCTCCTTCTCCCTCTTCATGTCTCCCAAAACTTCACGGCCAGATCTCCATTAGACCCAAATGGAGCTTAATGGCGAATACTGATCCAGCTGGTCTCTCCAAATCTTCAGGTCTTGCATCCAACTTGCATTTGCCTATGGATGCAATGGGGCTCAAAAGAAAACAGACCGAAGGACTCTGTGAAATTGAGGGGGAGGGCTAGCAATTAATTTTCTAGCTTAAATTCATGTGCAAGTCAGGAATGAGGATCTTAGGTCAACACACATTTCAATCTACCTATGAAATGGTATCTGTTAGGCATACGTCCAGGGTGCAAACTTTAAAAAGGAAAAGAAAAAAGGAAGGAAGGAGGGAAGGAAGGAAGGAAGGAAGGAAGGAAGGAAGGAAGGAAGGAAGGAAGGAAAGGAAGGAAGGAAGTAGGTAGGTAGGTAAGAAAGGAAGGAGCTCTCGGGAGCTGCTAAAAATTTAAAGCTGTGGGAGAAAGGGATGAGGACTGCAGGGTAATCTCTGATTAACTTCCTTTTTGGTGCTGACAGCATTGTGTCTGCTCTTTAACTTGTTTTTGACAAAGTGCAATGTCACTCCTTCACTCCTTTCTTCTTTGCTTTCTGTTTTTTTCACGAGTACCAACATATAGATCATTTATATAAATAAACATATATAAATATCAAAATAGACATTTGTGTCCCAGGAGGAAGCTACGCTCTCCCTCTTCCTTGATGTGCAAAACACCGATTTGGACTCTTCTGTTCCTGGCAGAAACCATCCAGGCCAGGCCAGCTTGACTGCGGGGCAGAGCCAGGAGGGTCGACCCACCTGCCCCCCAGCCTGATCGATTCCACTGTCAGTGGCTGCTGCAGACCAGAGGTTTCCAAGCATCGCCTCGCTCCTCCAGCTCCGAGACCCTTGGAGGACCCCAACAGGCTCAACTGCAAAGGCTGGCAGGCAGGGGGGCTCTTCTTGGGGGCCAAAATTTCAGGGTGACCCTGACTGAAGTGGGCATCCAACTGCAAACAGCGTGTGCCCAAAGTGACTCCTTCTCTCCCGAGTGGATTTTTTTCTGGCATTGTTTGAGGAGCTGGCAGATTCCCCCTTGATCAGGCACTCTGCAAACAGGCTTCAAAGTCCATGAAACGTTTCATGCCTCGGTTTCCCTTCTACATTTACTGAAATTTCCTACCTTTTGAAAGAAAATACTTGGGTTGGGTTTTGGCTGGATAAAAGTGACAAGGATGGAACGCTATGTTAGCCTGAGGAAAAGGCACCACCAGCTGATTTTGAACTAGCTCGGAATGAAGTGGGTTTCCCCAGCTGATAGCCTCCTCCTCCTCCTCCTCCTCCTCCTCCTCCTCCTCCTCCTCCTCCTCCTCCTCCTCCTTCTCCTCCTCCTCCTCCTCCTCCTCCATCTTACTGGTTTTATTTTTCCTTCCTGCTGCTCTCAGAGGCCCCACTTGCTCTGGGATGCTGCCTTGCCTTCATCTTCCTTCTTGGGCTTAAAAAGTGCAGCATTTTGATGATTTACAGTAATAACACAAAAACTGCAGCTGTGATCATGGTGTGTGTGTGTGTGTGTGTGTGTGTGTGTGTGTGTGTGTGTGTGCAGAGGCCAGGACCCTGACAATTCCTCCTCAGGGCTCCAGCCATCTGCGGCTTGGGGATCCCAAGCTTTTGGAGGTTCAGAGCCAGGATCCCATGACCCAACGTGGCCACAGAAGCCTTACTCAAGGGACCTCAGCCACGGCCACTCTCAGGCCTGTTCCCTGGTGGTGCATTCAGCTGCCCTTGTGAGCCCGGCCTCCGCCACTCCACCTGTTCTTCAAAAAGGGGCAAAATAGAAGCGCACGGGGGGGGGGAGGAAGAGTCCCTTTTGTTGGGGGCTCTTCTGTGGGGAATAAAAGCAAGGCTGCCTTCTCTTTGGGGGAGCCTCTGCCCCCTCTGCAGCTGAAGAGGCTGTCAGGACAGTAGGGGGCACCCCGGCCGGGGAGGGAGGGAGGCTGCGATGGATGCCTAGAAGCTACGAGAGACCAGTTCCCCCCAGGGAGACTCAAACATTGCTGATCCGCACACTCAGCGGAGTGCTTTCCCGCTCGGCTTTCTCCCGGAAGGATTCCTCCAGCTTCAGTTTCTCAGGGTCACCGAATCGCGCGGTTTCGTGGAGGCAGCACGGGGGGGCCACCTTGATCACTTGCTCAAACATGCTGAAGTCGGCCACATATTTCCCGCTGGCTGAGAGAGAGATGACCGGAGTAAACTCGTAGCCCCACAGGATCTCCTCGGGGAGGTAAGAGGTACGGACCTGGCAGGTGGCGCTGGTGGACTCGACGGTGCCACTGAGGATGACCACCAGCTCGAAGTCGCCTTCTCCTGTGCGCAGGGTCAGGTCCCGGAAGGGGCTGCGTTCATTCACCACGTGGTAGAAGGTGAGGGGCAAGATGAGGAAGGGGCTGTCGGAAGACGTATCCACTTGGAAGTCCACATTGACCTGGTTCAGCCGGACGTGCTCCCCTTCCTTGGTCAGGTAGGTCTGAAGGAGCTTCCCTGTGATTTGGCAGCCGATCAGGAGGCTCTTCCGCATGTTGGCCACCCGGATCATCAGGCAGGTCCTGCCGTCGTGCTGAGCCACCACGGCGTTCTGGCTGAACTTGATGGTCTCCGCCCTCTTTTTGGGCCGAGCGATCTTGGCCAGGAAGGTGCCAGTGATGAAGATTTCCATGATGGTGGTGAGGACCAGCTGGCTGATGAGCAGGACGATGGCCAGCGGGCATTCCTCGCTGATGTAGCGGAAGCCATAGCCGATGGTGGTCTGGGACTCCAGGGAGAAGAGGAAGGCCCCCGTCAGCGTGTGGACCTGCATGACGCACGGCGTGTGGTTGGCTGGAGGGTTGAACTCCAGCAGGTCCCCGTGCAGCAAGGCCACCAGGTACCAGACAACCCCGAAGAGGAACCAGGTGCCGGCAAAGGAGGCCGAGAAGAGGACCAGCTTGTAACGCCACTGCATGTCGATGAAGGTCGTCCAGAGGTCCTTCAGGTACAGGAAGCGCTTGTCTGCGATGTGCTCCATGCGCACATTACTTCGCCCGTCTTTGGTCATGACCCGCCTCTTCCGTAGCACCGGACCAATCAGGGGGTGGCTGTCGGTTTGGGTGGTCTGGCTGTAGTACACCTTGGTGGCCGAGGTCATCTGGGCAGTGGGAAAGAGAGGCAGGTAAGGGGGTGCTCACACCAGAGGGACACAGGGGGACAATCACATCTGCATTCAGGATAAACCACTAAAGAGCAGTAATATCTACACAACTTCTGTCCTGGGGCAGTGGAGAGAGCATGAAATGGCACTCCTGGCCAACCCACCCACCATTCTTCTACAGTTCTACAGTCTTCTGATTTCCCTGAGGGGCTCTTGACCCCCTTTCTTTCTATCACCCCACAGCCCCCTGGCTCACAGTCACATGGATTCCTAGCCCTTTCATTTTATTTTGCACACTGTTTGCGCTCCTGGGTTAGTTGCTGTTTGTTAGCCTGTGTGTCGCCCGTTGGCTGCTGAAGGAAACAGGATGCGATTGATCTTGAATCAGATCCAGGCCTGCCTTAGGTTCCCTAGGCGGAGACGCTGGTGTGGACGATCCCCTCCAAGCTGGAAAGTAGGAGGTGAACTAGGGTGGCCCTCTTGCTAAACAAGGGAGGGAAGGGAAAAGGAGAGAGAGAAAGGAAGGAAGGAAGGAAGGAAGGAAGGAAGGAAGGAAGGAAGGAAGGAAGGAAGGAAGGATTCTTATAGGGAAGGTCTTTTTATCTGAAATGCAGTGGGGTGTCACAAAAATTCCCCCAGGGAGGTTACTTGGGTGCACGTTAAGCCAGGACCAAGGAAGAGCTGGGGGCCAAGGGACTTCCCTCCCTGCCTTGCTCTAAGGCCTCCTGCCTTGTGGTCAAGCAAGGCCAATGAACCCCCTTCCTTCTCCGCTGGCTGAGATGACCAGGCTGCAGCCCTCCTCCTTCCTTCCCTGCATGTGAAGCCCAATGAATTGGGGGGGGGACGACAAGGAAGCCAAGTCTCTCCCTCTCCCTCCCCCTCTTTGCGCTCTCTCACACACACAGAGAATATGATGCCCATTGAGTGATTGTCCATTCTTCAAGCTCTTCCCCTCCCTCCCTTTTAATCCTGTTCCCAGCAAAGAGAAAACATCCTTCCGGTTGTTTGAAAGAGCCTTTGAACAACCAGTGAATGAATTGTCATCCTGGCCAGGGACCCCCACCCCAGCCCCACCGTTTCCATGGGAGGAAAGGAGGCATGGACCCCAATGTGCCTCTGCCTTTCCTGCAGCCACGGCCCAGAGACCCCCCTGCCCCTTGGCCAGAGAGGGTGGGGGCTTCAGCAGCTATTCTGTGCCTTGTGCTGCCCCACTTCTGAAAACGAAGATGTAGCTGTCCTCTCAGCAGGGAAGGGCCCCCCTCAGAGCTGCCCCCAAATGAAAAAAAATGTACAACTATGATGATATAAGTGAAATCAATAAAATAGAAAAGCAATTGAAAAGAAAGTATATATCAACAGAAAATCAGGGCTGCTCAGATACCAATAGGGAAAATATTGAATTGAAAACAAATACAACAATGGAGAGAGAATGGAAAGAGAAGTAGAGGGTAAGAAAGGAGGGGAGAAGGAGAGGGAGGAACAGAAGAAAGGGAAAAGGAGAGGAAGAAAGGGAGGGAAAAAGGAGTAGGAGAGAAGGTTAGAAAGGGGGGGAAGAAGGGAGAAGTGGGGGAAAGGAAGGGGAAAGAGAGAAGAGGAAGGAGAGGAGGAAAGAAGAAAGTAGAAAAGGGTAGAAGAAAAGAGGGAAGGGAAAGAGAGAAGAAGGAGAAGAAGGATTGTTGTAAAATAAGGGAGAAGAAATGGTAGAAGAGCAACCCCGAATATATTTAAATTTTTTCTTAGGATGAAGAATGAATTAATATGAAAGTGTAAAGAGTATATATATAATTAACAATGGATAAGAGACTGTACATTTACAATATGTTTATGAGAAATAAATTTTTTTTTCAAAGAGCTGCCCCCAAATGGAGGGTCAGCTGTTCCAAGAGGCCAGCTGGCCAGAGACGATGCCCAGGGCCAAGAGACCTTCCCTCACCTTGGCACCCAAAGCCCACCTTCGGGCCAAGGGAAACCTACATCCAGCCCCTCAGCCGGCTTCCTTTCATCGCTCTTCCTCTTGGCTTCCTTGCCAGCCTCCCCTTCCTCTGCCCGGCCTCCATCCGAGGCCACAGCTGTCTCCCTCCCCGTCAGGTCTTTTCCTCTGCTTGGTGGCACCTGAGGGTCCCTTCTTAAACTCTCAGGCAGAGAGAGAGGCAGTCAGGTTTGTTAGAAGCAGATTCCCTTCAGGTCTCCAGAAGAAGAAAGGTTGGGAGGGCAGCAGGGGGCGCTCTTCCAAAGCACCCCAATGTACTGCCCCACGGCTGGCTGCCTGACTTCTACGTGGTGGGGCAGAAGTGAAAGCCCTTGCACACACTACAGTCACATGTTGCATGCAGAGTCAGCCCTGCATGTGGGAACGAAGCCGGTTCTGGGTTCAAGTGAAGAGAGGGAGGCTGTTTTTCTCACAAAAAGGAGGGCTATTGTGGCAGTTGCACCACCAGCAAAGCCTGGAAGTTTTGCCAACCCAGAAAAACGTGTCATCCAGGCACACAACGATGTGTGTTGTGGGGATGTAGCCAAATTCTCTGACTGACAGGAGGGAGCTTGGCAAACTGCAATTGTGGTTCCAGGATCAAACCTGGCTTTGAAGTTTTCTCATGCTAAACATAGCATAAAGCATGGACGATCCTTGGGTGCATCTGGAGTCACAGCTTCAATCTGTGGACGTGGCAGCTTCCGTGGTCTTCCTCTCCCCCCCAGCGCCCCCCTTGAGTCCTAATCTCCCAGGCTTCCCAGAAGGACGGGAAGCATCTGTGGGCATCTGAGCCTTTACAGAGGGTGCTATTTGCCAGATGCCAGACACCTGTTGAAATGCTGCCTTTCTTTTCTGCCTAAAACAGCTTCTTCTCACTTCTCCTCCCTGCCCCCCTGCCAATCTGGCCCCCAAATGGCCCAAAGCGGTCCCTCCAAAGGCCCCAGAAGTGGCTGCTGTTAATACCTCGGCGGCATTAAACATTAACTCCGTGTGCCTCGGCCTGCATTCATTAGGCCGGGAACGAGGTTGGCACAGTATGTAAAAGTTTACAGCCTGTTTTACAAGAAGAACATAATATATAACTATTTTTTCTCTAGAAAACCTGGCCAGGCCTTTATCTCCTGAAGATTGCCTTCTGCCTGGGATTCTGGCTGCCCCAGATCTGGGTTGCAAAATGAAGGGCCTGGAGCAGCCGGGATTGTCAGAGAGATGAATTCAGAAAAGGAGCTAAGAGACGGTGCCAGGCCTCCCTGGTTCAGCTCGGCCGAAACGGAGGGCTCCTTGGCCTCCTTCGTAAGACTTCAGGCGGCTTCCTCCCCCCTCCTCAATCTGGTTGCATCTGAGGAAGAGGAGGCCAATTGGGCACTCCTGCTGAAAGGGGCACCCAGAAATGTATGCCTTCTGAAGGCTGGTGACCCAACGCTGCAGCTCCTTCCTTGCCTTCAGCAAACGTGGTTAAACTGTAAACTGGGGTGGCTTTAAAGGCTTGTGCTGCACAACGTTTCTCCCTCCAGGGCAGCTGGGTGGCACTCAGAACAAGCAGCAGCTTGTTAAAACTTGTGTTTGGGCTTCGAGGGCTCTGGCCGGGGCAGAGGACACCCCCCCCCTGGGAAGCTGAAGTGGGGCAAGACAAGCCAACGTCCCTTGACCTCTTAGTCAAGGCTGGGCTGGACCATGTTCTGGAGGGGACTTGCATCCGAATGGCTCGCCCTTTGCTTCCCAGCCACTCTCGCAGCCATGCTGGCCCTGTGGAACTTTGGCAACCTATGCTCAGCTGCCCAGGAGGGGAGGGAAACGTGGGCCGAGGCTCCCCCACTGGACCTCTGCAGGCTGCAGATATTGGAAACCGCCAAGCTCAGTTGTCCAGGATCTGGCCAGGCTTGTGGGGAGGGGGAGGAGGTGTAGGGGGGAGTGAAAGCATTTGACTGTTTGGTAAGAAGAGCGGGCAAGACAGAAGCCCCATTGTCTGCCCCCCAGGAGAAGGCCTGAATGGAGCTTCCAAGAGACAAAAAGTGCTTTGAGAAGGCCAGCTCGTTAGTATGCGAGGGGGAGCCACGGCCTTCTCTCGCTTGGCTCCCCTTCCCCCCTCTCCTGGCCACCCCAATGGGCAGGAGGAGTCCTGCCACCGGAGCTCCTCGGGCCGTGTTCATGGCACCCCCCTGGGATTCACCTGTTCTGACCCCCAGCTCACTGCCAGCACAGGGGGCACAGCTGGGCCCTTGCCGCCTGCAAATCTCTGCTTGCCAAGTGTGATTGCGGGGGGAGGGGGGGCTTGGATTCCCCCCCTGCAGGAGGGCCAGAAAGAGCCAAGCTTGCAACATTTCTCTCTTTCTCTTCAGCTCAGCTCTGGACTCCGCTGGGCATCTCTGCTGCTCTCTTAGATTTGGGGGCTTCTGGGCTCGGGCCAACCGAGCCACGAGATCATTTCCACAATGCTTCCACAATGTTTAAATGATCTTAGTTTCCCCTCAAGTCAGGCAGGAAATCCACAAAAACAAAACCTAACCCCCCACCCCAATAGCTTCACCTCATTTTAGTAGGAAAGAAAACACTCCCCAACATTTACACTCAAATATAGGAAACCTAGAAACTCCTGGTCTTGGCATCCCTGCTCTGTCCGCCACAACCTCTGCCCTGGCAAAGTGAAATGAAATAATGAAGTTACTGGTAACTGCCTTGAGGCCACAAAATTTATCCAAGGAAAAGAACGTGGCCTCAGGACTCAACCTCGCCTCAGAATGCTGACAGGGAAAGAGGGAGAAATTTCAGGAGAGGAATGGGGGAAAGAGACCCTTTCCGGGAATGTGAAGTTTGGTGATCAGAAGAGAAGTGCAGACATTTAAGAAAGATCGGCAGGGCAGTGAGTGAGCGAATGTCTCCGACTGTGGCCCACCTGGAGGGTTTCTAGCTGGGAAGAGCAGGCCAGGAGGGTCACGGCATCGCTTAGGAAGGAGAGGGGGCCCGTCCGTCTGTCCGTGTGGAAGGAAAGACCTTCCAACTTCAGAGAGTTGCCTGGACTTCTTTGCCTGCCAACATCCTCTCTCTCCTGCCTTCTTCCAAGGTCTCTTTCTCTCTCCAACCACCACCTGTTTTCTTCAGCAGACACCTGTGCCACAGCCACCTGCATCTTCCAAAAAGGCTCCCCAAACCCAGACCAGCCCCAAAACGTCTCCTTTCGGCACCTGTGGAGGTTGTTTGGGCTCCTACTTTTGGGAAAGCCCAGCAGCGTGGGGAACACCTCTCTCCCCATCTATCCCCAGACAGAGAACCCGGGGCGGTAAGCTTCCCTTGGGTTTCCCACCTGGAACACCCCACATCCACGCACGTATGTTCTCCTCCGGGTCCATGCAACTATCTCCCTCAGGGAGGGGGACCCGAGAGCCTGGGAGGAGTGGACTTGCCGAAAGTAGAGAAAGGAAAGCCATTTGTCCCCCGGAGGAGAGTCAAGGCAGGCAGAGGTTGCTACGACCGTCTAAGGCAGTTGAATTCTGTGCTCTTCTGCGGGTTGTATCCATCCCCATCACCTGTGGAAACTCCAGAAGGGGCTCCTTAGCAAATCCCCCTCCTCTCGTCTGCTGCATCACCCCATCAGATATGCCAGCAAGCGGGGCCTTGACCGAGGGGGGGACTTTGAACCCTCCCACATCCTCCTGCCCAAGTCCAAGATGGGACTGCCTTACCTTGAGCTTGGCGAAGGCTTGGATTGCAAACTGGGGGACCGTCACCTGGAGAGGACCTTCGCTCAGTGCCCGCCTGGTCAGGAAGGCGTCCGCTCCCCTGTTCTCCAACCTGCCCACAGGCGGATCCTTCTCCCACAGGGCTGGAGAGGCAGAGGCTGCAAGACTGTGCAGACCGTGAGGACGAGCGGTGAGGCGCGTCCACCATCAAATCAGCGTTGCCCCGGCTCTGCACGGCTGAGCCTCCCCCATGGATTTTATGCCTCCTTCTTTTCCCCCTTTCGGCGGCTGACAAAAGTTTGTCCAACTTCAAGTGAATGAAAGGATTATTTTTTTTTAAAGGAGGGGGCAGACGAGGGAAGCGACTGACGTCCTTAGCCGGCCTATCAGACGAGAGCCTTGCCAGGAATTGTGGAGAATGGAGAAGCAGGAAGAGGAGGAGGAGGGGGGGAAGGGGAGAGTGCAAAAGAAAGGAAAAAAGGGACAGAAAGAGAAAGAAAGGAGAGAGGACTTGGCCAGGGACTAGAGGGGAGGGGAGGAGGGGGCCCCCACTGGAGAAGCCAGGGGGTTAAAGTTTTAGTAGAAAGTTAATGAGCTGGAAATCACAGCTCTCCATCCATGCTAAGGGTCACAAGGCAAGGCGGGCAGAGGCGGGGCAGTGGCCAGGCAAGGCAACAGGAGGAAGGGAGCAGCAGAACAGGCAGAGAGACCCAAAGGCTTCAAAAGCCACTCGCCTTCTGCCTGCAGGGGACGTTCATCTCTGTTCAGGCGTCTTTGCTGGGGATGACACAGGGCAGACAGCCGCCTCACAGGATGGGTATATATATATATATATTTGCTTCTCCTCCATGCTCCGCCACTCCACCTTCAGTGGGGAGAGAAGCTGAACTTGCCTGGTAGCGCAGTCCCTGCATGCAGCCCCTGCCCCAGATGAAGCCCCTCACAAGCCAGAGTGAGCAGAAGCGTCAGAGAAGGCCCCCTGTCAGTGATTTTAGTGACTGGACTCGGATTCTACAGGAAGGAGTCTGGTGTTCCTCTGGGACCCATATTCAGGGCTCACAAGTTGCCTAGTCTGGAGTAGAGGGACCCCCTGTGGGCCACTGCCCTGACGGGAGGCTGCAGATTGCAGCACCTGGAAGCCCTTCCAGGCCCTCAGCAGGTTCCTGCGCCCTCTGCCTGTCAAGCAGGGAACTGCTGGGGTGAGAAGGCAAGGCAGGCCCTGCGCCTGGCCTTTTCCGGGGTGAACCTCCGTGTTTTCAAGTGCTCCGTTTCTTTTTCTTGTTCTAGAAAATGAAGGTCATGAACCTTGACCCTGGTTCCTTTCTTCCCAAGACTATAGATCTTTCTTCAGGCAAAACCCTCCCCCTTTCAAAATTCTCTCGCTTCTAAGCTAAATCCACTTCTTTGTTTCCCTTCTTTGTTTCCTCTTTGCTTTCAGATTATGCTGGTACCGTTGGAAAAAAAATGCCAAGCAGGAAACGGGCCTCTTGGTTCTGCATAGCAGAAGCCGAGCAGGCCCCATTGAGCAGAAACCCTTTGAGTGGGTCTGTGTTCCCAGGGACCACCAAGCCAGTTCCACTAACGCACCAAGTAAAAAGCTGAGCCAGAAGCTCGGCTTCAGGGGTGGGGATGCGGTTGGGGGGTTCTTGACATGTTTTCTCATGTCTTTGCTGTTATTATCGATATCCCTTGCCATCTTCTCCCACGGGTTCTGCCCATCTTGCAACTGGCCGCTAAGCAGTTCCATTGGTATATTCCTTTGCCTAACAGGCACAGCCGGCCTCATCTGTCTCCCTCCCTCCCTTGCTCTGCACAGCGCCAGAGATCCTTTGGGTGTTGGGGGAGAATCCGGAGCCTTTTCTGCCTTTGTCATAGGAAACATTTTAAGCAAAGGCAGCACAGGATGCTGGGTGTGGCCATTGCACTGTGTCTCCTGAACACCTCTGTGGACAGGAGCCAAATACTGTACTTCCAAATTGGGGTTTTGGGAAGCAAAAGGAGGGCAAGTGTCATTCCTTTTTCCTGAATGCTTTCTCCACTTTCATCCATGGGATTTACCAGTGCTCTCCTACCCAAGCCTTAACCAGATCCAACTCCACTACGTTTTTTCAGGATCAGCCCAGGCTGACTAGGAGCTGTGGGGCAGTGCTGAGTTGGTGTCCTCTTCAGCAAGGAAGATTCTTCCCCTCCCCACCCCACCCCACCCCCAGATCTCCTGCCTGAGCTGAGGGTGGGTGAGAGAAGGCTGCAGTTTCTGAGACACCTCTGGATACTTCTGGAACTTGGTATCTCACCTCCCCAGATCAAAAAAAAAAAAAAAAACCACCAACAACAAAAAAAACCCAACAACCCCATAAAAAGCCATGGAAGGTGAATCAGCTGCCTTTCTGCTTCTTTTAAGAGATGCCTGTTTTTTTTTCCTTGTCTTGCATGGCTGGCAGGAGGATATGCCAGCTGCTGATTATGTCAGTTGTAGTTCACCAGCCCCGCAGGGACCTCCACTGGGAAGCCTGGGCCTGGAGATGTATTGTACCTGAGGCCATCAATTGCCAGCAAGGACCCTGCTCCCCTCCGTTGCCTGCTGGTCGAGGGATCTGTGCGCCCAGGTTTTCATGCGCATCCCCGTGCAATTCAGCATCCCAGCCAGAGGACGTCCAGAGCAGTTGCCTTGGTGACGGTAGGGAAGAAAGGGCGCCTGGGAAGGGGGTAGATGACACACATCGGGAGGGAGGGAGAGGAAGAGAGATCGGGCTCGGAGCTGAGCTAAATTTAGGAGGAAGCCGAGGAGGAGGAGGAGGAGCAGGAGGAGGAGGAAGTGGGCCCGAGCGTCTGGGTCTGGGCTTCACCCCCCGGCCAGGGATGTCCTGCGGGCGGCGGACGAGATGAGTGTGCGAGGCGGAGCCGCTGCAATCGCCCAGTCCGGAGCGCGGAGCCGTTTCAGCACCACCAGGTGAGAACAGCTCCAGCCCATTGCTGGCGCGGTCGGGGAGGGGGAGGGGGAGGGGGGAGGCTGGGGTCCCTGGCGGCTCTGCCCGAGCGGGGGGCTTGCGTGTCAGTCCTTCCTGTTCCGGGGGCTTCTGAGGTCCCCCGATTCGATGGAGCCTTCTTTTCAGGAATCGGGGCAGAGCTGAGTTCTGGCGCCTTCTGGTGCGTCCTTCATTGGAATAGCAATTCCGTTGGATAGGCCGCCTTCGGTCAAATTTGGAGGAGGGGATTTGAATATAGGTGCGCTCTCCCGTATTATTAATCTAAAACGTGTGTTGGGCTTGTAAAACAGCCCTGTGCAGTAGGAAGAGGGGGAAAAATCAGCAGCTCTCTCTATGAACTTTACCAGGCATTCTTTTCCATATGAATGTCAACACAGTTATTACTCTTCATCTTATTTCCTAATAAAAACATCCTTAGGCTAAATAAATGATATTTCACACCAACTCAGGAGATGCTCAGCCTCCAGAGCCAGAGGGATTTGGAGCCTGCTAGGAGGCTGGAGGCAGGCCTGATTATTAATAGGCTGATTGCCTGCAGGCTCAGCTCAGCACAGGGGCCATCCTGTGGGGCCCTGGCACAAGGGTTGAGTGTGTGGAACCGCTGTTGGCCAGTAGGATCCCCACCCAGGGCCTGTGTCCTCCAGAGGGAGAACAAAGTACCTCAGCTAACCTCTCTGCCTTCTCTTCTGGCACATGAGGGAATAGATGGGACCAGTAAGGCAGAAAAAACAGTGGGCTTGAGGTTGGGGGCCATGCAGAGCAGCCAAACTGCCCCCCCCCCATGAAAACACAATTCTGCCCCCTTTTTCTGATAGAACATGTGGCATATGGAGGTCCATCACTCAGCAAGTTTACACCTGCAGCTGCCAACTCACTCCGTGCCCTCAGGGGAGAAAGGGGGAGATAAATAGGGCTTCATGAACGTTCCCCCCACCCAGTCCAGGAAAAATGGAAATGGATCTCACTAGGGCAGAGAACACGCCCTTGTCATTATAGCAGCCAAGCAGATTCTCTTCTACGGTCCCTGAACTAGAGGAGAATCCTGAAACATTTTGTAGGCTACCCCCTCTCCTTCCGACAGACAAACCCCAGCCCTGGAGTTCCACTTAGCCTATCACAACAGGATTGTCCTCTTTCTTCTCTGTGGGTTTGCCCGATTTCCACTTTATACCCAAGAAGCTTGTCTGAAAGCAGGTGTCGATCGGCCCGTTCAGAACCTGCGACCCAGCAGAGTCTCTAGATAAACTGAATTCAAGGAGGAGGGTGTGTTCCTGCCACACCCAGCCTTCTTTTTCTCTCTCCACCGGAATCTTTCAGACAGGCTCAAGGGTCACTCCCCACCCCCACCCCAAGGAAACAGCCTGGAGGATATTTACAGAGGAGGAGAACCTTTGCTCATTTAAATGGCGCAACATCAATCAGTTTTACA
The DNA here is from genome assembly GCF_059756535.1 of Pantherophis guttatus. NCBI lineage: Eukaryota > Metazoa > Chordata > Lepidosauria > Squamata > Colubridae > Pantherophis > Pantherophis guttatus. The sequence goes on from NC_142080.1 coordinate 254,080, forward strand.
GTGTGGGCACTGTTTAAAAATAGCCCGCCTCTTAATTGGAGAAGGCCATCTGGGTAGTTTCTCAACTGCTGGAGGTGCCCTCCGCCTTCCCTTCTCCTACTTGCCTCGCAGGAAGTGTGGCGACAAGGGCTGACCCTGCAGCAGAACAGCCTAGCCCAGCTCCTGAAAAACAACAGACTGAGCAAACATCCACCCTCCCCCCCCCACCCTTAGGCCCTTAGACACTGGCAGGATTTGCTCCTTGCTCTGCCTCTGCTCTGGACTCCCAAACCATCTGCAGGTTTTGAAATGCTCAGCAAAAATGCACGAAAGGGCTGTGTGCATGGGATGGGTGGGGTCTGTGCTCTGTTTGCTTGCAACTGTGCAAAGCCAACATGCATGGTCAGCTGATGAGTCCATGTTTTGCACAAACCCAGAGGGTGTGTTTCTGGCAAGGGCAAAGTTCACCCCACAGACACCCAGAAGCCTCCTGGGAACATGGTCCAACTCTCAAACTCTGCTTCCCAAGTGGGCGCCCTCCAAAAGGGGTCACCACCACCCCTCTTTTCACACACACCACAACCAGCCCAGCCATGGGTTTTAATTTGATATCCGCTCCCCAAAGCAGCTTAGTAATGCTCAGTTTTGCCCCAGAGAAATTCTTCCTGTGGGCTTCCTCCGTGCTGCCCTCCTCACTCTGGGCTCCGGCTTGGCTTTGCTTGCAGATCTGGAGGCCGCCCGGCACTACGATGGCCAAAGACAACCCGGCTTTCTCTGCCATCCCCAAGACCCCCGTCTCTGAGGGCAAAGCGCCCCTTCCCTCACAGCCGGTCAAGTCGGCGGCCTTGCGGCGCCTGGGCGAGGGCCCCGAGAAGGCCGAAAAGAAGCGTGGGCGCCAGCGCTACGTGGAGAAGGACGGCAAGTGCAACGTCCAGCACGGGAATGTGCGGGAGACCTACCGCTATCTGACCGACATCTTCACCACTCTGGTGGACCTGAAGTGGCGCTTCAGCCTGCTGGTCTTCATCCTGGCCTACGCCGTCACCTGGCTCTTCTTCGGCCTCATCTGGTGGTTCATCGCCTACTGCCGGGGCGACCTGGACCACCTGGGGGACGATGCCTGGACCCCCTGCGTCAACAACCTCAACGGCTTCGTCTCGGCCTTCCTCTTCTCCATCGAGACCGAGACCACCATCGGCTACGGGCACCGGGTCATCACCGACAAGTGCCCCGAGGGCATCGTGCTGCTCCTGCTGCAGGCCATCCTGGGCTCCATGGTGAACGCCTTCATGGTGGGCTGCATGTTCGTCAAGATCTCCCAGCCCAACAAGCGGGCGGAGACCCTGGTGTTTTCTTCCCATGCCGTCATCTCGCTGAGGGACGACCACCTCTGCCTCATGTTCCGGGTGGGGGATCTGCGCAACTCCCATATTGTGGAGGCCTCGATCCGGGCCAAGCTTATCAAGTCCAAGCAGACCCAGGAAGGGGAGTTCATCCCTCTCAACCAGACGGACATCAGCGTGGGCTTCGAGACGGGCGACGACCGCCTCTTCCTTGTCTCCCCGCTGATCATCAGCCATGAAATCAACGAGCAGAGCCCCTTCTGGGAGGTGTCCAAGGAGCAGCTGCGGAAGGATGAATTTGAGATCGTGGTGATCCTGGAAGGGATGGTGGAGGCCACAGGTAGGTGGGGGGGGGCTGCGGGGGGGGGAGTCTCTGGGCTCCCTGCCTGGAAAGCTGCCAAAAGAGGCCAGGGATGCAGAAGCAGCTTTCTGAAGGGGGGGCAGGGAGGAGAGCTGGCCACTTCAGCACAGGCGTGCCCCCTTTTTCAAGCCAAGGCGTTTTGTCTTGGTTCCCCCACCCCCAGCCACTCCTAGCCATGTGCCTGTGGTTGTGTGTGTCCCATCTTGGCCCTCCATCAAGACGGCTTTGGAAAGAGCCCCCAGACTCGGATGGGTATCAAAAGAAGGGTCCTTCCCAGTAGGTTCAGGAGAGCAGAATTAGGATTACACGGACATATTAGAAATGAATGTTTATGAACTGGAAGCTCGTCCTTGTCCTGCTCCCCCTACCCAAATGTTGATTCCCCTCCAGGGATGACGTGCCAAGCCCGGAGCTCCTACCTGGTGGACGAGGTCCTGTGGGGACATCGCTTCATGTCGGTCCTCAGCTTGGAGGATGGATTTTATGAGGTGGATTACAACAGCTTCCACCAGACCTTCGAGGTGCCCACACCCAGCTGCAGCGCCCGGGAGATGGCAGAAGCTTCAGCTCGCATGGACGCCCACCTCTACTGGTCCATCCCCAGCCGGCTGGATGAGAAGGTGGAGGAAGGGACAGAGAAGGGGGAGAAAGAGAGGAACGGGAACCTCACTGCCACCGAGAGCGAGTCCAAGGTCTAAGCGACCGCTGGACGGGCAGAGCGAGCCAGAAAGCCTGGGCTATGGCACAAGGCGCCCAGAGGGGGCAGGGGAGCCGTCTGGGCAAGTGAAGCCCTCTGGCCGGTTTGACCTTGGGGGTTATCAGCACAGACTGTGCAAGAGAGACTCAACAGAGAGAAGCTGTTCCTGAAAGCGCCCGTGGGCAGGAAGCTGGCAACTGAAGCCATCAGGAGGCAACGTGGAACTGGAAACCATATTCAATGGGGGTCCAGACCCATTGCTAGGAAAGACGAGGCCTTTGGAGGGGAGCGGGGCTCCACAGATGCGCCCTTGTGGTTTTCTCAGCACTGAGACTGAGGGGGCTTTGGCCCTTCCTGCTTCCAGGGCTTCCCAGCCAAGCCCCGAGTGCAGGTGGTCTCCCATGCAAGCCCGAGCCGGACCTGACCCTCCTTAGCTTCCTGAGCTCAAACGGGGGAAGAGACTCAGTGCAACAAAGGAACAGCCTGGGGGGCAACTGGGGGACGACGAGGAAAGGTGTGAAGAGGTGGCTGCACAAACAAGGAGGCAGTGAAGACAATCGGTCAGGACCATGAATGCCCTGCCTGCTCTCCTTGCCCCCCCCACCTGCTCAGCTCCCACCCCCACCCCGGGAGACCATGTGGTTTCCAAGCGGACACTTTTGCACAATGTAGGCAATGGTTTTTTTAAAAACACTGCACAGTTCGCTTTGGGCATGCCAAAGACCACGGAGACCCCAGGGGGATGTCGGGAGAAATGTGACCCCGCCCAAAGCCCAAAGCCCCGGGGAGCGGCTGAAAATCTCCTTTGCCAGAGTTGGGGATGGGGGCCCCCAAAGAGACCGTTTCGATTAGCGAGTTTTCTCCGCCCAGCAGACCCCGCATGGCTGGCTGTTTCCCCCACAGGACAAGAAAAGGGGGGGGGTTGATTTATGATATGGATTAAGAGGTATATCAACATTCCATATTTTGAAATAAACCTTACTAGATGAGTTGTGCAACCAAGGAATTGTGCGTCTGCATATATTTGCATATGAAACTCAAAAGCCCGAAGAGGGTCACCCAGAAGGTTTGAAGCCCAGAAAATGGACACAAGGGTGGCGTATTGAACATTTGTGGGCTCCCCTTGTATCAGGGGAGCCAATGAAACCTGGAATAGATTTTACTTTCAAATTGTTACCCACCATCCCACTCTCATTCCTAAGATTCCGAAGACCCTAAAGGGGCCTTTATTTATCCCTTTTTCTCTCCAAAGCAGCTGAGACAGTTGGCTTACCTCACCACCTTCCCCACAAGGCCCTATGGCAGATTGGGGAGAGGGGGAGAAATGCCTCCCCAGCGCATGGAATGAATGGGACTTGTCTCTTTTCCTCCCTTATGCTCAAAACTAGGCAGATCTTTTTGGAAACCGGCCTTCTTTGGCAAAGGAAGATGCTTTACAGGACAGTTTACACTGGAAAACGGGGTTGGGGGGTGTGGATTTCCTAAAAGCCAGTTAAGCATTTTGAGCAGCCCTTCACAGCTGTGGTTTTGCTGCCCTGCAGCGCCCCCTCTTGCTCCTGGCCAGGGAAGGGTAGTGCAGCTCCTCCAAGGGTCCCCAGAGCAAGAGATCGGGCCAAAAAGCCATGATGGGGCCAAATTTGGGGAGACCCCCCCATGGCCCCAAAGCCCTTTTAAGGAAATTCTAGGCCTAGAGGGTTCAATCAACTCCCTCATACTTAGACGCCTCTGTGAGTAAATGGCAGCCCAGAATCCGCCTCGCTTCCCCTTCAGAGGAACAGAGCTGCCCCTTCAGATACTGCTCGGCAGTTTTCTCCCAGTGCCCTCTGGATGCCCAGGAGCTCAACTCCCATAGTTCCCAGCCAGCCTGTTTCAAAGCTGCCTCCCTGCCCTATTCTGCCAGATCTTGTGGCCCCTGCATCTAGGCCTTCAGAAAACTTGACAGAAAACTTGGAAGTGAGTCTGCGGTTCACGTTTTTATTAAAACCCCATTTGGCCCCATGAACATTTATTTTCAAGTTTGAGAGCTTCTCCCCTCCCTGGGTTGGGAGGGCCTGGCTGGGCAGGTCTCACCCTCTTCCCTCTGAACTGGGTAGCGAAGGGCAAAAGGGCACGTACAGAAGACGCCTGTAGGATGCCAGGAGCCCAAAGCCACTCTCGCTGGACAGGCACTGAGCTGTGGGCACAGCCTGGCCTTTCCTGCTGGCAACGGAATTTGGAAGGGGAGCCAAATAAGGGTCTCCCGCTTGCATGCACATACAACTCACACACAACACAAATGACTTCAAGATGACTTGCTTCCTTTGATGGCACCGCTGCTTTCCTAGAGAAGTCCAGAGGTGCCTGCTGGGATTGAGTGCTTGGGACATTTGCAGAGAGGGGCAGAAACAAAGCACCCACCCACCCCGGCTGGAAACAACCCAGCTGGTGGACACAGAGCTGCTCTTCTTCAAAAGCCAAAAGATGTTGGTTGCTCTGCTCCGGCCCTTCTGCTGTGCGGCCTCCATGGTGCCCGGTTCCTCCGCTGGGTGCAGCCTGTTGCTATGGCATCTCCCTGTGCCCATCAGGGACTCCGGCAGCAACTTTGGCACCAGGAAACCAAGGCCAGGGGAGGGGGAGGCTCAGATCCTCAGGAGGCCAGGCGTGGGATGGAATGGTGCCCCTGATCCCTCAAGGGGTTCATCCGGCACAATCCGGGTGTTGGGAGATGGCCTTCAGGTGAGTCTCCAGGACGCTCCGCCAGAGTCCAAACGGATGGAGCCAGAAGACATGGCTGCCTTGTTGAGCAGGAAGCAGCCACCAATGTTGTTAAGCAGGGCAGCAGCAAGGTCTGCAGATGGAGGGGAGGGGGATGAAGGGAAGTCCATCTCCACTGGCCCTCAGGCAAAACGAAAACAGACACAGAGCGGAGAGATTTGGCTGAGAAGGAACCATCTTGGTGACTGGCAAGATTGCAACGCTATGCAGGAAACAACAGAAAGAAGAGACGGGTCAGTCAGATGGGCCTAAAATACCCACTGCCTCTTGGGATGGAGGAGTGGCAACTGGCTGAGGCTCTCCTAAATTTTGCCCCCAGAAAGCAGCCTCTGGCAACATCCCTGGAACCGTCTCCGGAAGCCACGGAAGGAGTTCGCTTTAGCCCTTCGGGGGGGGGGGGGGCTCCTTTTGACGCAAGCCTCTTCTTGGGGCTGCCTGGTCAGCTGCCCCCTATGCTCGGCGGATGGCCCTGCCACGATTGATTGAGCCCCTCTTCTCACAACACCCCCCACTCCACACACACACACACACACACACACACACACACACACACACACACACACGCAAGGGAGACCTGCTCACCTCTGGGGTTCACCTCTTGCGCAGCCTGGCCATGAAGCAGCAGGTGACTGAGACCAGGATGGAGACCCCCAGGAGGAGGGCGCTGGAGATGCCGACCGCCAGAGGGATGAGGAGGGTGTCCATGGCTGAAGAAGCAAGGGAAGGAAGGAAGGAAGGAAGGGCATCAGCTCTTGGGAGCAAAGGCCGCCTCTTCATGCAGGGGAGGGGTCGAGAGGAAGCGGGGCCCAAAGCAACGGAAGACTCGAGGCCGAAATGGCCCGGGCTCTACTCACCCAGCGGATACGGGTACACAGTGACCACATTGGACTTTACCGAAGCAGCCTGATACCAACTGCGGTCGGGGAAGCGTACCCAGGCGGTCACAGCGCAATAGTAGCCCCCTTCATCGGTCGGCTGGACCGTATGCAGGCGCAACCGGTGGCTCTGCGGCCCCACTTTATCCACGCTCAGGACCCCTCCAGATGGCGGCTTCTCTAGCTGCGCCACCCCCTCACGGTCCACGGAAGCCAAGATGACCCCGAGAGGGGATGAATCCGGCTGTGGCAGCTCTGCCCACCAGCTGAGGGACAGGTGGACATCCTGAGCCGATTCCACGGAGACGTTGCACCGAACGTCGGCTGTGCTGCCACGGTAGAGGGTGGGCAAGGGCAGCCATGCAACGGCCCCCAGCACCACCGCTGTGGGGAGAAGGAGGCAGTCTGAGAAGGGGGCAGGAGCCCTTCCCACCTCCCACTGGTGCAAGAGCTCAGCATAGCATTCCTACAACGGGGGGAGGTCATCGCTAAGAATTCCAGCTGGGAAGGAAAGAGGGGCTCCTTCCTCTAGAGGCAGATTTAAGAGAGTCATGGCATTAGTTATCATGCATGTCATTATGGGATAGTGGGCAGCGCTGACAAGACAAATGGACTGTGGGGAACGTTTCCATCTTCTGCTTCCCTTAATCAAAGCAGGTAAAGATCCCTTTTCTGCCACCCAATTTTTAAAATCACTGAAGAAGTCTCAAGAAATCCAAGAAACATGGAACAAAATGCAGAAGCCAAGATAAATTCATGGTAATTCAAGATAAATTCATGGTAAGTCAAATGCCCTTTGAGCCCAACCCTAAATTTGAGTGGTGAGTGAAGTGGGGGGTCTCTTTCTTGGCACAGAGTGCTCCTAAAATCCTTCTGGGGGCCCACAAGGCCCAAACAGCAACAATGTCGAATGAGGGAAGAGCAGCCCATAGAGGCCTCTGGAATTTGGCAGGTTATTATGATGATCCGTCTCTCTTTTTTGATTGGATGGACTCAAATTATGGTTAATTACTGTGGAGTTATTTAAGTCTTTTGCCATGTTCCAGAGGCTCTACAGCCTCCGGGAAAATTTGATCTCTGTAGATCCCAGCCAAAGAGAAAACCAGAATGGCTCAACCGCTGCATCAGATCCGGGACCTTTGCGCACCTCTTGGGAAATTAGTTTAGCTGGACCGGCAGTGAAAAGAGCCTTTAAAGGGACAGACAAGGACCCCGCTGGCCCTCACTTGCCCCTGCCCCCAAAAGGCTATGGGGCCCAAGTTAGCTCGGTGGGGGAAGAGGAAGGGCTACCTTGGGACTTGACCTCCACGCTGATCACCTCGGAGCTCAGGGTGGCCAACGGACGCAACTCTGCACTTGGAGACCGCAAAAAGGCCTGAACCTCACAGCGGTACGAGCCCATGTCTGCCGGCTGGGCCGACTCGATCCGCAGCAGGAAAGCTCCCAGAGGGGAGGCCAGCTTCTGCAGAGAGACGTGCCTCGTGCCCACGTTGCGGTTGGTATAGTTCTGGCCCAGGACAAGCCCACCACTGGCCTCCAGCCGGGCGACGAGATGCCCCTCCCCGGCAGCCTCCTTCCTCAGCTCCCAGCTGACTGCAAAGGCAACGTGGGGCAGGAGGAGGACGGGGGCTCCGGAAATGTTGCAGAAGAGCTCCAGGGAATCTCTGGGACTGAGCAAGGCTCTGGGGGGGCCGGCAGACACCAAGAACTGGTTCGCTGGAAGCAAAGCACAGGGAGAAAACGGGGTCACGGGCTCAGAGGTGGGGGACCACGGGCCCCTCCCTGTCCATGACGGTCCCACATGCGTCCCATCCCACTGATCAGCTCCCCATGGTACCCGCAGAGCAGGATGGCCTCCAGGCCCAACAGGCAGAAGGGAGGGAAGGGAGAGACGCTGGCAGGCTGGAAAAGCCTGGTGCCAATTCTGAGGTTGGAAGGCCAAGAGTTTATGAGGGATGCCCAGCAGGGCCCCTTTAGGGAGACAAGAGTGCCCCCCTGGGAAATGAGGGCTCTGTGAGCCCCTCTCCCCCCCAGGCTATAAAGGGGTGTTTGGGGCAGGAGCAAACCCACCTATGCTTTGAACGGAAACATCAGCCAGGGCTACCCGCTTCTCAGTGATCTGCTGCCAGCTGCCATCAGGATCCTGGATCCATTCCCCGGCAGCGCAGTGATAGGTCCCGGAGTCCTCTGGCCTGAGCCGGTCCAGCGCCATCTGGTATTTCCAGTCGCCCAGCTTGACCAGGGAGAGCTCCCGGGCCAGGCGCCGTGGGGCAAAACGCCCGGCTGCCTCTAGGGCGAAGTCCCGCCGAAGCCCAATCACCTCATGCTGCAGCCGGGGACTGCTGGGCGCGGAGACGGTGAAGGAGGCCGAGAGGTGGGTGTGCAGCTGGGTCCCGGTGGACACGGAGCAGGTGAGCAGCAGGTCCTGGCTCTCCAGAAGCACCAACTGGGGAGGGGGAGCAGCCCTCCAGCCCCAGAGAGCGGGCTTTGCATCAGAGGGAGGGGCAACAGAGACAGAGAGCTGGTCGGGGATAACTGCGGGGGGGGGGGGGGGGGAGCAGAAGGAAAGGGATGCTGTCAGTTCTGCAGAGCCAGGGGTGGGAGCCCCTTCCCACCATCCCCCTGGAAGGTGAGCCAGACCAGCAAGGGGTTCTCCTTCTTCCCAAACCTTGATTCCACCCAAGATGAACCTAGCAGCCAGTCCGCAGTCAGTTCCTGGGGGCTGGACCCTGCCCCACGCACCTTGGGGTTATAATGCCTCGGTGGTGCAGTGGACTAAAGTGCTGTTAAGTGCTAGCACTTAAGCTGCCAGCTGCCTGCAATTAGTGCAAGTTCGAATCTCACCAGGCTCAAGGTGGACTCAGCCTTCCATCCTTTTGAGGTAGGTAAATTGAGGACCCAGATTGTGGGGGCAACAAGCCAACTTTGTATAGAACAACACCGCTTGGGGGGGGGGCGAAAGCCCTAATAAGCAGGTATATACAAAAAAGTATGCAGGCTATTGCTATAATGCATTGTAAGCCGCCCTGAGTCTCTGGAGAAGGGCGGCATATAAATTGGACAAACAAACAAACAAACAAACAAATCATACCTCTGACCTCCACCTTAGCACTATAGGTGCCCTGGTATTTGGAATCCGTGGTAGGTGTGTAGCACTCGTAGACCCCCGTGTCCTCCATCCGAATCGCCCTGACACGCAGTTCCACAACATCGCCCCGAACGCGCAGGATGGAGACGTTGCCAGCCTGCACCCGGGTCCCAAAAACAGCGTAAGGGAAGTTGGGGTCTCGCGTGCTGACCATGCCGATGGAGATGTCAGGAGCCGACGGGCGATACAGAAACCACTCGAACTGTTGCAGAGAAGGACCCTCGAACTCAGAGACGTTGCAGGGAATGGCGAGGGTGGTGCCTTCCACGCGGTACAAGGGCCCCGGGGGCAGGTGGACCTTCCTGGCACCGCTGAGCTGGGCTGTGCGGGCAACGAGAGGCGGGTTAGCCAAGTGGCTCCATAGTTCCGAGTGACAGGCGAACAGAGCAAAGGAGGCCGAGTGCCTTGGCTGAGGAGGGGGCCCATCCCACCACGCTGGGGCTCTTCCAAGGGCCCAGCTGGAGTGGCAGGGGTAGGGCCTTTGCAAACTGCACATCAACCTGAAAAGAGCCCTAGAAATTCTTTGCAACCAGAGGCTGTCCCCAAAGGTAAAAAAGCTTCAGGAAAACCCTCTGGGCTACACTGCCTTTTGCAGGACTGCTGCTGCAAGGGGAGGTTCTACTAGAGACACCTTGGAAAATAACTGGGAGGCTCAGCCCACATCTGGCCAGCCATGCAACCCCTCCACACACACACAAGGCCCATCGAAGGAAAGGGACCTAATCCCTAATCCACATCCACATGCCGGTTCTCTGAACTACTCAACATTTCCGCTACGGGCTCTCCAGAACCTGTCAGAACCTGCTGGATCTCACCCCTGGCCTAATCCCCTAACAGCCTCATTAAGCGCAAGGAGTCCTCCTGGGAGCCTGGAGCCGGTGAGAACAGCAGGTGCAAAGGGCCTGCCCTCCCCTGGCACCTGGGCAAGCACTGGCACACTCCCCTGCCTTCCGCACCAGGGACTTGGCTTGTTTACTGGGTTTGCACGCAGCCTTCTCGGGCCAAGACCCAGCCTGGCTCCTCGCTCGCCTGCTCAGCGTGCAGGGAAGCAGAGTCGGGCACGGGGGGCTGCCGAGGACCCGGGGCGGAGTCGCGGCGTGTGCGTGGCCAGACTCCTGGGCTGTAGCGGGGAGGCCTGTGGGAGGACCTGGCTCAGCCCTCGAAAGCACCGCATCTCAGCCGGACGAGGCGCCTCGGGCGGCGCCTCCGGGGACGCACGCAGCCGGCGCGGGGCCGCAGGAGAGCGAGCCGAGGCCGCCTTCCGTCTCCCGCCTTGCAGGGGCCGCCCTTCCCGCCGCAGGACCCACCCGCGCCCCCACCGGCCCTTCCACGCACCGGCCACCGGCAGGAGGAGAAAGCAGAGGACGAGGAGGCGGCGGCGGCGGCGGCTCAGAGCCCGCGCGGGAGCATCCATGGCTGGCCGGGGAGGCGGCGGGATCCGAGCCGCGCGCGCAACGGTTCTGGCCTTAGCCCGGCGGGCCCAGGAGGCGCGGGGCTCGGCTGACTAGCCACGCCTCCGCCTCCGCCTCCGCCGCGCGCCCGCAGCGAAGAGCGGGGTCGCGCGCGCCCCAAGGGAGCCGTCCTGGGAGCCTGGCGCTCTGTGCATGCCCAGAAACCGCGCGCCTTCCCTCCCTCCCTCCCGGCCTCCCTCCCTCGGGGCAAACGGCCAAAGCGGACGGCGGCATGTGGGGGCGGGGGCCGGACCGGAGCTCCGCGGGATGCCCGGGTCGGGGGAGCCTTCTGAACGGTGCAACGGGTCCCGCGGCCCCCGGGGGGCGCCAAACGCCACCGCAAAGGCAGCGGATCTCCTGCAGGGACGAGGGACCCCCGCCAACATGCTCAGAAATCCAGGGGGACCCTAAATATATCAAAGCGGGTGGCGGCCGAAGGAGGGACGAAAGTCGGAAGGGACTCCGGTCCTTGGCGCCCTCAAAGTACTGTGTGGATTGTAACACGAAGTGTTGTCCGGGAACATTCGCCTGTGGAACTCATGGCCTCAAGGTGTGATTGTGGCCACCAGCTGAGCAGCAAAGAAAAAACGTAACCGGTATTCAAAGGCCACCTGACTCTGGCTGTCAGCCCCGGGCAACCCTGCTTGGCTCCCCCGAAAGTATCCCAAGAGAACGGACTAGAGTGGACCAGTTGCTCCAATTCTGCGCCAGCCCCCACAGAGCTTTGTCATAAGACTGGCCCACTGATCGGCCTTAGAATCAGAGACCTATGGCCAATGGAGACCTCTGCACCAAGGTTCTTTTAAGCCTCTCTCCTTCACAACAACCCTACGAGGGAGGCAAGATCAAAAGTTGCCCAACACCGAGTCTTGGCCAGACCCTGAGGAATCCTGCTGCCCCTGTGGGCGGCCCTTCGGAATCAGGCCCCCTGCAGGGTTATTGTTAGCAGCACCCAGACGGGTTTTCTTGGCTTGGGGGGGGGGAGACCCTGGACCCACCAGAAGGCCAGAGCCCTCTGCCCACCACCCCTTGTAGAGACAACTCAAGTTTGCTCTCTCTGGAGAGGGAGGGAAGGAGAGAGCTGTTCTCTCACAAAAGCTGGGCTGAGCTTTCACTCACGTGCGCGCACACACACACACACACACACACACAGAGAGAGAGAGAGAGAGACGAAAGGGCCTGTGGGGTTGGGTCTCTCAGGTCCCTTCCCTGCGGTGGACTTGGCGCTCTTTCACAGCAGCATTTATTTACACAGCTTGGGAAGAGGGGGGTGTATGTGGCGGGACCGGACCCCCTCCCAAGGCATTCTTTTCTCTCCAGCTCTCCCTCCCCCCCCTTCAGTCAGCCTGCAGCCTCTGCGTTTCCCAGGTTGCAGAAGTGAAGGCCCAAGGCCGCCATGTTCCCTTGACGATGGGAATAGTTTGCCCGGCAAAGATGCCCCACTTTCCACAGCAGAGAAGGGCTGAGGGGGCCCTGGGGCAGCCCCTGCCTGGTGCCAGACTGCAGCCGAGAGCCAGCTAGATGGGGCTGCCCAGCCCTCCCTGGAGCCTTCTGGCGAAGGGAGCTGTTTTCCCCCAAGCGGACAGGCTACCGGAGGCCTGTGCCGCCTCCCCTCCTCCCCCCACATCCCAGGAAGAGGCCTGGATCCCTCACGAAGAGGAGACAAAAGCCCCCCCCCCCCCCCGAGGACGTTCAGGGGCAATTTCTAGGTTTGGGAGCAACAGTCACAATATGAAGCTGAGTCCTCGTGCTTGCTTCTAACTTGGAGCCCTCTGCACATGCTCACTTGCCACAAGCTGCCCTTGCCAAGGGAGGGTTGGCATCCAAGCTCCGGCTTTGGAGCTGCCCCCCTGCCTGGCAGGTGCAGTCGGGAGGCTTTGTGCTCCTTGCATCCTCCGTTTGGTTCGTTCACTCAGTTGACCCCGTCCTCTTTTCATTCCGGGCCGCTTGGGAACATTGGCAGGAGACGGGCTAATTGCTTTCATTGGCCTGCCAGGAATCAGGTCTCCCCCATTCCCCTCCTGGGTTTTTTCCATTCGGATTCCACAGCTTCCTCTCGGAATTACAATGGAGGCCCAGATCTGCTCCGGCTGAGCCCTTCCTCCACCCCACACTGGAACCCTCAGCCCTAGAAGGGTCAAGCGGGGGGGGGAAAATCCCTCTTCTCACAGAAGGAAACCTCAAGAGAAATGCGAGAAGCAAATATTTTGTCTTCCTTGACATAACATGGAAAGTTTTTTGGGGAGGGCACGTCTCCTTTCTTTCCATATTCACAGGGGTGTAAAGGAGCCCCCGTCTTCCAGCTGGGAATGTCATTCAGGCCAAAGAGAGGCTCTGGGCCCCTCCCTTTAGCCTCCCAAAGGAGATTTCAGCCTGGCTGGAGCCTCTTTGAGGAAAATGGGCGCAGGACAGCCGATCCATCAAAGGGAAAAGCGCTTTCCCCTCTTTTGGTGCTGGAAACTTGGATTTGGGGCAGGGAGACAGAAAACGTCGCCCAACTACAGAGTGCATTTCCATATACGCTCCCCTTTCCTGAAAAAAGGATTAGCTACTGTAAATAGCCTGGTCTTTGGGTGTTAAGTGAATTTCGTTGTATGGATATACTGTGTATACATGTACAATTACAATAAAGTTGTTATTATTAAATGCAGAGAGGAATATGAATCCACAGCTCCTGGGGCATCCTGCTCTCGCGCCCCCCCCCACCCAATAGAGTTTTTCCTGAGGCTCCGATGTCTGTGGAGGTTCTCCGTCACCCAGGCTGCCTGGGGTTTCTTTGTCTTCCCTTCTCATCCAAACAGCTGCTTCAGTTCTGGCCTGCCACCGTCTGGGCTCTGGGCAGGCAGCTCCTGGCCGAAGGAATGAGCATCTCTGGCAGGTTTTTCCGCTGACTCCGCAGGCCTTTGCGGGTCCTGGTTGCATAAACAGTGACATTTGGGGGGAGGGGGGGGCTCCTGCCAGGAAGAAAGCCAGAAGCCCAGGGCAAGGGAGCCGCTGGTGTCCGTCCGGCATGACTGTCCAGAACAAAACAGCAGGCGCTTCCGTGACCGGGATGCCTGGCCAAGTTTTGTGGGTCTCAGTGGGGAAGGATGAAGCAGAAAAACAAGTGCAGTTTTCATACTCTCCCAGCCCCCCCCCCCCCGCCCCACAACAAGTTTCCAGCCTCTGCTCTTGATACTCCTGCCTGACCTGCTCCTTCCCTCCCCCAGCCCCCCAGCCCACATTTTATAATGTAGGAAACCCAATCCCGATTCAGGAGGGGGTGGGCTGCCTTTGGTGCCCTCCTAGGCATAGGCCTTGAACCATCCCTACCATCTCCCCACTGGATTGCAGGAAGCCTTCTCCCATCCCCCTTGCCTCTTGCATGTGATCATCCTGCTGGGGCCACTCTGCTTGGCACAGAGCGACACAAAAGACAACAAAAACACTTCACACACAAAATGATCCTCCATCCAGGAGCACAAGCTGCTTTAGTAAAGGAAGGAGGCTGTTTTCCTGCCCTTCAAACACCTGCTCACAGCTTCCTGGCCGAGGCCTGCCTACAGTGCACAGCGAGGGACCATCGTCTTACTGGGAAACTGGCCCCGAGGGGCCCCGTGAGCAGTCTCTGATTTCACAAGGGCTCCAAAGCCTTGTGCAGCAGGGAAGGGCTCTCAAAATTCAACCCAGGGCATCCTGGTTCCCCAACAGCTGTGAAGCCGAGGGGAGCCTGGTTGGGTGAGGCTAAAAGGGCTCCACCCTCCCACCGCATCTCTGCAGACCCTCCCTGCCAGGGAGACCCTCTTTCCAAAGAGGGAAGGAAGGCCTGAGGCCGGAAGGAAAGGGGGAGAAGGTGGTACGAGCAGTTGTCAAATAGTTTGCAAATTCTTTGAGTTCATTTGCATCCAGTGGAATATTTGCTTGCTTGAAGTTTCATTTAAAAAAAGAAATGAAGTTTCTCTCTGGCAATTAGTTACACAAAAATGTTAACTATTTTCTAAAAGCAGCTGCACACCTGATACCTCCCCTCCCAAGTGCAGCTTAAAATCAAGGGCCCACACACTTGACTGAGACACACAAACACACCCACACAGCCCTCTCCGGGATGCACAGGGCATCAGAGTGTGAGTCGGGCCCCAAAATGAAATTTCAAAGGTTTTTCTTTTCTGCCCTCCAAAGGCATATTAAAAAGAGATTTGGAAATAAATAGCCGGGCCTCGCAGCTCCTGGAGCTAAATCCCTCTGGAGCAACAAGAAAGGTCGGCTTTCATTAAAGTCAGGAAAAGGTTATTCCCCTAGAGCTGCCTGGAAGCCTTCCACCCTCTTCTGCGCCTTCCTCCAGCCACGACCCCCCACCTCTGGGGCTGGCAGGGAGGCCCCCACGGCTGTCTGGCTTGCAGGGCAGCCATTCCAGAAGAGCTCCCCGCTTTTAGGCCAAGGAGGGCCACCCCGCTCCCCGTAGAAGCAGCCTTGAGGCCTCGGATGTGGCCAGCTCAGGATCTCTCAGGGGCCTTTTGCAGGTGGGGCCCCCTTCAAAACTTGCCCAGAGTTTTCCCCCAGCAACCCCCATTAATGGGGTGAAGATCTCATTTTCCTGGGCATTCAAGTTCTGGTCTTGCTCCAGTTTTCCTGCCAGATTGCATTAACTGAGAATGTGGTTTATCAGCGCACCCCAAGTTTGCAAACTGTGGTTCAAGGCTCAGCGTCCTGCAGAACCTTCTCAGAGCTGTTGGCCCACGGAAACACCAGCCTTTGGCCGAAGGAGGGGTGATGAACACGTCACTCACAAAGGGGAGGATGCCATCAGGTGCCTATTGTCGCACCCTCGATAAGACAAAGTGATTCAGAAAGGCTGTCACTTATCAGGAACCCCCCCCCCTGCCCCCCCACCCCCCGATCAGGAATCCTCTGAAGCAGGCTCACAACTTAACACAAGAGAAGCAAAGCACAAAGCACAGTCGGAAAACCCTCTTCCACCCACCTGGTTCCAGAATGCCTGGTTTGGACCTACTGGGCAGGTTTCTGCATTCTGAGCTGCATAACAGCACAAATGGGAGTCCGTGGGTCAGGGGAGACCATTCGCAGCGGTCAGGGTTGGGCCTCTCACAGGCCACTTCAGAAGTTCTCCCTGGACCAGGGTCAGGTCCCGCTGAATCCCTGTTCCGCCAGCATGGGGCTTCTGTGAAGGCCAGCGCAGGAAGAGTCGGCCCAGAGTTGGCACACGGGGCAGTCAGTGTGTGATTTGTGACAGTGGGCAGTCCTCTCGGTCTCTATCCAGCCCCCCTCTAATACAGCAAGGGGGCTTTTCTTCAGCTGGTAATGGGCTACTGTGCCCAGGGAAGCCTCGGTGCCAGGAGAAAGGGACAGAGCCAGGGGCCAGCCATTCTTCCCTGCCCAGAGAGTGGGCAGAACCAACTCCCTGCTCTTGAAAACAGCCTGCGGGGGAGGGGGGGAGAAGTTGGGAAAGCCTGAGAAAAGGGGGAGGGTCCATGAGGGGAGGAGCCTTCCTCCCTTCAAGATCCCCTTTCAGCCAGTGCCTCTATCCAGAGAGAGAGAGCAAAGCAAAGGGGAATCGGAGCTATTTAAGGAAAGGGGGACTCCGCTGCCATCCAGCTGCCCACTTGGCCCTCTCACTCCGGGCACAATGGGCAAAGGGGTGAGTATCCTGGGGCAGGAAAGCCAGGCAGCAGTGGTGTGGTTGGGCAGGCCAGTGGCACAGAGCTGGAACCCATCCAAGAGGAAAAGCAGGGCTTCGGGCTGGGCCAGGGGTGCAGCCGGGGGCCTGGACCGAGTGGCCCCAAAGCTCCCCTCTCTTCTTTGGGAGCCCCCTGAGAATCCTTCCTGCTACTTCCAAACCCCTCTGACTGCACCAACTCAGCTGGCAGGAAAGTCCAGCTGACCCTCTCCGACAGGGCCAGGGTGGCAGAGATGCCAGCTGGAAGCATGAGTGACACTGGCTGTTGGACTCTCCTCCCAGAGCCGGCCTTGGCCTTGTGTGCCCACCGGGGTCTCCGCCAGGCTCAGCTGCTGAAGGTTTCCTGGCCAGGGGCTGCTTGCACCCAGCGCCAGAGCTTCAGCAGTTGGGACTGTGATGTTCGAACCCCTTTCGAGAGCACTTGGGGGTCTGTGGCAGCATCCCCACCCTTCAGTCCGGGGTGACTGCAAGCCCCTCTCCCTCTCTGCATGTGGGTCCCTGGGGCAGAAAGTGCGAAGGACGACCCTATCAGATATGTGGGGGGGAAGAGGTGACTGTGGCACGAATGGAGTTGGCCCTCTCCTCTTTGGATCGGAATCAGTGGGGAGTCAGCCTTGCCTTCGTGGGAGGGGACCACAGGCTCTGCACAACACCAAAGCAGGACCGAATCTGGATACGTGGGAAGTTCTTAATTTCAAGCACTGTAACGGGAAGCTTTTGGAAGCTTTTGAAAACTGGATGCAGTTTTTTTTTTTTTCTCAAGCATTTTCCCCAAGACCCAGTTTTAGAATCTTTGCCCTTTCCTGGCATCGGGCAAAGTCCCCAAAGGTATCTGCAGGTGAGGCTGGGTTTTGGCCTAAGGTAGAGAAGGGATCTTTCACTCTGAAACTGGCCCACCTGATGTCTGCCTGGAAGAGCCCCAAAATCCCACATTCGGAATTCGTTTGGAAAAGAAAGAGGCTGGAAATTAAAGTTGTCCAGGATCTAGGGAAGACACCCCCCCCCTACCCACACACACCCGCATTGGCACACAGTTCTGGCCCCCACCTGGGAAGTGGCGGAGCTGGAGCAGAGAAGGAGCCGGGAAAGAGCAAAGGAGCTCCGGAGAAAGTTGGGGATTTTTCCGCCTTGGGGAGGAGGATGCAGGAGGGGCTCTGCTGGGACAGGAATGTCAGGAAGGCTCCCCCCCATGATGCTGGAATGCCCCCCCCCAGAGGTGGAAGGCTTTAGCAGAGAGGGGGACAAATTCACAGCACGTACCTCCGCCTAGAAGGGCCTCCATGCTCGATGGGGCTTGGCGGGTCGACCCGAGTACCGCATCAGAGGAGGAAGGGGCGCATTCAGCTCCTGTGTCAGAAGTTGTCAGACATTTGGCAACACTGGGGGCATCGGGTTTCAGCCTCCGGATGCGGATCCCGGCCCTTCCGGTGGGTCCTTTGGGGCAGAAATACCAGGACGATAAAAGTCCCCTCAGGGGCTGCCAAGCAGAGCAAATTGTTCTGTGGCAAACAAGGCAGAAAGGAGGAACGCCCAAATGGCCAAGGTGGGCACAGCTCAAGAGCAGCAAAGGGGCAACCAGGCCTGACCCCTGGCACAGACCCTGTGTGAATCCCCACGGATTCAGTGCCCCAGAGGTGAGCTGAGTTGCCACTCCAAAGAAGGCTGGCAGGAGGGACCCCCAAGGTTTGTATCCTGGCCCACCATGTCAACGGCATCTCCCCCACTCAGACCGGGCGAGAGTCGGCGCCCCCGGGCCCCACGGCCGAGAATGGCGGAGGGAAGAAGAAGCAGAAGGAGAAAGAGCTGGATGAGCTGAAGAAGGAAGTGAATCTGGTAAGGCTGGCCCTGGCCAGCATCTGGCGGGGGGGGCAGTTGGCGTCAGGGCCCCTTGGCTGCCTCCATCTCTCAGGCTTCTGGGGGACGGTTGGGGGACGGTTGGGGGATGCCCCTCTGTTTGCAGGGAGAATCTGGGGGTGCCTTTCCTCTCTGAGACTCTCTGGGGCGTCTCTTTCACCAGGATGACCACAGACTTTCTCTGGACGAGATCAGCCGGAAGTACCAAGTCGATCTCTCCAAGGTGAGCCAACCCATCCAGCTGCCTCTTGGCTCCCCAGCCATTTTCCTGCTCCAGGGGCTCCTTGGCAAGCCCCCCCTCCCCTCCCAGACCTTTGCTATGTGCGCCAGAGCACACTGGGGGCTCGGAGGGCCTGGGTCTCTCTCAGGGTCCCATTAAATCCCAGGAGGGGAACCAGAAACAGTGTTTGGGCTGAAGCTGAGCTGCAGCCCTGCCTGCAGAGGCTTTGCCAGCTGAGGGAGGGGGGGGAATCCTTCTCCTATAGCTCACTGGTTTATTAAAAAACGTATCAGCATTAACCTGCACGAGTTCAATAGTTAAAGCATTTATTATTTCACTGGATGATTTTTCATTGTGCTTCACATGAACTCTCCAAAACCCCCCCCCAACCCACCGATGGCCTTTGGCTTTACCCCAACCTTTCTCTCTCTGCCTCCCATTCCTCCCCCCCCCCCGTGAACTCGCCCCTTCCACCGCCGCTCCCTTCCCCCCTCCTGACCACGGCAGGGCCTGACCAACACCCGGGCAGCTGAGATCCTGGCCCAGGACGGCCCCAACGCCCTGACCCCCCCGCCCACCATCCCAGAGTGGGTCAAGTTCTGCCGGCAGCTCTTCGGGGGCTTCTCCATCCTCCTGTGGATCGGGGCCATCCTCTGCTTCCTGGCCTATAGCATCCAGGCGGCCATGGAGTACGAGCCTGCCAACGACAACGTGAGTCCCAAGGAGCCAGCGAGCCGCGCGTGGGAGGCTCCCCTGGGACGGACCGGCTGGGGGCTGTCCCTGCGCTTAGGGGGCTGTGAAGTTTAAAGCGGGGAGGGTGTTGGCTGCCTCAGCTGAGCTGAGTCAAACAGGCTGAATTTTCACCAAGGACTGGGGAGGGCGAAGCAGCCTTTTTGCAGGCCCAGGGCCCTTTTTCACTGGACGCACTGGGGGCGGGTGTGCAAGCACGGAATGGGGGGGGGGCAGCAAAGGACTCCAGGCTCTACTGGCTGCGTGACCCCCAAGGTTTCCGTGCTTGGGAACTATTCAGACTCTCTGCAAACAAAGCAAGAGGGGGCAGCGAGACACGGCTGTTTCTTCCCTGCCCCGCCTGGAAAGCAGCTGCCAAAATAGCTGAAAGCCCTTTGAGGGCCAGGTGGAACTGTGGGAATGGGAGACCATCCGGACCGAGAGGAAGCCCAGGAGCAGCTGGAAACGCAGCAGAGGATCCTAGTTAATGGGGAGCAAAACCCCCACCAAGACCCAGCTCAGAGACGGAGAAGGAGGAGAGGCAGCCAGACGGAGGAGTCTCACACCGGTCCCTCCCTCACTGCACACCGAGGGGCAGCATTTGCCAGAGTCTCCCCCTCTCCCCCCCTCCCCCGCCCCGGGAAGGCCGGACTTCCTTCGGCCACCAGGCGGCCCTGTATTTTTAATCTTCTGATGGTTTTTCCCTCTAAAAATGGCTTTTAACAGCTGCACTTATTTGGGAACACGGCTAGGGTGGCAGCTCAACAAACAGGGTCGGTGCGCTCAGGCCGCCCAGCAGAGGCTGAGAAAGGCCAGCAGGGACCGATTCTTCCTTGGGGGGGAAGGGGGGGCTGCGGGATTTTTCTGATTGTCAATCAGGGTTCGCTCCTGGAGGAAAGAGCTGGTGGTGAGATTCAGAGTGGAAAGTGGGAGGGGGGGGCACTGAAGAAAGAGCCCCCCTCAGCAAAATGCACAGCTGGCTGCCCTGGACCCGGTTTCATTCCTTTGAAGCAGGCATTCCTTTGTGGGGAGGGGGACACACGCACCCCTTTTAGAAGCCATTAGGCAGCAAATCAATTCCAGCAACGGATCAGAAGCGAAGCCAGCTTCCTGCTCCTTCACAAGCGGCTCTT
The DNA here is from genome assembly GCF_059756535.1 of Pantherophis guttatus. Lineage (NCBI taxonomy): Eukaryota > Metazoa > Chordata > Lepidosauria > Squamata > Colubridae > Pantherophis > Pantherophis guttatus. The sequence goes on from NC_142080.1 coordinate 274,298, forward strand.
TTTGAAAAGGAGAACACACACACACACACACACACACACACAATCTGGGAAGGCTTCCCTGAACCAGTTTTTCCTAGGGGAAAGAAGGATTGAAGATGCTTAGGGTCTCCTTGGCCCAGCGGCTTCCGGGGACGGCAAGAGAGGCTAGAGAGGCTGCAGCTGTTCAGCCCCACTTCCCACTTATTTTCCAAGCAGGCTTTTCTCTTCCCCCTTGGCAGGATGGGTCTGCAAGAGGCAAGGCGGGGCCGGAGGGTTGCAGAGAGAAAGAGAGCGCACAGGGTCTTCCCTGAGGCTGACAACTGGCCCCCTTGACTGACTCCGGCAGGCCAAGGAGAAAAGAGCTGGCCCATCACCACCAACCCCGGCAGACCCTTCCCTACGGCCACAGGCCTTCTAAGGGCAACCAGGGAGTGTCACGTGACCCACGGTGGCCTGTCGGGGTGCAGGAGGCCTTTCCCACTTGGTTAATTGACCCAGCACAAGGATCCTCTGTGGCTGCACGACCGTTCCCAGCATCCCTCAGTGTTGACCGTAGCAGCTGAGGAAGACGGGATAGGACCACTGGTGGAATTCAATATTTTTTACTACCGGTTCTGTGGGCGTGGCTTGGTGGGCGTGGCATGGCTTGGTAGGCATGGCAGGGGAAGGATACTGCAAAATCCCCATTCCCACCCCACTCTGGGGCCAGCCAGAGGTGTTATTTGCCGGTTCTCTGAACTGCTCAAAATTTCCGCTACTGGTTCTCCAGAACCTGTCAGAACCTGCTGGATTTAACCCCAGGATAGGACCTCAAGAAGCCTTAGGAGAAGCCCCCTCCTGCTGTTTGCTGGTTCGCTGCCATTATCACTCCTGGAGTGGGGAGGTTGAACCATTCCTCGCACTCCCTGGTTTTATTCTTTGCCCTGTAGAAAAGCAGCCGGACCCCCAACTGAACAGCCTGTGGTTGTGCTTAGATTACAATTCCCATCAGCCTCAGCCCCTGTGCTCAGATGAGAGGCATGCTGGGACTTGCAGTTCCAGATCATCTCGGGGGCATCAGCGCATCCACCTGGTTCGAGAAGCATCAAGGAAGGAGATTTGTCAAAATGGTTGACCGGATCCCCCGACTTCCTCTCTTTCCAAATGTCTCTTCCAGCTGTACCTGGGTGTGGTGCTGGCGGCCGTCGTCATCGTCACCGGCTGCTTCTCCTACTACCAGGAGGCCAAGAGCTCCAAAATTATGGACTCCTTCAAAAACATGGTGCCTCAGGTGAGCCGCCCTTCCTCTCAGCGCTGCGTTTTCAAGGACGATGTGCGCAAGAGTCAGCGCTGGACCCCAAGAGCCCCCCCCCCCCCCGGGCAGTTGCCAGAGACCTTATCTTCTGCCAAGGGAGGGCAGTGGATGGGGAGAGGAGCCATGCCCCCCCCAGGACGGTCTCTCTCTCCCCACAGCAAGCCCTGGTGATCCGGGAAGGTGAGAAGATCCAGATCAACGCGGAAAACGTGGTGGTGGGGGATCTGGTAGAGGTGCGCGGTGGGGACCGGATTCCTGCTGACCTGAGGGTGATTTCCTCCCATGGGTGCAAGGTGAGACCGGCTAAGAGGGGCCTCTTCCCTTCCGTGTGGGGCTCCCCTTGGAGTCTGGGGAGGCCTCGCTTGGAGAGGGAGCCCAGGTCTTCCCCTCTGCTCCCTTCCAGCCTCCTCAGCTTGGCACAGGGCCGTGGCTGGTGTGCTGCCACTTGCGGGGGTGCCCCTTCCAGGAGGACCCTGGCCCTCACAGCTTGGGCGGCCAATCTCTGCGCTTCTCTCCTGGACAGGTGGACAACTCCTCCCTGACGGGCGAGTCGGAGCCTCAGACACGGTCCCCGGAGTTCACGCACGAAAACCCCCTGGAGACGCGCAACATCTGCTTCTTCTCCACCAACTGCGTGGAAGGTGAAAGGCTCAGCGAGGCCAGCGAAAGCACCCGCCCTGCCCGCCCTCGGTCCTGGTTGAGGGGGAGGCAGATAAGCAGGGGCCGATGGCTGCCTTCACCCTCTTCTCCCCCCCCCACCAACCAGGCACCGCACGTGGCATTGTCATCTCCACCGGGGACCGGACCGTGATGGGGCGCATTGCCTCCCTGGCATCCGGGCTGGAGGTGGGCCGCACCCCCATCGCCATGGAGATCGAGCACTTCATCCAGATCATCACCGGGGTGGCCGTCTTCCTGGGCATGTCCTTCTTCATCCTGTCCCTTATCCTGGGCTACACCTGGCTGGAGGCTGTCATCTTCCTGATTGGCATCATAGTGGCCAACGTGCCTGAGGGCCTCTTGGCCACCGTCACGGTAAGCGGCGCCAGCTGCCTGATTGTGGGGCAACAGGAGGAGGAGGAGGAGGGGCCATTCTCCAGAAAAACCGTAAGGTAATGCAAAGGGGGAGGATCTTCCAAAGATGGGGCCGGTGTGGTGGAAGGGAGGGGAGCTCATGGGCCTCCTCCTGCCTTCCGTGCAGCTGGGACTCTTTCCTTGCAGTGAAGCAAATTTTCCTGCAGCCTCAGCCCTGATGTCCTTCTGAAGGCAGTGTTGGGCTCCTGGAATATCCGAGTTGCCAAGTGTGTCCGCTCTGGAGCATGTCGGCCCTGGGCCCTCCCCAATTGATCTCCCCTTCCCCTTCTTGAACGCCAGGTCTGCCTGACGCTGACAGCCAAGCGCATGGCGCGGAAGAACTGCCTGGTGAAGAACCTGGAGGCCGTGGAGACGCTGGGCTCCACCTCCACCATCTGCTCGGACAAGACCGGCACCCTCACCCAGAACCGCATGACTGTGGCTCACATGTGGTTCGACAACCAGATTCACGAGGCAGACACCACCGAGGACCAAAGCGGTGAGGGCTCAGCGCCGGCCCAGAGTGGGTCAGAGAAGCTGTGGGCCTCTCAGAGTCAGAGCAGGGTGGCTTTGGGGAGAGCAACGGGGCTTCATTCAGAATTGGACCCGAGGACAAGAATGAAAAAGAGCATCTCTGAGCATCTGCAGAGGGTGTGCTTACTACGACTAGCCTTAATCCCTGAAACACGAAGCCTGAAATCCTGAAGGGTCCCCTTCCTTCCCCAGGGGCAACTTTTGACAAGCGCTCACCCACCTGGACGGCTCTGGCCCGCATCGCAGGGCTGTGTAACAGGGCTGTCTTCAAGGCGGGACAGGAGAAGATCCCCATTTCCAAGGTATGCCTGTCTTGTGCCACTAGAGGGCAGGTTTGTCAAGGTCTCCCGATCTTGAGAAAGCTCCTCTGGCCCAAACTTGGATGGAAGGCCACTGGGAGATCCCGAGAGTGGGAGGCCGGCAAAGTCCCTGAACAGGGCAGTGCAAAGGGCGCCTGTTTCCTTGCCAAGAAAGACCACCCGAGTCTTCCCGAAATCAGCAGGAGCCAAGCTTGCGTTGAGGGAGACTTCCCTCTCTTTGAGTGTGGCAGGGCTGAGTTGGGGGTGTGTGAGTGGGGGGAGGGGGGGCTGGGGCTGGCCTGGGCAACTCCTCTTCCCCCTTTCACCAGAAAGACACGGCCGGGGATGCCTCCGAGTCTGCCCTCCTCAAGTGCATCGAGCTCTCTTGCGGCTCCGTCCAGAAGATGCGGGACAGAAGCCCCAAAGTGACTGAGATCCCCTTCAACTCCACCAACAAATACCAGGTGAGGAAACGGGTCGGGGGGGGAAGGGCAGCTGGGGGCTCTCGACTGTCCCAAAGAGCCCCCAACAAAATGGAGAACGGTGGGGTGCATCCTTAACCTTCAGACTGAAGCCCAGGTCTCCCCCTTCCACCCTGTTGGGGAGGGAGCCGGGGTGCTCCAGGCCCGCCAGGCTCCCCTTCTCCGTCAACAGCTTCTCTCCCCTCCAGCTCTCCATCCATGAGCCGGAAGACAGGCCAAGCGGGTACGTGCTGGTGATGAAGGGAGCCCCTGAGCGCATCCTTGACCGCTGCTCCACCATCCTCCTGCAAGGACAGGAGGTGCCCCTGGTCGAGGAGATGCGCGACGCCTTCCAGAACGCCTACCTGGAACTGGGCGGGCTGGGCGAGAGGGTGCTGGGTGAGGACTATTCCCCGGGGGGTGGGGGGGCTGCACTCAGGAGGGCCTCCTGGAGGGCCTGAACCAGGAGGGGTGGGGAAGCAGGGCCAGATGTGTCCAGCCTAGGGGTCTGCAACCTTAAATATTCAAAGAGCCATTTGGACCCATTTCCCACAGAAAAGAAAACACCAGGAGCCACAAAGCCTGGGTGGGCGTGGCCAACTCAATGTCATTCACTTCCATCAGTCACATGACCCCCCCCCCTTAGCCACGTCTACCCAGCCGGTCATTAGGGCAGAGAACCAGTTGTTAAAAAACCCCGGGAACCACAATGTCCTTTTGACGTATCTCTCTCTCCCTTCCCTCCCTCTACCCTCCCTTGCTCCCCCCCCTCTCCCTCTCTCTGTATCTCTCTGTCTTTGCCCTGGCCACTTCTCCATCCCCCGCCGTTGCCCTTAGCTTCTCAGGCCAGGCGAGGAGTGACTGGGAGGGGAGGGCGAGGGGTGGGGCCAGCCAATGACGGGATCACCGCACAGGGAGCCACAGCAGAGGGCCCAAAGAGCTGCGTGCGGCTCCGGAGTCGCAGGTTGCTGACCCTGGTCCAGCCTCTCACACAGCCTCGTCTCCTCCTCGCAAGGTTTCTGCCTGTACTATCTGCCTGAAGACCAGTTTCCCCGTGGCTTCAAGTTTGACGCAGACGAGGTCAACTTCCCGGTCACCAACCTCTGCTTCGTGGGGCTCATGTCCATGATTGACCCCCCTCGAGCGGCGGTGCCAGATGCCGTGGGGAAATGCCGAAGTGCTGGGATCAAGGTGAGCCGGCCGTGAGCACAGCATGCTCTGTCGGTTGCACGCAGCCTCCACATTCCCCATTGGGAGGGCGCTGGCAAGAGCACATGGGTCAGCCCCCCAGCAGGGGAGGTGACCCTGGACCATAAGCTTCCTTTGAAGAAAGTCCTCGGAAATGCTTCAACTCTCCCCTGGCAGGTGATCATGGTGACGGGCGACCACCCCATCACAGCCAAGGCCATTGCCAAGGGGGTGGGCATAATCTCCGAAGGCAACGAGACCGTGGAAGACATCGCCATCCGGCTGAACATCCCCATCAACCAGGTCAACCCTCGGTAGGTCAGCCCCTCCGCCTGCAGGCTGCCCCGCCCCTCCCAGTCCCTGCGCTGCCACCGCTCACACTGCCGAACGTCTCCACCTAGGGAGGCCAAAGCCTGCGTGGTCCACGGCTCTGATCTGAAGGACATGCCCCCCCAACACCTGGACGAGATCCTGAAGAACCACACGGAGATTGTCTTCGCCCGCACGTCCCCCCAGCAGAAGCTGATCATCGTGGAGGGGTGCCAGAGGCAGGTGGGGCCACTCGGCTCTTTGGGGCAGGCACATGGGAGGCAGGAGGGACCCGTCAGCCCAGGCAATGCCCAATGGCTGTGCCTACACAAGGCACCACTTCATCAGGTCAAGGAAGACCATGAGGTGGCTGCAGTGTTATCATTGGCCTGGTGTTCTTGCTGGAGTCTGAGGTCTTGTCTGAAGCCAGAAATAGGGGGGTCCAATGTCCCTAGGTTCAGCAAAATGGGAGCAGGGCATGGGGCATCCTCCTCCTCCACCGTTAACCCCCCTCCATGGCCCTGCAGGGGGCCATAGTGGCTGTGACAGGGGATGGGGTGAACGACTCCCCTGCCCTCAAGAAAGCAGACATTGGGATCGCCATGGGCATCGCCGGCTCAGACGTCTCCAAGCAGGCAGCTGATATGATCCTCCTGGACGACAACTTTGCCTCCATTGTGACGGGGGTGGAGGAAGGTGCGTGTCTCATGGGAGCCAGAGGGGGGGATGCCAGGGAATTGCCTGCAGGGGTCCCACTCCGTTGCATCCCCCAACAGGCAGGCTGATCTTTGACAACCTGAAGAAATCCATCGCCTACACGCTCACCAGCAACATTCCCGAGATCACCCCCTTCCTCTTGTTTATCATCGCCAACATCCCGCTGCCCTTGGGTACCGTCACCATCCTGTGCATTGACCTGGGCACCGACATGGTGAGTCTGGCCGGCTTCCTTCGTGGGTCTCCAAGCTGAACTCCCAGACTGAAGGATTCACCGTGTTCCCCCTCCCCCTCCTCCTCCTCCCACTTTAGGTGCCCGCCATCTCCCTCGCTTATGAGGCGGCCGAAAGTGACATCATGAAAAGGCAGCCGAGGAACCCAAAGACGGACAAGCTGGTGAACGAGCGCCTCATCAGCATGGCCTACGGGCAGATTGGTGAGCCAGGCCCGCTTGGGCCGGGGGCGCCCGTGGCTCAGCTTCGGAAGAGGGGGGCTCTGCCAAGAAGCTAAGGGAACCTCCCGTGTGTCTTCCCAGGCATGATCCAGGCCCTGGGGGGCTTCTTCACCTATTTTGTCATCCTGGCTGAGAATGGCTTCCTGCCCACCACTTTGCTGGGCATCCGCCTGGACTGGGACGACCGTTCCAAAAACGACCTCGAGGACAGCTACGGCCAGGAGTGGGTGAGTCGGAAGGCTCTGAGTTTGGCTGCTACTTGCTGCAGCGTAACGGGACTTGCGCCTGCAGGAACAGTTTGGTGGGCCTTAGCTGGAGGCAGACAAGGGGGCCTCTGTGGGGAGGGGTCTGCCTCTCCAGGCGTCCCCACTGGGCAGTGTGTGTTCCCTTCCGGCAGACGTACGAACAGCGGAAGGTGGTGGAGTTCACCTGCCACACGGCCTTCTTCGCCAGCATCGTGGTGGTTCAGTGGGCCGACCTGATCATCTGCAAGACGCGCCGGAACTCCGTTTTCCAGCAGGGCATGAAGTGAGCGTGGGCGCCTTCCGCAGATGAGGCAGGCTAGATGGCCTTTGGGGAGCCCCCTTGAGGCCACCAGAACAGCCCTTTCCCAGAATTCGTGTCCGGAGGTAGACTGCCCCTACCCATGGAGGTTCCTCCACCAACATCCACCATGAACGAGCGCCTGCAGCTCCTGCCACCTCTGAGCCTCCGTCTCTTGCTTTCTCCCAGGAACAAAATCCTGATCTTCGGACTCCTTGAGGAAACCGCTCTGGCTGCCTTCCTGTCGTACTGCCCTGGGATGGGGGTGGCCCTTCGGATGTACCCCCTCAAGTGAGTGGGGCCGCTTGTCCCCACCTGTCTCCGGCCCCTGTGCCCTGTGTCCCACAGGCGGCCCCTCTGAGCCGGCTCCCCTTCCCTCTTGCAGGGTCACCTGGTGGTTCTGCGCCTTCCCCTACAGCCTCCTCATCTTCATCTACGACGAGGTCCGGAAGCTGCTGCTGCGGCGCTACCCCGGGGGTGAGTGTGCCCCCCCCATGGCTGCCCCCCACCTTTCCCCAGAGGGGCCCTCCGTGGGAGGACCGGATTGGCATCTTTTGTGCTGGCTCACCAGTCCAGCCCCTACCAAGGCACCTGGTCTTCCGGGTGACGCTCCCAACCTCTTTGCAGAACCATGGGCTTTGGAGTCCTGCCTTGGGAAGGAAGCAGCCTAGAAATGATGTGGGTTTTGCAACCTGAGAGAAGACAGGCTGGTTTGAGGGCAGCCTGAGAGGGGGGCAGACTTCCTGCTTGCAGCTCTCTCTCCCCATCCTCATTTCTCTCTCTCTCTCATACACACACACACACACACACACACACACAGACACACAACCTCTGGCTATTGACCGTCTGCTTTCCTTCCTTTCCAGGTTGGGTGGAGAAGGAGACCTACTATTAAGCCCCAGAGTGGAGATGGGCAGCCCCTTGGATCCAGCCCCTCGCAGCCTGTAGCCCAATTAGTAGCTGAACGATGCAATAAATGTACTCCTGCCTTTCCCCCCTCCCCACCGAGGCTGCTTCATTCAGAAAGGACACTCGGGCTCTAGAAATGGGGGACTGCCCCCCGGAAGGCAGCACCATGGTTGGCAAGGGGGCTAGATGGAGGTCCGAGGAAAGAGGGCAAAGGTGGGGCAACTGACCATTTGGACCAGGAAAGTGACCGTGGAGCTGGCAGCCCTTTGGACTCCCCCCCCCCGGTGAGAGTGGCCCCATCTTCTTCGGCCCCGTCCTGGCCTGGGGAGGGGCATCCGAGCCTGCTCTGCCTCCGGACGGAAGAGACTTTCCTTGCTTTCTCAGGATGTTGGCCTAAGACGTCAGAAAAAAGGCAACTCGTCCATTATTTGGGGAGTGGGGGGGTTTACTGCACCGACCCCTTGGGGCCTGGAGGGACACAATTCCCTGGATGGGCTGCTGGCAGTCGACGTTGCTGCTTGACCAAAGCAGGTCCCTCCAGGAGGGGGCCCCTTTGCTGACCACCACAGGAGGGGCTTTTGCTCCAGAGTAGAGGTTATGGACAGATCCTCCTTCCCCCCCCAGGTGTCCTGGGGCCCAGGTGCCTCTGGGAAAGAACAGCCAGGCAGTGGATTAAAGGGAAGCTGGTGGGTCAGCAGAAAGTGCCAAAATAGCCCCGGCTGACTTCAGCTCAGCCCAGCAACATCTGGCACTGATTCAAAGACAGATTAAAATAACGGCAGCTGCTGGACGGCCGGACTGCGCTAAAAATAGCCACCAGGACATAACTTGCCTTAAAGACAGCCAAAAGCCCAGCCTTGCACCTGGCGGTCCCTCCCCCCAATCTTTAGAGGGGCAGTGCCCCAATTTGCGGGGGGGGATGTTTGTTTGAGGTGGGTCCCAGACTTCCCACAGCCTAGGATGGTGTGATGGGAACTGGGAAGACTGGGAAGCATCGCCTCCCCATTAAAGTTCAACGTGCATTGAGTGATGACCCCTCCGTATTGGGCCATCTTCCCCCTTAGCCACAGTAAACGTGGCAGGGAGTGGGGGGGTCTTGTTGCACGACCCAAGCCTCTGGGGGTCCGGCTCTGCTCTTCCGCCACACACAGAAATTCCTGGGTTTTGCCCCCAGGCAAAGACTCCAAAAGAGAGACGGGAAAATCTTTCCCAGGAAGGTTTGGTCCAGGGCTGTCCGGCAAAGAGGCCGTGATTTTTGCCAGCCCCTGAACAAAAGGCTTGGACAGGTAAGAAGCAGGTGGTCTTCCCGCCCCCGAGCGTTGCAGAGCAACTGGCCCACTTTGGTTCTGCAGCTGAAATGCCCCTCCTCCCCATGGCACAGGGAGAAGGACCTGCCAGCTCTGCCCGCAACCGGCTGCCAATGTGGAGCGGAGACTTCAGGTCACCTCAACGTTCCTGTCGTCTTCCTCTCGATCACAAGTGACAGCTGCCTGTTTGTACACAGAGCCGGGCACAAGCGTTGGTCCCCGCTGGCAGGCAGGCAGGCAGGCAGGCAGGCGGAAGTGCTCACCTGCGAGGCGGAACACCCTGGGACCAAGGCCAGCTGGGCCAGGGCAGCAACTGGGGCTGAGGCTCCGCCCCACGTTGGGCCAAGGCGGAGGTGAGAGCCGGCTGCCCGCCACGCTCTGCAACACCGTCGTCCTCTGAAGAGACTCGCCCTTGGCCCAAGAAATGCCAGCTGGGGCATCACCTCATCTGTGAGCCCAGCTGAGTTTCCCAGGCTTGCAGCAGAAAGCCTCCACCTGCCCCTTTGAGGGGAAGGGCCTCTCCTGGAGGAGCTGACTGAAGGGAGCCCAAAATAGTGTGTGTCTGTGTGCGCAGCAGCAGAGGAGGACTGAAGCCGCAGCCGGATGGAGGAGGGTTGGGTTTTGCTCCCTCACCGGGGTGGTGGGGTGGCCAATACCCACTGGGATTAAAAATAAGGATGTCCGAACTCAAAGTCATTGGGAAACGGCCTGCTGTTGGGGTCACCAAGGAGCTCTCAATTGGAGGGGGGTCTCATGGAGGGGAAAAGCTCTTATCAAGGATGCTCTATTCCCCCCCTCCAAAGAAGCCGCCTTTGCTCTTGAATTGGGGAGGGAGCTTCTCCACCTGGCCGCCTTTCCTTCCCTTTGAATTTTAGTGGGGTGGGTGGGTGGTGGAGAGCCTCAGCTGCACTGCTGAGGCCTTTTTGCAAGGCTGAGGCTGCCAGGGTCCTCCGATGCCAACCAGGATGCCACCCTCCAGCCTTAGCCAGGACAAGCGGAAGGCTTGGTGGGGCACCATGTGCTTCTGAGCCACCCCCAAAACTGAGTCTGTGACACCCCCCAAAATTAAACCGAAGCACTGACCCTGATATCACCGCCACCCCCACCCCCTGATCTGTGCTCTGCCCAGCATTCCTCAGACAAGGAGGAGCCCGAAGCCCAGCTGCGCTTTTCTCCTGGAAGGGCCAGTCCGGTTTCCTTGGCATCTACTCTTGCCCGCTTCTCTGACTCAGAGGAGGCGGCTTGGGCAGAGCCGGGGAGGGCAGAGGGACGGACTTTCCATGCTGGGCACATCCTGAGGGCTCTTAGTGGAGAGGCCCAGCTTTGCCAGAGAGAGACAAGCCCCTATGCACCCCACATGAACAGGGCAGCTCACGCCTCAGTTTCTCTGCCTGTCTGGGCTGCCCAGGGCCACCCACACCAGCTCAAGAGGCGGCCGAGCAGGCCACAGGCAAACGTCCCCTCAGCTTGGTCAGGGCTTGCCAGGAGCCTCGGTGGCTTCTTTCCCCTGAGTGAGACTCTCCCTGCGCTTAATGGAGGGAAGCCCACCAGTGGAGCTCTGGAAGGTGGTGAGCAGAGCCTCTTCCTTCCTTCCCTGCTCGGAGCTCTGCCGGGGTCAGCCAGGCCAGCAGAAGCCAAGTGGCCGGTCCTCTGAAGGCCTGGCCCTCCGCCTGTGGTACCCAGGGCAAGGTGGCCTCTGCCTGAGCTGCTCTCTGCCTCCACCGCCAGCCTCCCAGTGCAGATACTTCTTCTGGATGTCCTCATCGGCCGGGAGGCTGCCAGCCAGAGATGCCTGGAAGGGCGAAGGCGCAGAAGGAGCAGCTCCCTGACCCCCCCCCCTCGCTCACAGGCACTTACCTAACTGCCCCCTGTAACTCAAGAGCCCCCAGGCATCTGGCGCCCCCCCGCCCCTCTCTAATTTCCCTGCCATCCGCACAAGCTGGTCTTGATTTACCTCCGAGTCATCTCCTCTTATTTTTAGCTATGCCGTCTTGCCCTGCCCTGCATGCCTCCTTCTCTGCCCCCCTTCCTTAATATGGCGATAAAGAAGATGCCCTCCAATGCAGGCCTGGGGTGGAGAAGGGGGGAGAAAGCTGGAGGGACCCACCACAGGGGGGAAGCCTGGGCCCTGGCAGCCCCCTGTGCAAAGGGGGGCCCGTGGGGGGACTTTCGGGGGGCTGGCACTCCCCATCGAATGGCCCGCTCCCTACCTTCTCCCCATTGACATATATAGACAGGAGCAAGAGGTGGCCGGCTGGGGACGGTGCCAAATATCTGTGGATAAGACGGCCCTCCAGCCCCAGAGCCCTCCCCCCCGCCCGAGGGTCTTTTATGCGCTGCCTGGAGCTTTGCTCCTCTGCCTTTGGAGCTCCTCGCCCCTCCGTGTGGTGGTCACCCTCCTCAGCCAGTCCCGGGCACCTGCCTGTGTCAGCAAGGAGCCGCCTGCCCAGCCCGCACCTGACACGGGGAGGGAGGGAAGGCAGGAAGGGAAGCCCAGGACAGCTGTCTCTCTTTCTCGCTCGTCTTGGGGAAGGACCCCCGGAGCCCCTTTGCAGCAGGATGAAGTGGCTCGGCCTGATCTTGGCTGCCCTGCTGCTGGCCTTGGCCGGCCCCGGGGCCCATGGCGAGGAGGGGCTGGATTTCCCCGAGTACGACGGCATCGACCGGGTCATCGATGTCAACATGAAGAACTACAAGGGCGTCCTGAAGAAGTACGAGGTCTTGGCGCTGCTCTACCACGAGCCGGTGGGGGAGGACAAGGCTTCGCAGAGGCAGTTTGAGCTGGAGGAGCTGATTCTGGAGGTAGGGGCCAGGGGCAAGGAGGGGGGACAGAGCTCTGCCATGCTGGGGGGGGGCATATCAGACTGGCCCAAGGAGGCAGCTTGGGGAACTAGGGGTCAGGGGCAGGTGGCGAGGGATGGGCTTGTCATCACTTGTAGTAGTCTAGCAGTTGGGACGTGGGATGGGCATTTGAAAGGGCCAGTTTAGTTCCCTCCCTTAAACAGCAATATACAATGAGGGGTCCCTAACTGGCTGGGCAGGAGGTGATATGTTGGCACTCCTCTCAGCAAGGACAGGGAGCACCAAGTGAGGCGGGGGTCTGCCCCACTGCTAGAGCTGCCCCTTCACTCTTCCCAAGAGCGCTGGAGACCTGGGACGTCACCAGGCTAAATTTGCCACCTCCAAAACTGGAGCTCCTGGAAAGGGGAGGCAGCCAGGCCCACTTCCTTGGGAATGTTGCGGGGAGTGGGGAGCAGTGAAGCCTGGGGGAGGGAAGGAGATGCTGTGGCTGCAAGCAGGACCAGCCTAAAAATTGATCCCAGGGAGCAGGCTGCATTCAGGGACACAGTGGGGAGGGCCAAAAGAGGAAGGGAGAAAAGGGGGTGGGAAGGAGAAGAGGGCAGGCAGTCCCCTGTGTCCTCAGGGCTGGGATTAATTGTGGCCCAAAGAAGGATTTTCATGCCACTAGTCCTCATGTCTGCAGCAATGTGTGTGTGAAGATGGGCAGACAAAAAAACAGGACCCTGCTGAATCAGCCTGGAGACCCTGCCACAGGAATCTGTCCGATGGAGATGCCGGGTCCTCATTTAAGCACCCTGCCACCTCTGGCTTGGTGTTGCCTGGGAGATCAGCTCTGATGATCTGGACTGGACCCTTGCTTTGTCTCTAGAAGCCCCGGGCCCTGCTTCTGTGCATGGCGGGTGGGGGCACCCTCTTCCCTATCCAAGGCCTGGCCCAGAAAGGCTTAGGTACCCTCTGACTGGTGACAGGGCTGAAGCGATTCTGAGAGACGGCCAAGCTGTGACTGTCTCAAAGAGAAAAGTGGCTTTAGAGACTCTGAGCCTGCAGGAAACGGAGCTGCTTTGTGCTCAGCCTCGCATGGGAGCTCCAGCTCTCAGTGGGGAGTTGGTCTGCAGCCCCTCAATGCGGCTAAGAAGAACAGTCCAGCCATCAGCAGTTGGGTCGTGTCTCCCACCCACCCCCAGCAACTGAATTCACCCGTTTTTATCCCTGACCGGATGGCCAAAGGCACCGAGAGCAGCTGTTCTCTCTTGCCAGGATTCAAGGTTAAAACTATCAGAGGGAAACAAGGACGGAGCCCATCTTTCTTAAAGCTTTTGCAAAGTTTGGGAGGCACCAGGCGACCTGAAGCTGTTATTGAACAGCTTGCATTTAAACTTGGAGTTAAAATCTCCGAGAAGAGCAGCGTGCGGGAAGCCAGTTTAGGTTGAGCTGGGTGGTTGGGAGCCAGGACAGAGGTGGGTTTCAGAAGGTTCTGACCAGTTCTGGAGAACTGGTAGTGGAAATTTTGAGTAGTTCAGAGAACCAGTAGTAAAAATTCTGACTGGCCCCGCCCCCATCTATTCTCTGCCTCCAGAGTCCCAGCTGATCAGGAGGAAATGGGGATTTTGCAGTATCCTTCCCCTGGAGTGGGGAGGGAATGGAGATTTTACAGTAATCTTCCCCTGCCATGCCCACCAAGCCACCAAGCCATACCCACAGAACCGGTAGTAAATTTTTTTGAAACCCACCACTGAGCCAGGGGGCATAAAACCTTGAATAAATCAATACATCTGATAGTTACAATCTGGATCCTCTCCCCAGAAATCCTTCAAGAAACTCCCTGCAATGTTTTCATTCTCTCTCTCTCTCTCTCTCTCTCTCTCTCTCTCTCTCTCTCTCTCTCTCTCTCTCTCTCTCCCTCTGCCCTGTCTGTCTGCCGTTTGTGGCTCTTTCTCCTAGTTAGCAGCCCAAGTCCTGGAAGACAAAGGGATCGGATTTGGCCTGGTGGACGCAGAGAAGGATGCTGCGGTGGCCAAAAAACTAGGTAAGGATTGACATTCCTTGGCTAATCAGAAGGCCCTTCCGAAGACTCAGGAGGCCTCTTTCCCCCTGGGCCAAGCTGGAAGCTAGTTCTGATTCGGGGGTCCAGGGAGGAACCTTTGCTGCAGGTGGAAGCAGAATGAACATCGGAGGCCACCAGGGGGCAGTGAAAACTGCCAGGCTCTGGGTTCATTCAACGCCTGCTTCCCTCTAAGGGGCTTTTGGGGTTTCCTAGACAAGTAGATCTGTGCCCCCCCCACAAAGCTTATAGGTAAAATGACTTGGCTCCAGAGCAGAATTTGGTCCTTCTGCGCTCCACCTGCAACCGATCACCTGAAAAGGACTGGATGGAAAGCAAGTTGCTGGGCACATTGTAAGCCGCCCTGAGTCTTCGGAGAAGGGCGGCATATAAATCAAATTAAAAAAAAAAAAAGTGGCCCTACCCTAGGTAAACCGAGCCATCCTGGCATGGGGTGCCCACTTCTGCGGAACCAGGCTGCCATCCTCCATGCTCAAAGGTCCAAACACAACTTCTCGGTGACCACCCTTTGGCCTCCCCCTCAGGACTGGCTGAGGAAGACAGTGTCTACGTGTTCAAGGAGGATGAAGTCATCGAATACGATGGGGAATTTTCGGCTGACACCTTGGTGGAGTTTCTCCTTGATGTAGGTAGTGCCCGTCTTCCCAGCCCCTGCAGTCCCTTTCCCCTCTTTACAGAGGGAAAAGCCCCCTCGTGCAAAGGTTCCAAACCGAGGCTCTTTCCAGCCCACCCTGATGGTGGTCCTTGGGCACACTCCCACCCCTCAAAGGGCTTCTCCCCCACCCCCCACCCCCGGCCTTCCATGTTCTGCAGCTGAGCCAGCTGAGATCTTGCTGCCTGAAGTTCTGCTTCACTGCACTCCCCTCCATCGCAATGTTATCCAGGCCAGGGGGAAGCAGGGCCAGGGTCAGGCTGAGGGCCCCCTCCCATTTTGAGAAGGGTTCCTGCAATACCCTGTGGGGGAAGGGTGGCTGGGAGAACTCCTGCCCCACCTCCCCCCTTGGCTCTGAACTGCCTGGGACTGATAGGGGGCCAGAGTCATCTGCTTCCAGGCCCTGTCCAGGGTGCTGATGGCCACCCTCCAAACCAGGGTTTCTCAGCCTCAGCCTCCGAGATGTGTGGACTTCAACTCCCAGAATTCCTCTGCCAGCCTGCTCTAAAGTCCTCCTTCCCTTAGAAAAGCCAAGGACTCTGGGCAGAACTCCCTCCCCCCCCCCCGAGTGTCAGCCGGGCAGATGTGGCCAGAGAGCAAAGCCAAGGCCTGACCTTTGCTCTTTCCTGCAGGTCCTGGAAGATCCCGTGGAGTTTATCGACGGAGAACGTGAGCTTGAAGCATTTGAGAGGATTGAGGATGAGCCCAAACTCATCGGCTACTTCAAGAACGAGGACTCTGAACGTGAGTGGATCGTTGTGGGAGGGGGGTCCCAGGAGAAATGGGCTTCAGGACACCTAGGTACAAAGAAATCCAAGGTGGAAAGGTGAGTGGGGAAGGGAAATCTCAGACCATCGGGAAATAGGCTGCCAGACCCAGGGCACAATGCAAGGAGGGAGCTGGTCTGCTGGGGTTAACAGGGGTGACCCTCTGCCTTCTCTTCCAGATTTCAAGGCTTTTGAAGATGCTGCTGAAGAATTCCACCCTTACATCCCTTTCTTTGCAACGTTCGACAGCAAGGTATGTGACGGAGAGAGAAGGAGGGAGAGACTATGGTTTGCTTTTCCCCAAATGGCAAAGAGGACATCCGGTGATTTCTCAGCCATGGCATCTGTAAGACCAGTGGACTTCAATTCCCAATATTCCCCAGCCAACAGCCAGAATTCTGGAGTCAAAGTCCATGCATTTTCAGGGAGCGCTGGGGCAGGAGGCACTGTGGGAAATGCCCCCCTCCCGTCCAGCGTGTCCTCCTCTGTCTTGGCAGGTGGCAAAGAAACTGTCCCTGAAGCTGAACGAGATAGACTACTATGAGCCTTTTATGGAGAAGCCAGTCACCATCCCGGACAAGCCAAACAGTGAGGAAGAAATAGTCCAGTTCATGGAAGAGCACAAGAGGTGAAGCCTTGCTGCCCTCCTGCCCTGGGGGGGGGGGGGCTCCCTGGCAGCCGGGGACCTTCAGAGCAGCTCGCTGTACCTGGTGCGATGGGAGACCTTCCTCGGTTGCCATGGCAGCCGTCTTCCCTCCCAGCATCAACAGCAGCATCCGTGCCTTGTTCTTCGCTTCTTCCTCCTCTGGTTGCCATGGAAATGGCACACATTTGGCCCCAACGGTCGGCCGGCTCCCCTCCCCATGCTCTCTGACAAGAGCTTTCCAATGGGATCAGACACCCCTCCCATTATGAGCCTGGCAAAGCCCAAGGAAGATGGCATTTCTGAGCCTCTTGCTTCTTACCCTCCCCCAATTGGGGAACACACCTCAAATAGGTTCTCCCCCTCATCTTGTTCCCGAGCAGGGGATCTCCCAGCACCCACCAGCTCCCCAAGCTATTAAGTGGGCCTCGGCCCATTGGCCAGTGGTGAAATCCAATTTTTTTTACTATCTGTGGGCGTGGCTTGGTGGGTGTGGCAGGGAAAGGATACTGCAAAATCTCCATTCCCACCCCACTCCATGGGAAGGATACTGCAAAATCTCCATTCCCACCCCACTCTGGGGCCAGCCAGAGGTGGTATTTGCCGGTTCTCCAAACTGCTCAAAATTTCTGTTACCGGTTCTCCAGAACCTGTCAAAACCTGCTGGATTTCACCCCTGCCATTGGCCCAAACAGAAAGAGGGCAACCAGAGTGGCAGGATCACCGAGCCTGACTGCTCCGGCTACTCAAAAAAATTGGAAGAAAAAGGGGCAGGCAGCTCTACACCTCCCCCTGGAAGGCTGCTGCCTTCAAAAGCCCTCTTTGGCTCTGACTCGGACGCTCCCTGCCAGGAGGTTCGGCTGCTAGAAGCCAGGAATGCCAAGGGCTGGCCTATAACGAAGGGGCTTTGTAACGATCCCATGTGTGCCATCACACAGGGAACACCTCACTGCTTGGAAAAGTGGCTGCTAGCTAAATAGGGTTGGGGCTGGTTAACAAGCGGGTGGGGGAGCCTTAGGAATCCTTGGGGTGGGAGGTCAAAAAACCTCCCCTGCCCCACTGCCAAGAAAACAGCCTCTCCCTGGGGGGTCTTTAGGTGCCTTGCCCGGTCTTAAAAGACCTTGCTGGCCTCTGCTGCCCTTCTCTCACCCTTGCCCTGCCCTTTCCCCCTCTGTCTGTCTCTTGCAGGCCAACACTGAGGAAGCTGCACCCAGACAGCATGTATGAGACTTGGGTACGTTCACAGATCTGAAAAGTGGGGGTGGTGGGGTGGGCAAGGCCCTGCAGGGAGAGCAGGGAAGTATGTTCCTAAGTATGTTCCCCGGGAAGAGGAAGCCGGGAGGCCCCAGCAGGTTGTCTCCTGGGAGGGGGTCAGCAACCTGCGGCTCTGGAGCCGCATGCAGCTCTTTGGGCTCTCTGCTGTGGCTCCCTGTGAGGTGATCCCAGCACTGGCTGGCCCTGCCCCTCGCCCTCCCCTCCCAGTCACTCCTTGCCTGGCCTGAGAAGGTAAGGCGATGGCGGGGGATGGAGAAGCAGCCAGGGCAGAGACAGAGAGATACAGAGAGATACAGAGAGAGAGAGAGGGAGGGGGGAGAGAGAGGAAGGGAGAACAGAGAGATATATGTCACAAGGATTTTGTGGTTCCCAGTGCCCTAATGACCTGCTGGGTAGGCATGGCTAGGGGGATCATGTGACTGATGGAAGTGAGTGACATTGAGTTGGCCACGCCCACCCAGGTTTTGTGGCTCCCGGTGTTTACTTTTCTGTGGGAAACGGGTCCAAATGGCTCTTTGAGTGTTTAAGGTTGCAGACCCCTGGACTAGGCCCTTCTGGAAGAGAGGCCAGTTGACGTAAGGCCCAAGTAGGAAGAAAAGGGACTAAATAAAACATCCCCCCAAAAACCTTCTAAGCCGCTTGCTGGCTTGCCATGAAGCTGGGCACAATTGGTGCAAGACTGACTTCCTTGCAGCCTCTCCTGGCCCTCCACCTACATGCAGGGCAGGCGACTGGTGGCTTTCTTGTTTAAAAGCCGCGTCCTTCCCATTCCAGTCCCAGGAGATCCGAGGTGAAAGGAGGTGGGGGGATGAAGCTCTCCGGGGATGGAAGGAGGGGAGGAAGCAGACGGTGCTCTGGCTTCTTCCCCTCAACTGAGCTGAGCTGAGCTGAGCTGACAGTTGCTGCTGCTCTGCCCTGCTGACTTCTGCACGTGAACAGAAGGAGAGAGGCAGGGGACGATGGGGCTCCAGGCCCAGAGGCTTGAACCAGGAGTCGGGCGCAGCGCAAAAGGAATGGCCAGGACAAGGAGAGGGGTGGGAGGGAGGGGGCTCTTTCCCAATGCAAGCATTGAAGGCAAAGAAGAAGAAAGTCTGGGGGGGAGGCAGTTTGCCCAAGCCCCCTCCCCATAGCTTCACAGATAGCAGAAAGTGGAACCCCAACCTCAGAGCCCTCCCTCCCCTCCCCTCCCTGCCCCATTCTTGGAACCCAATATTGGCTCCCCATGAATAATAAAGAAACAACACAAAGCCAGCAATTCTGGTGAAAACAGATACTTTGTGCCAGCCAGGTAATAAATTATAAATACGTTTCCCCCAGTTTACCTTGATACGTCCAAAGGCATCAACTTGTCCCCTTTGAACCCTCCAAAAGACACAGCAGGTCTGCCCAGATCTCATGCAAGGGGGCAGCCGGCTGGCTTCTGTGGATGCCCGGCCAAAGCCCGGCTCCGACCACGATGGCTAATTTACAAGCCGTGGGAAGTTTTGGGGGTCCTCAGCCAAGCCCCTTTCTTTTGCAACAGCCCAGGCCCTGCCCAGGTTAATTGCACTGTGGGAGTGGAAGGGCTGCTCCTGGGGAGGGGGTCACAGCTACCTCCACACACACAGATGAGCCCCCAGATTCTTGGCCTTCCAGGCTGAGCTTCTCCTGGCGAGGAAAACATTGCAGGATTTGGGCTGCTCTGCCATTGTTCTGTCTGTTGAATGGGGGTGGGGGTCGCTTCTCCTTCTTGAGTTGGGGGTCTGCCAGTAATAAATAGCCAAGAGAGCAATAAAGTCGCCCAGCATCAATCTGCCTTTCTCCCTGTTTAGGAAGACGATATGGACGGCATTCACATTGTGGCCTTCGCGGAGGAGGATGATCCTGGTAAGTCATTCTAGATTTGGGGGGGGGATCCTGCATTGACTCCCCAATTCCTTCTTGGCCACCATTTCTCCAGCTATAAACGAGGTTTGTGCAAGAGAAGCCCCTCCTGCTTCTCGACACCCAGGTCAGATTTATCTTGCCCAAATCCCTCCGACCTGCAAGGAAGATCTGAGGATGTTCCTTAGCTGCTGGTTCCAGGCCGCCCCGGGCTGCCCTTGGCCAGAGCTGCTCCTGTGGAAAAGGGGAACTGGGAGGAGGTGAGGAGGGGCTCATGCAGGGGCTGCAGGCAAGAAGGTTGCTTAATTCCCCCTGCCCCCCCCTCTCTCCTCAGATGGTTATGAGTTCCTAGAGATCTTGAAAGAAGTTGCCCAAGAAAACACAGACAACCCAGATCTCAGCATCATCTGGATCGATCCTGAGGAATTCCCACTGGTGAAGAGTCCACAAAGTCCTTGAAAACAGAGGGGGAGGAGGAGCCACTCTGGGAAGCGCCTGGGCACCATTTCCCCTGGCGCCTCGCTGTCCTTCTCTCCTGACCTGCAAGATCTCACGTGGCCTGCTGGGAGCCACGGAGCATGGGGAGAGGCGGGCGCTTGTGGGAGGGCAGCTCTTTTGATCTGGCTGGAGGGCAGGGGCCCAGAGGGCCATGAGGGGAGGGGAGGGGCAGAAAAGCCAGCAGGGTCCCTGGGAAGAGGAGGCTGAGGGAAGGACAATGCCCCCCTTTGGATCCCTAGGCATCCAAGGGGCGGGTGGAGCATAAGATCAAAACCCCAAAGGAGAAGGAATTATAGGGCGGAGGAACATCCCTGTAATTCATGTAGAAGAGGAAGGGACTATTTACACCCACGGTACAAATAGTGCTCCACCCCCATTCCAGCCCCCAACCAAACCCCAGAAATCTCTCCGTCCCAAGGCGCTCACTCTCACCTCTTTCCTTCCTTCCCAGCTGATCCCTTACTGGGAGAAAACCTTTGACATTGACCTGTCCCGGCCTCAGATGGGCATTGTCAACGTAACGGATGTGAGTACCGTCAAACACCTGGCTGCCCCTTGGGTGTTGGGCCCATGGGGCACAGCCTGGAGATGGGTGCCTGAGGGCTTCGGGGAAGACCAGCTGGGGGGGGGGCGGAGGTTGTTGTGGGCTTTCCCAACTGGGGGGTGACTGGGGGCCACCAGACTGAGCCTCAAAAGGGGCCAAGAGGGAAGGCCTGGACGCTGGAGCCAGTGAGGGGGTGGAAGCTGGGGGGGCTTGGCCCTGCCCAACTGGACTCCCCCCAGCAGTTCTCTCCTCCAATGTCCCCCCTTCAGGCCGACAGTGTCTGGATGGAGATGGATGATGAGGAAGACCTGCCCTCTGCGGAAGAGCTGGAAGACTGGATTGAGGATGTGCTGGAAGGGGAGATAAACACCGAAGACGACGATGACGATGATGACGACGACGACGATGACGACTAAGCGCTGGCCCTTCCCATTTTTTTCGTGCAAGGCCGGCCTTGTCTGGGGGGCTCCACCCATCCCGTCCTCCGGCATCACACACAGCTGACCCCAACAGCAGCACCTTTGGCCTGCATGAAAACGCCCCGGCCCTAGCCAGAAAATATTTTTATATTGATCTTATTTACGTCCAAGGCCCTCACAGCAGGCTGACCATGCTCCCTCCACGCAGGTCCCCCCCAGGGCCCCCCGTCTGCCCTTGACGAGTGCGGGGGGGAGGGGCAGAACCGTCTCTCTCCAGATTTTCTCCAAAGGCTCCTCCGTCTGCCCTCCGCTTCAATTGGCCAGATGCCAGGGGAGAATGCCACCTTTCCTGGGATGGTGCCAACACCGGCCAAGTCCTTCCCTGGTCCTAGAAAGGCTCGTTCTCTGGATGGGGAGGCACTCTTAGCCCTATCTGAAGGCCAGGGGAATTTCCCATCATGCACCTCAACCCCGAGACTTGGTCCTTGCCTTCTGCTTCGGACCTTTTGGGGCTCCTTAATGGTCAAGGCTGCCCTTAGCAGAGGAGATCACTGAGGGGTCCCTGTCTCTGGGGGCTACTGAAAAGGTGGAAGCTGCCCCCCCGTCCCATCCAGGCCTTGGGACATGATGGCAACATGTCCACGCCAGTCTCCTCTGGCAACAAGGCGCTCTCACCTTTTCAGGTAGATAAATCCAAATCGCTAGAGGGCAGCAGTTTAATTTCCAAAGCTATTCAGCCACACGCAAAGAACAGAAACAGAAAAAGTGATCGGCAAACTTGTTAACGTCCCTTCAAAACCGTTCCCCCTGTGGTTCTTCTCCTTTTACACACACAGAGACCCACGGGAAGGGGATTTTGCTGCCCTAGTTCTTAGGTATCAGGAACCGATCTTTTGCTGAACTCTTTTCGAGTTCCATTTTTTTAGGACAATAAATTCTGAGTCATTTTGCTGAATTAGTTGTAGAAGTGAAAGATGTGCCAGCAGTAAAAATCAGATGCAAATTAACTTCAGAGCTTGGGGAGGGGGAGAGATTCGGGCTCTGTTTTCCTGCTCTCTTTAGTGAAGATGGGGGGGGGAGCCAGCTCAGCAGGCAGTGAGGGGCGTAATGTACAATTTGTATATTTTTCAACACCTTTGTACAGATCAAACCAAAAGTGATTAAAAAAATGGAACCATAAAAGGGACTGGTGAGGTATTTTCCTCTCCCTTTTGCCCCTTCTTTGGCACACAGGTTTTTGGATCAGAAAGTTTGAAATATTCTGCAGTTGGGGGGGAGGGTTAGAGAAACAGCTCGATTGCTCTGCCATGGAAACTGTGCACCCAAAAAGGGGCAATGCTCCACACCTCCCACCCTGCCAGGGAGCCACAAGAAGGGGCAGCCGGAGGGCTGCCAACTCCAGAGAACATGGAAAGGCCACGCAGCTCCCACGGCTGGATGTTGATGGCCTCTGGGGGCAGCCCAAACAGGCAAGGTCCCACCTATTAAAGGCTATTCCCTCCCCCCAGCACTGTTCCTGCTTCTTGACGGTCTCTATAAATAATATATGCTAATCAAAGAGAATATGCAGCCTTCCCTCCAAGTTTTCATCTCTTGGCAGTGGAAAAAATGCTGCGTCCATCCATCATCCCTGCAGCACTTAGGAACCCGCTGGCTCTGCAATCGGTCCAGGACTGGCCTCGGCTGCCCCTTGGAGGGACAGGGCTGCGCTTGCTCCCATTTCACAGAAGGGAGAAATGAGGCCAGGAGAGAGAAGCTGGGGAGGAAGGGAGGGATTTGCCCTAGAGAAACAGGGCAGAAACTCAGCGAGGAGGATCAGCCCATCTGTGGTGCTTCTAGCGGCCTTTAATTAAACCTTCTTGGCCAGGGGCAGTTTACCTCCAAACAGCTGCCAACAATGGATAGACAATCATTTGTTTTATATTGCTTAGTGGAAATAGGGTGCAGCACTGGGGTAGGTGGGTGGGCTGGTCCAAGGAAAGGGGCCATGCCTGTCCCCCTGGAGGAACCCTCCCTTGCCCCACGAAGGGGTCACAGAGGACGGCAGGCGGAACTCCTCAGCAATTCTTTCGACGAATCTCACGCTCACATCAGTGCCACCAGTTTTTTCCTCCCCCCCCCCCCATCAAAAATGCATGAAAAGCATTGCCAGTCTATTAATATCAACTCTGGTAAAAAGCTTTTTATGCACGTGCGTTGTGGGTGATGGAGAGACATGGGCAGCAGAGGAACCCATCCATGGGGGAGGAGGGAAACCGACAGGGAAGGTTATGGGGAGGGGGCGCTCTGGCTAAACTTGCTCTGAACTGCCTTTGAGGTGGGGAGAACCTTCAGGGTGGGAGGGGGGCATAAAGGTGTAAAGGCAGGTGACAGAACTGGCAGTAGCTGCTCCAGACTTTGGGGCACAGGCACCTTGGAGTACCCACCGTAACTCTTCCCAAGGAAGTCACAAAAAGGGACGCGAGGACCACCACCTCCATCACTACTGGGCGGGGGGGCATTTTAAGGATGGGCGATGGTGGCGCAGTGGTGAGAATGCAGTACTGCCAACTGCCTGCAGTTTGGCAGTTGGAGTCTCACCGGCTCAAGGTTGACTCAGCTTTCCATCCTTCTGAGGTTGATAAAATGAGAAGCCAGATTGTTGGGGGCAAGAGGCTGACTCTGTAAACCGCTTAGAGAGGGCTGGAAAGCACCGTGAAGTGGCAAAGAGCTAAGTGCTATTGCCGTCTTCTAGTGCCCATCCTTACCTCATAGTTTGCTCCCCCTCCCCCTCCCTCTCCTGCGCTCAGCCACCCAAGCAATATCAATAACCACTAATTAATCTCCACAATTAAGTAATGAGTAACCATCCTATTGTGATCCAGATTTCTCCCTCCCCACACCCCCATGGCTACCAAACGGAAGGGATTGAACTCCAGTGCAAAAGGGGGCTTCCTCACGGTCTCTTCTTAACTGCCCCCTGGCCCTGCTGGCGGGCAGCCAGGAAGGCCTGGCACTTCCGGGCTTCTTCTTTCAGTCTCACTCAGAGGACGCTTCCTCTTCCATTCCTGGCACAGCAGAAAAGGGGCAGGAAGCGGCAGGAAGGGAGCAGCAGCCCTCCCCGACCCACAGCATCAGGACCCAGGAGTTTTCCCCACAGAGAAAAAGGACTTGGCCCTCCGGAGCTCCCCTCTGCCTGCACTTCTTTCCCCCTGAATGTCCCATAAGGAGTTTTAGGGACGGCCAAGGATTCTCTGCCCCATATTGGCCAAGCATCTTGGGTTGGAATTTATCACCACTGGTTGGGCTGCCTTGGCCAGCTCTGAGAGGAGAACCACTGGCGTCTCCACACCAGGGAGGGTCCAGACTCCGTGGTCTCCAACAGTTGGCTGCCACTTCTGCCAGAGGGGGCTTCAGCTCAGGGCCAGCCAGGCGGTCAAGGCACAGGAGCTTCCGTCATGGCCCCTGGGCTGCTGCCGTTGGCCCTCGGCTTTGGCTTCTTAAGCCCAGGCAGGGTGGGTCCTCCTGGCCTCGCTGACGCCCGGCTCAGCTTCTGGACTCCAGGGGAGCCACGGGCAGAGGGGCAGGAAGGGGCTTTCATCCAGGCGGCTGCAGCAGAGACTGCTGGGAAGCAGGGAGGAGGCAGCCTCAGAGACACTCTTCGGACACGGGGGGCGGCCGAGAGTCTCTTCCCCCAGCCCCGTCCGTCCCCAAGGATGAGAAGTCAAGCGGAGCGGCAGGCTGAGAATCGGAGCATCGCGGGAGCACTTCCGATCTTTCGGGGCCGTCCTTGGGCACTGCCACCCAAGAGGTACCCCGGTTTCTCAACCTGGACTAGCGAGACCGTGGAGCGAGGACCACCACGCGTGGTAGGAGGGGCACAGAGAGGGGAAAGTGGCGGAGAAGAGCAGCCAAATTCCTTCCCGTCCCTCGGCCGCCCGCTCTCCTTTCTTTTGCCTCCTCCTCCTCCTCCTCCCCGGGCGTCACGTGCGAACGCGCTCTCTCTTTCCCGCTCCCTCGCTCGCTCTCGGCTTCCTGCTCTCTCGGAGGCGATCCGGAGCCAGGCACTCGGCACAAAAAGCCGCCAGCTTCTCCCCCTCTAGCTCAGCCTCTCCCGCTGACATCACTCGGCGGGGAGGAGGAGGAGGAGGAGGAGGAAGGGTGGGGTGAGCGGGAGAAGAGCCTGGGAGAGAGCCGAAGCCGCCTGCCCGCCCTCCGCCTGGGCAGCCGCGACGCCCAGCTCGAGGGTCGCCCGTCCCGTCCCAGCAGGCGAAGCCAGGACGCCCTTCGTCCGCTAGGCCGGCAGCGCCGGAGGTGCCTGTGTCCTTCTGCCTTTCCATCCGTCGCTCTGCCGCGGGTAAGTCCGGAGGCCCCCCAGCTCAAGGCCGCCAGCCGGTAACAGCGCGCGCCTCTTCCCGGACTCCGGGGAAGGGGAAAGGGGTGGGTCGGTAGGCTCCGGCCGGCGGCAACGGAGCCGGCTGCGGGCGCTCTGCACATGGGCAGAGGCGGTGGCGGCGCCTCAAGGCAGAGCAGCTGGGCCGGAGCGCCCATCCCGGCCCAGGAGCCGCCGGGCGCGGCCGGAGACCCCTGGCCGACCAGCCTCCTCCTCCTCCTCGTGACCGTGACTCAAACGCGGAGCCCGCGTGAATCACTGTCGCCGCTTCCTCTTTGGCCCCTCGCCCGCCCAGCCCAGCCCAGCCCAGCCCAGCCCGCGCTGGCTTCTCCTGGCCGCCGTGTCGGCTCGCCTGCTGCCTTTCGGACTCAGCCGGTCCGGCAGAGCCAGCCGGAGGAAAGGGGGCGCGGCCACCTGCACGCTGCCCGGCGGCCTCCCTTGGCTCCGCGCCCCCGGGGGAGCAGCCGCTCGCCCGGCCCGCGGTCCCCGCCGCTCCGCCTGGCCGTCCCTTTGCCCGCCGCGCCTTTCGTTGACCTGCCCGCCCGCGCTTCCTGGCCGCCTTCCTGGCAGCGCCCCGCCTGGCCCGGGGCTCGGGCTGCGGGAGCCGCCCAGGGCGCCCTGACTCCGGAACAAGGACGTCGGAGAAGGGCCCTGCCCCGGGAGAAGCGCGAGAAGGCGGGCCTGGCCTCCTTCCCGCGGGGTGCGGACCTAAAGGGCGGGCGCCGCGCTCCCCCCAACTCCCCCACCGGCCGCGGCCGGGTTTCTTTCACATCGTCCCCACTTGTAGGGAAGCGGCCACTCAGGGGCACCGGCTGAGCCGCCGCCTCGGTGGGGAAGGGGGAGGAGGATGTGCCGGAGCCGCCTGGAGAAGCGGGTGGGAACCAGGCGCCCTCCGTTCCCGCCGAGAAGCAGCGGAGAGAGGGTGAATCCGCGGGGAGGAGGAGACTGAGAAGCGGCCCAGGCCAGCGTTCTTTCCCCAAGACTGGG
Source organism: Pantherophis guttatus (assembly GCF_059756535.1). Lineage (NCBI taxonomy): Eukaryota > Metazoa > Chordata > Lepidosauria > Squamata > Colubridae > Pantherophis > Pantherophis guttatus. Next base: position 300,250 of record NC_142080.1, read on the forward strand.
AGAGCCACTGCCTGGGTGCCTTTCAGGGTCTGTCCCGGGGAGGCGGTGGGGGAGGAACCAGGGATGGATGAAGAGGTCCCTGGACCTTCCTTGGCTTCAAATTAAGCAGCCCAGGGAGGGCAGCAGAGAAGTCAGTTTGCCCACCAGGGCGCCCCAAACAGGCTGGCGGTCCAGGCTGGGGGTGGAGTCTCAGCAGCCCTTCCTCCTCCCTCCCACTATTTGCAGGATTCTCTCCCCACCCGAGCAAATTCCTCCTAGAGCCCCTTCTCATTCTGTAAAGGAGGAAGCTGGCTTGACTGGCAGAATGTGCTGGATCTGGTCCTTGCCCCTGGTTTGCCTGGGTTGGGCTGGAGGCAGGTGCTCCATGGGGTCCCCCTGAGGCCCCGTCCTCTCCTGGAAACTGAAATTGGGAAACGGGGGCCTGGACTTTGCCCCTCTTTTGTTCTTAGACACTTTTACACTTTGCTTTCCTCGCTTCAGTTCACTTCCATGCCTCTTAATGGGTAACTGATGGGCTCTTCCAGCTGCTCTGGTGGGGCCTGGGGAGGGGTCTTCTGCCTATACTCTCCTATTCTCTCCTGAAATCCCCCTTAGTGTCATCTTCCGCCCGGTCCCTTCAGCCTTCGCAGGGCTGGCCTTTCAAGGGTTGCACTGAACTCCCTAAAGAGTGATCAGGATTTGGTTTCTCCAACTGGGCCCTTTGGACCCTCATTCTGGGTCTGACCCGGAATGAGCCAGTCCTTTCTGGCTTCTGGTGGACTTGGTGGCTGCTCTTCTCTCTCCCTCTCTCTCTCTCTCTGAGGTCAGCGGGACATTTCTGCTCAGCTCCAGCACTTGGAGATGTCCTCGCTAGTCCGGTCTCCAGAGCATCTTCTGAGAAAAGCTAGAGGTGGAGGAGGCAGAAAAAGAGGGACAGTGGCCAGAGGTCACCCACAAGGCTTTGTGGCCCCTCGGCAGGGATTTGAACTCTAGTCTTCCTCAGCCTCCCCTCCACCCCACCCATTATGCCTTAGGAGCTCCTCCTGGGTGACCTATTTGCTAAGTGCTGTGCCAATTCTCTGAAAGGGCAGAGCTGCATCATGGCAGATGGAGCTGATTCTGCCCTCTCTCCCAGGACCGCTGAATGCCAGGGGTGGACCTGACACGTCCGTTTCTGTGCCCGACTTAAAAGGTCAGCGGAGAACATTTCAACCCGAGTTCTGCAAGGAATGGAGCAGGGCAGGGAGAGGGGTCAGTTGACTTCCCCGATGCTGCAGGCACGGCTGGAACTCTTCTTAGAGGCCAACAGGCAAACACGGCTGCAGCTTGCAACCCTCTTCTGATCTGTGGTCTCTCTGCTCCGATGCCCATGTAGCATTTCTCTCCCAGAGCTTCACGTCTTCCCACGAAAGGCTTGCATGGCTGGGTCCAATCGGTGAGGCTCATGAGCAAGAAAGCCTTTCGCCTCGGGGGGCTTTCAGGGTAGAACCAAAGACAGGGAGGCAATGTCCATCCCCTCTGGCACAGCCGAAAGCCATGCCAAAGAGGAAAGGGAGGGAGCCCGAGGGCTGGTGGGCTGGCAGCTCCAGGAAGAAGGGAATGAGTTGCATCTTTCATCCCAGGCTCTGCTTCCAAGGTGGACTCTCTCTGGCCCCTCACAAGTGGCTCCTGGGGAAGCGGGGAAGGTTGGGGCCAATGAAAGGGCTCCCCTGAGGCAGCCAGACACACTCGCCCTCCCCACCTGCCAGGCCGAGGGTGGAAAACAGGTTAGCCGTTCTCCCCGTGGTGCCCTGAATTGCATCTGTCTCTGGGTGTCAGCCTGGATCAGCCCGTCCCTCCTCATTGTCTCAGGATTTGGGCGCCGGGGAATTGAACAAAAAGGCCATTGTTGAGGCATGGCATGACTCCCGCTTGTGCTTCGCCTCGCCTTTGTTTCCTCTGCGTCCTTCGATATTCCTCCCCACCAGCACCCCCCCACCGGACATTCCATTCCATTTCCGGGGGTGGGGGAGGGAGCTGCATCTTTTGGTGGGGCTCTTGCCGAACATGTGAGGAACAGCTGCACTTTCTTTAAAACCAGGAACATAAAACAAAACAATAGGAAAGGACCGGTGAGCAGGGATGGTGGGGAAAGGAAAGGCAAGTCAAATCAGCTCTGAGGCTGTCTGGTGGGGGTGGGGGTGGGGGAAGCAAGCCTGATGCAATCCCCTCCCTGCAGAGAAAGCTGAACTGGCCAGTCGGCCCAGGAGGCTGGAGCTGCAGACTGAGGCATTCCACATCTGCTGGGGAGGCATTCAGGGTGGGGGGGGAGGGGGAAGGAGGAGGAGGAGGGACTGTCTTTTCTGTTGGGGAAGCAGGGCATCCCTAAGACCCAGCCCCCCAGTTGGCCTCAGCAGGTGAGCCCCCCCTCTTTTTGGTCATGGCTGGCTGGCATTTCCAGAACTTGGAGAACTAAAAAGTTGCTTTATTCCAAATTGGGTCAGAGCCCTTCGTGCTCCTAGTGGACATTTTCTGTCTGTGGAAATGAGGAATCCCATCCAGGAGGGATCTTCCCAGAGCATTGGGAGAGGCCCTCTCCAAGCTTGAGGAGCAAGAGGTCTGGTCCTTTGGCTCCTATTTTGAAAGGAAGAGGAACAGAAGTAGGGAGAAGAACACCCTGCCATCATCTGCTAGAACTTCGCACCTTCATGAGGCCTCCAAAACTTTCCTCCTTCCTAGTTCGCATGTTCGTGCATTGGTCAATCGGCTCTGGCATTGGACATCCTTGGTCAAGCCATTGATTAATTTTTGAGGGTGCAGCAAAACCTTCATTCTTTCCTTGCAACAGGGCTGCTGTTTGCAGCGATCCTAGGAAAGCTGCCCTTCGCTCAGCTGATCTTTCTGGAAAAATAGTCAATATTTGGAAATATTTGGCACTCCAACTCCAGACCTTGGCAATTCCCTCCTCTCTGTCAAAGAGAGGCCACAGTTTGAAGAAGCAGCCGGAAGGGAGATGGTTGAGGTTAAAGGGCAGCTTTTTTAACAGCCATATTGTGTCACAAATTAAATTACTGTTTCACAGGAAAGGATCAAGGGTGTCAGCCTGCCTATAAGTGAGAGAGGAATCTCTGCTCCAAGCATGCTGGCGAAGCACGGAGGGCTTCGGAGAGAACATTCATTTTCAGCATAGGGGATTGGTTCCACTTCTGCCAATGCGCCTTTGAAAGTTTCTATTGTGAAATGTGAGTTCACAGGTGGCATGGCAACGGGAAGAGGGCAAAAAGCTTGGCGGTCTGCGTATAGCGTTCAATTAGTTTTTCTGAGTTGTTTTCCTCCGGAAACACACAGTCACAGTTCGCCTTGGATATTAAAGGGATAAATCAAATTTGAAAGAAACAATCAAGATCAACGGTTTTCCCCCCCTCCTAAAGTCCAATCTCTGCCTTTCAAACACCCCCAAAGGGTTTTAGAAACACGATATGGCTAGATATTTTTCTGGGGAGCCAATATCTGATCCTTGGCCAATCGTCCCCAGAAGAGAGGAGTCAAGGCAGAGGGAAAAGGCTCCTCGGCCCTCCAAGGATGGGGCCTCTTGGCACCAAAGAGCCTTGGCAGCATAGGTATTAACCAGCCCTGCTCCCAACCCAATGGGAGAAATCTCTCCTGCACAATAGGAATCACGACCACGCCTGGACCAGGCTCAGATTGCACCTTCAGCAACACTGGGTGCTTCATCCGGAGAGCAAACCCTTGCTGGGTGAAGACCTTGCCGCCCGAGAGGACCTCAAGGGCTTTGGATTTAATTGGAAAGGGAATAGGTTTAAGGGAGAGAGAGAGAGAAAGGGAGGGGGTCAGGGAGAGTTGGAAAGGCATATCTTGCTTAGCAGTTGCCATGGCAATTTCTCTTGCTCCTGAAAACTCAAGCTGGATAGCTTTCATTCACTCCCCCCACCCCAACACTCTGCTCCCCTCCCCGTTCGCTCCACCAAGTTACAGGCACTCCTAATCACTGGGCACGCTCTGTCCCTTCTGTTCCCCTGGGGGCTGCCAGTTTTCATCCTTGGCTCAAAGCCGCTCTTCTGAGCCACCAGAGAAGGGCCGGGAGGCCAAGAGGTGGGTGCAGATGCCCCTGTGCCTGGGTGCAAGGCGGGGAGCTGCCCTGCCTCAGCCCCAGAGCAGGGCGCTGAAACACCATCGTCCTCTGGTCCCTGGTCTCCCCCTTAGAGCCACCTGTATCTGACTCTCATTTCATTGCAGCCTCTTCTGTTACCTTCTGCATTCACAAAGCTTTCGTCGCAAAGCTTGTCATTCTTCTCCCCTCCCCCCCCCCGCCCCCCAGCTGAGACTCCTGTTCTTCTTTTGCCACTGACTGGCTGCACGGTTCTCCTTGCTCACAGTCCTCCCTTTTCAACACGGGCTTTAATCTTCAGCTCCACGGTGGCCCTTAGCTGCACCTTTTACACTCCCGCAACCCTCAACTTTTCTGAGGATCACATGGCCAGCAGCTGAGGAGCCAGAGGGCCATTTATGGGTGGGAAATCTCCCTGCCCCACCTTTTCCCACAAACAGTTCAGAGTCCGATGACAGAGACATCATCAAGCTAGAAAGAGGCCAACCCATTAAGAGATGGTCTTCCACTCCTAAAATTTGCCCTCCCTGCTTGGCTCGCAGCTTTGGCTCCCTCTGAGCCTGCAGAGATGAGCAGGCCTTCTACAAGATGGCTCTGCCAGGTTTCCTTGGGTTCCTCAGTCAAGGTTGAGGGCAACGTTCTGGTCCAAAGCAGCCGATGCTCCTGCCCCAGGAGACCAGTAGTGGGTTGCTGCTGATTCGGCCTGGTTCAGGCAAGCCAGTAGTGATGATGTGACATCAGCGAACCGGTTCTCTATGACTGTGAGCTGGGCCCTCCTGCCCTCCCCCACGTTATGCCTACCTTCGCAATCGCGCGCAAAGCATGTGCGTGAAGAGAACCGGTGGTAACACTGGTTGGAGCCCACCACTGCAGGAGACCCCCGACACAGGGTCCGGGGCGAGGGTCCATTTCTCACAGCAGCATCTCATCCCAAATCTTCTGGCTTTGCTCACAGAGGCGTGTTTGGTGGTATCAGGGCTGCTGTTAACCCCATCACTATTGGGGAGCTTCAGTACTGCACCCCATTACCCTCCCTCTCCTGGGACAGAGTTTTGCCTTCTGTTTATTTGCCTGTGGCATCCACAGAAAATGAAATCCATGCTCCAGCTGAAAGTTTCCAAGTCACTGAGAGGCCATTTTCAACTCTTGGCCACTGTAGTGAGTTTGAGGCTGGGGCAGTGCCGGAGGGAGGACTTTGCATTCTCTCCCAGCTGAGAAACAGACCCCTCTCCCCAGCTCTTCCAGCCCAGCTTTATTTTTTCCTCCAGGTCTGTGAGAAAATATTCTTGGCAAGGCCCACGGAGGAATAATGCCTCTCATCACAGCTCTATTTTCTCCCCACAGTTCCTTCCTTCCTCTCCCTCCCTCCCCCCTTTTGCAGGCCGCCACCCAGCTGCCTAGAGAAGGACTGATTTTTATGAATGAACCACTCATGCATATGGATGAGCCACTTTGCATAGGAGCCATGAATGGAGACAAAGGAAATTGCTCGCAACCCCCTTCCGGTAGCTGGGCTTGCTGATTTTGTTAGGAGGGCTTGCTGTGTCTCTGGCCTGCTCCGGTGTAAGGAAAAACTGCCTAGTTTGCTTGACTTGGAACGGCCTTTCCACATCGGCAGGACACACTTTTCTTCCTCCCTTCAGTTCCCATAATGCACAGACAGGAAGGCCAAAGGCAGCAGCTGACTTAAATGGTGCTGCAACCATGCACAGCCCCAAGGTCGGGCATCCACCTTGGCACACAAGCCCTTGGCACGAACCCTGCCAGGCATAGAATAGTGCAAGATGGGTGTGCCAGAGGTGACAGCCAAAGCCCATGGCCCGGAAAGCTACCACATCCCCTGCATGGAGAGGCCCTCCCAGAGTCCGGTGGGGTGTGACTCTCCACTGTGCAAAGGGCTGCCCTCCCCTCCCCTCCATGGCTGCATTGTCACCAAGACAACCCCATCTTTGCGCAAGTCCCACTTTAGCTTTTATTATTGTTTTTCTAATGATGTGGCTTAATCAGTTGGTTTATCTTGGCAGAAAGTTCTTCCCCCATTATTTCTGGTACAGCCTGTGTATCCTCTTGGGGGCTCTGTGGCCATCACACCAGCGAGGAGACTGAGAGAACAGCAAGGCAAGGATCCTTAATCCTGTCAGATCTTCAGGGATCTTGCTCTGCTCTGCATTACAATGGAGCTGTCTTGGGTCAGCAAGCTAGGAAGCCGGTTCCCACCCTTTTTGTAAGGCAATGAGGTCCACTCTAGGGCCTGATGAAAAGGCAAATTAACTCCACATTTTTTGGAGTGCCCTGGAGCCATGCGTCTTAATTAATATCCGCTGTGAGTCATCCCAGGGAGCCTTAACTAAGCGTCCCAATTCCAGTTTGCACATTTGTTCTGGGTGCAAAAAGAATCTCTTCTATCTGAAATATCTCTGGATTTCCAATCCATCCGTCCCCCACTGGAAGCTTTTTGGCAAGGATTAAAGCCTTTTTGAACCAACTCCTTCAGGGGATCATTCCTGGAGTGAAGCCCAGGATCAGTAAAAAGTCTTTCCTTTCGGTGTTTTCTTAATTTTCCTTAAGCGTCTGCGACTACTGAGAAACCTACCCCATTTTCCGATACAATTGAAGGAAGGCTGTTTATGTTAAATTGTGTGGTTATATCATTGGAGCGCCTGTGTTTTCCTTTTCCACCAAGGTCTGGCTATGGACCCACCCAACTCCACAGCTGTCAGCAGCTGGAAATGAAGGATTTTCTGCAAATCCAGACCAGATTAGGAAACGCTAACATGGCTGGATCCCAGCGCTCAGTTCCTCTTCCGATTTGCACTCCCAAGAGCAGTTCTCTGGCACAGGATTTGGTGTCTGGCTATGCCATGCGCTGGGCTCTCTGTTCCTTTGGGTCCTTCCATTAATTCATGACTTCCCAATGACCAAGACTTGCTTTGGATTCAGCTGGGGAAAAAACAAGCTTAGAAGAAGGAAAAACAGGGAACAGAAAAATCCCTCCAAATGCAACCTCGCAGAAATGCAAAGGGACCCTGCTTTTCTCCTTGATGCCTCCTTAATTCTGCATTTCCTAAGCTGGCTTTGTGTGGAAGAGCAGAATAACAGAGTTGGAAGGAACCTTGGAGGGTCTTCTAGTCAAGCAGGAGACCCTATGACATTTTACAAAAAATGGTTGTCCAATCTCTTCTTGAAGACTTCCGTGATGTGGCCGTGATGAAGCCGATCTGCAGGTTAATTGTTCTGTCAGGAAATTTCTCCTTCTAGGTTGGTTCTTTTCCTGATTAGTTTCCCTCCGTTGCTTCTTGTCCCACCTTCAGGTGCTTTGGGGAATAGGTTGACCCCCTCTTCTTTGTGGCAGCCCCTCAAATATTGGAACGCTGCTATAATGTCACTCCTAGTGATGGCCAGGCGTGTCATGTACGCAACTGGCTTAGCCTTTGGGATGACTCAGCTCAGACTGGCTTGTTGCAATAATAGGGTTTAAGCCCACAAAGTGGGGCTCCCCACTGTTGAAAAGGAGTTTGCAGAACCTGTCAATGCCCGCAGCATTGGTTTGGTTTTCACAGCAGGGGTTTATTTATTTCACTTATTAAATCAATTTATATAGCCGCCCATCTCACAATCAAGTGACTCTGGGCGGCATTCAACAGAGCTAAAAACTGTGAATAAATTTCCCCCTCTATTTTCTCATAAAAGCCATCTCTCTAGAAACCACAAGTTAGGAAAGAAATGGATTAAGGAAGCACGACTGGAAGGTTCCCTCTGAGTAAACTTGAGATTGTTTTGCAGATGCAGTTCTCTATTTTATGAGCCGACAGCTGTCTGGGGGCTTTGGCACTTCCAGAATAGAGTTTGATTACTATTGGTTTTTTATTGCTTTTAATCATGTTTTGCACTTTTGTGGAGGTTGCAGTACGGGAGAAGACAGCCTAAAGTTAGATGTAATGAATTAACAAAGCAAAAGACAAAAGACCTTAGAGGCAGGAGTGAAAGGACTATCTCATGCTTGAAAAATAAGAAGGAATAAAGTTGGCTTTTTTCCAGTCCTGTCAGATAGTCCATAGCCTGGCTCTCTTGCCTATATTTAATAATTTAATATCATCATCATCATCATCCATATTTAATAATTGAGCAAAGCTAAGTTTCTCCTGGCTAATGTAAGAAATAGCCAAATGCCTGTGTGGCTTTTTCTGTTTTTAAGAGATTTTTTTCCTCTTTCTGAGGCCTCCCCGAGTTGAAGGGCAGCCATGTTGTGACAGCAGCTACTCTTCTGTTTCTAGTCTGAGAAGTGTCCTTTTTTTATTTTAATTCCAGTTTTTCTCTGCACTGCGTGCCTGTTTGAGAAAGAAATTGGGGAGCAAAGCCAGATAAAGCTTTTGTGGCTGGAGATTAGCCTTCCCTCAGGATCCATCCATCCATCTTGGAGCCAGCTTTGAATAGAAGGCTGCTCTGAAAAACAGCTTTCTTCCTCAAAGGCTTTCCCTCGTAATTTTTAGCCCGAGATGCCCTCAGCTGAGGGTAATTGCTCCAGAAATGTTCATTTCAATCCAGTGCAAAGTGAGGGCACTGGCTGAAGAAATCCATCAGCCCTGAGTGTTCCTCATCCTTCTCAAAATGGCTTCCCTCCTGCCATGGGAGGGCAAGTGGCCGGCAAGCTGTCGGTTGGGATAAAGAAGCCACCAAACAAAGCATTTTAGTCTGGCAATGTCTGCCTTTTGGGGGGTTCCTGAGGACCCTCTAGATATTTCCCTACAAATAAAGGGAAGTGAAAGATATGTCCTCTGAGGCAAGACCGTTTCAGAGGGAAAATGTATCTGTAAACGGCAATTGTTAACTACAGACGTCCTGGATTCGCCCCTCAGAGGCTGTGGGATCTTTTCCACAAGCGCCTTCTTGGACAAAATGGGACGGTGGTCTTTTGCTTCCTTGAGAAATTGACCTTTTGAATAAACCTTTTTGTGACTAAATGCAGCCCAACTTTGCAAAGAAACAGAAAACCAAACTTTAAGCTCCAGGACTTCCCTGAAAGAAAACCTTTCTTTTTGTAAAGCAGGAGGACAAATAAATCCTATTTTTCCCCTGATTAAAGGAAAGTGGCAGGGTCCCTCGGCATCCCCAGAGCCAAGAAAGAAATCTGCTCCTTCCCTCTTTTAAAGGCTTTTCCAGCCCCTTTCAGCCATATCTAGCCCTTCCTGCTCTTCCATTCAGCCTACATGTGGCTAAAGCCTGGCCGCTTTTTTGCTCTTCAATTCTTGAAAGGCCCTTGGCCCTGTTTTGCAGGCCTCCGTGTCCACGTGCTTTGCATAACTTAAGTTGGGAACAAAGCAGCCCTTGGCCTGCAGAGTTACAAGAGATCAGTCACAGCACAAAAGGAAAAAGGAGAAGGGAGGGAAGAAGAAAACAGAAGGAAGCAGGGCTTTGGGTCTTAAAGGGACAGGCCGGGCTTTGCAAGGAGCAGGGAGGGAGAGCCGCTTTGGCGGCCATCTCTACAGCCCCTTGCTCCCTCCCCAATGGCAGCTTGCCCCTGACATCCCTTGGCAGGACATGCCAAGAAGTCACAACTGGCCTAAGGCTGCCCAGAGTCGAGGGAGGATTTGCACCCAAGCCTTTCCAGAGGCAATGCGCCTTAGTGGCTAGGGATGATGGGAAGTGTGGCCCAACCCCTCTGCGTGACGGCCAGACTGTGGAAAAGCTGCCCTAGGTCGCCCACCTCCCTGTGTTGCTGATGGGACTCAAAAGCCCCCTCCCCGGCAAAAAGCAACTGTCCTAGATGGAGCATTTCAAAAGTAGGCCCATCTGGCGCATCTCCTTCCAAGCAGGTCGAGGCCACCCATCCTCCTGCATCCCTGACCCGCTCAGACTAGCTGGCTTAATCCAGATTGATGGCTGGCACAGGGGAAGCAGCTGGTGCAAGAGCTGTCGTGCTTTGCAATGGGTGGTGGATGCCCACTGGACCCATGGCTCTGCCACTGGCCTTGAGCTGCCCATCCCATCTACCAAGCGCCTGGCCCCAAGTGCCCACACCCTCCCTCCGCTGGGTTGGCCGAGGTTTTCCTGGGCTTCGGGAGCCTGGGAAAGGCTCAGCAGGTCCCATGCCAGCTTGTTGGCTCGCAGCCTCCTCTGCCAGGCCCTGGGTTTCTGCCACCTGGCAGGCCTGAGGAAGGGGTGGGGGGAGGCCAGGGAAGGCCGTTTGTGGCCCTGAATGGACAAGAAAAGAGGGGAAGCACCCAACGAGCCTTCCCCCCCACAATTCATTCTAGGGAAGGCAAGACGGCCATCTGGAAAGGGGACTGCCTTTTGCCAGCAGTGCAGGAATTTCCTCTTCCTGGGGAAGTCAGGAGGTTGGAGCCGCAAACAGCCCCTTTGTCCCTGCTGGGCGGCTCCACACTTCCCTACGGCAGCAACAGCTGGACTGGCCAGAGGGAAGGGAGGCAGCAGCAGACCAAACCCTGGCTTGGCTCGCTTCTGGGGAAAATCAGCCCCAATTGAGGCTGAATTTGTGACCTCTTCCGGAGCCTCTGTGAGCTTCCCCACTCCCTAGGCATGAACTGGACGGGAGGGGGTACCTGAAGAAATTCAGGGGCATCAGAATTACAGAGAAGAAACAGGGCAATTTCACTTGTGGGGGGAAATAGCAATTCGCAAATGTGGCAGAGAATGCAAAGCCTTTTGGGGGAGGGGGAAAACTTTAGGAGTAGAGATGCTGCAGCGGCAGAAATGCGTGTTTTGAGGGGGGCTGTGAGATAATAAGCAGCTGTGACCAAGACGTGGGAGTAATTGCACAGGAGCAGATTAATTAATGGGGATTCTGGGTGGGTTGGAGATCAAGAGAGTTTGTCGACTGGTGGGCAAAGAAATGAAGGGGGTGGCCCTCCCAGCCCGTGGCCATTGCACTTCATTTGAGGGGTTTCTGGCTCCCTGGGGACCACTCTGGCCTGGGCCTGATTGTAGCCGCCCCATCTGTCGGGAAGAACAGCAGGACGATGGGTGCCCGGGTGCTTCTGCTGCAAAAGGCACAGGAAAGCCATCTGTGGCACGCCTGGCAATACTGTGGTGGCATTTACATTGGCACACGTAGCCTTTATTTCCTTCCTGGGCAGGAACAGGAGTGTCGTAAAGGGTGGGTGGGAGTGCTCGTGCAATTGCTCTGGTGCCCGCAGGGTTTCTGGGCACAATACCTTGGGGCGTACCTACAGATCCAGCGTTCTACCAATTCAAGGTTCTCTTCCCTCGCTGAGCATCCCAAAGCAAGCCTTTCTTTTAACAAATTCATTTTTCAAATGAAGAGGTGGGCTGGGTGGAAGGAGAGCTCTTAACTTTGTCTGGAAAGTCAACTTTTTTATTTGCTATTTATCTCTGCAAAATAAATCACTGGATTTTGAGGCGGAATTAACGGAGCTGCAAGGCGCAAGCACGGAGCCAGCAAGCACGGAGTCGGACCCTGTTTGTCAGGGAAATAAAGAGGGGAAGGATGTGCTTGGCTCCCTTGGTTGTTTTTGAGGAAAATAAGCTCCTTTGTGCCTCCAGAATCTCTGCTCACATCTGAGGAATCTATGTGGGAAAGGAATTTGGGTGCCCCCCAGGGAAAGGCCCTTGCTGGTGAAGGGGGGGAGGGAAATCAGTCTCACAGGCTGCCTTTCTGCCAAGCCCCCAAAGGAAAAGAGGCTGCTCTTGGCAGGGAGGGGTGGAAGCCCCCTCCCACACCAGTAAGCAAGTAACGTGCTGAGCCTTGATCGGGTCCTTGGAAAGCAATGATCCAACTCAGGAGCATCTGCCAAGCAAGTGGGTGAGCTTGGAAGAACATGTAGACTTCAGCTTCTGATGCAGAGTTCCAAAGACAGAGCGTGGCCAGGGTCTTAAGGATGTGGCAGCCCCCTTGCCAGATGGTACCTACTGGGGATAGTGTCAGTCCTTCCTGGGAAGCTGACAAAACCTGCCCCCGGGGGCAGTTGTGCCGCCTTCCTCTTGCAAAAAACAGGCAAGTTCTCGTGACCCACATCTGACCCAGCCCATCACTCCCACCCCCCTGACCAAGGCCAGATGGCCGTGGTCAGGGATTCTGGAGCGCCCTGGAAAGCTGGGGGTTGCCTCTGTCTGGGCATTATTTCCTGTGGTCTTCCTTTCCAAATGAAAACGCTCTAATCCCCATCGCTAAGCCGCTGGGCAGAGCGGGAATCAGGCTTCTGCCGGGATGCAGAAATCTGTTTGGGAGGGAGGGAGGGAGCAGAGAGACCCACCCTGGCCATCAGTTGGCACACTCTTCTGAGGGGTGGGGGACCCTTCCACAGAGCCACTTGCCATCTGTCTTGAACTGCCCAGGCAGCCTGCTAGGTGCTCCAGCTGCAGTCAGGTAGGAGAGGAGCTGGGGAGGGGGTGGGGCAGAAGCCCCCTGGGCCCAGCAAATGAGCAGCTAAGGGCCATTTACCAAGCCCAAAGAGCCCAGCCAAGGCGTTGGGAGGTTGAAGTGGCCACAGCCGATGCCCAGCCTGGCAAAGCAGCGCCCACGTCTTTGATGACGGGTGAGGCGTTCACGGAAAGACCTGTGCCTGGAGTGGGTTGTTGTCCCAATGCCCGCAATCCGCCAGCCTGGTGGGAGCCCTCCTTCGGCCTAACTCCCCTCCTCCCCTGCAGAGATGGCGGAGTACAGCAGCCTGCTGGAGGAGCTGGCTGAGAACATCACCAACGAAGACCTGGACCAGCTGAAGTCGGCCTGCAAGGAGGACATCCCCAGCGAGAGGCATGAAGAAATCGCCACCGGCAAGGACTGGTTCGGCTTTCTGGAGAAGCACAACAAACTGGACAAAGGTGGGAAAGGAGCTGGGGGGGGGAGCAGGGAAGATTTGGAGCCTCCTTCGCCATGCGCTGTGTGGCAAGCTGGGGGCCTGCATGGGAGCTGGGGGGCTGCGGGTGGGAACTGAAGTGGAGAAACCACTTATCAGACACAACCGAGGGACAGAGCATCCGGATGAGGACAAGACGCTCATTGAAAGCCTGCCCCCTCCCAAAGTCTTTGCTGGTGCCCCAATAATGCCAGGCAGCCCCCGAGAGTGCCAGTGAGTGATTTAAATGCAGCCGCTGGGTGAGGCGCTTGGGGAAATTGGCAGAGGGGAACCAGGTTGCCCGTTGAGCCCCCAAAGTAGCCCCAGGCACTAGAAGGCTAAGAAGTGAGCCAGCTGGGCTCTCTGCCCTCTGCCCAGTCCCTGTCTGCCCACCGGGAGGGGAGAGGAAGGGGCAGATGGTGCCAAGTGATGTCATTTGTTTTTGAAGAGAAGCAAAAGCTGTTTTCTCGGCTTGGCTCCCTCCTCTCCTGGATGCCTTCGCAAGAGTTTGCACATCGCCCACCCGCTCACTCTCCCCTGCCTCTGCACCAGCGGTGTGGCCACCCACGCGCCAGCGCCACATGCAGCCTCACACCGCCATGCAACACCCACTCAACCCACCCAAGTCATCTGACTTGCCGGTAGATGCACCACCTGGAAACGGCTGCAGCAGCCACAGCCACGCAGGCAGCCTGTTGCTCGCTATTGCCCAGGCCGGACACACCCAGTCTCTGTGCCTCCCCCACCCGGTCCCCCCCCGCCCCTGCCCTGATTGCGCCCGTCTCCTCTGTGCAGACAACCTCTCTTACATCGAGCACATCTTCGAGATCTCCCGCCGGCCGGACCTGCTGACCAGGGTGGTGGAGTACCGCACACAAGTGCTGAAGATCTCGGAGGAGGACGAGGTGGACACCAAACTGACCCGCATCCCCAGTGCCAAAAAGTACAAAGGTCAGAAAGCCCCCCCCCCGGAGGGCCAGATCTCTCTGGAGGGAGGTTTGGGGGGGAATTCCTTTTCCCCCCAGCCCCTGGCTCTTCTGACTGCTGCCCCCCTCTCTCCACAGACATCATTCGACAGCCCTCGGAGGAAGAGATCATCAAACTGGCCCCCCCACCCAAAAAGGCCTGAACCCAGTCTGTGTGTGTGTGTGTGTGTGTGTGTGTGTGTGTGCGCGCACGCGTGGAGGGGCCCAGCTCTAAGGATCACTGCCACCCCCCCTCCACTGCCCTGGCTCAGACACTTTGCGGCTCCCCCATTGCTCCCCTCTGCTTACGCCCTTCTCTGCCTTCTCCCAGCCGGGTGGGGAAAGGGAGATGGGGGGGTCCACTCCTCCCCCTCCCCATGTTTCTCACCTTGGTTGCTGGCTGATAAATGTTTTAGGAGGCTGCTGAGGCTGTTTGAGGAGGGGGGCTGGAAGGGCTGCCCCCACTGCTGCTGCTGCTCCCCCACTGCATCCCGCTGGGCAAGAGATGACCCACAGGTGGATCAGGGGCCAATTTTGCAAGGAATGAGGAAGTGGGAGAGAGAGAGAGAAGTAGTTGAAAGGAGGGAGGGAGGGGAGAGAGCAAGTAGGTGGCCCTGGGATCCTGCCAGAGGAATGCCCAACAATTGCCACCCTCCTTGAGCACCCTCCCCCCGCCCTCTGCCCCATGAGCCTGCAAGAGGTGGGAGGCAAGGGGGCAGGAGGAGCAGAAGGGGGGAGCGGGTTGCCACCATCCCTTGCCAGGGACCTTGGGATTTTCTGCAGCTGCCCTAGAGACTCTCTGCTCTCCCCACCACCCTTTGCCCAGTTCCCCCTAGTAGTCAGTGATGGCTGCAGCTGCTTAGCAGGGCTTGGACCTAGAGAGGCGGAGGGTTGTGGAGCCCCCTGGTAACCCAGGCACAGAGCCCTCCTTTTCTGGGGGAGGGCAGGGGAAGGGTGTGGGCTCAGGCAGCTCTTCCGGGGTCCACTGGGCTGCAGAAGAATGGCGGGGAAGCGAAGGACCAAGTGATCAGGAGATGGACCAGGAAGAGAGGTCAGATGGGGGCGTCAGCTCCTTCCCAGCTGGACCAGAGCCCCCCAGAGCAGAGCAGGACCAGGAGCACCAGAGCACCCACCGCCACAGACCCTGCCCTGCCCCCCTGCCTGTCCACAAGGTGCCTTCCCTGGGTTTCCCACCCCGGTGGCCTCTCCAGGCATTTCCATGGGTGCCTCCTTTTCTACTCCCTTCCTGCGCCTCGGGGGGGGGGGGCAGAGGGTGAGGGTCAGTTGCCCATTTGCCCACGCTTGCACCCACGGCTGAAGCCAGGTGGCTGGTGCTCATTGAGGCCCTGCCTTGCCCTATATATGGGGTGTTGGGGGAAGGAGCAGCCCCCTCCCAGACCCGTCCTACCCAAGTTCCTGCCCCCCTTGAAACCAGCCCTCACCCACTGGGTGCTGGAGCCACTAATTCCACTCCCCACAGGGTGCAGAAGGGAGCCTGGCCGACTTCCTTCCTGCCCCAGACTGACCTCCAGCAGTTGGTTTGGGTTGGGGGTCAGGACCACAGGGCCCCGCTGCCACCGCATAGGGCTTGCAAATGTGGGTGCCCGCCAGTGGCTCTTGCAGCTGCCTCTGCTCAGGAAAAGACCAAGCAGCTCGGCCTCACCAGGGCACCTTCCTCGCCTGGCCTCCTGGCAGCCATTGAGGATGAAACCAGAGGCAGGGTGGAGGCTGTGGGGTGCCAGAAGCAGGCCGGGGCCTCTGGTTCATCCGGCATAGGAGAGCTCCCAGCGCCTGGCCTGGCCTGCGCGGAACTCCAGGGGTCTTCAGGAAACGGCCAAGTCACTTCTCTGGCGCTGGAATGCGAAGTGTTTCTGTTGAATATACTTTTGTTTAGCCCTGCCATCCTGCGCTCGAGCCCCTTCAAGTGGCATAACCTTTCCCGACACTCGTGTTGTGCTCGTTGTGTGCATAGAAACAGCTGGGCTAGAACTGTGTTTTTAACATGGTGTCCCCTCAAAGCCACCCCCGTGTCTCCCGCTGGCCCTTCCCCCTTCTGTCCGTCACGTGCAGCCCAGGTGCTGGCCTTACGGGCCGGGCGCTCTGGCTCCGTGGGGTGCCAGGGTCACGTGCAGCACCACAATTCTTGGAAAGAGTTGGCAGAAAGAACAGGGGCCCTTCCGAGATGGGGGAAGAGGACTGAATTCTCGGGCTCCCCGCCGTCTGCTTTTACGCATTTTGGGTCAGGCGAGCGTCTGCAAGAGACAAAAGATGCAGGAAGCTCTGGCAGAGCAGCCCCCCCCCCAAGGCCCCTGAACCCCCCATGGCTCCAGGCCAAGCCTCCCCACCGAGGCCTCTGCCCCACCTGAGAGGCAGCCATGGTGCCCAGGAGCAGGCTCCGCCTGCAAAGTCAGCACTGCTCCTGCCACCCAGGACCAACACGGAGGGCTCCTCTTTGCCTGAACTGGCCTTAAATTAGCATGTTTCTCTTCCAGTGTTTACAGCTGAACAGTTGGTGCTGATCTCACTGCAAATTAGCACCAAGTAAAAATAGTATTGGGGGGGCGGGGGGGGCAGGCGTGAGGGGAGGTGTAGAATTCAGAGCGAGCGAATGTCTCAAAATGAAATGAAGCACAAAGCAGCTGAAAAACAACTTGCTTAAAGCGGCCCTGCTCTTCTGGGCTGGGTGGCCCCTGCAGAGGCTTTCCAAGGGGCCCTTGTCCTGACAGAGGGCTCTGGGAGACTAGAGGGGGGGCAGAGCGGATGGGCCCTCCTCTGGGGCGACAGGGTAGCTTCATGATGCCCCCGGCAGCGGAGATGGGGGGTCTCCCAGGACCCTGCAGCTCCAAGGAGCGACAGAAGGCACAAATCCTGTCCCTTGCGGCCAGCGCCCCCCCCTTTCCTCCCAATGTCCCTGACTCTGATGCTCAGACCGTGCTAACTGTGTGTACATATATATTATAAATATATGTATATTAAATATAATATGGAGTGCTCAGTGTAACTTATTTTGTCAAGTGGACCAAAAATAAAAACAAAAACAAAGGAATTGTAACAGAATAGTTGTTTCTAACTTCAAAAAAACCCACATTTGTCTCGGATTGCAGAATTAAATAAGAAAGAAACCAAATACGCCGTTCTGGTACATCACAGATGGAAGATTGGGTCACTCGGATCCAAACAAGCTATGAAGATGGGAGCTGCAAGGGCCTACCGGTCAGGTCTGTCGAGCTGCACATTAGAGCCCACGTTCACACACGGGGCAATGCGGGCACCCTGGCGGGACTGACGCCACCTTAAGCTGCTTTGCCAAATCCCAGCCAGTATTTCTTGCTGCTAAAATTAACCAGAGACCCAGCTGTAATACATCTGGCTGTGATCCAACTGACAGCCTTTAGGACCAACTAGGAGACTGAGACACACGGGTCAGGCCCCAGACCTCTCCACCCCCTTAATGTGAGAGCATCAAGCCCCCTCCCTACCTAGAACCACAGAGGAGGCAAAGAACACCCCAGCATTGACTAAAAAATTCCCACTTAAAATAGCCTTCTCTCTCCAAAATGCGAAGGAAGTCAACACGCTCAGAATCAAAATGAAACTTGAAGGCATTGTGCATATACGTAGTAACTGACAATTATAAAAACGTGTGTATTTTTTGGCTTGCCACACAAAGGCTGCAGGTGAGTGGATGTCCACCTTTCATGTACCCGGCCCCATTAAAAGTCTTCTGAACAGTTTTCCCAAAAAGAAAAGAAGGGGATTTCACTCCCCGCATCGACCTGGGGGAGAGGAAGGGGCCAGTGCCTCTTGTGTGGGCAGGGGGCAGGAAGACCAATCCCCGGATGAGGCCAGGGGCCGGGCAGCCACAGAAGAGCAAGGAATAGCAAAGATGCTGGCCGTAGATGCCACCGGGTCTCTCTCAATTCATTTATTGCATTTATATAATATATATATATATTTAAACTTTTACAATAATTTTAACTTGATAACATCCAAGTTTAATTTGGTTCTTGTCTTGTTTAATACATATAAAATTAGGCCTCTAAACAGCAATCGGGGGGGAAAAAAAGTTGCTTTCAAAACCAAGAGATTATCCTGAAGAGGAAGGGAAAAAACAAGGCGGCTGCGTTCAAACCTTTTAAACTTTATGCTCCGAGTTCAGGCGAGTGGCCACTCTCGACCGCAGAGGCGGCTCTAGACGGCCAAGGGAGGGAAGGAGGCCCTTTGTGCCTAGAGCTGCTGGAGGAAAAACACACCAAAAGAAAGAGAGAACCAGGGGGAAAAAACCAAACCCAGAAGGAACAAAGCTCCCAAATTTTCACTGGAAAAGCAGAATCCAGGTTTGCTCATCCTGGACGCAACATGCAGCAGCCGGGTGTCCTTGGATGGGTGGGGGGCGAGATAAAAGTACATCTCCAAAGTGCTTCTGAAGCCTCCCCCTTCCCCCCCCAGAAAGGAGAGGAACCAAGCCAACTCTCGCCCCCCACCCCAAAGAAGCTTTGAAGGGAACAGGCGGCAACCGCAGCCAGGAATCCAGCCCCCCTGGGACTCTGGGAAATCTGGTGCTGAAAAGGGCAGCCGAAGGCGAAAGGGAGAGCAAAGTCCAAGGGTGGGGCTGAGCCAAGCCGGCCCTCCTGCTAACCAGGGCTGGCAAGCAGGGTGAGGGCGGGCCTCTCATCTAAAGCAGGAAGAGGGTGGCTAATTCAACAGGGAAGGCTCTCCGCCCTTCCCGGCGTCCCTGCAGCCTATTCCGTGCCTCTGGGGGTCTCAGGAAGGCATGCACTGCACCCGGTCGGGGCCCTCCTCGTCTTCGTCCAGGGTGTCCGAGGAGCTGAGGGAGTCCTCGGAGTCGCTGTCAGCCACTCCAGTGCCTGCATCCCGTTGGCGCTGCAGAAAAGGAGCAGCCTCAGCATCACGGAAGCTCCGGTGACTGTTTGGAGCCCTCCTCCCTATTTGATACCGCAACACGAGCTGAGAGGCAGGGCTGAGCCCCGGGGCAGCCCTGCCAAAAAAGGAAGGGTCAGCCAGGAGGACCGCTTACCCTGTGACGCCGTCGAGGCCGGAAATGGTGCATGAGGAACCAGAGCAAATGGCTCTCATACATGTCCGCGTGGTTCAGGCTGTCCTCGTCCCGCTCCCGCTTGTTCTTCTTGATCACCTGGGGGGAGGGGGGGGCAGCAGCAGAGCGAGGATGGAGACCTGCATGAGGGTCCCCAGGGGAAGGCTGGGGGGAGGGGAAGGACCCAGGATTCTCACCTCCTTCAAGCCGGTCAGTTGGGTGGGCATCTCTGCGGTGGGGGCCCAAATTTTGACGTCGTAATCCAAGCCGCTGGTGGCCAGAACCGGGAGGTGGGGGTGAGGCTCCAAACAGTTGACCTGCAAGGCAACCAGACAAAAAGAGGAGGGGGCTGCAAACATTTGCAGAGGGTCCACTGAGCTCAGGAACCATGTGAGGGCTAGGGATCCGGGGGACTGGGCGCCACACCCCCGCCTGGGAGCAGGCAGAAACTACCCTCCCCCCACCGTCTTTGGTTCAGCAGCCCCCAAGCCAGACTCCCCAAGGCCCCACTCACCACGCCCCCTTTGTCGCCTTGCATGAACTGCACCACCTGGCAAGAGGCCTTTTCCCACAGGAAGATGTGGCCGCAGTCGCTGCCGCTCACCACAAACTCGCTCTTGGGGCCGTAGAAGTTGACCCCCTTCACTGAAAGCAGATGCAGAGACCCCTCAGGCGAGGCCGGGACCCCCTCTGAAAGGGCCCCCCGCCTGGTCGGAGGACAAACCCTCTGAGGGGGTAATTTTGCTGCCTTTCATTCAGAAGGACACAACAAACCGATCCCCCCCTCAGCAAATGCCCCTCTCTGTCTGCATTCCTGAGCTCCATTTTACATGGATGTGCACTGAAAAGGGGGGGGGGGCGCACATTTTAACCGCCTCACCCTTGTCTCCTCCGGCCAGAAGGGGGCGGCAACAGCAAGAACCAGTTTTGCCAAGGACGCCCCCACCTGCCTCTGTCCTGCCTGGGACCCCTCCCTCCCGCAACCCCACGGCCCAGGGGTGGGGGTGGGGTCACCTGTGGCGTTGTTGCGGTGGCCCTTGTATCTCTTGACGTATTCGGCTCCATCGCTATGAGAGGAGTTGAAGAGATAGATGTCTTCGTCGTTGTAGCTGGCCAGAAGCTCTGCAAGAGACCCACAAGCGAGCGCCTGGAGGCAGCCGCCCAGCCCCCCACCCCCACCCCAGACCAGAGGGGGCGACCTGCCCTTCAGCCTCTGAGCTTCCCGCGGCCCCATACCTGAGCCATTGTGGCTGTAGACCAGACAGGTGATGTTGGCTTTCGACTCACTGTTCACCTGGAGGGGATGGAAGGGCAGAACTCAGAGACTCCCCCCCACTGCTTTGCAAAGCCCCTCTGCGCAGGTGCTCTTTCCCTAGAGTGGCTGCCCACCCTGAAACCGAGCGCCCCCCTCCCCCTCCCCGCTTCCTGCCAAGGCCACAGTGACGTCTCCAGCTCCAGAGAGGGCTGTCAAGCCTGCTCCCGCTTGCTCCCCCCGAGAGCCACTTGGGGAGGGGGTGGCAGAAGAGAAGGCCTCACCAGGTGGTGGGGGCAGAACTTCTTCAACACCCCATTGTTCTCATTTTCATTAATCTTCCGCTGATCATAGATCCTGCATGGAGACAGGCAGAAAAGGAAAGCTGAGACTAGCAAAAGTCTCCAGGGGACCCCAGCCTCATTCTTTCCAAGTCAAAAAGCAAGCTTCTAGTCCTCAAGCTAACAGAATTAAGGTGTGATGAAAGCCAAAGCAAAGACAAGGTGGATCTCCTTCCTGGGTGGCAGGGGCTCGAGGGTGGCACCACAGCTGAACGTCAGGGGCCCAGCAGGGTCTCCCGGACACACTGGGGTGGGGAGGGGGGGGGCCTCTGCTGACCTGACGTATTCATCTCTGCCTCCCACAGCGAACTGGTGCGTGTTGGCTGGGTTCACGTAAATGGTGTAGAGACCAACTTTCTTGTCCTTCTCTTTGGTCACAACTAGTTTCCTAGAGACACAAAACGAGGCCTTCAGCGCCGAGCCACCTCAACGGGAAGCACCAGCCGCTCAGCTGCCCACTTACGAAGCCGGCCGGTCTTGTCTCAAGTCGATGGTGAAAACCACAGCATCTTCTCCGGCCGAGAGGAAAGTGCAGGGGGAATCCGGTTCCAGGGCAAGCTAGGGGAGAGGAAGGCTGAGCTGAGATGCCTTTTGAGGGCGCTAGAGAGGCAGTCCCGAATTCTGCAAGCGAAGAACTTTGGGAAGCCTCCAGAGGGGCCCGGCTTTGCACCCCAAGATTTCAAAGAATTTTGCAGGAAAGTCCTGTGGCTTAGAATTGTGTCAGGGTGGCCCCTCAAAAGAGAGCAACGGAGCCTCCGCAGGGATGTCCAAGAGAAGGAACAGGCAGCCTCTCGCCAAGGTGCCAGCTCATCGGGTGCATCACTGTGGCCAGAAACCGAGAGCCAGGTGTGGGCAGCCTATTGGGCACAGGCCCTCCCGGTGCCGTTGCAGCCAGACACTCCTGATCAACACTAAGAGGTGGGGGGAGCAGAGGAGGCCCCCTCACCTTGTGCGATGCGCCCTTGTGCTGGGCCACCCGCTTTGTGGTCTTACAACACTGCGTGGCAGAGAGTTCAGCTACACGGACCTGGCCATCCCGAGCACACATGGCCAGGGTCGAGTCTCCGCTGTTGGGGAGGAACTTGGCCTGCAGAGGCAAAATCAGCCGGGCTGGCAAGGGGGGGCCGGTTCTGGCCCAAGGCCGGACCCCCCCATCTGCCCCACCAGCCAGCAGAGCTCTTTCCAGGGCAATCAGCATCCCTCCTCCAGGCCCCAGTCCCAGTGGGAAACCCAGGGTGGCTGGGCCCTCTGGAAGACCCTGCTCCAAACTCCAAGCCCCCCCCACACGACCCAGTCGCCGCCCGCCCCCCACCTGGAAGACGTTGCTCTTGTGGCCGCTCTCAAACTCCAGCACGGGCCGCCTGCGCACCCAGTCCCAGACCACCACCTTGAGGTCATCACTGCCGCTGGCCAGCCAGGCCCCCCGCTGGTTGAAGTGCAGGGTGTTGACGCAGCCCCCGTGGCCCTCCAGGCCGTACTGCAGGCAGAAGCGCTGCACGAACAGCTGGGCCCCGCAGGCATCATAGATGAAGCGGGCACTGGAGCCGAGCTCCCTCCCCCGCAGCGCCTGGAGAGCTCGCCAGCGCGGCAGGGGCAGCGCCATCGTCTCCGAGGCCACCCAGTCCTCCAGGGCCCGCTCGTCATCCGAGGAGTCCCTGTCCTGGTTGGGGCGCTTGCGGTGTGCTCGCCAGCGGGAACGCTGGGCCTCCACTTCCACCGCCTCCTCCTGCTGCTGCTGCTGCTCTTCCTCTTCTTCCTCCTCCGCCTCCTCCTCTTCCTCCTCCTCTGAAGGGGAGTGGTCATAGGTCCGATTCAGTTCATTGATGGAGTAGTGCCCTGTCTCCTCCATGCTGTCCGAGTCCTTCTCTTCAGTGGAGCTTTCTGTGTAAGTCTGGCTGGGGCCCACTTCGTCCCCTGTCAAACTGAGGCTCAGGTCGGAAGCCTCCACCTCCACCCCGGAAGACGTCTCGGGTCCCTCTGTAGTTCCGGACATCTCTTCTGGGCTGCTGGACAAGCTTCCTGTGTGTGAAGACCATATCTGGGTTAGAACGCTGAGCTGGCCTTCCCTCCTCTGTCTTTCTTGTACGCAGGGCTGCTCCCCAGGGGCTGCCATGCCCAAATGCCCACAGCTTTCCACAGGGGAAGAGCCCGTGATTCTGCCCAGCACAGGAATCGCTCTCCTGCATGGACAGAGGTAGGCTTGTGTGGGAGGTGGGCAGGATCCAGCCCGTCTGCGCTGCCCATTCTACCATCCAAACACAGCTCAGTGAATTCACATGGCGCCCTTCACAGTCCTGCAACCGGCAACAAACGTCAGGAATTTTTCTGCTTCTCTCTTTGCTCTTACCATTAGGGATATTCGCTTTCCCCTGTGTGCTATTCCCCGCGTCTGACATCTTGCTATTTTATTTTAACTTGCCCTGAGAGAAAGAGAAGGAAAGAGAGCAGCAGGTGAACTGAACCATTTGTGGCAAGAGGCAGATGCAGGAAAAGGAAGAATCAGCAAGACTGACCCGTCTCCAACCCTCAAGTGATCACAGCCTCCACGAGTCCATTCTGCCCCCGTTTGCCCAAGAGTTGCCTTCAGACACAGCACTGGTGCACCCAGGCGAAGGAGTGCACAGTGGCAGCCCTCTCTCCACACTCACACAAGGCACCAGAGCAGGCGAGCCTGGCAAAGTCTGGAGCACCAGCAGGCACGGCATCAGGGCCCTTCAATTTGGAAAGCAGCTGCCCTGATACCTTCCCCCAAAAGGTCCCAGCAGAGGCGGCGAGAGGGGCAGGTACTTTTTTCAAAGTTCCCATATTCAGAGCCCATTTCACAAGACAAGAAGGCACCAAAAGGCCTCCAAGTCCGACCAGACCTTGATGAGCAAACTCTTTAAGCATAAGGAAGGTTTCTAGAGTGGGATCGGCAGTATAAAACTCCACTGTTTATTTTTCTGTTTAGATCACACTGCTTATTGAAGATACTTCGCCTCCCTTACAGCCAGATGGTTGCCAAGATGGCTGATAATTAATGAAATTAACAACAAACATCCTTTTAAAGACACCCACGCTATTGAGCAACGGTCTCCAAGTAAACAGTGGGGTCTCCAAACGCCAGCCGAGATCTGAGGCCTCGGTGCTAATAGTAGGGGCACCATGTGCACATATGTGGGGTGAAAGCTTTCACAGTGAAGCCCTCTATGGAAGAAGCCCGGCCCACCCCAACGGCAACAAGAAGGGGGAAGGAGACCACCCTCCTTAACCTCCTGGCCAGTGTATGCGGAGGCTGCCGGAGGAGCCGGCCGTCACCCCTGGGCCCTTCAAACTGGAGCGGTCTCTTTGGGAAAAGCACGGAGCCTTCAAGGGCTGCTCCAGAAGAGCAGCCTCTCCTTGGCTCACAGCCCGCCTTCTGCTTCTCTGGAAGGCAGAGGGCTCAGCTCAGGGGAGGCCTGCACCCCACGTCTCCGCTCCAAACTCAGGCAAAAGGCCGGCGGTTTTCCTGTTTGCCCTCATCTCCCTTAGCAAGGAGGTCCCAAACACCAGGAGGCTCCCTCAGCGAACCCCCAACAGGCTCAGGAGCCGCAAGAAGAAGGACCACACGACCTCTGTGGCAGCCCGGCCAAGGCCAGGAGGCTCCTGGCTGCCATCGGCTCAGCTGGTCAGCAGGAGGGAAGGGAAGGCCGGCAGCTTCTGACCGGCCAGGCCTCCAAAGCCAAGGCCCCGGGGGGGAGGGGGGGTCAGCAGGAGGACTGAACCGAGCCCCTTTCCCCGAGAGGCTCTGCCCAAAGAGGCCACCACGCCCATCGGGGAGCCTCGCCCAGGGAGCCACAGCTACGATGCCCAAGCGGTACGGATGCCCTGGGGGGGGGAGGAGGAGGTCCCAGCCCCCACAGCCCCTCCCCTCCCCCCGCCTTCTTTGCACTTGCTTCGCACCCTTTTCCCCCTTGAAGAAGCTCCGCCGGGACTCGCCTCCCTCCCCCCAGCAGACCCACCTGTCCTGCCGCCTCTTCCGTCGGGGGGGGGGAGCTCGGCAGTCACCCGGGAACCGGCGCGGAGAACCGGAGATCAGACTAAGCGGGGGGGGAGAGAGGGGGGCAGAAAACGGCGTCTCAGAGAACCGGATTTCCCCGGACGCCCCGGAGAGGGAGAAAGCTCGCCCGCCCCCCCCCCCGGCCGCCTTCCTCGGCTTCCCTCTCCGCCTCCCCCGAGGACTTCGTGGAAGGGAAGGCGGAGCCCAACCCCCACCCCGCTCGACCGCCCGCGGGGGCTCCGCCGGGGAGCTCGGGAAAGGCGGCCCTCGAGGCTCCGCTGCCCCGCACGCAGGCCCGGCGCTGCCATCCCGGGGGTCTCGGCCGGGGACGCGGTTGCCCGAGGCTGGGGCCCTCCGGGTACCTCTGGCGGCGGCAGCGGCTCCCGCTCCTCCTCCTCCCGCCGCCCCGTCGCCGGTGTTGCCCCCGGGACGCCCAGGCGCCGCCGCCATTTTATCGCCCAACCGGCGCCGCGCGTCTCCTTCCGGCTCTTCCGCGGCCGCCGCTTTTCGCGACAGTCGGCTTTACGCCACGCGCCCCCCCCCCCACGGCTTTACGGCAGAGGCGGGGAAAAGGCAGAGGCCGGAGGCGCCGTAGAGACGCCTGCCCAGAGCGGGAAAAACCATAGAGAGCGAGCCCTGGTGGCTGGCATAAGGGAGTCCGGAAGCGCCGCGCTGCCAAACCTCCCGGGGGATCCTCGCCCGGACGGCGGGAGGCCGGGCCGCCCAAGTGCAATCGCCCTTCCGCGGTTCCCCTCTTGCAAGCGGACGTGGGACAGCCGGCCCCTCCTTCCGACCGCACTCGGACATCGACCTGCGAGTTCTGGGCCAGCCTCCCGCAGGGACTCGGGCTCGCCCGGCAAGCCTCCTGCGCTCCTGGAGCCCCTTCCCGCCTCGCCCTCCCGCAAGGCAGCTGTCGCGGGGCAAAGCCCCGAGTAAAAAGAGCCGAAGGGATTTGTGCCCGCACGGGCGAGCGGAGGAGCCCTAGGAAGTCCCGGGGGCTTATCGGAGGCTAAGACAGACCAAAATCACTCTCCACCAGTTCGCACAAAGGCCACTGCGAGTCCCGCAGGATTTTCTATCCCCCTTTAGGATTTGCACCCCCAAAAACAAGCATCTCTGCTTCCAGCCGCTGAAGAACAAGAAGCATCTGACAGACTCTCCTGCCACTTCGCCACCCCCCACCCCCCCACCTTTAATGTGTGCCTATTCAAATGTGTCTACAACTTGGAGATGTCCTAGAAAATAATTATTACTAGACTGCTGATGGTCCGTTTTGCCCACACTGTACAGGACCTGAGCAGCTTACGGCTGCCAAGCGGAGCTGCTAGATTTGAAACGGGGGACTCCCTCTACTCACAACAATTAACAGAAACAATCACAACTTCAAACTATCAACCTCCACCTTTATTTCAAAAATTGCCCTTCTCGTTCAGTTCAGCCAGACTCGGCCAAGGAGGGCGGCTCTCCTCCTGCACCATCAGCCGCTAGCAGAAAGGAAACGCCCCTGTGGCCAGCAGGCAGAAGCTGCCTGCTTCCTAGCTATCTCCCCATACAGGCGGTTCTCACAAAGCAGTGGCACTAATATGGGCCGGGGATGTTGGGGCTACGGCAAAAAAAGAGGCACACACTGATATGGGCAAGTCCAGGAAGCTGGTCAGCTTGCCTGGCATCATTGAAAAGGGGCCTCAGGCTCCCTGATCCAGAGACCGTGACTGAACACTGAACTAGGGGTTGCAACCAGAGCTGCCTGAGGAAAGCAGCAGAGCTGGGCCTTCGGAAGTGGGTGCAGGAGGTCTCCCTTCACCCAGAGGACTCTCATGAGCCACTGCCTCCTCCCTCGGCCTGATTATTTCATCGAGGGCAACCTCATCCCTCATCCGAGAGAGCCTGTCCATCAACTCAGGGCAGGAAGGAAGGGATGTTCCTGGGGCCTTCAAGTGCAATACGTCTCTTCAGAAGCTAAGAGGCAAAGCTGGGCACCTGACCTCAGGGCATCATTACTCTAGCTTGTTAAGTCCCTTGTGGGATCCCTGCAAAACCACCTGCCGGGTTTAGCAAAGGCAGTCAGCCTCAGGCACCTGGTAATGACAGAAAGTAGGAAAAAAAGACACAAACACCTCGACCCACCACAGCGCCCTCCCATCTCCTCAGTCTCCCTGGCACGGGAGCAGATCACATGATCTGGCACTGCTCGCCTCCGGCGCCTCCAGCATCAGGCAGATTCAGTCCTTCCAGATCAAAGTTCAGGCCAGGAGGCTGGAAAAGGAGGAAGAAGCGTTCATTCACAAGAAACAAAATGCTTTTCTGCAGGGAGTGGGCTGTTGCGTCCCTCCGGAAGGACAGGCTGCAGGAAACGCCGGGAGGTTAAAGCCACCCTAATCAGGCACTTTGGGGCTCGGAAATGTCCTCTTTGCCCCCCTTTGCTTTGTGATGCCAAGGCTGCTGGCAAGACCGAATCCAAGCCTGGGGAAAAGGCAGCTGAACAGGCACTCACCGACTCTCCGGCCAGCTCCTTGGGAGGATGTCCCAGGTCCTGCAGCTGGAAGGCAAAGGACACAGTTAATCCTCAGCCTCATGCATCGCCCCCCCACCTGGCCCCACCAGCCCCTCACCTGCTGCATCAGGTCCAAGATCATTTCAAAGCGGGCCCTCTGCTCCGGGTCACCGTCCATGGGCTGCTCAGCCTCGAACTGCTCGCAGATCCTTCCCATGATCCTGTGCTGCTCCTGGTACTTGTCGTACTGCTCCTTGGGCAAGGAGTCTCGGTGTCTCTGGAGCCATTCGGGGTACTGGGGGGGGGGGGAATCCACCATGTGGTCATGGATGGCACACCTGCTGGACCTCCTGCCTTCCTCAGGTGGGGCAGGGGGAATGATGAGGAGCCCCGAGGCAGCCCCTTCCTGCAAGAGCTGGACTGGGTTGCAGGGCAGGGCAGGGGATGTTGGGTGGGCTTTCTTACTTTCTCGGTGATCTCCTTGAGGGAGGGGTAGAGCACGTCCTTGGAGAGCAGGTTCTGCATGATGCTGTGCATGATGGGCCAAAGGCTGCCTTCCCCGCCGTCCCCCTCTTCCAGACCGAGCCCCTCCATCGTCCTGCTCAGCTCCTCCTCGGACACCCCGGAGCTCTAGAGAAAGAGGCAGCTGGGAGGGGAGGGCTCAGGCGGCACGGAGGGAGGAAAGGCCGGCGGGGCCCTGGGAGGGGGTGTGTGGGGGGGGTCGACCGGGGGACGCACCTGCAGGCCGTCGGCGTTCCTGGCCAGCCCGCTGAGCGTCTCCTTCAGGCAGGAGGTGAACTCCTGGCGGGACGCGGGGTCGCTCCCTGCAACGAGGCGGAGGCAGCAGCACTCGCCGGGCTCTTTTCCCCACCCCCAAGAGCCCCGCGACCCCCGCCCGAGCCCGGAGGGGCTGCCCAGGCCGCTCACCGACTCTGCCCGCGGCCGCCGAGAGTTTCTGGAACTGCTGCACCAGCAGCGGCTCCTCGGCCGCCAGCTCCTCCATGGCCCGCTCGAACTCGGCGCTCGCCTGCGACGCCAGCTCGCCCTCGAAGAGCTCCTGGAAGAAGGTCTCCTGCGCGGCCAGCAGGCGGCCCTGCGGGGGCGAAGCGGGGAGGCTGCAGGCGCTGCCCGGGAGGGAGGGAGGGAGGGAGACCCCCCGCCCGCGACCCCCGCCTACCTGCGCCTCTCCCGCCGGCTCCGCCACCCCCTCGCCGCCGCCTCCTCCTCCGCCGCCGCCGCCTCCTCCTCCTCCTCCGGCGGGCTCCCCGGGCGCCGGCGCGGCCCTCTCGAAGTCCTCCAGGGCGCCTGCAGGGAGAGAGCGCAGCGGGCTCGGACGGGCGGCCGGGAAGACCCCGCGGGCCCCGCCGCCGCCCCCTCCCCCCGTCCGCCCCGTCCGCTCACTCGCCAGCAGCTCCTCCAGCTCGGCGTCGGGCTCAGCTCCGGGCGCCGCCATCTCGCAGCGCAGACCGGCCAGACGCCCAGGCAGCCCGGGGGACGCGCACGCCGCCGTCGGCGTCACTCTAGCCCGGCAGGCGCCGCCCCGGCGGACTACCAATCCCGGCAGGCCCCGCGCTCGGCCCCGCCCCCTCCGCGGTTGCCAGGCGACGGTCCCGGACGCCCCCCAGACGCCGCTGCCGCCGCCGCCGCCGCCGCCGCGATGGGCAAGAAGGGCGAGCGGGGCGCCAAGGACAAGAGCGCCGCGCAGGAGGAGGAGGCGCGCATCGCGGCGCGCAGGGCCGAGCACGGAGAAGGTGAACGGGGCCCCCGCCGTGCCCCCCCCGCCCGCCCGCCCGCCCGCCCGCCATGCCCTGACGCCCCCTCCCCTTCTTTCCCCCCCCCTCCCCCGGCAGAGGAGTACGTGTGCAGCGGCGCCCTGGAGCTGGACTTCCCGGAGCTTTGCGCGCGCGCCGGGCTGCAGGAGGCCCCCCGCGTGGTCAGCCGCCCCCACCCGCCCGCCGGGGGCCCCCCGGAGGAGCCCGAGGGCGCGGGCGGGGCCTGGCCGGCGGGGGAGCAGCGGGAGGCGTTGTCGGCGCTGGCCCAGATCCAGGCCAAGTACGCCTACTTCCGTCCCGCCGTGCAGGTGGAGCTGGAGCACGAGGACCCCAAGAGCGCCCGCGAGGTCTTCATCCGCAGTGAGTCCCCCCCCCGAGCCCCCTCCTCCGCCCCCGCCCCTCCGCCCCTCCCGCTCTGCCCGACTCTCTGCCGCCCGCAGGTTGGAAGATCGAGGAGAAGATGCTGGGCGTCCTGGCCAAGTGCCTGCCGGCCCTCGCCCACCTCCAGGCTCTCCAGTGAGTGAGCGGGCGAGCTGGGGGCGGGGAGGGGCTTTCTTCCTCCGGACAGCCCGGCACTCTTTGGCTAAGACGCTGAGAGGTCGGCGGTTCGAATCCCTAGCACAGGACTCCTGCGTGAGCAGGGGGTTGGACTAGATGACCTCCAAGCTCCCTTCCAACTCTGTTACTGTTAACTCTGCAGCCTCTGGAAGGTCGGCCTGACCGACCCCGCCTTCCTCTCCCTGCTGCCCGTGCTGGCCGCCTGCGCCAACCTCAAGTAGGTGACCCCCACCCGGGGCTGGGGGAAGGGGGGGAAGGGCAGCCCTGCTTCATCTCTTGCCCTGCAGGACCCTCGTCTTGGAAGGGAACCCCCTGCCCGAGCGCTCCTTCTACAAGCTGGTTTCGGAGGAGAGCAGGTGAGGCCGTAGAGCCCCAGGACCCCTCCCCAGCCGTCCCCTGGCCCAGGACCCCGGCTGCCTGGCGAAAGAGAGTCCCTCCTGTGCTGCTGCTGACCCGCTGCAGGGCCTTCCCTGGTGGGCACCCAGGAGGAGCCCAGACTGGGGGGGGGTAGAAGGTGGCACCCTCCCTCCCACAGTCCTGCTCTTTCTCCCCAGCTTGGCCCACTTGTCCCTGCGCAACAACTGCATGGACGACCAGGCGGTGCTGCTGATTGGCCAGTCGCTCTCCTCGCTCCGCAGCTCCAACAAGAACCTGGTCTCCATCAACCTCAGCTACAACCACATCACGGATGTTGGGGCCACCCACCTTGCCAACGTGAGGCTGCTGGGCTCTGCTTGGCCGGCTGGCTTTCCCATTGAGGACTGGCTGTGGGGAGGGGGCATCCCGTCTGAGCGGGGGGGGGGGGCTGCCAATTGAGCCCAACCTCAGGTGCTTCCCCCTCCGTGCAGGGCCTGCGCCTCAACCGGTCCTTGCTGTCCTTGTCATTGGCGCATAACCAGATCGGGGACGAAGGCGCCCTGAAGCTAGCCGAGGTGAGTGCCGGGAGGCTGCCCGCTCCATTGGAGGAGCCAGGAGCCCAGGGTGGCCAGAGGGCAGTGACCAGGGGTCCTTCAGCCGGCTGCTTGCCTTGCAGGTGCTTGGCCCCTTTGCCCTTACCCACACGGAGGTGGTGGAGAGGCGGCGGCTGCTGCTGGAGAAGGAGGCGCAGGAGAGAGGCCGCCTGGTGAGTAACTGGGGCCCCGGCCTGCGTAGAAGCTCTTGCTCTAAAGGGAGGCTAAACTGGCACGGGCAACACGCCCCCCCCCCAATGAATTGGGACAGGATGAATCGGAGGCTCTGCAGAGGCAGAGTCCCTCAAGCCCATCTCCCCCTTTCCCTTCCCTCAGCCCCAGAGACACTCGGAGCTGAAGGGCGACCGTCCCGCCAGCCACGTTAGCAGCACCACCATTGACAAGCTGCAGACCGCCAAGGGCTCCAAGGCCGTCATCAAGAAGAAGGCGAGCCATCCCAAGGACGGTGGGTGGGGGTGGGGGCAGCCAGGCGAGGGGGTACCCAGAGAGCGTAGAGTACCTCCCCGGCTGGCAGAGACCGGTGTCTGGCCTTTTCCAGGAACCCACCAAAAAGGAGGAGAAGGGCCCAGTAGGCGGAGCAGCTCCCGCACAGCCACCGGCCGCACCAGCAGCCCAGGCCAAGAAGGAGGACGCCAAGCAGTCCAAGAAAGGTTCTGGCTGGGACACCCAGCCCCTCCCCATCCCCAGGCCTCGGAGGCCTCCCCCAGACTCCTGAGCTCAGATTGTCTCCCGCAGCCGTTCCCCCGGTTGATCCCAAAGCGAAGGGGGCCAAAGGAGTGAAGCTGGGCTCTAAGGACAAGCGGTCCCAGATCCTGGAAGTGGAGGTGAGCCCCCCCAAAAAACTCTGGCTGAGTCCAGCATGGCTGGCTGAGCCTCACACACACTCCCCCCGCAAGAACTAAGGTCGGTCTATCCTCTGCAGACAGTCTCACCTACCCAGAATCCTAAGGGATTGTGGCGGAGGGGAGGACAGCCGTACCCCTCCTCTCCCAACTACTGTACTTGCCTGGCTTGCCCCCCCGCCCCCCCTGCAGCAGATCCTGGAGCCCACCGAGATGATGAACCCCCTGCTGGAACCAGCCGAGCACCGCGAGGGGCAGGTTTTCCTTCAGGGAAACCGCGTTCTGATCTACCTGAACCTCATGCGTAGGTCGGGGAGCAGGGCAGGGGGTGGGGGGGCTGCGGCTTTCCCAAGACTTCAAGATGGAGGAAGGACCCAGAGCGTCACCCTCCCCTCCTTGCCTCCCAAGGCAACCACATCTCGGAGAACGGCTTGAAGGCCTTCCTGGCCACGGTGGAGTACCAGGTCAGCCGGATCATTCCTGGGGGCAAGGGGCCAACCGGCCTCCTGCGTCTCTCTCTGGCGGTGAGTCCCTCCCTGCCAATCAAAGGGGGGGGAGCAGCCCCCCTCCCTGCCGCCAGGAGTCCTCGACCTCACAGGGTCCCCACCCTTTTTGTTGACCCTCCCAGAAAAACCAGTTCCCGGCCGAGAGCAAGACCTACAGCAGGATCCAGGAGCTCATGGGGCCCCGAGACCCCCTCCCCAGAGCCACCAGGCCGGAGGAGGAGCTGCTCACCGCTGCCCAGTAAGCCAAGGCCAGCTTCTCCCTGAGGATGCGGCACCCAGAAGCTCTGAGCCAAACCTGCTGGGTAGAATCCCCAGGACTGGCACCGGAGGGCAGAGAAGCCAGCCCCCACCCCTTGAAGGCTGTCCTCACAAGACTGGATGGACGGAGTCCTCCCTTCCGCCCATTAAAAGCCACACGAGAAACCCTGAATTTCTTCTTCTGCGTAAAAAATTCCATGTGGGGAAAAAAGCCTGTTAAGGGCTGGTGGGACCACCTCTCTGCTTTTCAACTCAAAGGACTTCCACTGGGCTGCATGTCACACCAGGCCTCTGTGCAATTGCACGCTTAGGAGAGCCCCCCTCAGATCCCCCCTCCCTTCCTCAGCCGTTCCATAACCTGCCACTTTTAAACGAAACAGGCCTCTCACATGCAAGAGCTTGGACAATATTTACTTTTTTTTTCTGTTGAAAAATCTTTTAGCACTGAAAGCAGTAAAATAAAAACTCCAGGGGTTGAAAGGGGCCCGTGAGGACCGGGTGGCTGCTGCCTGAGAAGAGCCAGGGGTCGCCTTGGGGGGGGGGTTTCCAACAGCCCAACTGCTTCCACAAGTACGGCCAGGGGGGTCTTCCCAGCCCCAGAAGGGCCAGAGCCTTCAGCAAAGACCCTCGGAAGAAGGAATGGAGACAAAAAGAACAGCCACAGGGAAACAACTATCGTATTTACAAAACCTCAATGCACATACATACATATTTATACCCAATGAGAAGGTCTGGGGGCAGCAGCCCCCCCCCCCGCGAGACTTTCCTCCCCACGGAGAGATATTAAGGGAAACAAAAGTGCAATGATACAGAATATACGCCCGCTGTCCTGTGCAGGGCGTGCGTGTGTCCACACATCTCTCACGCACACCCGAACGTGCAACCACGCCATCCGTTCATCCAGGGAACAAAATGAAGGGCTGAACCCCAAAGGCAGCCAGCGGAGGGCCGGGGGCTCCTTGCGTTGCAGGGGAAAGAGCTGAAAGTCTGCTTCCGCTCGCTCCAGTTGGGGATGTTTCCACAGAACAGTTCATGCAAAGCCAACGCCTGTCCTTTCCCACGAGGCAGAGTCCTGCTTTTCTCTGCTTCCTCCTCAGTTTCGCCGTTTTTCACCCAGGCAGCTCCCGGTCCCGTCCACGGCCTCCTCCCATCTTCAGCACAGGCCGGGAGGGGTGGGAGGGCGAAGGAGGCATCGCCTGGAGGCGCGTTTCCTTCCTTGGCGGAGGCCCTCCTGCCCTACAGGGTCACTTCCTGGGAGCCGTCGTTGGGCAGGGCGAGAGGGAGCCCGTTCACATCTGCAAAGACAATGGCCTCAGTCCCCAGGTGGACAGCGGGCAGGGATGGGGCACCGGGACCCTCTAGCCCTCGTACCAGGCTTAGCAGCCACCGGGGACTGTGGGGAGGAGGGCAGAGAGGGGCGGCTGACTCCGGACCCCTGGGGGGTGCTGGGCGACATCCGGCTCGGCTCTGGCAATGATGCGCTTCCCTGCCCAGGTGTGGCTTCACTGGTGAAGTACCCCTTTGGTGGCGGCTGCCGAAGCAGCAGCTGTTGATATGCCCCTTCCACGTCCTGCAAGGGGAGAAGAAAGCTGCAGGGGGGGGGGCAGATAGGACCCCTCCCTGCCCCCCCATCCCCTCTCTGGCCATGCAACGCCCCATCCACTTTGCCTCCCTCACACATCCCGGCTCACCTTGAGTTTGGTCAGCTTGAGGGTCAATTGCTGTATTGTCTGGAAGATGGCATCCGCCTCCCGCGTGCCCTGCTGGCTGGGTGCAGGGAACTCTGCTGGGCTCAGCCACCTTGCCGGGGTCTCCCTGGTGCTCTCCTGGCAGCCGGGCAAAGGCACCCCTGGAGTCACAGATGGTGCCCAGCTCAAAGCACCCACTGCCTCCCCGACGCTCTCGGCACCTGCTTGGGGTTCCTTAGAGTCAGCCGGCAGGCTTAAGTAGAAAGTGTTTCCTGGAAGGAGGAAGAGGAGGAAGATGGCAACTCAGAGGGTCCTGTTTTGGGGAAGGGGCTCCCGGCCCTGAAAGGCCCCAGCTGGGTTTCAGTTCCTTTGCTTCCCCCTCCAACTGCCCCAGCTGGGCCAAATCCGCTGCAAGTGTAGGCAACGCCAGACTTTTGAACACCCTGAAACTCTCAAGCCCCTGGGGCCCAGCCAGGCCGCTGTTCTACCTGTCGAAGGTGCAAAACGCCCAGGCTGGGAAAGGCACCCCGAGAAGCACCTGGGGAGGAAGGTGCCTGCTGCTGCTGCTGCTTCTGAATTGCGTCCCTGCTTAAAACGCAACTCTCAGTGCTTGAATAGTCTCAATTGTGGTGGTGGGTTTCCCTTTGTGTGTTTGTGTGCACTGCCAAGAGTCACACGGGTGAGGTAGCGGTTGTAAGAATTTAAGCAATAAATAAAATAGCCCAGAGCGCTGAAGGGAAACAAACACTGCAGGGTGCTGCCCCCTTGTCCCCCCCCCCCGCCTCAAAGGCAGCCCCGGCACAGGATCCTCCCTCCCTCGCCCACCCCCAGCCTCAGGGACGAGAGTGGCCCTGATTTCCCCCCCAAGGGCATAGAAGTAAGTCCTTGGCACAATCTGGTGGGTGGGTGGGGCTTCTAGTTTTGGTCTTTACCATCTGCATTAGGGGGGGCTCCAGCCTCAATTCCCGCCTGGCTGTCTTTCGCCATCAAGAGCCGAGCACTTTCACTCCCCTCCACCTCAGCTGTGCAAGAGACACCAGGAAAAGAGAAAGTGTGTGTGGGGGGGGAGAGGGGGAGTTGGGGGAGTGGAGGAGAAACAACAATGGTCACCACTGGGAATCCCAGGAGGCTCCAGCCCGTCACCCACAGGAAAGCAGGAGAGAGGCAAGCAGAGGGAGCGAAAGGCAGGCGAGGAGGAAGCGGAAAAGGAGGGGGGAGGTGGCTCTTTCAAGGGGCTCTGAAGACCAGCTGTAACTAGCTGCAGATCAAGCCAAGGTGCCCAGCCCCTCCCCAAGGGCCACCAAGGGGGGGGGGGTCCCAGGGCCCTGGAGCTGCTACCCCATCACTCCTCTCTGCCGCCCCTTCCTCTCCCCTCCCTTCCGTGCGGTTACCTTTCCGCACCACCAGGTAGCAGCTCGGAGTCTCAGACCGCTCGTCGCCTGCCTGGACTACAGGGCGCCCCACCTCCTCCAGGCCCTCGCCAGGCCCTGGATCGCTTGTGGGGCCCATGTCCGGCTCTGGAAGGACAGGCACAGCAGACGCGTGGGGGCCCTTCGAGGGCTCCTCTTCGCTGGCGGATGCCAAGCCCCAGTGGCGGTTGTGGCCGATCCCCGAAGGGGTGGGGGTCAGGTCATCTTCGGGTTTGGAGTCCTGGCAGGGCAGGAAGCTGTGCAAGAGCAGCCTCCGCAGGGTCTCCACTGCGGGGGGGGGGGGGGGAGGAGAAGAAGGGAAGAGCCATCTTCAGTCCGATCCACACCGACCAAGCCCCCAAGCACAGCGGGAGGCCCCCGGGGGGCACAGCCTGGCCCTGGCGTGCATCCTGGATAAGGGGGCACCTACCGTCCCCCAGGGCGGATTCAGCCATGCTCTCCAAGCAGGGAAACCTCTGAGGGGGGGCTTCTTCCAGAGGGGGCAACAGAGGTGTGGTGGGTGGGTTGCCTTCCTCCTCCTCCTCCTCCTCGTCCGGGTGCCCAGCCTCCAGCCGCTCGGCTGCGAAGGCTTCGGTCGGAGTGTGATCTGTGAAGGAGGAGCGGGTAGCCTGAGAAGCAGCTTGAGGGGAGGAGGAAGAGCTGCCCCCTCCTCCCATCCAGTGGGGAAGAACTGGCCAAACAGGGGCAGGAAGAGAGCAGATGCCCCTGCAAATGCCCCTCCGGCAGCCACTGCCTACCTGACAGCCCTTCCTCCTCTTCCTCTGCGTCACAGCCGGGGGGGCTGCTCCCTTGGCCCAGCCTGGGGCCGATCTCGGCATCCGGGAAGATGAAGCTGCGGAGAAAGACGAGAGGTCCAATGTGGGAAGAGAGGCCCGGCCCTCCCCTTCCTGCCCCCTCCTGTGGGACCCTCGCCCACCTGGATGGGGCCGGCTGGTGGGGACACAGCTCCTGGGTGTGGGGCTGGGGGGGCAGCGTGGCCTTCTGCGTGGCACTCCTGACCGCCTCTTCTAGGAGCTCCATCCACCTGCCAGGAAAGAGCAGGAGACTTTTCTCAAGAGCTCCTTGAAATGGGGGAGGGGGGAGGGAGAATGGGGGAGGCGGCAGCTTTAGTTCTTCTGCCTGAGCAGGCCTTGTAACCCCGGGGTCCCTCAGCCAGCCATAGTTTGTTCAGACTGAATTTGGGGGCTCCCTCCCCCCCCAAAAAGACCCACCCAACAACAGCCTGCTCTTCCTCTTGCCCCCCGCCCTCCCCGTGGGGCCGCCCCAGTGCCCCCCCTGTCCCCCCTTTCCCCTACGTGTTCTTCTCTAGGGAGGTTGAGGCGACCAGCTCGTAGATCTGGGGGCCCAGTTCGGAGGTGCAGATGATGAAGAGGGCGCGCTTGTCTGCAGAGGGAAGCAGAGGCCGGCGGGGGCCGTGCTCAGCACCTCCACCTTCCGCCCAAGACACACGACACCCCAGCCTCAGAAGCCCCCGCCAAGCTCTTGAGCCCCGCTGGGGAGGGGGCCGGGCTCACCGGTGGCCACGGAGCGGATGAGGACGGAGCCAAGCCTGAGGACGGGGCTGAAGGTCTGCTTGGGGTCCGAGGAGCCCAGCACCGTCCGGCTGTGGCACTTCAGCACCAGCCTCTCGTCCTGCCGCTGGAGCAGCACCAGCAGGTCCCCCAAGAGCAGCACCTGCAAGTCTGGGGGGGAGGGGGGGGACGACGGATGGGCAGCCTTCTCAGCATGCCTGCCCCACTCCAGCAAAGGGACCCCCGTCCTCTTCCTTTCCCAAGGAAAAGCGGCAGGCGGGTTTTTTTTTTTCAAAAGCCAGCCAGACCCTTCCTCCCCCCCAAAGAGACCCCTCCCCTTCGGCCCCTTCAGCCCCTACAGACCCACGGTCTTGTCCTTGCTGATGCGCCAGAGCAGGGGCCCTTCGTGGATCATCCGGCGGCCTCGCAGGTCCAGGTTCTGGGCAGGGCAGGCAGGAAGCGGTCAGCTGGGGCCACACAGGGACCCCCCTCCCTCCACAGGTGCTAGGCTTACTTTGAACTCCGCTGCGATGGGATTGCTGGTCCGCTCCAGCGAGGTGGCGTCCAAGCGCTTCTGATAGGACTCCAGGCGCTGCTGGTTCTCCGCCTGCTTGACCGCCTCGTTCACGTACCGGAGGGCCTCCCGGCACTGGTCCCGGGCCCGGCAGAGTTTTCGGTGGTCCGCAGTCTGTGCTGTGGGAGAGGAGGCAGAGGGGAGGGGTCAGCGGAGGGGAGGGGAAGGGGGCTGCAGTCTTGCGGGGGAGCGGACGCCCACCTGAGGAGTGCTTGATGAGGCTGTCCAGCAGCAGCGGGTACTTGGTCAGGCGCTGCATCTCGGAGATGATGAGGTCCTTCAGCTGCAGCCGGCGGCACTGCGGGTGGCTCTCGGCATCCTGGGGAGCAGCACAAAGCGGGATGGGTGGGTGCCCCCCCCCCCCGCCCGCATGAGTCCCAGGCAACCAGGCGATACGAGGGGGGGCACTTCACACGTGCTCTTCCAGCCGCCTCCATCGATTTCTCCCTTGAGCTCAACAACCACCCCCCCCGGCTCTTCCCCGCCCCCTGAGGGTCCCCCACCTGCATGAAGAGCTGAAAGCGCGTCTCCTTCCGCTTCTTGGTTCTGATCAGCTCCAGCGCCATGGACTGGCAGGCACAGAACTCCGCAGCCACTTGCTGGAATTCCTCAAGCGCAGCCCCATCGAACTAGGGAGGAGGAGGAGATGGGGGTCGCCCTGGGAGCAAGGTCCACTCCCACCCAGGCCCCAAGGGCCCCCCTCAGTGGCTCACCCGTGAAAGCATCAGGTCTCCGACCTCCTTCACCACCGGCCCCTCTTCTCGCAGCTTCTTCATGGATTCCGACAGGG
Organism: Pantherophis guttatus; assembly: GCF_059756535.1. NCBI lineage: Eukaryota > Metazoa > Chordata > Lepidosauria > Squamata > Colubridae > Pantherophis > Pantherophis guttatus. The sequence goes on from NC_142080.1 coordinate 338,176, forward strand.
AGTCTGGGGAGGAAGAGAAGGTGGGGCGGACTAAGAGGAGCCAAGCCCCTCCCCCCCCGAGGAAAGGCACCCCCACACAAACACACCTCTCTCCCCCACCTCAGCCCCACTCAGTGTTAACGCTGCTCTTTAATCCCCTTCTACTGAATTCGCCCCGGAGGAGAGCCCGGCAACACCCCAGGCCCAGCCCATTGTGAGCCCATCCCGTCATTTCGGTGCCCAAAGAGACCCAAAGTGGCATCCACCCCTTCTGGGACAGCAGGCGGCAGTCCACCCTGCCAGTCCAGAGAAAACCACCTCCAAACTTTCCCCGTGACTTTCTGTCTGCTCTGTTCGTTCCTCGTGTCCCCTGACAGCTGCATCCAGCGGGACCCCCGGAACCCAAGGGAGGGGGGGGGGCAGCCTTACTGTGGATCTCGATCAGCTCCGGAAGGTTGGGGAAGAGCAGAGCCAGCTCCTCCCGGGACAGATGCCCCTCCCTCCTCAAGCGCTGGTAGAAAACGAGGTCGAGCACTCGCAGCGTCCGCAGGTGGGAGGCCTCGGTCACAAAGAGCTCTGGGGGGGGGAAGCGATGTGGACCAGGTCAGATCTAGCTGGGCCCCAAGGGCCCTTTGGAAACTCAGCCAGCTCAGGGAGCGACTCAGGGCCCAGCTGACTTCTGTTCCTCCACCCAAGGGACAGGCCATCCCCAGGGTTTCTCTGAGGACACCCCCACCCCCCCAGGGACCTAGCTGCCCCCTCCCCCAGTTCCTCCTCCCTCACCATTGATGACCTCCTGGCGATCGATCTCCCGCTGAGGCAGCTGGGCAGCCACTTCCCGTCCCACCGTGTGCTGCCAGTTTTGGGAGTCCAGCTCCATTTCAAGGTCCGAGAACTGTCCGAGCTCGTCCTCCAGCAAGTGGGGCAGGAAGGCCTCTGAGCTGAAGCCCAGGCTGGGCGACTCGATGCTCCTGCCAGGACAGGAAGGGGTCAGACTGGGCCCCAAGAGGAAGAGGGCAGGTGCCCCAGACCCCAGACAGCAAATCTCTATCCACTCAGTCTAGGAGGAGAGGGGAAAAGGGAGGAAACCAAGCAAGGATCCCCCCACCCCCATGGAAAAAGGAGGATGGGGACTGGGCTGCCTGGGGTAGGGGTGTCTATCTACAGCTGCCGGATTTAAAAGTGAACCCCTGATCCCAGATGGGGAAATCTCTCCCGGCCCCTGGTCTTCTTCCCACTCACCTGCGCCCCATTTTGGGAGTGTATGGTGGGGTGGGGTTTTCCAGGGACCTGGAGACCGGGAGACATCACAGAATCAGCCCAGGTCAAGCATCCCTCCCACCCCCAACTCCGTCACCCCCTTCCTTCCCTTGTGCTCAGCAGGAAACACTCCTCCCTCCCCCATTCCCTTCGCCAATAGCCCCCACGCTCTGCCCTCCCTTCAGAGGGGCAACACCCGGCTGGCCTCCCCTGGGCTTGGACACTGGGAAGATGCCACGGGCATGCCACGAAGCCACTCCTCTGCAAAGAGGCGCCACGTTACCGGGTGGAGAGGCTGGAGGCAGAGGACGATGCCGACTGGTGGAGCCGAGCAGCTTCCGCGGCAGCATCCATGTCGACATCGCTGCGGGAACGGGGGACGTTCTCGGCCTTGCGCAGCCGTCTCAGCTCCTCCCGCCCCTTCAGGCTCTCCGACCGGCCCAACCGGACCTCAGCCCTGGAACTGGAGGAAAGGGGGGGAGGCTGAGGATTTGGCATCACCAGGCACCCACCCCACCCCGCTCCCCACCCACAACGCCACCGTTTCCCAGACCGGCAAATGGGCAAAGCAGCCAGGGAGACCCGGAGCTGGTGGTCATGAGAGAAAGAGGCTGGCCCAAAGGAGGAAGGACCATGGCCAAAGCTGGCCCAGCCCCTCACCTGTCCAAGTCCAGGAGGTCTTCGGGGAAGCTGCCCGTGGAAAGGCGCTGCAGGCCGGCCTCCTGGCCGTCGTGGTTCTGGCTGTTCTCAAAATGCTGGATGATGGTCCTCACGTTGCCGGGCTTAACTGTCAAAGAGGAAGCGATGAAGAATCCCCGCCACTGAGCCTGGCCCTCCAAAGAGCCTGGACTGGGAGGGGGCCGAGGAGCTGCTGCAGACCCCGGCAAAGGCTCCCCGAGTCCTGGGCTCTGCCCACTTCTCGGGAGGTGGATAGAGGGAGAAGCCCCGCCCTGGCCTTTCCTCTTCCCCCAGACCCGGCTGCCCGAGGGCCCCCAAGTGCCCTCGCGGCGAGGCAGCCAATGGCCTCCCTGGATTCCCACATCCGCAGCCATTGTAGAAGCCCAAATGGGGAAGGCGGAGGGAATGCCCGTTCCTGTCCAGAGGGAGGGGGGCCTGAATACAGGTCCTGGGAGCTATGATCGCCACCTTTGCGGGGGTGGGTGGGTGGGATCACACCCTCCCTGGTTGTGAAAGCAGCAGGAGGAAGGGGAGGGGGGCCAGCTGGGGGGGGAGAGGGGAGGGGTCGTGTTTACCTTCAACGGGGGACAGGGGGACATGAAATGCTGGAAAGGAAAACAGAAATGGGATGTCAAAACCAGGCTGATGGGGCTGATGGGAGGGGCCAAATGAAGAAGAGGGGGGAGGAGGCGGCAGCAGGATCCGCCCAGCCAGCCTGGGGGTCTGGGGTGGGGGGTGGGGTCTGGTAAGTGGGGAGGGGAGCCATTTGCAGGAAGCAGGAAGGCCCCAACCCGCCCCCTCCCCCGGGGGACTCACTGCTCTGAGAGGAGCTCTTGGGCTTGGCGATGTACTTCAGGATGGGGTTCCGCTTCTTGTCCTCCACTGTGGCCTCCTTCTCCTTCTTGCCGCTGCTGCTCTGTGGCCCCAAAAAAGGGACGAGGCGGGTCAGGGTGCCCCCAAGCCAAGGTTGGTTGGGGGAGGAGTACAGGGTCCCGCCCTTTCCGACTTCACCACCCACCTTCTTGGTCTTGGGGAAGAAAGGCAGCCACTTGTCTTTCTCCTGGGACTTCTCCACAACGCTGGCCGGGCGAGCCTCCCGAGGGCAGATCCCCATGTGGGTCATGTAGGTCTTCAGGGCAAAGCTCATGGGGGAACTGCAAGGAGACGGGAGGGGGCAGTCTGGCTGGAGCTCCCCCCCTCAGCACAGCCCTCTGAAACCTTTCCCTCCTCCCAGCTCCTGTGTCTCCGGTGGGAGCAACGTCTGTGTCCTCATGGAGCTCCCCGTGGTCCTGAAGAGGCCCTGGCCCAGGTTGGCTCTCGTTCAAGCCCTTCCAAGGAATGCCAAATGCGTTCCGGGAGGGAGCCCAGGATATTCACCAGAATAGAGACCAGATCCTTTTTTGAATAGGTCCCAAATAGTTACTGCAAGCTAGCAAGCTAATAATTTACCAGGGATAATCTTAATAAACTTTTCAGCAATCAATTACTTATCTTAAAGTTTTTAAGATGCTTTCCTGAAACTTACACGATATGAAGAACTGAACAGAAATTATACACTTAAAAAGAGGCCAGGATCACAAGAGGTCCTGAGTTCGGAGGAGACACTCACCTCCGATCTTCATATTTGGATCTAAAGTAGGAAAGAAACATTACGTCAGACCCCCCTTAAGCTGGTCTGGCATCCCGTTTTTTCCTTGCCCATTAAGTCTAGGACTGTGATGGCGAAGCTACGGCACGAGTGCCAGAAGTGGGCATGCGTGCCATCCCCAGCGGCCCTTCAGGTTTCCGGGGCGCGCATGCGTGCTGGCCAGCTGGTCTGTGTGTGTGCCGGAGCCCCAGAAACCCAAAGGCCAGCGCACCGGCCAGCTGCTCTCCAAGGTTCTGGGGCTCCGGCGCGCGTGAAAATCAGCTGGCTGGCACCGGAGACCAGAAGACCAGGCGGCCTTTGGGTTTCTAGGGCTCTGGCACGCGCACACACAGGCGTGTCGGTTTGGGTACTCAGTGCCGAAAAGGTTCGCCATCACTGGTCCAGGACAATGTTCCTCAAATTTGGCAGCTTTAAGATGTGAGAACTTGAATTCCTCAGACGGCATGAATTCTGGATGTTGAAGTTGCTGCGTTTGCCAAACGTTGCTCTAGATGACGAGTTCTGGGCTGAGCCCATCTGGCATCTGAGCGTGGCATTTCCAGAGGCAGTTCGAGGCAAACACTCTTCCAGAGAGGCCGACCCCAATCTCGGCCCCAACGGACCCTTCCCTCTCTTGCCTGCCCGTGGCACTCACAGGATATCTACCAGCTGCGCCATCTGCTTCTCGGCCACTTGGCGTTCCTTCTGGAGCTCCCCGTCCAACTCCAGCAGGTCATTCTCCCCATAGAGGCTCCCCAGACCCATCGTACGCTTTGTCCTGCAAGGGCAGAGAAGAGAGGGCCCACACAAAGGTTCTCCCTCCCTCTCGGAGACCAACCGAACATCACTAGGTGTCCTGAGCAAACTCCCATTTGCAGGGCCATCCAATCTGCTTTTCCCCGGGTTCGGCCTCGGCCCCCTTGGATGGGCCCACTGATTATTTCAGACCTGCCACAAGGGTGGTTGGTGCTGACCTGTAATCTTGGATCTGCTCCTGGATCTCAGGCATGACGGCCTCCTGAACCTCCAAGAAAGCACTTTGGGCATCCTCTCCATTCCGCAGGCGAGCGTCTGGAGGGCACAAGGAAGCAGAAGGTGGGTGGGCTGCTGAGGAAAAGCCCGAGGGGGCACAGAGGCAGCTCTGACCTCAGAGCAGAGCACCGAAGCTACCTTCTCCTGCCCTTTACTCAGCCACCCTTCAGCCCCCCAGAATCCCTGCCGAGGGACACCTTAGCCAGCCGGGGCTCCGTGCAGACTGTTCTGCCCCAGCTACGGACCCCAAAGAACGCAGCACACACAAAGTCCGTACAAACCTTAGTTGACTAATTAAGGACTACTAATGAGCTTTCTTAGTAGTTGTTCGAACACAAGTACAGTTTAAATTAGTCTTTTCTGAACAAGGGCTGTTAATTTAATTTCATTAACAGCCAACAAGAATCCAAAGAATAATAACTCAATTCTGAGGCACAGTATTTCAGATAACCGTAATCTTACTGTGGTTGGCAGAATGCCCAGAAGCAATTTGCAGGAAAACTGACAAGAGATAAACAAGAGCCGAATCAAACGTTTCTGGAATCAAGATGCGAAGGAATATGAACGAAGTTGTTTCCTGCAAATTGCATCAGTCGTCGTCCTTCCTTAAATAAGCTAGAGTGGCGGCCAATTAGCCCCAAGCCTTACTCTCGAGGAGACTTCCTCCTGAGGAGCCACTCCTGCCTTTTAACAGCTCTGCGCGCCCATGCATCAAGAAGAGGCTCCTCCTCCTCTTCTTCCTCTTCACTTATGGGAGCTTCTGGAGGTTCTGAAGGCCCTGGCTGAATCCCCACTTCTGGCACCACATCTTCTCCAGCCTCCTCATTGTCTGACTCGAGCACCAGCTGCATAGGCTGCTGGCGCAGCACCACACCAGCCTCCTTGCTGTCGGAATCAGCTACTAACTGCACAGGCCGCTGATGGGCCACAACATGGACTCACCAATTTCCGCCAACAGCTGATCGGAGACCTTGACTCTCAGGGGCTGCAGGAGGGGCAGAAAACACAAGGGTAACCACTCATGGGGACTTCTGCGTGTTCCACTGCACCGAGGGTGGCGTCTCCCTTTCCTAAGGCCGCCCCACCCACGCCCCACTGAGGAACCACACATAGGGCAGGTGTGAGCACAGCAGGAGTGCCAAAAGCAGAAGGATGTGGGGAAGGTGACTGGCCACACTCACTGCAGTTTTGTCCAAGAAAATGTGCCAAATGTCCTTGCCCAGCGCCCGGGCCTCCTTGGGGCTCATCTGCTGGTAAACGTCCACGCACAAATAGAGAAGCTGCAAGGAGAGAAGGACGGAAGCATCACAGCAGGTCCAGAAACGAGAGGAAGCTGATAAAGATGCATTAGGTGTGGAGGGGAAGGAAGCGAACTCAAAATGGGGCACTTCTCCAGCCCCAGGGAAGGAAAGGGATCCCCCGGGACGGTTACCAGGGGACTTGGGTCCGCTTGAGAGAAGATATAGCGCAGGAAAACTCCTAGGTGAGCCGGCCGTGTCTTCAGCTTCCCCAAATCTTGGAACAGAGAGTCGTTCTGCGATGGGGGGAAAGAGATGCTCAGCCAAGAGTACACAACCCCCCCCCCACCCGCTAGGCCTCCCTGCACCTCAAGGACCCTCTAGGGAGCGCCCCACTTTCGGAGGCATTTCTCAGCAAAAGCTGCAAAGAACAGCAGATTCCCCCTTGCTGGAGGACTTCAAATGGGGGCTGAAGGGTGTCCTTTTGGGAATGGCGTGAACTGACTTTAAGAGAAAGAGAAAGCACGCTACCTCGTTGTCCAAGTATCCTGGGTCGTAATCCTCTTCTGGGCCAATGATAGAAGTTCGGAGCATGTGATCCAAACACTGCAAAGAAAAAGGGATTAAAATCTACTCGGAAAAGAGACGGAGGTGCGGAGGAGGAGGAGGAGGAGGAGGAGGAGGAGGAGAAGAGCCACAAAACGTCTGCGCCATTGAACACCTCCATGTTCAGACATCAAGCAGAGGCAGGAAGCAGAAGGCACCGTCTGAGGTGGCTCAAGACCAGACTGCAAGAACTGCAAGCGAGGGCTGCTCTCCCCACCCACCCTCGGGGGGGGGGGAGTTTCTGCAGATCAGCCCTGCCTGCCCTCACCTGCTCTGTGGAGGGTGAGAAGGGGGTGTCGGAGCCTTGGCGTCGATGGTGCATGAAGAGCCGCGAGGCGGCAACGGGCGAGGTGTGAGGACTGTCTAGGCCAGGATCGGAAAGGACAGAGTTTCGGTTGAGGGAGATCTGTGCCAAGAGAAATCGGCATTCTCAGGTCAGCAAACACAGGCGCTTTCCCTGGCACCACGGGAAGGAGAAGCCCCTCCGTGCTTACTTCGCTCACGGAAGGAAAGCGCTCCGTGCCCGAGTCCAGGCCGCTGTCGCCATCCTGGGAGTCAACGGAGAGGCCGCCTGCACCGAGACAAAGACAAGCCACAGCTCAAGTGGACACGAGTGGCACACAGAGGAGGGGAAGGGGAACACCTTTAGGGGAACACCCGAAGGGCTCCCCGAGAACCAGCAGGCGGAAGCTCTAAGCCTCCCGAGGGCCCTTCCCACTCGGCCAGTCTACGATTCTCAAAAGGGGCAGCAGCAAAACTCACCGTCCGTCACCCGGGAGCCAAAGGAGCCGGAATCACTGGGCAGCCGGGGGCCATCCTGGGAGGCAGAGGGTGGGAGAGAGCCCCATTGGCGCTTCCATAGCCAGGCCCAAGGACTACCCCTCTTTCTTCCAAGTCCCTGCAGGCCTTCAGGGAGCCAGCCCAGTCAAGGAGCGCCCCCCCCTTCTCGGCCAGCTGCTCTGCCCCCTTCCCTGCTCACCACCAGCTCTCCCATCTCCTGCCGAATCTTGAGCTGCAACTGGCTGACTCTCCGCCGAGCCCCTTCGATCTGCTCCTCAAGCAAAGAAGCGGGATTCTGACTGTAGATCTCGTAACATCGCTGAGGAGAAAGCCGGGGGGGGAGGGGGGGGTGTCATAGGCTTATTTGGGAACAAAATGGGAGGCCTTCCAAAAGGCTCCTTTCCTTGGGAAACCACAGCAAGTCTTTCAGCAGCCTTACTACTCCCACTTGCTGCTACTCGGTCAGCAAAACCAAATGGACGGGGGGTGGGGGACAGGCAGAAGGACCCAGACTCTGCCCCTGCAGTGAACCCAACCCAAGCTTCTTCGGAAGAGCCTGGCACAGACCCACTGGCGTTTCGACCCACACCTGCAATTCGGCCTCTTCCTGCTGCAGCATCTTTCTGAGGATCTGCGTCGCATGTTTCTGGACTTCTGGGTCCTGAAGTTGGCAAGGCCAGAGAGAGTTGAGTGCCGGTCTCCAGTTCTGCCCCCACAGAACCGACTCGGCCCCCTCTGCACCTCGGTGGTACCTGGGGTGGCTTTGGCCCAGCGGTGACCCGGTGGGGAGGCGGTGGCAATGGTGGTGGCGGTGGCGGGGGCCAGGTGCATGTGATTTGCGGGGTGCCTGCCTGTTGCCAGTCGTGCTGCGATCCCAGGAAGCCCAGAGACGAAGGAGGGGAACCCAACAGGGTGAGAGCAACGTAAGCACCAGCTTGGGGAGCAGAGGGCGGGAAGAGAGAAGCAGAGAGAGGACAGGGAGACCTTCAGCCGCTTCAAACGTGGACGGTTCTTGGGGGACGGAGGATGCCTCCGGGGACCCATCTCCATCTCTGTGCCAAGCAGCCGCTGCAGCTCCAGGTTCCCCAGACCGCTGAAGGCCAGCCCTCCCGAGCCCTGCCCACTCACATCGGATGAGCTTCACCACTTCCAGGTGGGAGGTGTTGGTGACCACGGTACCATTCACCTGCCGGGGAAAGCGAGAAGAAGGTCAGGCTCAGAGAAGCCACCGGGGAGGTGGGGGGGTGAGATTGCAAGTTGGCCCACATTTATTTATAAAGAGACGGGGGCAGCAGAAGCCCAACAGTTGGGGCAGCCCTTGGAGACACCGCTCACCTTGACAATCCGATCGCCTTCCTGTACCCCGGCCTTCATCGCGGCTCCGCCTGGGGAGGCAACCACAGAGAGAGAAACCCATGGGGGGGGGAGGGTTGAGGTGGGGAGGGGATAGAAGGCACAAGAGAAAGGAGATGGGGAGTCCTGCGTAGGAAAGCCGGGGGTGGGAGGGAGAAGGCTGCTCAGGGGGGCCTTTAAGAGGCATTGGGAGCAGCCCCCATAACCTGCCCAGTTAAGAGGTGTGGAGCTGCCAGCTGCCTTCCGAGCCCAGCTCTGCCCAACCCCTCCCTGTCCTCCCACCCGTTCACGGTGACAGCTCAGTCGGGGCAGTGGGGCAGCAGGAGCCCACCCACCCACGGCCTCTCCTCACCTGGCCGGACGGATTGCACCAGCACAATGCGGTCCCCGCTGACGGTGAAGCCGAAACCATGTTCGTCTTTCTGGATGATGACGCAGCGCTGGACCAGCCCTGCCAAGGCAAGCCAGGCCCCTTTGGTCCGGACCCCTTTTCTCCCGGGAGGGACCCTCCCGACATCGGTGCTGCATCCGTAGTGAAAGGCCTCCACTCTAGCACGCACTCTCCCCCCTCCTCCTCCCCCCCATTTCCCCCCAGGAAAGACCCAGGGCTAAGCAAGGAAGCCTCCCTGGCAGGGCTGGGCGTGGACCGGGTCTTGCTGGAGCAGGGAACAAGGTGTCAGCCTCCCCAATGACACATGCTGCAGACTCCCACCCCCACTGCTCCCCCTGCCAGCTCAGCCCCCGGTGCAAACTCTGCTTTCTCAGCGCCCCCCCCCCGCCCCCCCACCCAAAAGGAGCAAAGGAGGCACCTGTGGTCTCGCCAGAGTCGGAGGGCTGGCGATGGTGGCTGGGCGAGCGCCGTTCTGGAGCTGAGTCACCCAAGGAAGACAGGGAGCCCAACCTGGATGGAGAGAGAAAAGGGAAGGCAAGGCTGCAGCCCATCACCCTGGCTGCACTGTGAGGGTCTCCCCTGACACCCCACTTCCTCCCCACAGGGCCCACTGGAGGCCAGGAGGAAACTGGAGCAGCAAATCTGAAGGCCTGGAATCTCAGACTGACCTGTCAGCAGGAATTTCAGGAGGGGGTCCTGGGGTTTGAGCTCTCTGCCCGAGCCTGGGGGCAAAGGTCAAATGGACCTCCTCCTCCTCCTCCAATGGGGAGGAGGGGCAGCTTGATCTTGTCCAAAGTTAGAAGCTCTGGACCTCAAGAAGCCATCTCCTCTTTGACCGGACTTGCAAGGGTGGAGGGGTGCTGGCTGGTTCCCCCCCCCAACCTTCTGTAGCTTTGCCCCCTCCGTCTCCCTCCTGGGCAGAGCAGAACCTAATCCTGGGGAGCCAAGGAAAGCCTGGGAAAAGGCTGCAGCATGCCAGCAGTGGGGCCAAGGAGCCACAGGCGAGACGCTCAGGGGGCAAACCCAGGCCAGCCCAGGCAGAGCCCACTGGGGAAGAGAGGCACTTGGAGGGCCAAGGCAGGCAGGGCGAGGAGCGTCTGATCTTACCAGGCGGCAATGGGGCTGACGGAGGAGGGCACAACACAAAGCGGCAACGTGCAGGAAGACAAACAAGAATGGAGAGTTAATGCCCGCAGCCGAGTGGGCAGGAGCTGTGGGCCCTTGTGCCCTAGGCAGAGTCTCTCCGTGGGGCGCCAACGCCATGGGACTGACCCCCAATCTCACCCTCCTCTTTGTCTTCGTTCCTGTAGGGGTGTCCCAGCTTGGCAACTGTGAGGTCTGTGGCCTAGAGGCTTTCTATCTAAGGCCACCAGTTTTCTTAGGCGTTTAAATCAATGCATTTCAGGCCTCTGACTAGACTTGGCTTCTGCCTGCTGTATTTTTATTAAACGTTATTAAGCCACTTAGACTTGTTCCTACTCCGGCGTGGAGATCCGTGGGAGAACTCTTCTGCAGCCCCTCCCCTCCCGAGGACTTTAAAGTCCATTTTGCAGTCCCCATGTGCCCGGCCCTTCAAAGACCAGCCAAACCCATCCCTTCCACTGGGCATTAAAAGAGGCCGCTGGTCCAATCTACTTTTTAGCTGGGCTTCTACTATAACTCTGGATTTATTTCTATTTCTGCAGCCGCCTGCGTGCCTCCCTCTGTGACCCCTGTGGAGCCAGTAAATCCAATAAAGAAAGCAGACTCCAGATTTGTCCTCCTGACTTCCTTTTATTTCAAAATTTGCCGCCTGAAATTTGCTGAAAGCAAACAAGCCGCCTGACTGGCCTCCTTGGCCAGCTGTTTGCAAAAAGGCAAAGGCCACTTGGAGGACTTCTCCCATTCACCTGAAGGGACTGGGAAAGGCGGTAGGGATCTCCTCTGCAGGCCAAAGTCCTACACTCAGCTCTACCTGACCTCCTGCAGCCCGTTCAGGAGCAACTCAGCTATGAGGGTTGGGGGCCCCCACCAGTGGCCACACCCCACCCCCACCTCCACAACCCATCCTTCAAGCAGCATGTGAGGCTTCGAGCTTCGAGTATCGGAAGCTGCTTCTTGCCTGCAGCTCTGGAGACATTTATTCCCCACCCACTGAGCACCCACCAAGCAATGCCAACTCTTGTAAAATAAAAGGAGCCGAAATGAAAAGACGAGAAAAGGGAAACCCTCGTTTGGCCCGTTCTGGCATCCAGGACTCGACCCCCAGCAGCATGTGGGGCGCAGGCACAGGCGCTTGCTATGAGCATCAGACCCCTGCGCTGACCTGCGCCATGGTGGGGGGTCGCTGCCCGCTAGGGACCCCATAGGTGAAAAGCCACGCCCCAGAGCAGGGATGACGGAGGAGACTTGAGGCTGCCAAGAGCGCAGGAGGTGGACCATCAACCGGACTCCACCAACTCCCCACGGGCGACCTCCCCCTCCCCCAAGCCTCCTTTGCCCTGCCCAGGAAGGCAGCGCCCCCAGATTGCCCTGCCCCTGGGGTTATTTACCCTGGGTGGGTAAAATGAGGACCCCGATTGTTGGGGGCAATATGCTATTTAGTATACTGTCTTTGGAGTAAGCCGCCCAGAGTCTTCGGAGAGTGGGCGGCATAGAAATATGAATAATAAAATAAAATAAATATTCCTATCGATGAATAGATGCCCAACGGCAGGATGGATGGCAAAGCAATGAAAAAAGGGCAACAAGGAGATGCCATATTCTTAGCCGCTCCAGAAATAATGGACCCACAGCTACTGATCTGAGCAACTGACCCACGTGGGGCTAGCTGGCTGAGACCAACCAGGGTCCAGAGCGCCCTCGCACCAGCCTTGACACCGGTGGTCTCTCCAAGCCCCCCAGAGATCTGTTGGTGGCCGTTTGGTGCCCCCGCCTCAGTTCTCTGCAAGGGCTCTGGAATTGTATTCAGTTATGCCAATGACCTGGGGAAGGGGAGACTGGCATCTGCTTCCAGGGCTGGCCAAGGGGGCTGGAAACAGACAGCAGCCAAAGGGGAGGAGCAGAACGGCTGACCCACATGCTTGCAGCCGAGTCGTCTTTTGGGAGACGCAACAAGGAGAAGTGACTGTTTGGGGCAGCCCCCCTTCGGCTCAGGAACCCCAGCAACAAGGGGGGTGTCTTACCTGGGCAAGCGAGGGTGCCTTTTACTGGCGCGTCTGGCGTAAAGAGGAGAAAAACAGAAAGAGAAGGGGGACAGCGGCCGAGGCAGCATGGAAGGAGAAAGAGAAGAGGAGACAGGCGGGCGTGAAAAACAGGGGCACAGGGCAGCCCTGGGCTGAGAGACTCTCTTGCCCAAATCGCTTTTCTTTGACGGACGGAGCTGCCTTCCACAGAACCCACGGACACCCCCACCCACCCCCATTTCCCTCCATCTGCAAACAGGACCAGCGAGGCCAAAGGGTTTCTGCGCTCGTACAGAATGCTTCCTGCTCTCGGCTCCTTAAAAAACAAACCCAGAGCACGCAGACCCCCGTTGGGCCGCCCACTGCCAGCCTTGCCACTCTCCTGCTCGAAACCCAAGCCGAACTAAAAATAGCCCTTGGCCACTGCACAGCGAAGCGTTTCTGGGGACAAAAAACAGACCTTCGCTCAAATGAAGGGAAGACCCAGTAGATCCCCGGGTTGCTCACCAGGCCCGATTCATGGCTAGTGCCAGAGGCAGCTCCAGGGGGACCCCAAAGAATGGCAGCCCCAACCACCCGGGCACCCCAGACATGAGCCAAAGCCCCAGGTGCACCGTCCCGCTTCCCTTAGCCCACCAAGTCTAACGAGAGGAAAGCAAGCCGGAAACAGAAACAGGGTGGGAGGCGGCTTTAAATACCTTCAGTTCATGAGGACTAGAAGCATTTCTGCCTCCAGATAAAAAGAAGCAGAACTGGGAGGAGGGGCCATGCTGAATCCCCCCGAGAAAGTTTTTTTTTTTTTTAAAAAGAAAATTCAACTGGCACATGCTACAAAGAAGCTGCTTCTTAAACGCCCAGCAATTCAGACCCCACTTCTGAGGAGCAAAGAGGACTCTGAATTTTCCTGATCTTGCATAGCCATAAAATAAAACACCCCGGGAGTCTTCTAAGCCTTCTGCTCCCACCCCTCCAGGGGCAGAAAACCACCAAGAGCCAATGGATGCAAAGAGGGGCCCGACTTCCAAGAGTGGGGACATCTTCCAATCTGACCCCTGTACAGCGAAGGGGGTTCGTGCAGAAAGGGGAGGGAGACCCTCAAAGCAGCCTCTCCCCCCTTGCACACGATCCCCTCACAAGAGGGGCAACTGCAAAGCAGCAACACTGCCCCGTCCACAGACAGTGGGGGGGGGGGGGCGGGTAGTGCAGCTCAGCCCCAGCGCTCCGCTGCAGCAAGCAGATTTCTGCAAAGACGGAAAGTCGGCCAACAACCACAATTACAGGTAGAGAGGGGTAATTACATCTCCCTCCATGGGATCAGCATCCTTTCCCCCCCCCTCCCCATCCCACTAGTGTTGTGTCTTGGAAGGGGGGGGTTGCATTTTCAGAAATCCTGTCTCTGTCCAATGGGAAAGTGACACTCAGCAGTCTCAAGCAATGGGGGTGTTCAGAACTAGCCTGGGGGAGACCTCCAGCACACTCCTGGGACACGCACACACACACACTGGGCTTGCAGCATGGTGCAGGGGCCGATGGCAAGGCGGGGGTGTTGCACAAGCAGGAAGTGTCCTGCCTCTTCCATCTTCCATCCTGGAGGTGTTATGTCTTTGGGGCTATGAACAGATTTAAACACACACACGTCTGTGGGAGGGTGCAGGGTCCTAGGAGGAACTGAAGGACTTTCTCAGGTCATCCCTGGTGTCAACACACCTTGGGAATCACACAGGCACACAGAGCCACCATGATGGCTTCCTTAGCATTGGCCTGTAGGATCCCTCACCGCTGGCTGAGCTCACACATCCTGCCAAGCGAAACAAGCACTAACCACACGATGGCCTCATTCGGGGGAGAGCCAGTCTGGAAACTCGATCCCCAGGACGTGTCCTCAATGCCTCCCCACCAACAGCTGCCTGGGAATTGTGGGGGCTGAAGTCCGGCACATCTGGAAGGAGGCTGGCTCGGGGAAGGAGAACTCGGGCAGGGTGAGTCCCAAGCTCCTGCAGACACGACAACATGGAAGGCCGCAGGGAAGGCCGTTCAGGTTCTTGGCCCCTGGGGGGGAGCTGATCCCAGAGGATGAGAGTCCTCCCATCCAGAAGGGATTTCCTGGGCTGCAAACACCCTCCGGCCTCTCCAATTTCTGGAATTGTGGCTCTTTTGTCACAAAAGCTGTTTCAGCCGACCTTCCACCAGTTGAAGAACAAAATGACAAAAACTCCAGATTTCCAAGACGTACATGCTGGAGGCTCCAAACTTTGCCCTCCTGGTGACATGCCACATTTAGGGGCCGATTCTGGGTCTGCTTCCCCCCCCACCCCAAATGTCAGTCCTGGAGACTTGTAGGGGCCTCTCTGCCAAGTCTGCAGCTCAGCTCAGCAGCCACGTTTTTCCAGCTATTGAACGTTGTGTGAACTGAACGAGAGAGGAATGCCAACTCCAGAGGCAGCAGCTTGCTAGCCATGGTTGATTTTGCAAAAGCTAAGCAGAGTCGGAAAGCCAGGAAGCTCTCGGATGAGAGACCACCACGAGATCAAAATTCTGCAGAAGCTTTACTTGCTGCCACAATTTACGAGGATGGTGCTTTTTAACATAACAAAACATGGGACTCCCTTTTGACACAGACTAGAAGGGTGGAGGACCAATATTGAAATAAAAATTAATAAATTTATGGCCTCCCAGAGGATTCAGCATGTTGCAGTGCTCACTGACGGCAAGTCTGTTTTTTTTTAAATTACTCACAACCGGCCACACAGCATTTTGCCTGAAAACCTTCCTGCCCACTCAGCTGCGGAGAAGGGATCACCACGTTAGGTTAGATGTGGGGCAACGTCACTTCAGGAGGGCCAGGCTACAGGCTTGGCACTGTTGGAGGAAGGCAAAGCCAGGGAGCCACGCAATGGCTACAGGCCACGCAGGGACTCCCCCCCTCTGAAGGACCGAGTCCCACCTCCTGCTAAGCAGCCTCTTCTTCACAGGGCTGTGCTGAGCAAGCCACTATTTTATGTTTACGTGAGATGCTGAGCCACAAACCTCAAGGTTAAAGCAGCTCCTCCCACCGGGTCAGAGCCAAGGAGGTCAGCGTTGGTCCTGTACCTCTGCCCGCAGGGAGCTCCCCCACATCCGCAGTCCACCCTGGAATATTTCTGCACCCAGCAGGCCCTGGGCACCAGCTACACTTGTTTGTTGGCCCTGACTGTGGGCCACCAGGACACAGCCTGAGCCACCCATGGGGGGGGGGGGGCATCCTAGCACCCGAGAACCAAAGGGGCGGGGGGAGACAGATGCCAAGGCAGAGACCAAGGCACGGGGGCCACCTTTCTGCCCATCCACGTCCAGTCCAGGGAGAAGACAGGAGGAAGCCCAGCTGAAGCCCCCCAGCCCCCCACCACCACAGCGCCCGGCATACCTGTCCAGGGCAGGGGGGCGCATGTTCATGGTTTGCAGTCAAGTCCAGCACCCCGAGGCGGAGGCCCTGCTTCTTCGGCTGGCGAGGAGGAGGAGGAAGAGGAGGAGGAAGGTGCGTTGCAGGCACCAGCTGCAGAAGGAGTCACTTCCCCATCCCGGGTGGGGGGCATCCAGGCAGCCCCCCCCCCACCGTCGCGGTGCCCAGGCCGCCTTTGCTTCCTTTGCTTCCTTTTGCAGGAGGGTCCTCGGCAGATCTGACGCCTACATTGAACGGGCTGGAGGGGGCCCTTCTTTTCCCCCCCCCCGGCTCAGAAAGGCTGCCGGGGGGGCCAGCAGATCCCCGTCAGGATCTTAAAGGCCGAGCAGATCAAAACAGCGGATGATCCACTTTTACCAGCCGGGCATCTGTCGGCCGAGGCAGGAAGGCAGGCAGGCGGGCGGGCGGAGGGGCGAAGGGGCGCGAAGCCAGCCAGGAAAACCGCTCCGGGGCTTCCCGTCTTCCGCTCGGCCGCCCAGGAGGAGAAAGTCCGGGCGGGGATCCGCCTCCGCTGCCCGGCGCTGCTCGGGGGGCTCCGGGGGCTCCTCCTGCGGGGGGAGGGGAGACGGGGGTCAGCGCGGCCTGCAGCGGGGGGGCGATGGGGGCCGGGGGAGGGGGGAGGGGCGTCGCCTCCCGGGAAGACCCCCCCCGCTTCCCCTCCCCCTCCCCCTTGCAGAGGGTCCCGGGTGGGTCGCTGCATCCGCCCCCCGCCCGCCCTGGGGGGCTGCACGGCTCCGGCGAGGCCTGCTGCGGCGCAAAGCCCCGGGCTCGCCCAGCCCGCCGCCCCGCCTTGCCTTGCCTGCCAACGCCGCCGCCGGCCCTGCGGAAGGGGCAGCGGGAGCCGCGCGTCTCTGCCCGGCCGACCGCCGCCGCCTCCCTCCCTCCGCCCGGCCGCTCCTTCGCTCGGCGGCGGCTGCTGCTCCGGTCGCCTTCCTCCTCCTCCTCCTCCTCCTCCGGCTAATCCCCGCCCTCCTTCCTGCGGGAGGCTTCCCTCTGCAGCAGGTGGGAGGGGGCTCCCCCGCCGCCCCCCCTCTCCCGGCGCTGCTGCAGAGGCGGAAGGCGACCCCCCCCCGCATCCCCGGAGCTACGACCGGCGCCCTCCCTGCACTCCCCCCCCCGCGCCCTCGCCTCCTTCCCCGGCTGGCAGTAGCCCCCCCCCCAGCCCCCTTCCCTAGAGGAGCAGTGGCAGTTTCAACCCAGGCGCCCCCTCCCTCCGACCGCCGCCCTGGGCTTTCCTGGTGGTCTCCCATCCCAAGAGGGGCCGCTGTCGTTCTCCCTCACTTTCCTGGGCCGAGGGGGCTGCGACTGAGCTACCCCTGGGGAGTGGGGGGGTGTTGCTCCTTCCGGAGGGTCCCCGTCAAAGCGAGGGGCGCCCCCTCGGCCCTTCTGTCCCAAGCAACCTCCTCCGAACCCCAGATCAAGCCAGCCTCTCAGGGAGGGGGAAAAGGCTGGTGTGGGCCCTCTGAGCACGTGCAGAGGGCCTTTCCTGCCTTTCCCCACCGTTTCCAGGCTTGGCTCCTGGCTTCCCTACCACCAAGACCTTCCCCACAGTTTCAGTAAAGCAGCCCAGGCCGGAACCAGGGGCCCCTAACACCCCAGCCCCTCTGTGTCCCTGGGGCGTCTCCCCCTTGTGCCCCGGCCGAGGGTCAGCGAAAGGCTCAGGGCGGCCTCCAAGAGCTGGCTCCTTCAGGAAAGCTCAAGCGAGGCAGCACCTGGCACCGCAGGGGCAGTCGTGGCCGGAGGGCCGGCCTCCCAGCCCTGCACCCAGGTGGCCCCGGGGGGCCCTGCAGGCAAAGTTGGGTCCTCTGAGGCCGGTGGGCAGAAGGGGTGGAAGGAGGCCCTTTGAGGCAGGGCCTACAGTCTTGGGGTGGGCGGAGGCTGGATTACAACACCCATCAGCCCCAGCCACTGCTCCCCAACAGGCTGACCTGGAGAATGCCTGCCTGCAGACCAGGCTGGAAAACCAGGGAGGGGCTGGTGCCAGGAGAGGCCATCCAGGCAGGAAGTGCTCCTCACGATGGGCTGGAGGCACTTTCAGGAAAAAGGGGGTCTTTTCCTCGCCTTTTAAATTGGTGGCTGGGGGGGGGAATATTTTCTCTCTTTTAATTGCTATAATGGGACTGGCAGGTCTCCTCCTGTGATACGCGGCTGGCTGAGGAAGGGGCATCGGAATATGTTTGTTTCAATGCGGTATATAAATCCAAAATAAAAATCCAAATGCTGAAGAAAAGGGGGGATCCAGGCTGTCCCCCCAAATCTCCCTCCTCCTCCTCCTCCTCGGATTTCATTCATTCATTCATTAACATGATTTTTTTAAATAAGTTTTTTATTTATTTTTCATTAAAAACAAAAACAATCCATCTCTCCTTTAACAGTGTGTCGTCTGGGTACAAATATTCACCCTTCCACAAATTATATACATTAAACAATTAAGCCTTGTGAAACTCTTCATTTCCTTCATATCTTCTAGTACAAATACAATAATAACATTAAGCATAGTTATTCTCATCATAATCAATTATCAATTGCCATTTTATTCTTATCTCTGTTTTAATATATTTTCTATTCTTATTGTCCTTCCTTCATTTCCTTCTTTCTCCTCTAACCATTGGTAAAATATTTCCCATATCACATAATAATCCGTTTGTTCTTTCTTTTTCATTGCTAATGTTAGTCTATTCATTTCTGCACATTCTAATATTTTCCTAGTCACCTTCTCTTCAGTAGGAATCTCTTCATTTTTCCAATATTGTATATTAACATGATTTTTCAGTACCCGAAGTTCATAACTGCGGCCGATGCTCTTTATTTATTAACACAACTTTAAACACAGCAGAAATAGAAAACGGCCGATGTGGGGCATCTTGGACCATCCAGGTTGTTTCCACGTTACTAATCATGTTCTAGACTATCCTGCCAGTTTGTAGCAAAAGGTCCTTAAAGCGTTCACATCAAAAGTATTCAGCAAGAAAAAAAAATTTAAAAACCATCATGAACACACAGGATTTTTCTGCACATCTGGCTTATATTGCGCCTTCTTTGTTGCTCCCCCTCAAATGATTCTGCTTTGGTGTCACAGATAAAGTGACTGATGCCTGACTCAGGAGTCTGTTTCTCTGCCCTGCATGACCGGGAGGCGGTGGAGGACTGGACGGAAGGTAAGGACGGAGCTGCCCCTGGCTGCCCACACGCCCTCTGGAGCAGGAGCAGCTTCCTTGCAATAAAGCCAGCCGGGCACCAGGGGCTGCTGCTGCTTTTCCCTGGCCCGGGATCACCAGGACCTGCACAGAAAGCCACGGGGTGCTCTCCCTGCGCAGCGTCCAGCACTTCCGTTCCCCCAACGGAGGGGGACTCGTCCACATCTAAATAGCCTTCTTGCACTTGGTTAAGAAAAGCCCATTTTCATTCTCGATGCTACGAACCGGTTTTCCGCCGGGCCGGGCCTCCTCAGAGGGACTAGCTACATGGAGAGCCTCCTTCTGAGGCTCCCCAACCTCCCTGGGGCAGTCACAGGGCCATGTGCCACCGGTGGGAGCCCAGGGAAGGGTCTTCTGTGCTCCCCATCTGGAGCACTCGTGCCCAGCAGTTGGGGGTCCATTTGGGGATCTTTGGCTCTGGAGCAGGGCTCTTTCTTCCAGGGGCCCTGCAACCCGGCCTCAGTGGTGGCTGGAAAGGGGGTCTGGGCCCCCACCTGCCAGAATAAGGGGTGAAGCCTGGATGGGGAGGGGCCCTCGCAGGCAGAGTTGCCGAAGGAAGAAGCTTGTCTTTGGACCTTCAACCATAGCAGGAACTGAAGAGGCAGGAAGGTGGGGTGGTCCGGGGGCCCGAAGAGCAAAGAAAGGAGGGTGTAAAGGTGCACAAGGCCGGAGTCGGACATAACAACTAGAAAGTGACACCCACCCCAGCAAAGCTCCCCCTCCCTTCACTTCCGAGCGAGGGGCAGCCAGATCCCGAAGGACACTCCCTTGTTATCACTCCGGAGGGAGCGAAGGCAGCCAGAGAGACGGCAAAAACTTTCCTTGCCTCAGAACAATCATTCTTACCTGGGTACAAAGTTAATTCATTAATAATAAACTAAGCTTGTTTACTCAGAGGTGAGTTCGGCTGGTGCCCACGCTGGAGCAGAGCCAAGGCTGCCCGAGAGGCCGAAATCCTTAAGCTGCTGAGCAGCCTCCGTGATAAGCCTTTACGGAGAACCAGCAAGTACAAATAACACCAAAGGCCCCTCTTTACAGAACTGCAGGAAGGGCCCGTGGGGATCGCTCTTGGTGGGACCCCTCAGGGTGGGAGATTTGGCCTCAGGGCTGGTGGGGCTAGGACCCTCCTCCTTTTGCAAGGCCCAGGCAGCTTTCAGACCTTCAGAACGCATTACCATGCTAATTCCCGTTAATTGGCCGTGCTGAAATATACCGTAATTACAATGGCCTCAAATTGCCTTGTTCCACCGCCCTCCTGAGATGCTTCATGATATTTAAATTAGGACTCATTCTGCCTAGAATTAACCAGCTGGCTCAGGAGTACCAGAGAGGATGGCCCCCCAGACACAGAGCACACACACACACACACACACACACACACACGGTGGAACCGGCCGCTCTCTCGTCCCCTGAATGTCCCATCTCCCAGCTGCCCATGGGAGAGATGAGGGCTAAAGTAGAGCAGGCTGACTGGGCTGGATTCGGCTTGCACACCCGGCCAGGAATGGCCGGGTCGGTCCCCAAGCTGCTCTTCCTGAAGCCCCCTCCCTAGGGCAGGTCTTCACCCTCGCACCCTTACCTGGCACCAATCAGGACCCTGGGAGAGACGGGGCTCCCTCGAGGACCTTCCCACAATGCATCTTGCAAACTAGGATACAGCCTGGTGTGAGAGCAAATAGAAGGGACCCAAGTGCCACTTTGACCCGTTTGAGCATCTGGTTTGGCCTGGGGAAGACGCAGCCTCAGGGAAGCAGCTCCAGTAAAATAACCCCTTCCCCAAATTGCCCGAGACCCTTTCTTCCAAGCTGGGCTGCCCAGGAGGCTGCCTAGCTCATACCTCTGCTCCTCTGCAGCTGCCTCTTCTCACTAAAGCTTTTAATCCAGAAATTCTTCCCATTTCTGTTTTCCCATCCCAGTTTTCCTTGACCCCCCTAGTCACTTTCCCTTCCCACTTTAAGGCACTTTGGCCCATTGAGGGTTGCGATGCGTACAAGAGAGAACATGAGATAATTAAACCACATGTGGAAGATGAAAGGCGCGTGATAACAGCCCGAACCAGAATCAGTTGCTAAATTACAGATTGTCATTCCAAACCAAGAAGATGCAAAGATAAGGTTTTAAACCCTTGAAATATAAAACATGAAATAATGAGAACGGAAGCATGGAACAATGCAACGCTGCAGAAGGAGGTGTGAGGAAAAGGTTGGTTTATAGGAGAAAGAATGCAGAGTCCCTGTTAAAGGCCAGGTCGCAATGGTTTTGGAGGCTGGAAAAACGGTTTTGTTTCAAACGTGTTTGCTCTGCGGAAGCATTGGTCATACCCCAAAGGTGCCCAACCTTATCTGCCTGGTCTGTGTGTAACTCAGTTTGGGATCCGAGGGCAGCTGACTCCTGGGGGGAGAGGGAGGACTCAGAGGTGTGGAATCCAAGGAGAGCGCTGTGGCAATATGTGGAAAACGTTCAAAAACTTCCAAGTTGAGATCCCGCTGCCAATAATTCCCAGACAGCAGAGGGAGGAAGCTTCACTGTGGGTGGCTGACCCTCCAGAGAGGCTCATCATAATGTTGGCTTCATGCAGCAACAGAGCAGGATCCCCGGGAAAGCAGCAAAGATACCCAGGGAGCTCTGGGTTGACTCCGATGCCTCAGCGCCCTGAATATTCCCTCTCCAAGGAGCAGAATGGGTGCTCAGGCCTCAGCAATGCAAGAGGGTTGCTGCAGGGCACTAGCCTTGGACCCTGGGCCCATCCAGAGCCCCACAGAGCGGAGCCAACAGAACCTGCCGTTTTGGTGAAGGGGCAAAAGTTTTGGGTTTGGCTCTGCTCCCCTCTCGGTTGAAAAGAAAGGCATTTGGGATGAAGAGCAAGCATGGGAATCAAAGAAGACGTGCAAAGAAGAGAGAAGGACAGTGTTCCCCACGCAAGGAAGACTGTTCTGGAAGACTGTTCCCCATCATTACGGGGTTCCTGGGCCCAGGACAGCCACTTGAACTTGGCCACTGCTGAGTCCTGCCCACTTATCTGGCTGCTTAGAGGCAGGGAGCAGAGAAGGCAAGAAGGACCCCCACTGTCCTGGGGGGGCTTCAGCGCAGCCCACCTCCACATACAAAGCGAAAGGGAGTTAATCTGAAATCTTCTTAGCCCACCCCCTGCGTGAAGAAGGTCTGGGGGAAAAGGCCTTGATACAAGAGAAATGCTGGATCAGAGGTTTTCTTGCTGGGGGGTCACTTGACGGAGAAGGAAAAGAAGAAATTAGCCTAGATATTGGGCAGGGGGCCCGGACCTGCTCTTAAAGCAGGGGAGATTCACCTCCAGCTGACTTAAAACGCTCACCACCCCAGAGACAGGATCTGATTTCCTTTCCACAGAGGGTTTTAAAAGCCAGATTGTGCACAAATTAATAGAGAGAGGTAAATTCTGCCTCCCTTCAGGAGAAAAAGTTTGCCCGGCCAGGAAAGGACGGCTCTCCCACCTGCCCACCCTGATTGTTTGCGGCCTGGTCCTCTCCGTCAAAGGATGCCCCAACAGGCTGGAGGTGTGCCTGACGTCAACCGTGGGCATAACAAACTCGGAAAGGGCCGCTGGCACAAAAGAATCACATACGCTGTGGAGATCTGTTCAGATGGATCCAGCTAGCTTCCTTCCTGCTTCACACTTTCCCCGGCCTCCGATTTGGGGCACCGGCAGGTTCCAACAGGTGGTTTCCGCATGCATAAGTACAGGTTTGCCTTGCAAGCAGAATTCCAGTTGAGCCGGCCTGGCTGGCATGCAGGAAGAGCTTGGAATCGGCTTGCAGCCTCTCACTCGCTCTGCCAAATCCCCCCACAATCTGCTTAGCCCCACTGAGCCGAGCGGGAAGGTCAGGGGCTGCTTGTCCAAAACCTCTTAGGTTGGTTTCATCAAGCTGGTTATGGGACACACAATGCCGGCTCTGCAGCCAAGGGGAGGGGGACTGACAAAAGCTGGCAGGGACCCTCCCTCCCACCCACTCCTTCCATGTAGCTTCTTAGCTTTCCAAGCTGTCCTGAGCTGACCTGATTAAGAAGAACATACTAATTAACCAACAGTGATGGCCAGCCAGGGGTTCCAGTCACACTCCCCACCAGAAATTTCCTCAGGCCATAGAGACTGGCTGGTGGGGGGAGGCAGAGGCGGCAGCAGAGGGATACCAGAAGCGCAGGTGGTTTGAGGAAGGGGCATCTCACTAAGGGGCCCATCTCTTGGCCAAGCTCAGAGAGAAGCCGTTGCCTCTGCTGATAACGGAAGCCTCCCGTGGGAAAACCTCCAGACGGAGTAGAGGCAGCTGGATTGGGGCCTTTCAAAGGATGCCGTTGGGACCTTTCTCCCCCAATGACCGAAGACGTTTGCCGCCATCTGCCCAGTCCCCCTTCAGGCTCCGGTTCCATTCAGAAGCGGCATCCCAGGATCAGCAACCAGGCAAAGAGAATTTGCTCGGAGAAGCCGTCTCCCGATCCAGGGAAGGGTGGAACCCCAACACACGTCTCTGTACACACTCACTGCCCCAGACTGGCAGGCGGAGGAAATTTGGCTGATTGAAGATGTGGCAAGGAGAGTTTCCAGGAAGTGCCGCATCCTGCTTGAGAGGGAGGCAGCCCCAAACTCTCACCAAAAGGTGGCTTGGAGGAAAGGGGGAGCTGGCACAGTGAACAAAATCTTGCTGGGTTTTTTCCCGCCCTGGGTTGGGCGTTCCCAGGGCGTGCCACCTGTTTTCCATGCTTCAGCAGCAGTGGAAGTGGACAGCTACCCATTGTGGCACACAGCCCCCAAGCAATAAACCCAGCCCGGCACCATGTTTCCCGGAGGCAGAGGTAACAGACACTGGGCCAGGATCTGGGGTCCAGTCCTATCTGGGCGTTGCTCCCAGTTGCTTTTCAAGCTCTGCTGGAGGGGAAGAAGGGGGCACTTCACCCTGGCCTTGGCAATCTGAGCTTCCGAGATGCCAGCGAGCCTGCGCAGTAGGGAGGCCTGGGCTCCCTTGGTTTCCCACATGCAGCGCCCAAGGAGGGGTTTCAGCTGCTACTTTGAAAGCATCTGCAGCCCCAGAGGCCGCTGGGAGGAACAGGAGGAACTGGCTGCTTTGAAGCATTTGAGGAGGAGCTGAGCCGGAGGCGCTTTCCATTGCCTAAGACAGGGATCCTATGAAAGGCTCCGAGTTCGTGTTCTTGGCCTACTTGGCTGCAGCCTGCAGGGGAGGAGGCTGAGCTCCTGATGGGAACCTCCACAGACGCCATTTAGGAGACTGGATTGATGGACCCAGGATGAGCCTAGGAATTTGATCTCAGGGTTTTTATTTTTTCTAAGTGTACGAAGTTGGTTGGCCTGCGAGTGGGAATGTGACTTTGCGACACGCAGCTGGGTTTGAAGTGTCTTGCAGCACGGCTGCAAAACTTTGGGCATCACCAGGATGGGAACCAGGAGAGAGGGAGAAAAGGAACCAGGGTGCCGAAAACAGGTGGGGAGGCCTGGAGAAATCCGAGCACCCAGTTCTCCCTGCTGAAGTAAAGACGGGTTTAAAGCCGAAGCGGCGTGTTTCCCCAGCTGTCCTCCGGGCATCCATGAAGCTGCCCTCGGTTTGCGCCCCTCTTCGCCCAGCTGGCACAACCTGCCCGGGAGCCTCGTGTGACTCCTTGGGCGACAGGCTCCCTGTAGGCAATTACGCTACAAGCGTTCTGAAAGGAAGCCGTTCCCTGCCCTTCTGCCAGAGGGAGGGAGGGAGGGAGAGCGTGTGAATCACAGCCAACCCAGGTGGAGTTTTCTCATCCATCCAGAAGCCCACACACCTCACTTCACGTGGCAGAGCGGTGGCACCCATGCCCAGCCTGCAGCCACTGCCCTAGCTGGCCTTTGACAGGGACACGCAGAGCTCTGGACGGAGCAAGGGCCGAAGCTGTGGGCAGGACAGAGCGGCAGGGCAACTGGCCGAGGCGCCTTGCGCAGCTTCCTTCCTCCAGGCAAGAGGGAGCTGTGGAAGGGAAAGTTGCTTGAGCTGCTGGGAAGGGACCCGAGATGATCAGTGCAACTGAGACCGAGTAATCTCCCAGGTCAAAGGTGCCTTCTCACCAGAGCTGGCTCCCCAGCTGTAAAACCCTGGCCAAGGAAGCCACGGGCCTCGAACAAACATCCAGTTGCCTTAACTTTCTCCTTGCAGCTCCAGGAAGCGGGTGGAAACTTTCCCCAGGCATCAGGCTGAGGAAAGAGTGCTTGGCCCGAGGATCTGGGATCCCGCTGGGCCTGGCAAGGACCTCCAGTGGGGTTGAGTGTCCACCTTTGCAGCAGAGCAGCCTGCCACTCGTCCTCCAGGCCCCATGGGCCGTGTGCGGGCCCCCACCTTGCGTGAATGAGAGTCTCACGCAAACACACCACCACGCAGGGGGACCCG
The DNA here is from genome assembly GCF_059756535.1 of Pantherophis guttatus. Classification (NCBI taxonomy): domain Eukaryota; kingdom Metazoa; phylum Chordata; class Lepidosauria; order Squamata; family Colubridae; genus Pantherophis; species Pantherophis guttatus. The sequence goes on from NC_142080.1 coordinate 363,318, forward strand.
GTTGCCTGCGCTTCCATCCGCCTGGCAGGCCTCCCCCCCTCCAACACAGACGCCAATTCCAACATCCACCACAGCCTCCCCAAAAGCAAAAGACGGAAGGAATCCCAGCAGACTTACTTAAAAGGTTTATTTAACTTTTTTTTTTAAAATTTGAGGTAAAATATCTCATATCAACTTCCATAACAAAATACAGAGCTATCAGATACCCCTGGAAAAAATATGTATATTATACATATATTTCTATAACATTACATCATATATATAATATATATGCAAAGTTTTTTTTTTTGAAGACTGTATAGAAAGTGGAACGTCTAAAGGCACTGCACAAAAGCATGAGGACTACTTACATTTTTTTTTTAGACACAATTTTAATCCTGCTTTACATGGACAAATACCTCAAGCTATGAGCTGCTGCCCCGCTGTGTTTAGTTCTTCAGTCAGGGCCATCTCATGGAAAAATATTTTCTTTTTTTTAAAGGAGTGATCAGTAAATACTTTGCCACTTTTAACACTCTAAAGTTGAATTTTTTTTCCTAAGAAAATAACCTAACGGGATGCCCCTTGAACCACAGTCCGGACCTCCCTCCGTCAGTCCACCCGCATCCCTAAGGCGCAAAAGAAAAGGAGACAGAGCAAAGCAGGGGTAGAAGAGAAGCCCCCCACCCCACCCCCCTCGAGGTAAATTCTTCCCATCCGAGGGGAACCCCCCACACCGTCTCCCCCCCTCCCCAATGGGGAGCCAAGGGGCCTGCCGCATCAGGGGCCCTCTGGGTTTTTAGCCCCTGGCCCCCAACTCTGGCTTCCCTGCTGCTTGAGACCCCACCCCACCCCTGAAAATACCCTTGCCAAGAGCACATGGTCAGCCTTTTAACAGCCAGAAGCAGCAGCCCCCTGCCCTGCTCATCCCAAAGCCCTCCCTACCATGTCCTGGGGAGGGAGGGAGGGAGGGAGGGAGGGGGGCCACGGCAAAAACCCACCTAAGATTTTCTATGGCTACAACACATCACAACCATTTCCCAAAAGTATGAACGCTTCCTTGATTAGCGGCAGATGGGACGCCCCCCCTCCCCCCCGGCGCTGGAGCAGCGGATTCAGTTTTTTGGCACAAGGAGCTGTTTGGCCTGGCAGGCCCGGGTGCCCCTCAACGCAGCTCTGAGGTCTGACCTCAGGCCTGCCTGGGGCTGGGGAAGGAGGCACGACCCAGGTGCTGGTAAGCTCTCCACAGCCCCCTCCTGCCCCCAGCCCCCTGGAGCCCCCAGAGCTGAGCCCTTGTATCCCTGAACAGGCAGGGCAGCCCCCCCACCCCCAAAGCCCGGAGGCAGAGATTGCAACGGGCACAAGGTGGCGAGGGTGCTGGCTTCCCATCCCCAGCCCTCCCTCTCCCCAAAGAACACCAGCGGCCCCCACCCCATGACCCCCCCCCACCCCTTCTGGCACTTGGGTTCAATAGAAGGAAAGAGTGCACGTCCCAGGCAAAGGAGGCCTTTCACGTTTCAGTTCCTGAGTTTTGGGCCCCATGGCCAGCCCCCTTCCTATGGGGGGGGAAGAGGACCTCAGGGGGCCCCTCCCCTCCCCTCCCCCCACAAAGCAGAAAGGCTCTAAGGCTTGGACATGCAAGGGGTGGCTGAAGCAAGGGGGAAGAGCTTTCGACCGGACACCAGACCCATCGCCAGTCTGCACGACCCCCCCCGTGTCCCCCCCACAAAGCCTCCTCAAACAAGTCACCCAATGGCTTTCTTCGCATGCTACAAATACGAACCCCACAGAAGCCCCCAATGAACAGAAGAGTCAGTGTCCAAAGGGGCAGCCCCATTTAGAGCCTCCCCCCCCATCTCCACAGAATCCTTAAGCCACTCTGGCGAGGGGGGCCCACTGAGACTGCTTGCCGCAAAGCCCCCCCCCCCCAACCAGGAAAGAGCCTGGCGTGACTGAGGCCACCAACCCCCCTTCCATCTACTCCCCCCCTCAGCAGCCCCCCCCCGTTAAGAGAAGCCCCCCCACCCCACCGAGGGCCTCTCCCGCAAAGGGACCACAGTAAGGCAGTCACAAAAGGGCAGAGCCGCCCTGGGCTGCCTCCCCCTCAGAGCCCACCAATCTCCGTCTAGGACCCCCTCCTCAAAGGCCGGAACTGAGAAAAGGAAGGGAGGGCTAAAGGAGGGGCTGCGTTAAAGGCATCTGGTTCTCCGTTTGACTTCCCATCCACATCATCCCTGAAGGTTCAAGAGCAGAAATTGCCATGGCTTCTTCTACAGTTAAAAAAGGTTACTTTAAAGATGAACCCCCCCCACTACGCCCCCAATATTTCTGAAAGTCGCTCTGCAGGCCGCCAAGCCAGCACACCACCAGCCCGAGCCCTCCTGCAGGCTGTCGGCTTCATCTCGCCTGCCAAAATGTCCACTTCCAGAATTGAAAGACAGTGCAATGTTCCAGCCCCCCCCAAATCCCCCCTCCCAACACACCATCCTCCACAAATGTGAGACACTGCCTGGCTCTGACTGGGAAGGGAGACCACCCAGAAAGCAACAAGAGAGATTCAGAGGAGCCCCCACGACTATCAAGCCCCCCCCAAGAAACGAGAGCGGGTCCATTGGAGGCGCTGCTGCAGCATTGGCCACGCAGAAATGGCTGAGGAGGGGGCTTTGCAAGCCAAGGAGTCCCCCTCCCTCGGGACATGAACAACTGCATTTCACCTGCAATGCACACGCGTGCACACGCATACACACACACAAAGCAACCCCACCCCCCACCCCGCAAGTTTAGTGAAGCCCTCCTCGCCCTCCTCCTGCCCCCCCAGCCAGGAAAACCTTGCTACATTACACCTTGGAGCCGCCCCATGTCTCCCTCCCTGTCCTAAGTATCCACCGCAGCCTTGGGGGCCAGCAGGATGTGGGGCGTGTCCAGGCTGCCGGCCCAGGAGGGCTTCCTGCTGGGGGTCTCCTCGGGGGCTTCCGCCAGCCGGTCCCCGTTCCAGCGACGCTTCAGGCGCAGTTTGGGTGGCATGGCGGCGTCCTCCCTCTTCTCCAGGGCCCCCAGCTCCCACCCGGGCTCCTGCGGGGGGGGCTTCTCAGCAGCCCCTTCCTCCTGCTTGAGCTTCTTGGCCAGGCTGGGCACCACGGAAATGCCAGGCCACGCCGGGGCGGCCGGGTGCAGGAAGAGCCTCTTCTCCTGCAGCAGCTCCGGGCGTCGGGGTGGGGGGGCCGAGCCCTCGCTCTCCTTCTGCCCCACCAGGACCCTCTCTGGGGAGTCAGTGCCGCCGGGCTCCTCATCCAAAGGCCTCTCCAGCTTGATCTGGGGGGGCGACGGAGGTGGCCCGCTGCCTCCCTCGCTCTCGTGGCGCTCCCGGTGTTTGCGCCCGGCAGGCGGGGGCTGCAGCTTGATGGGGAAGGGGGGCTGCTCCTCGTGGGGCGGGTGGCAGGTCAGGGGTGGGATGATCAGGCCCGGGTAGCGCGGGAAGGTCCGAGGGCTGAGGTGGTAGTTGAAAACGGAGCAGGCCTGGGAGTGCAAGTAGTGCTTCATCTCCTCGGGGCTGAAGGAGAAGCAGCTGCTGCCACCGGGCGCAAAAGGGCTCATGGCCGAGGAGGGGCTGTAGGAGAAGAGGGTGGGGGTCAGCGACAGGGCGGGGGAGAGGGGCACGTTGAGCACCCCCCCACGGGGAGGGAGGGGTGACCCGGCGAAGGGGCTGTGGGCGTCTGGGTAGAGGCCGGCCCGGCCGAAGATGGGCAACACCAGGTCCGACTTGCGCTTCGGGTGGGTGACGGTGCCTGGTGCCGCTGCTGTGTTGCGGGAGGCCAAGAGGTCGACCCTGCGGTGCCAATCCGGTGACACCCCATCCAGCTCCAGCGCCGGAGACGCTTTCTCATCTGCGCTGCCATTGCTGAGCGCCTCCTGGCCCGGCGGCCCCAGGGCTCTGCCCGAGAAGCAGCCCGGCTGGGAGTCCTCGCTGGGTGACTGGCCCTCCAGGGAGAAGTGGAAGCGGGACGAAGCCGTGGGCACCGGAGGGGCGCTCTGTGGCACGGCGCCTGGGAGGGAAGAGAAGAGGAGTGAGAGGAGGGTCTCCGGATCACAAACCCACAGGAAGTCGGACTGGGCTCTCTTGATTTGGGGTGCCCCAGAAGCAGCTTCTGGGGGTCAGGGAGTTCTGGCAATTAAATGATTGAGATCCAGGCCTAGTAAGGCAGCCCCCACCCTCCCATGAACCCTGCCCAGATGCCCAAGAGAAGGTCTGCCCAGCCCCTCTCTCTGCTGCCATCTGGGGAGAGATCTTTCTCAAAGGCTCAGGTTTGGTCCCCTTCCAGGGACCCCCTTCCCATCTCTAAGAACGCAGCTGCAGCCAAGGCCTGTCTTTAGAAAGTCCTCCCCTCCCTGCACCCCCGGATGGCAGAGTTGGACAGTCCAACTTGGGGGCTGAGGATACCACGTTCCCAGTCAGGGTGACCCATTCCTGGTCCCCTCTGCAATGCCCGGCCTTTGCATGGCCAGAGGCTCTGCGCAGGCTCCCTGTCAGAAGAAGGCAGAGAAGATCCTTCTGCCCTCCCAGGGGAGGGGGGGGAGAGAGGCACAAATGGCCTTGCAGCTCTCCCCCCCCCCGCAGACTCAGCCTTGGCCCTCTCCCTCCCTCCCTCCCGAGCAGGGTGGGGCCTCCACCTCCCCAGGCAAGAGGAAAGAAAACAGGCTGTAATCACGGAGCAGCTTCCAGCCACTCTGCTCACTGCCAGCCTCAGGGAGCGCAGGGCGTGGCCGAGAGGAATCAGGGTGAGCAACTGCCCGGACTTGTTCCTGCACTTGTCCAGGCCACGGGGGTGCAGCCCTGCTCCTCTCTTGGGGCCTGGCTTTCGGCTGAGGATCACGTGGCCGGACTCTCCTGGCAAGGAGCACAATCCCCCCCTCAAAACAAAGAGCTCCTAATCCAAAGAACAAGGGGGCAACCATGCCATTAGGCAGAAAGAAACAAAGACGAAGAGGGAAAAGTCGGAGGTGGGAAGACCGGGGCCTCCTCCCCGCTGAAAGGACAGCCAAGCCGCACAGCCCAGAGCTGTGGACGAGGAGGGAGGCCTTGCTCCAGGGCACCTGTCCCGAAAGCGCAGAGCCTCCCTGGGGGCAAAGGGCCCTCCTCCGTGGGCGGCCCGAGGGATGGATGCCTCCGTGCACCAGGAAGGAGCTCTCGGCCTGGCCACATCGGCAGAAGGGAAACAATAACCTTTTGCAAGGGGCCCCTTCAGGAAAGCCACAGCTCTGGAGGTCCACTTGGGGCAGAAAGCTGCTGGGCTCGCCCTCTTCCCAGCCACACCCAGCACTGCCCAAAACGTCAGTCAAGGAGACCAGAGCTCCTCTGCCAGGCCCGGGGCGGCTACCGGTTCCCACATAGGGAAGGGCGTCACTCTCCTAGCTGCTATTTTTTCCAAGCCCAGAAAAAGCAGCAATCCCAGGTTGGCAGCTGCTGGGTCCAACCGAACACCAAGCGTGTAAATACAACCAGAGGAAAAAAGGGCCTGCAGTGGAACTCATTTCTGGAGAAGGGCTTGAGAAGCAGGAGAGGCCCCCACGATGGCAGCAGGCAGGTCTGGCCGCCCCAGGAAACAAGGCCCTGCCAATCGGAGCACTCGGGAAAGGGGGAAAGCCAAAGGCAGAAAAGAGCCGCTCTTCGGCTGGGGAAAAAAACCACGTCGCCGGGTGCCCAGCCAGAAAGTTTAGGGGTGGTGGTGAACCGAGAGCAGCTGCCCTCCACCCGATTCCCAGATGCTAAAGGAGCAGCTGAAATCTGGCAACTGTCTGGGCCTTCAGACTGGTCAACTGGAAAGGCCTGGTTCTCCGAAGTTCCTTTGGGCCAGGCACTCGCCCTCAGCCCAGCCTACTCTGCAGGGAGAGCGTGACAGTGTTGCCAGCCAGGGTCACTCACAAACGGAATGAATGAAAATATTCCTCTGGCCAACCTGCCAGGCCTCCTCCCCCAATCCCCACCCGGCAAAACCGGCCCCCGCTGACTGCTCACCAGTGGGGCGGATGTTAAGGAAGGGGTAACTGGGCATCACGAGTTTGTTGAAGTTGAACTTGTAGGTGAACCTCTTGCCTTTCGTCTTGTGCAGAATCCGCTTGTTGTAGTAGTACCTGCCGAGGGAGGAAAGCCACCCGTCAGTCTCCTTGGGAGGCGTCCGAGTAGCAGAGGACAGACCCAGGCCGGCAGCCCTTCTGTCTGGCCAATACGGCCTTTACCCCATCCCGAGAGAGAGAGAGGGAGGGAGGGGCAGAGGGAGAGAGAGAGAGAGAGAGAGTGGGTGGGAAGGGGAGAGAAAGAGAGGGAGAGAGGAGGGAAAGATGAGCTCTGCAAATTAGAGAGTTCCCCTCCGTTATGCAAATGCAGGCCGTGCCTCCTTGCAAGGGACAGAGGGCAGAAGGCTGGCTAGGGTACTCAGCCAAGTCTCAGCTTCCTGTGAAAAAAAGCCAAGGACGTGCCACCCGGGCCACGAGCGCTCACAGCTTGGCACTGGCTCAAGTCCGTTGCTCTGCCAACACAGAGGGTGGGGCACGGGGAAGATCTGAAGAAGGCAGCCAAGGGACGCCAGCAACTTTCCGGAGTGGAAAGTTCAGACCCTGGGATTTTTTTTCACACAGGTGGCTCCTTGGCAACACAGGACACCCCCCCCCAGGAAATCTATCCCCAATCAGGATCTTTGGGGCAGGCAGGCCCTCCAAAACCATGGGGAGCTTGCAGGGATATGGGTGCCACACTTGTGGTATGCCAGGGAGGGTGAATCAATGAGCTTCAGTTCTGATGAATGCAGATGGACTTTTCCAGCAAGCCTCAGCAACTCTTGATAAAGGAACCCAGCGCCCAAAGACAACAAGGGGCAGGTCTGCTCCAGAACCATCTTTCCCGGCTGTTTCCCGTTAAAGACTGCTGGCATTCCCCATGTCAGGGATCACCGGAAAAACTCCAGATCCATCTACATCCCAAAGGTTTGCTTTCAAGGGCCTCGTGTCAACATCCCTCCTTCTCTACCGGCACCAGGCTCACCTGAGAGCCCGGCTCAGCTTGTCGTAGTTCATCTGGGGCTTGCATTTCCTCCGGCCCCACAACCGGGCCACCTCGTCTGGGTCCTTGATGACAAACTCCCCGTATTCACCCTGCTGCCAGGCGATCACATGCCGGAACTCCTCCTTCTGCAACAGCTCTAGGATGAAGTGCCAGAGCTGGATCTGGCGGGAGCCTGGGCTGGATTCGGTCTTGTACGCCCAGTCAGGGAAATGATAGCCTGGCAGGCCAAAAAGCAAAACCGGGGGTCAGAAAGAAGTGGTAACCTCTGCCCCTTGCCGAGCTGAGTGGTGGTGATGCGGCCGCTGTGGCTGAGAAACCATGGAACTAGAAGCCACCTGCGGTTCCAGAGAAGGTGGGCACAGCCGCTGCCACGCTCTCCGGGCACCCCTTCCCAGCCCCAGAGCAGGGATTGGCAGCCCCACCAGGAAAGGTTTTGGCAGCCCAGGCCAAGGCCGGTAGGAAAGGGTCTGCGGAGGGAGCCCACCCCCCAGGAAAGAAGGGGACAAACAAGACCCTGTCTCCTGGTCCTCCAGCCAAGGCCTTGCCATCTTTGCCACAGGCCAGGGAAGCCGGAGCCCCAAAACCAGCCTGCCCAGCAGCCGCCTCACCTCCTCCTCCTTCTGGCTTCTCCACAATGGGACAGCCTGCCTTCATGTCTCTGGCTCCTGCTAGGGTGGCCGGAGGCAAGGGGGAAAAAAGGAAGGAAAACCAGGGTTAGCTCTAGGTGCTCTAGGTTATTTCCCAGCACACACAACCCATCCTCCCCGCCCCCAGGCAGCTCCCGCAAAGCGCCATCCAGGCTTTCGCTGCTTTTATCAGGACGGCCATCGCACCCCACCCCATGCGGCTGCCGATTGTAAACACGGCATTGAACAGCAACACCAGAACGGCTCCCGGGGCTGACACACCTGCGGAGGGAGGGAGGGAGGGTCTCCTCGCCTGCCGCTCCGATCGGGGAATGGGGGGGGGATCAGCCGGTTTGCTGGGGAAAGGACGCCCCCCCTCCCCCCATTCTGCGCCCTTGTCTCGAAGTCCGGGGCTTCCCTTCTGCCCAGGGGCCTCTTCGGGGAGGAACCGCCCGCCCGCGCCGCCCCCCGCCCAGTTCCCACCGCTGCGACCCGCCGGCTGTCGGGGGAAGCTTCCCGTCCGAGAGGCTCCCCGCCGGCTTCCTTCCCTCCGCCACGCCCGTGTTTGGAGAGTGAAGCCAGTCCGGGGCCGGCTCTTCTGGCCGATCAGGGGCCGCCAAGGGACCGTCCTGCCTCCTCCGCCCGCGGCCCTCTCGGCAGGGGAGCCCCGGATCGCGCGGTCTGGGCGCCCGAAGACCCCGCACGGGCCGACGCCCCCCCGCTGGCCGGCCGAGCAGAGGAGCAGGGGCGGCGGATCCCCTCCCGCCCTCCCGCCCTCCGCTGCCCGGGACGCGGAGGGAGGGGGAGGGCCCGGGAGGGGAGGATGGGGCCCGGAGGACCCGCCGCCGCCCGGTGCCTGGCGGGGAAGGCCCGACCCTCCGCCGCGCTCGCCCGGGCTCACCTGGCCGCCGGCCGGCCGGCTGGGGCTCCGTCGGCGGGTGGGTGCGGCCTGCCGCTTCTGCTGCTGCCTCCCGTCGCTCCGCCGCCGCCGCTCCTCGCCCACCTCCAGCGCCAGCCACCGGAAACGGAAACGCCTCGTCGACGGGCCGCCCGCCCACACGCCCTGACTCACCGCGCGCCACTTCCGGGAGAGGCGACGGGCGGGCGAACGCGCGCGTCACTTCCGACCCGCCAGGGCGGGCCGCTCTTACTCCTCCTCTCTATCATCGTCAGGTTCTTCTCCCCCTCCTAGTTCTGCCCCTCCGGAGGGGAAAAGGGACTTTCAGCCCGGTCCTCGCACTTACGACCGCCTCCCCCGCATCCGCCGCCCCCCCCGCCCGGCGCTGCCCCCGTTGAAGCAGAAAACGAAAGTTCCCTCCGGCTGGGGAAATCAAAGGGGCAGAAGCGCTGAAGCCCCATCCCTCCTGCTGCTGCTGCCGCCGCCCCCCCCCCTTGCGTGGCCCTGGAGCCCCCGAGGGAGCGCAGGGGAGCCTGGCCGGAGCCGAGGAGGAGGGCTCCCCTTGGGCTGGGTGGGTCCCCAGGAGGGCATCCCTGGAAGGCGGCGGGAGAAGCCCCCCTCCTCTTGCGAGGCAGCAGCACCGCACTGCGGAGAAGCGGCCGAACGGCAGCTGGGAGGGAAGGCTTGCAAAGGAGCAGCCGCGGGGAAGGCGCCCCAGACGGGGCTCTGTGCTCGGGACCCTTCCCCTCCTGTCCTGCGTGAGGTCCCCCGTTGCGCCTCTTCATTGCCCGGCTCCTCTAGGCACCTTCCCAAGACCAGACAGTTTGCCATGAATTCGGTCCTCTGGTGAGTTCTTGAGGGAAGCCCCGTCTGGGTAGCCTGCTAGAAAACTCCCCCATCCGTCACACACACACATTTTCCCACTTTATAAGAGTGTTTATAGCTTCCCGCCTGCTTATATAACTGATCACATTATGGTAACGTCTGTGGTGCTGGACTGCTCTGCCAGCAGGTCAGGGATTTCCAGGAATGGTTCAGTTACCATTTCCCTGGCAGCCAGCAGTGGACTTCAGTGCTGCTTCTGTTGCATTTCAAAGTAGGGCATGACCTCACAACCAAGGTGGAACCCAGCCGTCCACCTTGCCTTGAGATTCCAACAGCCACAGCTCAGCTGGCATCAGGATGCAGAACTGGTTCTCTCTTAATCGGCATCTCCGCAGGTAAGGCCAAATTGGGCAGGAAAGCCCCAAAGGTTCCCAGGGTGGGTCTTTCACAGCCATGTCTGTTTGGCCTTGGGAGCAGGGCAACCCCGGAGATCAGCGTGGCCTCCTTTGACCATCCCCTGAGAGCCTCCTTAACTGGAAGGAGAGCTACCTCACACTGGCAGTGTTCATGTCTGGGCACCGGTGGGCTTAATTTCCTGGCAGCTGATTTTTCTTTTGTTTTTCTAGATCCATCTACGAGAAGAACAGACCGTAAGTAACTGCCTCTCTGGAACTCAAAGGAAACCTTGCCTTCGTAAAGCTGGGCAAATGAGGGAGATGTTGATGCTGGAAGGAGAAACCAGGCTTGGGATACCTTAGATATTCCCAAATCCTTGGCTGCCGTGGATCCATGGATAACTTTTTGTGTTACAAACACACTTTGCTCGGTATTTGCAGGCTTTCCGAGGATGATAAAAGGGAAACCCAGAACGAAGCTGAAAGGGACTCCGTTGTAGGGGAAGGCGAGTGAAGACTCAGAGAAGAGATTGAAGCTCCAGGAGATCTTTGGGGGCTCTGGAGAGATACCTGCGTTTTGAACCAGGGCAGAAGCTTGGGGGGGGGGGGAAGAGAGAGACAGCCTCCACTAACATGTTCTGTGCCCTTCCTATCCTGCTTCCCAGGTTGTCTTCTTCAGCTGCAGCCCCAACCAGGTCCAGCTGCTGCATATGGTAAGCCCCACAATGGTGACCTTCAGCCAAGGTGCCCAAGCAGCTGCCATTGCTAACTCTACCTCCCCTCTCATCAGCAGGTGATCCCGAAGGCAAGGCTCAGGCTGACCCCTTGGTTCCTGACCCGTCAGCCCCCAAGGACATTTCCCCAGAGCCTGCCCTTCCGGCTCCTGTGCCTCCAGAGGAGATCATGGCCCTGATTCAGGAGCTACAAGCTGCGCATGAGTTCCAGTCTTCTCACTTCCAAGAGCGTAGGTTGGGTGTCTGAGCTAAAAAGGCCCAGATTGTACCCCCTCTGCAGGCATCACCTCTCATGGGGCTCTCTCCTTCCAGGCAGGCAGGATCTTCGCAGCTGCCACGATTGCCTGAAGTCCATGAAGATCCTCAGGGAGCACCTCCAAGCTGTGAAGACCAGGCTATGGCACGTAGAGACCATGCTGGGCATTCAAGTCCCACCTCAGGAGCTGGACCCGGAGGAGGAGCAGGAGGAGCCGAGCGCCCAGGAGAGCCCCTGCGACCGGGACCTCCCTCCTACCCCCCCCTTTGTCTAACGGGGATGCCTGAGAGGCGAGGAAAGCAGACAGAGGGGCTGGTGGGCCTTCTGGAAGCAGGAGGGCAGCATAAATAGAGATCTGCAGTCTCTAACCACACAAATCCTGGGTGTTTTTTTTTGAGTGCTGCTCCCCAAAATTTCTGCTCTGCTGCTTCCCCTATGGCGAGGGGGAGGGGAGGGTTGCATTCCTTTGATAAAGGCCCAGTGAATAATACTGCAGAGACAATCCCAAATTGGGGAGGGGGGGAAATCGATCAGGCAACCTGTAGCTAAAAAGGACTGTTTATTCTGTTGTCCTGTGAAATGCGTTTTCTCCAGTTCTCTGTAATAAAGAATAGAGTAGAGTAGAGTAGAATAGAGTAGAATAGAAGTTTTTATTGGCCAGGTGTGATTGGACACACAAGGAATTTGTCTTGGTGCATGTGCTCTCAATGTACATAAAAGAAAGGATAGCAGAATTGATCCAGAAACCGAAACATTTCAGAATAAAATGGGAAAATTCACAGGGAGATTCTGACACTGCACACTCCATCCACAGCCAGCAGTAAAAAAAAAAAAAAAAAAAGCAGGATTTAGACCCTCAATGTTAATGCCAACTGGGGAATTCCGGGGATGGAAGTCCACCCCCGATGCAGCCCAGCCGCTGTCATCCTGCCGTCCAGGCCAGCTTGGCACCCAGGAGGAAGACCGACAAAGGCTCTGCGAATGGGGTGCGCGAACCGGGCAGTTGGAGGAGGCTCTATGACGCTCCGCACTTTCGTAGCTCTGGAGAGCGCCGCCGCCTGCTGAGGACTGCAAATCCCAGGATGCACCGCGGGCGGTCGCTCCGCCCAGCCGGGAAGCGGCTCGGAAGCGCCGAGGCGGGCCAGGTGAGCGCGGCGTCCCTCGGGGGCTGGCGGGCGCCGGTTGCAGCACGCGAGGCTGCTCGGGGGGGGGGAGGGGAGGCGAGGCGGCTGAGCCCTTCCCCAACCTGCGCCCCTTGCAGGCACCATGAGGCTGACGCGGCTGCTGGCCATGGCGGAGAAGCTGACGGCCCCCTGGGCTCCCGAGCTCGGCCGGGCGGGGAAGGCGCCCCGGAGGAAGAAGCCCGCGCTGGCGCCCATCCCGGAGGAGGACTGGCAGGTCTTCCGGGGGGACACGGTGAGTTGGCAGCCCGACGTCTGAAGGCAGGCGCCCCCCCGCCCCGCCCGCCCCGCCGCCAGGAGCCCCAGACCAAACCCGCCGCCCACCTCTCTCTCTCTCCCCCCCCCCCGCAGGTGCAGATCCTGAGCGGGCGCGAGGCCGGCAAGCAAGGCCAGGTCATCCAGGTGGACAAGGAGCGGCAGTCGGTGCTGCTGGACCGCCTCAACATGGTAAGGGGTGGGAGGCTCGGCCTCTACGGGAAGCCCTTCCTTGCGGGGCAAAAGGTTCCCCCAGCCCCTGGGCTTTCCTGGGACGAGGGCTGCAGGTTCCGCTATGCTTCCCTCCCCCCCACCAGGGCTACTACTACGCGGACACCGTGGCCGGCAGGGCCATGTTTGCCCGGGAGAAGCCGCTGTCCTTGAAGGAGGTGGGCCTGGTGGACCCCACTGACAGGTAAGGCAGGATTGCCCTCCCCCTCCCCCCCTTTGGGGGCCATAAAACGTTTGAGTGTCTGGGGGATGCAGTTGTGGGGTGACTTTTGTCCTCTCCCTCCCTGGGTCCCTCTCCAGGGAAGTGGTGCCCTTCCCCCCACAACAGTGCTGGGTTTCAAATTTTTTTACTACTGGTTCTGTGGGTGTGGCTTGCTGGGCGTGGCAGGGGAAGGATACTGTAAAATCTCCATTCCCACCCCACTCCAGGGGAAGGTTACTGCAAAATCCCCATTTCCTCCCTATCAGCTGGGACTTGGGAGGCAGAGAATAGATGGTGGGGGAGCAGTCAGAATTTTTACTACCAATTCTCCGAACTACTCAAAATTTCTGCTACCGGTTCTCCAGAACTCGTCAGGCCTGCTGAAACCCACCTCTGCCCCACAACAAAATCAAATCATTCCTGTCGGAAAATGAGTTGCCCTTAGGCGGCCAGAGGGGCATTTGCCAGGATGGCTGCTTTTAAAAAACCCTCAAGATTCCTATTGTTTTTCCTTTTTTTCAAACTCTTGGTGAGGGACTGAATATTGGCCTTCTGTATTTTTTGTATTCGGAGGGTGGCGTTTGTGAAACAGTTGGCATTTTGTTTCTTATAAGAAATGTTGGTCCTAGTTCTAAAGACAGACCGTGATAATTCCAATTACTTTCACTTTGGGCCTCTTATGGATGCTCCCCGTTGTGTCCACTTTGCGTGACCTCAGGCTGCCCACTGAAGTGGCCTGGCGCTACACAGAACAGGGCGAGCGTGTGCGGGTCTCCATCCGGACAGGCCGGATCATCCCCAAACCTGTCGAGCAGAGGGAGGACGGCATCGTCCCAGAGCTGTGGGTCGGTAAGAAGCTTCCCTGCTGAGCAAGGAAGGGAGGAGGATGAGCCAGTGGTCACCTTCGACAACGTCTGCTAGGCCCTGCCCTGGGGCCGGCTGGTATGAGTACTGGAATCTTGAACTGGCTTGATAAAGATTTTTCTCTCCCGCCCTGTTCCTTGCCAATTCAGATGGCCCAAAGGACACCTCCACCAAGGACGCCCTGGAGAAGACGTACACCCCGTCCTTGAAGACCTTTCAAGAGGAAATTATGGAGCGGATGGGAATCGTAGAGACACGGCGGCACAGGAAGACTTATTGGTATTGAGGCTTCTGCTCCTCCCTCCTTCCCTGGGGAAGGAGACACAGCAGGAGTCAAAGAAGCTCTGCATTCACACAAGCGTTCACGGGCCCTCTTTTATCAAAAACCAACAATAAATATCCCTTAATAGAAAAACAAGTGTACTGTCATTACAAATGCACAACAGACGGGAGAGACACAAACATTATGGCCTGCTCCCTCATCCTCCTCCAAAAGGTCCATGGGCTTGCTCGGCTGGGGTGTAACGGGACACTCCGGGGGATGATAAGGCCAAGTCCTTTTGCTGCTTCTGCATCAGACACCGAAAAGGCCCATCTAGGGCAGGAGCCTCCTCAGTCTCCTGCGGCCAGGCCCCAGAGGTCGGAGGGCGGCACCTTCTTGGCAGCCACCAGCACCAGGTTCCTGGCGGAGAGCGCTGGGTTGAAGAGAGGGACGAGCTCGCAGGGGAAACCTGGGGGGGAGGCAAGAGAAAGGGAGTGGCCTTGGAGCAGCCTTGTCAAAGGGGGTCAGGAGCAAGGAGCCCTGGCACAGCTCCCCCCAGACCCTCAAAAGCAAGCGGTGGAATCAGAAAAGACGGAACCACCAGCAGCAGCCCTGGCTTGGGGGTCTGCACCATGCCCTCTCTGCTCCAAAGTGCTGCCTGCACTGAGGCAAGGAGGCGCTATTGGATGCCGAGACCCCAGGCGCAGCTTACCTTGCTCCTGCAGGTAAATCATCCGATCAAGGAGAATAAGGGTCTCCACCAAGGGGGCCAGCAGGAGAGCAAGGCTGAAGAAGACCACCACCCGCCGCTGCTGAGCCGGAGACGCTGGCTCCAGGGGCCCACTGGGGCTCATCCCAACACGCTCCAGTCCCCGGCGAGCATACCTGCCCGGGAAGGAAAGGCTGCACTTTCTGTTCTGAACGGAGCTCTTGGGGGCAGGCAGGTGTCGGTGAGAGGGGTGGTACCAATCCCACCAGCTGGGGAAGGTGCCCCCGCAGCTCCCAGAAAGAGGTTGGGCTCGCTTACTGCTCAAAAGTCATCTTGTGGGTCTTGGGAATGGCCTGTACCGCAAGGCGTTTCTTGGTGGGATCGATGGCCCGGATCAGGGTCTCCAGCCTGGCCCGGTAGCAGTGCGTCTTCAGCGAAGGACTGTCGTGCTCCAGCCGCAGAATGTAGTCCTCCATGGCATGGCAGGCCCCTTCCCGGGCCTTGTAGGAGAGCCGGTGGCCGGGCAGACCAGCCACCCAGTCGCTCAGGGGGTAGCCGGGCTGGGCGTCCTCTCCGGTGCTCAGCTTCATGTAGCAGCAGGACACCGAAGTGATGCCCACAATGTCAGGACAGGCCACAAAGAGCCGGAGGAGGGTCGCACTGAGGTCCCCACAGGCATGCAGGCCAGTGAGCAAAAGCGCCCCCTGGGGTTCCTGTGCTTGCAGGTGAGTTGATGGGTTCTGCTCCAGGGACTCTGGCCCATCCCCCCCACGGTCTGCACCTCCCTTTCTAGCCTCAGTTTCCCTCGGCTCACAAGGCTCGGCGGGTGGGCGGCCAGAGGCTGAACTCCCATCTCCTGCAGCCTTCCCCGAGCGTAGCAGCTCCACGAACTCCGGCCACGGAGCGCCCGGACTGACCCAGCCCACCACGTGGCTCGGCCCCTGGACACGGGGGGTGTCTGGAGCCTGCAAGACAGAGGGCCGCAGTCAGGAAAGTCGCAGCCTGGGCAAGCTCAGGAGTTACCTCCCTTCCGCCCCGCTCACCTGCCGCCTGGCCTGCTCTTTCTCCAGCTCCAGAGCCAGCGCCCGGTCAAACTTGGCAGCCTGAGCCACCAGCCGGGCGTCTCCCTCCACGGCCGTGACCGAGAGCCGCAGCCCGAAGGCCAGGAAGCGGGCGAGGTGGCCCTGCGGGAGGAGAGGCAGATGCCGAGGAGGCGCCCACGGCCAACCAGGGCAGGGGGACCCACAGCCACCCCCGCCCCCGCGGCTCACCTGCCCGGCGCCCACGTCCACCACCCGGCGGCACCCGGTCAGCTCGCTCAGCCGCTTCAGCACCTGCCGGGCAGAGGGCGGTCAGGGCCGGGGGCTTCTTCGGACCAGCCCCCCCCCGGCCCCCCGCGTCCCGTCCCGCACCTGCGCCAGCCGCCGGACCTCGTGCTGCTTCTTGGGCCGCAGGTGCCTGCGGAAGCGGGGCGGCAGCGGGGGCTCGCGGGCGGCGGCGGGGCGGCGGGGGAAGGGCAGGGCGTGGGCGGCGGCGCGGAAGGCCAGCAGCGAGAGCGGCCACAGCTCGCCCGGGCGGCCCCTCCGCAGCAGCAGCGCCGCCACCTCCGGCGGGGAGAGCTCGCCCAGCGCCGCCTGCCAGCCGCGGGGGAGGCGCCCCCAGAGGTCGTCGCTGAAGAACTCCTGCCGGGAGAGAGAGAGGGGGAGAGGGGCGGGGGCGGCTCAGCGGAGACCACCGGCCCCGGGAGGGCGGGGGCGGGGGCGGGCGGGGCTTACGATGACGTAGGCGTCGGTCAACGGCCGGTAGAGCGCGAGGACGCGGACCAGGTTGGCGGCCAGGCGCTTCTGCTGCTCCAGGGCGAAGCCGCGCATGGCGGGCAAGTTTGGCCACGGCCGGCCACCGTCCGACCTCCCCGCCCACGGCCCGAGGCGCGCTTCCGGGTTCGGACGGAGGGAGCCTCTGCCCGTCGGTCGGTCGGCCTGCAAATCCCTCCCTCCCCCGCCGAGCTCCCCCTCCGGGCCGGGCGAGGCTGCGGCCGAGCGGCGTCGGTTTCCAAGTTTCGGGAAAGGCCGGCGAAACGACTTCCGGTGTTACCGGAAGTATCCCCGCCGGGCGGCGCTTCCGCATCCGGGTCGGCGGCGCGGTGCCGTGGCGGCAGGGCCAGGTGGGCGTGCGGTCCCCTTGGCGGGGCGAGGTGGGGGGCTCGGAGGCGCCCGTGACGCGGCCGGCGGGGCCGCTGTGATGCCGCCGGAGCCCCGCCGCGGTCACAAAGCCGGGCCTGCCGGGCGGGGGCGCCTCCTGGGCGCGGGAGGAGGAGGAGGAAGACTGGCCGGCCAGCCACGCCCCAGTCGCCCCCCGGCCTCGCAGCCTGGACGGAGCCGCTCAGGTGCCCGGGGGGAGGGGTCGAGCGGGAGGCCGAGGGGCTGAGTGCCCCCCCAAAACTCTCTCCTCTCCCGGGGTCTCCTTCCTAGGGGCGGGGGAGGGGCGAGGGGGGCTCCCGGGGATTCACTCCTGCTCCCCTCCGTCCGTCCGTCTCTTGCAGGGCAGCCATGCCGACCTGCCCGTCTCCTCCTGCAGCCGGAGCCCTCTAGAGAGCCAACCGCCTGCTTCTGTCCTTGCTGATCCGGTGCCTCCGCTGGGCACCATGTCGGATATCCTGCTCAACCTGGACGCGGTGCTCCCCCAGCCGGCCCAGAAGAGCTCCGGGGGCAACAAGAAGCACCAGCGCTTCATCAAACGCCGGCAGTTCTTGGAGCGGAAGGGCTTCCTGAAGCAGAAGCAGCTGCCTTCCCAGCCGCCCATGCCCAGGCGGGATGCCTCGCTCGGCTGCTCCGCGGGACCCGACAGGGCCAAGAAGAAGCAGAGAGTGGAGGCGAAAGAGGGCAGCAAAGGCTTACCGGCGGAGGGGCCCCCTTGCCGACTCAAAATGCTGCCCAAGGAGAGCTCCGATTCAGGCGCTGTGGATCCCGCATCCCGGACTTCCAGCTCCTCGGCAGCTGCTGCGGCCTCAAGGAAAACTGGGAGCGTTGCTGGGAAATCCAATGGGACCCTCTGCAGCCGGGGGGATGTTTCCCGAATCAGCCTGTTGAATGAATTCAAGAGTGGCCTCCCCGATGCGCCGGTGCTAGCCAAGCCTAGCAAAATGGTGGCCATTGACTGTGAGATGGTGGGCACCGGGCCTGGCGGGCGCAATAGTGACCTGGCTCGATGTAGCGTGGTTGGCTACTATGGCGACGTGATGTACGATAAGTACATCCGTCCCCTGAGCCCCATCACCAATTACCGGACTCGGTGGAGTGGCATTAGGCAGCACCACATGAGAGACGCCGTCCCCTTCAAGTTAGCCCAGAAAGAGGTGAGATAGCACAGCCTCTTCACCCTCTTTTTTAGTCCCCCCCTCTCTCGGTGCCCATATAGGGGCGTCTTCTGGTTTGGGCATTAGCATCATCTCCTCTTGTCTTGTCTAGGAGGCCATGGGTGCATTCAGGGGCTGAACAAGCTTCCTCCTCTGCTTCCTTTCCAGATTCTTAAGCTTCTCTCGGGGAACATTGTCATTGGGCACGCAATCCACAATGACTTCAAAGCCCTCAAATATTTCCACCCCAAATCCTTGACCAGGGACACTTCAAAAATCCCCCTGCTCAATCGGAAGGCTGGCTTTCCCGAGAATGAGTCAGCCTCCCTGAAGCGACTCACCAAGCAGCTCCTGCATCGAGACATTCAGGTAACAGGTGCCGGGCACACCTGCCCAGGTGCTGAGCCCAGCTGCTCATTTGGGAGGGTGGTTCTCTTAAGACCAGGGGCTGCGTTAGGGTGCGTCCTGCAGGGAGGATGGGGGAGAGAATGGGTGCCCCTGTAGCCAGGGAACAAGTCTGCAGCAGGACGTAGAATGACACTCGCCTTCAGACTTCCTTTCCCTTCCCCCCCTCCCTCCAGGTTGGTCACAACGGACACTCGTCGGTCGAAGATGCCAGGGCCACCATGGAGCTGTACAAGGTGATTGAGGTGGAGTGGGAGAGGCACTTGGCCACCTCCCCCCTCCAGGACGGACCACCGGGCACCACGTGACGGCCCTTGGCCAAGAGCCAGCTGGCCTGGACTTGATGGAGCGAGAGCTGCAGATGCTGCAGAAGCTTTTGGAGGGAGGGGCAGAGGAGGGGAAGAAGGCGTAGCTGACCTGAGGGGTGGGGGGGGTGAGAAGGACGAGTCCATTACATTGTCTCCAGCTGAGGCCCACATTGGTGTGTTCCTTGCAGGCTTCTTGGAGCCGATCTTGCCCTGGGGGTGGGGAGGAAGGCCTGCCTGCCAGCGCTTGAGGGGTGCTGATGCCTCCCCAGGGATGGGGGAGGGAGCAGGAGTGGGGCCACAACCACGGAGGGTTTCCTCAACCGGTGGGATTGTTGGGCGCAGTCCTCCGAACGCCAACCTCCTTGGTGCTGAAGGCTGGCGCTTTAATGGAGCCTTGGGACCTCCAGCCGGCTGAGCCTGCCTTATTAAAAGGCATCGGGAAAGTGAAGCCGGGAGTTGCTCCCCTCTTCTGAAGGTTGGGGGCACCCCAGCTGCAAGGACCACTCGGGACTGCTCCCTTCAGCAGCAGCCTGGGAGCTGCATTGGGCCCCGTGAGGGCAAGGAGGCCCTTCTGGTCTCCCACTTCTCCTCCAGTGGCAGGATTTGGTCCTCCAAGAGGCGCTGGGGACTTTTAATCACCAGAGCACGCTTTCCGATCTTGGCACATCGTCTGTATCAGAACAGGAGAGGTGCCTGGTTTTTATGGCTTGGATTGTTGGGTGGGGGGGGGGAGGGTTGGATGGGTGCAGCAGTAGAAGTAGCATAACTCATGCGCCTGGTGTGTGGGATGTAACAGGGTTTTATTCAATTAAAAAATGCCTGCCCTCAAACAAAAAGCTTCACCTGCCTGTATCCCTCAGGTGGCTCCTCGGGGAAAGCTGACTTGTCTGGTCTGAGCTCCTTGGCGGAAACACCCCGGTCAGCTGACCTTTGGGCACCCCCTTGGGCTGTGGGGGGAGGGGGAGTTTGTTCCTGATGATCATATTCCAATTGATGGAAGCTGCTGTTCCTCTTGGCCACAGCCCCAGTGGAAAGAGGGTGCCGGGAAAGCAGGCTGCCTGCACCAGGTGGTTTGGCTGAATATGAGCAACAACCTCTTGCATCTGCAAAAGACAAGAGGGGGCTTCTTAAAAAGGGGATCCCTTCGCCTGCCAGTGCCCCAGAGCCTTTCCTTCTGCTTCATGCAGTTTGAGGCCTGCAGGGAGCTGCTTCCTGCTGCTTTTGAGCGGCAGGGCAGAGACCCCTATTTCTGGCCCAGGGATCCCCTGCAGCACCTGCTTACCCCCATGGGGTGGGGGGTGCTGAAGGTCTGACAGCTCTCAGCAGGAGACCATAGTGGATCTAAAAGGGGGGGGGAAGCTCAGCTTTCTTTGAGGCTGCCAAGTGAGGAAGGGGAGGTGAGCGATGGGGGGGGGGGGCTTGCTGTGCAGACAAAGCTTTGAACGTTGCTGGTGTGATGGATTGCTCGCCTGGGGCCCATCCAGAGCGCTTTGTGGGTGGCCCCCTCCTTTGCTTTGCTCTCCTCTCCCCCTTTCTTTGCTAGAGCACCATGGGCCTCCTCCCCCCCACCCCCCACAAAAGTCCTCATGTCAGCAATTAGGGATGTGCTTAGATGCAGCCGCCCCCCCCCCCAGATCCAGGCTGAAGGAGGAGGGCGTCTCTCTTGGCCAGAGTTAATGTTCATAACAGTCAGCAGTTTATAACGGTATGATAACATGAGGGCAGCCCTTTGTTAGCTTTAGCTCCACTCTCCACGTTCCAAAAATTAACGAACAGCCCTCTGAGGTATTAATTGGCACATCTCTTTCCTTATTCCCACAAATAACTGGTGGGGGATGGGGCGAGTCTTCTGGCCGCCCGTTTCCAACCCGCAAGCTTTTCTTCTCCAAGGCAGCTTTGTAAGAACGAGGAGGAGGAGAACCTCTGGGCCCCGGGGCCAAAGCAGGCGGCCGGCCGGCCAGCCCCCTCTGAGAACCGAACCCCACATGGACTGGCTGGGCTCGGGTGAATTAACAGGCTAAGGGGATCGCAGGCATTCAAAAAGGGGCCTTTATCTTGGCTAACGACTCTAGTAAAGAGTGATTGAAAAGAACCTCTGGCAGGCTGGGCTGAGGGGTCAGGCAGGGTCAAGACCAGCAAACGGGGTCAGGAGAAGTGCTGGGAGCTCCCACTCCCCTTCCAGGGCTCATCCGGGATTGTGGGACCGATACCCCTCTCTGGCGTATGCCAACCAGTTGCACCCCCCCCCAAGCGACACCCACCCCCCACCTCCCAGGCCAGCGCCTTCCTTTCGGCTCCTGAAAGAAAACTGGAAGGAATAACTTCATTCCCAGGAATTCAGGAAGTTGTTGGATAAGTGAGTAAAGAGTCTGAGGAGCACAAGTTATGACTTGCTGGAGGAGCAGACAAAGGCCGGAAGCCCCCTTCTCCCCTCCCTCCACCCCTCCCGCTCTCCTGCGGTACTCTGGCGGGGGCTCATTTGATTTGCAAGGGAGGGAATCCTTTTAGAGCAAAGGTGCCCCATCCCCTTGCCCATCTGGGGGGGGGTGTTGCAAGAGGGGGAAGCAAACACCCCCGGAAGGGGCCACATCACCTCAGCCCCTTCCCCGGATGCCTGATCCCCTTGGATCAATCCCATCTGTCTCTGCCTTGGACCATCATCCCCAGCCTTGCTCTTCTGGATTGGGCCTCATCCAGACTGCCTCTGACCAGGGTGAGATCGTGGGGGGGCTCTGCTCCTCTTCTCTGGAGCCTGGGATCCTCCGTTCTTGACAGGCCGAGCCACCCACCACTCCAGCCAAGCCGTTTCCCGGGCATTGTCCCCACAGCCCGGCTTGACTGGCGGGAGCTCAGCCCAGCTTGTTCCTTCCCGGGCTGGGCTGAGCCAGGCTCCGCTTATCAGCCAGATCCAGGAGCCCATCGGAGGCCCCTGCCAGTCCTGCCCCTCCAAAGAACCCAGCCGGGTGGAAGCGCCACCCTTCCAGGACTGCTCTTTGGGGCTCACCCCGAGTCCCCTGGGCCATTCGCAGGACAGCTGCAAATGGGAGCCCCACAGGTGGGCTGGGCTGTGTCAGGGCACCTTCAGCCCTTTGGACGGTGAGCTCACTCAGGGAGCCCTTGGCCTCGAAGCCAGGAGGGGAGAGGGTAAAATCCACTGCCCTCCCCTGCAGGACTGGTGTTCACCACAGGCTTTGGAGGCTCCCAGGTAGGTTGGGGTCTGCACCTTCCCCAGGGCCCTGGCATGTGTGAAGGCGGCTTCTCCAGTGGCTGCTTTTGCCACAGCTCGGCTGGACTCTGCCTGGACCGTTGACCGTAAGGAGGCCCTTCAGCTCTGAAGAGTGACCGGGTGGCTTTGAGCCAGTCCCAGGGCGGGTGCCTGCCTGCCTGCCCAGCCCTGCGGGAACCTGCCTTCACCTCAGAGGGGGGGGAAAGACCACCCAGCAACTGCCACTCGGCTCCCTGGCTGAGCTGCAGAGACCCTGTAATTACCCAGAGAGGCTGAGTGTTTATGGAGATAAGCTGAGAGATGTGAGTCTAAAAATTAATACCAGGTGGGAATCTCACACTTGGTCTCTTTCTCTTTCCCCCTTTGCCCTCCAGCCCCCCCTCCCCTTTCCTCTCTTCCCAACCTCCTGCTTTTTTAATTATTTATCCCACCGACTGTTTCTTTAACCTCCCCTCTCCGAGAGTGGAGCAAAGGACAAGGGGGGGGGATGTGAACCCGGAATTTACAAAGGGTCTCTCTCTCCCCCCCCCCCACAACCTTGGCAAATTCTGGGCCAGCCTTTCCTCTGCCCAGCTGGCAAAGTGGCTCCCGAAGTTTGGGCTCCTGGGCGCTGCCTGCCCTCCAGAGGGAAGTGGCCACTGGTTCCTGGGCATGTAAAGAGCTGCAACCGCTCCAGCCTCCCTGATGGGAGAGGTTGCCAAACACATCTGGCCAGGCCAGGTTGGGGACAACTGTTCTCTTTAATTCCGGAAAGAGGCAAGGAAGAAACTGGAGACGGGAGGCAGCCTCTTTGTGTAACTGAACACTTCGCACCCTGCCTTAAAATCCATCCATCATCCGACAATAAAGCAGGAATGTCTTGTGAGGGAGGGGGAGCCCCTTTGCAGGAGGGGGGCAGAGACACATTGAAAGGACCCACAAAGGGTGCTGCTCTACACGTATTTTATGTCTGTCTTCAATTTGGAAACAATTAGACCAGAAGTTTCCCCTTCAGGTTATATAGCTGGCCAGTCATTAAAACCTGTTCTGTCCCTGTCAATCAGAGCCAGGAAGCCCCCCCCCTTGCCTCCAGATGGCAGCCCGGCCCCCTCGCTGACAGATGGAGACCCAGAGATGTTGCTCCTTCAGCCTTGGGGGAAGCTATCCAGGATTGCTTAGTCAGTAAACCTTGGTTAAGCCAAGGGCGGCTTAGCCAGCTGACTAAGCACTGACTAATTTCCTGGATTTGTAGCTCTTGCCGGGGGTAGACTGCTCCTGAGCTGGGTGTTTCATTGCCGTGGACTTGCTCTTTCTGGAACCTCTCGATCTTAACTTTCCGAGCCCCCCTCCCCCGGGGATCTTTCTAGGACCAGAGAAAGCTGCTGCCTTAATCTGCTGTCTCCACAATGGGCAACCGGATCCCATTCGGGCAGCGATGAAGTCACCCCCCCCCCAACCGGGCTGAGCCTGAACCCTGATCGGCTGAGTGGGCTCTGCTGAGGGGGGCAACAGGAGGGCAGGCAGCCACGGGGGCGGCCCTTCAGGGCAAGGAAGGGGCCCACATTCCTTCCCCCTAATTGGAAGGGTCTGTGGCTGCCGGCTGAACTCCGGTGCTGCCACCTCCTCCTCGCAGAGCCTGAGAAAAAATCCTTTGCCATAATCACATTAAGATGAGAAAATTCACCCGGCTCGGAAACCGGAGAGCTTTGGATATGGAGCCTTTTCTTCTCCTTCCCCAGGAGGCTTTATCTGGCCGGGGGAGATTAGGGAAGGGGGCTCCCTTTATGGTGGGTTGGGGAGGTGGAAAATTAATGCTGGGTTTGCGTGCAGGGCCATCTCCAGGTGACTCAGGCTGCCCAGCCCCCAGATGAGACCGGAGCCAAGTGGGGGATGGGGGGGTGTTCCGTCTCACCCAATGCTGGGTAAACTAAGGAATATCCAGGAGGGATTCACTGCCCCCTCCCCACACACACACCCGTGAGTCACTCCCCATGGCTTCCCCCCTTCTTCCTTGGCTGCCATCCAGCCTCTGCCATGGGGGGGGGGGGCTTGGGCATCCTGTAGGCACTCCATCTCCACCTGGGGCTTGGCATGGGAAAAAGGGGGGCTGGATTGGTTCCCACCTGCCCCTGCCTCCCCTGCAAAAGGCTTACGAGGGCTTTTATCTCTCAGCGTTTGAGACTTTGAAGAAAGAGCCGGGCTGTAATTTTACCATAGCAGCAGAGAGTAACTTAACCCCCTTACTGAAGAGCGGCTGGGGCTCCATCTAGACATCCCCAAAATGGGCAGCGGGCTCCTGCAGTGGGACAAGAGCGTGGCAATGGTGGGAGTGGGGGGGAGACACGTGGCAGGAATTCTCCAGGCTCCCCAGGTAAGGGGGCTTCTTGGGGGCTTCTCGGCAAACGGGGAGCAGCAAAGAGTGAGTCTGGTTCTCTGGACAGGCCCACATCAGGAGAAGCTAAAATGGTGGTTTATTGTCAACAAGCCCTCACTTGGCCAGAACAAAGGAGCCGTTTAGTTCTTTGCTTCACCCATCAGAGGAGAACTTGCTCTGCTGACAAGCCCAGCCTCGCTCTGGGCATCCGCTTTCTGATGTGCTTGCCAGAACCCCGAGGCTCAGGGCTGACCACCGTCCTGGCCCAAGGTCTGGGAGGCAGCAGACACTCTTGTGGGTCACCTGGCCTCATCTGGCAGGCATCCGAGGGCCTGGCGAGGTCCCGTTCAGCCTCTTGCCACGGCTGCTCCTTCGCAGGAGGGACTGGCCCCCTGCCCTGCCGCCCCCACCCCGCAGCAGCTGTTCCAGAGGGGCAGCCTCTCCTGCCAGCCCACCTGGAGAGGAAGAGAGAGTGACGTCTCCTTCCTGCCCCTCGTGGCTCTTGGCCGGCCGGCTCCCTCGTCCTCCCACCCTGCAGCAGCAGGACTCCTGCTCTCTCTGGCTTGGCTGGGCTTCCAGGAGGTTGGAAAGGGCAGGCAGGGAGAAGGCTGGGAACAGGAGAGGAAAGGAAGGGGAAAATGCTGGGCGAAGCAGCTCTGGCCCTCTCTGCTGCCAGCTGCCCACAACCTTTCCCTCCCAGCCAGCGCTCAGACAACAAGTGGCTGTTGGGGGAGACGCAGGGGGGCTGTATGTCCCCAAAGCATACCAAAAGGAGAAGGGGGTACAGCCGACCGGTCTTGCCAAAGTCAGTCAGTATAGCTAATCAATAACATATAAATCATAATTTATTAACTTTATGTGCCACCCGATTCCCAGCAACCAGTTTCGACTTTCCTGTGGCTTTGACTTCCTGGTCTGGCCTATCTCTAGGGCTTGCATGCCTGATTGTGCTCCCCTTCGTGCCCCCTTCTTATACTTGAGTGAATCAACAGGAGGGGGTCTGCCTCAGCGGCTTCCAAACGTTACTATCTCCTACTTCTTCAATGTTCCCACCCTCCTTGCCTGCCCAATGGAGGGCCTGGCCTAATCTCTGCCAAGGTGTCTTCTCCGTTCTCAACAGTGGCAGAATTTGGGTGAAAGAATTGTACGTTGCGAGGGGGAGGGGAGGCATTTGGGAGGTTGCTCAGGGTTACAACTCAACAGGGGACGCTGCCTACAATCCAATTTGGCGTCTGTGTCCTTGTCTCCTTTTCGGCCTGTCCCATATCTTGTGCCCCATAGAAATCAGAGCCTTGTGGCCCTCCTCACAACAGGGGCCTCTTTTCTGCAAAGCGGGGCCAGCCGGGTGTGACTTCCCCGGCCTCAGACGGTTGCTTGGTCAGGAAGCGGCCGGCCCAGACGGGGTTTTCCATCAGCACGCGGGAAGCAAACTGGGGAACCGGCCAGATTTCCCTCTTCGGATGTGTCTGGTGGGGAAGCTGGTTTTGAACCGAAGCCACTGCGGCCCCCTCTGCCCCTCCCGCCACCCAAGCCTCCCTCTGGTGTTTCACAGGCGGCCGGATTTCTGCCTGGAGCCAATTAGGTCCAGATTCTGATCATCTAATCATCTCCACATTTCAGACCCTGGAAGTTTTGCTGGGAAAAAGGCAGCCTGGCCCGCATGCGCCCTGCAGCTTTTGGCTCCCCTCCCCAGCTTTGTGTCTTGGGCGCCGCTTGCTTCCTACCCCTCCAGAGTGGGGCAGCCCTGGGGAATCTTTGCGTGAGACAAACGTCACCTCCTTCTTCGGTGGGTTTGGTTTCGGCCGGGCTCTGCTGGGGACGAGGGGTTTGCTGTGCTGAGGGACCCTCCCTACTCCCTGTTTCTGGAGCGATTCCGCTTGCAGCAAACCTCAGGAAAAGCAGCCGCTGGTTGGTCCAGGGGCTACCCAGGAAATCTTCAGCCTCTGGGCAGAATTGCGTTTTGTCTAGACGACCATTGGGTCAAGTCCGGGCCAAACCCCTGCAGCCTGGCATGGCTCTTTTAATGGAAGCAGAACCGAAGCTGGAGGCTCCGTCCTGACTTCGGAAGGGCCCGGTCAAGGCACAGGGACGGGACCTTCCAGCTTCTCTCCTCCAGGGGCCAGAAAATGTCCCCCCCCAGGTCTTGTTGGCATCCCTCAGAGCTGGGGGGAGGGGAGGGGAAGCTGACCATAGAGCTGGCACAGGCTCTCCAGGTCGTCCAGTTGACCTGGCCAGGCCTTGGGTCCAACAAAGGGCACCGAGCGGACAAACGTGCCAGCAAGTAGAGGGTCTTTTGAAGAGTGGCACAGCCTCCCCCTCATAAAGGATCTGACTGAAAAGTACAACTAGGCTGTCAAGTGGGTGAGAGTAATCGTTTAATGCCTCCATTACACAGTGTGTGTGTGTGTGCCCGCTCACGCGCCAGGTTGCTCAATCATGCATGGCATGTTACTTGGGAGGGGGAGCGCTAAGCAAACAGAGAGGAGATGTCTTCAGGCTCTTCCTTGCTTCTCTTGCCAAAGCATACACACACACACAGAGAGACACAGACACACAGGGTGGGGGGGGGAGAGAAAACCCACTGAAAGGACTAAGCAGGGGGATCAGGCCAGGCAGGATTTGGGGCTGGGCTGGAAGACAAGGGAGGGACCCCATGTGGTCTTCATTCCCAAACCTTTTTTGGGGGCAGGATAAGCCCTGCAGGGCCCAGCGAGGGGCCCTCAGCAGCGCCAGGCCGCTCCTTCCCAACTGCACAAATGTTGGCCGCAGCCCAAAGAGAACAGGAGTGCTTGACCGGCCCTGCCCAAGGCTGGTTCTCTGCCTCCACTCTCCCCTTTTCCTCTCTGCCCTGCCTTGCTCGGCCTTCCTGCCCCGGGGGGGGGGGGGCCTGGGGGTTTGGGACTGCAAGGCCTCCAGGGCTGAGGTTTATGACCCAGGAGCCTTTCCTGAAAAACGGACTAGCCCAAGAGTGCTGATCAGTTGCTCTGCACAATTCCTGGGTGGTCTGGCTTTCCAACATTGAAAAGGGGGGGGGTTCTACACCCCCTCCCTGGATGGTGGCTGGGCTGAGCCTCCCTAGAGGAAGCCCGAGGGGGCTGGGGCAGTTCCCATGTTGCTTTCCTGGAACAATTGCCTGGGGGAACTAACCCTCCCTCCTGCACTGGGGGGGGGATCTCCCTTGTCCCAAGGCTGGTGCCTGCAGATGGGTGGATGATGGGCAGGTTGGACCTTGCCTGCAGCAGAGTTTGTTTTGAACCCTCATCTATCTCCAGAGCTGCCTTTGCTATCCTGATCCTGGAAGGGGTCCAGGCACCAACAAGTGGGAGGGGCTGCCTGGAAAGCAGCTGTGTCCCTCCCCCCAATGGGGGAGCACTCCCTCCATTCTCAAAAGATCCTGATCAGTGGCTGGAAGGGAGAGTTTTTCCAGAGATCACCCTGAAAGATTGGGACAAGGTTCCTACCCCAACCAGGAGCATTTTTTACACAGGGCGCTACCTCACAAGGCCTAAGCAGGAGGGATTGAGTTTCAGTGGGGAGAGGATCAGCTCCTTCCCCACATAGCAGGAGGGAGGTGGGCTTTTTTCTTTTGGAAAATTCCTCCTATAACCCACCAACTTTCCGCAAACAAAAGCCAGGTTGCCAAGCCAGGATTTTTGAACTGCCCTCTGTTTAGGGGGGGGCTTTCCCCCATGCCTCCCCCCCACCTTGGCAGTGCAGCGCATTCCCCTCTCCCCCCATGGATGCTCTGGGTCTTTCTGTAATGGGAAACCTGCTAGAAGGGGATCTTGGGGCCTTCCTCTCCGGCTTGGCTCCCGAGGCCCCTGAATGCCACCTCTGGCGAAGCCAGCAGGGCGGCCCCTGGGGGGAAGTGCTGCCCCCCTTCTCCATCCCCCCATGGAAGCATGCACAGGGAGCATCACTCACCCACGAAGCCAGCCGGCTGCCACAGGGGATAAACTGAGTTCATGGGATGAATAGATAGATGTGGTTGCCTCTTTCTCTTCCTTTTTAAAAGGGAAGGGATGCCAGAATGGAGGGGGGGGACTTTAATTCTCCTTGAAGGGCAGAGCTGGTTTGTGGCTGCAGTTCATCCCAGATGGGATGTTTTCCCAGACAAAAGTGGCTGACTTGGACTCCCTCAATTCTTGCTGGCTTGAAGTGCTTTTAGGCCTCTATTCAGCCTGGCCAGTGAGAGACTTCAGACTCAGGAGTTGAGCACACACACACACAAACACAATTTGGGGGGGGGGCACCAGGCAACCAGTCTCTCCAGACCAGCCTGTGTCCCCCAAACCTTTCAAAACCAGCAAAGAACCCCTGCAAGGAGCCACTTAAAATTTCCAGGGTACCTAAAACCCGGCCAAGTGGTGAGCCAAGCAGGACTCTCCATCGGCCTGGGGTGTCCCTGTCCCAAACCCATCACCCCCCACCCCCACCCCCCAGGGTCGCCTAGATGCCGACCCTTTGCGAAGCCCACATCCAGGGAGGCTCCGAGGCCGGACTCCAGGTGGCTTTTGCTGCCCGCGATGAAGTGGGACGGGGCGTCCCTTCAGGACCCGGGGCTGGAAAGCGCCTTTTCGGGGAGCGCGCAGGTGAGCGGGGGAGCCCCCTCCTCCTCGAGAGGGGAGGGGCGGGGAGGGGCGGGCGGGCGGCTCTTAAGGCGAGGCGCGCCGGCGGAGCCACCAGCGGCAGCGGCGGCGAAGAAGCTTTGCTCGCGCTCCTCTCGCGCCGGACCTCCCCGCCGCCGCCGCCGCCGCCATGGCCAACTTCACCGGCAGCTGGAAGATGCTCAGCTCGGAGAACTTCGAGGAGCTGCTGAAGGCGCTGGGTGAGCGACGGGGCCGGCCGGGGAGAGCGCAAGGCTGCGCTTGGGGGGTTGGGCTGAAGGGGTCCGGGGACCACGCAGAGAAGGAAGGGGACGGGGAAGCCACCCCCACTCCCGCGACCTCGAGCGGCAGCGAGCCAGGAAAAGGCGGGGACCGTCGGGGGACCGTCGGCTGCTCAGGGCGGGCTGGGGGCTTCGGGAGGGACCTCAGGAACGGGACCCTTCTGAAAAGGCTCCGATCACCCCCGGAGATGGGGATCCGCGCTCTGGGGGCGCCTCCCTCCCAGGACCGCTTCTCCAGCATCTTTCGCTCCCCCGGGAGGATGGAACCCGAGAAACAGCGGGGGTGGGGGGAGTCGAGCCCTTGCTCCCGTCTCAGCCTGTCCCCTTCAGCAGCGCCGTTTCCTCCCTGGGAGAGATCGGGGGGGGGGGACGACACCCCAGGTGAGCCTTCAAGACCGCGTCTGTCTGTCTGTCTTTCCCCCTTTCATTCCCAGGATTAGAGAGGCAGAAAGGACGCGAGGCAGAACAGCGCTCTCTTTTCAGCAGCAGTTCTGGGGGATTTGCCCCGCTGGGGAGGCCGAAGCGGGAGGGGAGGCTCGGGTTCTCCCGGGTCAATGATTCAGCCACCAAACAGCGGCTCTGCCCGGTCCTCCCCTGACCCAGACAGTCCTCCGTGGCCCTTGAGGGGAGCAGCCAGGATGGAAAATCCACCCCCTCCCCCACCCTCTTGCCTTCCCTCCTCCACCTTCAACTAAGAAAAAAAAAACCTCCACTTTTTCCAGGCAAGCTGGAGCCCACCCACCCATCAACCTAAAGCTAGCAAAGTTAGGGGGAAAGGGCTGCTTTTCAAGCCTGTCTTCTTTCTGGGGGAGGTCCTGGCTCTTCTAGCTCAGACCTGCCCCCTCCCCTTTTCTCTTTTCAAAGCAGGAGGAGATTGAGGGGTGGGCGGGTTTGCAAATTCCTTCCAGCTTGGGGAAAGCATAGTTCAGGATAAATATCAAATCCTCAGGTTTCCTCTTCCCCATAATTCCGCCTCCTGCCTCCCAGACGGGGATAATTTGATGCCTGGAGGAGGGTGGAGGAGAGGCCGAAGTGGAATTCAGATGTGCGTTTGTGCATCTGTGCGGAAGAGGGGAGGCGTCCGGGGCTCAGGGACTGGCAGGAACCTGGGCCACTTAGGAGCCAGGGCTGTGGCCCAGTTCTTTGGGGAGGAGATTCCTGGAGAAAAGGGGATAAAAGGGCATCAAGAGCCATCTTGCTCTTGAGGAGGCGGAAAGCACAAAGGCAAGTCTGGGCTGGAGCTGCTTGGGGGAAGAAGAGTGAAGCGAATCCTCCAGCCCTAGAGGCAGTCTATCTCAGTGGCCAATCTAGCATCTAGGCCTTTGGGGGCCTAATCCTACTCTACGGTTGATGCCACCAAGATGTCCCTGAAAGTTGTGAGGGCCCCCCCAGAATGGCAGGCTTTCTAAGTGGCCCACCAGCCTGCCACGTTGTCCTAGCCCCCTTTCTCGAAACTCCCCCCCCCAAACACATATTCTTCGTTTTCTCCCTCTTTGGCCACTTCCCTCACAAGACGGCCATTTTTGCTCACGCCTTGGGATGGCATCTTGTCCTCACCTAAGTGAAATGTGGCAGCCAGCTGACTCCGGCCAGCCAAGGGCCACAGGACACATTTGTCCACACGGACTGAAACAAGATTGGCCCCATCTCTGCTTCGAAAGGGTGAGGCTCCTTCATGCCCCTGCTGCTCTCCACTTTCTGCTTCATTGGGGGAGGCTCTCATTCCAGTTATGGGGTGGGATAAGCACCATTGGAAAAAGAAAGCAGACGGGGTTGAAAACTGCCTGCCCAGGACAGGCAGGGAAGCTTCAGCTACGACGCTGATTGGATCCAGACCCCTTGGAAAATCTGATTTAATAGCAAGCAAAACAAAGCAGTGGGAGCCAATGCAGAGGAGAAAAATCTGCCTGACTTAGCTGGCTGGGGAATACTGGGAGTTGAAGTCCACAGGTCTAAAGTTGCCAAGGTTGGAGCCCCCCCTCCCCCCGGTTTACACCTTCCTGGAATTCAGCCAGGCTGCCTGGAAGTTCGTGCCACAGTTTCCCCACATCCTCTCTGCCTCTTCTGCCTCTTGCACAATTGTTAGCTCCTACAACACCGTTGGCGCAGCTTCCCTCGACTGAGGTTGTGCAAGTTCTGGATGACTGTTTCTTCGGAAACATGACAATGTCCCTCCTCAGCCCCAATTCTCCTTAAAGCCGGTCATTGCCTCATATGCCGCTCCTTCAACCTGGCTGAAGGCCCATATCTGCAAATGTGTGAGTGTGTGATTTGTGTGTGTGATTTGCACGTTTTAAGAAAGAAAACAAAAAGTCAAAGAATGATACCAATGAAGTAAGAAGCATCAGAAAGACGAGCAGGTTCATTGTAGCATCAGCAAATATTGTCCTGCAAAGACACACAGGAATGTGCACATACGGGGGCGGGGGAGGAGGAGGGAGGAGGAGGGGGCATTACAAAATGGGGGCCCCCACAGTTGGAGAGCTGGGTGTGTCCCTTGCAAATTGGGCCCAGCTGTAAACACAGGAGTGAAGAAGCCCCATTTGAACGGGTGTGACTGGCAAGCACTTGAGAAAAGGGTGACTCAGCCACAGGCCTCTTCTGGGCCACTGAGGAAAAAGTCACTCTTGAACCCGAGCCAGGGCTGCATTGGTGGAAGTCAGCTGGGCTCCAGACTCCAGCAAACAAAGTCCTAAAGGTTCAACGCCCCCCCCCCAAAAAAAAACCCCTCCTGGAGGAGAAGTCCCCTGCTCCCCTTCCTGGCTAGCTGGATCCAGGGTGGGCAGGATCCATGGCAGAGGAGCAGCTCCAACCTTCACTGGGGATCCCAGATTCGGTCCGAGGGGGATCAGGTTTCACCCCAGTTCAGTCCAGGAGGCCACGTCTCGCCCAGGGTCCCTCGGGGACCGGCTCATCTCGCCCACCCCCCGTCTTCTTCCAGGGGTCAACGTGATGCTTCGGAAGATCGCGGTGGCTGCAGCCTCCAAACCAGCAGTGGAGATCAAGCAGGAGGGACCCTCCTTCTACATCAAGACCTCCACCACAGTGCGCACCACGGAAGTCCGTTTTGAGGTCGGGGAGGAGTTTGAGGAGCAGACGGTGGACGGGAGGCCTTGCAAGGTGAGGGACAGGTGGGAGGAAGGCCTGTGGCTGGGGGGAGATGGTGTCCCTGGACCAGGGGAGGGGTCCTTTCTGCTGGGTGAGGCGGCCCCTCCCTTGACAATGCAGGGCTCCAGCTGCACAGAGGCTGTTGTGAGGAACAGAGGCTGCCCCTCCCTGCGAAGGGGCCGCTGGCTTTTGTGATTGTCCCCCTCCCCCAAGGATGGCCCCTGCCCAGCTGTCTCCCCAGTTGGACCGGGTGCAGCAAAAGGCGGGGAGCTGCTGGCCCTGCAAAAAGGCCAAGTTGAGGGAGAGAAGATGCCCTCCCATTGGCCCTCCTCCCACCTCCCCAATCCTTTCTGCAGCTCAACCCACGAAGAGGCATCTCTGCTCTCCCAGGCCTTCTTGGGCTCCGGGCAGACAATGACATCAATGCGGGGGGGGGGTGACTCCGGTGGCCTTTCAAAGCCTCTGCCCTCTGGCTGCCCCCTCCCTCTCGGCCAGCCCTTCCTCCCCACTGATGGATGAGCTGCCCTGCAAAGTGGAAGAAACTCCTGGCGCATCGATGCCGCCTCCTCCTGCCAGCCACCTGCCGGGTGACAAATGAGTGTGAGGGGAGGGGGCTGTGTGCCTTCGTTAGCCTCAGCGGGCCCCTTTGCTCAAGAGGGGGGCACTTGCTTTCTTTCCCGACTTTCCAGAGTTTGGCCAAGTGGGAGAACAACAACAAGATTGTGTGCGAGCAGAAGCTGCTGAAAGGAGAAGGGCCCCAAACCAGCTGGTCCCGGGAACTGACCAACGACGGGGAGCTCATTCTGGTGAGGACCCCACCCCACTTTCTTCTCGATTGGCAAGGGGGACCCAGCCAGTGCTGTGGTTCTACCTCGCCCCCCTCCTTTCTCAGCCGCTCTTTTTTTGTTGGCCTAAAGTACAGACTTATGCCAGGATTGGGCTCTGCGAGACACAGTGCAACATCCAAACCTCGGCTGCACCTTCTCAAAACCCCCTCCCCCCAGAGGGCACAGGAGGTGGGAGCTGCAGGGAAAGCCTCCCCCCCTACAGAGCCCTTTTCCCTCCCGAGGAAGGCAGGAAGAGCAAAAAATCCAAACTGTAGTTCTCCCATGTCCCAAGGTCCAGATTTGTGGGGGGGCAGCCTGGGGGGATCCCCTCACACCCCTTCTTCCCCCTTTTCAGCCCCTTTGCTCCCCAGCCTGCAAGAGGGCAAGAGCCACTCCTGCTTCACCCTCAGTTCCTCCTTTGCTTTTCAGACTATGAAGGCTGACGACGTCGTCTGCACGAGGATCTACGTCCGCGAGTGAGAGGCCTCCGGCCAGCACCAGACACGATGGGGGGGGGGGGGGCAGACCGGACATCCCAGGAGCATCCCTGCCCTGCAGCCCAATGCCAGCCTTCCCCACTGCCTGGCCCCTATTCTCTGTCTGTGGCACTGTCTGCAAACCCTTCAGAATGGTCCTTCTACCTGGCTGGAGGGAGGGGGCTGAAGCAACCCCTCCTCTTCAGAGCCCCCCCTCCCTGACCCGCTCCCCCCTTTGCCCCTTTGGAGGAGGCATACCGAGGTCTGCCTTGTTTGGGCAATTTAACAGTGGAATCCGGGGTCAAGCTTGGGGGTCAGGACGTGGCCCCTACAAGCTGGAGCCTCTTCCTGCTCTCCCCTTTGGGGTGGGGCAGGGGGGCTTCCCTTCAGGTGTCCCTGCCGCCCCCTCCTCTTTGTTCCTGGCCGGTGTGTGCTGCTCCTCGTGCTGAACCCCCAAAGCAGCAGTAGAGGTCTTCTTGCACTGATCCACCGAAGAGCTGGCGCAGATCTGTCCCCCCCACCCGTTCCCCTTTCCTTTTAGTGCGAAGTCTGTAACATTTGTGAAGATGCCTTCATTCCCCCCCCCCCCAGCCTCCATTAAAGCTTTTTCCAGCTCTCCTGCCTCCGTCCTTTCTATGATGCGGGTGGCATTTCCTAGCCTCACCACTCTCCATGCCCAGTTGGTGCCCCCCTCGCCTTGCCAGTCTCTCCTCTCGACCTCACCATC
Source organism: Pantherophis guttatus (assembly GCF_059756535.1). NCBI lineage: Eukaryota > Metazoa > Chordata > Lepidosauria > Squamata > Colubridae > Pantherophis > Pantherophis guttatus. The sequence goes on from NC_142080.1 coordinate 397,465, forward strand.
TGGCACTTTGTCTCTCCTGGAACTGGGGAATTTGGGGGGGGGGTTAGGAAACCATCTCTGAAGCCCTTTTGATTCATTCCCACCCCATTGGACCCCCCATCCCACTTTTTTAGGGTTCCAGAGGGGGAACCCAAAAGGATCTGCTGTTCCTTGGGGGGGGGTCCCCATTATGGGAGGGGAGGGTGAAATTGGGGCCCCTGGAGTCCAGGGTGAGGTCTTTCTAAAGGGTTCTGGACCTGCACTGCTTCAGGATTGGGGGTGCCAGGCCTCGGAAATCCCTGGCAGCTTTAAATCAAGGTGGCCACCCCCTACCCAGCCGGCCAGCAGAGGCACAGGGGCTTTGGCCCGAGGGGGAGGCAGACTTGCCCCCTTCACCACTCTGCCAGGCCAGCTGCAGAGACCCTCTGCCTGCCCTGCCCGGCTCCAGCTGCTCCCGGCCAGGTCGGCCCAACCTTGGAGAGGCAAGCGCTCCATCAAGCCCCCCTGCGTTGCCATGGCAAAGCCAGGGACCCCTCCTGCATTCTGGGGCTGAGAGCCTTTGGCGTTATCCCAGGCAACCTCGCTTGCGTGAACTTGTGCTCCGCTTTCCCTCTCGGGTTCCCAGGAAGGAGAACAAAGCGTCCCCCCTCCTCCTTCCTCACTCTGAAAGGGGCACCTTTCATCCTCAGACAAAGCCTGTCATGGCCCTCTCTCTCCCGGCGCCCGGCAGGTCAGAGGCCAGAGAGACTGGTGGTCCCTCCTCCAGCTCTGCACCGATTGGGGGAGGGGAGTTGGGGGGGGTCCAGCCCACCTCCTTTCCAGGAGGCTGAGGGATGATCCGCAAGGCTCCTGGACAGCCCTGAACTCCTGTGCCCTTGGCCACCTGTAGCTCTCTGCACCTGCTGACGCCAGCCCGCTTGGGATCACAATTGGCCGATGCCTTTGAGCCCCGTCTGTCCACCACATCAGAGAGCTCAAGGGTCTCCCAGGGCACATGAAGCGAGCTCCGTCCCTTCCCAAATGACAAGAAGCCATTTTTTTCCCTTGAAAAAAATAACAGGGTAGATTTGTTCCGTCATTTTTGTTCTGAATCCAGGGGGATGGGGAGTTCCAGGAATCTCCCCTTTGCAGTTCTGTAAAGAGTCCACCAGGGGCATAATTTGCTGCCTAGAAGAGATCTTTGTTTCAGGAATGATTTCCCCCAGTGGCCACCAGGGGGCAGGCTTCACTGTCGCCCAGCTTTCCATCAACCCTTCTAAGCCTTGGGATGAAGTTTTGTCCAAGGCTTGGGGAGAGGTCAAACTCCCCACCACCACCACTTGCTTTGGTCTCGCGAGGAGCAAAAACCGGCAACAGGGACCCCTGAGAGGATACCTCAAAAAAGCTGGGGAGTAGTAGAGCCCCTAACGTGGACCCTCTCTTCTCAAAGCAAGGGCCTTCTTCGCCGGGTTTCTTGTGCCTGGAGAAAAGAGGGTGCACGCAAACAAGCAAGCCTCAGGCCCTTCTGGGACGGAAAAGGTGTGGGGTCCCCAGCAGCCCACGCTCTTCCCTCTCCTTGCACCCACCGGCCCAAATGTTCCCGGGGATCTGGGGACCCCTGTGGAACCCTCTGCAAGGGCCACGACGGTCAGGAGGCGAAGCCACCCCGACCAGGGAGACTCCGTGCACTGGACTCGTAGGCCTCAGCATCATCCCCCCGACCCCTTTTCCCCGTAAGGCCCCCAATCTGGCAGCCAAGCTCTGCTTTTCCTGCCCTTTCAAAGAGAGAATTAAGCTCCGTTTGGAAATCGGAAACCGTGTGCTGAAAAAAAGGCTTCTTTCTGCAGCCCCAGCTCCTCATAAAAATTTGGCAAATCAAAGCTTGGTTGGTGGAATGTCTGCAAATCCTCCCCCGTCTGAGCGAGCCTCCCTTCTGCAGCCCCAGCACCCCCATTAGCACCCCCGTTTCCCAGACTGCCTCCTGGTCCCCAATCAGAAGCAGAGCTGGGAGTTTGTGGGGAGGGGCCAGCTGGGCCCAGCACCCATCCCACCTTGTGGGGAATCGGCTTATTGTGACCCCTAAGTGGGCCATCCAGCTCAGAAGCTGCAACCGGCATCCAGGGCTGCATTCGCACACTGATCCAGAGGAAGCTACGAGCGAGCGAGGGGACGGTGGGTCCCATTGCACGAAACTCCAAACAAAGCAGTGGGGGGGGGGGCGGAGATGAGGCGGAGGAGGAGGGACAGTATCAATAACCAGGCAGACAGTGATCTAGAGAATCTCCTTGTTTCCCTTGAAGCAAAATTCAAGTTAAGTTCTGCAGAGCCCGGAGAGCCACCCGGGGCCTCGTCCGACTCCCCCAGACGCTCAAAACGTCTTTACGTTTCTTCCAGTCAATTTGCAGACAGGAGGCAGAGAAGAGCAGAAGCGAAAAAAATAAAAAGAGGAAAAGCAAAAAGTGGGGAACGAATTTCGAAGGTTCCTCAGCAGACACCAAGCTTTGCTGGGTTTGGAAACCAAGGAGGGTCGGCTCTCGTCTCGCCTGGCCCCACATGCCAGACGGGGGCTCAGGGCAAGAGAGCCCCCCCCCACCCGGCTGCTAACACCTAACACTGACTATGCTACCTGAAAAAGGCCGGCTATTATTCCGAATGCAATGGTGGAAAGAGGATGGGGCAGCACCCAGGATGAATGGCACAACTGGGAAGGCACTTAAAAGCAAAGGGGAGCCCACCGACCCACCAGCAGACCGGCAGATGAAGGGATCCCCCACTGGTGTCAACAGAGGGGCTTCCCTTGCTGGGGCTCCCAGGACGTGCCGAGGTCCAGCTCCCCGCCTGTCAGCTGCCACTTGGTTTGTCTGCAAGACCCCCATCCTGGCTAGATTTTGAAAAGGCCTAGGAATCAGCTGGGAGATGGACGCGTTCCCACGGCCCCTGGGGCCCCTTGCCCATAGAAGACGGACAAGCCAAGGTCAGGACTAATCCTGGATGCTGCCTTGCAGCAGACGGGGGGCCTGAGTGTTTTGTTTCCCTTTGGAGTCGGGGTCTCCTAGAGAGAAACCAGCATTATCGTCCAAAGCTGGCAAATGAGGGCAGGCTCAGAGCAGTTGGGCACAAAGGGGAAACGTCCGGCTGAGGCTCTAAAGTTGATTTCTAGGCCGGGATCCTCGGGGGAGCTAAGACTCCCTAAGCTAAACGGGGATTTTCAGAGGCAGCCAGCCTGCAGAGGGTTGGGGACCTTTGGCCAAAGGAGGGACTGTCTGCACCCTTGACTGCTCTGACTGGACATCCACCGGCAGTTGTGCTTCTTAAGGCATCCTGGGCTTTCCCCCACCCCCTGTGAGGCCACACGGGGGGGGGCTACGAGGTCTGGCACTGGACGTTGTGGCGCAGAGGGTCTTCAAAGTCGCCTTCGTGGTAGATGTCACTCTGGAAGCGACGGCTGGAGAAGTCCGGCTGGGGGAAATACTCCCGCAGCTCCACCTCCTCCATGTCCTCGGTGGCCATCACCTCTTCGTGTCGGGGGAAGAAGGTCTGGAACTGGCGCAGCTGGTGGGGGGGCAGCCAGCCGGGCTCCGGGAATTTCACCTGGGCAGCAGAGGAGGAAGGGCAGGAGTGTGGGCAGCTGGAGCTGGGGGGGGTGGGGGTGGGGAGAAAGTCAGGCTCCTTCCCAGCGGGACAAGCAGCAGGAATTGGAAAACGAAGGAACGGGGAGCTATGGGGGCCCCAAGTGGCTCTGGCTCTCCTCCTCCTCCACCCCTCCTTCAGATCAGGGTCTGGAGCAAGCAGGTTGGGGGAGGGGGGCCCTGGGTGAGACTAGCGAGTTAGAAAACCTCACCGAGACTTCCCCAAAGGAACCGGCTGGGGGGAGCCGAGGGCCTCCGTACCTCGAAGTGGATGACCAGCCTCCCCTTCTGGCCGGGGCTGCGGTAGACAGGCATCCCCTCGTTTGGGATGCACCGGATGTCCCCCGGCTTGATCACGCAGCCTGTGGGGCAGAGCAAGCAGGGTTGAAGGGCGGGCAGCAGCCCCACCCCAAAGGCTCCCAGGCTCTCCCCCAGGAAAGGGACCGGCGAGACCCACTTTGGCTTCCGAGGGGGGCCGGCCCCTCCCTCCCTCCCTCCTCGCAAGCCCAGAGGGCCCCCCCAGCTGCTCACCGGGCCGCGAAGAGACCAGGAGCCTCCGGTTGTCCAGGGTCCGGATGACCTGCTTGCAGCCACACAAGGCGTCCACCAGCGGCACCTCCCGCCGGACAATGAGGTCACTGCCGCTGCGCTGGAAGACCGGGTGTGGCTTCTGGTCCAGAACGATCACGATGTCTCCGGGCTCAAATCCGGGGGCCTGGTCCCCCTCCTGGTGGAAGGTGATCTTCTGCCGGTCAGCCATGCCTGGGGGGGGGGCAGGGGGGGCGAGAGCCGTGGGCTAGGAGCAGCCAGTCTGTGGGGTAAACTCCTCGCCCATCCATGGGGCAGCGACTCTCCCAATATATTGGAGGGAAGGCAGGGAGGGTCCGTTGCTTGGCAACAGGCTGAGTCTGCCTGAGTTAATGAGTTAAATCAGCCGGAAGATTAAAACTAACCAAGGTTACAACGGACTGAGGAATCTGGGGCCGGGCTTCTGTAACTGAACCGACATCCTTGGGGGTGCGAAGGGGGCCCAAGGAGGCAGAAAGGGAGCTGCAGCAAAGGGGCAACCGGGAAAAGGAAGCCAGCAAAGCTCAACCCCCCCTGCCCTCCCCCCACCCCCTGCAGGGCTCACCTTTGTCCAGGTGGACATTGAGAATCTTCTTCTCCCGGATGACCTTCCGGCCGTTGCAGGCGAGGCATCGGTCGAGGGGCCGCACCCATTCCCCTTGGCCCTGGCACTGCGAGCACATGGCCTGGATGTGGTGCACCATGTTGGGCCCCAGCTGGTGGACAATGACCTCCATGCCAGTCCCATGACACTTGGGACATCGGACGTCAAGGCCCTCCCTGCCACCACGGCCTGCGAAGACAGAGCGGTCGGTCGGAGGACGCAAGGGTGGCATCGCTGGGGGCCACACACCCTGGACCCCTGCAAAGGGGCCCAGCCCTTCCCCCCCCTCTCTCAACCCCACTTGATTCTCCAGCCCAGCAGGGGAAGGCCATCCTGCCCTCCCCCCCCCCGTCTCTGCTGAGGGGCTGAAGCACAGGAGGAGCCTGTCGCTCACCCTGCCCCACAGCAAAGCTCTCCGTCCCAGGAACCCTCCCCCTCTTGCCTGCCTGAGGATGGGTCTTCCCCATCAGCGGTCTGGTTGCCCGCCTTCTGGTGATCCTGCAGAAACACCCACCCCCCACCCCCACCCGGCCTCACCGTCCTGCCAAAATCAGCCGATGCCGCTCAGAAACAGCAGACTGAAAGGGGACCCCTCCAAGCCCCACTCTGCGCCCAGCCGCTGGGGCCCAAAACCCACCCGCTGAGCCAGCTCCGTTTGGCTAATTCCAGCTCCGGAGCATTTTTGTGGCTTCTTGAGCCTCTGAACACGCCCAAGACGAGAGAGCTTGAAGATGCGTTGTGCAAACTTGGCCCATGGGCTCAGTCGGGTATCGGGTGAAGCTTTGGGGCTCAGCAACAGGTCCGTCCTGCTCCCCAAGTCTCCCAACACGGCAGGCGGAGCCCCCTCACTCCCCCCCATCCCTGCTCCCGGGGGGAGAGCCCCGTGGCCCCACTCACCCCCACAGCTCCTGCAGATGACGTTCTTCTGCAGGGAAAGCTTCCGGGTGGCCCCGTTGTACAGGTCCTCCAGGGTGACGGTCAGCAGGTGGACAGCCGTTTTACCTGCGGAGGGAGAACCCCCGAGACAAAGGGCTGTTTTCAGGAAGGAGGAAGACGGAGGGGTGGGGGGAGGCGGTGGCTGCGATGACGGAGCCCCTGGGATTTGGGCAGGATGGGGCTTGTCGTCAGCAGCCTCGGTTCCCTCTGGGCTGAGTGTGCAAGGGGGAAGCCAGCCAGAGCAGGCCTCCCTTAAGAGAGTCCGGAGCCCCACGGGACACAACGGGGCACACCTGGAGGGGGGGTGTTTCCCAGGAAACCAAGCACCCCCCCTGCACCTTCTGGGCACCAACAGGGATGGGGAGAAGGCAGGGAAATCGGGGTCCCCTCCCAGATCAGGCTCATCATTTGCCTTCCAGCCCCCACATCCAAGAAAGATCCGACCCAGCCCACCTGCCCTACATGCAGTCCCAGCACAGCCTCCCCTCCGGCCAAGCTCGCCTACCTCTCCTCTCCACCCGGGGGCCCTGCGTGCGGCCCCCTCCTCCAAAGAACAAGTCAAAGATGTCCATTGGGGGCCCAAAGCCGCCCCGCCCGGCTGCGCCGCCCTCTTTCATGGCCCGTTCCCCGCCTCGGTCGTAGACGGACCTCTTGCTGGGATCCGAGAGGACCTCATAGGCCTGCGAGATCTGTTTGAACTGGGAAAGGAGGGAGAGGGAGGCTAAAACCAACCCCAGAGCTGGCAGAATCCCCCCTTGTCGTGCCCGCCTTGCTCTCCCCACCTACCCGCTCCCCCTCGCTGGGGTTCTTGTCCGGATGGTATCTGAGCGCCAGGCGCCGGTACGCCCGCTTGATCTCGTCCATCGTGGCACAGGGCTTGACGCCCAGCAGGTCGTAGTATCCCGTTTCCTTCACCATCTTTCCTCCGGAGGGGGCCCTAAGGGGGGGAGGGGAGGCTGTTGGTATGGGGCAGCCTCCAGCGGATCCAGCCAATGAGACGATCAGTCAGAGGCCCACAAGACTCTGTGCCCCATTGCCACAGACCAGCCGCCACCCGACTCTGACAGCTGGCAGGTTTCACGGAAGGGGCCAATCCGAGGGAGGGGAAACAGGAACACAAGCAGCCTAAAAATCTCCCGGAAGCCAGGCGGCTCGGCAGGGTTTTCTCCAGCAGCAGCAGCAGCAGCAGCAACCGAGCCTCTGCCGCTCAGGCCCTCCTCCGCCCAGCCTCCATGGCGGCCAGCTTAATAGCCTGGCAAGGGAGCCGGAGCTGGGCGTGGGGCTGTGTCAGCATCTCAAGGCGCTCATTAGCCGGCCTGCCCCACAGGATGAGCGTGTGTGAGTTTTCAGCCTTGCAGGGCGTGGAGGGCAGATGGAGGAGGAGATGGGTGCACACCGGCCCAGCCGGCTCGGCCTGCCCTACTTTCCTTGGCTCCTTCTCGGCAAGCCCAGGGGATCGGTCGCCCCAAAGGAAAGTCACGGCGGAGCAGAAGGCTGCCTCCTTCCTTCGGCCCCACCAGGCTCAGCCCCCCTCCCTCCCCAGCCCCACAGCCTGTTTCCTGGGTCCCTGATGGGCAGGCAGGGGTGGCGTCCCCAAAGAGTTTCTGGGAGCGGTCAGAAGCCTCCCTGGACTCAGCAAAGCAGCCCCTCTCCTTTCTGTCCCCAGGCAGCCTTGCCACCCTCCTGCCCAAGTGCCCCACAACTGCCTCTGCCAACCTCACAGCTCCCTCCCTCCAGAGCCCCGACGTGACGATCCACCTTCTGCGGAGTCCTCCTGTGTCTCCTTAGAGAGCCTGACCCGGAGGCCTGAAAGCGGCCGATTCCCTGGAAATCCACAAGGTTGCTGAGCGGACAGTTTCTCACCTAGAAATCTCCCCGGTGGCAACTTTGTGGGCTCCGTCAGGCACCCAAGCGCGGGGTGGGGGGAGGAGACGCAACCGCTGCCACCACCCACAGAGCGGCCCTGCCCCGTCAGCTCTTTCGGCAGCCGGGAACTCCTTCACGCCACCTCGCCCAAGCAGCTGGGCCAAAACAAGCACCCGGCCCTGCAAACTCCTGCCGCGCTTCTTTGATGCCGTGGAATCCGGCCTCCCCACCTCAAAGGAACTGCTGGGAGACCTCCACGCACAGCCGTTGGCAGGCTGGCACTAGACGGGCAGGCATGTGAGCGCAAGTGACGCTAGGCACCTGCCAGGCACTCGCACACTTACTCACGCATCCGCTGCAGAGCCCTGGGGCCCTCGGGTCTCATCTCAGGCCAGCCCCACCGCCCCCCCGCCCTTGCTAACCCCCCTCTGGTGCACCTAAGCCCAGGCACCAGGCAAGGAGTCACAGGTCACATGCAGGAGCTTCATCTGCCTGCCGAGGGACGTCATGCGGGGGGGGGGGGAAGAATGACGCCCCCCAGGGGAGAGGAGCAGAGCCTACTCATGTACGCCTGGCCTCCTCTTGCAAATAATAATGGGTTACAGAGTGAGTAAGAGAGGGGAAGAAACGGCCTCCTTCCAAAGGAACTGAATGCCTTGGGTTGTAGGTTGTCCTCGACTTACGACCTTTTGTTTAGCAACTGCTCAAAGTAAAAACAGCAGTGAAGAGTGGACCGATCCTCACACTTATGACCGTTGCAGCATCCCCCACGGTCACCACTCAGATGCTTGGCAACTGGCATGTATTTAGGACGGTTGCAGGGTCCCGGGGTCATGTGATTGCCACTTGTGACTTTCCCAGCCAGCTTTCCACCCACAAAATCAATGGGGGGGGGGGGGAGAAAAGTGCGATTGTCATGTGATTCACCAGATAAGTGTGATGATAAAAGCTGTAAACGGAAGTTTTGGCACAAAAAAAATGTGGTTTTGTAAATCAAGGACTACCTGTTGTTAGCTCCCCCCCCTCCACTCCTTTCCACTAGTCTCCACCTCCTGAGGCTTCTCCGGGGCTGGATGGGAGAGGCTGGGAAACCCTCCTGAGTGAGCAGAACCAACTCCGCTCCCAGCTGCCTTTGATCTCCTGGTGGCCCCCACTCCCACTGAGCCAGAAGCCGGGAAGGTGCCCCACATCAAAGGCCCGCTCGCCGCGGCGCTTTCCAGGAGTTCAGCCCCCACATCAAAGCCAGGAAACCCATCGGATTCAAGGCTTTTTCCCCGCGGAGGCCGAGCCGCAAAGATCCCGAGATCCGACGCCTCGGTCGGGCGACGGGCAGTCCGACCGCAGCTCTTGCCCAGCCGGTCCGGCCGCCGCTCTTGCCCAGCCCGGGAAAGCCCCGGTGGCCCGAAGCCCCCCGCCAGGCGCTCTGGGGCTGAGGGCTCCGGCGGCCCTCCTGCGCTCGGCCCCGTGGCCGGAGCCCCCCGGCAAACCCCCGGCAAGGCGGGCGGCGTCCCCCCGAGGGATCCCCGCCCGAGGGAAGCGCGGTGCCGACCGGGGACTGGCACGGGCAGCGCCGCCTCCGCCCCCGGCCGGACCCCCGACGGCCCACCCCCACCCTCACCCCCCCCCCGCCTTCGGGACTCCACCTCCCATCCTCCCCAGCTGGGACGGGACGGACCCCACGATACTCACCCCGCCCCCGCTCGGAACTCTCTGGAATGGGGCCACGCCCCTCCCCCGTGCCCATTGGCCAGCCGAGCTTCTCCCGGAGAGGCCCCGCCTCTTTCCCCCTCCCACCCCTCTCGGGGAGGCTCCACCCTACGCCGTCGCCATTGGGCCGTTCGGGCGGGAAGGCGTTTGCCTTTACGTTCGCCTTTGATTGGGCGCACGTTAAGCCCTCCGGCTACTCTGATTGGCCAGGGTGCAGTGAGGGCGGAAGTAGCGCAAAGTTGGCCCTTCTGCGCCTGTAGATGTGTTTATTCCACAAGTTTCGGGATTTTCCCAGTTAAAAAACGGGATTTTGGCGCTGGGGAAGGAAGGAATAATTTGCTTTCCAAAGGTATCGAGGATCAGGAGGAGGAGGAGGAGGCTCTGACCTCCCAGAGTCTGTGGGAGTGGGGCGGCATATAGAACAGAAACAGAACAGAACAGAACAGAATAGAATGTTATTGGCCAACACAAAGAATTTGTCTTGGTGCTTACACTAAAAAGAAAAGATACATTCATCAAGAATCATAAAGTACAACACTTAATGATAGTCATAGGGAAACAGTCAATATAAATCGTAAGGATACCAGCAACAAAGTCACAGTCATACAGTCATAAGTGGGAGGAGATGGGTGATAGGGTATATATAAATGTATATAAATTTAAAGCATTACAGTATGATTTATTACATAGGAAGCAATCTGAAATATTATTTACAACCATGCGAAGTATTATTACCTAATGATGAAAACATTATTGATTGCAGTTATCATTTATATGCTGCCCAACTCCCGGTTACATTCTCGAACTTCATAATTATAGTTCTCAATATTATTGTTAAAAGAGGTTTGATCAGAAGCTGTTGCAGCTCAGCGTTGCTGAAACTTCAGTGTCGAGCTCAGTCCAGTAGAGTTTTCTGAGCAAGGGAGCCGAGAAAAGAGAGCTTCGGGGCGGGCTGGCGATCCTCCTCTTAAGGGATCCAACAGATCCTGTGAGGGATTTTTGTTCTTGCCTTGATCCTGGGCTCCGGAGAAGGCTATGGCTGCACCACTAGGGAGCGCCCGGGCTCCTCGCTTGGCTCCTAATCAGCGGCTTGCCTCACTTGGACAGCTGGCTGAGCTCCGCAGCGGCTCCACATACCCAGCTGGTGACTGATAAGGGTCTGGGGGCCCTCTGCTGCTGCTCGGCAGGTCCCCCGGGACTGATGGGTGGCAGAAGGCAGGTGGCAGTTGCCTGCCCGGGTCCAGGGGCCTCCAACTGCACGGGAAGAGATCACACCAGCTTCCAGCCCTTTGGGGAACCAGAGGCTTGCTAATTTTCCAGCCACCAAAGCCCCCCCTTCTCCCCCTCCCCACAAGTCGGTCTGTGGTTGTAAAGTGGGTGTGGATGGAGAACGTCACTGCGGCTGAAGAGCCCTCTGAAAATAGGACTTCAAAAAAGAGAGTGGCTTTTAGCACCCCAAAGAATAGGCTAAAAATAGGAGCCTCTTTCAATCTCCCTTTTCACTTGGGGGCTGAGTAACTTCCATGGGGGGGGGAAGCAGAGGAGGAAAACAGGAAAGGGACTTCCAGCCAATCTCTCTGGCGACCTTTTCTCCTCGGAATAATGGCATTTCCAGGCCTTTTCTGAGAGGGAGGCATTACTCAGCGGCTGCCTGTGGCTGATGTCATCCCATTATCTGCAGAGGCTGCCAGGGAGGGAGGGAAGGGGAGGGGAGGGGAAGCTGGCCACCTAAGAAAGGGGAGAAAAGAACCACATTTTCTGGAGTCCACAGACACACAGCTCCCCCCCTTCCCTCCCCCTCTCTTCATCTTTTGCTGCAAGTTGACACAAAGGGAAGGAGAAAGAGGCATTCAGGAAACTCATAAAAAATCACACGGCAGTGAGTTCCACGGGGGAACATCTGCTTTACCCTAAATTATCTCGAACCCAGTTATCTCTCTGGGTGGGATTGGTTGAGCAGATGCAGCCAAAGCAGGACCCCAAAGACGCCTCCAGGTCTGTCCCTCGAAAGGACTGAAGCCGGAAATTGAGGGGGTTGCCAAGCAGCCTAGCCATAGCCCACCCAAACTGGTTGCCTTTTCTTCTGTGCCTGCAGGAGTTCTCCTGTGGGTCTGCAGAGTTTCTTTCCTATGTGTTTGGGGAGGGGGATCATCTGGAGGACTGGAGGGGCACAAAATCACGGCATGAGGAACCAACCAGCCCCTTCCAAAGGCTTGAAGCAAGGAAATCATCCCTCCAACCACACACACACACACACACACACCACAGCTGAAACCGGACCCTGGCAGACAGTTGGCACCAGCTGGTGTGAAAATAAACTCTGCTCCTCCCCTGGGCGAGCTGAACCTGCCTTGGATTCCTCTTGGCTGCAAGCAGAATTTGGGAATGTTTGCAAGAAGCTGACCCCTGGGGAGGCTGGGGGTAGGCGTTGTGGGGGCAGGAATGAGGCTGACTGGGACTGGAGAAGGACCAGTGATGGAGGCCCTGAGGCTTTCTGGAGGAGGGGGCCTGCTTGCCCCCCGCCCCGCTTTACCAAAGCTGATGGGATCTCCTTCTATGGCCTGGCAAATGTGCTGGAGGGCAAGGGGTCTCCTGGCCCTCAGTCCACTGGCTGCTGGTCTTCTCCTGCCTCCCTGATGAGAAGAAACCTTCCATGCAGCGCCAGGAACCCTCATCTGGGCAGGGCTCCCTCGGCTTTGCCCCCCAAGAACACTAAGCTAAGAGGGTCTTAGCACCTTCTCCCTGGTCCCATTTCCATCCAGTGAAATCAGGGAGGCTCCATCACTACAATGAAGCCCCCCAGATGGGTGTTTCTCCCCCAGGACTCAACAGGTGCCCGGAGCTTCGTGCTGGCTTCCTCCGAGTCTTCTCTGCTCAATGGCAGGGTGCCAAGCGTGGATTTGGATGTCTCTCGTGCCCAGCTGACAAACACACCTGCTGCACCGGCCCCCTGCCGTCCTGGGACCAGAGAGGAAACACTGGGCTGGCCAGTCAATGGACCTGCCCCCTTCCAGCACCCCCCCCTCATGGGCCCATTGCCCCCAGCCCTCCCCGCTGCCCACTTCCAGGCTCCAAAGGAAGCCTCAGACCAAGCTGGCTGGAGGCGAGTCTGGGTCCCCTCTTGTCCCTCCTCTCCTCTCCGGCTGGACTTTAATTACAGGCAAAGCACAATATTTACTGCTTTGGGAATGGATGGCGCCAACTCCACTCCTTTCCGGGTTGTCCTGAAACCTCCTGGTCCCGGACACTTTGCATCCCAGTGGCAAACCCGGCAATTTTGGGGTCCTGTAATGGGCACCCTCTCCCCTCCCACAGGGATTACAAAGAATCGGTTATTGGGGTGAGGCAAGCAGGAGGTTCCCCCCCCGCCTGAGGCCTCCTTCATGGCAGCCCCCACCTGTGTGAAATGGCCCCCTGGAAGGGAGCCCAATGCTGACCGTGCTGCTCTCCGGCCTTCTCTTCCTGGCCTCCAGTCGGAGGTGGAGGGTCCCAGGCAGGGGCTGGAGGGGCAGCAGCATCTGCTCCCCGCTTCCCCCCCCCGTTTCCATGAAACCCAAGTGCTGGCAGCTCAGTTACCCCCTTGCTGTGACCTCTTCTTCTGGGGGCGGGGGCTGCATTCTGGAGAGTCCGAATCCCCTCCTGCACAGCTGGTGAGGCTTTAATCTGTTGCGGTGAAGCTCTGTCAAAGGTGAGGGGGTCTCCTGTGATCTTGGCTGCCCCCTCCTCACTGCGTGCCTGTGCTGGGGAGGGGGCTGAGGAAGGCAGCAGCTGCAGACGGGAAGGGCCTGTGGATGACCACTGGGCGGGAGCCACAGCCATGCTTCTCTGATTAGGGAGGGTCTCAGAATAGATCTGGGAGCAAAGGACTCTCGTCTCGTCCTTTAGGGCGCCCTGTTGCTCGGGGAGGGGGGCTCCTGCCTGGACACTGCAAGGCTGAAATGCAAAGGGTCAGCTCACGCCAGCCACAGAAGCCAAAGGCAGGCAGACCCCAGGAGGCCCCAAGTCTCCCTGGTGCAGAGATCCTGGGAGATGGTACAAAGGAGCTGGGATGTCTGGTCCTTTTTGCTTGAGTATAGCAAGCTGGCACACACACACACACACACAGAATTGGGGAAGTCTCCCCTCTGAGTCTGTGGCAGCAAAACCAGCTCCAGGGGCCCTCTTGCAGTGAGGGGCCCAGGGGACTGAGCAATCACGCTACCTTCATGATTTCAGGAAGCCCCCACTTTGTCCAAGGGGTGGCCAGCCTTCCCCCCCCACCCCCGCGAGCACTTCCTGGCCTCAGCACACAAATCAGGATGCCCCTTGCCCTCCGTTCGCCTGGTCAGCCTTCAGAGCTGGACTTCTGAGTCAGTCTTTGTTTAGAGGTGGCAGCCCCCCCCCAAAGTGACTGGCTTCCCATTGACTACAATGGAGTAATGGGGGGACAGAACAATGGCCAGGGAGGGGAGGGAGGAAAAACCCACCAGCATGTCCTTCGCAGGCTCAATTCCACTTCATTTTCTCCCTCCCCCTCCCCCCCCCAACAAGGAGAGTCGGCTTGGCCCATTTTGCTGCCTCGCAACCAGGCAGCAGGTGGGATGGGGTGTATGTGGCCACATTGCTCCATTGTTCCCTGACTTGGGGGGTGGCGGCAAAATGAGATTTTTTCAGGAATTGAGGGAAAGCCAGCTAACCGAGGGAGCAGACACAAAAAACGGCCTGACACAGCAGTGGTGAGTAGGAGGCAAAGCACTTGGGGCAACCAGAAGCTCTGCTGAGCAAGGCTCCTGAGCAGAGCTTGAGTGTGTGAGACACAGGACTACTCACACACACACACACACACACCCTGTCTTTCTACGCCCTGCGGATGTTGAGAGCTGGGCTGAGTGAGGTCATTGCTTTGAGGCTACCCTGCCCTCCCCCCACCCTCAGTCCTTCCCAGCCCCCATTGAGACAGGCCACAGAGAGCTCCTGATTGAATGGACTCTGGCCAATTGTGGCTGCAGACAAAGGAGCTGCACTGGGGCAGCCCAGACGGATCTGGGGGTGTGCGGGATGGATGGGGAGCCACCACCAAGGGAGGGAGGGAGAGCCGGGCCGTCATTTCTCTGTCCAGCACAGCGATGCTCCTGGCTACAAGCCCCCCCCTCCCGGGATCACCGAGATTCAGCGGCCCACTGAAGCGCTCAGCCGTAGGGGAGGGGGCTTCTCCCAGAGCTGTGGTGCCATTTGGGATGCGACAGCCCGGCATGGCCCCTTCTGAGCTGCAGCTTCAGTATTCCTCTTTATCTGCAGCAATGGTGGGCAGGGGGCCTGTGGACATGCCCACCCACGCCCCGACCTCTCCGGCCAACCCACAGCCACCGCCCAGCCATTTCTGAGATCCACCAAGCAAACGGGATCCCCCCCCCATCCCTGCTTGGTTAGATGGAGTCACCGCTGAGACTTCAGCCTTGATTGAGGGCCACAGTTCCAAAGTAGCTCCAGATTTATCCAGGGGTGGGAATCTCAGTGGTGGGTTTCAAAATTTTTTTGCAACTGGTTCTGTGGGTGTGGCATGGTGGGCGTGGCATGTCTTGGTGGGTGTGGCTTGGTGGGCGTGTCAGGGGAAGGTTACTGCAAAATCCCCATTTCCTCCCAATCAGCTGGGACTTGGGAGGCAGAGAATAGATGTGGACGGGGCCAGTCAGAATTTTTACTACTGGTTCTCCGAACTACACAAAGTTTCTGCTCCAGAACTGGTCAGAACCTGCTGAAACCCACCTCTGGGCGGGATGGATTGTGCTTCAGACATCTGGGGGTCTCCTCACAGGAGACGCTCGGCTTCCCCCTTGTCCTCTCCGCCAAGGCCTTGCATTCCACAGGGGCTTGTAGCTGCCAAAACCCTGTGCCCCCTCCCCCAATAAGGGCAATGCCCCCAAAAAGGGCACCTAGCAAGCGTATCTTTTGTCAGCCAGCAGGCTGAAAACAGCCTTTGCTCATCCCCTGGCGATGCCAAGGCCTCTGAGTCAGGTCTGGTTCCCGATAGAAGAGGGAGGTTTGCTTTTCCAGCGGTGTGACTTCAGCCCTGCCATTTGCCCTTAAAAGGACTGGCTGGGCCAGAGGACGGGGCTTCTCTGGCTTTGGAAGGGGCTTCTTGGCTGAGGCAACCCAAGCTCAAAGCCAGCTCCTGCTTTCCAAGCCCTTCAGCCTTTGGAAGGACCTGGGACCTATCAGGAAGTTTGAGGCAGAGCCCAGCTCCCCCTCCTCCTCTTCCTCGCCTGGCAGGAAATGCAAATCTCTGCTCAGGTTCCTCTCTTGCCCTCCCCCCCCCGGGAGGGAGGAGATCTCTGCCCCCTAGGCCAGGAATCCCTCCTTGTCCTGGTCTCTCTGCCACCCGAGGGCTTTGGCCGCTGGCTGCTTCACCCTGGCATCCTCTTATCAGGCTCAAGTCCTCTTGCGCCTCCCATGAGCCGCCTGGCTGAGGCCCAGGTCTGCTTTCCCCAGAGATCACCAGGCTGCCCTTTTCCACCTCCGAGGAACCTGGGCAGAGAACTGCCAGAAGCCCTTGGAGGCCCGGAATTGCTCATTTTTGCCACGGCTGCAGGTGGCAGCTTTGCCCCTGGAAAACCAGCCGACCAAGGCTTTGCAGCTGCATTTTTTCCCCTGCAGCCTGCTGTCGGTTCCAAAGGTTTCAGCCTTTGCTAAATATTTTCTATTTTCAAGAACGTTGTTGTTATTTCCGCAGCTTGTTTCTCTCTGTTAAAAGTTGTGCTTTTGAACACTTTGAATCCAAACTGTGTGCCACGCTGGGCCAAACAGGAAGGAAGCCCTCCCTGCCCAGCCCTCCCCGGGTCTGTTTCAGCGTTAAAAACAGGCACGAGTGACGGGTGCAGAAACAGGTGGTGGGCTGTCCATTTTTGCCCCTTATGGGGGGGAGGGGAGGCAGCCACATTTAACTTTCTCCCAACTCCTCCAAATATTTCTGCTCTGCAGGGAGCTGGAGCTTTGGCTGCATCAGTAGTCACATGCATATTTTAAGGTCTTCCATCACTTCCACCATCTGGTCTTAGCTATAAAAAGTGCCCTTTTCTCTGCTTAGTCCCCACCAGGGAGCAGAGAGGGCAGGTCATCGGTCCCACCCTGCCCGCAGTTGCTCAGAGCACCTGTTTTTTCTGCAGCCAGGAAGAATCTGCAAGAATTCTACCCACCGGCTGGTGAAGGGAGTGGCCGCCCCTCCCTCTTCCACTTCCCCACGTCTTGGCTAGAATATTGGCTGCTAAACATCTGATATTCGACCTGCCCAGGGACGAAGCAGAGCTAATAAAGAGAGAGCGGAAGGAAAGAGAAAAACAGACAGAAAAATGTCTTTTCTGCCTGCGTATTAAAAATTATTTCATCCCTGTCTCTTTATGCCTCAGCTTTTTTTCAGTATGGCCGATGGTGGCAGTGACCTTCTCTCTCCCGAGAACGAACACGGGGTGAAGCAAAACACAGAAAGAGTTTGTACAGGATAAGAAATCAATTGCTTTATTAGTGTCTCAGAGGCACCGACTGGAGCTCGGTTTTTTTTTTTTTTTTTAACATCCTAGCTTTATCGTAGAAGGCACTGAAGTGCAGGGAGAGAAATGACACTGGAACCTGTTTCTGGAGCATCCCTCTCGGTCTCCCGTCCTTAGCTCTCCTCCGAAGAACTCTGCCCATGTTCTGAGGCTGGGCTGGGCTGGGCTTGGATGGGTGCTCGAACCCTTGTCGTTCAAAAGAGAGGAGAGGGGCTGAATCAAACCTACGCTTGGGTTGGAAACTTCTGCTCTGTGAGCTGGGCAGATGAAGCCAGGCTGGCAGAGACTCGCCAGAGGTTCTGAGTTCCTTCCAAGGGACCGAAACGCCAACTATTTCTACCAGGGTTGTTAGATTTGTCCCATTCAAAAGCAGAGGCACCTTTGCCCCCCCCCAACCCCCTCCACCCCCACAGAGATAAATGGCGAGTGGATAACAGGAAAAGCGAGTCCTGGGAAATCAAGGAGAGAAGACCGGGATGAGAAGGGAGCAGCATCAGATCACATTTATACTGAAAACTCCAGTTTGTTCTATGTATTCCTAAAGTAAGGCACACTGGCATGTTATAGGAGCCACTATCAGAAAAAAAATCTCCCTCTAGATCCGTGTGTCTCAGCCTCAGCAACTGTAAGATAGGTGAACTTCAACTCCCAGAATGCCCCAGCCAGCATGCTCTATTGGGGAATTCTGGGTCTTCTGCAGCTGCCGAACCCAAACTCTGCACTAGGTGAAGCACTTCTGACCCAGATAACGGTGGGGAGGAGGGGACGTTGTAAAAGTTTGCCGGGAAAACTTCAGAGTGCCTCACTTAGCAAAACAAGGTCTGAGACCGGATCTTACTAAACAACTTCTTTTCTTGCTGGGCAGAACTTAGAGCCAGATGAAACATTTCATTTTCTTTAAAAAAAAACCACACAAAAGTTTTGCCAAATTGCTGGTTACACTTAAGGTGAAGACAAAGGACGCTGGACTTGAGTGCCTTTTTTCTTTTAAAAAAGTATTCTTTAAAAAAAAGCCTACCATGAAAAAAGTTAAAAGTCTGAAAACGCTGCCTATCCAAGCTTTTGATTGTCAGCGGGGCGGTCTCAAATTTGGAGGGAAGGAAGGTAGCTACAAAAAAAGAAAAATGTGTGGGGCTGAGACAGAAGGGGTCACAGGTTTAGCAGGAATCACACTGTTTGTCACTGGCTGGAATTAATGGCCAAAAGGGGACCTTTCAGTCGTCTTCCGAGGGCTGGAGATCCAGGTCCCCTTCCGGCCGGAATTCCAAGGGTTGGCGCCGAATCTCATCCCCAAACAGGAAGGGCATGGGCTCCAGCTTGGTATCCTTGCCTCCTTTCACGCAGGTCTTCTGCCGTAGGTCACCCAGGATGTTCTCATCTAGGAGCTCCTGGCCTTCCTGATCCAGGGAAACCTTCTCAAGAACTTCAGGGCTGGTGTCTCCACTTCTAAACCCTTCTTCACTGGCTGGGACTGGGGGTGGAGTCTGGCTCAGGGTCTCTGCCATGGGGAAGTTGTCCCCTGTGCAGAACTGTGGGGCGATAGTCACCTCCTTGATGAAATCCTCATCTCCAGGAGGGTCTGTCTTGCCCTGCCTGAGGCCGTTGAGAAGTTCGCTTGGGAACTCATCCAAGTTTGGTTCCTCCTGAAGCCCATTAGCCTGGCTCTCCCCCAATGGGTGGGCTTCCCTTGGGATGGGAGAAGAGCCTTCTGGAGCTTCTGTGGAAACCTGGGGTGGTCCCTGGTCCAGACATACAAGGGAAGCATAGGGAGACCTTTCTTCTGGGGAGTATTGGGCCCCTTTGCCAAGGCCTCCCAGCTCATCCTCAGCTGCCTTCATCAACTCTTGGTTGAACTCCAGAGCTTGTTCTACAATTTCCAGAATATTGGGGTCTCCTTTGCTTTCTAGAGGAAGACCCACCACGTCCTCTGGGAACGTCTCAGGGAAGCTGGTTCCTGGGGGATCTTCCACGGTCACAAACTTCTGCTGGATCAGATCTTCTGGGTCCAAGACATGGAAACATTCGTCCTCACAGGATTCCAGCATGTCAGATTCTACAGCCCCCTTCGGGCCACTCAGAGAGCCGTCCCCTTCCAGCACTATTTCTCCCAAATCAGTGACGCTGGTCAGGGGTGAAACCTTTGCAGGGGCCACATCCGTAGAATCTTGGTCACTCGATTCCAAGGGCCCCTGATCTTCCTCCTCCTCCTCCTCCTCCTCTTCTTCCTCCTGCTGCGTGTAGCTGGGGTCAAACCCATCCGCTGGGAACCCAAAGCCTTCGCCTGGCTCTAAAGGGAGTTCTGCGACCACCTCTTCCTTGGGCACCGCTGGCCCTTTGGCCACCTCTCCCTCCTGCCAGGGGTCTTCCTCTGGCTCCAGGCCAGGGGCCCCTTGCAGTTCTTTCTGCTCATCCTCTCTGGGGACCTCCTCCTCCCCAGGGCCCTGATCCTCCGTGAACCTTTGGATCACGGCTTCGGCCGAATCCCCTGTGGCCAGAGGCTCTTCTGAGCAGGGGCCATCTGCCTGTGGCCTGCGATCGCTTCCTCCCTTTGGAGGGCCTTCCTCCACTCCGTCTTCCTTGGCCAGCAGAAGGCTTGCAGGGCCTTCTTCTAAAATGGGGGCCTCCGCCTCTTGGGCCAAAAGAGGCACCTCTTCCCTCTCCAAGGAAGGAAGGGATGGAGTCTCAAGCATGGCCAGCCCGTTGTCTAAAGCCGGGTGGCCTGGCCATGTCTCCCCTAGCTGGGCATTCTCCTCCTCAGCCCCACCTCTCTCACTCTGGGAATTTGGGACGAAGTCTGGATGTTCGAGGGTCTCCTCGGACCCTGAATCCTCCCTGTGGGAAACGGAGTCTTCCGCAGGTGCCTTGGCCTCTGGGGGGGATCCCACCTCTTGAACTTCTTCTGGCCAGGTGGTCTCTTCCCTGGAGGGGTCTTCAGCCTCCTCGGCAGGCTGCTCTCCTGCCTGGTGATTGTCCAGGCCCAATCCTTTGTCATCAGAGCACTCGGGGGCATTTTCCTTCTTCTGCAGCAAGTTCTCAGTCACAGCAGCACCACGTACATCTTCCATCTGCAGGACATCCGTGAGGGGTTCAGTTTCTGGCCCTCCAGAGATTGTCACCAAGTCTCTTTCCTCCAAGTTGCTACTTTCGTCTTGCAATGGGGTCTCTGGGAGCCCTCTTCCTCCTTCCTTATGTTCCTCCAGGAGCTGCTCTTCAGCTACCTTCGTTCTCTGCTCTTCTTGAAGTGTCTCCTGCACCTGGATGCTTGCTAGGTCCTCTCTGGGCAAGGTCGCACCCAGTTCCAAGATCCTTTTGGGTGCCTCCAAATCTAAGTAGCCTTCGGTCTCCATTGTTCCTTCATCTCCCATATCTTCTGTGGGAAGAGGTCCAACAACGCCTTCTCCCTCCTCTTCCTCCTCCTCCTCCTCCTCTTCCATGACTTCCCTGCTCTCGACCCCCTTTGGCTCATCTGTCAAGGTGCCATTTTCATCTATGGCAGAACCTGAGCTTCTGGGCAGGGCATCTTCCATGCAGAAAACCTCGGCATCTAGATCCTTCTCCTCATTCTTTGGCAGAGCAGAATCGGTCTCATGAAGAAGCTCTTCTGGGCTCTCCACGTTCTCCTGCTCCATCTCCAGGAAGAGAGCTTTCTGGGGTTCACCCGCAGACAATGCCGTATGGGTGGTGGGCGAGCGGTCCTCCTTGGCTGGGCTTCCTTCCACCTCCAGGTGCTCATTCTCAAGCAGCTCTGCCTGCTGGTTATCTTTCCTGGGGGGGCTCTGGGGCTCCTTGCTGTCCTCAGAGAGGAGATCTTCTTGGCTGACCATTTCTACATCTTCAGCCCCTCCATAGACCTCCTCCATGTTCACTTCCGGGGCTCCTTCGAGGACATCAGTTGGGGGGCTGCCAAGCTCCCAGCCTTCCTGGCTGCCATTCACATTTGTAGCTGCCTCCGTAGCAAATTCTGACTTCTTGGGTGCTTCTCCCACTGCGTTGCCCAGCATCCCCCCCAATAATGCAGGCAGCTCCTCATCCACATCCCTCTCCTCCCATTCTGGAGACCCTGTTTCTTCATTGGTCTCCTTTTCTCCAGGGACCAAAACTCCTCCTCCTCCTCCTTCCATCCTTTCTGCCCTCGGTAGTTCTGCTCCCAGGGCCACGGAGGCCTCTGCTTTCAGAGCCCGCCAAGCCTCTTCAGTTCCTTGCAGCTCAGCCCAGGCTTCCTGGCCACCATTGACCTCCGCAAAGTCTTCACACACCTGGAACTCCTCCAGGGGGTCGGTGGGTTGTCCCCCTCCTCTCTGGTCTTGCTGGGCCTTCTCCAGCCCCTCGGTGCTACTTAGGGGAAGGGTGTTCTCCTCCTCCAGGGATGAAGAGCTGTCAGAAGAAACGTCTGCTTGGCTTTTCACCGCCTTGAGTAAGCTGGATTCAAGGTGGGTTTCTTGGGGGTTCACTTCCTGGATCGCAGTTTCTACGGCTTCAGTAACCATCTGGCTCAGAAAAGGCCCGTTCAGGATTTCTCTCTCTGCTGGTGGCTCACGGCTGAGCTGTGTCTCTTCTTCCTCCTCCTCCTTCTCTCCAGAGGCTTTTTCTCCCTCCTCTCCTCTACCTTCGGCCTCCGGCTTCGCCTCCTGTTCGCTCTCCTCTCCTTGATCCAGGCTCCCAATGGACCTTCCCGAAGCCTCTTCTGGCTCCACGGAGTTGAAAGTCAGTGGGGGTCGGGTGCAGAAGACAGACTGGGCCAGGCTCTCCGTTTGGGTGATCGTCACCCTCTGGCTGTGCTGGGAGGAGTCCAGCCGAAAAGCAGAGGGCTCCTTTGGCGGGGGCAACAGCCCATCGGCGCTCTTGGTGGCCTGAGAGTGCCGGAGGGAGGCGTTGGCCTTTTGGAACTCCCTGGCCGCCGAGCTTGGGGTCTTGACCCCCCAGGAGGGCGACTCGACTTTGCTCTGGAAACCCCGAAGCTTAGGGAGAGCGGCAGGGCTGGGGCGGACATCCCGGCTCCCCCGATCCACTGACGGCCCCTGCAGCCTGCCGAGAGTTGATTCGGTTGTAGCATCTGCAAGCAACAAAAAATGGGGAGAATGAGAAAAGGCTGCTGGACTCAAGTGGAACCAGGGAATGCTCTGCTAAGATTGACCCACCGGAGTGGATCTGCCCCACTTTGGCCCATCTGGGGAGGGGGAAGGAGAGTAGAGCCTCTCGGTAAAGGTCTGCAAATCGTCCTCAAGGGTAGGAGGGGTTACTCTCCTCCAAACAGCCAGGGGTTTTTCTAACCATCCTTCTTTGTGAAAAGGAATTCAGGGCAACCCACATTTTCCTGGGGAAGCAGAAATTATGAAGGGGGGCTGGATATAGAAACAGGGAGGTGTGACCCAGGTAAGTTTTCTTTCTGGCTCAGCAAAGCCCCCACTTTCCCTGCTGAAGGGCAGCTCTGTAGCGGGAGGAGTGGGCTCAGGCTTTTATGGCTCTTGAGGCTTCCCCTTGAAGCCCCCGACCTCATGCCTACCTCTGAGCCCCCTGGCCAGCTGGAGATCAGTTGCCGGCAGCTGCAGCCTGGTGCTCTCGGCTTCCAAGAGGGTCCTGCAAGGCAGAGAGGGATTCTTGAGCGGGAAAGGAGGGCGGCAGGCGCTGGGGGGGGGGGGAGGCTTATTTCTGGTGGGTTATTCCTGGCCTCCCGCAGCTGCCTCCTCTGCCAGGCTTTTCTCCACCTTCCCAGCGCTGGAAGGCTCTCCCCACCTCCCCCCCCGCGAATCAGGAGGGGGAGGGGGCTAGCAGGAGCAGGATGGTGGTGACATCATGCGGAATCTGCTGGCCGCCAGCCCTCCCCCGCTTACCGGCAGCGGGGCCATTCATTCTCATGCTAATGCAACAGGACTCCCCCCCCCACGGGCCTCCTTTTGTGTGGGAACCGTCTGGGGAAGGAGAAGGGTAGGGGGCAGAGGGGAGGTTCCCATGAGATTCTGCTTCAGGGCGGGGGAGAGAAGCGAGGCCGTCTGCAAGGAAGGAGGCGCGTTTGGCGAGGAGGAAGAAGGGGGCAGGGGGCTCTTGGGTGCTGTGCGTAAAGGTGGTGGCTGCCCCCTGGCCTTATTCTAGAGCCCCCTATTCTAGAGCTGCGGAGGGGGAGCCCGGGGCTGCGTGAGGGGGCGTCCCTCCCTCACCTGTAGGTGGCCACTTCCAAGCTGAGCGACATTTTCAGGTGCATCAGCTGCTGCCGGTCCTCCAGCACCTGGGAGATCTGGCCGCGCAGCGACTGCTTCTCCTCCTCCAGCGCCTCCATGGCCATCTGTCCGGCAGAGAAGGAGACACCGGCGGGGTTAGCAGCCGCGGCCCTGGGGAGCTGCCCTCTGGCCGCCCAGAGGGAAGGAAGGGGGGATGCTGCAGGAGGCCCCCAGGACGGTCCAGTTGGGCTCTGGGGCAGCAGGACACCCACTCCTTCCCCACCGGCAACTACAGGGAAATCCCGCGTGTCTGGCATGCGAGTGGGTGTGGCAGCCCAGCGCTCAGTTTTCAAGCATGGCAAAAAAAAAAAAAAAAAAAAATCTTTTGTTCTGCTTCAGCTGGGCCTCTTCCAAAGCTCAGCCTAGCTCGCCCGTTTCGTTCAGATTTGGTCCAGCAAAGTGATTCAAGTGCACAGGCCAGGCAGGTCGCTTTCGCCTTGCAGCCCCCTCCTCTCCATTCCAAGACCACCACCACCCCACGGTCAGGGCGTGGCTCCCTCCTGCTGAGCTTGGATGCAAAGAATGTGGAGGGTGGGGTGGTGGGGGGAAGGACTGACTGCCCCACATCTCCGGGAGGCTGTATTTCCCCTTCCCCTTCAGTGTTGGAAGGATAAGAAAAGTTGAAGCCAAACTTTCTTTTCTTTGAAAACATTTATTTTTGGAGGTGCCCCTTCCCAGCCCCCCACGCCCCTGCAGTCAAGGGCCGCTTGGGGCACAGTTGGGATTTGCATCTGCCAAAGGAAATCTGCAATTCTTTCCAGAAAAGGCCCCGAAATGAGGCCTCCAGAATTAGTGGGTCCTTCACATCCAAGCAGCAAACAGGGGGCTGGGTGCACAACCCCCCCCCCCATGAAGTACCCTGTGGGATTCAGGAAGCCTTCTCCAGAGACAGCCCAACCCCCTCCCCCTCTAAGGAGGCTATGAATGGAGATGGCACAGGGAGTGGGGGGCATCCTCTGGAGGAACACCCTTCACAAGGGACAGCTCTTCCCCAGCCAATGTGTGGTCCCCACCGCCCTCAAGCTGCCCAGCCCCGGCTTCTGGATCTCAACCAGATGCCAAGGGCTGAATCACAGCCTTGGTTTAGAGGAAATGCCAGGCAATTCTGCCCTGTTGCCAGCAATGTTCCATTTCCTACCTACAAGCCCCTTTTCCAAGCTACCAACAGCCCTCTAGGTGCCACCAGCTCACTCTCGAGTCAGCTGCCCACCGGTGAGCCCAGCAAGTGGCCGTTAGGGGCAGGGCTGGTCCCAAAGCCACCCCAGGCAGGCAGGCAGGCAGGCGGGCATCCCCGAGCCCTGCTGGACTCAGCGGGGGCCAGATACCCCAGACCCACCTGCAGCTTCTCGGCGTCCCCCTGCTGCTGAGCCCATTGCTGGGAGAGGCTGTCCTCCAGCATCTTCTTCCGGACCTTGAGGCTGGCCAGCTCCTTCTCCAGCTGCTGCAGCTGCAGCTGGTTCTGCCGGTTGCGCTCGGTAGCCTTCCAGAGGTTCTCCTTGGCTTCGCAGAGGGAAGCCTCCAGCTGCGAGACCTCCATCTTGTAGGTCTCCACCGCTCCTTTCCAGATGTTGGTGAGCCTCTTGGCGTAGTCTTCCACTTCCACCGGCTGGAAGCAGACGGGCACCGCCCGGAACCCATCCAAACTCTGGGAGAAGCTGGTCATCTCCTGGTCCAGCCTTAGCAGCTCCTCTTGGTGGGCCTCCACCAGGTCTTCCATCTCTTTCTCCAGCTGGGTGGCCTTCTCCCTCAGCCAAATGTGGGCCCGCTTCTCCTCCTCCATCTCCTTCTTGCTGAGGGACAGGAACATCTTGGTCTCTTCCTGGGCTGCCCTCTCCCGCTGGCACCTGCTCTTCACCTGTTGGACCTCTTCGTAGAGGGAGTCCCTGGCCAGCTCCACCACGCACTTCTCCTGATACGCCTGGTCCAGGGTGGCCCGCAGCGTGGCTACCTCCGCTTCATACTTGGCCCTCCAGGGGGTCTCCACCAAGCCCCCCTTCAGGCCTTGGATCTCGGCTTTCAGCAGCTCGTTCTCCTCTTCCAGGAACTTCACCCTGGCCAAGTAGGCCTCCAGGCGCTTGTTGAGGTCCCACATCTGGAGAGACTCCTCTCCCAAAGACCGCGAGGAGCTGAGGAAGGTCTCCATCTTCCAGACACCTTTCGGAGGCAGAGTCCAGCCAAGAGAGAGCAAGGCCGACTGGAGGAGCCTGGCTGGTGAACAAGGGATGGGCAGCTCCGCACTGCTATTCATATGGAGGGGAGGCTCCTGGCCAAGGAGGCTGGGCTTAACACCTCCCCCCCACCATCGCCCGAGAAGAGCAGCATTCCTCCGGAAGCCGGGTGGGAGGAAAGGAGCCTTGGAAATGCCTCCTCTCAGCTGCTCCCCTCTGGCGGTGGTGGCCCCACCCCCAAGAAAATCAAGAGGCTCCTCAACATCTCCCTGGTAGGGAGGGTCTCCAAGTTGCCTCTCTTCCCCAACTCCCGAATTTTTCTGAATCCACACCACCATGCGCCTCAGAAGCAAATAATGCCCATGGGAGTGGGGGGAACTCTAAAATATGTGGGGCAGAAAGTGCCAAAAGGGCAAAAGGAGAGAGAGAAACCGACCCCGAGTGGCACTCAAGACAGCTGTGCTGAGTTGGGCTCCAGGCAGGCTTTGGGGGGTGGGAGTGGGGCTCCCTTCTTTGCCAAACACACTGATGGCATCATTTGGGGGGAGTCTTCATGCTATGCACCCCACATACGTTATTGCTTCTTGTCAAAAAGGCAGGTTTTTAGGACAGAGAGAAGCCAAAGGGGAGTTTGGGGTGGGGGAGTGGATGAGGAGTTGGGGGAAGCATGATTTCAAAGGGGGGCCGGGCTGGGTAGGATCCCAGAGAAGGGATAGCCAGCCTCCCTTGGAAGAGTGCAAGGGTGCCCTCTGGTGGACAGAAGGGCCAAGAGGGAGCTGAGAAGGCCACTCCTGGAAACATGGGAGGCACCTACCACTCCAGAATCTCCCCTTTTCCTTTCGGTCAGTTCTGTGCAAATCCAGCACCTGAGACGTTTCTAACTATGGGGCTAGAGAACAGGAATCTTCCCCCTTTGGAAATGATGGGGAGAGACCATCCATGCAGCCTCTCCAGGGCAGTTTTCAACCAGCTGTTTCTCACTGCTTCTAGGAGTCTTCTCTTCTCTTCTTTTCAATTTCCCATCGACACTTCTTTGCTGCCAGAGCTTATTTGCCCAGAACTCGCTTCAGTCCCCAGCCAAGGCCAGCAAAGTGGGCACCAGCGTTGCTCCTGGCCTGGAACGGGGGCGGGGCGGGGGAAAGGATTGCTGGCTTTGGGCAGCCTTTGCAAAATGCTGGCCTGGGAAAGGCAAGTAGACTTCCTTGTTTTTCCTTGAAGATGTTTTGCTTCTCACCTAAGAAGCTTCTTCAGCTCTGACTGGATGGTGGAGAATGGAAGCCCCACCATCCAGTCTGAGCTGAAGAAGCTTCTTGGATGAGAAGCCAAAGGTCTTCAAAGAAAAACAAGGAAGTCCAGTTGCCTCCTGAAAAAGCACCTTTGAGTTAATCCCCTGTGCTTCCCCTCAGTGAATTGTTACCTCTGGGTGTGTGTGTGTTGGGGGGGGGGGACTATAAAGATTTTAATTAATACACAAACAGTAGAATTGAAGACAATTTTAGCTTTCAGGAACTGGCAACATCTCTGGGGATAAATAGAGGTTCCAGACCAGCTGCTAACATTCTCATTACTCGCAGGAAGCCCAGCCCATCTCTTTCTGGGGGTCGCCAAGGCATAGCCCCTCCCTCTTCTTTCGGGGTGCGTTTAAAAGAAGCCCCCCCCGCGTTGTGGCTTCGACAGCAGAAGACTTTCCGAAAGCTTTATTAAGGGCAGGCAGTGACTTCTGCCTCCAGCAGCCGGCCGGAGATCGGTGGATCCACCGGGGGCGCGTTCTGGGCGCTCGGGCCCCACGCCTCTTCCCTCCTGGCAGCCGGCAGCGCGGGGGGCAACCAAGGAGGGCCGTCCTCCTCCTCCTCGTCGTCGTCCTCCTGGTCTT
Source organism: Pantherophis guttatus (assembly GCF_059756535.1). Classification (NCBI taxonomy): domain Eukaryota; kingdom Metazoa; phylum Chordata; class Lepidosauria; order Squamata; family Colubridae; genus Pantherophis; species Pantherophis guttatus. Next base: position 424,511 of record NC_142080.1, read on the forward strand.
CCACGGAGAGCTCGCGCGGGGGCACCTGGATGCCCAGCTCCGCCTCCACCCTCCACAGCCTACTCCTCACTCGGCGCAATTGGCCGCGCAGCGTCTTGATCGAGCGGAGACACTCGTGGCAGCTCCGGTAGTCTCTCTGCCCTGGAAGCACAAGAGCAGCCTCGGGGCTCCGCCAGCAGCCCCCCTACATCCCGCAGCGCCCCGCCTGTCCCGGGCGCAAGGGAGAGCGGCGTGCGGGGGCTTCCAACCCGTCCCGCTGCGCTTCCTTGGCCGCGGAGCCGGAGCCTGGGACTGGCCCGGAGGAGGCGGCACCCCAACCGGCGGACTCACGGTCGTGGAGGTGGCGCGCCTGGCGCTCCAGGAAGGTCTCCACCGCCTCGTGCAGGTCGGGCAGGTGAGGCGGCAGTGGCGGCGGGGCGGGCGGCGGCGGGGGCGCGGGGAGCAGCAGCAGGGAGCCGCCGGAGAGGGAGGCGGCGGCGGCGGCGGAGAGCCCCGGGCGCGAGGAGACCAAGGCCAGCAGCTCGGACGGAGGCGGCGAGGGGCGGCTGGGGAAAGCGCCTGCCGGACCAGAGAAGAACGTCGGCCGATGCACCGGGGGGGGGGAGGGGCGGGGGCGGGGGGTCGAGGGAGCGGCCGGCAGCCGCGCGCACCTTCCGTTTCCCGGCGCTGCAGGCGGACCTCGGCGCGGATGAGTCTCCGGCGGCTGCGGCAGATCTGCAGGCTGAGGGCGCGCAGGGCGCGCGGGAAGTCCCGGCAGGTGCGTCGGATCCTCAGCTCTGGAGCGGAGGGAGAGCAGAGGGCAGGATGCGGCGGCGGGGCGGGGGGCGGCGGGATCAGTGGCCCCAGGAGCCCGGATACTTACGCCCCCGGAGGTACTGGCCTTGCAGCGCCTTCAGCGCCTCCAGCCGCTCTTGCAACGCCTCCAGGCTGAGCGCGGTGCCCAGCGCCCGCCCCGCAGGCTGGGTGGCCGAAGGCGGCGGGGCTGTGAAGTCGAGGGAGCCCGAGTCCGAGGCCGGGGGAGGCGAAGGCGGCAGGGAAGGCGAAGGCGGCGTCCTTGCTGCGAGGGGCAGGAGAAGCGGGTCGGTGAGGGCTGTCCCTGAGCCTCGGCGGGCGGGAGGGAGGGAGGGAAGGATCGGCCCCATCCCGGGGTTGCCCAGGGGGAGGGGGGGCAGAAACGGAGCCAGCGCTCACCATCTTCTCTCTCTTCTCTCTTCCTGGGGAGGCTGCTGAGAGGACCAAGAAGGGTCAGCAGGAGCAGACAAGGGTCCCCAGGGCCAAATCCCCCCCTCCTCCAGCATCCTCTGGCCGGCCCTTGGCCCACCTTGAGGGGATTGGGAGGCCCCCCTGGAGCTGCCCAGAAGAGCCACCTGAGGCCTCCGGAGGGGGGGTTGGGCAATCCCTCATAGGAGCCACTGGATTCCCAGCCCACCCTTCCCCAGAGATCCTGCCCATCTGGGATGGGCTCTGATCTTCCAACCCAACCAGGGTCAAGGAGATGAAGATGCAAACTGCCTCCCTTGGGCCTGATCCGCTGGAGGGAGGTTCGGGCTCCCAGAGGCCACTCACTCGTGGTTGCCGTCACGGCTGGGCCTGCAGGAAAGGAAGGGGGGTGAGGGGGGGCAACGGCATCCAGGGCATCCCTCTGGTTGGAAGAGGAAGGACAGGAAAAGAGGGCCGCCCAGCCCAGCCCCACCGAATGGAGTTTGGGAGCACCCTTGGGTGGGCAGGGGTCAGCTTCCATCCCCGCCTGTTGATGTGTGCTTGGGAAGAAGCCAAGGGAGAGGGGCGCCTTCCCCCAACCCAGCACCCCTCCTGCCAAGGGGTCCATCTGGGGTTGGGGGTCCCTGCCTCCTGTCCCATCAGTACCTGCCCCCTAAACAGGACAGCCAGCTTCCCATCCCGCGGCCGAGGGGGCCGGTCTGGAGTTGTTGCTGCTGCTGCTGCAGATTCCTGCCATCTCTGGGAGGGGGGGGCGGATTCCGAGGCTTTGTGAGGTCAGAGCTGCCACCTCCCGCCCCCCCCCACCTTCCAGGACCCCCCTCCAAGAACTCTGCTCTGCTGACAGGACAGGCAGAGATCATAGAAGAGGTAGATGGACCCCCACCGCAAACCCTCCCAAAATCTCTGGCAAAGTTTTCTTTTCGCTGGGAGAAAACACCCTGTGGGGTAGCAGTGGGTTTGGGGAAGGACCCAACCTACCAAACTCAATTCAAATACAAGCCAGGGACCCAGGTCTTGGGGACGTGGTGGGCAGGGCGCTGGGCTTGATGGTCCCTTGGCCTCTTCCAATTCCAGGAGTTCTCTGGATTGGCTCCTCCGGCCCCAAACTTTTGCAGGAACCCCTCACTAAACTGTGCCCAGACCCCTCCTGGGGGGAACTTTGTGCAAATGCTGGGAACAAGGCAAGCCGGGGCCAGGCTGCATCTTCCTCCTCCGAGGAGGCCTCACAGGAAGCCCCCTCTCCGCAGGGAGCTCTTCCTCCACCCACCAGTTGCAATGGCCGATGGGCACCCTCTCCCCAAGGGAGGCCCGAGGATACCCAAACCCTGTGCAAAAGGCCTTGCAATCCCCCCTCCTTCGCAGGAGCCCCTTACCCCCGTTTTGGCGAAGGGGGCGGCTGTGGCGGCCCCTGCTGCCCGAAGAGGAAACGACAAGGCACGGCAGTATTTTTTTTTAAAAAGGCATCCAGCTGCGTTTATTCCAAAGTGACCGATCAGTATATTCCCTCTAGAAATTAGGACTAGCTCAAAGCGTAGCACCGGCGAAACGGCCGGCCAGGAGAGATGCAGACGGGCTGGGCAGAGACCGTTTCCTGTTCCTGGGGTGGAAATGTTGGATCGCGCTCCCTTCCCGCCAGCGCCACGGAAGGAGGGGACGATGCAATCTGGTTGGCAGCACCAGGGAAACCCAGAGGCCGGAGGGGGCTGAAGAGCAGAGGGCCGGCTACGGGCTGCAGGAGGAGAAGAGCAGGATGGAAACGGAGTCCTGCATAGGTGACCAGCGATTCTGTCACCTCCCCCAGCAGGTGATCTCCAAGATACGCTCTGCTGATCCATGGAGGTTCCACCCAGCTCCCCTATCTCCACTGTGTCTGCCTACCTCTTCTCATGATCTCTGCTTTCCTGCTCTTCTTCCTCCTCCTCCTCCTCCTCCTCCTCCTCCTCTTCCTCTTGGGCAGCCTTTTGCTTTCTCTCGTCTCCTCCGAGCACGTCGATGGGGGGGCTGCCACCCCCGCCGTTCTTCCCCTCGCCCCCTGGCTGCAGCAGAACCGGCTTCTGATTCCCGGCTTTCTGGGCCGCGTCCTCGCAGCCCGGCTTCTTCCCAGCTGCCTCCGCCTGGTCCTCCCCGTCTTTCATGCGCTTGGGGGAGGGATCCTGCAAGGGGGCAGGCCACTCTCAGTGGGGACGGTGTGGACGGAGGGGAGCCAAAGTGGGAGAGTCCCAGGGCCGCCTTCCCACCAAGGCCGGCAGCTGGCTTACCTGCGGGGCCTCCGGGGCCCTCCTCTTGTGGGCAGCCTTCTGGTTCTTCTCCCTGACCTGCTCATCAATCACCAGGTCCCCCTCTTCCTCCTCCTCCTCCTCCTCCTCGGGGCTGCTGTCTTCCGGGCTCCCTTTCCTGCCAGCCTCCGGCTCCTCCTTGGCCTTGCCTTCCTCCAGGGGGCGCTTCTTCTGAGCCGGCTGCCAAAGCAAGCTGCCATTAGTGGGAGTCACCCCGGGTCCAGGCTGCCTCAGTTTCCCCAGGGGAAGTGGACTCAGCCCTGGCTTCTCTGTTTACTCCCCTCTTTATCAGCCTAGTTATTGCCGAAGGGTCCTTGTCCCGCCCTCCCGCCCAGGGGATCTTCGTGGCTGCATCGGCTGAGCCAGCCCAGGGCCGAAGCAGACCAGGAGTACCGTCTTCCACTCACCTGGTACCCCGAGGCCTTGATGGTGGGGTTGTTCTCGATCTCCCACAGGCCTTCGCTGAACCCTTTCCGCTTGCTGGCTTTGCCAAACTTCGCCTTGCACTCTTCGTAGGGAAAGAGGTCCTTGGCACCCAGGAAGGCCCTGCGGGGGGGGGGTGTGTGTTTGTCAGACCTGGCTGGCATCAAAAGGGCATCTGAAGAGCGGGGAGGGCATGTTTCCTAGCCGTTGGAAGAAAGTGATTCCCCTCCAGCCTCAGAGGCAGTCTACCTTGCAAGGCTGAGGAAGGGAGGATGCCCCCCCCATCAGTGGGGGAGTGGGGTTTTTTCCCCTCCTGTGAGTGCCTCCTGAGGTGCAGGAAGGCCCTGATCCAGCCTGGCCCTGGCATTACTCACGTTTCATGAGTTCCAAAGAAAAAGACCTGGTATTTGTTGGAAGTTGATTTCACAGCTGATTCCGGCATCTCATCAATCTATGGGGGGGGGGGAGAGAAAGGGGGCTGTCGAATGTCCTCTTGGCTGGGGGCCCGGAACCAGCACTGGGGCACCGCCTGGCACCTCCCCAGCCCTCCCTAAGCCCCTGTCTAGACGCCCCAAGCAGAGCAAACTCAGCTGGTTTCGCAGGAGCCGGGAGGCGGAAGGGGGAGGAGCAACCAGGGAGGACCCAGGGGGCTGGAGCCCCCCACCCCCACAAGGCTCTCTCCAGGGCCCTGGCCGGTCTGCTCAGGAACCAGACGCAAGAGAGCCCGGAAGGGGCCCTGCGTGAAAGGTACGAAGGCAGTCTACCTTTGCACGCCGGGTGCCCAACCCAAGTAGGCTTCCCTGAAAGCCAGCTGCAGACTTTGCCCAAGCAACTGCCTGGCCCAGCACGGTCAATATGCAAAATGGATCAGGTGACCCGTCCACCGGCCGGCTCTTCCTCCAAGGAGGCCCGGCTGCCAACATCCCCCCCATGACCCCCTCCGTGCTCCCGACTCAGGGGCTTGGCGGCTTCTGCTTAGTCACCAGGCCAGCCCCCCCCCCCAGGCCTCGGGTTTCCTTGTCCGGCCAGTCAGTCCAGGTCCAGGTCCCTCAGGAAGGCCCCCTCCAGCAGCAAAAGCAGGGGCTGGGCCAGGGAAGAGGCTGCCCCACTGCAAAGGAGAGGCGGGGGGGGGGGTAACCCTTTCCAGTGAGGAGGGGCACTGCCTGCCACAAGCAGGAGGCCCAGAGGGTGGGAAGGAGACACTTTGGCCATCTTGGGATCCCCCGAGGGAGACTGCTGCTCCCCCGTCTGACTTTCTGGAGAATCGTAATCACCTCCAGCCTATTCTCCCCCCCCCCCCGCCCACTCTGAAAGTTGCAGAACTTTTACTTCATGGTTACCCAAGATAAGGTGTCTTTGCGGCTGGCAGGGGCTCCTCCCAGCCCAGGCCGAGGGAGATTCCTGGCTCTTCCTGCACAAAGGCTGCAGGCATTCAGGGGAACACCCCCACTCTGTGTCTCCCCCACCCCCTCTGCCCTTTGCGGGTTCCATCTTTTGCCCACATGCTTGTGCAGCTCTGGTGGCTGATGCACAGCAGGAACAAAGGCCCTCATTATGGCCTCAGGAGAAGGGGCATTACCCCCCCCCCAGCTAACAACTCTCCAGCCACACCAGCAGACTTGTGACAGGTGCCCCCCCCCCGCAAAAGAAAATGACGTGCCAAGCACGAAAGGAGGGCGAGATCCCCATGTGCCCAATGCCAGGGGGAACACAATGGAGTCACAAGCACATGGCCCCTCATGCACTTCCATGAAGAGCTCCAGCCTCACCCCTGCTCTTTGGGAGAACTTGCACTCGCCCAGGGGTGCAACTGCTGGATCCAGAGAAGGCCAAGAAAAAGACCCCCCCCGGCTTTGGAAGATGGACCACCACCAACCCCCCCCCCGACTTTCCAGCTTTTCGGGGTCGGAAGGAAGCAGGGTTACCAATTAGGGGAGGGGGTGGAAACTGCCCTTTCACCCAAATCAATGCCGCCCCTCATAAGGAGGTCTTGGGGGCTCTTTTATAACTCTGGGAGTGATTCACTGCAGGGTGCAGGGATGGGAAAGCTCTGGGGGTGGGGGTGAGGGGGGCACAGAAACCCTGCCCAAGCGCACCAGGTGGCTGGGAGGAAGGGCCCCTCTAAGCCCCACAGGAGCTGCAGGGCAGGAGGCCAGCAGGGCCCCTCTGGGAGGAAGCCCCCTCCCTCCTGCTCCTTTGTGCCCTGGGGAAGGGCCAGGCCCAGCCGGCCACCGGATCCTCTTCCTGGGCCCTCCCCCTCCCCGGAAGGAAGTCCAGCTGGACTTTAGGCTCTTTGCCCAGGGAGCCCCCTCCCCTCCCCTCCCCTCCAGCAGCCTGAAGGCTCCCCCTGGCCCCCAGCGCTCCCTCCGCTCGGCTGGCGGACGGCCTGAGCCACCCAGGTGCCAGTGGGCAAAGCTGGGCCGGTTCAGAAAAAACCTGCCAGTGATTCATCCCTGTGGTTGCTAGGCTGTTTAACCGGAGTTTCCCAACCCTGGCAGCTGGGACTTCAACTCCCAGAATTCCCCCCGGCAACTCTTCCAGGGCAAAGGCGGGCGGGCACACGCTACAAACAGCCCCCCCCCCCGTTATTCACCTTTGTTAGATGGGCACGCAGCGCCCCCCCCCCTTAGCACCCCCAAGGCAGGGAAGGAAGGAAGGAAGGAGGCCTGCCTGCCTTGGCACCGGCCCCCCCCAGGCCCCCCACCCCGAGGCTGCCCTTGAATGGCTGAACTTGGGGTGACTTTCTATCAAAGCGATCTCGGCTGCTTGCAGAAGGCACGAAGGCTCTTGCTTTGGCCATTCCCCGGTTAAGAAAAAAAAGAAAGATGGGGAAAGAACCACGTTCCTAGTCCTCAGCAGGGTTACCAAACAGGCCGCAAAGTCCGACGCAAAAGCCGCGGAGGAGGCAGCGCGTCTCTCTCCCTTTGGGCAGCGGAGGGCCCTCCCCCTCCCTCCCCCTCCCCCTCCCTCCGGCGTCGACCCCCCGAGAGAACCTGGCAGCCTCCCCTCCCCCCCCCGTGTCTGCAGGGCCCACCGCTCCGTCCGTTCGGGGGAGGCGGGGGGGGAGCGGGCGGGGGGTGTCCGGGGGGGGGCTTACCCGGGCGGGCCAGTGCGGGTAGCCCTTCATCTTGGCGAAGACCAGGTCTCCGCACTTGTAGTCTCGCGGGCGGCCGGAGCGGGACATGGCGCGGGCGGAGGGGCCGAGCGATCGCCGAGCCTCCCCAGCAACAGGCGCGCCCAGGCCGCCTCCGTGCGCTGCGCCTGGAAGAGGCCGCCGCCGCCGCTCTCGCCGCCCTCCTCCCTCCCTCCCTCCGTCTCCGTCTCCGTCTCTTCCCTCCGTGCCGGCCTGAGGGAGCAGCGGGCGGAGGCGCCTGGCGAGGCCGGAGCAGCGCGAGGGGGGGGGCGGGGGGCGGGGCGGCGGGCGGGGGGAGGGCCGAGGGGACGGAGGGGGGGGCGGCCTCCTGGGGGGCTGCCTGGCTACTGGGGCCCCTCCCCCCGCACGGCCCTCGCCCGCAGCGCAGAAAGCAGGCGGGGGTCCCGGGGGGGCTGATGGGGGGCTCCGCTCCGGCCGGAGGGGGCGGGGCGGGGCTTGCGAGGGGCCTGGAGGGAAACGCCCCCCCCACTCGGCGGGCGCCCCTCCAGCCGCGCAAGGGCCGACGGGAGCAGAGGCGCTCTCTGGAACCTCCCGCCCGTCCTCGCTTTCCCGGCGGGCCCCGCGCGCCGACGAGCCAATCGCGGCCTCCCGCGCGGGGCCTTATGGGAGCGGTAGTCCACTTCCCCCCGCTGGAGCGCGGAGGAAGGCGGGTCGGCGGGTGCGGGGCCGCTTTCTGCTTCCAGGGCTTCTCTGCCGCCCGGGGCCGAGTGCCGGGAGCGGCAGGGGCGCCCGGTCGTCTTCCGGCGGGCCCCGTTGCCATGAGGGGAGCCGCGGCCTAGCTCCCCGACGAAGCTTGGGAGTCGCGTAGACGACGCCGCCGCCATGTCCTTAGTGGCCTACGCCAGCAGCGAGGAGGAGCGGGAGGAAGAGGAGGAAGAGGAAGAAGAGGAGGAGGAGGCGGCGGCGGCGGAGGAGAGCGAGAGGGCGTCCACGGGCCCGCGGGGGCTCCTCTCCGTCCTGCCGCCGGCGCGGCCCGGCCCGGCCCCGAAGCGTCAGCCGGTGCGGATCCCGGCGCCGCGGCTGCCCGAGGAGGTGAGCGGGGTCCGGGTCCCGAGCCCTCCGCTCGCCCCGCCGCCGCCGCCTGACCGCCTCTCCGCCTCTCTCTCCCGCAGTCCGACTCGGAGGAGGAGCAGGAGGAGCCGGCGCCCAAGAAGCCCGCGCGGCTCGGGGGTCTCTCGGCGCTTCTCCCGCAGCCCCGCCGCGGCCCTCCGCAGCCCCGCAGGACCGACCCCGCCGCGCCGCCCTCCCCGTCGGCCATCAAGGCGGCGGCCAAGAGCGCGGCCCGGCAGGTGGCCCGGCAGGTGGCCCAGGAGGGCGAGGCGGAGCCCCCGCAGCCCTTCTTCCCCATGCCCCCGCCGCCCCCCGGCCCGGCCCCCCCCGCCGCCGCCGCCGCCGCCTTCCCCGACGACCTCCCGCCCGGCACCGAGCCCGACGGCCAGGACGGCGCCGACGCCCCGCTGGAGTTCAGGACGCCCCCCGGCGCCCGCCCCGCCCCACCCGGCTGGCCCCCCGCGCCCGCCCCGGACTACGGCGCGCCCCTCGCGGTGAGGGGCTGGCAGGGCTTGTGGGGGGGAGGCTGGCGGGAGGGTCCCGGGGGGCGCTCTGACCGCTCTCTCCCCGCAGGGCTACTACGGCGGGGGCTACTACCCGGAGAACGACCCGGGCTTGGGGCCGCCCCCCGAGGGCACCGCGGACGCCGCCCCCGCCTCCTTCATGGACGACGAAGCGGTGAGCCTCGCCTCTCCCGCCCCGCGGAGCCTCTCGCGGGGGCGCTTCCCCGCCCCGGATGCCCAGAGCCTCGCTGGGGGAGGGGCTCGGGCTGCCTTGGGCGCCCGGCGGCAGAGACCCTTCCCCGACCCCCGTGTCCCTTTCCCGCCCCGCTCAGTTCAAGCGTCTGCAAGGGAAGCGCAACCGCGGGCGAGAAGAGATCAGCTTTGTGGAGATCCGGGGCGACGACCAGCTGAGCGGAGTCCAGCAGTGGCTCACCAAGTCGCTGACCGAGGAGCAGAGCATGAAGTCCTTCAGCAAGGTCTGCCGGGGCTGCCCCCTCCCGGGTGGGGGCCCCTGAGAAGCAGGGCTAGGTAGGGTGGGTCTTCTTGGCCCAAGGCCCCTCAGCTTCCCATTTCCCTTCAGAAAAAGGGGGAGCAGCCCACAGGGCAGCAGCGAAGAAAGCACCAGATCACCTACCTGATCCACCAGGTGAGGCCTTTGTTTTGGTGGGGTCAGCACCCTCCCCTTTCTGGCTCGGTGGGCCTTTTTGCTGAATTCCCCCCCCCTCTCTGCCCCCAGGCAAAAGAGCGTGAGCTGGAGCTGAAGAACAGCTGGGCAGAGAACAAGCTCAGCCGACGTCAGACCCAGGCCAAGTACGGATTTTAGCCCCTTCCCAGCCGAGGGGGGCCGCGCTGGGTCCCGAGCAGGATGGCTGACGTGGGATCCTGTCTGCCAGGCAGCAACGCCCCCTGGCCTGCCGGGGAAACCGTCGCAGGAGTCCGTGCAGCCAGGCACCTTGCTACAGCCCCCCCCCCCTCCAAAAGAGCAGAGGGTCCTTGTCTACTTGAGTTGGGGGGCTCTCACCCCCTTGATTCAAGAGACTTCTTGATTTCCCTCTAACAGTTTTTCTTTGAAGTAACCGCCAAGGCAGGAGGGAGCCCTGTCTGGACGGGGGACGGCTGCCTGCCCTACCCCACCCCTGAGAACGTCCCAGCTGGAGGGCAGGGGACTGGACGTCTTGCTTGGCTGTGGGGCTGCGTCCCCCCTCCTCCCCTTAGCATATATGGGTGTTTGTGTTCCTGACCATGTCTGGGTCCTGTTGCTGCCCACAGCACGGTCTTGTTTTCGTGAATTGGCAACACTCTGCCCCTCCCCCCCCTCCTGGTTTTAGTTTGTCAATTGCCCTCAGAGCCTCCCTGGCACCCGGGTTTCAATTTCAGAGATTGGAGGTTTTTGTCTCTCCCTTCCCTTCCCCCCCCGCACCCCCCCCCCCGGTGTGCCATCTTGACCAGTCTGTGGCTGTCCAGGAGACGCACCTCTTCAGAATTTTTTTTTCATAGCTTACTGAGTTTGTTTTTCTTAGGCTTAGAAGGGGAGCAGTTTTCCAGTTAACGGACCTCTTCAAATGCACAGACAAACCAGGAGGTGGGAGGGGAGGCCGATGGTGTCTTCTGTGCCACCCCACCAACCTCTCATAGAGCCTGGGTAGCTCCCACCCCAACTCTATTACACCCTCCCTCCCTCTCTCCCTCCCTCCCTTCTGCTTTTGGTGGTCTTCCTTCGTCCACACCGTTCAGATTGTCGCCGTTTCCTGTTCAGCAGACGGATGTCCATTTTTGCTGCAGAATATCTGTATTTAGGGTTTTTTTTTCTAAAAAGATATTGGTTTATTTCCCTGGACACTTTAGTACTTAGGAAAGCTCCTTGTCCCTATTTTGAATATTTGAAAATAAAACTCATTCAGTAATTGATTTGTTTATTTTTTTCCTTTTTGAATTTGTCTGGGGGTGGGTGGGGAATGGTTATAGGGGAATAAAAATTAAATTTAAGAATAGGGCCCATGACTGAGATGGCAAGAGTGGCCCAGGGCTGCAGTCCAAGGACACTTTCCCAGAAGGGGGAGAAGGCTGCTGTGTTGTGGGGAGGGGGGCTCTTGTGTTTGCAGCTGTGCAAACACCCCCTCCCCATTTCTGCCAAGCAGGCAAGCCAGGGGGATCCTGCTAAGGGAAAGGACAGGCCCCCTTTTGGCTCCAGCTGCCCATTGGGGGCTGCTTCCTCCTCCCTGGTGGGAATCCGGAGCCCAGAGCAAAGCCTTGCTGGGCCTTCCTCCTCTGTGGGCTCTTGGGGAGGGGGACAGATCTCATCCTGCCCGGCCTGAGTACCCCTTGTGGAAGAAAAAGGCTTTAAGCCCATAAATGGTCCCCCCCCCCCCGAGAAAGATGCTGAGCGGGGAATGTCGGGATCAGCATTCCCCAGGGAGGGTCTCGCAGGCAGCTCTCGGGCTCGCTCAGCGGTGGAAGGGGCTCAAGGACCCCCGAGGACTGTAGCTGTCAAGCCGGGCGGGGAAAAGGGCCGGGCGCAAAGTTTTGGCGCGAGCTGGGCCGGTCTTGCGTCTCCTGCAGCGCTGCTGCCTGTTTCCCTGCGGAGAACTCGGTTCCCGAAGCCCGCGGGGCACCCCCCGCCGGGCCGCTCCTCCTCCGTAGTGGTGGTGGTGGTGGGGGGTCTGGCAGGCAGCGCAAAGGGGCTGAGCCGGCCTGCAGGGGGTGGGTGGGCGGCCGCTGTCCCGGCGCGGGGGCGGCTTCCAGCGCACTCCGGCGAGGAAGCGGCGGCGGGCGCTCCGGATCGCGCTCCCTCCTCCGGTGCTTGAGTCGTAGGTACCCCGGGCGGGCGTTTTCTTCGAGGGTGCTGAAGGGACGGACGCGTTCAGGCTCTGATTCTCGGGGCGGCGGGGGGGGGGTGAAGAGTCAGGCCGAGCCAAAGGAGGAACCGAAGACAGCTAGAAGTTAAAAAAAAAAGGCCTCCATGAAACCGTTACAGGTCCCGAGAAACTGGGCCCGTTTCTTTTGTGCCAGGACCCGGGAGAGAGGATGTAGAATCCACCTGCCCAGGTAGCCGATGGCAGGCCGCGCTCAGGCCTGCCTGTCTCGGAAATGCAGAGCTCCCTCTTTAAATCTGGTGAGATTGTAGGATTTCTGCCTTTCTCGCAGCCTCGTCCCAGGGTTGAGATATGACTCAAGTTGCAAAAAATGCTGGCAGATTTGTTTTCCTTTCCCTTCACCGACGGGCGTTTTGTACCCTGAGGGGGGGGAGGCGGGGCTGTGCTGGGAAAGGATCCCACCACAAAAACACAATATGGTTGTTTGCGGGAGTGGGGGGGGGGGTTCTGAGCGCCCCTTCCTCAAGCCTCACCGCGGGAGCCAGGCCTCCGCCGCGCCTGCTTTGCCCGCGAGCCAAAATCCCCCTTATTTACCAAATTCCTGGCCTGCATAAAAGGGCTGGAAGAGGATCAAGAATCCAGGAATTGCAACACATTTGTCCATTTAAGCCCCGGCTCTTCCCTCGCCTTTAATGAGGCCTTTGTCCTCCCGGGCCCGAGCCTGAAAGTCCAGTTATTCTCGGGCGGAGTAAAGGGGCAGATTCCAGGGGACGAGGCAGCCCCCGTCCCGTTGGGAAAGGAACGCAGGCTGGCTGGGAAGGGGGGAGGGCTCCTTCAGCCCTGGAGGGCGCCTGTCTTTGGGGACGGCTCTTCTTCCACCGCCCCCACCCCGTGTCCCGCTGCGATGCTCCCTTGAGACCCTCGTGCCCAGGCGGCTCTTCTCGGCTGTCCCAAGAGACCCCTCCGGCTGCCTTGCTTTTTCTGAGGCCGGAAGGTGGGACGTCCCACTCCTTCTGCCGGGCCGTTCCCACACTCCGTCAGCATCCCCGAGACGCGGCCGCCCTTGCCCTCCCAGCGGCTGGCCTGCTGCCCCGCCTCGGCCCAGGGCTGCGGGCCTGATGGGCAGGAAGGGAGCTGGCGGCCCCGCCGACACCCAAAGGGGTTTGAGGGGAAGCTCGGTCACTGGGGAGGTGGGCGGCCAGGGCCTCGGGGGGGACTGCTCAGGACCCCCCAGCAGCCCCCAGCCTTGCATTGGTTGAGCCATCTGCGCCCCCCCCCCCCAGCAAAGCTTGGCTGACGGCAGCCCCGGAGGCGAAGCGAGGGGGCCGAGAAGGGGAAGCTGCTGCCGAGGTTGCGGAGACGCTCAGGCACGCAGGAGGCGGCGGTGTTCGGGGCAGGGCGCGGCTCGCCCGTCCTCCGAGCCGCCTTTCCTGGCCGCGACCTGCCTGGGAGAATTCGGAGGCCGCCGCTTCCGCGGGGCTGAGCCATTCCGCAAGCGGAGAGCTGCTGGCTCGGGGCAAGGGAGCCCGCGGCCGTGGCGGCTGGGACTTGAGGCCCCGGGCCAGTGGGGGCCCCGCTCCTTCCAGGCCCCTGCCGGAGGCTGCCGGATCAACCTAGCGCCGGCGGGCAGGTGGCGGGGAAGCCCGGCTCTGCCGTTTGGGCAGGTGCGCTGCGCAGCTCCGTTGCCTCCCGCGGGCGGGCGAGGCTTCGCGCACCAGGAAGCCGAGCGAGCGAGCGACCGATTGCCCGCCCTCGGCGGGAGGACCTAGGCAACCGTCGCAGCCGCTGGCCGGAGGGTCCCTCTCGGAGGGGCTGAGGAGCCGCCCGCGTAGGGTAAGAGGTGCAGGGCGAGCGGCTTCGCCCCGGGAGCTGGGTAGGCGTCTCCGGGCTTGGCAGAGCCTCCGCGCGAACCAGAGGGGGGAGCCCTTCTCCTCCCCGGGCTTGACGTCCCGCTGGGCGGGGCCAGGACGGGGTGGGTGGGTGCGGAAGACCCCCTTTGCTTCCAGGAGTCCCTCCCCCCTTCAAGTGTTTTCCTCCTCCGGCTTCTGGATCCGGCCGGCAGCCTGACATGAGGCGGGGTGCGTTAGACTCCAACCCCCCACCCTTTGGATAGTGCGGAGGGGGGCGGGAGGCAGAAGAGCCAAGGGAGACCCTCTTCCTTTCTTCTCTCTGCAGCTGATGGCGAGAGATGGAACCGGAGCCTGCCCTGGCAACCCGGGGCCTGCAGGGATCCAGGTGAGGGGGACACCAGGCCCAGGCCTGCCCTCCCGCCCAGCGCTGCTGCCTCTGTGCCTGCAGATTGCCCAGGGTGTCTGGGACAGAGTGGAAGAAATAGGAGCCCCACCCCCATCAGAAAGGGCCTGGGACCCCCTTTCCCACAACAGAAACCGGTTGGATTCAGAAGCAGATTTTGTGAACTGCGGCTGCGTAGAATGGCTGGAGGGACTGAAATTGGGGTGGGGGGGAGGGAGGGAAAGTGCTCACAGGTCCCCTTCAGGAACTCCCCTCCCCCGGGGCTCAGCTGCACCCATTGTCTCTTCCTGGTTGACCCACATGGGCCAACCTGGAATGCCAGCCGTTCCCCTCTTGCCAGCCAGCCCAAATTGTAGCTCAGATGCCAGCCTGCAGGCACCGGGTGCTCCTTCAAGTGGGCATCTTGGCCACTCAGCTCCCCCCTTTCCTGCCGCTTCAGGAGCCCCCGTGCAACCTGGAAGATGATGAGGTTTTCCTGGGCAGCGAGGCGAGGCCCAGCAGCACCCAAGCAGATCCCTTCCGCCACTGCAGTGTGGAGGAGCTTTACGAACTGCTGGAGACGCTGGGCAGGTGAGGCCTGCAGGGCATGAAGACTGGAGAGACCAGCTCTGCCTCTTCTTCCTCCCCCCCCCTGCTCTGCTACGAAGAAGAAGAAGGCAAGCAGGCAAATGGGCACCTGTGACCCACCAGAGCCGTTGGGCGCCTCCTGGGCCTCCTCACCCACCTTGACCGCCCTGCCAGTGGCTCACCTGCTGCCAGAACAGGAGAGGCCCCTCCGTGGAGTGCCTGACTTCTCACCCTCTGCCCTTCCTGCCCCCTCCCCCTTGCAGCGGACACTTTGGGGTGGTGCGGCGTTGCCAGGAACGGAGCACCGGAGTTTTCTACGCGGCCAAATCTGTCAAAGTGCGGAAGCGCAAAGGCAGCCGGCTGGGGGTGGAGCGCGAGCAGGTGGAGCGTGAGGTCTGCATCCTGCAGCAGCTGCAGCACCCCAACATTATGCGCCTGTACGATGTCTTTGCCAACCAGGCCGAGATGGTGCTGATCCTGGAGCTGTGAGTGCCCAGGGGGAGGGTCTCTCCGGGGGAAGCTCCTCCTCCTCCCAAAGGCCCCATTTGCCCTCAAGGGCCTGAAGCTCCTGGGGGGGGGGCTTTAGGGGGCTTCGGGAGCCTCTCACCCCTCGCCTCTCCACAGCATCCTGGGAGGCGAACTCTTCGACTTCATTGCGGAGAAAGAGCTGCTGTCCGAAGACGAAGCCATCGAGTTCCTGCAGCAGATCCTGCTGGGCTTGGCCTACATGCACGCCCTCCGTATCGCTCACTTCGACCTCAAGGTACGGCCCAGGGGGCTTCCGGGGTGCCCCATGCCGGAGCCCGGTTGGGCAGAAGCTTCCATTGGTCTCCCGTCTCTCTTGCAGCCGGAGAACATCATGCTGCTTGAGAAGGGCGCCCCCAAACCCAGGATCAAGATCATCGATTTTGGGCTGGCGCAGAAGCTGCAGGAAGGGGTGGCCTACAAAAGTCTCTGCGGGACCCCTCAGTATATCGGTACGACGTTTGGCCCTCGGAATAGGCAGACTGAGAAGTTGCTTGGAGAAGGTGGCAGAGAAACTGTCTCTGGGCCGGGGAAGCAGGGAAGCAGGCCTTGTACGCCTGAGAACTCTCCTGGCTGCGAGGGAAACAGGAGTTTGGCAGCTGGGATGGGGGAAGCCCCTGGGGGGGTCTTTGGGGAGCCAAATTTGGTCTCCTACTTCCTCCCGTCAATTTGTTTCCTGCCCAGCTCCTGAAGTGATCAACTACGAGGCCCTGAGCACAGCCACAGACATGTGGTAAGAGGCAGCCATGGGGGGTGGGGGGGATGACGGGGGGGGGGAGGGGGGAGTGTCTTGGTGGCATCCTGCAGGCCTTGGATAAGCACTGTGGGGAAAGGAGGGTCAGGAAGTGGTTGCAGGCAGTTTCTGTCTCTGAGGCTGCTCAGCTGCAGCTGCAGAGAGGAAAGCCGTGAGCTCCCCCCTTTCCTGTAAAAGGAGGGAGGGACTGGGGGGGGTCTTTGTTCCACCCCTCCTTGTGTGTACCTTGACAAGGTCCCTGGGGACGCAAATGACCCCTAGCCAAGGAGAGTCCTCGCTGTGCTTTCAGCTCCCCCTTTCCTTCCTCCTAGGAGCATTGGGGTGATTACCTACATCTTGTAAGTACTTGAAGATCTTTTTCTTGGCGGGGGGTGCTGGGGGGGGCCCTCTCAGCAGATTCTCAGGGGGATGGAGTGGACTTCGGGGGCAGCGGACAGCCACCACGGCCTCCGAGAGACCAGCAAAGGAAACTCAGATCCCCCAAACTTCCCTGCCTTCCTTTCGAACCAATCCCTTGATCGCCATCCGTGGGGCTCCTTCTGTCTGGGGCAGGTTGAGGTTTGATCTCTGGTCCAGCGTGGTGAGCTCTGATGTGCCCCCAAACCCTTCCCTCTGCCCCCCAGGCTTAGCGGCATGTCCCCATTCCAGGGGGAGACGGATGAGGAGACCCTCTCCAACGTGGTCTCGGGGAATTACGAGTTCGAGGCCAAATATTTCAGCCAAACCTCTGAGATGGCCAAGGACTTCATCCAGAAACTCCTGCTGAAGGAGCCCAGGTAACCCCCCCCACCCCCAGTCCCTGCAAAACGTGGGTGGTGCCCTGCATGCCATGGATGCCCTGTCCGGAGAAGGAGGGCGGAGAACGTCCTCCCTGGAACGGAAAGTAAGGACCACAAAAACAAAAGGGGGGAGTAGCACATATTGGCAGGATGGCCACTCCCCCAAATGGGGTCTCTCCTCCTCTCCTGGCTCCCTTCTGCCCCCAGGGAGTCCTGCATGGAAGAAGGAAAATGGATTTTGGTCTGTGTCTTAGGGACCGAATGACGGCAGCTGAGTGTCTCCTTCATCCCTGGATCAAGGTAAGCCCCCCCTTCATTTCCTCCCTCCCTCCCTCCCTCCCTCCCTCCCTCCCTCCCATCCGATTTTTCTCCTTCTGCCCTCCAGCCCCTGACCCGGAAGCAGGCCATGAACCGGAGCCGTTCCTCCATCAACATGAAAAACTTCCGTAAATTCAACGCTCGCCGGAAGTGGAAGGTGAGGGGGCTGCACCCCCATTCCATCCCAGGCTCAGCAGCAGAGGAGCCGACTTGGCCCGTGCTGGGCAGCCTGCCTCATGGGCAGCGTAGTCCCAGTCTCATCCTCTCTTCCTCCCTCCGCAGCTCTCCTACCACATGGTCTCGGCCTGCAACCGTCTCTGCCGGCTGCGGCTCCTGTGCCAGCAGCAGAAGCCGGAGGAGGAGGTGACGGCCCTGGTGGGTGCAGAGGATCCCCTTCGCTGCCTGGGGGGGGAGGGCTGCCTGCCCCCCTGACCTTCTCGCCTTCCTTGCTTCATGCTGCAGCGGGACTGCGAGAGTGACCAGGAAGACCAGCCCAGCAGTCCGGGGGTCTTACTCCGCAGGCGTCGAAGCATCTGCTCCTGAGTTCGGCATCGGCTCCCGTCCAGCCACCCTCCGTCCTTCTGCTCAGAGGCCAGGATGATGGCGTCCTCTCTAGTCACCAGGCAGGGGGGGAGGAAAGACCCCCGGAAGGAGGCAGCGCTTGGCTCTTCTAAGTGGCCAGAAATGGGAAGGGGCTCCAGCGGCTCAGCGCAGTGGGGGGGTCCTTCGCTATCCCGCTTGGGTGATCACCTGAGCCCCTTCCTCTCCTCTTCAGCATTTCAGCTTCTTGACCTGCCAGGGAGGGGCTGCCCCACACACACACGCCCCCAGCATGGCTGCCTTGGACAGCCTCCCTGGGGGTCCTCAAGAGGAATGGAGGCTCCCTTTTCCGATGGGGAGTCCTATGGGTCTCTGCTCTCCTTGGCGCCTGTTTCCGTGGTTGTTGGGAAAGGCCCTTTTAATGCAACGGGGAGGGCCCCTGGCTGCTCCCCACCCCCAGCTCCCCCTGCTTCGTTTGGAGAACAGTCCTCAAACATCTGGCCAAGAACCGCCGTGAGCGAGTGCCGGGCTGATTGTAATTAAAAAAAAAAATACATATTTGTCAAAAGGGAAAAAGCACCATTTGAAGGTCTTGCATGTTGTTCTTTTGTGTTTCACTGGTTTGAATTCAAATTGCAAAATGGTCCCAGTGAAGAGGTGTCGAGTGTGATCGATTCAAGAAGAGGCAGAGAGTGGACAAGAGGCTAAGCTGACCCGGAGCCAAAAAATCCCCCCAAAAGGTCTCCCCCCCCCACTCCTCCAGCAAACGCCATTCCAGCTGGCTGCAGGAGGCAGTGCTGGCCACCAGAGGGCAGTCCACTCCCAGTACTGAGACCTCTTGTGCCAACTTACCTCTCTGGGGGAAAAGGGCCAATAGCCTTCCCCAGCTGACCCATCGGGCAGAATCCGGGCTTCCACTGGCCCAGCAGAGAAAACAAGCCAGAACCCTCAGCCTACTGGGGGGGGGAGAGGAAAACCCCCAAATTAAAGGGCACGAGCACCCTGACACATGTCCTCCTAGCTTCCCGTGGGTCATCAGGTGCCCCAGATCCAGGGGGAAGAGCCGAAAGGCCTTGGGTGCTCTGCCTCTCTGACGATGGGGGTCACCTTGAAGTGGTCATCTGGAGAGCCTGGGGGCAGCTTCCTGCTCCCTTTCCCATTGCCCCCCCTCTCCAAATTCCTCCCCCTGAACGAGGTTAGGGGAAGCACCTGCGCCTGTGGCTCCCCCTCCTTATTGACCAAACACGAAGGGCAGCACTTGTGGGTCCGAGCCCATCTCGCTGGAGTTGTCAGGCTAAATATTTTGAAGGTAACAGGTGAAAACAGCCCTTGGAACGCATCCAGCCCCGGCAGAAGGCCAGGCAGGGCTGAGCAGAGGGGGGGGCGTGCACGAGGGAGGAAAGAGGCCCGGCCCCACCCAGCCGCCTGCCACACCTGGGGCTGTGGCCTGGCCATGCCTCCATTTTACCAGCCCTTTCGCTGCAGTGGGACCGTGCCGGAGGATGCTTGTGGTCGGGGACAAGGGCCCCTTGCCTCCCTGCTTCAGACCGGTGGCCCGGCAGACAGCAGGGTGCTCGTCACTCTTGTGCCCCCCTGGCACCAAACGATAGTCCCCGGCTGCTGCCAGCTGAGAAGCCAGCCTGGCCCCCGCCCGTCTGAAGCACTGTGGGCTGCCCTGCCACGTGCGACTCGCTTTCCTGCCAGCGCTGGGCTGTTTATGGACCATGGAGAAGAAGGGGAGAAGGGGAGTCCCTGGTGCACCCCTCTGGCCCGCCTGGGGGGCCCTGCTCTTCCTCTGCCTGCTGGGGCTCGGCCCTGCACCAGCCTCTCCGGAAAGTAAGTCCCTTCTGGGTTGAGTGAGGTCAGCCTCCGGCCAGGCACAAAGGCACAGGACCCTGCTGCCCCCCCCCCAAATCTGTGGTGCCCAGGGCACACGCCTTGGCACTGGGTAGGGTGGCTGGGGAGGGGGGGGAAAGCTGAGCTCAATGGAGCCGGGTTGGGTCAGCCTACAGGGGGCATCAACAGGTGGCTCCATCCACTGGATGCTGGGATTTGAAGGCAACTCAAGCCAAAATTACCCGTGATGGTTCAGTAACCCTGCATTCAGAGTTTAGCATCTTGTGTGAGCTTGGCTAGTGGTTCCAGAAAGAGGGAAGCCCTTCAAATTGTGTGTGTGTGTGAGAGAGAGAGAGAGAGAAACCCAGCTCTTGGCAGCTCCCGAAAGAAAAGGGCCTGTTGGAGAAACTGGCATTTGGGTTCCCCTGAGAGAATTGGGGATTGTAATTAAGGGAGGAAAAGCAGCCTCCCTCCCACCCCGTTTACCTCTACCAAGTAGGGGGAGGACCCACCTTAAAAAAACTATGTTGAAAGTGTCTCTTTCTGGAACAGGATTCATGGGAGGCAGCTGAGGGTCCCTCTGCTGATGTCGCCAGAAGAGACAGTTGGATTAGCCCATTGTCTGCAGTTGGCGTCTTTTTTTTTTTATTATTTCACAAATACATCGTTTTTCACCATACCTTCCTCTTTTTTTCCCCCACCCCTCAAATACATTTTACTTACATCTTATAAACCTATTTTAATGTACAGTCTCTTATCCATAATTGATCATTCATTATTGATCTTATCCTTTGATTTTCACTTTCAATTGTTCGGGGCTGCTCTTTTACCATTTCCTCTCCTTTATTTCACCACCACCTTTCCTCTTCTTTTTCCCTTTTCCTTCTTCCGCCCCTTTCTACTTTCTTCATTCCTCCTCTCCCTCAGTTGGCATCTGAAGAGGGGGGGGGAGGGCCAAACTCTGCAAATGAAGAGCGGTTCTGCTTTTCTCTCACGTTGGCACCGGCTCCCCCCACCCCCAGGTGAAGCGTTTCTGCTGGACATTCAGCAGGTGCCAGCCGAAGGCTGTTTCTGCAGGGGGGAATCCACCAAGGGAGAAGCAATTAGTCCTGGTGGGGGTGGAGAAACTCTCCTCTGAATGGGTGGGGGGGGGAGGTTGAGCAGGAGCCAGCAATCTCCTTTCTGCTACAGGGGTCTGCAGGATGAAAGAAGGCAGAGCCCCAACACAGAAGGCCTGGCCCACCTGCAGCCGCCCCCCTCTCTGCAAGGGGTTCAGGGGTGCGGAGTGATCGGGGTGGGGGGGATACATGGCTTAGCAGGTTCCAAGCCACTTCTGTTGCAGTTCTGAAATGGAGGGGAGGCAGGGAGAGGAAATGGGGGTGTCCTTTCGTCCCTTAGTCCATCCCTCTGGAGATGCAGGTGCTGACCAGAGCTGGAGACCCCCTCCCACCCGTGAGGGTCCCAAGTCCATCCCGGACACACACACACACACACACACACACACACACGCCCTTCCTGTTCTCTGTCCTCTTGCGGGATTTATAGGCGCAAAAGACACTTTCAGGTGTTGTCAAACAAGCAGAGCCAAAACAGAGCAGTCCTCAGGAAGCCACTTCAGGCAGTCCGGCTGGGGGAAGGTCCTCCTCTCCCACTCCCCACTCCCCACCCCCCAAGGTAGGAGAGAAGGCAGGAGCATTTCTCTAGGGACTGGCTCCCCCCTCCCCCCACCCCTTCAATTGTATTGAGGCTCCTAGCTGGAATCAGGATGGCAGCCAGGAAGGGGTACGTGCGCCCGGGTTCTGAAACTGGCAGGGGTGCCTTTCAGCAAAGCCAATGGGCAACCTAACTAGGCATTTCATCAATTAACAAGCCATTAATTAGCAGCATCTGCTAATTCAGACTTCCTGCCAATTTCTTGCAGTTTTTAAAAGGAAAAGCTGGGTTTTTTTTTTTTTAAAAAGCAGGGAATGGAGTAAAGCATTTGGGGGTCCCTCTTTCCTGCCCCCAAAGAGAAAGAGGGGGGCAGAAGCAAAGGACCACCCCGGAAGCCAGTCACAGGACTGAAAGGACCAAGGGGAAGGTTGGGCCAAATCCAGTCCTGGTTCCCTCTACATCTCGGTTTCCACCCTATGGCAGATATTGATCGATTCTTCTGGGTATTTTCCAGCAAGGAAGCAAAGCTATCAATGCCCCCCTTCAGGTTTTTCCACATCAGGCTCAGAAGAGAGAGGCATCTCTGGGTCAAAGAACAGGCTTGGCCGAGTCCATCAAAGGATGACGAGGTGGCTCGGTGGCTAAGACACTGAGCTTGTCGATCAGAACAGTGGTTCGAATCCCTAGTGCAGGTCTCCTGCGTGAGCAGGGGGTTGGGCAAAATGACCTCCACGGTCCCTTCCAACTCTGTTCCCATTAAACTTAATGCTGAGTTTGGGTTGCTGTGAGGATCCACCCGCTGGGTTCCTGGATGGGGTCATGCATTGGCTCCACCTCCTTTCAGGGCAGAGGACAGGCTGGTCCCCCATGCCAGCCTTCCTCTCTGGGCTCCACGGAGGGAGATTTGAAGGTACCACCACCAATTCTGCCATTTTCTTTAAAAAGAAGGAGGGATGCCTTTTGGGCACGACTCCCCAAGGAGGTGGGCTGAGGGCCGGGCAATGCCAGGAAGTTGGCTGCCATGTTGTTAATCCCACCACCTGTGGGGTCGTCTCCTCCTCCTTCCTCTTCCTTCCTCCTCCTCCTCTTCTTCCTCCTTCCTCCTCTTTCTCCCCCTTCCTCCTCCTTCCTTCTCCTTCTCCTTCCTCTTCCTTCCTCCTCTTCCTCCTCTTCTCCCTCCTTCCTCTTTCTCCTTCCTCCTCCTCCTTCCTCTTCCTCCTCTTCAGAGCCTCAGCAAACACAAAGCCAGGAAGAGAGAAGAGCCCCTGTTTAAAAACAGTAGTTGAGCCCAGCCCTTCTCTCTCTCTGCAGAAGGTTCTTCCCAAGGAAGGGGGGGGGGGCAAAGAGTCCACAGGCAGAAGTGGGGGTGGAGGGGATGTTGGTTGGGCACCAGCTCCTTTCCGCTTGAGCTCTTATGCCCCCCCCAGCAATTGTGAGGGCTACTTGATAAAAGCAGAAATGGATGAGGGAGGGATTGGGAGGGGATGGGGGGGCTGTTAATAAAGTGGACCCTCTAAGTTGCCTTTGAAGACGTCTAAAGACCCCCCCCCTCCGGTGCTGGAATCCAGCTGCCAGAAAGGAGCTGCTGGGCCAGCTGTACCGCCAGACGGTGCCACGCAGGATGCTAGGGCTGGCACTGCAGCAGCAGGCATGGGCAGGGGGCCTGGGGCTCCTGTGCAAATGCCAAATCAGGTGTGTGGGGGGGTGCTCAGCTCCAAGGCAGGGGCCAGATGGCAGCCCTGCTCACCAGGCGCCCTCCCAGATGACGTTGGGGACATGAGGTCAAGGACAAGAGGCCCCTCGTGAGGCAGTTGGCACAGACCAGGGTGGGCAAGACACCCCCGCTTGGCTGCAAGGGAGCACCTGCAGGGACACACCAGCCCTCTAACACGGGGGTCTCCAACCTTGGCAGCGTTAAGACTTGGGGCCTTCAACTCCAGAGCCAGCTGAGGAACTTTGGGAGTTGGAAGTCCCCAAGTCTTAACCTTGCCAAGGTTGGAGACTCCTGCTCCAACACATCTCTCTGGAGGGCTGGTGCACTCTGCACATGCCCAAAGGCACTCACTCCCTTATCCGAGGAAGTCAGAGTGGGGCCGGTTCCTTTGGGAGCTTTTTTCTTGGGGGGGGCATTTCATTGCTCCTCATCCTAAGCCACGCAGGGCCATCCCCGACCCAATCTCTGGCCTGCATTTTTGCCCAAGGAGCGGGGAGAGGGTAGGAAAGGGGCTGGACGGCCCTGGACTGCGGGTTCCCTAACTTTCCGCTTGGCCCCGCAGTCTGCGAGAGCATGGACATCCGCGTGGATCCCGCGCAGCTGCGCCGCCTGGAGAACTGCTCGGTCATCGAGGGCAGCCTGCAGATCCTGCTGATGTTCACGGCCGCCAGCGAGGACTTCCGCTCGCTGGCCTTCCCGCGCCTGGTGCTCATCACCGAGTACCTGCTGCTCTTCCGCGTCTACGGGCTGGAGAGCCTGCGCGACCTCTTCCCACGCCTGGCCGTCATCCGCGGGGCCAGCCTCTTCTTCAGCTACGCCCTGGTCATCTTCGAGATGCCGCACCTGCGCGACATCGGCCTGCGCAGCCTGACCAACGTGCTCAACGGCTCGGTCAGGATCGAGCGCAACCAGGAGCTCTGCCACATCTCCACCATCGACTGGGCGCTTCTGCAGCCGCCGCCGGCGCTCGAGCACAACATCATCCTGCACAACAAGCCGGCCGAGGAGTGCGCTGACGTCTGCCCGGGCATCCTGGGCGGGGAGGAGCCCTGCGTGCAGACCCCCGCCGGCCTGGCCGGAGCCTTGGAGTACCGCTGCTGGACGTCCAGCAACTGCCAGAAAGGTGCGTCCCCCACGCGGGCTGCCGGGTGGAAGGACCAGGGCCGTCACGGGTCGTGGGAAGGCGCCACGCGCTTATTATACACGTGCACAGTGGGCGGGCGAAGGGGGCGCTGGGGTCAGTTCTCCCGTCCCAAAGAGTTGCTTCAAGTTCTCAGCCGAGGGAGAAAAGGGGGGGGGGGCGCGTGCACTCCCCATTCCCGCCAGGTGCGAGCCCGCCGCGCAAAAGAGAAGGGCGAGGCGCGCAGCCCGATCCTTCTCCTCGAAAGCGGCTGCGTCTCTCGCACTCACCCTCCCCCCGCCGCCTTTCTCTCTGGGTCTCGCTCTCTCCCCCCCTCCCCCTCTCTCTCTCTGTTGTGAAACCCTCGTAAAGGGCCGCGAAGTCTCCCCGGAGCCCGTTTTCTGTAAACAGCAGGGCTGCTAATGCAAACAGACGGCCACGTCTCCTGCAAAAGGGGTGGGGGGCAATTGGCTGCTTGCCCGCCTGGGCGCATCTCTGTCGGTGGGGGGCGAGGAGCCCACGAGTTTGTCTTTGGAAGGCTGACCAATGGCTGAAGGGGCAGAATTGCCAGCCCCCCCATAAGGAACCAGACCCAACGCAGGTGGCCTTTGGCACAGGCAGCGGGCACTGATCTCACTGGTCGCATCAGCCCCAATGGGGGACTGCACTGCAGGGCATCCCAGCTGTGGAGCAGACCCCAGGAAGAGGCCCCAGAAGAAGCAGAAAACCAACACCCCCCTCCCCCCCGCAGCCCCCCTAAAAGGACAGGGATGCACCATCTCCAAGGTTGAAGAAACTTTTTTACAGTGACCAGTTCTGGGTTGAAGATTGTTTTAGAAGTTTCTTTGCTGCTGAAATGTTTTGCTCTGGACTTAGAACTCTGACCTTTGAAAGCAAGGGGGAGCTCAGATTCCAGAGCTTGTGGGGTTTCTCCCTCTCCTTGTTTCTGGTTTGGGGTTCAGTCGATCTCAGGTATAGATCCGTTTGATTAATGGCCACTTCCTTCTGCCAAGAGCCGAGTGTCGAGGGGGCCGCATAAGAGGGGCCCAGTAGCTCAAGGCCCCGATTCCTCCTCCCTCCAGCTGAGACCCCAAACCCTGCAGATTTGCTACCTGCTTTCCTGATTCTTGGCCTCCAAGCCTGAGCAATGCAGGGATAAGGTTAGTTGTTTGGCAACCAGGGAACATCGGCTGCCTTCTTGTTGCCTAAACAGCCAGTCTTAAAACCTGAAAACGACCAAATCAACGAGGGAGACTGGCTGGGAAGCGCACAGCTCGGTTATGCCAAATAAAAAAAAATTGTGTTTTGTAAATAAAAAAGGATATACATTTTGACACAAATCCTTACTAGGCCAAGCCAGGCAAGAGACCAACAACAGAAGCTACTTTCAAGGTTTGGATGGGGCTGAAATTGTTAGTGAGGTGGAGAGCCAGTTCATGGAATCCCCCCACCCCCAAAGATGGGGTGTAAATCTGTGGGTTTGGGCTGGGAAGGAGAGTTTCAGATCCAAAGTCTTCATAGGGGCACTGAGGGCCAAAGTATTTTCCCCTTTTCCCCGGAGGAACCTTTCGGAGGCAACTGGAGATCAGCAGAGCATCAGCATCAGCAGCCCGGTTTTTTTAAGGGGGGACGATGACAAGTGTCCCGGCCAAATCCTTGCCAAAGCCGCCCCTCCCCTCTCTCCCGCCCTTCAGTGTGTCCGTGCAAAGGCGCCGCTTGTACAAGCAAGGACGAATGCTGCCACCCGGAATGCCTGGGGGGCTGCAGCCGTCCCGGGGACCCCCAGGCCTGCGTGGCCTGCCGCCACTTCTACTTCAACGGGCGCTGCCTCAGCTCCTGCCCGGACCTCACCTACGAGTACGAGCAGTGGCGCTGCGTGACGGCGGAGCACTGCGGCAGCCTGCGCAAGGTCTCCGAAAACCTCCGGGACTCCTCCAGGTTTGTCATCCACCAGAGGCAGTGCGTGGCCGAGTGTCCCCCGGGCTTCCAGAAGAACGAGAGCAGGTGAGGAGCCGTCCGGGTGCCAGTTCCCCCTCTGGCTTGGCTCTTCTGCCGGCCGCGGCTTCCTACATGTTTGTAGAGGCTGAATTTGACGTCTGAAGCGGGAAGTCTCTTCCCTCATTAGCACAAGTGTGAGCACTTAATAACTGCTGGCAGAGCGGCTGCAATCTTTAAAAACCCATTAAACTAATTTCTCCCTCATCACCGGCATCGTTAAAGTGGCTTGACTTCCGCACACAGCGAGTCTGGCCACCTTCGCTTCAAAGGGCTCCTCAAACCCCAGAAGTCCCCAGTTGATCCCACGGATGCGGTGGGGGGAGGGGAGATTAGCAGAGAGTTTTCAAGGCCTGTGTTGCCACGAGAGACAAGGGCCCACCCGTCCCGGCTGCCATTTGGGGGGGGGGGAGTGGATGGAAAGGCCTCTTGGTCCCCACAGTCTGTCTGCGCATCGCTTGGGAAGATTTTGTGCCCGGGGGAATAACGGTGGGTGATCTTCAGCCCCTCTTCCTTCCCTTCCCTCCTCCTTTCAGCCTCATCTGCCATGAGTGCCAGGGCCTGTGCCCCAAGGAGTGCAAAGTGGGCACCAAAACCATTGACTCCACCCGGGCGGCCCGGGACCTGGCCGGCTGCACCCTTATCGAAGGGAACCTGATTGTGAACATCCGCCGGGGCGGTGAGTGGCTTCCTTTTGCTTCCTGCGCCTCGTGCAGGAGGCGTCAATTCGCACCAGGGTCCCTCCCTCCCACCCACACCCATGTGTGGCTACATCCTGCTCAGCTGTACCATCCAGCCTGGCTGACAGCTGTCTGTCTCCTCCTCTTGCACCTGGGCAGAAAATCTGGCCTCCACTTTGCAAAGCAGCCTCGGCCTGATTGAGACCATCACGGGGTTCCTGAAGATCCGGCACTCCTTCGCTCTCATCTCCCTGAGTTTCTTCAGGAACCTCAAACTGATCCGGGGAGACTCCATGGTGGACGGGTGAGCGGGAGCCAAAGGAGCCAGAAACCCGCCTGCTGGACGGAGGAAGGGGAGGGGGCTGGGCTCCTGCTTACTAGCCTTCGCTGCTAGGGGCTTGCCTGGTGTGGGAACAGTCGCTGGCCTCCTGTACTCCGTGGAGGGCCAGCCAGGAGGGCCAGGCTTGGCTGGGGAACCTGGAGGGGTGGGCAGTGGGTCTAAGGGCCTGATCCTGCAAGCTGGGGCCCTGATCCCACCTCCACCCTTGGCTCTCCCAATTCGGACCGCTTTGCTGGTGCGCAAGAGCAGTGCCTGCACTTCTGATCCGGTCAGGAAGGTAAGTAGATTTCACCCCTGGCTCTGCCCTCAGGAACTACACCCTGTACGTGCTGGACAACCAGAACTTGCAGCAGTTGTGGGACTGGAGCCAGCACCGCCTGTCCATCCCGGTGGGGAAGGTGTATTTTGCCTTTAACCCCAAGCTGTGTCTCTCGGAGATCTTTCGGATGGAGGAGGTCACGGGGACCAAGGGCAGGCAGAACAAGGCGGAGATCAACCCCCGGACGAACGGGGATCAAGCCTCTTGTGAGTTGGTGGGGAAAGGGTGAGGAGAGGACGCGCCCCGGCCTTATACTTAACGGCTCCACCCTCAGATCAAGGCCGCTTTTCTGCAGCCAGTCAACTCACCATCTCGGTTACTCATTTCTTGCAGCAAAACCAATATTTTTTAATCCATTTTCTTCCGGGCGATGGCGAAATCTCCCTGCTGCTTCGGTGTAGAGAAAAGCCTGGCTTTGCTCTTTCCAAACTCCCTCTTCCCCCGCAGCCCCTCTCACGCCCCCTCCTTGTCCTTTCCGAGGGCCCCCCTGAGCGCCTTCTTCCCCCTTTCAGGCAAGACCCAAATGCTCCGCTTTGTGTCCAACACCACCGAGTCGGACCGTATTGTGCTCAAGTGGGAGCGCTACCAGTCTCCCGAGTCCCCGGACCTCCTCAGCTTCATTGTCTACTACAAGGAATCGTAGGTGCTGGGGAGAGTCCCCCCCCCAAGGAATCCTCCCCATGGGAGGGGGCGAGGTCTGGGGTCTTGCAACCCCCACCCCAACTGAAGTTGCCCTGGGCAGGGCTCCGTGGCCGCACCTGAGCCTGGCGTCCTCCCACAGCCCCGTCCAGGACGTGAGCGAGTATGTCGGGCAGGACACCTGTGGGGCCAACAGCTGGAACCTGGTGGACGTGGAGCTTCCCCTCAGCCACGACCAGGAGCCGGGCGTCACTCTGCAGAATCTGAAGCCGTGGACGCAGTACGCCATTGCCGTGCGGGCCATCAGCCTCACCACCGCCGAGGAGAGGCGCAACTTCGGGGCCCAGAGCGAGGTGGTCTACGTCCGCACCCTGCCTGCAGGTGAGGGGCCAGGAGCACCATGTCTCCCCACCCCTGAGGAGAGTCCTCTCCTTCAATTCTCCACCCCATCAGCAGGCCGCCTTCTCTGGCAGCTGGAAAGACAAGCGCGTTAGCAATGCAGGTAGTCCTCGACTTATGGCCGCAATGGAGCTCTGTGGCTAAGTGAGACATTTGTTAGGTGAGGTTTGCCCCACTTCACGACATTTCTTGCGACAGTTCTTAAGTGAACCACTGCAGTTCTTAAGTGAGTCACATGGTTGTTAAGTGAATCCAGCTTCCCCATTGACTTTGCTTATCAGAAGGTCGCAAAAGGGGATCACGTGACCATGGGACACTGCGACCGTCATAAATATGAGCCGGTTGCCAAGCATCTGAAGTTTGATCATGTGACCAAGGGAATGCCACAGCAGTCACAAGTGTGGAAAAAGGGCACTAAGTCCTTTTTTTCCAGTGCCGTTGTAACTGTATGGTTGTTGAATGAACTGTTGTAAGTTGAGGACCATCCTCCCATGCCATCTTCTCCCTGGTCTCCAAACCGCAGTGCCCACGGTGCCCAGGGACGTCATCTCCATGTCCAACTCTTCCTCCCACCTGATCGTCCGGTGGAAGCCGCCCTCCCAGCCCAACGGCAACCTCAGCTACTATCTGGTGCTGTGGCAGCAGCTGGCCGAGGACTCGGAGCTCTTTGCCAATGACTATTGCCACAAAGGTGAGGACTGGTGCCCCTCCGGCCCCTCGGAGCCCCTCTGGCCTCCCGCTCACGGCCTGACCGTCTCCGCTTGTCTGCCCAGGGCTCCGTCTGCCCACCAGCAGCGCAGACACCCGCTTCGACACCAGCGACAGCGAGGAGCGCGAGGACACTGCCGACCAGCAGTGCTGCCCCTGCCACAGCCCCGTCGGGCAGAGCCAGCCCAACGTGGAAACCGTGTCTTTCCAGAAGAAGTTTGAGAACTTCCTCCATAATTCCATCATCCTGCCCAGGTGGGTCACCCTGGATGGTGGAGGCCCTGCTGGAGGGGGGGACTAAGAAGGGGGGGCCGGGAACCGCTTGTCCCACTCTGTCCCATTCTTTCTCCAGACCCCCTTGGAAAGTCACCTCCATCAACAAGATCTCTTCTTACCGGTGAGCTTCTGACAGTCTTCACGGGAAGGGAGTCTGCTTTTCTGGGGCTCCTATTGAAATGCTCCCTGAGGTTTGCTTTGGGTTGAAGTAGTGGGGCTGCCCCCTCACCCTTCTGACCTGGCTGCGACAGGACCCCCAAGAGGCGCAGAGACACCTTTTCCGTGACCGTGGGGAGCCAGGCCTACGCCAATGCCTCCTGGCCTGCCCTGGGGAGCCCCAGCGACACAGCCGTGGCTCACCAGGCTGAGCTGGACTCTAAGACGGAGAAGGACTTCCGCCTCTTTGAGGATAAAGTCGTTCGGGATCGGACAGTCATCTCCAACCTGCGCCACTTCACCGAGTACCGGATCGACATTCACGCCTGCAACCACGCGGCTCAGACCATGGGGTGCAGTGCCGCCGCCTTTGTCTTTGCTCGGACGATGCCGGAAGGTGAGCCAAAAGAGGGTTACCCTTTTCTTCCTAAAAGTTACCAATTAGTAAATTTGCTGAGTAAAAGCTGTCCGGTTTTCCTGAGATAATCCAGGAAATTATAATCCACCTCTGGTCAATTCAGATTATATCTCTTAGTCGCCCCCTTCCTTTGGCTGGAAAGACTGAGTTGCTAGTCCCTCCGTCTTCCTAATTTTGCCCAACGGCTTTTGCCCTTCTCCTGGCCAGCTCAAGCCGACAACATCCCTGGGAACTTGACCTGGGAGCCGGCCAGCAAGAACAGCGTCCTCCTCCGCTGGCAGGAGCCGAAGAACCCCAACGGCCTCATTCTCAAGTACGAGATCAAGTACAGCCGGGAGAGCGAGGTGAGGATGGGGTCTCGGGGCAGGCGGAGGCCCAGGCGGCTTCTTGGCATCGCTGCCCATGAACGGCTCTTCTGGCCACCCCTCAGCTCTGCTTCCTTGCAGAAAGTCATCTCGGTGCTCTGCGTGTCCCGCCATCGCTATGCCCGCTACGGGGGCTACCACCTCGCCCTCCTCCAGCCTGGCAATTACTCCGCCAGGGTCCGGGCCACCTCCCTGGCAGGAAACGGCTCCTGGACCAGCCTGATGTCCTTCTACATCCTCGGGGGAGGTGGGTGTCCGAGCCGACTGGCTTTTCTCAAGGCACTCTTCTTCCTGGAAGATGCGGTGCTGATAAAGGGGCGGGGGATCCCTCGTGCTCCGGGGTCTCGTGAACGCAGCAGCCCCCCCGAGTGTTGGCAGGGGTCTTATTTTACCAACCCCTGCAGTGAAAAGATGCTACGATATTCATTCCTTCAATCTGTCTCTTCGCTTGTGAGAACAGGGCCCCAGAGCAGCCTGCCTGGTGGGCTCCAGGTCCCAGAATTCCCTGGCCAGATTGGCCATTGCTGAGAATGCTGGGAATCGTAGTCCAGACATCTGGAAACTGGACAGAATAAGGTCCTGGCGCATCAGCAAACGGGACAAATGGGAGCAGTTAAGAAGGAGACGGACTGTGCAAAGTGCAGCCAGGTTCTGTCGCTTCAGCCACAGAGGAAATTAACCACGCTTGGAAAACATAAATAATAGATGGATAGATGATATAGGTAGATAGAAGGAGAGGGAGAGGGATTAGGAATATATATAAGAGAAAGGGAATGTTAGGATTAAATTCTGTAGTATTTTTACTTTAGAAGATAATTGCCAGCCATTTATAAACGTAATAGAACTTAGTGAAAAAAGGTTTAAGCTCACCTAATTGTTCCACCGCTTTTAAGTATCCCCTCAAGAGACGCCCCCTGGGAAGGGTGGGGAGTCTTCCCCTTAAGTTTATTTCCCCAACTTTTGCAACAGACCAAGGTCTGGCCCTTAAAGCGTTACGGCCTCTTCCTTCAAACTCGCCTGGCAAGCAGCTGGAAGCCTGTTGTCAAACAGAGGGAGAAAAGTAACTACCGGGCAAAAGGTTTATTTGGCCAAGTGAAGGGGGAGGAAGAAAATATTGCCCAAACAGGTGATTAGACAAGGGGGGGGGAGGAGGAGGAGGAGGAGGAGAAGAAAACCACTCGGGGAGGGGGGGGAGATCTCCAGCAATCTTCTCTCGGCAGAAGCTCCATGTTCTCACTGGCTGTCTTCATTTGTGGTTCTCTTTGGGGTGCGATAATTGCATTTCTCTCCCTTGACAAACCCCACAACCCCCCCCCTTCCAAGCAGAGGAAGAGGAACCTGGGAATTTCTACGTGTTCCTGACACTCACCCCGGTGGTCCTGATGCTCGGCATCACCTGCCTGGCCGTCTTCGTCTTCTTGTACAATAAGAAGAGGTATGGCTTACCCGACTGAGCTTCGGGGAGCCCCTTGACTGAGTTTAGGGCTCACCATTAAAACCAGGGGTGGTTTTCTTGGCTGCCAAGTCCGAGAGGCACGTTGCTTTCTCGAAAGGGAGGGGAGGGTGTTGCCAAGTGCAAAAGGAGGGTTGGACCCCTGAAAATGTGCAATATTGGGACAGCCGTGCCAGTGGGTTGTTGCTTCTTCTGATCACCTCCTCTGCTGAGCGAGGTCTGCCTTGTCCAAATGGCTGCCAGGCAGCCTCCATGCAGGAACACCTGAAAACAATCCAGATGTCCCCCTCCCCGAGCCCTGATCTTTCCCCCTTGATCCTCGCCTTGCAGGAGGGCTGAAGGGTACCCCAGCGGCACGCTGTATGCCTCGGTCAACCCCGAATACTTCAGTGCCTCCAACAGTGAGTGCCCAGGCGGCTTCCATGCCAGCTGGGAAGGAGGGAGGGAGGGAAGGAGGGAGGGAAGGCCAACTAGCAGGATGGCTGGGGGCTATTTGAGGACACCTCTGGGGGGTGTTTGGCAAGCATCTCCTGCCTTACCCCCTTCCTTAGTGTACGTTCCCGATGAATGGGAGGTGCCCCGGGAACGGATCACCATCCTGCGAGAGCTGGGCCAGGGATCCTTCGGGATGGTCTACGAGGGGATCGCCAAGGATCTGGAGCAGGAGGGCGAGGAGACCCAGGTGGCGCTGAAGACCGTCAACGAGCTGGCATCCATGCGGGAACGCATCGAGTTCCTGAACGAGGCCTCTGTCATGAAAGCCTTTCGCTGCCACCACGTGGTAAGGGGCAGACGCCGAGAGCAAATGGGGGGGGCAGCTCTTTCCTGCCAGGAAAAAGAGCCAGGAGGAACCCCCCAAAAAGTGTTGGTGAGGTCTGCATGGGTGTCTGAAAAAAAACCCCATCCCGTTTTCTGCCCATGCCAGCACGTGGGGCAAACTCATTGACTCTGGACTTGGCCTCCTGCACTTATGGAAAGGGGGGACACGGCTGCCTTTTCCAGGAAGCAGCTCCCGCTTCCCAAACCAGGCATTTCCTGGTGACTCCTCTGTCCTGGCCTCAGCAGGGCCAAGCCCAACAGCTTTTCCAGGACCCAGATGGGTCTGGTGTGGGACCGGCCAGGGCCGAGCTTGGTAGGGCCCCTGAACCCTCTCTCCAACGCTGGATGTGCATCTTTTGTCTTGGGGCCTCCAGGTTCGCCTCCTCGGAGTGGTGTCCCAAGGCCAGCCGGCAGTGGTCATCATGGAGCTGATGACGAGGGGAGATTTGAAAAGCTACCTGCGCTCCCTCCGCCCAGAAGCCGAGGTGGGTTCCCCCACCACCACCCTGTAAGGCTCAGGTTGCAGGCAAGGTGGCCTGGGCTGAATCCCCGTGGAGACGCTCTGGAGCAAAGCAAGAGACTCCTAAAGGCTGGCAACGACTTCAAAGCGGTTCCAGGCGATGGAAACCTGATCTTCCCGGCCACACTTCCTTTTGGAGTCTGGCTTCCATCAGCCGTGACTTTCCCACAGCAACAAATTAGACTTTGTTATGCTCTGGATGCTCCCCAACCATCCCTGCACCATTTCAGTTCCCTGTTCTGACCACCTTGGCCGCCTCTTCTTCTAGAATAACCCGGGCCTGCCTCCCCCGTCACTGAAGGACATGATCCAGATGGCCGGAGAGATTGCCGATGGCATGGCCTACCTCAACGCCAAAAAGTTTGTCCACCGAGACCTTGCGGCCCGCAACTGCATGGTGTCCGAGGACTTCACCGTGAAGATTGGAGGTGGGGCTGAGGCGGGGCAGGTTCGGGGGAGGGAGAGGGGCTCCCCACGGCAGCCTGGGGTGGCTTGGACATCGCTTGGAGAAGCTTTGATCCGTGCCAGCCTCTTCTCTCCGCCTCTGCTCCTCAAGCTTGGCTCGTGTTTGGTCGTCCTCTCAATGGTGTCTTCCTTTCCAAAGACTTTGGGATGACCAGGGACATCTACGAGACGGACTATTACCGGAAGGGGGGGAAAGGGCTGCTGCCGGTCCGGTGGATGTCCCCACAAGCCCTGAAGGACGGGATCTTCAATACTCAGTCGGACATCTGGTGAGCCCCTGTGAGCAGAAGCGGCCGGATATTGTAGCTTAACATCAGGAGGGTTTTTTCCCCAGGGGGTCTAAGTGCTGCCAGGGCAATCTGTAGCCCAAAGGGCAGAGGGCACCCTTGGCTGTGCAGGAAGGTCTCGGAAGGAGACCCTCGGCAGGGCTGGGCAAGGGTGGCCCTTCTCAGCTCCCTCTCTTTCAGGTCCTTTGGCGTGGTGCTGTGGGAGATTGCCACCCTGGCGGAGCAGCCCTACCAGGGCATGTCCAACGAGCAGGTGCTCCATTTTGTGATGGACAACGGGGTCTTGGAGAGGCCCGAGAACTGTCCCGACAAGCTGTGAGTGACTCCCAGAAGTGTGGTTGTGGGTGGGCTTGTGGGCAACCTTTCCCCACCCTCTCTCCCCCTGAACCGTTCAGAGAGACGGCGGCCTCCTTGAGCTAAGCCCACCAACGCCCTGAGCACATGGAATCCGTTTCCTTGCCTTGCAGGAAGTTTGTCTGACTTCCCAGCTAACCCTGGTGGTCTCCCCTCCCAATCCCACCTGGATCCAAACCTACTTAGCTTCACCTGGGCAGCAGGTAGCTGCTTCTTAGCGGAGCAATACTCACGGGCTGCCCAGTTTAGGGATGGGGCTGCCCCCTTACTCCTTTCTGGAGTGCGGCTCCTACCCACTTGGCCTTCAAGACTGCACATCCCTGGCTGAAGATATGTGAGAAGGCAGGAAACCCCCCACCCCCTTTCCTGCCTACTCCTGGCTTTCTCCTTCTCCCCTCCCAGACACGACCTGATGACTTGGTGCTGGCAGCAGAACCCGCGTCTGCGCCCGTCTTTTGTCCAGATTCTGGAGAGCATCCAAGAGGACATGAGCTCCAGCTTCCGTGCTCACGCCTTCTTCTGCAGCCTGAAGAACAAGCACAGCAGCTCTGGGGGCGCTCTGGACCTTGAGACAGACAAGCTGCTGGAGGAGGAGGAGGAGGAGGAGGAGGAGGAGGAGGAGGAAGAGCCCAAGCCAGCAGCCCCAGCCCTGGTCCCCCGGGGCAGCAGCCCCCAGCCCCTCTTCGGCCCTGGCCAGCCCAATGACTGTTGCCCTCCCAGCAGGAAGCCACGCCTCTGAGGCTGGACCAGCTTGGCAATGAGGGGGGTCGGACCCCCTCTCGGTCGGGAGTGGGGCCTGTGTCCTAGGTTGCTGGCCCAGTGGCAAAGCACCCCTCAAATGCCAGGGGCACAGGGAGACTTTTAAGATGAACTACTTTATCACTCTTTTTTTGAAAGACAAAGCCGGGGTTGGGGTGGGCAGAGGCTGATTGGCATCTGGGCATGAAATCCATCGGCCTGGATGTGGGCAACGTATCTCAGGACCAGCAGCCAGATGGGCTCACTCTCTCCTTCACTCGCCAGGCCGCCAGGTTGGGGAGGGGGGCAGTTTTCAGAAGTGAGGCGGAGAAGGACAAACACCCAAAAGTTTTTATTAAGCTGTTGAAAGGACCCCAGACAGCAGGAGCCCTCCTCCAAATGCTCTCTTTGGCCAGCCAAGTGACAGGGACCCCTCCTGGCTTAGCTCTGCCCCCATGCTGAGGGGTGCCAGGGGAGACAGCCCAGTCAAACCTCTGGGTCCCCTTTACTGAATGCAAATGGTGGGGAGTCCGAGAGGCCGGTGGACCTCGGAGGAAAGTTCCCAATGCAGCCGTTCTCCTTGGCCGGAAGGAAGCTGCAGGTCTCTCACCTGCAGGGAGGGGGGTTTGTCTTCCTGTGATGCCCCACCTGGCCACTCATAGCTTTTCCTGGAGGGACAAAGGCTTCCTCTGGGCACAGGGGGGAGGGGGAGAACAGGGCTGCAGAATCCAGGCCAAAGGCTTGCTCCCCCCTCTCTTCAAAGCTCCCCAACACCCAAAGTCTGGCCAGGTCTCATCCGCTGGCTCTCTTCATAGAGGCTCTCTTCCCCCCCCCCCACTTTCCATTGTTAATCTTGGCCAGAATGCACCGGTCATCCTGGCTCTCAGTCCTTCCCAGGTGGATCATTTGGGAGAGGCAGTGGCGAGCAGGCAGAAGCCTCACCGGGCTTGTCTTCGGAGTGGAGGAGACGGTGGGTAGTGCCGGACCGGGGGCACATCATAGTGGCTGGGGATGTGGCTATTTTTGGGGGAATCGTAGTGGTTGGGGGGCATGGCTGGAGTCGCCTGCAGGATGCCTTCTGCTGTGGCTAAAAGGGGGAGAGGAGAGGGGAAACAGAGGATGAGGGAAGATGAAGCTACAAATCAGCCGTCCTGCTACCGTCAGGCCCTTCCTGACTCCACACGGCTATCTCTAACCCATCATCCACACTGACCCATCCTGGTATTGAGGAAGGGTCCTGGGTGCAGAAGAGCTTCTCTTCCCTGACCCAAAGGGGTCAGGGAAGGAAATCTACAACTCTGCAGGGCTACCACATTCTCCCCCTCCCCATTTTTTTGAAAAAAGAAAGGAATCCTGGCTGCCAACTGGACGCCGGCTTCTTTTGACCCCCAAAAGTTGCTTTGCCTCCATGAAAAGCCCCCTCTTGCCTCTGAAACCCCCAAGAAAGATTTTCCCCTTCAAAAACCATCCACCACCTGCGGACTTCACCTCCCGTCTCATCCGCCAAAGTTTCTTTAACAAAGACGGACAGTTTTATCACGATTGTTACGATTATTTTAAGCTGATCACCATTAGTGAGGATCTTGTATTGTAACCTTAGGGTGTTGGGGGCACTGAGTGGGTTTCTCTTTTGGAAAGACGCCAGGCAATAAATGAAACTTGACCCTCCAGAGGGAGGCTTTGCTTCTAGGTGCAAACGCTGCCACTCGGGTGGCACCCAGCCTTTATTCCAGTGGTGAAATTCAATTGTTTTGACTACTGGTTCTGTGGGCGTGGCAGGGGAAGGATACTGCAAAATCCCCATTCCCTCCCCACTCCTGGGGCCAGCCGGAGGTGGCATTTGCTGGTTCTCCAAACGGCCCAAAATTTCTGCTACCAGTTCTCCAGAACCTGCTGGATTTCACCCCTGCTTTATCCCCCGCCCCTCACCTGTGCCTTCCTCTTCCTTGGCCTCAGAGCTGCAGGAGGGCTCCTCGAAGAGGCTGATCTCCGCATAGGACTTCTCCCGCTTGGAGGAGGGTGGGGATTTCATCTCCATGTAGCTGCCCTCTGGCCCCTTCCCCGCAGGGCTGGGACAGTCCTTGATGGTGGCGTAGGGGTTCTCGCTGCAGAGGGAGCTGTCGCTGCGACACCAGGGCGCTTCCTTGGCGTGCACTAGGGAGGGAAGAGGGCAGCCCTGGCATTTGCTGTGTCCTGCAAGCACAGCCAACTGAAGGCTCAGCCCAACTTCCCTGGGATTGTGGGAACAGGGGGCAATGCTGGAGGACATCCTGGCTTGTTTCGGTGGACCAAGTAGGCTTCCAAGCAACCTCCCGTTCTCCAGCAAAGCAGGACCATCACACGCCACCAGCTGCAGTACGTGAACCACCCAGCAGCTGCTCTCTGCCCAGTCCCCCTTCTTGACCCGTTACCTTGGCAGCGATATTTTCCAAGGCCATCTGTGTAGCTGCAGCTCCGGTCCAGGTAGCCTCCCACTGCGGAAGAGGCGGTGGGCCAATTAAGTGGGGTTTAAGGGGTGGGTGGGGTGCACAAGGAGCAGGAGCTCAGCTTCTCCAAACAACTCTCTTTTTGTGGGATTTGGGGTCTTTTCCCATTTTCTCAAATCTTTATAAGAGATGGCTCCGGATCTCTTTGGAGGGGGTATTTGTGTCTGCCAGGAAGCGGGAGCTGCTCAGAATCCGCACGATTCTGCCATGTGGTGAAATCCAATTTTTTTTTACTACCGGTTCTGTGGGCGTGGCTTGGTGGGCATGGCAGGGGAAGGATATTGCAAAATCCCCATTCCCTCCCCACTGTGGGGCCAGCCAGAGGTGGTATTTGCCAGTTCTCCAAACTGCTCAAAATTTCCGCTACCGGTTCTCCAGAACCTGCTGGATTTAACCCCTGCTTCTGGGGCTGCAGAGGAGGAGCTATTTGGGCCAAGGATTATGGATGAGGAGGTGGGATGCTTAAGGGGGCAAGCCAGTGTGGCGCTTTCCTCTCCCTGCCCCCCTTCAAAGGAGGACCTGCTGGCACTCACCGTGGGCAGGACTCCCCCGGCGGTGCTTCCAGTCGCTGGGCAGAGTGGCGTTGCAGTCGGCCCCATGCAGCCCTGAGCAGTCCCGCTCCAGACTCTGCGGATTGGAGAAAACATTGGGTGTAAAAGTTGGGAGAGGAAGGGTAGCAGGAGAAGCCTCTGAATGAGGCAGAACAGCCCCATTGAAAGAGGGGAGGGGGGAAAGGGGGCCACTAATTCCAAGAAAATCAGGACATCCAGTTATAAACTGAGGAACATCAGCAGAAGGAAAAAGCTTGAAGTTTTGAATACTTAGTGCAGATTACAGGATAATCTGAAAGGAGCAGCTCTGGTATGGGTGCCCCTTGGATGTTGTCCACAGTCCACCCCTGCCTCTTTATGGCCATGGAGGGACCCCGGGTCTTTTCTCAAGGGGAGAAAAAGGGTCATTGGGGGTTGGGGCTGGAACAGGGGAGCCTCACCTTGCCAGGCTGATCGGAGCTGCTTGGGATGGTGAAGCTGGGGGAGCAGGGCGAGAGGGTGTGGTAACTGGGGTTCGAATAATAATGGGTGTAATTGGGGGGCACATCTGGAAAGACAAGAGCCGTTGGCTTGAATTAGCATTCTTGGAAAGGCCCCGTGATTCGCACTCGTGTCGGGCACTCATGGCGCACTGCAGTCGCCCCTCCAAGGGGCGCTGTCCCTCTCCTCTTTTAACTTAGTCCCGACCCTCCTCCTGTGCCCAGCTCACCAGGGACGACATACT
This sequence comes from Pantherophis guttatus, assembly GCF_059756535.1. NCBI lineage: Eukaryota > Metazoa > Chordata > Lepidosauria > Squamata > Colubridae > Pantherophis > Pantherophis guttatus. The sequence continues at coordinate 462,702 of NC_142080.1, forward strand.
CCGAACTGTCCGTCCTGCCTGTGGTGTAGGCCACGGAGACATGTCGCTTCTCCTTCTCCTTCTGACACCGCCGGTAGCAAAAGAAAAGGACCAGCACGGCTGCCAGCAAAGCGGCCAGGATGATGATGCCAATCACGGCCCCCAAGGAGGGGTTGGCGGCTGGCGAAGCGGGAACCATGGTGAGGGGGTGATCGGGGCGGCCTGTGAATCATTTAATTGAGGAACATGGCAATTCGGACACAAGATTCAGGAGCCAGGGTCAGCCCCGCCTGTCCAGAGACCATCCTGCCACATCTGTGCCTTCTGGATCAGGCGTCTCCAAACTTGGCAACTTTTAAGACTTGTGGACTTCAACTCTCAAAATTCCTCAGTGGGTGCTGGCCGGCTGAATTCTGGGAGTTGAAGTCCACAAGTCTTAAAGCTGCCAAGTTTGGGGACCCCTGCTCTGGATGGTCAAAGCTCCCAGAATTTAATTTCTGCTGCAGAGGGGCCCCTGGCACACCCCCTGGCACAACCTCCTCTTCTCTTTGAGGCTGGAGACTCCTTGTCAATCACATCTCCAGGAAGAGACAGGACAGAAAGAAAGAAAAAAGAAAAGAAAAAAGAAAGAAAGAAAGAGAAAGAAAGAAATAAAGAAGAAAAAAGAAAGAAAGAAAGAAAAAGAAAGAAAGAAAGAAAGAAAGAAAGAAAGAAAGAAAGAAAGAAAGAAAGAAGAAAACCCAATTCTTGGTTATTTTCCCTTTGTTCGTTCCTGTGCCCAGGGCCCCCAAGAGGAGTCTGGAGAAGAGAGAACAGGATGTCACACTTACTGGTCTCACAGTGGGCACCGGTGTAGCCTGAGGGGCATGAGCAGGACCCTGTGCCTGGGTCACAGAGGCCCCCGTGCTGGCACTGGCACCGGGAAGTGCAATTATTGCCAAAGAAGCCGGAAGTGCAGCCTGCAAAAATATTGGATGCCTTGCATTCATGGATTGCACCAACCGAGAAAATGGCACTCGGGGAGTAAGGTGGGGACACCCCCAGAGGAGGCCCGAATGGCCCAGTCCTGGCCAGGGGGTCCAGTGGGAGACAGCCCCATTCCAGGACCCCTCCTCCACACCCCGGAAGAGGGGCGTTGCTGGATTTCTTGAGCTTGGCTTTGTGCCCATCTGACTCACGTCTTGCGCAGTTGCTGCCCATCCAGCCAGGCGGACAGTCGCAGGAGCCGTCCACGGGATGGCAGATGGAGTGATTGGCACACTTGCAGGGCACGGAGCACTTCTTGCCATAACGGCCCGGTTGGCAGGCTGCATTTGGGGCAGGGGGTGGCGAAGAGGGGAAGGGGATTGTGGTCAGTCTTTGGGTGGGGATGACATGGCTTCGAAGAAGGGAGAGACCAGCCAGATTTCCATGTTTTGCCCTTAACAGCCAAGACTGGCACGTTAGAGGGGTTTTGGCAGAGAGATGGGTACTGCAGTTGGCAAACGGGCTGTTTTTCTTCTGCCTGTCTCCCTCCCCCCACAGCAGTTAAAATGGAGGCCTGGGGTCTCCAGAGGGGGGAGGTGATTCTGCTGCCCCAGAGAAGTTCACTTACGCCGCTGGCAGTTGGGCCCCCGGAAGCCTGGGGCGCACTCACAGATGCCATCCTTGGGGGAACAGCTGGCCCCATTCTTGCAGGAACACAGCTGGCGGCACTGCTCCCCCCACAGGCCCTCTGCACACAGCTGGCTGCAACGGGGTCCTGGGGAGAAGGAGAGGGTCCCAGGGCAGTTGTCTCCATGGCCCCCACATCAATGGGGCTGCAGAGGCTTCTGGGCTCGGAAAAGAAGGATCTGAACGGACTGTGCCAGCTCTGTCTGCCCATCCTTCAACAGATGGGATTGCAGCCCCCCAGGTCTGCCTTAGCCCACCCACCCAGACCCCTCCTGACCTTTCCATCCAGGCAGGCAGCGGCATCGTCCGGAGACGGGGTCACAGCCAGCAGCATTTTCACAGGAACACTTCCGACCACATCCCAGGCCGTAGAACCAGCCCTGGGCAGGAACAAGGGTGAGAGAAGGGAGAGCAGTGGCTGGCTGGCAGCCCCCTGATTACTACTGGTGGGCAGAGGAACCAGAAGCGTCGCGAAGATACTGGCTGGAAAATAGTGAGCTCCGACGAGCTTCACGAAAATCCAGCCAGACAAACCGCTGTCGGGGGGTCTTCGGACCAGAACCATCTTGGAGGGATGGGGGAGAAAGAGAGGCGCCTCGGAAGACCAAGAGGAACAGGCAAGTTCTTCAAAGGGTTGGAGGCAGCTCTTTGATCTGGCGGCAGGGGTACTGGCCATTCAAACGACCGCTCTAAACCGGGGCAACCGGACTAAGATTTGTGCAGGAGCCCATGTTATCGGGTGAGTGATTGGCCAACTCAACAGGTAAGAAGAAAAAATTTGAAAACTTAAAAGAGGTCCCAGCGAGAAATAAGTGGCTAATTGGCACTTGGGAATTTAAAGTGAAGAGAAAAATAAAAAGGAACCTAAAAGATGACTACTGGTGGACTGATTGCTATCGGCGTTCTGGGGTCTTCTGCGTGACTAGACAGGGGCTTGGACTAGAAGACCTCGAAGGTCCCTTCCAACTCAGATGTTCTATTCTGACTTCCCCACTCAAGACCTGGTCACAGCCACCACCAGGCACGTCTTCTCTAGGAACGCTGCCCTTGGGGGCAACCCAGAGACAGACCCTTCGAGGACTATAGGCCCAAGACCCAGATGGGCTGGCATCCAAGCTCTTTGCCCTCTTACCGGGCATGGCTGTGTGCACTGGCTGCCTTGCCACCCAGCTACGCAGGTGCATCCTCCGTCGATGGGATCACAGGTTGCTCCGTTGGCACAGAGGCAGGTTTGGTTGCAACCGCCCCCCCAGGTGCCTGAAGAGCAGGGGGCAGAACAGTCTACTCCCTGCCAGCCTGGAGGGGAGGAGAAGAGACAGAGGGGGAGAGATTCACAGGAGGCCTCGTGTGCAGCGACTGGTGTGAGTTCTAGATTCTTTGCACACTCCTCCTCTTGCACAAGCAGTTGGAACTCAGAAAGGAAGGTATCTCCCATCCCAGCAGCTCATGGATGGCCCATCTTCCCAGGTAAACCACAGAGGGACACAGCCAGGTGAGCTAATTCAACCTTATTGTAAAGCTCCAATAAGAGAATCTTGCCAATCTGAAAGTACAATTCTCCCAAGAAGAGGTTCCCTTCTGAGCCTCTTTCCCTGCCCATTATGCAGCTGCGGTCTCAACCATCTTTTATCTGTCTGTTCCCCAGGTAGCATCACTTTGCCCACTTCCCAAGGTCTTACCCATCCCAGTCATATCCTACCTTCCTTGCAGAAACAGGTCCCATCCACAAGAGAACAGCCCAAGGCGTTATGGCAGCTGCACTCCTGAGAGCAGTTCACCCCAAAAGTGTCATCCAGGCAGGGGCTGGAACAATGCTTGTCCTGCCCAAGGTAAAAGTAGTCAGGTGATCCTGCTGAGCCCCAGAAAATGCCCCCCTCCAGACTCCAAGAGGCACTCACTGTATAGCCTGGTGGGCAGCTGCAGTGCCCCGTCTCGCCATCACAAGTGCCCCCGTTCAGGCATAGGCAGGGATCCTGACATCTGAGGCCATGGGATCCATGGGGACACGTCTCGTTGCAGTACAGGCCGGCCCATCCTGCCTTGCAGGCGCATTCTCCAGAGATGGGATGACAGCTGTGGGGACAAGCCGAGAAACGATGCCCGTCCAGTGGGCTTATCTTGAGGAACCTGATTTCCCTACTGGGACCACTCCAATCTATCCCATCCACCGCGGGGGGGGGGGAGGTAGGCTGGACAAGTGCCTTGCGGAAACAAGGGGGCCTCTGGACTGACCTCTGCGTGTGCTGAGGATCACAGAGACAAGGAAGCTGGCAGCTGAGGCCGTACAGCCCGGGGAGACATTTCCGCTCCTCGCAGCGGCTACCATAGAATCCGGCTTCACACAAGCAGCCCCCACTGATGTGAAAACAGTGGCCCCCGTTGGTGCAGTCACAGGTCTCGTGGCAGTCCTGGCCGTATTTGCCGATGGGACACTTCTCGCGGCATCTTGGGGAGAAGCAGGAGGGTGGAGAACAGAAAATACAACATCTGCCAACATCGGTCAACTGCAGTGCTGGTCTAGAATGCCAGTCTGAGAGCATGGCTTGTGTCAACCCATAAAATGGGGGTGGGTGGGTGAGGGACGTCTGTCACAAGCCCACCACCACCACTGCAAGAGGTCTCCTTGACCTTGATCATGCCAAGCCCAAGGAACCAAGAAGGAGACGTGGAGTTACTTCTGAGTAGTTCTTTATAGTTGTTTGCTTACAGACAGAATCTTGCCAGACTAAAGCAATTATCCGCATAGCTGTAGAGCTGCTCTGTGAATGGCTAGGGAGGGTCCACCTTCGCCCTCTTCCTGCCTACCAGAGATTCCAAGCTCTGCCCTCTCTTTGCCCTCTGGGAAGCAGCCCCTCCCTCCTGCGACTCTGGTCTACATTCCACCACAGATCTGCAGGGAATTCTCTCCAAGACGGGCTTGGTTTGGCGTGGCTGCCAACAGCGTTGCCCAACCTTTAAGAGAGCCATAAGTGCTCTCCTCAGCTCTTCCACATCCTCCTCAGAGTCGGAGTGGCTGCTTCAATCTTCCCCAGGAGCATCTCCCTCTGCCTTCCCCATTGTTTGCAATTCCTGGACAGCAGCGGCAGCGTTTCCTTCCTCTTACAGTTTAGGGGAAACATGGACTCGTCCGTTAACCACAGCCAACATAATTGGCCAGGGGCTTCCTGCATGAAGTCTGACCGGGTTTACAAAGGGCCGTTGCTACTTTTGGCAGAGACGGGGTGATTGGCCTTGGCAGATGGGTGTGATGCTGCCGGGGAAGAGAGCCCAGTCAATGGCAACTGCAGCTGGGCAGAAACCGCCACGAGGGGCCATGGGGGATCATGCCAGGCATCGGGTGGCTAGCGCAGCTAAAGACAGGAGGTCAGTTTGGTGGGAGGAGAACCCTCCCCTTGGGGGAGCCTTGCAGGCTACGGAGCAGATCTCCGAAACAGATGCGTAACACACGTCCAGTAAAGGAGGGCCCTTCATCCCTGCGGAAAACGGTTTCCTTCTCAAGCTGCAGCTATTGTTAGGAAGTTTTTGGAGGAATGTACCTTTTTTGTACTGGAATTGTGTGTCCTGCACAAAGGAGAATGAGCATTCTCTTGTGGGACCTTCTGATTTTAGATTATTTTAGCTCTGTTGTTAGTGTGAAATGTCCCAGGTTCTCCCGTATCTTAGCTTCCACTTCCTGAAGATCTTTGTGAACCTTCTTTGAACTTGTTCCAGCTGGTCTGGATCCAAGGCCCAGATGCCCGACTGGAGAAGTGGAATTGGGTCACTTCCTTACGGAGAATCGGAAATGAGACGCCTGCCATCCTCAGCAGGCTGGCGGCCTGTGAAGACCCTCACGAGGACTGACAAGGCCCCACAAAGACCCCCGCACTGCAGAGGGGTTACTCACTCCTCTCCCAGGTAGCCTGGCGCACACCGGCACTGGCCCGAATCAGGATCGCACTGGCCTCCATTGTGGCACCGGCACTCTTCCTGGCAGCTGGAACCGAAACGCCCAATGGGACACCGGGTGGAGCAGATGTCACCCTGTGGGGGGAGAGCCGTCAGAAACTGCCTGGAGGGAGATTCAACCAACAACATGTGTCCAAATGCCAAGGAGATTTTGTCACATGGAACTGTGTGGTCAGACAGCCCTCCCTCCATTCCGTGTCTCTGTTCCCATCAATAGGAAGGTAGAATCGATTTTTTCCAGCCCCTCTGCAAGGGGTTGGAGGAGGCTTCTGGTTCAGAGGTTAGAGGTTGGGGGTCCACCTCCCTGTCCATGCCCACCTACCATCCATCCAGGAGGGCAGGCACATTTGCTGGAGGAGGGAGGATGGCAGACCCCCCCGTTCTGGCAAGGGCAGTAGGCTGGGCACTGGACTCCGTGGGTGCTGTTGGGGCAGAGAATCTCGCAGCTGGAAGAGAGAGGGAGGAGAGTCCACAGGACGGGCTCAAGGCCACCGCTTGTACCAAGCTCATTGTGATCCACCTCAGGAGGAAGTGAACCTTTCAGAGACCCATTTTGTGTCCAAGCCTGCTATGGACAGTCAGAACAGCCCCTCTTAGACCTTCCCCCCAAGGTTTCACCCACCCAGCTGGACAAGACTTAAGTTTGTCTAGATGGGATCCCTAAAGTACATTCCAGCCCCTGGTCCAATGTAGGGGAAGCTATTTCAGGGAGGCCAGTTAGTTGCTCTCCTGCAATTTCTGGTGCTGAAAAACTCACCAGCGGTGTTGCTCAGATGCCCCATGTCTCTGGTGCCACCAGCCCCTCGCTCTGCCCCCCAGAATGCCCCCAACTCAGCATTTCTGCCTTGCCTTCCCCACTACTCACTGTGGCCCTGCATAGCCGGGAGAGCAGAGGCAGGCGCCGTCCAGGTGGTTGCAGCCCGCTCCGTTCTGGCAATGGCAATCCAGCTGGCATCCTTGGCCGTAGGTCCCTGTGGCACAGGGCTCCTGGCACTCCTGCCCACGGTAGCCAGGGGGGCAAGCACAGGCCCCAGTCAGGGGGTCACAGATGCCTCCATTCAAGCACCTGCAGGGGCTTTGGCAGTCGGGCCCCCAGGATCGGTCGCTGCACTCTGGAGAGGAGAAAAAGAGGGTCTCCTGGGGCCTTGATCCAACCTGCTTCCAGGATCATCGGCTGCCATCCTGGGAAGGCCAGGCGGCTCGGTGTCCCCTCACCCCAAATCTACCTCAGCCAAGTGCCCTGAACGAGCAGGTCTAGGCAAGGGGAAGGCCTGGCCAGTATCTGCCCAAAGGCTGCTCTGGTGAGCCAGCCAGCCCCTCTGTTCTCTGACCCCCCCGCCATGGCCCCCAGGTCTTTCTTTCTGGACTCTGGGCCCTCAGGACTGGCTCAAAGGGGGGGCCTCACCACTGGAGCAATCGGTGCCCCTCCAGCCTTGCTCGCACTGACACTGGTCTGGAGCCACACACCGGCCATGCACGCACTCCTGGGCACACCGAGCTGCAGCCGAGAGGGGGGGAAGGGAGCATCACCTGCCAGTCCCTCCCCGACCTGCAGAACTGCTTCCCCCGGAACTTCAGGGGGTAAGCAGAGAATTAAAGGCTCCCACCCCTCCTGAGCTCAACCCCAGGATGGGATGAGAAATCCAGGCTGTTTGCTCAACAGAAATGCAGAAACCGCTTCCAGGAACTTTTGATACTTCCCAGACTACCCTCTGGCCCTGTGGGATCTCCTAGTGGTCTCCCATCCCATCCCTTCCCAGGCCTGGCCCTGCTTGGCTTCCTGAGGCTGTGTGTGCAGACAGTCTCTCCTTCTACAGTGGCTCAACAGGAGGGAATTGTTGTGGGGAGATGGGCTTACGGACACAGGCGTCACTGCTCTCGTAGAACCCCTCACAACAGTGATGGCGCCTTCGGTAGTCCACTTTGACACCTTGCCGGTAGGCTGTCTTGTACAGGACTCTGAAAGCACCAAGAGAAAAGGCCGCTGGGCACCGGAAGAGACCGGGACTCCATGCCACAGCCCAGCCTCGGGTTCCCCCCTGTCAATGGGGGGGGAGTTCAGGTGGGAGGGCTCTGTGCTCACCTATACTGAGGGCAGGTCTTTGCCCGTAGCCACGCTGGGCTTTTGCAGGGCTCCTTGGACTCCTGGACGAAGGGCTGCACGAAGGACTCTTTGGAGACGGTGGTGAAACTAGGGGGAGCAACAGCAGCTTGAATTGGGGGCAGGGGTTCAGCCATCGCGTGCCCACCTCTTAAACACAGGGGGCTGACCTGCCCAGGATGAGGGGAGAAACGGGGAAAGGAGCACTTCCCCCCCAAAAAATATTTTTGGAGAAATGGCCTCTTCCTAAAGAACTGGGGAGGGGATACCCCGAGTCCACCTCCCTCTTTGCATTCCAGGCCCCTTGCGAGGAGTCTCACCCGGGGGTGAAATCTACTTACTTTCCTTACTGGTTTGGAAGTGCACATGCCACATGCGTGTGCTCACTTCGCTCGTGTGCATCACATGCGCACGCAGCGCATGTGCAGAAGGTAAAAAAAACACATTACTTCCTGGTTAAAACCAGGAAATAACGACACCTGGGCGGGATCGCCGAGCCAACTGTGACGATGGCTACCGGATGGCCGAGAGCGTTTCACCCCGGTCTCACCTTTCCCAGTAGCTGCAGACGTTGGGGTCATTGGAGCTGAGCAACAGGGCCCGATCCAGCTGCAGCCACAGCACCAGCAGGGAGTAACAGTAAGCCATCCTCCTAAGAAAGGGGTTTATGGTGATTGTACAGGCATTTGATTTCACACCACCTGACTTTGCCCTCCCTTCCCGGGGGCATCTTTCCAGCATGAGGCCCACAAACACAGGGATGTCCGTGCAAAAACAGGAAACACGCAGAGCCGGGGCTTTCTCGGTGGTGGGGCTGCTGCCATCCAAGCCGGAGCCACACCGAGACCCCAAACAGTCCCGTCCTTGGAACTGTCTCCCCACGGAACAGGACAGAACCCAGAATCTGTCCTGTTCAGGATCAGGGAACCACATCTGAATGGTGTGGTTCCCTGTGGGGACTGGAGATGCTCAAGTGGCCTGGGTGAAACTTCCGTCCAGCCACTGCGGAAGACCTGAGAGGCGGAGGCTGCGTCAACAGAAGATCAGGTTTCCCTCCTTCTTCTTTGTTCCCCTGGTTCCTTCAGTTCCAAAGTCCCAGCCTAGAGATACGGAGAAGCTCTCCGTTGGAAAGAAAAGCTGGAAGACCATCCTGGCTGTGAAAGGCGGCCACTGCGATTTTAAGCTCGAAGCCCCCTCCCCCCCTTTCACAAACTTAATTCTGCAACTGTGGAATCTTTTTCCTAAGCCCAGGCCTGACCATTGACCCCAGTCAGTTTCTCACGGCTTGAGACTGCCGGCGGTTTTCTACGTAGGAAAAGTTGACTCGCTTGGATGGCGCCAAGCAAGCTCCTGTTACCAAACATCGATTCCCACCGCTGGCAGTGAAGGAGTTAAGCCTCCTCCCCTCTCTGGACGTGCTCCCCCTGTTCCCCCCTCCCCTTTGGCAACAGGGCAGAGAAGCATCCATCCACTCCGTCCAATTCCCTTCAGTCCCCTTTGCTGAGGCAGCAAAGTTTTGCAACCCCTTCCTGGCTGTTCCCAGGTCCCTCCTACTGCCGTGGGCTGGGTCTCCCAGGAGCCCTGAAAGGAGAGGGGAAAACATGGGGTGGGGAGGGGAGGGGAGGGAGGGACGGCCTGGGCCTCCCTCTTCTGCACTCCTCCCAAAATTTGCACCCAAATGTCTGAAGACCCATCTCTGCCCAATGACCTGGGGAGTTTCACAGAAATGCACCCAGAAGCAGGGCAGAACCAGAGGCAAGGGTTGAGGGACCCCCCTGGCACCCAAAACCCAGCAAAAGTCAAATCCTGCCATCTGTGGAGACCCCCTGGCTGGCCAACCAGGTTCCTCCTCTGCCAAGAAAAGCCAAGGAGGGCCAGTTTGCTCAGCCTTCCCGCCCGTCCAGTCCAGAGACCACCCGTGTCTCCAGGAACATGCAGAGGAGGAGAAGGAGAGCCCCCCCCATTGCTTGCAAATTTGGAAGCAGGGGAGTCCCTGGGGAGGGGCGGGCTGCTTGGATAGCAACCCAAGACAGGCTGGGCTGTTTGGAGGCTTCTCCTCCAAGTCTTGGGGAGCTTGTGGCAGCCCACGCCCGTCTTTGCAAGCAGGACCAGGCTCCAGTCCAGGGCCCTTCTTCGAAAGGCCTGCTGGGGCTGCCCCCCCACTCCCCACATCCAGCCCATCTGAAGTCTTTCAACCAGGAAGGAATCCCGTTCTAACTTTTCTAGCGAGGGTGTCATTCCCACAGCTGGAGCTGCGTGAAGCTTGGCAAAGGCCCACAGCTCGCTCTCTTCCACCTTGCCAAGACCCAGCCCCTCTCCCAAAACAGGTGGGGCTCCCTTTGCCCCCCTGCCAGTCCCTGGATGGGGCTCATCTGGAGAGGGAGGGAGAGAGAGAGAGGGAGGGGGAGGGAGGGGAGAGGGAGAGAGGGAGGAAGAGGGTGGAGGGAGAAAGAGGGAAAGAAAAAGAGGGAGGGAGGGAGGGAGAGAGAGAGGGAGGAAGAGAGAGAGGGGGAGTGGGAGGGAGAAAGAGGGGGAGGGAGGGAGAGAGAGGGGGGAGGGAGGGAGGGAGGACACAGAGAGAGAGAGAGAGAGAGACGCGTTGCTCCTCAGCCTGGCTGCAAACAGGAAATGACCCTGATGCTCTGCAGATGGAGAGTGTGGGAAAGGGAGCTGATCTCCCCTTTGCAAGCCAGGACCTCCCGACACCCCCCACCCCGCATGTGTGGGGCAGGCAGAAAGGAGGACAGCCATGCCGCCTCACCTCAGGAAGGAGGCAGTCCCTGGATGGTCGGAGGCAGAGCAGGATGGGACTTGGCTTGTACTGGATGGGGGACCACCAAGTGATCTTAGGGCTGTGGGGTAGAGCAGGAGGCTGAAAAACAGTCCGCAAGAAGACGCGGCTGGTGCCGAGGGAAGTAAAGGCTTACTATGACCAGAACTACAGCAATGTGTGTGCATAGTAAGTTGCTTTGCCTGCCACTTGTGTGTAATTGCACAGAGAAGTCCCAATCACCACTGCTCTGCACCTCCATTTCTGCAGGCAGGATAAGCTACAGAAAGAATAAACGGGGTACTTTAACACCCCACAGAGCAAGGAAGATCTGGGTGGGCAGAACGTTGATTGTTGGGATTTCAGAGGAGACAGAGGGAAACTGGGGGGGCTGCCTCCCCCAAACGCACGGGACGGCGAGCCTCAATCTGCAGCTGGAAGGCTTGGCTGTGAGGCCTGTGCTGAGCCCCTGCAGGGCCTGTGGGGGGTGGGGGGGTTGCGGGGGTGGGAGGGAACAAGGCGAGGCAAGAGCAAAGCTGGTTCGAGTTAAAGCTGCAGCCCGGAGCATCCCTGCGTGGGAAGTGGAGGAAGCCAGAATGGACTTGATTGCAGGGGAGATTTCTCGGAAGACGAGGGGGATGACTTGGGGGCTGCAAGAGCCCACCCTGGGCTCCCCTCCTCCTTGCCCCATCATGGATGGGGCCTGTTTGGCCAGGGGGTGGGGGTGAGCTTGCAAGCCCTGATCTCTCCAGGGTCTCAAGTGCTTCGGAAACAAGACCCAAATGGACCCAAAACAGCAGAAATGGGCACAGCATGCCAGCGGAAGGGAGGGCACCCGGCAGCCGACTCACAATCGGCTCCTCTGCAAACTCAGCCCTGGCAGAGTGGCGATTGGAGGCCGCCTGGGAGCTGTTTGCTGAAAGGAGGCTCTGCCCCTCAGAAGAGGGGACTCCAGTCCTGGGTTCAAGGCCCGGGGAAGAGCGTGGAGGATGGTGTTTCCCAGGGCTTCGGTTCGGAGGGAGACGCTTTGAAATCCCAACGCCTCCTCGTCCGTCCCCCCTGCAGCTGCCTCGGCGTCTGGGCCGGTCCCCATGACTTCATTGCAGGAAAACGCCTCATTCAGGCCACAGCAGGAGAGGAAAGAGGCAAGAGATTGGCAGGAAAAGGGCTTTTGCCAAGCACACACAACAAGGGCAGGCATGGTGGGAGGCATGACATCTCAGGTGTTTCAGTTCACAGCCTGGAACGGGCATCCCAGAGGGCTGCCAGACGAGTCCCCATCCCCAAACGGCAATAGAACAATGGCTCTGCCACCAATTTTAAAATCCCCCCCCTTCTCCCCAAACGCCACGGGGTGCCAGCCCCTGTTCTGAAGGCCGGAGGGGGGGCGGGAGATATCCTCCTTGCTCCTCCCTCCTGGCCTCCCCTCTTTCCTGCCCCACAGATAGAAAGCCCCTGTTTTACACCCCCCAAAGCCTCATCGGACTCCCGTCCGGCTTCCTGTTTATCAGAAAGGAGCAAGGAGGGACGTCAGCCAAAGGTGGCCGGGCGAGGCTTTGAAAGGCACGCTGGACCTCTGCTCTGCAAGGGTCTCTCTGGGCTCCCCTGCCCACATCGTGCTTGCAATGGGGAGAAACCCAGAAACGGGCTGGTAAAGAGAGCAGATTGAGAGGTGGGGCCAGACCTTCGTCCTGGGACCCCTTTTCAGTCTGCTAATTTTGCTCCTTCACAGTCTAGCCAAGTTCACCTAACCCAGTTCTCGGCCAAAATAACCTAAAACACCCCCCTCCTTCCCTCCTGCTCTTTGCAGCCCCCCCCCCAGGTGATCCACAGGGGAAGCAGGTCCCTCTCTCGGGGCTGATCTGCAGAAGGGCTGGGCAGAGCTTTCCCCCTGGCCAGTTAGTGCCTGTGGTTTCCTCAGAGTCCTGCTGCCCAGAGATAAGCCCTTCTGGTGACCTCGCTGGGCATTTTTAGATGGCACGTCAAACTAACCCTTCGCCACAAACCCAAACCTTCATCTAGGAAACGGCTGAATTTTCAATGGATGAGTAATGGATGGTGGAGGGAATTGAACCCAGGACTTCCTCGACCCCACCCAGCCCAGTCGGGCACGGAAGCTATTTGCTAGGATTTGAGGTAGAAGGCAAAGAGGATCCCTGGGGGGCCCTGAGAAAGATGGAACGGCTTAAGGGCGCAGCTCCAGAGGTGCCAAAGCTTTCACCAGCCCTGTGTCAGCTTCTCTGTCCGTTCACATGTACAACCTTGTCATCCATTCTGGCTTCAAACAAGCAGCTCTTTGAGAGACTCCTGTGGCTCTGAGCAGAGACCCCCAAGGGGGTCGGGGCCCAAGGCTTTGGAGAAAAACACAACTTCACAGAAGGGAAAGGAAATTATTCTACCTAACATGCCAAAAGTTCCAGCTCTGTCTGCTTTGGGGAGGACAGTCTCCTGGGGGGTGGCCAAGGCAAGGGCAGTCCATCCAGATGCCCCCTTCCAAGCTGGCCAGGGGGAAGCCCTGCACTCTGTTCTGGTTGGCAGCTGAGCTCTGTGCCCAGGCATTACGGTCTCCAGGTTCACCCCCAAATCTTACCTCCTTGAGCTTCTGTGGTGGGTCCACCCAAAGGCAGTGGTGGGGGTGGGGGTGCCGGCGGTGGGCTGCTCGTCCTCACTGCTCCTCACCCAGGAGCCCCTCTTGTCCAGCAAGAGGCCGAATCCAGTCCCAGCCTCGGAGGAGGACTGAGAGGGGCATCCGGGCCCTTCAGGGTCTTCCCAGGCTGAGTTGGGTGGCCGAGCGCAAGAGAAGTGTGAACATGCAATCGGAGAGGAGGGGGGACAGCGAGGCAGGAAGGGGCCGGGCTCAGCTGGTGCCTTCAGGAAGCTTTGACGAGGAAGCTGAATGGAGAGAAACAGCAACAGCAACAAAAAAATAGTAATTTTTTTTGGCAAGAAAGCCAAAATGTTTGGAACACGCAAACTCTGTCCTGAGAAGCTTGCCTGAAAGCAGCCCAGCAGTCGGAGTGCAAGATCTGGGGTGGCCCAGGGACCATCGGGGGTGGGGGGGTACAGAGCCCCTCCCCCATCCTGCGGAGCAATGGACGGTAGAGAGGCTGGATGTTGGGGCCACCCATCCTGCCTCAAACCTAGCACTGTGCAGAAACTGTGATCCAAAAAGGTGCCTTGATCCATGGAATTAAATGTTTAATAGTTCAGCAAAACTTCCTTGCAGCTGCAGCTGAACATGGGGGGAAACCAGTGGGGTCAGGAGCCCCTTCCCCAAAGACAAAGTGGAAGCAGAGGCCCCACCAAAGACCTAAACCATGTGGATTCTTCCCAGTGAAGCTTCTGCATCTCTCAAGTATTTTAAGAAGCTCAGTGGTTGACACTGGGTGGGCGGAGATCATCAGGAATTCGGGGAGGGGGCTTTTCTGAGGGCCCGATGGAAGGAAAAATGCACACAAACAAGGCTGCCCTTTAAGAATTGCTAGAGCTCAGCACCGGGAACAGCTCCCAATCCCTGTGCTCGGAGGAGGCAGCAGTGCCAGTCAGCCAAGATCCCTTTTGGGAAACATGGCGTCCCCAATTCTCCCCTCTTGCTGGGGTCCTCTGAGAGGAGTGGTGGTCTCTCAGAGGCGGCTGCTGTGAAGGGAGGGGCCGGGATTGGTGGAGGGCGGGAAGGAGAGGTGATGGGGCTGAGGGCTACAACCAGTGGCCTCGGCCTCCACCAGGGGGCAGCAGAGACCCTTGGCCACCCCAGACTATGCCAACCTGCCTGGCATCCCAGAGACTCCGTACCAGTTGAGCTGAACCCTGGAGATGATGCCCGCACCCACATTTATAGGGTCTCGGTCTGTGAAAATATCTATAGACCCCTCGCATCCTGGACATAAACTGTTTCAACTCCTACCCTCAAAATGACGCTATAGAGCACTGCACCCCAGAACAACGAGACACAAGGACAGTTTTTTCCCGAACGTCATCACTCTGCTAAAGAAATAATTCCCTCAACACTGTCAAACTATTCACTAAGTCTGCACTACTATTAATCTTCTCATTGTTCCCACCACCCATCTCCTCCCACTTATGACTGCATGACTGTAACCTTGTTGCTGGTATCCTTACGATTTATATTGATATTGTTTCCTGATTGCTTATTTGTACCCTATGACTATCATTAAGTGTTGTACCTTATGATTCTTGACAAACGTATCTTTTTTTTTTTATGTACACCGAGAGCGTAAGCACCAAGACAAATTCTTTGTCTGTCCAATGTACACTGGGCCAATAAAGAATTCTTATTCTATTCTATTCTATTCTATTCTATTCTATTCTATTCTATTCTATTCTGTTCTGTTCTGTTCTGTTCTGTTCTGTTCTATTCTATTCTATTCTATTCTATTCTATTCTATTCTATTCTATTCTATTCTATTCTATTCTACTGAGGGTCCAGTTCCTTCTTTGGCCTTGCCAGGGTCCTTCTGGCGGGCCTCACCCAGGACCCCAAAGTATTCCTGGGCCCATGTCCACCTCCGGTCCATCCTATGGGGCCAGATCCATTCACACAAGACCTTTTGCAAGGGGTCTGAATTAACGCTTCTGCAGGATGGGATGGGACCCCTTCCCCTGTGCAAAGATTCCCATGCAAAGATGGCAGACATGAAGTTCCACCAAGATCAGCCGTGGGGGGTGGGGGGTGGGAATGAAACCAGAAGACCTGAACCGATGTCCGGGGCAGCCGGTCAGTGCCAGGCATGGCCTGAGGGGAGGGGCCCCCATTTCTGAAGGCACCGCTCCACTGAAGAGATGGAGGAAATGCCCTGCATCAGAGGGTCTTCTCCTCCCTGGACTGTCACCCCCAGACCGGCCACTCCAGCCACTCTCCTGCTTCCCCAGCTGCAGAGGACAGATGTCAGGCCCCCACCCCACCCCCCGCCCTTCCTAATTGCTTCCCCCTTTAGCCTAAGAACTTGGTAACGATTTCCACATTCCAGAGGTGCTGTCCCTCTGCAAGGCGATCTCCCATCACCGGGGCGGCCATTAGTTACAATTAGCCCAGCAGAAGGGGAGGGGGCTTGATGGATGGGCTTCTGGGTGTTTCATGGCGGAGGGAGGGAGAAGAGGAAGAAGGCCATCTAAGGGCCATCACGCCCCAGGGAGCATTTCAGGACCTCAGCCAGCTGCTCCCCACCTCTGAGCCTTCCTCATCTCTCCCCCCTCCCCCCGGAACCTTCAAGTGCAGCTCTAGCTCCAGCACTTCCTGGCTCTCCACCCCCCCCCCCAGCAAAGAAGACTTTCCTTCTACGGTCCTTAGTGATGATTGGAGGGGGGGGATGACATTAGGGAAGTGGGCAGAAAGGAGCAGCAGGACCCCTTGCAGCTCTGGCTGCAAAACGCCTAGAGGCCACCTGAGCCAGGTGAGATTACCTGACAGGTGTTACCTGTGGCAGCCTCTTTTCCTCCAAGCCAGGTCTCTCCTCTGCTGGCTTGTCTTCTGGGGCTGCTAACGCCTGAGATGGGGAATTGTGGGGGGAACTAGGAAGTGGGCCAGAGACCCTCCCCAAAGGACCGGCTGGCTGTTCCCTCCTGCACCTCCAGCTCTCTTCTGCTGAAGGCAACCGAAGCCCCTTCCTCAGCACTTCCAAGCCGCCCCAGGAACTCCTCTGAAATGGAAAACCTTCTGGAGCCTGCCCAGTCCTCTCCCATTACCCCTGCAGGACTTCCATCAGTGAACAAGCGGGGGGGGGGCTCCCATTTCCTCTCCCTACCCTTTCCTGGGAAGACCTCCGGGTCTCCCTCTCTCCTGCCCGGTGCCCCATGGCTCTCTCTCCCCTAAGCTGCTTGCCCTAGGCCCCTTTCCAGGGGGGGCCATCTCAGCTTCAGCTGCTAAAGGGATGGTAGGGAGAGTTAAAATGTCTCTGGAACAGCAATGGCAGAGTTCTGGTCAATATGCAGAAGACACCCCCTCCCCCAGGGATGAAATCCAGCAGGTTCTGACAGGTTCTGGAGAACTGATAGCAAAAATTTTGAGTAGTTCAGAGAACCAGGAAATACCACCTCTGGCTGGCCCCAGAATGGGGAGGGATTGGGGATTTTGCAGTATCCTTCCCCTGCCATGCCCACTAAGCCACGCCCACCAAGCCACACTCACAGAACCGGTAGTAAAAAAATTGGATTTCACCACTGCACCCCCCCTTCCCCATCTGCTTCAGATTCCTCTCTTCCTGTTGGTGGAGACCCCTCCTGGCATATCTTAGGGGGGTCTCTGGCCCTCTTTGCGGTGACTATGTCCCTGCAAGTCATGGTCCCTAATCTTTGGCCAAGGACAGCTCTTTCTCCCCTCTCCCCCCATCTCCTGGTTACCCAGAGCAAAATGGGGGCATCAAGTCTGGCAAAGATGCCCCTTCTTTCTTTCCTGAAGCCCCTCCGCCCCCTCCTGTCTCCCCCCTCCATATCAGGGCTCAAGGGAAGCCCCCTCTTAATTTCCCCTTGCTCCCTCTCGCCTTCTCTTCTCTCCAGCCCCCGTGTGGCTTGGTGTCATTTATCAATACCGCAAATCCAGCCAGGAGATGCTCTCTGAAACTTAATGCCATCCCCTGCTCGTCTCTGTGGGGCCTTTTCCCACCCCAGCTCAGGGGTGGGGAAGGAGAGGAGGAAGATTCATGCCGGCTGGTGTGGCTACCAGGGCAGTGACGGCGCAGAGCCTTCCCAGGGGCTGAATCGAGTTTCACCCACGTCTGCCTGGGCAGAGAGAAGAGCCAGGATGGGCAGAGAGAAGCCCTGGGGGCTCATCCGCAGCTCAGCCAGATGCCCTGCCAGTGCCCACTTTCAGGGGCTTTGGGGAGATGCCCTGGCTTTTTACTTCCCCCCCCAATGCGCAGCTGGTCTCCTGGAAGGCCAGGGGCTGCGGATTCTTGCTCCCTTCTGACCCACAACTGAATATCATTAGCCCTAGAGCCTCCGTGCCCCCCAAATGCCCTGCTTCTTCCATGGATGCCAATTGCCGGCTTGCCAAGTTTGGCCCAAGGATGTAAGAATCACTTCCACAATCCGAGGGAGCCATCGCGTGCCATGCTGTGGAGTTTCTTCTTGGGGTTGGCAGAAATCTCCTTGTGGGTGTAGGTTTTGGGCACCTCCTTCTGCAGCGGGCCCATGGTGCCCGTTCTGCCCCTGAGCGGGAAGGGGGGACCGCTGGCACTCTGAACCAAACACCGCTGCCCCCCCGTCTCGCCTTTGGCGACAAGCAACCCGCCCTGTTCATCACTCAGATGAAATCAATTCGGCCCCATTAGACCCATCCAGGCCGCGCTGAGCCCAGCTGGGCATGAGTCTCTGCCCCCATTTCCCCACAGATGTGATTACCGAGGATTCAATAAGGCTTTTGATTAGATGAAGGTGTGCATTTTCTTTCTCTCGGGGGGCCAATCACTCTTGCTGTCGCCCCCAATCAGCCAAGAAAGGCAGAGACGTGGCTGGCAGACGTGGAATGATCTCCTGCCCAGATCTGGTGGGAAGAAGGACCAGGGGGTGCCCTCCGCATCTTGCACAGGGGGTTCACTAAGGGGAGGGGAGGCAAGGGGTGGGCTATGGAAGAGAATGGGACCCCTTTCCTTTGACGGAGACCTGGCAGTCTCCAAGGAGAGCCAATCCCCTGTGGGATGAATAATCAGAGAAAGAAGTGAAAATGAACTGGATCCCTCCTGCCTTGAGACCAGACAGATCCCTGGAAGAGATCACTCAGAAAGAGCCTCCAAGTCTCCAATTCCAGACATGGAAAAATAGATTTGCGTTACAGGAAGATTTGGATAACAGAATGCTAGGAAAGACATCTTAAAAGTCAAAGCAGTTAAGAGAGGGAGCGCAATCCTGGGGGTCAGGATCTTTCCAGGCTCCCATGATTAGGGGTTCTGCACTGAGCAGAGGATTCAAAGGCTCTTATGGCTCCATAACTCCAAGGTTTTAGACCCGAGCAGAATTTGTGCATTCCTGTGAAGAGGCAGAGATGGAAGGGAAAAAATTGTTCCCACGCCCAAAGGGCCTGGCTTTGGTTGGGACCCCCAAATTTAGAGCAAGCAAAGGAAGGCCCACTTGCACCCCAAAAACCAGGGCAGATGAGGGTTTCAGGCAGGAGTGAAATGCTCCCGGTTCGGACTGGATCAGCCGATCCGGTAGCGATGGTGGTAGGTGGTTCCGAGAACCGGTAGCAAAAATCCCTGGCCCCCCCATGCCCCCCCCAATTGCCCGGTCACCCGCTAGCCGCTTCTTTTAAAAAATGCTCTTAAAAAGTAACAAGAAGGCTCTGACGATCCCAGCTGAGCCGTGCAATTGTCAGAGCCTTTTTTTTACTTTTCAAAGCATTTTTTTTACAACCTCGCATGTGTGCCTGCAGGGCACATGCGCAGCCAGCGAACCAGTAGTAAACCGGTTCAGATTTGACCCCTGATTTGGGGGGTTTCCTCCCCAGTCCTGCCCTGTAGTCTCTGAGCGGGGAAAAAAGGCAGACACATCTCCCCCAAAGATATGAATGAATCTGAGAGATTTTATTTCATTCTTCAGCCCAGGGTCTTCCCAGCACGTTCTTCCAATTCATACAGACACCTAACACCGACAGCTCAGCCTGGCCGTGATATCCCACTCCCCCAAGAAAACCTTCTTTGAGGGCTGCTGGTGGCCCTTCTGGGCTGCGGGGGACGGATCCCCACCCGTTGGGGAGACAAGCGGGGTCTGCCCAGTCTACAACCTAGCCAATATATTAAATGCTTAGAAAGAGGGGGGGAAAGAAAGATGGAGGAAGCCCTCCAACAGAGCCTAATCCCTCTATCGGGGGTCCGTAATCCAATTAAATGTCCTTCCTTAATCCCTTTGCTTTGAAAAATGTGTTTCACCACCAGCCTCCCTTTTACGACCTGGGCACACAGAGGAGCCCATGTTTGGGAGGGGGCTGTTCTGAGGAGGGGGGAAGGGGACCGATTGTCCTGCACGCTACTCTTTCGAAAGGCACTTTTCCAAAGAGCCTTTCCTCGGAGGTGGGTGCAAATGCCACCATCCGTCCTGTCATCTGAGAACGTGTGAAAAGCTTCACAACAAAGTGTGAAAAGCCAGCAGGGCAAGGGAGGAAAGGCAGGCTGGATGGCCGGAGGGCTCTCCCCTTGGCAGGAGGCCTCCTTGCTCAGCAAGCCGCCACTGATGATGGCTTCAGCCCAATTTAGGGGGGGGGAGAAAGCAGATTATTTAGGATGCAATAGGCAAAGCGCCAGCTTAGCTTCAGTTTAGATTGTGCCTCGCTGGGGATGACGAGGCTTCTGGGGGTCTCAATTGACCTGGAGGGGGGTGTCTGTCACCCTTTGCCAGCCCGTTCTAAATCTCAGGTGGCTTTTTACATCAGGGTTTGTCTGAATCCTCCAGATCCTCCCCTCCTCCATTGCCAGGAGAAGTTTTATTTATTACAGTGAAGATCTGCAGCTCAGGGCCATCCATAAGAAGGTGTGAGTGGTGGCCTCTCTGACACCACCAGAGGCGTCTGGAGAGAGTCACTCGGATCGTCTTGTGAGCCCCGGTGATGGGAAAACAGGTTTACGTCACCCGGGATGAGACTGAGTGGCTTCCCCGCCTTGCCTCCCTCCCTTCTGGGTCCGCCTGGCAGCTGTCCAGCCCCAAACGGGAACAACTCCAGCGAAGGGAGGTCGCAGGGCCGGACTTCCACCAATGGGTCAGGGTCTCTCCCGCTCAACAAGCCTTTATACACAGAAGGTGGGGAAAGGGCTGCTTCCCAGTCCTGCCCACGGTGGGCCCAGAAACCGGCTGCCTTTCCCGAGGGGGAAGAAACATTTTCCGTGGCAGGCAGAGTTCAGGAAACGGGTCTTGCATGGGTTGAGTTTCTTGCTTGGATGGATGGATGGATGGATGGATGGATGGATGGATGAGGGGATGGAGAAGTGAGGGGGACTCCCCCTTTCTCCCCCTCCCCCTTAGCTGAGAATAGCCAGGTAGACCGGAGGGGCCTTGACCAGCGTCTGCAAGCAGCTGTGGATGGCCTTCATGCTCTGCCGTTGATGGGGCTCCCGTTGCCAGCAGCTCTGCATGATGTCGTAGACCTCCGAGGGGCAGGTCCGCGGCCTCTCCAGCTCCCGGCCCTGCGTGATGCACTCGATGGCCTGCAAAGTGGGAGAGGGGCAAGCACGGCTGGCTTGGGGGCTAC
Organism: Pantherophis guttatus; assembly: GCF_059756535.1. Taxonomy (NCBI): domain Eukaryota; kingdom Metazoa; phylum Chordata; class Lepidosauria; order Squamata; family Colubridae; genus Pantherophis; species Pantherophis guttatus. Next base: position 483,345 of record NC_142080.1, read on the forward strand.
CAAGAAGCCCCATGGGGCCAGAGCCACCCTGCCTGCACGCTGCCCACTCGGTTCCAGAAGCCAGCCCTGATTCCTCTTCCGGGGTCTCTTATCCAGGGGAAACTTGCAGGAAAGTCTGGGATTGACTAACCTGGGGAAGAGGGACCCCCCTCCCCATTTGCTGTGGACTCACCCAGCCCTTCCCCTTTCACTCCTGGGGTGTCGCCCTCCCCAAAAGCTGCCCATAAGCTGAGCCTCCTGCAGTCTGGGCAGGTTCCTTCACTTCTCCCATCCCCAAGACCAGGGGTCCTTCAACCCTCAAAGAGCCATTGGGACCCATTTCCCACAGAAAAGAAAACACCGGGAGCCACAAAACCCTTCCCGTGCCTGACTATTTCTTCAGTGGCCACAAAACTAGCCTATGTAGTTGAATTAAATTTTTCTTTTCTTGGATTTATCCATGGTTGGCCTACCGGGGGTCGAAAAGCTCAATAAATTGCGTGCTGGCGGGTGTCGCACATTGGCGGTTGTGAGTGATATTTTGAGTGGCAGGGAGCCACAGCAGAGGGGTGAAAGAGCCACATGTGGCTCCAGAGCAGCAGGTTGCTGACCCCTGCTGACCATCCTCCATGCAAAGCCATCCACAAGCATAGGGAGCAAAAGAGGGGCCAGTATGTCCCCTCATCTCTTACCCGCAGCCCCCCCCCCCTTACCTCCGTGTTGGAGAGCTGGTACCAGGGCTGCTTCCCGTAGGTGAAGATCTCCCAGAGGACCACGCCAAAACTCCAGATGTCGCTCTCGGTGGTGAACTTGCGGTAGAGGATGCTCTCGGGGGGCATCCAGCGGATGGGGAGCATGGTACGGCCCCCCACCTGGAGAGAGGGTGGCATGGGGTGAGCGGCTGGGGGGCCCAAACGAGTCAGAGCCCGGGGGGAATTGCAACAAGGTGTCACATGTGCCACGGCAGGGGTTTGAGCGGGCATGTTTCTTGACAGAATGGAGGGCACTGAGGAGATGCCAGTCAGGAGGGGCACTCAGCACCCTCTGTGGGGCATTGGCAGCCTTGGGGATGGGCATGACCTCTGCCCCAGGATGGCCTCGCCTTCCGGTCCAGGAGCCTTTTAGTAGGTCCACTTAACCAAAATGCTTCCTAATGAGGCCCCAAGAAGCCTCCTCCTCCTCCTCCTCCTCCTCCTCCTCCTCCTCCTCCTCCTCCTCGCTGGGAACCCTGCTGTCTCTTTCCCAGCCTCCATCTGCTTTCTTGCTCCGCACGTTTCCCCCCCCTTTAATTTAACTGTTAAATAGCAGCTCCCTGCCCCCGCCATCTTTCCACTGGCTAAGTGCTTATAGGTTTTTCCACCCCAGGCCCCATTAAATATGAATAGAGGCTGGGGGAGAAACTAAGAGGGAAAAAGCCAGGGAGGGAGAAGGGGAGCCGAAGCTGCCACTTGCAGAGAACCTCCAAATGCCCGGTGGGTCTTCCCTGGCAAAGTCCCTCCGAGCATGTTATGAACCCCGGAGGCACCGGCACTGCTGGCGAGGATCCCTCTTGCCTCTTGGGGGGAGGCTTGGAGGAGAAGCCGAGGGGAGAAGTTCCCACGGGATGGGCAAAGAGGAGCACCAGGGGCCAGCCAGGGGAGACGGGCATCCGAGCGGGACTGGCACTGTCGACAGGACTCCAAATCGGCCGCAGAGAGTGGGAGCCTGGCCAAGGTCAGGGAGGGGGGGCAGCCCTAACCCCCCCCCCAGGAGGCTGCAGGTCCCCCCCCGCCCTTACCCGATAATAATCAGTGCTGTAAACGTCCCGCGACATGCCAAAGTCCCCGATTTTCACCACCAAGCCATGTCCCACCAGGCAGTTGCGGGTGGCCAGGTCCCGGTGGACGAAGTGCTGGGAGGCCAGGTAGACCATCCCAGAGGCAATCTGCGTGGCGATCTGCAGCATTTCGCTCAGGGTCAGCTGGCCGAAGGACTGGCCGTTCCCGTTGTCCAGCATCTTGGCATCAGGCCCGTGTGACCTGCGAGGCGGGAGAGTGAGGGGAGTGAGACCTTCCTCTGCTTTCATCCCCCCCCCACCAGCTCTCAAATTGCTCCTTCCTAGCATTGTGTGGCTGGGATTGGCACCCACAAGGCTGGAAGTCCAGTCTTCTCTTCTGCTTTTGCAAACTTATGGCCGGAAAGGGATGACCTCGGGAAGGATTTGGGAATGGCAGGATTGCAGCTGAGGGTGAGGAGGGTCTTTCTTCCCCCATGCGCCCACAAGAGATGGTCAGTCATGCAGACACAGAAACCCCCAACTATTGCAGGTTTCATCACAACAAGCCCTGGAGGGCAGAAAGCCCAGACGAGGGGCACTTCTGGTCTCCTGCAGCTGAAGGCGGCTGGGCATCCTTTCGTCCTGCCCCAGGGTCTGCCCCAGGGACACCCCCCACCCCCCAGGAGGGTGAGCCCAGGGCCATTTCCCCAAGCAGGTCTCCATTTTTCCTCCTTGACACAAAACCCAGCCGACAGAACTGGCCGAGGCCCTGGGCACCACCCTCCATTAATGCCAAGTCTTATCACCGTGAGCTGCGCCTCTCCCAGCCCATCCGAGGGAGGCTGGCAGCTCTCGCCTACGGGCAATACCTGGGGGCCGATCGAAAGAGCCTCCGATTATTCCAGCTGATGGCCAATCCCCTTCAATTTGAGCCTTTCAGACAACTAATCTAATCAATATTGCAAAGGGAAGATTGCATTAGCCAGGGAGGGGGAGAAAGGCCGGGGAGGCTGCTCCAGTAATGGAGAAGGGGAGGGGGGAAGAGGCGCAGGGCGGGGAAGGGGGAGCTGCGAGAAAGGAGGAACAAGGTGGGACAGTTGTGGGCCACACCGATCTAACCGCTGGAAAAAGAAGAGAGACAGGCAGACGGACAGACAGAGAGAGAAGGAGAGAGAGAGAGAGAGAAAAAAAAGAGAGATGCTCTGAGCATCACAGCCCCTCACTGGCTGCCGGGCATCCCACTCACCGGAGGAAGCGGTTGAGGTCCCCATGCTTCATATACTCGAAGAGCATGATGAGGGGCTCCCCGTCGGTGCAGACCCCATAGAACTTGACGATGTGCTCGTGCTGCAGGACGGTCAGCAGCTCGGCCTCCCGCTGGAAGTCCAGCCGGGTGCTATCCGTGGCTTCTTTCAGGGTCTCCGGAGAGAGGGAGGGAGGGAGGGGATGCTCAGCGAGGAGAGTCGGGGTCTCAAACTCAAATGACTTCGGGACCCACACGGGGGGCGGGGAGAAACCCGGTGGTCCTTCCAGGCAGCCCCTACCCCAAACCCAGAGGGGCGAGAAAGAGGGGGCAGGAGGGGAGGGGTCCTCACCTTGACGGCCACCAGCATCTTCTCCTGGGTGGGGCTGAGGTTGTGGCACTCGGCCAGGAAGACCTTCCCGAAAGCCCCCTCGCCCAGCTCCCACTTCAGCACAATCTCCCTGCGCTTGATGTGCCGGACGGCTGGGGTGGGGGAGAAGGAAGCCAAGCATCTTTGCGGGGGAGGGGTCAGAGGGAGTGCCAGGCGCCCCCATGAGTCACGCAATCCCGGGTGAGAGCAGTGTGGTTGCCCTCCTCCGGGTGAGAGAGCCCAGCAGGGCACCAGGAGGGGCCAGAGAAGCGGGGCTGCCCTGGCCCCTCCGGCAGTGCAGCCCAGACCCCCCTCTCAGCCCCGAAGACCTACGGGTATTGCAGAAGTACTGGGGGTTCTCCACGAAGCTGCTCTTGAGCCCCTCCAGCTTGGCCTCGACGGAAGAGCGGGGGCTGCTGCTCACGTCCATGAACTGCAGGGACATGGCCAGGTCATCCTCTTGAGCCAACACCACGGACCCTGCGGAGAAGGCCAGGGGATTGCCAAAGCTGCCCAGCGGCTGGGTGCCAGGCCTGATGCTTTAGATGGGCTTGCTGGTCAGATGGTCGGGCATCGAATGGTCACAGAGACTCACAAATGGGAGGGCAGCCTTGTTCCCAAAGAGCCTGGCCGGGTCAACTGAGAATGCAGTGGCTGGGAGCAGTGGGGAAATCCAACATTTTTTAATACCGGTTCTGTGGGCGTGGCTTGGTGGGCATGGTGTGGCTTGGTGGGCGTGGCTTGGTGGGTGTGGCAGGGGAAGGATATTGCAAAATCCCCGTTCCCACCCCACTCTGTGCTGGTTCTCTGAACTGCTCAAAATTTCCGCTACCAGTTCTCCAGAACCTGTCCGAACCTGCTGGATTTCACCCGTGGCTGGAAGGGTTTGATGTGGCCAGCATTGGTGGTTTACCTAGTGGTGGGAAGCCCAGCCTGCCTGGAAGGGTCTAAATTTCCCTGGGGAAGTGCGATCCCAGCAGAGTCCACAAACAGCCTTGAGGAGGAGGAGGAGGAGGAGGAGGAGGAGGAGGAGGAGGAGGAGGAGGAGAGAGTAAGCCTTTTCAAGGAGTTTCAAGCTCTGGAAGAGCCTTCATGGAAATTTTGCGGAGGTGGTTTGTCCACCCATGTCCTGGGATGTCCTTTGACTTTCCTATCTGACTGTTTGGGATTTCCTGGTGGTCTCCCACCCTCCCTCCCTGGCCAGTTTCAGGCCCAGGCCAGGCGGTTCAGGTGCTGAGACTCCCTTTTCCAGAGGGTCCTCCAAGGAAGCCCCCAGACCCGGCAGACAGGAGGAGGCAGTGCCGATCGTGGCCATCAGCGCCTGCCGGAGCGCATCTGTTGCTTGAGCGGCCTGTGGCGTGCGAGGAGGGGCTTGTTTGCCGCGCCAATCTGGTGCCCCCCTCCTGAAAGGCAGGCAGTGCCAAGGGAGCCGTCAGCAGAGCATTTAAGCCTCCAGTAATTACCGTGAGAGGGTCCGTGCCCCCCCAGCCCTTCCCCATGCTTCTTCATCAACGTCAGGCACGGCTGCTGGAGCCTGGCGGGGGGGAAGATAACGGCTCCAGAGCTGCTCTGTGGAAGAAGTGGGCGGTGGGCTTCCAGGAGGGTCTCACGTTTCTCCTGGCAGGACCAGAAGGGGCTTGGCCTTGCCGGCTTGAGCTGACCTGGGCAGGGGGTCTCCATGGTCTCCCCTCCACCCAATCCTGCAATCTTGCAAGAGCAGCCAAAGGCAGCTGAAGTCTACCTGTCAATGGGGAGGGGTGGAGCAAGGAGGCCCAGCAACTGGCATGCCTGGAAGGGCAGCTTCTTGTGCCCCCATTCGAGGCATGGCAGCCCCATAAGCAGAGCCAGCCTGGTCTCTGCCAGCTTAGCAGGAACAGCACTCACATAGCGAGAAGGTGGTGGGTGGGTGTGTTTGGGGGGGTCTGGACGACTCTAACAACAACAAGTGGCTGCTGCTTCCCTCCCCTGCCCCCCCCCAAGCCTTTGGCTGCCTTTCCAGCCCCCCTGGGGGTGATTCAGGCCGATCAAGCCCATTTACAGGCTGAATCAATTCCAGCAGTGAATTAGCAGCTGATGCCTGCCTGAAGGGGGAGGGGGATGAGGAGGAGGAGGAGGAGGAGGAGGCTAATGAAGTGGGGGGGAGGCTGGGGGGGGGGAAGCTCCTCCTCACCCTGATGCCTTCCCTTCACCAGCCCTCAGGACCATCTCTGCCGGTCAGGGCAAGGATGGCCACGGCTGCCCTTGGAAGCCACCAGAGGGACCACAAAGATGTCCGGCCGTGGAGAAGCCCATTTCCGGCCCAGTGAAGGGAAAGGGGGGCATAGGGAAGGCCGAAGCCCCCTCCCACTTACGCTTGATGCTGAACTTGGAGCTCTGTCCACACTTGTTGAGGAAGAGCAACATGATGGACAGGAAGACACAGGCACAAACCGCCAGGACCACAGCCACGGAGATCTGCGGAATGTGGGGGGAGAGAGAGAGTGGCACTCTCGGCTGCCCCTCCCCCCAAAAAGGCTCCCCCGCCCTCCTTCCCTCCTTCCCCAAGAGAGTGCTCCTTCTTGGCCCTTTACCCCAACCGGGTGCTCCTCTGGGGTCTCCACGGGGCCCCCCTCAGTGCCATTCGTGTCCTCTGCTCCTGGCCACAAAAGAGAGAACAGAACCAGGTCATTTCTGGGAAGGCAGCCCCCACCCCCCCCGTAGCCTCCCCCCCTCCCTGCTGCCCTCATAACTGTCATTCCCCCCCCCCATCTCTGCCTTTTTGATCTCTGTGGGGCGCCTTCATCCACAGAGAGAGAGAGAGGGTCTCTCCACTGGAAAGCACCCCGGTTTCCACATGGCCCCCCTCCCTCCCTCCCTCCCTCCCCTCCGCCCAGGGGCTAAAGAGAACCACACTTACTGCCGGGCATGAGGGAGCCTTAGCAGCAGCAAGGAAAGAGAAGGAGAAGACGGGGGAAGTTGGTGAACCTTCAAAGCTCAGGAGCCCCCCCACAAATGAATGGCCCCCGAATTACACGCTCTCTCTTCCTCCTCTCTTTTTCTTGCACACAAACACACACCCGTGCACACACAGGCACAAAAGCAACGCCTGCCTCTACAGGCACCTTCGGAGGGCTCTCTACCCCCTGGGCACCGTGCGTTCAGAGAAAGAGACTGCAGGGCCCCCGCTTGGCTTCTCCCTCATTTGTGCAGCGCTCGCTCTCAATATTTCCGCCATCTTTGGCACTGCCCGGGTGCTTGGGGAGGGAACGGCATCTCGGTGGTTGCAGAGCGCCCCGTGTGCCCGACCCAGAAGCCCTGGCCTGGGCAACTTCGCCCTGCAGAGGCTGGTACCGTGATAGGGTTCCTCCGGGTCGAAGTTTCCATCCGGGCGGTCCATGAAGTGCTGGTAGGTGGTGCAGGAGGCCGAGCCCAGGGCGTTGGCCACCAGCAGGGTGTAGTTGCCGTTGAAGTAGTGCGAGGGCTTGTCGAGGATCAAGCAGCCGTGGACGATGGTTGTAGTCGGGACGTCTTCCGGGAAGAGCTTGGTGTAAATGATCTGCGTCTCCAGGAGGTCCTTGTGGTCCAGCTGCCACCGGATGCTGGGCGTGGGGTTGCCGTCCACGGAGAAGGGGATGCACCAGCGGTAGTACATGACGGCCAGGCCCATCGCACGGATCATTGCTGGGACTGCAGAAAGGAGGGAAAGGAGGGGGGGTCTGTGGGGCGCCCCAAACTGGGCAGCCAGTGGTGAAATCCAAATTTTTTTACTACCGGTTCTGTGGGCATGGCTTGGTGGGCATGGCAGGGAAAGGATACTGCAAAATCTCCATTCCCTCCCCATTCCTGGGGGAAGGATATTGCAAAATCCCCATTCCCTCCCCATTCTGGGGCCAGCCAGAGATGGTATTGTTGGTTCTCCAAACTACTCAAAATTTCCGCTACCAGTTCTCCAGAACCTGCTGGATTTCACCCCTGTGGGCGGCCCTTTCAAATCCTTCTCGTGCAAGTTTTGATGCAGCGTTTGGGCCAGACGCTCAGCCCTCTTGATCTCGGCCAGATCAAGACCCCAAGAGGGATGGGGGGGGATGAAGAAAATGACCCCGGCTGAACAAGCAGAGGCAGGGCTCAGAAGCAAGGCCATTCGGACACAGGCCCAGCTGGGTTCCTTGCAGGGCACCAAGATCTCCTCTGGGTTTGGATCAGCAACAAGCTGGGTGGTAGAGTCCTGAACACCAAGGCTGGCCTGTACCACTCAGGGAAGAGGCAGCCCACCATATTTCTTTGCTGGTTTGCTCAGAGGCCCTAAGTCTGCCAGGAGTGGGCACCTGGGCACCTTTTCCTTTCTTGCAAGGAACAGCTGCCAAACACACCCAGGGAGCTAATACTTTCTTCTAAGCCCCCTTTGCTGAATGCCAGCGAAAAGGGACATCTCACCAGCCGCCCCTGCCCCTGCCCCTGCCCCTGCCCCAGGCCCCTTTCCCCTTACAGGTCACGTTCAACCGGGCCACGGCTTCCCCCATGCCCGCCTCGTTCTCCGCTTGGCAGGTGATGTTTTGCAGGTTGTAGCTGGCAGAGATGTTGGTGATCTGTAGCACGATTTCCGACTCTGACTTCTGGGAGAGCAAGAAACAGGAGTCACCGACCAGCCGGCCCCTCTGCTTTAAAGGCTCCAGGGAGCATTTCACCCCCCCTCCCCACTTCTCAACCAGCAGGGGCATTCTTGAGGTCAGTCCCAGGGCGGCACCCCCCACAACTCGCCTTGGTTTTGATGGGGGGTTCACCCCCCACCTTGGGCAAATCCCAATCCGCCACTGGCTGCGGCTCTCCTGAGATGTGACACGTCAGGTTGACACTCTCGCCTTCTGCCATCGGGGTGGGATTGTAGTCTATCCTGACCTTGGGGAAATCTGCACAGGGATGGAGGGGGAGAGTGGGGGCTTCAGGTAGCTGCCAACCCCCACCCAAGCTGGGGAGGGACTCTCTTGCAGCAGTAAAAGAAGCCAGGAAAATTCTGGAAGGGCTGGAACTGCATCCATGCAGGAAGGAGCTCAGGTCCACTGAATTTCGGCTGGGGGTCCCCCACTGAGGGGGGAGCTCTGCCTTACCACAGCCGGAGAGGGTGAGGTTGAAGACGGGAACCAGGGTCCTGTCCTCCTGCAGGCACTGGAAGGATTGGTTGCCCGCCCAGTCAAGCTGCCTCTTCTGCTGCCAGGATTGCAGCCACAGCAGCCCACAAACACACCGCAGGGGGTTCCCCACTAGGATCCTGCCCAGGGAAAGCAAGGGGGGTGGGGGGGACACAGTCAGCCTGATAAAGCTGCAACCGCTCCCCCACCCCCAGCTTCCATCCAGAACAGAGAGCCCAGAGAACATCTAATTTTAAATTTTTGGTCAATGCCTCCGGCTCTCCAGAACGGCATTAAAAGAGAAGAGTGATATTTGCCAAGCCTGACTAGAAACCCAATTTATCCACGCTGATCTTTTAATACTCGCTTAAAGCGGAGTGGATCTCCAAATTGCATTACGGAGTCGAAGCCGGCCGACCAGGCCTCTTTTACTCTGAGTTAATCAGTCCAGGCCGAGGAGGGGAGAACCTGGAGTGTTCAACGCGGTGGACTCGGCCAAAGGGAAAAAACACCACCGTGAGGAAGTGGGACGTCCACCCTACCCACCCGCCCACCACCTGGGTCAGGCCTGTCCTCAGCAGCAAAGCAGGGATATTTTGCAGGAGAGGCTCAACAGGAGTTGTAAGGAATAAATCAGGTTTCATAGGAGCAGCCTGAATCTTCAAAGGACTCTGAAATCTCCTGGTCGGTTCAGGAAAACCCAACTGCAGCTTAGTCAAATTTAAAGATGGGAAGATAGCTTTGGGGGGGGGGGGAGAAGGAGCTCGGCCAGAAATCAAGGACAAGACCAAACTTTGTGAATTGGAAGGGTCTCCCTCCCTCCCTCCCTCCCCCCACTGTGTGTGTGTGTGTTGTATGTGTATGCAGAGACTCACAGCTCCTGAAGGCGGAGATGGTAGAAGACCCTCCAGGAGAGGAATTCCAGCTGGTTGAAGGCCAGATTCCTACAGAGAGACAGAAGGAAACGGCTTCCTTGCCCCCGTGTCCTCCCCCTTGGTCTCTTCTCAGCCTGCTTGCTTTCCCTACAGGCAGAGATTCAGCAGGTGCAGCCTTTTCCAGCTGGGACTGGCCCAGGAGCCTCAGCCAAGCACTTGATATCTCTTTATTGCATTGCTAAGTTTACAAGATCCAGATCTCTTCGGGTGAGCCATCCCACGGAGGCAGCCCCGCCCTGTGGTTTGGGCGCCTGCCTCTTGTACCCGAGCTGAGCTTCCTTATCTGGGGGCTTCTGTTCAATTGGCAGCACCATCCCTTCCACCCTGGCAGGGAGGTGATCCGGTGCCTGGACTGAGGAAGGACATCCCAGGAACGGGAGGGATGGCTTTTGCCCTTTGGAGCCCTTTGGAGCTGACCCATCCAGCTGCCTCTGGCCTTGGTGCTGCCCGTCGCCCCTGGGGCTGGCCCCACACCAGTCTATCCAGGCGTGGCTTTCCCGCCCAGCAAGAGGGCTGCCAGAGCTGTGCTGAGCAGGGATCCATCGATCATTGTGGGTTGCAGAGGGACATTAACCCTAACAATGATTAATCGCGTTCCAGGCAAGCTGTTAATGAACAAAGGGGAAGGGGCAAGGGGGGAGGAGAATCGACCTGTGGTGGGGGGCAGGGGGAGACCCCTGGGGCTTCTCGGATGGAGCTGAGCCCAGCTCCTCTTCCTGAGGAAGATCCGTCATCGTTTAAGCCAGGGTCGCTCAATGCCAGCAAGTTTAAGACAGGTGGACTCCAACTCCCAGAATTCCCCAGCCTGACTTTGAGCCTCGGCTGAGGGACATCCCTTTGCCCAGTGCCTCGATGACCCTCTCTGCAGAAAGCACACCCCCCCCGCACCCCCCAGCCAGAAGGGCCCCATTCCTAACACTCACACGTGGGTCAGATTTGGGCTGCCCTTGAAGGCATCTGGAGCAATGAACTTCAGGCTGGTCTTTGCAATAGTCCTGCAAGGAAGGCATGGGGCCTTCAGAGGGAGGAAGGGGCAAAGGACCACCTTCTTCACCCAGGAAGAGCCCCTCTGCCAACCCCCCCCCACTGTCTCCCCCACCTTGGGCTGTCCAAGCCTCCCCTCCCCCCCCCCGTCCTCCAGAACTCACAGATTCTTCAGCTCCCGGGGGTTTCTCAGGTCCTCCCCGGTCAGGTTGATCAGCCCAGCCTGGTTTTCCACAACTCTGAAAAAGAGCAGCCCCCCCCTTCAGAAGCAGCTATTTCTTTTTATTTTTTAGTATGGCACATCGTATTTCAATAAAAAGAAACACAGGGGCAAGAATACAAAGCACAGAATATAAAATGGGAAGATCGCAAACAGACATCTAAGTTGTAAATATGATTTTTGACTTCATTTACCACAGCTGGAAAATCAGCAAAACTCCTCGAGGGGCTCTGTTTTCGACCTTCCATTGCGATGTGTTGCCCCACTTCAGACCCAGACGTGAACCCACAAGGCATTTCTTAGGATTTCTGCTGTTCAAAATCCAGGGGCCCCGTGTGGGCCGGTACCCTTCAGTGGGGCTTATTATGCTCAGCCATAGGGCTGGCTCGCTGTGGCATCTCCCTCCCCACCTCGCCACAGCTTTTCCGGGAACTCCTCTCTTCCTGCCACCTGGCATAATTGATGGGTCCCTCTGATGTTGGGAAAAGGAGCTTTGGCAGAATGGACCATCCCTTCTCGCCACTTAAGCGGTTCAGAAGATAGAGAAGAGCTATTAGCAGGAGCCTGTAGGCGAGGGGGAGCTTCAGGACCGGGCAGGATGGTGCTCCTTCATCTACAAAATACACATCACACACACACCCATTCCTACAAAAAGCTCCTTCTGCCTCTAGAAAGGAACCAAGGTTAGCTTGAGTGGAAGGAAACTCCTGATCCAAAAGGCTTCTTCCGCACTTTTTACAAATAACCAAGTTAAACTGGGTTACCAAACTGAATCTCAGGCCAGACAAAGCAGCCCTCAAAACTGCCAAGGTCCTTTTAGGTGACTGACCCCGAATAACACATTGTTTTCCAAGAATTAATACAATTAATGTGTTGACAGCTTTGGCTCTCCCCCCCCCTCCGCCTTTAATTCGTTCTTCGCATCAAATGAACGGAAAAATGTAATGAATGCGGCTGACTGCCCTATTTTGAAATATTTACAGGCCGCCTAATGCATTTAGATCCTAGGATTCAAAATATTGATTTTCCTCCCGTCAGCAATGCCTCCCTTCAAACCTCTTTGCCTATCGCCCGTGAAAGTGAGGTTAGCTAGGATTTGGGTTTGTGCGGCTTACAAACTGTACATCCCGGCTGCTAAATGAGGATTTCCGCCTGTGTGGCAACAGCAGAAAGATTGTTTGCACTCTCCAGCTTGCAGGTTATGAACAGCAAAAGTGTCAAAAGTGACTTCCTCAGGGTCAGAGGGGCGAGGCTTGTGAAATAATAAAGAAACGTCCAGGTTATCCAAGAAAGGTGATGCCAGAGAGCAGAAGGAGGGAAGGGTGTGTCGCATTGGGGGAAGACCAGGAGGGACATGGGGTTAAAGCAGTGCCAAGTGATGAACTCCACTGCATTGCGGGCATAGGCGTGTGGGCTGCCACCCGTGGTAGGCACAGGATCGGGGCCTCTTGACTGCAAAAGCGATGCCAGCCTGCCCCAAACACCTCTCAAAGGCTGATGGGGAAAGAGAAACTGGCATTTTTGGGCTGCAGGGTATATAAAGAGGAGTCCTTAAAGTCAAACCTGTTCCCACCCTTCACTAAGGAAGGGGGGTGTAGGAATTCTGCCAGGTGGTAAGACTTCCCCCCCCTTTACTCAGTGGAGGTCTCATCAGCAGGACCCAAATATTCTGTTCTTTGGGGGGAAAGCTCCGCAGTGAGACCAGCATTTTGGTGGCTCGTTTCCCAGGGTACACCCTGTTTCCATTTTTATGCCTCATTAGCTTTGATGCTGGCCTGACTCCCCAGCTCTGTCTTTGGGGATCTCACCACCAGCCAGGCCTTCTTCCCCCCCATGCCCAGCAGTGGCCCAATGGGGTGAGCAGGGGCTGGGCTGCCAAGGAGAGCCAGCATGTGGCATCCTCTCTCGTGGCAGTGGCACAAAGGGCCCGCCTGGGTTGGGTCTTCTAGGAAGCTGCTAATGCAGCCTAGGGAAACGTCACGCCCCTCGGGGTGGGGGGAACCAGGCAGGCCGAGTGAGTCTCCCCTTCCTGGAGATGAGGTGGCCTCCCTTGCAGGGAAGATGGCTGGTGGCCAGGAGTCCAAGGCGGGGTGGAGGACGGGCTTCCTCACTCCATGCTCAAAGCCCTGATGGAAAAATCAAGAAGGGTCCTGGGAAGGGGTGGCATAATTCCATGGCCCATTGCCAGGTCTCCTCTCTCTGGCTAGGTTGGGGTGAGGAGACCCACTGGGTCAACAGCCCAATCCAGCCGCTTTGCTGTCCCCAGCTAAGGTCCACGCAAGGAGAAGTTGGCTGCAGCCCCTTCAAACCCCAAATCCTGGCCACTTGCTGAGCCCCAGAATCAAAGTGCTGCTTCTAAATTATGTGATGTGCTCCATGCTTGAATGCTCCAGAATATTAAAGACCAATTTTCACTTTTAGGAGCTCTTGGGACTCGGTTACTATTTGGCAGCAGAAGGCGTATCCATGTGGATATTTGCATCTCAGTCCCTTCTTTTTTTTCTTTCTCTTTCTCTGTTTTTCTCTCACCCTCCCTCCCTCTCCCTCTCTTTCTCTTTTTTCCTCCTTTCTTTTTTCCTCTCTCTCTCTCTCCTCTCTTTCTTTCTCTTTTCCCTTCTTTCATTCTCTCTTTCTCCCCACACCCTCTCCAGGTTTTATGGCAAAATAAAAGCCGTTCCGACCGTTGCAACCCTTCTCAAAGTTTGCTCAGCGCTGTTATCGCAGTTGGCACCAAGGGGAGCTCAGGAAAAACCCCGTTTGGAAAGCCACCTGCCTTTGTTTGGGGCTCCACCGCGCCGGTGTTTTCAGGGCGATGACCCCGAAGTAATCCCCACCAGGCGGGGGAGAAACAGCTGGGGGTGGGGGAGACGGAGGGTCCGCGCCTCTTTTGGAGGAGCGAGAGGGGCAGCAGAACCTGAGTGAGATCCGATTCTGGCGCTGAGGCTGCGCCGGCTGTCAAACTTCCCTTCCGCTGCGCTCCTCTTCTGGGGAGACCCGCCGCTCCCGCTCGCTCGCCGCAAGACGGGGGCCGGGACGTCTCCTGCACCCGAGCAAGGCTGCCCCACCCTCCCCGCCCTCCGCTCCACCTGCCGGTTCCCCCCGAACACTCACATTTCGGTGAAGTTCTCCAGGCTGCGCAGCTGCGCCAGGGAGTGGATGTCGCGCGGCTCCTGGCAGAGCAGCGCGCTCAGGTAGCAGCGGCACTCTTCCAGGCAGGGCGAGGGGGCGCCGGGCGACAGGCACAGCCAGCCCAGCCACAGCAGAAGTCCGGCCGAGGCGCGGAGCGGGCTTCTCCCCCCGGGCTGCATGTCGGACCTGTTCTCATGTGCGCCTCCCTCGGAGAGTGCCAGGTCGCGGGGGACTCTCAGGGCATCTGCCTCTGCCCGGCTCCCCTTCCCGACTGCGGAGCACGTGTGGACGCAGCAGCTGCTCCATTCCTGGAGGGGTTTTCAACCTTCGAGGGGCGGGGCTGCCTCCAGGCTCCTCCTTCCCAAACAGCCCCTCCCGCCCTGTCCCCGCGGCCCTCTCGGGGATGTGGACGCAGCAGGACAGCCGCCTCCGCCTCCGCCTCCGCCGGGCATCAGGGCTGCGGGCAGAAGGCGCGGCTGTCTTGGCCCAGGACCCTGGCTGAAAAGGGCAGGCGCGGCTGGAGGATCTGGGGCTGGACGAGGCAGTCCAGGGCAAGGACAAGCCCGGCTGAAGGCCCCTTTGCGCCCTCAGGGGATCTAAACTGCGAGGCTGTGGCCAGAGGCAGGAAACCGCCTGTTTTCCCTCTCAGCCATCTCTGGGTGGCATCCTCTGCCCCCTGCCCTCCGGACAACCAGATGGTCAATGGATTCAACACCTTTAAATAACTGGATCGATTGAACCATTGCGCGCAGCAGAGTCATAGCCACATCGGGGAAGGGGTCGCGGAGCACCCTTTCCTTGCTCCCACTCCTAGGGGGATCCTCCACATTCCTGGATCCCGTGCCCTGGTGGTCCTCCACCCACAGACGTGGGGGACTGTCATGCTACTGCCACGCCAATGTTTTTGACTTGCCAAACCAGTGAGCGATGCTGCCCTCGGAGTAGAAAGTGCTAGCCTTCATTTCTCTGGCTTCAACCCCGGGACTAAGTCTGTCTTCTGGGAAACAATGCCCCTGACCACGTGCAGAGGCCACCGCAAAGAAAAGCAGGTGCCCACCGAGTGAGAATAAGTGGAGAGTTGTGAGCCTTGAAGGAGGAGGAGGAGGAAGGCCAAAGAGAGAGCCCCACCCCCAGGAGAGAACCAGCCTCCGCTGTCTCTCCACGATTTGAATTCCCTTTCGACCCCTCCCCCCCCACCCCCGCTGCCCCGATGCTCTGCATGGACCGAGTCCCCTTCCCGGGGAGCAGCGGGAGGTCCTGGTGCCAGCGGATGGGGCTGCACAAGGCGTGAAGGTCTCGCGGGTGGGGTGGGGAGTAATGACCGCTGCCTCTTTGGCAGCAGATGGCTTGAAAGCCTTTTCAGCAAACGCTTCGCTTTCATTACGATAAAATGGAGCCAAATTTAAAAGCGACGCGAGGAAGTGCATTTGCAGCCCTTGGCGTGATGGGACCTCGGTTCCAGCAGGGGCTACTTGGGGGCTTTGCGGGGAGGTGACACAAAGGGGAACAAAGGGGGGGGCGATGATTTAGGAGGCGCCCCATGTGGGCAGCCTTGGCAAGGCCCCAGGGAAATTTTAGAGCAGTGTTTCTTAACCTTGGCAACTTTTAAGATGCCTGGACTTTAACTCCCAGGATTCCCCAGCCAGCGTGGAATTCTGGGAGTTGGTGTCCACACATCTTTAAAGTTGTCAAAAGGTTGAGAAGCGGCGAGCAGCAAACAAAATCCGTTGCCAGTGGTGAGGACGAGTCTTGCGACTTCGCCACTCAAGCTCGGATGAGGCGAGCCTTTGGCGTCGCGATAAATCTTGATTCTCCTGCCGCTAATTTGTTTTAACCGATATATTTTGACAGACTTCAAGTACATCCCCTCCCTCTTCCTCTCCCCTCCCCCCCCACCGTTCCATTTGGGTGCCCTGTAGAAAAATCAAGTTAGCAACAGCACTTCGGAGGCATTAATGGCCTGTGTACAATCTCATGGTTGTGCATTGACAAGGAAGGTTTGAATAGCTGGGCCGACGCTTCTGGGATTGATAACCGCCAACCAGCGCCAGGCCTCGCCCGAGGAAACCCCGGGAAAGGAGAGCGCCCGCGAGCCCAGGAGCTGTCCAGCGGAACAGGAGCTGGCTTACTTCCTCGGCTTTGAAAGAACCCCGAGTCGCGGGAGAGAGGACAAGCAAGAGAGTTTTGCTGGGAAACCGGGGATCTGATTGCACGACTCGGGGACCAATGCAGTAAAACTTGGGGAGAGAGGCCAGAGGCTTTCCCCACCGGTTGCAAGGGGAAACGCGGAAGAATTCCCGCGTGGTCGCTTTTTGAGAGGTCTCATAAAAAGCCGAACGGAAAAACGATGCTTGCATTTTATTTAAATCCTCCGGGCGTTCAAGTCGCATCTCGCAGCAATGAACGGCGACGCTTTCTTTTCGGGGGTCGAGTCCCCCTTCCTTAAGGCGGCTTCGGGACCGACCCCGAAGAGCCCCCCCTCCCACCCGTCCTCCTGGCACCGAGGCTGCGGAACTCGCGGCCACGGCTCCTTCCCAAAGGGAAACCGAAGGGAAGCCGCCCTTTCCTCCTTGCCCTCCCGCGGGGACCGATTCCCCCGCTGCATTTCCCCGACGGAGAGGCCCGGGGTCCCGGGGGTAGCCGCTCGGCCATCGCTCCCTGGAGAGGGGAAGAGGCTGCAGCCCCGCCCGGCGGGGGAAAAATGGCAGAGAAAACGCCTTAAACTTGGGATGCAGGCGCGGATTTATTATTGATGGTTTGTCGATTGAACGGATTCTTCCTTTGCTCGCTTTCCTCGGGTGCAAAAGTCTGCCGCCGAAGCGCGGCTCCCGCCCGGGGGGTTGGAAAGAAAGGGGACGGTGGCTTTCCGGGTGGTCTCCCATCCCGCTCGGCAGACAGCCGCCTCCCTCCGCCTTTCCCCCCCCCCTCTCCTGCCCCCGTGCGCGCGAGCGCGGGAGGGAGGAGGTTAAAAACCCGGCTCCGCGCCTGCGCACGCGCCTGCGCGCGGAACGCGCGGGAGGCGGGGCGCGCGCGCCTGCGCAGTGGCGCCCGCCCTGAGCGGCGTTGCTGGTGCGACCGAAGGGGAGGGAAGATGGCGGCCGGCGGCAAGGCCTCCTCCGCCTCCTCCTCCTCTTCCTCCTCCTCCTCTTCGTCCGCCTCGTCCTCGGCCGCGGCCCCGTCGTCGTCCGGCACGGCGGCCTTCACGGCGTCCTCGCCGCCGCCGCCCTCCTCCTCGTCGTCGTCGTCGTGGTCGGGGCTGGAGGCGTCGCTGGACAGGAAGCTGCAGGCGCTGAGCAACACCATGGAGTCCATCCAGGGCCTCTCCTCCTGGTGCCTGGAGAACAAGCGCCACCACGCCGCCATCGCCCGCCGATGGATCCACTGGATGCGCCGCTGTGAGTGCGGGGGGGGGAGGGAGGGGGGAGGTTCTCCCCGCGGTCCGCCCCTCCGCCGTTGTCCTTTGGGGGGGGAGGGGTGTCCGAAGAGGCGGCGGCCTTTGGGCGGGTGGAAAGAGGCGCCCCCGCTTTGCGCCCCTCTGGCCGAATCAATGGGGGGGGGAGGCGCCCCCTGGCCTGGATCTGGGGGGTGGGGGGTGGGAGGCGATGGAGGGAAGGGCTGCCGTGGGGAGGGGGATGCCCTGCAAGCATTGAGCCAGGCCGGTGCCACACACACTCCCCGCTCGCCCAGAGAGAAGAAGCGGGCATCCCCGTTAAGGACTGGCATGGCATGGCATCGCGGCAGCTGGACCAGCGCTTGGCCCCCTTGGCCTTCAGGGACCCATGTGGAAGCTTCCCTTATAATGACGTAGATGAGGGATCCGTGGTCCGCAGAAAAATGACTTGCATTTTTTATATTGCACTAAATACTATTTATCTTGTTTAAAAAATTCACATGAGTGGTCCGCGGGATTTAAAATTACGACTGTAGTGGTCCCTGAGGTCCGAAAGGTTGGTGACCCCTGTCGTAGATTGTGTACATACCTTTCCTTCTCTTCTGTCACGCTCCCATCATACGCTAAAGTAACAACAAGAATTTGCAATTGACGCCGTTTCTGGGTCTGGCTGTCTGGGCACAAGCATGGCAGCCCTGGCAGAGGAAGGCCAGGCGGAGAGGAATCTGCCCTTCTGGCTGGCTTTGCTTCAGGATGGTGCCGAGGTGCCACCCCGTCTCACAGAGGTGCTAAGAGAAGTTTTGTCGGCTTTTGTGATGGGCGCAGATGGCAGAGGGTCTCTGTTTCTTCTCTTCAGGGTCTGATTTTTCCCAAGGAAAATATTGCGGAGGAAATCTGGTTGACAGTAAGCTTGCAAATGGGGCTAAAATTGCTAAAAAGGTTGGAGGCTATTTTGCTGGTGGCAAACTCCCCCCCCTCACAGGTGGCTGGGCAAGGGGTGCTTGCCACTTTACAGGAAATGTTTAGCTGGTTGAGAGTCCTATTTCCAGACTCATTGGGCGCATTCCTCACCTTTTAAGAATCCTTGTGTCGCGTGAGGTTTATTTTTTTAAAAAAAGAATTGGTGTGTTTTTGTAAAGATTGTAAATGTTGCTGTAAGCACGCAGGTGGGTCAAGGTCCAAAGTCTGCCTGTCTGGTGGTATTCCTGAATGATCCCTTCCAACCTGCTACCCTCAATCCTGACTCCCCAGATGCCAGAAACACATCTGGAGGATGGAAGGTGTGGAAGGCAGACCGAGGTGGACAACATCTGTGTTTCAGTCTTTGGAGAGAGAACAAAAAATGCGTTTTATGGAGGGAGCATTAAAAATATGCAAATCTGGGTTGTGAATGAAATAGCAGTGCTGGTGTCAACAGTTCTTGGCCATTGCCTAGATTAGCTTCTGAATGGGTGCCTGATCTCATGGCCGGCCGTCCTTTCCTCCCCTCCTCCCACACTTCTAAATTCACTTGATTTCTCTCAGGAGTTGGAGAGTGAATTTCCCAAGTAAAAAGATACGCTTTTTCTACTCATGTTTTCTGAGCTGTCTTGTGAATCCAAAAGTTTGGTTTATGCTTTCACGTCTATGCTTTCTCTGAATTTCTGAATGTTTGGAATGGCCCTGGTTCTAGGGTTTTCTAAGAAGTTGTGGGATCTGGTGACCGGCATGAAATTGTGTCTGTGAATTGGATATTTGCTTGAAATATCACATAACGGTTAAAATATTGAAGGGCTGTGAAATGTTTGCCTCAGCCACATCATCCCTGAGGGAACATCACCATCTGCAACACAATTAGTAATCTCATTAATTTCACTTGGATTTCCATCCAAGGCTTAAAATTGAGGTTATAAAAATTACCGTGTCTCCATTTTCTGAAAATGGCAAATTATTACCACGGGCTACAGGTTTCCGTTTGACGTTCGTGTTACTGACCACCATAAGGAGAGCAGGGCAAAGCTGGTTTAAAAGCTTGGTGGTGCAGTTGAAAAAAATCCATATTAATGGTCTAAGACACTGGGGTGGGAGTGGCATAGAGGCTGCCCATAGAAACAGGTAATTTACTGTTTCAACAATTTAATCAGATATCCACTGTGCTCCAATTTAAGGCAGTTCTTGGGTTAAACTCTCACAGAGTTATATTTCCCTGGAGTTAAAAGAACGGCCCTTCCATCAGGTGGAAGAAAGGAACATTGGCTAGTCTGTCAGTTCAGGATCGGTGGGAAAGCCGCCTCTGGCCTTGTTTCCTATGGCTGCAGAATGGGGCTGTTCCGGCCGTGACATTTCAGTGGGGAAGAATTCCTTTCCCCTACACTGGCTGTGGGGCGCCCTAAAGTTTTGGGTCCACCTAAACCAGCTCCCCAAAAGAATGTCCTTTCTCAAGAGCAGAGCTGGCTAGAAACACAGACCTTGCCGGGGGTGCTGAGTTGGGCCCCTTTGGGAAACACAGCATCAGGCCTGACCTCTGACTGAGGCTGAATTGCTGACTCTTGAAGGGGCAGAAGTGCTGTGGTTGTGTGTTGCGATTGCACCTTTGTTGTACCTTTTTTTACTGGCTGGCTGGGGAATTCTGAGAGCTCGTCTTGAAGCTGCCTTGCAGGACTTGTTTTTCAGAATGTCCATGCAAGATGTGGAGAGCACATGAGATTGGAGCAGTCTGGTGTAGCATAAGCGTTGAGGCTTTGGAGCTGATTTGCTGCTTTGGGATGAATGAGGGGTGGGTGGCTGGAAAGGGTCTCCAGAGAGGAGTCTCTGCAGCTTGAACCTCCTGAGATTTGGGGGAGGAGGGGTCTTGCGCCAAAACCCTCACCGTGTCCCTTTTGCAGAGATTTGTCCTTGCACGATTGTGGTAGGAATTCTTTGAAATGGCAGGAGAATGGCTATAAACATCCCTCCAAAGGCCAGACGAGCGATTTGCTGTTTCTCCTATACTGTTGATCCATGGATTGTGTCATTGTTTATTTAAAGGTTTTCTTCCTCCAAAAAATGATCCTTGAGTAGTTTGCAAAAGAGGGATTAGGTAGTTCCTGCCCTCAAAGACACAACACCCAAAGAAAACGGTTGGGGTATTTTTTTTGAAATAAGTGGTTGGTTTCACACCAACTCCAAGCCAAGCCCTTTGGGGCCATTGGCCATCCCTTGGCTCGTCTTACGCGGAGACACAACTTCCATTTGTGCAGGAACACACAGTTGGGAATCCTGACAGCCAGCTGAATAACTGATTGTCAATGCTGGCTGAGCAAGTCTGACACAGATGCATATATTGCCCCTATATAAAGGTGGAATTGGGACTCAGCCATGCCAGAAATACGTTTTATTTGTGGTGCCACAGAACATTTGCCGTTATTCACTCTTTGGGGGGGGGAGGGCTGAAGATTGTTATTAAAACATCTGGCAATAGAAATTGACTGAGCCGAGTAGCCTGTCCAGCTGCCTTTGAACCCAACGGGGATTGCAATAATTTATCCCATGGTAATCCAGGAAGGAAGGTGGGGAAGGTAGACAGGGATAATGGGGCGCTTCAGCAGTCTGCTTGGTCCTCGCTTTGCCAGGAACTTTGGCCCCTGCAGCCTGGCACAGAGAATGCCTTCCCTGTCCCTGGGAAGGAGGGAGGGGAGGCTCCTCTATCTGGAGAGAGTCAGCTCTGGGAGGGAAAGCTTTGGGGCGGGGACCACAGGGTCTCTCTCCTTTCCTGGCCCAGTGAGACAGGTGATGGGAGCAGAGCTTTTGCAAATGTTCAGCACCCAGTTATAAGTGGAGACAGTGCTTGGCTAGGTCACTCCGCAGACCTGAGTCTCTCCCTAGCTGGTAATCCAGATTTTTGGAAAGTAGGACACAGCGCCCACAGGGGTGGAATAGAAGGGCAGTTCATCCTTTCTCTTGGGAAGGAAAACTCATGTGCTCCATGTGTTGGAGAGTGGCTGTGACTTCACCGATGGGATCTTGAAGCTGTGAGGAGCATCAAGGCTCACCACAAGTAGGGGACACCATTTCCTTGGGATTCAGGTGGGGTTTCTGTCTCGCTCCTGACTCAAACCGGCCATTTCTGCCCGTGGAGCAGAGCCAGCAGGCAGGGGGAGCTTTTTTCGTTGTTTTGAAAGTGGCCTTTGGACTTGTGCATGCTGAATTGCGCCTCTTTGCTTTTGAATGCCTGATGCCGGTGCTAGATAAGACCCCCGGGAGATGAGCAGAGTGTTTCTCTTGGGCCCACCTGCCCACTCAGCTACTGCACAAAGTCTCTGGTTTTGCTAGGCTGTTCCTCCTGCCGGCTGGGAACAATGGGTGTTGTTATCCCACAACTCT
Organism: Pantherophis guttatus; assembly: GCF_059756535.1. Taxonomy (NCBI): domain Eukaryota; kingdom Metazoa; phylum Chordata; class Lepidosauria; order Squamata; family Colubridae; genus Pantherophis; species Pantherophis guttatus. Next base: position 504,798 of record NC_142080.1, read on the forward strand.
GGCAGCCGGGAGAGAGCTAGTATGTAGGCCAGTAGGAAAGGCTGCTGGCCTAACAGACCTTGGGGCAACGTGTCAACCGACTTCTATAATTGGTCCTAATAATTGTGTTCTTACTAATTGGAGGCTAGGAGGATGGGACGGATTGTGGTGTAAAGTCAGGCAATAGCAAAGTAATCTCAGAGCTTCCCTTCTGAGGTGTCACCCAGCAAATGGCAGCCAGTCAGGCCGGGGTGTGGTTTGAAAAGGAAAGAGGGGGGCTCAGGGCCCCTTGTTGGGGTGGGGCTGTGGATGATCCGGCAGGTAAAATGTCCAGCCCTCCGACTGCCCCAGGAAAAGCAGAGGGGATTGGGGTGCCAGGGGTGGCACTTCCTGATGCCCCCTGAGCTCAACAGAGCACCCCAAGCAAAGAAAAGACGTCCTCTGCCTCCCCCACCCCCTCGGGGAATCTGTGTGTCTTTTGAAGGAGAAGCAGAAGCACTGCAAATTGGTGGGTTTTTTCCAAAGAGTTTTATTTTTATTTCTCATAAACATATTTAAATGTACAATCTTTTATCCATCATTTTCCATTCATCTTATCTTTTAACTTTCAGTTTTAGTTGTTCGGGGCGGCTCTTTTACCATTTACCCTCCTTTATTTTACCACAACCTTTCCTCTTCTCCTCCCCTTCTCTTCCTTCCTTCCTTCCTCCATCTCTTCCTACTTTCTTCGTTCTTCCTCTCCTTCTCTTTCCTACTTCCCCTTCCCTTCCCCCACTCCTCTCTTCCTCCTCCCTTTCTAACCTTTTCTCCTCCTGCAAACTGGTTTTTAAGAGGGGGCCAATTTTAAAAGTTAGACACCCTCCTCCCTGCAAATTTGCAGCTGGGAAGAGCGGTTGCAGGAGTAATAAACAGGTCAACGGCAGGGTTGAAGAGGGGGATTAAAAATGATCCGTCCAAGGTCAGCTCCCCAGGTTGCATGACCGGCCTCTGTTTCTCTTCTGCTCTCAGCCGCCTTCGCTCACCGACTGAACCTCTTCTACTTGGCCAACGACGTCATACAAAACTGCAAGAGAAAAAACGCCATCGTCTTTCGCGACACGTTTGCCGAAGTGCTGCCTGAAGCCGCCGCTTTGGTGAAGTAAGTTGAGGCTTTTTTTGCGGCCCTTTCTCTGCTCCTCCCGATGATGATCTCGCGGCGTTGGCAGGTTTGTGCGTGAACGTCCTTGGGAAGGCCGAAAGGTGCCGAACAGAGGGCTGCTTGAGCAGGTGCCAGAGGGACGGGATTTGCTGCTCGAGAGGCATACTTGGACTTAGCCAGAGCGTCCTGCCCCTTGAGAAGCCGTTGTCATTCTTAGAAAGCTACAAAGCTTTGGTTTAACTGACGTTTATTGGTCAACAGTGCGAGAGGTTCTTGTTTCTTTGGTGTCTTATTGCCGGTGGCTACAATTCTCTCTGGCCACTCTTTGCCTGTGTGATCTTCTCCAAACTCACACGTTGAGGTGAGGTGAGGTGAGGAGAGGAGAGAAAGGGAGCCTGGGAGCCTTCCAGCTAAGAAGAGATAAAAGTTTTAAAACTTTTGCTGGAAACAGCTCAGAGGCTCTTAATTTGGGAGTAGGAGGAGTAGGAGGATGCAGCGGCAATTCCCTTTTCCTGGTCGGTGGAACTAAATTGCAGGTGGGCAGGGGGGTTGGCCTCTTCCTTCTGCTCCCCTGCCTGGAGACTGTGCTCAGCTGAATCTCCTGGGGGTGGTGAGAAGAGAAGAGCCTCTGGTTGATGTCTGGGGCTGCTAAGCCCTTCCTGGCTCTTGTGATCTGGGTAGTTCTTTTCCCAAGGAAAGCGTGTGGTGTTTCTAAACTTTTACAGTCTCTTTTCCTTGGTTACTTCCGGGGCTTTCTCCTCGGGGGTGGGGCTGCAGTGATGGATGCCAGCAGGCTGGGAGGCATCCCCAGCCTAATTAGAGCTCCTTGGAAGCTTTCTTTGGCTCCTGCTGCCTCGACCTTCTGCCTCTTTGGAGAGCTATCCGCGTGAAAGGTTCTTAGGGCAATATTTGGCTTTTCTCATGGAAGATTCCTATACTTAGATTGCGTAGTTTTAACCCACATGTCATTTCTTACAGCCCAGTGCTTTTACTGACTCCAAAAACCTCCGAGGTTTTTTTTATTTTGGAGTGGCAGCTGTGCTAACCAACATCTGGGGCCTCCTGGTTTGGTGTCAAGCGATGATGTTTCTCTACCTCGGCAACTCTTAAGGGTAGATGAGGCAGCTGGTGGGGGCCGCCCCGGGGAGGATATTTTCTTAGGAAGTCTCTTTCTCCCACTCCTCCCTATCCATGGAAGTGCTAGTGAGAGGCTTGCTTGAGGAAGAAGCTTTGTTTGGTCCTGTGTCTGGAATTGCTCATCCGGTGCCCTACATTGGTTGAGCTGTAAAGCCTGGGAGGATTTCTGTTCTGTTGTAAAGGTCTCTCTCTCTCTCTGCTTGGAAAAACCTCCGTTGGCCTGTGTTTTCCAGGGGCATCCAAAACCTCTGCAGTCAGGTGACAGTACTGTGAAATTCAAATATTTTGGGGAAGGTAGTGTTTCAGTAGCCCTGTTTTGTTTGTTCTCCTTGCTCTGAGGTATAGAGAAAGCCACCCTCGGATCAGAGCCCCTGTGCTGGGTGTTTCCTTCCCTTCTTTATGTTACTGGTAAAATCCTTCTGTTCTCATTTGAACCTGTGGGTGAGTGGATTTCAGTCCTTAGAAGAAAATAGCCGTCGCTTCGGTTCTGGCATGAGCAAAAGGGAAGAGAGGCACAAAACCACAACCGGCCTTCTCTCTGTTGTTTGTAGAGATCCATCCGTCTCCAAGTCTATCGAGAGGATTTTTAAAATATGGGAAGACAGAAATGTGTATCCAGAAGAAACCATTGTCGTTCTAAAAGAAGCTTTAAGTAAGTTCACCTACGTTTTTCTTTTTCCCTGGGCCTGTTGTGGTTTTGTCCGTGTGTGCACGAGCCAGACAGACTGACTGAGTCAGGGATGTTGGGCATTAAGGCAACCAGACGGACAGGAGGAAGCGAGCTCCAAATTCTTCGCTCTCCACACTGTTGGCTGAAACTCTGCTTTCTCCCTAAAATTTATCCTCTTGAGTAGTTCATTGTCCTGAAATAGTTGAAAACGGTGCATTGAATTTATTCTGGTTCTCCTCCTGGCCCTTTCTCAATTTGTGTTTTGGAGAGAAAACGCTGGGAATTTTCAATATTTCAATATTCCCTTCCCTTTTTACTGTTGTACTCAATCTATATTCATTTGGGGAGCAGCTCATGAAGTTAAAGCAGAAGGGCCTTTCTGGTCGTTCCCGTTGTCCCCGTTTACTCTGAGACACCCCAGAGTACAGCACACAAAACAATGTTTTCCAGGTTCCACTTTCAAATCCCAGAAGCAGCAGAAAGAAACTCAGAGCAAACAGCCAACTAAGTCTTGGAAGAAATCTCAAAGTAAGGAACTCCCACGTCTGAATGTGGTAGCCAGAGGCCTCTTTGCAGAGGGGCCTAGAAGCCCCCCCCCCGAAGCTTCCAGGGGGCGGGCCCCCCTTCCCCCCATTTGACATCCTCAGGAGATCAGCCTTTGCCGGCTGAGAGTCACTCACACGGAGCCATGTTTCATGTCCAGCCTTGATGGGCTAAGAGAAGAGGAAGGCAAACGGCAGACAGGGAAGCCCTCTCTGTTCTTTGCCCTAAGACAGCAGTCAGGATGGGCTGCTGAGGAAGCCGCTTAGCACCGGTCAGAAGCTCAGGTTCCCCCGAAGGAGCGATGAATCTCCCTAACCTCCACTCGGAAGCCTCCGCCGGCTCGGATGGCCCTCTACCCACTTTCCCAAAAGGACCACTGGGTGGCCTGTAACTCCTGGCCCCAACCCGGTGCCTGCATCACCCCTGCAGACAGAATGACCACTTACTGTAGCTTCCCTGAGGGAGGTCAGGGTCACATCCCAGGATGAAGAAGAGGAATGGGCCGAGGCAGAAGTGCTGGGGACAGTTTGGGTCCCTTTTCTAAACGAGATGTTTCTTCCTTCCTGCCTGCCTGCCTGCCAGCCTCTACCAATCCGAAGGCAGCATTAAAATCCAAGATCGTGGCAGAGTTTCGGGTAAGTCCAGTAACGAAGAGATTTGCTCAGCTCAGTTTGAGGGTCCCTCAAGGTGGGAGGTTAGGAGGCCCTCGGGTTGCGGGCAGAGCGAAGCCCTTCCTTCTCCAGGAAAACCTCCCCTGTTGCTCGCAATCAAGCCAGGGCGTCAGTTCACCCCTTAGAGGAGGGGCTGAGCCCGCCCTGGGCTTGGTGGGACGGGCTGTCTAGGCTGGGCTCAACTGGGTCTCCGTTCCCCTCATGCAGCCGCAGTCGCTGGTGGATGAGCTCCTCTCCCACAAGCTCTCGGAAGACCAGATCGAGCTGAAGGAGAAGCAGCTGTCCACCATGAGGGTGGACGTTTGCAGCACCGAGACCCTGAAATGCTTAAAAGGTAGAGGTGGGAGGACTGGGCCAGACCCTCCAGCGTCATCTGGCGCCCAGAGGCCTGGGTTTTATTTCCTTCCCTGGGGCTTAATATCCGCAATTGGAACGTAGGTGCTGCCCTATTCTCTGGGTTGGCCCAAAACGCTCCTTTCTCGGCTTTCCAGACAAAACCGGAGGGAAGAAATTCTCCAAGGAGTTCGAGGAGGCCAGTGCCAAGCTGGAGGAGTTTGTCAATAGCCTGGACAAGCAGCTGAAGGACGGCCCTTCGCTGACGGAAGTGCTGGAGAACGCCGGCATCTTCTACGAAGCCCAGTACAAGGAGGTCAAGGTGGTGGCCAATGTGAGTCTGCAGGAACACACAAACACACCCACACCCACAGCGTGTCCAGGTGTCTCTCCCGCTGTGGCCCAGCCCTCGTGGGGAGGGGCCCATCGGGCTTCCTGCTCTTCTGTCAGGCTGGCAACGAAGGCCGAGCCGAATGGCCAGTCTTCCTCCGCAGCCGGAGCCGGTCTTTGGGCCACTGCAGGTGGACTTTGGAAGGGCACCAGAGACGGGGCCTCCCTCCCTTCCGGCTTCCTCCCCTGTGTGGCACTGAATTTGCTTCAGCCGTGGTGATGCCTTCTCCCTCCGTGTCTGCTTCTGACTCTCCTCTGCTTTCCCCCTTCAGGCTTACAAGACCTTTGCCAACCGAGTGAACAACCTCAAGAAGAAACTGGACCAGCTCAAGGCCACCCTTCCTGACCCAGAGGAGTCGCCCGTTCCCTCGCCCAGCATGGACGCCCCCTCCCCCACAGGCTCCGAGTCCCCCTTCCCGGGGATGGGGGAAGAAGACGCCGCCCCCCCCTCGCCCAAGGCCGCAGGGGCCAAATCTCCCTTGCCAGAGCTCGCCACAGACAATCGGGACGTGGAGGACATGGAGCTCTCCGACGTGGAAGAGGAGCCCCCCAAAATTATCGGTAGGGTCCTGGAGGGGAACCAGGTGGGAATGGTGCTGCTTCCCCTTGGCACCTGAGGGTCGGTTGAAAGGGTCGCGCACCAGGAGTGGCCCCCACTGAGGGTATGAGGTGGAGGTTTGACAAACAGGTGTAAACAGAGGGCAACCCATGCCCTCCCAGGCTTGGTCTTTCCAGCTGCAAAACATCTGTCTGCTTGTGTGTCCCAAAGGCCGCACGTGTGCTATGGGAGGGGGCCATTTTGTCCCTGGCAAGGAATCGCTTCATAGATTGGCTGCAGCTTTCTCCCACCTCAGACTCCGGTGGGGCCCTCTCCTTTTCGGTCCACAGTCTAAACTGGCTCAAAGCCCCACTACTTTTTTTGGGGGGGGGGATGTTGATTTGCAGGCTGCCCATCAAGGCTTAAACGACATGCCTCTTTTGTCTTCTGAATTAGTGGAAGAGAGAAAAGAAAAGCCAGCAGCTTCTACCCCGGCCCCCGCCAAGATGCCCGAGAGCAACCCCAAGGCTTCACCACTGACGCCGGCCACCCCATCAGCCTCTGGAACACCCCCAGTGGCTGCACCCGTGATGGCGCCCACTCCCATCACTCCTCCGGCCCCCAAGCCGGCGAGCCAAACCCCTCTTCCTCCGTCACCTGCTCTTGCTTTGCCAAACCTGGCCAACGTGGACCTGGCCAAGATCAGCTCCATCCTCAGCAGCCTGACTTCCGTCATGAAGAACACAGGTGAGGGAGGCCAGCAGTGCCCAGGTAGTTGGCCGATGGAGACGGGCTGCTTGGGAGAGAGAGGGGCTGCCCACGAGGGGGGCTGCCTTCTTCCCACCAGACAGACTCAGGCAGGTTGGATTTCCAGGGAATTTACAGGTGGATTTGTTTTGCCAGGAAAGAAGGATCACCTGTGAACAGGTGAAAGGGCAGAGTGGTTGGGGAGGGGAGGGGAGGGGAGGGGAGGGAAGAGCCGTGAAGGCACTCTTGGTCTGGGGTCAGATTTGCTGCCTTCCTGCCAACCTTCCCCCTTGATCTTCCTTGTGTTTGTGGGGGTCCCTGGGTAGAAACCCTTCAGCCGAGACCAGCTTCTGGCTCCAAAATGGCTCACCTCTGCCCCGGTCTCTCCCTCCCTCCCTCCCTCCCTCCCTCCCTCCAGGGGTCAGTCCTGCCTCGAGGCCTTCCCCCAGCACCCCAACGAGCCCCTCCTCTCTCATGGGCGGCTTGAAGACTCCAGTGACAGGACCTCTGGGGACGTCACCCAACCCCTTGGCCAGCATCCTCTCCAAAGTGGAGATCACCCCAGAGAGCATCCTGTCCGCACTCTCCAAGAGCCAGGCCCAGGCCGCTCCGGGCTTGCAAGGTAAACCATGGGGTCGCCCCACAAGAGCTGACTCGTTGAGCTGCCCCAGGTTCTAACTCCAGGGCGGGCTATCGAGTTTCTTCCCTCACTTTTGCTCTCTCTGTGCCTGATAAAAAAGGCCACGCTGGGCAACACCCCCACCCCCACCCCCACCCCCCGGTCACATGATTGCATTTAGTTCTGGTTTTCAGCAAAGCTGGCCATCATAAACCATAAACCACAGCTCATTTTACGGCTGTGATGGGCAGACACCATTACGGTCATAAATTGAAGACTACCTGAAATGTCTGATTAACGAGCTTCTCTTCTGCCCCAGGTTTGTCCTCATTTCTTCAGAGCGTTGCTGGGAATTCGGGCCAGCCCAACGAGACGGGCCCCCAGAGCTCATCTCCGGCCCCAACAAACACCCCGACGGCTTCTGGGAAGGGAAAGAACGTCTTGTCCACCACGCAGCCCTTCATGCCGCAAAGCCTCAGCTATTCTCCGAATTCCTCCTCTTCAGCCGAGGTTTCCTCCACCTCGGTCAACAAGATGCCCGCCGGACACAGCCCCGGGCTCTCTGGGTCCGGCTTCAAGCCCCCCATCAATTCCCTGGGCTTTGCCAGCTCCCAGGCTCCCAGCCCATCCCTCCGGCCGGTTGAGACCCCAACCCCTCAGTCCTCAGAGATCTCGGAGACCAAGATGGAGCCAGAGCCCACGTCACCCAGTCTTGAGATGAAGATCCATAACTTCCTGAAGGGGAATCCGGGCTTCAGCGGCCTGAATCTGAACATCCCCATCCTGAGCAGCCTCGGCTCGTCCAACCTGCCGCCTGAGAGCCATTCCTCCTCCTCTCCAGATTTCAACCGAGGGCCCACCAGCACTTCGATGGACAGCATAGACGGCACTCCGGTGCGTGACGAACGGAGCGGGACGCCCACGCAGGATGAGATGATGGACAAGCCGTCCTCCAGCAACGTGGACACCATGTCCCTGCTCTCGAAGATCATCAGCCCCGGCTCTTCCACCCCAAGCAGCACCAGATCGCCCCTCCAGAGCCGGGACGACAGCTACCCACAGGAGTTGCCCAATTCCGCCTACAGGCCTTTCGGTCTGAGCCGGGATTCCCCTGCCGGGATGTACAAGCCGCCCCCGGACGGGATTGAGCTGCCATCCTCGCTGATGGACTCCCCCCAGGAGAAGTTCTACCCCGACACCTCCTTCCAGGAGGACGAAGATTACCGCGACTTTGATTACCCCGGTCCACCACCCTCCGCCCTGATGAACCTGGAGAAGCAGCCGGCCAAATCCATCCTGAAATCGGGTAAGCTCTCTGACCCCTCGGAATACCCAACGGTTATGTCGAGCTACCGGCCGAGGCCCTCAGGGTTCGGCCTGAAGGCGCCTTTTCCCCAGCCCGGCCGATCTCTCCATGACCAGAGCGACAGCTGCGACCCTCTGCCCTCTACGGGAATCTACGGAAGCTACGCCCTGCGGGGAAACGACTCCGGCTCGGACGCCTCCCCGACGCCCAGCAAGAACGACGCTTTCTTCCCACCAGATTCCAACCACAGTGGCTTGCCTAAATCTGCACAGCAGCACTCGGGGCTACTGCAGAAGCAGTACCCCGACTCCCCCCATGTGGCTCCCCAGAGGTCCCTTTTCTCGCCTCAAAACACCCTCCTGAGCCCCACCGGCCGACTCCCGACCTCCAACGCGGAGAAGTCCGTCCTCTCCTCCATCTCGGCCACCTCGACCATGGAGTTCAAGAATATGCTGAAAAACGCCTCCCGGAAGCCTTCCGAGGAGGGCAAGCACTTCGGCCAGGGGCCCAAAGGGGGCGCCAGCGACGTTCCCGGCCTTTCTCCGGGAGGGGAGCCGCTGAAGCAGGCGGAGGAGCACTTCCGGATCGAAACCAGGGTGTCCTCCTCCTGCTTAGACCTGCCCGACAGCACGGAGGAGAAGGGGGCGCCCATCGAGACGCTGGGCTACCACAACATGACCAGCCGGGGGATGTCCGGGGAGCCCATCCAGACGGTGGAGTCCATCCGAGTCCTGGGGAAGGGCAGCCGAGGGCACGGGCGAGAGGCCCCCCGAACAGGCTGGTTTGAGATGAGCAGTGCGGGCAGCACGTTCGATCACGGCCCTTCGGGCACGACAGAGATGCCCCCCCTAGGGTCTGGAGGCGGCGGTGGGGCTGTGTCGAGCTTCCAGAGCCAGTACAAGGACCGGCTGGGCTCGTTTCAGGAGAGCGTCAGCAACTTCCGAGCCGGGGGCTTCGCTGCCCCCTTTGACCGCCACGTCCCACCGCCTCCCCTGGAGCACGGGGCTTCCTTCCCCAGAGACCAGCTGGGGCCACCCCCCGCGGGCCCTCAGGCCCTTCCGCCCAAGGACCTCAGCACCCTCTTCTCTAGAGATCACTCGGTGCCCCCGCCACGGATGCCGGCGGTGGATCGCACCAGCCCCTTCTCCAAGGAGGCCTCCTCCCCGCTGACGTTGTCTCACGGGGTGCCTCCTCCCCCGCCCCCACCTCTCGAACGTAGTGGGGTGCCGTTCCCCCCCCAGCCGCCCCCTCCTCTCCCAGTGGAACATGGCGGGGTCCCTCCGTTCTCCAGCCCTCCGCCCCCTCCTGGAGATCTCGGCCTCCCCTTCCCGGCTCCCCCCATGGCTTCCGAGCACGGGGGTCTCCACCAAGGAACGATGAAGGAGCATTTTAGCTTGCCGCCAGGAGCCCCCCGGGATCCAGGGGCCCAACCTCCGTGCGACCACAGCGGTCAGCCCCTCGGCCGGGCTCGAGAGGGCCTGGGCATAGCGGCCCTTGCCCGAGATGCCCTGGGTTCCGGCCTCTCCGTGGGCGCCTCAGTGTCTGCTCAGCGGAACGGCACAAACCGAGGTGGGCTGGGGCTCAGGAATCAGCGGCCGGATTTTAGACCCCGGGAATTCTTCTTAAACCGAGACCCCTTCAACAGCCTGAAAAGGCCCCGGCCCCCCTTCGCCCGGGCCCCTCCCTTCTTCGTACCAAAACGCCCCTTCTTCCCTCCCAGGTACTGAGCGGAGACGGGGTGTCCGAACTCTCTCGAGCAGTGCAAGAGGCACTTCCCTCCCCCTCTCACTCCGGCCCCCCGCCCAGACCGAAAGGGCCCCGCGGCTGGAGGGAGCTCCTCTGCTGCGACATATATATATATATATAGATACATATATATATATAGATATATATATTTTGTTCTGTTTGTTTCTTGACTTTCTTTTCCTCCGTGATTGGCCTCCGTAGAGGGAAAGGGAAGCTTACATTTTTGTTTTTTCTTCCTGCAAAAGTAATTTTAAAAGTTAATCTTAAAAGTGGTTGTTGACAATAAAAGCTTTCCGAAGTGACTAAATTAAATTAAAATGGGATTTCTTTTTAAGATCAGAGCTCCGGAAGGAAAGTGGGATTGAAGCAAGGGCCCCACTCTGTAACCGTTCAAGTATACAGTCCACAAGAAGGTGAACCCCCCCCCATTCCATCACACCCCTGTTCTCATCCTGCCTCCGTTTCCCTCTTGTTGGTTCTGATGCTGCTTCTCTCTTCTGCCCCCTCGTCTTCGCTGGGTCCATCACAGTCTCTCTCTCTCTTGCTCTCTCTCTCGCTCTCTCTCGCTCTCTCTCGCTCTCCGGCTAATCTTTCTTTTCTTTTTGCAGTCTTGTAGGTTTTTGAGAGTTCTCAGGCCCGTCTCCAGTCGCTGAGGACCAGAATTCTCTGATGGACTCAATTGCTTTTGCCTGGTCTGGAGACAGGAGACCGGAAGATGGGCAGTAGCCAGGCCCTCCTCTGCCTTTTCTTGGGGTGAGGGGGCTTGTCGCTCGCTTGTGGGAGCAGAACGGGGGAGAGAGGGCAGGGCAGGGCAGGTTCTATGGGGCAAAGCCACCTTCTCCCCCTTGCCCAAACCAGGTTTTGCTTGGTTGGAGGCCTCTGTTCCTCTTCCTTCCCCAAAGAAACCTTAGGAGTGGGCTGGCTTCAGTCAGGAGGTCGAAGCTGCTGATTGGGAATGAAACTCGATCCCCAAGGAATCCCTCTCCCTCTTTACACCCCCCTGGGACCAAGAAGCATCTCCTCTGGAACTGTCGGGTGCAGGTAGCGAGTCTTCTTCGGAAGGAAGGGTGCGTGGGTGGAAGCCACCGTTCCCCTCAGAGGCCTGCGGATAAGGGGGCCCACCGAAGGAAGTTCTCCTTTGTGTTTTAAAAGAGCTTTTCTTCTCCCCCTTGGATTTTCTCCTTCCTTCCTTTCTTCCTTTCTTTATGGAAAAAAATCCCCAAACCTCCAACTCTCTTAATAGTGTAGTTTTCCCCCTGCCCGTTAATCAACAGGAATCCGGTATTTAGAAAATGATAGTTCAGTTGTGCCATTGCACGTGTATTTCAGCACTGGTGTTTACAATAAGATGTACAGTTTTGATACACTGAGTGAATTTCAGAATTCCTGAATTTATTTAGACACAACCCCCCCCCCACCACCACCACCACCCTTTTCTTTTTCCTGTTGTAAACCTGGGCAATTCTTACATTGACTTTTTTTTTAAAAAAAGCAATTTTCTCTTTGTTTCTCCTTGTATGAAGTCAGCTTCCCGTAGCCCATATTTTGCAGTTGGTTTTTTTCTAAGTCAAGCACATCTGGAAGAATTGAACCCATTAAGAGTCCGGTTTCCCATAGCGGTAGGGGACTGTTATTTATATGTAAATTGTTTTGAGGTTCGTAGTAGGAAACAGCTTGATTTTTCAGTTCTGTCCTAAGCTAATTCTACCTGTCTGTTGAACGAGTGCTTAATATCCACCCCTTCCCCACATACATGGTCTGGAGGTCCTGGGAAGGGGGGGGGCTCTGATAACTGGCTTTAGTTTATGTTTTTTTCCCCTTAGTTTGGGCCTGATGCTTTCCTGGAAAAAAAAACCCCGTTTTTCTCACTGAGCTCCAAAAATTCAGCAACGTGGCTGATCTGTACAGCTCTGCTCTACTGCATGACTGCGGCACTCCTGATACAGGCTTCAGCTTTAGTTGTGGGGGCTTTTGGGGAGCTGGGAGAGAAGCCCACATATGCTCTATGTAAACTCATTGAGGCTAAGAGTTTCCCTGCCCTAAATAGGTTGGCATCTCAGCTTCCGGATGCAAATGGCTTGATGCCAGATGAGCAAAAGCACTTGCTGTCCTCGGGGTGCCCCTTATTTCGGACCCCCTTTCTCCTGGCAGTTTTGTGGATCTTTGGGGCATGGTGGGCTCTTGTGACTTGGACTGGGTTAGTCCAAAGGGCTCCTGGTTCTTAAAATTGCCACCCAAAAATAGAGAAGCTTTTGGGCAATTGGCAGGGATAGAATGGAAAAAGTTGATAGCTGGTGAAAAAGACAAAATACTTTAATGGTAAAACTGTGTCGTCTTCTCCCCCTCCCCCCCTCCTTTGTCACTTTCTTTTGTCCCTGGGTTTCGTGCTTTCACTTTTAAATCGTTCACAGTTAACGGACGGGCAGCAAACGCCTGTAGTGTAGCAAGACAAACCAAGTTTCTTTGGAAGGAGGGGGCGCTTCCTGGTCTGGCTCGTTTTGCCTTTGCTTCGCTTTTCTTTTTGTATTTCACTTGAGGGGGGCCGGAGGGGGGAGCTGGAGGACAACAAAAATGAAAATTTGCAGCATTTCCCTGTTTTCACAGAGAACCGCCAGCGTCTCTGGGAAGGAGCCGAGAGGCAGGGGATTGGGCCCATCAGAGACGGGAACTTTCAAGGGCGGTTTTATGGAGCCCCCTTCCACCCAAGTAGGTCTCTTTGGAGATCACTTTGGGGGGAGGCTTGGATATCAGCAGAGCAGAGAGGGATGCCTGCAGGGCAATCTTTAAAGCGCGGGGGGGGGGGGGGGGGGGTCAGAGAACAAGCAAGCCCAGCCTTTGCTGCCCTTTGGAAAACACTGTAAATAACCATTGCTGTGCTTTTTATTTTTGTGCCTGTTTAAAGCGCTGGGTATTGTGTTGGCTTGACTTACTTTCCAGTGTTTTCTTGTGTGTGTGTGTGGGGGGGTGGTGGTAGAAAACAGGGAGGGAGACTCCAGAAACTTTGTGGGAAACAGCAGTCTCTGCATTGTACATGAATACATTTAATAAAATGACTAGTTTGAAGGTTTTGATATTCTTCTTGTAAATAAGGTCTCCAGTAGGTACGCAAGGCTACCCCTGTGGCCGGAGAGCAGAGCCTGCCTTCCCTCCCTCGCTTTGCAGAGTAGAATTCAAGCCGGAAGTTCCCTCGCCCGCCTGCCCGCCGGAGAAGACCTGCAAAGGCATGAAGTGGCAGTGAGGGGGGGGGAGCAGAGAGCCGGCACAGAAGGAAGACACGCGGGCAGCCCACCAGCACAAGATCCACAGATCCACGTTTCCCGGGGAGTTTAGACTGTTCTGATTTGTGCATATTGTCTATAGTTTGGGAAAGGGCTTAGAAAGGGTGTCGTTTACAAAGTGAAGCGAGGCACCTTGGAGGAAACTCGATCGCCTTCCTTCCCTTATTTTTGTACTGTATACTAATAAAGTGTTCTTGACCTGGTGTGGCCTCCGTTCATAGAGCCCGAGGGACAGCAGTCCTTTCGCCCTTGACTGCCGACGTTGGTTCTGAGGCTGTCCAGGGATTGATCCTACGCGTGCAGGTCAATGGTGGCTGCGCTTTGTGGTTGGATGTTGCAATAACTTGAATCATTTTCTTCCCCAGCCTCTTAAGGATTCTGAATGTATGTCCAAAATGCAGGCCAGCTCGCTTGCCTCTCGGTCTCACCTTCCTTAGCCTTTTTCTGTTTCTACTATGTTGCTGTTATTTATTAATTTTTATATATTTATTAAAAGCTGTCACTTTATTCTTAAAAACAAAACTATGATGGGGTAGAAGGGACCCATTGCTTGGGTCTTGGGTGGAGGGAAAGCAAAGCCCAGCCAAAAAAAAACCCCTTAAGACGGTTATAACACATTGAGTGAGTGAGGAGAAATGTGGGTTGCAAGCTGCTACCACGTTCATCATCTCCCCAGCGCCAAGAAGGGGGTGGGGGTGGGGCGTGGGAGGTGTTGGGTACGCAGGGTTGCAGTTGTGTGTTCTGGCTTGTTCTGGTTTGTATATTTGGGCCTTCATGGAGGGGTCGGTCTGGTGCCAACTGCATCCCTTTTAATGGAAACCTGAATTTCAGACAGGAAAATAGGCACTTGATTTAAAATAATTGGGGCTGTGGCAGGAAGGTGAATCACTTACCTGAATCTGGATTTGCAATACAACAGCCCCGTGTTCCCAGTCCAAGGCCGAAAAATAGCTTCGAGATAGTGTGATGTGAGTTTTCACTAGCCCTTTTGTGTGTCGAGAGCTGTTTTCGAGATATGCTCTGAGGCTGCAGATTCAATCAAAACATGTTATGCAGACATGTAACATGCAAACATGTAGCCCTGCACTCTTGGTTGTCATTCTTGGATGGCTTTGGGGGATCCCAGAATTCCTTTTAGGAGGATGGGAGCGCTGGGTTCCTTTCCCATGCTCCCCTGCCCCCCTCATTCCAGTTGTACCTGCTGAGCGAGAGATGGTACCTGGAATGTGGAAGCCACCCATAGATTTCTCCCACTCCTCATTTTAGTTCAATATTTATGCTCCAGTTGCTTGCAGAACACACTCAGAAAAGTGCAAACCCTTTGAGGACAGGTGAGGAAGCAGCAGAGGGTCTCCACTGCATTTCCTCAAGTCGGTGCTCTTTCTGCAGCCGAGGTGTTCCCACGGACCCAGTTCATTTGGGATCGGCCGCCACCCTTGGGCTGCTGCTAATACGGAAAGGCACTTGGCCAGCTTTGCCAGGGGGAGTTAGGCGCTTGCAAAAGAGAGAGAGAGAATCACGTTCCTAGCAGCCTTGGATGGCAGAACCAAGTGGCGAAAGAGCCATCAAAGGTCTTTAATTTTGGGCACGGAATTGACTTAAGAATGGAAAATGGGTCCCAGGACTGTTGATCCGTATAGGATGCAACCAGGATGTCTGTGGAGATTCTCTATCCTCCAGGTCATGGTTGTCCCAAAGGTGCTTTCCCAAAGGCAACTGGACTTGGTTTCCTTCCCTGAAAACATTCCGCTTCTCATCCAAGTAGCTTCTTCAGTTCTTCACTGAAGAATTGAACTTGACTGAAGAAGCTTCTTGGATGAGAAGCGGAACGTTTTCAGGGAAAGAAACCAAGGAAGTCCAGTTGCCTTTGGGAAAGGATCCAGGATCTTAGGGGAGGCTTGCTTCGTTGCTTGGCCTCTATTTTCCACCTCAGAGTGAGCAAAGCCAGGAGGCTGATGGCTGTTAATGCTTTTGGCCATGACCTCCTCAGCTTCCTTGAAGACGGGCTCTAGAAAGCGGCCAGGACAAAGGGCCATCTTTGTAAACTGGCTGAGCACACTTAACTTCGAACCCTTGTATTTAAGCTCTGTTGCTGGTTCTGCTTCCATTTGGATTGGTCAAAGACAGGTTCCCTGGGGGAGCTCAAAATAATTCTGCTGTTTCCAGAGAGTTGCTATAAGTCCAGTGAGCAAAGCAAATGGGTCTTGTGTCGATGCCATTAGCTGACCCGGGTTAGTTTTAAGGGGCTGGATGCTTTTCTGGCTTAATGTTTAGTGGGAACGCAGCCTGGGTTCACATTAGCTGAAGGGGGAACCTATTATGTGAAGCCAGGGGCTACAGTACAGGAGGAAATGATGTGGAATTGTTGCCGAAGGCCATTAAAGCTACAATTTTGAGCACAATTGCTTGGTAGTATTTTCTACTGATCTGCAAAGGTAACAAAATGTGTGAATGAAAACCTTGGGACTTGGAGGAGAACCAAGGAAAAAGCCCTCTGGAAGTTGGGAGAAATCCCAGGGCAATGTTAGGCTTGCTTGGAGGAACCAGGCTGTGCGGCACATAGACTGGAATTAGGCGTGAATGCACGCCAAAGCCCTTGACTGCCCTGTCTCCCCTCTGCAAATTTGGGGACTTGTGGGTGAGAAGAAGCTAAGGGCTCCTTTTTAGAGATTGATTACAAATGGGATTCAAGGCAAGGATTGTAAGTGGGGCCAGTCGTTGAGTGGCTTCCTTTTGTCTATGTTGCCAGGGGGTTGGGTGGGAAGGGGGTACAGAAGTGACGCCTTGTGGCAGTGCCTTGAGATGCCGAGTCGGGATTTGTGTTGGAGGCACTTTGGGAATTGCTTGGCCGTGACTTGGCCCACAGAGTTTTCGTGATTGCTGCCAATCCAGGGTATGTGCACATATCACCCAGGGCTGCAATGTAATTAGCTTGATTTTGTGTAATCCCTGGTTCAAATATGTGGTGATGTGTGAATGGGAAGACCTAGCAGCCTCCACATTTACCTTGGCTCACCTTTTTTCTCTTCGACTATCTCCTTTGATTGTGTGAATGGATTCGTAATGCCAACAGGATCTCTGCTTCATGTCAAGGCTGTCGTTCTTGGGTCTGCTTGTGCAACTTAGTTCTGCGGGGTTTTTTTCTAGTTAATCAACTTGTCTCCCTACCTCATATTAAAAGCATCTGATTATTATTTTGTTTTTTATGTCCATTTGCGCTTACCAGTTTACAGTGAATCAGGGAAGGAAGGTACCGTTTTCATGGTTTCTAGTTGTGTCTTTCTCTGGAGGCCCATTGAAGGAACTCTATGCCTTGTGATAGACTGGGAGTAAACTGGCGGCTCATTGGATGGACTGATTCATTTCACTGATTCTTTTATCTCTTATTTATCTCTTTATTTTGAAATGGTTCGGGCATCTAAGGCCTGGGTCCCCCATTCTGCGGGGAAAGCCCTGTTGAGCAAAGATCTGTTCCCAGGCAGACGTGGGATCAGGTGGGCAGTGGCCTTGTCTGGCATTTGGGGATCTCTAGAAGAAGCCTGACAGGCAGGCGGCTCTTTTTTTGCACAGGCTTTAAGATAATAGAGGAGAAAGCAGGACAATAAGAAGCCAGCATTGATAGGAACTCAGGGCTGAAAGCTGACGATTGCATCTGGTGGAGGTCAGGAGAGGGAGGGGTGCTGCGCCTTGACTTTAATTCCCCCCCCCCTTTCTCAAAAGGGACGAGTCCAAGGGGGCGCAGGTTTCAATCTGCCTTCTGCAGCAGTTGGCAAGATCCCAATGGAAGACACTTTAGCGTAAATAAGTTAAAGCGCATTTGGGGCGGCGTTGAGGGAGTCATAAATTGCCTTAAAATATCTTTGTGGGGGTTTTTTGGGGGGGGGCGAGAGTGAGTAGTCGCCATCGTTCCAAATGAAGCCGGAACGTTCGTTTCTTCGGGTTTTTGTTGCAGCAGGGGAAAGAAAATAACGGCGTCCCTTCTTCCGGTGCTGGCGTGCGTGCGAGCCCATTGGCCGGCCGCACAGCCAATCCGGGGTCGTCTTCCTCTTTGCTCAGGCTGGGCCACGCCCACCCGCTGCCTGGTTTCGCGTGTCCGGGTCGCCCAGGGAAGGACGCGCGAGGGTTGTTTTTTTTGCACGTGGGAACGCGGGGCTGGGACACGGGTTCCCCGAGAGATGCGGCTCCTTCGCGTCTGGAAGAAGATCTGGGCGAGGAGGGGCGGCCCCCGCCGAGAATACACGGTCTGCTTCCTTTCTCGGGGGTCGCCTTTGATCCCTGCCTGTATTTCTGGGCGGCTCTTTTGCCTTTCGGGGGTTTCAAGGGCGTCTCTCGGGTCGCTGCTTAGTTTGCTCCCCCCCCCCAACCTGCTTTTTTTCAGGAGGTGACAGGCAGGCAGGCATTCAACCGGGAAGGCTGGACCTGCAGGCTGCCTGGGTTTGGAAGGGCTGCTTTTCGCTTGTGCGTGCAGGCAGGTTCAGGACAGCCCAATCAGGCAGATTTTCGGAGAGACGGTTGGCGGTTTCACGTCTTATCCCAATTCTGTGCCTGATCCGCCTCTTGGTCTTATGAGCCTCCCTGTGTCTTTGTGCCTTTCCCGCACAAAAGTCTCACTCTCGCTCTTCTCCCTTTCCCTCCTTAGGCAGCATCTCTTCCTTCCCAAGTTGCAGAGCGCCTGGCACTTTACCAGAGGCTGAAGGCTGCTGCAGACGAGCGCCAAGCGGAGCAAACCCTCCGGGAGAAGCGTCCAATCTTGGTCTCCTTGCCAGATGGTCGAAGCATCGAGTGCGAATCCTGGACTATCACCCCTTATCAGCTGGCCTTGCAGATCAGGTGACTCTTAAGCACCCAAGCAGCTCTTTGCAAAGATCCCAAGATACTTTTTTCTCATGGAGTGGCATTTATTTATTCCAGGCAAATGTGTTTTTTTTTTCCAAAAACCATTCATTGATCAAAACGAATCTAAACTCTCCTTTGTCCCCCAGTCAGAATCTGGCCAAGACGGTGGTGACGGCACGAGTGAACGGAAGCCTTTATGACTTGGATCGTCCTCTGGAGGGTGATGCCACTGTGGAATTCCTGGGGTTTGATTCTCAGGCCGGACAAGAGGTGAGAGGCAAGGAAGGAGCGCATTTGTTTGGGAGAGAGAAAAACGGGTGGTTGCACACTCAGCCTTCGGTTGGCAGCGCTTCAGTCTGTCAAGGGCACCTTTTCCCCTTAAGAAAAGTGGGGTCCTTGTCTAGCTGAGCGCAGAAGGACCACTTCCAAGGAAGGGGCAAGGTGTCTCTGTTGGATGGATCTTTTGTCCTGATGTCGTTCCATGCATCTCCCTTGGCAAGGAATAACTCAGCAGGCCAACTCTGCTCAGTGCCCCCAGGAAGGCCGGTGCCCAACCGTCTCCCTGAATTTCTCCCCAGCTGTTCTGGCATTCCAGCGCCCACCTCCTGGGCGAGGCTGCTGAGCGCTTCTATGGTGCCCTGTTGTGCCACGGGCCCAGCACCGACCAGGGCTTCTTCTACGACCTGTATTTGGACGAGGAACGGTAGGTGGGAACCTGGGGAGAGGGTGTTTGGCAGGACATTAATGGCCCCGAGAGGAGGTGGGGGCGCTTTGCTTGCCCGCCTTCATTCGAGGAGATGTTTTTGCTATGTTTTCTGCACTGAGTAGGGGTTGGTCTGGATGACCTCGGGGGTTGCAAGATTCTGTAAATAAAAAGAATGGACAGGGTGTAATCCCTGCTCCTTTGCACAACCTTTGCATATCTTCAGGATGAACAGGCATGACAAAGAGGGTTTCCTGCCCTGTCACTGGGCCCATTCGAAGGGAGGGCAGCCCCTCTGGGGCCCTTCACATCAATGAAGGAGCCTGTCATGCTTCTAAAGCCCACTAGGTGTCCTCGCAGGCTGTGCTGTGAGGTGGTTGTGATCTGTCACTTGATTGAGTGGAAGGGCCCAGCAGGTGGCAGCATTGGCTGAGCCGACTTGGATGGGAGACCACCAGGAGATCCCCAAGTGATAGACCAGCTTAAAAAGCCACACAAAGACTCTGGCAAAGAGGAGGAAGAACTCTTCCCTTGGTGGTTCATTTTCCCCCAATGCCCCGTTTTATTACAATCCGCTTCCCCTCCCCCGCATCCCTGAATCTTCCCATCCCAGGAAGGTGTCTAGTAAAGACCTCCCCACCCTGGAAGAGCTCTGCAAAGTGACCGTCGCAGCCAAGGTCCCTTTTGAACGGCTGGAGGTTTCCCGAGAGGATCTGCTGGAGCTCTTCAAGGTAGGATCCCTTGATGGGATTTGTAGTCCATCCTCCTCAGAGGCTCCAGGTGGGGGAAAGAAAGGCAGCCTTGGGTGCCCTTTAGACGGACATTGGCAGAGTTGTTTTTTTAAGATCCAACATGGAGGTTCTGGGCCCAACTGCCAGGAGAGGCAATTCTGCCCATTTGGGGGGGCTCCAGAATGTGGCCTTCCTGCCCTCCCCCCTTGGAGCTCTTCTCTGCTTTAACGGACAGACTTCAAAGCCTTTGACAGTGCCACCGCCAGCAGCCGTTGCTTCCCGCTGGCATTTCCCTGCCCCAATTTCTAATCCCGTAAATTCACCCGTCTGGGGAGAGGAACAGGTTGCTCAAGGCTTTGATGGCTGACACATTTTTTTTTTTTTTGAAACGGGAACACAGACGCTCGGGCCGCCACAGGATGTGAGGAGGCCTTGAGGTCTGGAAGAGCAGCTTCCTGAAAGCATATCTTAGTCACGGTGTCCCAAGTAGAGCCTCTGTGGTCAGGAGCAGTTTACCTCAAGTGCCAGTTGCCGCAGAGCTGGCTGGCTGTTTGGGGAAACAGGAAGTCGAGCGAAAAAGGCCGATCATCTGAACAAGCAGGATTGTTTACCACCCAAACAACTTGGCTGCTGCCAAGGGTTACCCACAGATGAGCCAGCATTTTTCAGGGGCCGATTCAGAAAATGGCTTTGCAGTTTTTATTTACTTGTTTTTTTACTAATCATCCTTGGCGCCTCCATCCAAAACTTGTGTTTGTGATGACCCGCAGTAATAAAAATAGCTTCCGAATTATCTCAGAGAGAGGAGGTAGACCTGTAATTAAAGCACAATCAAAAACAACACAGCAGTTAATTATAACCTACTTTGGCAGCCGAAATGACCTAATTTTAAAAGTTTGTGTGATTCCTGATATCTTTTCCTGCACGAGAGCAATCAAGAAGGATCACGCCTCGCCTCTAGTAGCAGGGAGTTCCAAAGCCCCTGGAAACCTTTTGCGAGAGTTTTAAGTGGAGGGAGGTGCCTGATTTATTTCAATGTCTCTGGATTTCCCAGAGTGAGGGTTCCTTAAAAAAGCAGCAGGGTCCACAGCGTTTTTAGGCTGTTTTGATTATTTTTAGACAACTTAGAAGCCAGCTTTGCTCCAGAATGAGACAAAATTCTTCAAAATTGGAGAAGGTTTTGACTCCAGCCGTGAGTCAAACCTTTGGCTTCAAGCAGCTCACCCATCCTGGTGGGGAGTGGGACCTGCTGCTTGGTTTTCAGCTCCGAGGAGAGACGAGGTGCAAGGAAAAAGGCTGGAGGAGGAATGGGCTGGGCAGCTGGGCATGGGATGGCAAAGGGAGAAGAGGACATGGGTGCAGGTGAGCTGTCCTCCCCTCTGGCTCTGCCGCCTTTGAGGCGGTGGGGAGGATTTCTGTTCGGCCCTTAATAAAATGAATTAATGGGGAGGGGGTGTAAACGTTCTCCCCAAACTTCTGGGTCCTTCGGCAGCCCAGATGGGAATCGATTTCTCTTCCTGACTTTCAGCACAACCGATTCAAACTGGATATCATCGGACGGCGCGTGAAGTCTCGGACTGCCACCGTCTACAGGTGAGCCAGGCCCTGCCTGACCTGCAGCAGGTGGGGAGGGGATGGGGATGGCTGCCCAGCGGCCCCCTCCCCAGATCTACAGCCCCAGAGGGTTTCCCCTATTCGGCCCATGTTTGGCTTCCTTTCTGGATTGGCTCACTTGCTGGAGTTACCTAAAGACCAGCCCACGCTGCAACCTTGCTCTGGATATCTAGAAACACCCTTTAGCAAATTCTGCCAGGGAGTCACATGCTCATGAGGGCTAGAAACCTGAGCAGTGTTCAGATGACTTAATTTACAAAGACAGCTGTAATTCTCGTGAATTTTGCAGTGGTTGCATTTATTGCAACAGACCCTCAAGGAACTCAGCCAGCCTGCTTTCCGCATGGCCTCATCCTGCTTCCTCTTTTCTGTGCCTAGATGTGGGACGTTAGTCGATCTCTGCCAGGGGCCCCACTTGCAGCACAGCGGGGAGATCCGAGCCCTGAAACTCCTCAAGGTTTGTGCCCCCACCCCCTCCGAGACGAAAGCATCGAGTGGTTTTCCATCACATGCTGGGCAGATGGTTAAAATGTTCCAGGCCTTTCTGGATTGCAAAGAGAATTTAGTTTAAAAGTCTAAAATAAAAGGCGGGCCTATGCTTTATTGTAAACAGCCCATAGACCTTCAGCTGTCAGACAATTTTAAATGCTTAATAAATAGGAATACATTTACTTGCACACTCCAGGGGTCTCCGCACTTGTTCAGTTTAAGATTTGTGGACTTCACCTCCCAGAATCCCTCAACCAGTCATACATGGCTGCCTGGGGAATTCTGGGAGTTGAAGTCCGCCAGTCTTACAACGGTCAAGTTTGGAGACCTCTGGTTTACTCAAGAGCAACCCCTGGGGTTTGTAAAGAGCCCGGACTTTCCCTCTTGCTCTCTGCAAACTGCGTAGCCTCTTGTCTTGAGTGGCTTTCCCTATCCTGAAGCAGAACGATGGGAATTGTAGTCTCTCCAATTGAGGCTGGACCTTTCCCCATCCTCCCTGGAGAATGGGGGACTCGGGGGTCCATGCCATGTGGGTAAATCTGGGGCTCGCTGTGCAGCCGATGAAGCCAAGGGGGCAGGCAGGCCCCTAGCCGAGTTGGCACAGGCCCCAGGAGCGCCCCCAAAGGTGCCACCCATCCTCCTCCTTCCTTTGCAGAACTCTGCCACCTCCTGGCAAGGAGACCCCTCCGGAGAGTCCCTGCAACGCATTTATGGCATCGCCTTCCCCAGCGCCCAGCAGTTGGCCGCCTGGGAGCGTGCCCAGGAAGAGGCTGCCCAGCGGGACCACCGGCGCATCGGAAAGGTGGGTGCCCGTGATACAGGCCTCGACTCTCTTGCTCTCTCGCCCTGTGCCCAAGACGACCTCCCTGGGCCAGGGAGAAACGTTAGTATTCTTGGTCCATCCAGGGGGGGGGGTTTGCCCAGGATCACAATTTCCACGCAGCTGAAATGTTGAGAATGGCTCTTCCGACCTCCTTCTGGACTAGGAACTTGGGATGGCCTCTTCAGATGAAAAGGGAGGTTTTTTTAGTAACTTTCTTTCCCAAAGCAAGTGGTTTTTCCCCACCTGGGTGCGTGTGGATTGAATTTAGGGTGAAATGGAGAGGAGGGGGCCTGTCCTGGCCTGCTCTCTCAGAGGGGAATTTTGGAAGTTAGACCCACCCAGGCCAGCTTCTCCGTCTTTCTGGTTTCCTGGCAGGACCAGGAACTTTTCTTCTTTCATCCGTTGAGCCCCGGGAGCTGCTTCTTCCTTCCCAAAGGGACCCACATCTACACAACCCTCATGGACTTCATCAAGGTGTGTGTGTGTGTATCTGTGTCGTGTTGTGTGGGGCAGAATACAGCACAATCCCCCTAGGTGGGTAATGAAATAACGCCCAGCCTGGTAGAGGGAAAACGTAGGTTGTTTGGCTGGGGCCTCCTCTCCTCTTCCCCCTTGTGTAGAAACAGGAAATGTGGCTCTTCTTGTCTGATTGGATGGAGAAGGCAGAGGAGCCGGATTAATGGATCAATCGATCGATCGATTATTGGTTTCTTTATTAAGTTTCTATGCCTGCCATCTCTGGCAAGGTGACTCTTGGGGGGGGGGGGGGCTACAAATTGCAGAAACCAGTGAAAAACAGTAAAATGATTCAAAGGAACCGACATTGAAATATTATTAAAATATTCCACGCCTACAAGAGCCAAGAGGGTCGATGGATGGATGGGCTTTGAAAGGTGCAGGCTGGGCTTCCGTGGAAGGAAGGGCCCCTCCCGGATCCTTCCCCATCTGAGTAATTTGGGGGGGGGGGTGTTAAGCTTTGGGGAGGGTGTTTCTCCAGGACAGGCGAAGCGGAGACGTGGGAAGCTTCTTGGGGGCTGTTTTTGCAAGATTATTTCCCCGTGTCTGGGAAGATGGTGCGAAGGCCTCGGTTTGGAACTGGGCAGGTTTTCAAATCAATGTTGCAGGAGGCGAAAACGTGCTGGGTCAGGCAGGTGTTGGTAGAAGTGGAGCTGTCTTTATTCACACCCGCAGGTGGCATCGCTCAAACAGGCCCATTTGTTTGCAGAGCGAGTACCTTAAGCGCGGCTTCTCCGAAGTCATCACCCCCAACGTTTTCAACGCCAAACTCTGGGAAATGTCCGGTCACTGGGAACATTACGGCGAGAACATGTTCACCTTCCCTGTGGAAGACCAGACCTTTGCCCTCAAGCCCATGAATTGTCCCGGCCACTGGTGAGGGGGGGGGGGTTTCTGGTGGTGGAGGGGGGGTGAGATTTAAGATCCAGACGCAAATCCGGTTCCCTGGGAGGACCCCCGGAGATCCCACCCGCTTCTGGAATCGGGGAACGATAAGAGGGTTCCTTCTGGGAGCTGAGATCTCACCTCGTATTTGACAGCCTCATGTTCAGCCACCGGCCCCGATCCTGGCGGGAGCTGCCCCTGCGGCTGGCCGACTTCGGGGTGCTCCATCGCAACGAGTCCTCGGGGGCTCTGACGGGGCTGACGCGGGTCCGGCGCTTCCAGCAGGATGATGCCCACATCTTCTGCTCCATGGACCAGGTGGGGAGGCTGGCCGGGAGATGCCAGCATGGCTGAACCCGAGAGCTTCATCTTGCGGTGCTGAGCAACGCAGGGCTGACACGCCTGGTGCCCGCTTGGGAGGGGGCTACCAGGGCAAGCAGCTGAGGATCCCCTCCCCCTCCTC
This sequence comes from Pantherophis guttatus, assembly GCF_059756535.1. NCBI lineage: Eukaryota > Metazoa > Chordata > Lepidosauria > Squamata > Colubridae > Pantherophis > Pantherophis guttatus. The sequence continues at coordinate 528,953 of NC_142080.1, forward strand.
TTCCCAATTCAGCTGGAGGGCGAGATCAGAGGCTGCCTCGATTTCCTGCAGGCCGTTTACTCCGTCTTCGGATTCACGTTCCGCTTCTTCCTCTCCACCCGCCCCCAACACTTTCTCGGGGACCCCCCTCTCTGGGATCAGGCCGAGCAGGTAAGAATGGCAGCGGCAGCGTCACCCTCCGCCACTGGCAGGCAGTCCTCCCGTTGAGGGTGAGGGTGAGCCCCCCTCCAGACCAGCTGCTGGGGTAGGGAGCCAGGTGGGCTTGGAGCGCCTCTGCCTCCCCGTCCTGCCACAGCCGTGAAGGGGCCCTCCCTGCGGCTGGCACAGCCACTCTGCAGGCAGCTCTGTTGTCTTTTAAGGTGGGTCCTTTTGCTGGGTGAGACTTGGGGAGGTTCTCGGCTTCCCCACTGACCCGTGCCAGAGACGGGCCTTTCATGCGGGAGCCGCCCTTGGCAGCAGCCGTGACGGGATCAGGACAGCCTCCTAACAGCTCCCCCTTTTCCCTCCCAGCTGTTGGAAAAGAGCCTCCGGGAGTTTGGCCAACCATGGGAACTCAACCCCGGGGACGGCGCCTTCTATGGGCCCAAGGTCAGTCGGGGCTGGTCGGGCAGCAGCCCTGCGGGAAGGGCTTAGACAGAATCAGAAAATGGAGGGGTTCCTAAGAGGTCATTTAGCCCAGCCCCTGGCGGAGGTGAGATGCTTTGACCGGTGGCTTTCAGACACGGAGTGAGGGCTGCCCCCGCCCTCCCAGAGAAGGGCTGAAGAAAGGGCAGGCAAAACGGCCCCACAGCTTTGGGGGGTAACGAATGGGAGATCGCCATTGCCTTTTTGGCTGCTGCCTCACCCGGCTGGCTGCCTGGCCCTCCTTTCGCACTCCGAGATCCTTCTGAAGCCGCTTCAGGCATGAATCACGGCCTGGGGACGTCACCGCTGAACTGTTTATGTTTTGGGCGTGGTGCCCCAGGCCTGCTCTGCCCACCCCCGCCTGGGTTTATGGGGTGACTCTGAGTGATCTCAGGCTCGTAAATCTGAGCGTTGACTTTGCCAGCCGGAAGGGCAGCGAGGTGCCAAAGGGGAGGCTGCCTTTGCCTCTGACCTCTGACCCGTCCACCTTCCTCCGCTCCTGACCTCAGCATTCCTGTCTGCTGAATGGGTCTCCTCCAGGCCAGGAATCCAGTCGTCCTCCTCCCCGGGGCTGCCGGCCCCTTGATGCCCACCCAGGGGTGAAGTCCAGCAGGTTCTGACAGGTTCTGGAGAACCGGTAGCGGAAATTTTGAGTAGTTCAGAGAACCGGCAAATACCACCTCTGGCTGGCCCCCGAGTGGGGTGGGAATGGGGATTTTGCACTATCCTTCCCCTGCCACGCCCACCAAGCCATGCCACGCCCACAGAACCGGTAGTAAAAAAGTGTGTATTTCACCAGTGCCAACCCCACGCATGGCACATGGAGGTCATAACCTCTTGCCACAGAAGTGGGTGGCTATGGAGCCGTAGCCTGAATGGAAGCAAGTGGGCAGTGGCCAAGTTTCTAGTTCTCATGATTTGCAGTTTTAGAGCTCCCCCTCCTTCGAACTGCATGGCCTCCACACAAAAGGCTTTTGTGCCAAGTCAATTCCCTGCCTGGGAGGCAGCAGCTCAGGAGCAGCTGCGTCTTTTGAGTTTAAAAAACGGAGCCACTTGAGTAGCTGCGAGTGGCACAGCTGGATTTCCGAGCCGTGCAGGTGCTTAGATCCTCCAGGGCGGCTCTGATTCTCCACCCAGTTCCACGTTTATTGTTTCAGTAGCCGTGAGAGAAAACGTCTCTTCAGGGCTGGGCTGATGCCCGAATGCCCCCTCCCGTCTCATCCGGTTTAGCAGCAGCAGCAGAAACAGAAGGGCCCAATCCTCAGGGGGGGAAAGCTTTCCGTGGATTTTCTCCACCTCGAGATTCTTCACTTTTGGGCTGGTTGCAGTCCAACCGGTGAAGCTTCCTGGAGGACGGTGGGCTTCCTCGGGGGGCTCAGGCTGATGCTTCGTCTGCAGGTGGACATTCAGATCCAGGACGCTCTGGGCCGATACCACCAGTGTGCCACCATTCAGCTGGACTTCCAGATGCCGCTTCGCTTTGACCTCTCCTACCAGGGGTGAGGGCCCCTCCCTCCCTCCCTCTGTCCTTTGCAAGGCCCACCCTGGGAAAACTTGGGGAATTCCTTCCTTCCTCCCCCCCCCCCCACTCCTAGGCTGGAAAGGGGCTCTCGATCACTCGGCAGAAGATTTGGGGGGCCCTCCTGGCCCTGAGGCTCTCCTCTCTCCCCCTTCCTTCATCCCCAAATCCTCTTTTTTTCCTTACTCCCGTATTTTTGGCTATCCCCTCCCCCCCCCATGAAAAACAAAAATCAAGTTGCATGGCGTGCATCCAGACAGGCCTGGGAAGAAAATGGGCTTTTTTGTCAAATCTGTGGGGCCTTCTCCTTTTTAAAAAAAAAAAAAAAAACAACCACCACAATGATCTAAACGTTAGCTCAGCCTCTGGCCCTGCCTCGGGCAGGCAATCCGGCTGTGACCGCAGAAGCCCTGCGTGACGCTTGCGGGGACTCAGCGACGTAGACGGGAGAGGCGCTTCCGTCAGAGGGGCGGCTGAGCCCCGAGTTCCCCTTTTCCCTTCCCTCGGCTGAGGCCTCTGTGCCCCCTGACGGCCCCCCCCCCCAGGGGAAGAGGAACCGCCAAGCAGGAATCCCGGGGAGGGAAAGGCAGAGATGGAGGAGCCAGGGTGAAGAAGTGTGGGGGGCTCTGGTGCCACAGCCAGAAGTCCCCAAACGTGGCACCTCGGGGCCAGAGCTGCTCTGCCAGTTGGTCATTTTAAAATTGTTCGAATTTGGGGTGAATTGCAGGGCGGCCCTTTGAGCCAAATACTTTCTCAACCCTCCAATGCAGAACAAGGTTTCTGTCCGTCCATCCATCCGTCCCCCCAGTCCTGTCAGCCCGAGGTGGGGGGGGTGAGCTGAGAGGGCCAGAATTGGGCTCAATGCCACCGCTCTGCAGGCCCATCCCAGCTCGAGCTGGGCTTCAATAGAAACAGGACTTTTGCGTTTTGCTCTTCCAACTTCCTAGTCCTTATGAAGGCAAAGGGGTGCTTCAGAGCATTGGGTGTGAGTGGGTGTGATTCCCTTCAAGCCTGCATGGTGAGAGGCGCCCCCTCCCTTCTGATTAAAAGACGAGGGGCTGCAGAACAGTGCCCCCCGTTTTAGTCTCTATAGGGCTGGCTGGACCCCCCCCAAAAGGTGGCGGGCAGAGGCCCCCCGGGGGTGGCACGAGAGTCCCAGCCCTGCCGTCTGTCTCCCCTGCAGCAGGAACAATGGGGCCCCCGAGAGGCCGGTCATGATCCACCGGGCAGTGCTTGGCTCTGTGGAGAGGATGCTGGCAGTCTTGGCCGAGAATTACGGGGGCAAGTGGTGAGTGAGTGGGGCCCTCTCGCTCAGCCCCCCCCGCCTCTATTTCCGCTGAGTGGGGGGACGGGGGGGCTCAAGAGCCACAAAATGGGGTCTCCCCCGAGGGGGCAGGAATTAAACTCTCTTCCAGTTAGGAGGAGGGGGGCCCACCAGGCTTCTTGCTGGCTGCAGGGGCCCGGAGGAGTGTTGGGTTTTGAGGGTTGCCAGGGTGGGATTGGCTGGAGGGGGGGTCCAGGCCAAGCTGTGCTCTGCTCCCCTCCCCCAGGCCCTTCTGGCTGTCCCCCTCCCAAATCATGGTGATTCCGGTGGGCCCGGACGCAGAGGAGTACGCTGCCGAGGTGAGAGATGAGCCCCCCCCCTCAATGGCTCAGCCAGGGGGTCAGGGAATTGGGGGAGGGGATAGAAATCCCAGGGAGAAAGGCTGAAATGGGGTTGGGGGAACCTTCCAACCTCAGAATCAACTTGGGCGAACGGTGGGCATGGGGGAAAACGCCCCCAATTTGGCAAGCAAGCAAATCTACTGCAGGTGCTGAGAAGACCCCCTCGTTTGGGGGAGTTGGCATCCCCACAGCCTCCCACCCCCCCCGACTCCCAGTGCAAGAGCAGCCGGGGGGGGGGAGGGGGACTGAACTGGCCTTTGCTGGACTCTCCTCTGGGCAGGTCCACCGGCTCTTCCAGCAGGCGGGATTCCAGACAGACCTGGATGTCGATTCGGGAGTGACCCTCAACCGCAAAATCCGAAGAGCCCAGCTGGCCCAGTACAACTTCCAGTTTGGTACGTTGGCATCGGCCGGGGCTGGGGGGGGGGGCGCAAGGGAAGTGGGTGGGTCAAACGGACTCGGCTCAAACAAGCCAGGAGAAGGTGGGCCACCAGAACTCGGGAGACGACCGGATCTCCCATGTTGCTGGGCCGAAGGATCCCAGGCACCGATCTCTCCTGGTGGGAGATTTCCCTCCTGGTGGTCAATCGAATCGCTTCTGCTCGGCTGGGCAGGGGGATGCAAAGGGTTTGTGACGTAGCAGGGAAAACACAGAAGTGGACTCATCAGGCTTTTGTGAGCAGGGGTGATTGGAGGAAGGGGCGAGGGGTCTGGTGGTCAGGCTGCTTCTCCCCTGCAGTGGTCGGCCGGAAGGAGGTGACCCACCGCACCGTCAACGTCCGCAGCCGAGACAACCACCGTCATGGGGAGAGAGATTTGCACGAGGTGCAGCACCGGCTCCGGGAACTCCAGGAGACGCGGGCCAGAAACGCGGAGGAGCTCTTCTGAGCCAAAGGCTGGCATGCTTCACGGGCCCAGGAGGGGGCTCTGAGGCTCCACCCTTCGTTCCAAGGACCTAGTCCTCACTGAGGAGTCGAGGCTGAGAAGCAGCCGCCCGAGGGCTCAGGATCTCCCGCCGTCAGGCACCTGTCTCCCTCCTAGCCGAGTGCTCAGGAGATCCCCCATCCTTCCTCGGGGGGCAGCACAGCTTCCTGGAGCGCCTGGCATTACCTGGGCTGATCACCTGCACGAGGCCCAGCTGGGCCACCCTCTGGAGGTTCTCCGCAGCTCTGGGACTCCCCCCCCCCCTTCAGTGCCCTTTCCTGGAGGCATGCATAGCTGTATTTGGGGGAGGGGGTGCAAAAACCTTTCCTGACCAAGGAAGGTCAACTTACAAGTTAGCTCTGGATCCCCTGGCCAACCCTCCCCCCAGGCCCCTCCCTCCCTCCCTCCTGGGGATGTTTTGATGCCCCTGCAGATAAGGGCTGACCCCCCAGATGTCCAAGGAGTGACACAGAGGAAGCTCTGGGGGGGGGTCCTTCCCCCAGCTGACTCAGATGCTGTCCCCCCCCCCCTTGCTTAAGAGCTGGAAACTTCCATAATCCAAAGGAGAAAAGCTGGGAGGGGCAGCTTGAGCTTCTCGCAAGGATTCCTCCCGTCTCTCTCAGGAAAATGTGTGGCACGCCTGTGAATGCTCTGGGCAACTGAACCTCCATGTTCCAAGGCAGTCTACCTCCGTGTACAGGGAAGGCTCTGCTTTCCGGAACAGGACGTGCCTGTTATGGCCCATCAGCAGACAGGCCTCCCGGAGCCGGCCTTGGTGACGGCTCCCAAAAACAGTTTGGCCCCAGAGGTGACTGTCGATCAGCGCTGACTCAGTTGTGCTCGGAGCCAGGTGTGGCTCTTCTCCCTGGAGGTTCGAAACAGCTCCTGAGTGGAGACTGGCAGCCGCTGCACTGGGGGTGCTGTGGGGGGGGGGTGTTGCAGCCCCTCCCTCAGGGCTCCCTAACCCTCAGTGGGGCAAAGCATTTTCACTCGCCTTTCGGGAAAACCTCCCCAAAGCATCGTTCACCTGTAGCAGAATGAAATAAACCCTCTTCAATCTATGCTGGTTTAATTCACTTCCTTAAAGGGGTGGGGGGAGAGGCTGCTCTTAGTAATTTGTACAGGGGGCACCTGCGGTAAGCTCAGCACTCTGCCCATGCTCAGGAGCCTGCTTCTGTGCGGTGGAATCGGGGGTCCCCCGCCTGCTAAACGGTGGGATTGTCCCTCCCCAGTGTGCACTGAAGGCAAGAGGCTTTTCTTTGCCCACTGAGCCTGGCATCTCCTGGTTCTCCTTTGGAGGCCTCACGCCTGGCCCCCTCTGGCCTGCACCCTTCTGTTGGGAGAGGGGCTGCCCCAGATTTCCAAAGCCGAGGGGAAGGGCGGTGGGCACGGGGCCAAGGCCGTCACCTGCTGGTGTGTTTCCCCTCAGGGTCTTGGCAGGAACGGAGGTGCCACCTTCGCCCGTCTTGCGTCTTTGCAGAGGGGTGGGGGCCGTTCTGGATTGGGGGGGGATGTCATTTTCATAACTGGCCACTTGTTTCTCAAGGAGCTGACGTGTCTGTGCAATGTTTGTCTTTCATAACTGCTCCCCCCCACCCCCCCCACCGGCTGTTTTCCAGGGAGCCCAACGACTCATGTGAGCAAAAAGTGAGTGGGAGGCCCTGTTGCAAACCAGCCCTCCCCTCACTGGCGGGGGGGGGCACCGGTCTGGGCTCCCTTGCGCAAATGGGCTCCTGACACCCACGCGCCCACCTGCTCTCCTCCTAGTGGCTTTCTGCTAAAAAAAACAAAACAATGTGGACCAGACCCTTGAAAATTTCCACTTCTCTGAGAAAGTCTTCCATCCATCCTTCCTTCCTCTTTACTTTTTCTCTTTTCTTTTCTTTTCCTCCTCCTCTCCCTTCCCTTTCAAAGCAGGCCTTCCTTCTTAAGGCCAGCCCTTCTTCCCCCAGGGGCTTTCCTGGCTGAATTAAAGGGTGGGGGGGAGCATGGACCCGTGTTGTCAGGCCTGGCCTCAGCTGCACGTCCCAAGCCCACCGAGGGACAATGGCAGCTTTGTTCCTTCCTGGCGTTACTCATCCTGACACGGAGGTGCGGAGCTGTCTTGAGCCTCTGCAGCTCATTACCACACTTGCTCTCCTTGGAACAGAAGGCAGGGCTCCTTCAGCCCTCGGGCCGCACGTTCCTTCGATGCCGAGGATGAGGGGCAGGTGCCCTTAATTTCCCCAATAAACTTTGGCCAACCCTCCGGAGGGCTGAGATCTGGGCTGGCAGAAGCCTGTGGTGTCCCAGGGACGTTCCTGGCAGGCTGTTCTCCAGCCAGGGTCAGGTGAGGCCAACCTTGACCCGGAAGGGTGCCAGGACACCCAGCTTCTCTGGGGACACTTGAGGACATCCATTCTGCCCCTTGTGAGTCCAGGAAAGTCCAGAGAAGTGGGAGGCCTGCTAGGATCTCCGGGCAGATGGCATCGAGCCAGCCCTGGCCCCACGGAGTGCCCCCTCGAGCCACTTTTAGGACACGGGAGGGTTAGGGGCCCAGTTAAGTTTCCAGGCTGACCTTGAAGGAGCCAAGCCGGGTCTGCTGAGATGGGATCTTGGCCTGGAAAAAGGCCACCCCAAACTGCCCTTTCGACTCACAGCCGGGGCCACTTGAGTTGCGGCTCACCCTGTGCCAACAGGAAAGGCCCAGGAGTGCCTCTGCCTCCCCTCAGGCTGGCCGGTCACTTCACGGAGGAATCCAGAGGGTTCCAGGGAAGGCAACTTCAGTGGGTCCTTTGTCTCTGGACATAAAAGAGGAAACTTCTGGCAGAGGGAAGACTTTGGAAATGCCGGTTTTTAAGGGCAGCCTGCAGAAACAGAATCCCACCCGGGGAAGGGAGGAGATGCTCTGTCACATAGCAAAATGGGGAGGGTCTTCCGGAATCCCATGGCTTGGCTTAGAGAGTGGGCTCTGTTGTCAGGGGAGACAGCAGGGAGTTTCAGGATGTTTGCAGTCGATTCTGTGGCTGACCTCATGCATCGCCCCAGGCCAGACAAAGCAAAACCAAGATGACCAGCAGGCTGTCCAAAGCAGGTTATTGTGGCTCGTGTGGTTTAACGCTCAGCCACAACGGCTCTCCTCCGGCCATGGATCAGCTGCACCCAGGGAGGATGCCTGGCCAGCCCCTCGCCCAGGTCCTTCCCCACAATCCCTCGCAAAGAGTCTGCAAGAGAGGGGAAAACCGGGAATTTTGACTTACAACGGCTGGCATGACAATTAGTGGACAAGACAGGAAAATTGCAAATGACACCAAACAATAAGGAGGAATAAGGATTGTTTTAAAAACTTAAGGTTTTCCCCCCCAAAAATAGCCATTTGTGACGGCACACCAGCAACTAAAATGAAGGAAGGGGATGGAAAAAGAAAAAAGTTACGAAAGAAAGGGAGCCCGTGAGAAAGTGTGCTTTTTAATATTTTAAGGGTCACCCATTCACATTTGCCTTTGAAATTCCATCTGCCTTTTTGCAGTCTCTCTTCCTTGAGACTCACTGACTGCTGAATTCTGAACCTGGCTCCAGAACCATGGAAGTGGTGGATGGGAGTTGTGGTCTGAAGGAATACTCTCTTGGGCCAGGCATAACCACCAGGCTCCTGGGAACTGAGGCGAATTCTGCAGAATCGGGCTCCTGAGTCTGTGTAGAGGAAGGCTTTAAAAGCTTTAATCTCTGAGCATGTGTAGAATCCATGTTTCTACCCCAGAGTGACCACTGGCCTACATGTAAGAGATGCTGAGGTTTTACCCAAAAGGTTGCTTCGTCTTTGACTGGATTCGAGTTAAACAATTCACAAAGAAGTGAGCAATTCTTTTCCTGAAATGCTGATTTTAATCTCCCTTTTGTAATCATTGGCACCAGAAGGGGGAAAAATGGGGGCTGCTAATTGCTTCAGGCCACTTTTCCACCAAGTTATTTTTCCCCCCAATTTTTGATTCATTTTTTGACATCCCCAGAGATGGGTGTCTGTCTCCTGCTGGGGCTCTTCGGTGAAAGAGCTTCAGTTCCCCTCCAAACCGAGCCTCCGTCTTCTATAAAAGCAAATCGTAAGGCCAAAGGTAATGAGGGAAATGAGAAATCCGTGCTCAGAAATCCAGTCTTAAGGCTCTAATTAAATATAGTGGGAACATTGCAACACTCTGAAGCGGAAGGGTAAAATCCCCTCTTTGTTTCCTGAGTTATGGCTCACCCTGACTTCCAGGTACTTCTTCAGCCCTTCCAAAATTAGCACCCTCTTAAGTTTGGAGTGAAAGTCAGGAGCCGGATACTTTCCCCCAGTTAACCGTTGCTGTTTGCTCCACTATTACAAATCACAAAAATACGTGATTACAGCTTGCAAAACTACGTCACTCTTGTTTTGCTGTCAATCTTCACCCTAATCCCTGTTGAAACCACTTTGGTCTGGAAAGCTGGCTGGGCAGTTTCAGGGGCCGGTTGAGCCACCCAGAGGGCCCCTCCCTGTGTGGAAGTCTTCAGACTTTGGGGTCCCTGAGGGGGCCGGCGGTTTCCCCAGTGGCGGCTTTGGATTTGCTGAGTCCGGCCCTTCTGACTTTGCGGTCACACGTCTCCCTTCGGCCACACGGGTCACACATGCCCTCCGGCAAAGGCCCACCGCTTGGGGGTCAGGGTTCGGGAGGGGTTGGGAGGAGGACGAACCCCCCCCCGCTTGAGCAAGGGACTGCGGTTTCAGCTGACAGCATTTCAAAACGACCAACCTCTGGAGAGGCCATGACCCCACTTTCCCCCCCTAGAAGTCTTCAGCCTGGCCTGCCGTTTTTTTAAAAGTGTTTCCAAGGAAACATCACGATTTGGTCCAGGTCCTCCCCAGGAGCGAAAGGCTGCCTGAAGCCCTCCCAATGTTGGTTAGGAGGGCTGGCCCTCAAAAGGAAGAACCGGTCCCTGGGCATCTACATCAGCTGCCTAAAGGGGCCCTTCCTGAGAGATTTCTACCCACCTATTATTCCTGGAAACACAGCCTGGACTACATGGGCCATCAGATTCTGCACCCAACCCCAGAGCCCTTTCAGCCAGAGGCCGGATGCTCATTCCCACAATGTGGGGAACATCTGCAGCACAGCAAACTCTGGGTTCCTGTTAATCTGGTTGAAAACAGGCCTCGGTTGGTAATCTAATAGATCCCGAGGGATCTATTGCTGTGGGACGCAGAAACAGATCTCTTCCAAACACGGCAATTTTGGGGTTGCCCCCCTCAAAGGAAGCCCCAGCAGGAGACACGAAGCCCGTCGGGCTCGGGGCCAGGGGCAGCTCTTTCCGCCTGCTTTGATGCGGCCAAAGACCCCCCTCCCCACCCGCCCCCTTCTTCGGAGGCTTATCTGGCTCCGCTCCTACCGGGGACAGGCAGCCCAATTCTCAACCTGGCGCCGAATCTACTTCGGGATCGCTCCTTCCGACGGCCGGGATGCCTTTTCAGACCCCCGCGCTGTGCTCGGAGCTATGGGGCTTGTGGGGAGGGGGGGCACGAAAGGGGCTTCTAGGGACTCCCAAGAGCTCCCATCCCCTGAAGCAAGGGGGAGAGATAAAGGAGGAGGGGCTCTATCCATCCGGCCTTGCTGCGTGAAACTGCTGCCTCTCCCCCCCCCCAAAATCCCGGATTAGGCAACGGGCCGCTGTGGTGTCGCAACCAACTCCGGGTGTGGGTTTTTTTCGGCCGCCGCCGCTTCTCCTTTTTTCTTGCCCTGTAAGCGGATTCCGGGGTGCGTAGCAAGGGGGGAGGGGGGAAGGGGCGCTGCTCCAGGCCCGTCCCGTCCCGTCGTGCGGGAGGCGGGGAGGCGGCCGGGCGGGTCCTGCCTTCCGCGGAGGCGGCGTCTCAGCCGAGCGGCTGGGCATAAAAGGGCCGGAGCCGCGGCGGTAGCAATCCAGTCCCGAAGCGAGCAAGAAGCAGCCCCGGAGCGATGCCCACCATGACCGCCGTCTGGCTCTGCCTCTGCCTCGGCTGCCTCGCCGCCTGGCCCGCCTGGGCTCTCTCGGCCAGCCAGGCTCCGCCGCCAGGTAGGTCCGCCAGGTGGGAGAGCGGGAGGTCCCCGCAGCTCTCCTTGCGCAGCCCCCGGAGGGTGGTGGCCGGAGGGAGGGTCCGGGCGAAAGGCGCCCCTCGGGGGTCCCCGCTCCTGTCCTCCCGGCTAGCTTGGGCGACCTGAGAGCAGCTGGGTCCGCTCTGGGCGCTTCCCCGGCCCTGGGGCTGCTGTTGTGGGGCCGGGAGAGAGAGCGAGAGAGAGAGCGATGCCTCCCCCCGCCCCCTGTCTCCCTAAAGTTTGTTGAATGCCCTGCTTGCTGGCCCTTGCATGGCGCCCGGGGCAAAGAGCGAGGGAAAAGTCCCTTCTGTGTTGGTTATGGCAGCCAAATTGTTTGGCCAGCGGACTTTTCCATCCTCCAGGAAAGGGGGGCGAGGCTTCTGCTGGCCCAGGACTGGCTAAAGGGGTGGGAAAGTGGCTGCAGTGGGCCCTTCCTGGGGCTCAAGGGAAGGAGGGGGCCACAGAGTTTGCCAGTGGTGGCTCAGGGCCCCTCCATCCTCCAGAGAAAGAGGGAGAAGGAGCATGGGGGGGGGGTAGTCCAGTGACTGGGCCACATTTCAGTGTGGGGAGACTGGTGGGTCTGCCCTTGTGCTGAGGCTAGAAAGGGTGACTTGGATGGATGGAAGAGATCAAAGGGTATTCAAGTGACCCCCCCAATGGCAACTGCCAGTCCTGCCGTTTGAGCCCCCCCCTCCCCCACAGAGGGAGGGAAGGAGCCCATTGGCCACCAGCCTGTCCCTCCCTCCTGGCGTCTGATTGCCTCCAGCTCAGTGATGGAGAAAGGAAGCCTAAGATGCCCATTCAGGGGAAGGGGAGCCAGGGAAACAGCTCTCCTTTGGGCTGCTGGAACACCCCCCCCCCCCCAAAAAAAAAAAAAAACTGGGTCAGCTCTGCCAAGAGGCCAGGCCAGGAACCGCTGAGCTGTTGCGATTGTGATGATTTGGGCTGAGTTGCTGTGTCATTCACTGGAAACCTCACCATGAGTAATCCCTCAGGTGCAGATTTAGGTTTCGTAGCAGAGCCAGTTTACTTCCGCCTGAATCTCTTTGCATTTTGGGGTGGGGGGGAACATCCGGGGCTGAGCTGGCAGAGAGGAGACAGTGGGTGCAGGTCAGGCCAAGGAGTTTCCTGTCTCCCTGAACTGCTGCTCTCCACACCTCCCATCATCCAGAACTCAGCACTGGGGAGGGGGCTCCTTCTGTTCTCCTGGGGGGGGTCTTCAGCTGTCCAGCCTGAAAGCTCTACTTCCACAAAAAGTGAATGGAACGAACTACAATCAAGCCATGATTTAGTGCAGGTTATATGTTTGGTTGGACCACAATGTGATTGATCAACAGCTGACTCAGCCGGTTGTGAGTTAACTGGGAAACCACAGTTAAACAAACCATGGTTTATCAGAAGAGGTGTGTTTCTGGGCCCAATCCACGTTTAACCTCCACTTCCTCTTCCTTTTCCAGCCAATGAAGACGATCAGCCCCCACTAGCCCAGTTCCCAGTCGAGATCTCTCAACACGACGTTCTTCCGGATGCGATTTCACGGGAGTTCCTGATGCAGAAGATTCAGGAGAATCTGGAAGACGGTGAGGCTGCTGAGGAGGGGCGGGGAGGCACTTTGGGGCTTAGATGACAGTCAGACCCAAACCCAGATGGAGGAGCCTCACACGGAGAGAGAGAGAGACCCATTGTTTGGACCGAGCTAAGTCCAACATCCTCAGGGCTCACCAAGGCCCTCATTCTGCAGGGCAGGGGTCAGCAACCTGTGGCTCTGGAGCCGCATGTGGCTCTTTCACCCCTCTGCTGCGGCTCCCTGTCACTCAAAATATGCGTCACGACCGCCAATGTGCGACACCCGGCGGCATGCAATTTACTGAGCTTTTCAACCATGGATAAATCCAAGAAAAGAAAAGTTTCAGAAGAAAACAGAACGTTTAATTCAACTACATTTGCTAGTTTTGTGGCCGCTCGAGAAATAGTCAGGCACGGGAAGGGTTTTGTGGCTCCCGGTGTTTTCTTTTCTGTGGGAAATGGTCCAAATGGCTCTTTGAGTGTTGAAGGTTGCAGAGCCCTGCTGCAGGGGAACTTGGTGTCCCACTCCCACAACAGGAAGGGCTGGAAGATTGGTGGGGGGAAAGCAAAGGGCAGCCCCTGAGAGCCCCCTTCCCTGCAAAGGAACCAACTGAAGAGCAAAAGAGAAGCAAAGAAAAATTAGGTCCAGGAACAAGAGGAACCTTCCTGGATGCAGCCAGCAAGCAGCTTGTTGGGTGTTGTGTTGGTTTTCTGAACCAGCCGGAATAAGGGAGCGCTTTGGGGCCCCCCCTTTATAACCCCTCTCCCCTTTCCCTCCTTGTTTAGGGCAAGAGGAGCTCCCCATCCTGGTCCACGGGGAGCCCCAGTCGGTGCCCCTGCAGCCCAGAGGGAGAGGGCCCCCTTGCAGGGAGGTGGGCTGCAGCCGCAAGGCCCCCTTCTACAAGCTGGAAGACTTCCCGCCAGGCCGCCCCTCCCTCAGCAACCTGGGGGCCCTTTGTGCTGCGGGGCGGAAGAAGCACAGCTACGGGCCCTGGAACCTGCCCCAGACCAGCTTCAGCCACCTCTCGCGCCAGGGGGAGGCCCTGAACAAGCTGGAGCTCCAGTTCACCCGCTGCTGCCAGCTGGCCGAGGACCAGAAGCTGCCCTGCGCCTCCAACGAGGTGAGTGAGCCCCTGCGCCCTGGGTGCGTTTGTGCCTTGGTGTCACTCTGGCAATGCTCTGCAAGGGCCTCCTTTCGACCAGGCTCACCCCAAACTCTCCTGGACCCTCATGGCCAGGTGTGGGAAGCAACTGGAAACTTTGCTCTCGGCCTTAAAAAAAAGTCACTGAGTTATTCAGGAGTCACTCATCCCTTCTCCACTAAATACATCTTAAAATAACGGCCGGTTGGATTGCACCTCCTCCTCCTGCTCCGTCCCATCCCCCCCATCTCGGAGAGAGGGCCGAATCCACCCAGAAGTCTCACCTGGAAGGCCGAACCGAGTGGGCCACTGCGGGTCTTGTGAGGTCAAGTGTCGCAACTCGGCTGGGTCTCTGGTGCTGACTTTACACACCCCCGTATCTTTCTGCGGAACGTCTAATTAAAAAACCCCACAAAATATTTACATGTTTACCTGAGCTGTGAAACCGGCTGGGACAATTGGTTCGTGCTGTCTTACCTGGGAACCTTTGAGCCCTGGGTGGGCAAATATGGCTGCTTTACCTGGGAGTACCTGGAACTCCCAGAATCCCTGAGCCAGCCATGCTGGCTGGGGAATTCTGGGAATTGAAGCCCACAGGTCGTAAAGGGGTCATAATTGCCCACCCCTATTTAGCCTTTCGTCCCCTGAGTCTTCCCACCTTTTAATGCAGATCCTTCCTGGTCCTTCGCACAGGGGGAGTCTCCTCCCCCTCCCCTGGTGGCTAATCTCTTTTCCTTGTTTCTTTCCTCCCCTCCCCCTTTTCCAGTGGGAAAAATGCCTGGCCCGGTTTTGCAAGCAGGAGTTTTCGACCAAGACACGGCCCTTCCACTGCTGCCGTGCAGGCCCCCGCGAGGCCCGTCTCAGCTGCTTCGCTAGCCAAGCGCCCTTCCCCAAGTACGAGGGCGAGGGGGCATCGCTGGACCTGGCCAACCTCACCACCACCATCCTGGACTCCATTTGCAGCCAAGCATCAAGCCAGGCCAAGCAGTGAGTAGTTCTCTCCCACATCCTAGGGTCTTCTTGGGCGGGGGGGAGGGGTTGGACTAGATGACCTCCAAGGGCCCTTCCAACTCTGTTAATCTGTAAAAAATATTGGGCGGTTGGGTTGGAGCTGCCAGGAAGAGCTTCTCCCTCCCCTTGGGAGCCTGAGCACTTAGGGGGACCTTCTCTGAAGCTCTTCCTCTTCACCTGGGCTGGGCTCTTCTGGCAGGGAGTGATGGGGGTGGTAGTCCAAGCCATCTGGAAGGCATCCTGTGGAGCAAGGGTGTGCCATTTATGCCAACCGGTTAGGATACCAATAGAATAAATGTATAGCTGGCACATTTTCAGGATCTCCCAAAAGAGCCCTTCAAACATGGGGGTGGGGGGTGGGGTCTAATTGATGGGTTCCTATAAATTACAGCAATTCAATGCAAGAGGTCAGATTTGCTGACCTACGTCGCCCTCTTGTGGCTGCAAAGTAAAATGCATCTAAGCACTAAGCCAGAATTGTTTTGGGAGATTGGAGGGGCTGGCAGACCTCCCCGCTTTCCCAAACGCTGAGTGTGGCTTTCCTCCTTTTGTGCAGGAAGCCCAGCCCGGCTTTAGTCCAGAACATCACAGAGTCCTGTTGCAAACTGCCAGAGAGCGAACGGACCCTCTGCGCCCAAGGAGTGGTGAGTCTCCCATCTGGGGAGGGTGGGGGGAGGACATATCTTCTCTCCTGAGGGAGGGGGGGGGGCTCCCAAGAGCCTGTTTTCCACCCCAAGCGGGTTGATCCGGAGCCCTTGAGTGGGATCGGAAGCGATGAAGTGAAGCAGCTGCTTTCAAAGGGCCGGATGTGAAGGAGCTCGGTTTGACCCCTCAATCCTCTTTTCTTCTCCCCCAGAAATCGCAGTTCATCACCGCTTTCTGCAGCTCCCAGAGGCGCGCCTGGAAGGACCCCCAGAAATGCTGCGCCCAGACGGAGGAGGCCACCCGCAACGACTGCTTCGACCGCAGCTACCTGGGACGCGTCTCCCTCCTCCGCAGGGAGCAAGAAGAGGAGGAGGAAGAAATCGTGCTTCCCACCCAGACGGCCTCCTGAACCCTCCCGGGGCCTGATCCTGCCCTCCTCAAAGCCCCCCCAGCCCGTCCCTGCCTCTCCTTCCCTTTGGCTGGCTCCCTCCCCAAATCTGGGGGTAGGACCAGAAACCCTCTCCCTTCATGGACTTTATAATCAAAGAGGGTCTCCCTCGAGAGGCTCCATTCACGCACTTTAATTCCTTGACAGAAGCCGCAGGCCGGTCACAGCCAGCCGAGCTGGGGGGGAGGGGATTCTGCAGCTCCTTCTTGGCTTTGCTGCTGGAGAGCACTTGGTGGGGTTTGTAGGCATCTGGGAGGACAGAAAAGGGGGCTCTGGCTGTATCCCACAGACCTCCCCTGGCTTGGCCCAGGGAACGTCGCTGCCTCTCAACTGTGGGCTGCTCCAGATCCTGGACGCCTCTCTGTCCCCTAGTGGATCCCTGCAGAAAGATCGGCCGTGGCTTGTCTATCTAAAGGGATTGACTACCTTTGGGATCCAGCTTTGCTGTTTGAAAGAGAGGGCCAGGAACGGAAGCCCCGTGAATTGGAGAAAGAAACTGATTTTGGCTGAGCTTCCAAACTGCAGCCCCCTCCCCGCCGTGCCTCCCAAACAAAGAAGGGCGTAGCAGCCTCCAGAATGGCTCTTGCCAGCCCTAAAGGCAGGTGGTGGCGGCCGATTGGCATCTTGCTCTACCCAGCTGCATATCTGCCTGGTGACCAATCCTAGACTCTCTGCTTGTAACAAATGCCTTGGGAGAAAGCGATGACATGGCCTCGTGCCAGAGGCAAAGGGTTCGATAAATAAACCACTTTTTGGAAAAACAATGCAACTTTGTCTTGTTGTGATCCTTTCCCCCGCCTCCCCCCACTCAGGGCTGAAATCCAGCAGGCTCTGACAGGTTCTGGAGAACCGGTAGCAGAAATTTTGAGTAGTTCGGGGAACCGGCAAATACCACCTCTGGCTGGCCCCAGGAGTGGGGTGGGAATGGAGATTTTGCAGTATCCTTCCCCTGCCACGCCCACCAAGACACACCCACAAAACCGGTAGTAAGAAAAATTGAATTTCACCATTGCCCCCACCCCCAATCCAAGCTCCTTGGGGCAGACTTGGAACCCCAGTCTCTCAAAGAGAACCAGAAATCGATTAAGGGGAGACCGGGGGGGGGGGAGCCTCATCCTTGGCTGATGGGTGTCCAAACGCAGGCCAGGGGGGCAGATGACCTGTGGGGCCAGAGCCCCTCTGGAACTTCAGGATCCGTATTTGGGGTGGGGGTGGAGGAATTTCACTAGAGCCGGAAGAGAGGAAAGGGCTGGTTCCCGTGAGGATATCACAAGATCCTCTGTTGGTGAGCTCACACTCGGCCTGCTGTTCTCCGGGAGAGGTTGGGGTTTGGCCAATGGCCGGCGGGCTCTGGATCGGGAATGGCGGGACAGAGAGAGGGACGCAGGGGGAGAAGCTGGCAGGCGCCCTCCTTAAGGCAAACATCCCTGTGGCTGAGGCTTGGCAGGCGACGTCCCGAACAAGAAAGGGGAATCAGGGGCCCTTTTAACCCTCCACCCTCGACTGGTCCAGCTGCAAGGCTCACTGGGGCAAGGAAAGCGGCTTTGGGGGCCAAGGGCCAGGGAAAGGGGGGGCCCTTGCAGGCTGGGTGTGTCTCTGACCTTGGTTGAAAGGGAGAGGAAGAGTCCAGGTTTTTTAAAAAAGATGCTTTTTGGGGAGACTGCTCTCCCCACACCGCCAGGAAGAGCAAAAATAGGCCATGGAGCCTCCTTCACCTGCTCTGGTGCCTCTTAAGGATCTCCAGCCCATCTTACCTGGCTCTGAGGGTCTCGTAGGCACCAACCTCCACCCGATATATTGAGCAGCAGCGTCTTCTCTGGCATCCATGGGCTCCTGGCTGTATCTGGGGCCAGCAGGTTAGGGGTCAACTTGGCACCTGCCCCCTCCATTTGGGTCGAGGAGGAGGTCTAGAGATGGAGTGGGGGGGGGAAAGTTCAGGCCCCACATCTCACCCCCCAATTTTCGCCCTCGTGCTGATCCCCAGCAAGGAGCAGCCTTGAAGGAGTCCAACTCCTTGGATTAAGGGGCGAGGGGGGTGCTCCAAGTTGAGAGGCGGGGGTGTTTTTTGCGGTGGGGGGGGGATTGTCTTTTGGCTTCACCCTTCCTGGCTCCTGGCGCTACAAATTTCTGCCCACCGATTGGAGAGTTTAATGGAGGTCCCCAGGGGTCCACCCTCTGCCAAGAAGGGGCTCCGTTGAATTTGTGCTGGGAAGGCATTGCCCCAAACAGTGGGCATACACAGCCTCCCATGGGGACTCCCCCCCAGCCTCAAAATCTGGCTCTTAAAACACGTGTGCTCAGTGAGGAGTCCAAATGTTGAGGTCTTGGCTGCCTCCTCCTCTGTGTTGCTTGGCTTCCCTTTCCAGGAGACGCGGCTTGGAAGCAGCTCAAATGGGGCTCCGGTTTTTATGTGTTTTTCCAGGAAGGATCTTCTGAATGGGGAGGAGGGGGCGGCAGAGCCCCTCACGGCAGCTCTGGCTGGCCCGCCGGTGCCTCCCTCTGGGCGCCCTTGAGGCGGAGGGTCTCATCGGCCATTGATTGCTGGAGGCAGGGAGGTTCTCACCTGGATCCCAGGAGCCTGGAAGGGGAGGGGTTTAAACCCCAGGATCTGTGTGTGTGTGTATCCTGGCCCCAGAGCATGGAAAATGCAAGTGATCTTGGAGGCTCGGCCAACTCTGTGTGGACTGAAGATACTGGCAGGAAAATAGATGGTCCCATATCGTTCCTTGGTTTTCCGTGTCTTCCGTCATCAGAAGAGAAATCACTAAATGGGAGAAATGCCTCTGACCATATACAGAATGCTTTGCTCTCCCAGCTGAGAACTGCTTCTATTCAGAAAGCCATCTAATGCCTGGATTAGAGGCCTTTGGAGCTGGGCTTTGCCAGGTTAATTCCTGGACAGCAGAGGGAAAAGCCAACAAAATCTTCCTTTTGTTTAGTGGACTCCAGGGGTCTTTGCAACAACAGCCGCAACGAAATACCGTCTGTGCCCCCCTCCCCGCTTGCAAAAATTTCCCTGATTCTCTGTATGGAAGCGGAGGCAGTAATTCTCCTTAAATCAAGTCATTTTGCTTGGATTCAATTAAAATTATACTAGATCCTCTGATCCTCCTTGTTCAGGCTTCCTGTGTGCCTTGTATTTGTTGATAAGTTGCTTTAAGAACAATTACGCAGTAGCAAATTTTTGAAATTTCACGCAGAAATATCCCTGCCCAGGGACATCTACATGTTGGCTACAAAATGGAAGCGCTTTGCGGCAAGCAATTGATAACCTTTGAAGCAATAATCTCAGGAAGATTTAAACGTCCATCCAAAGAGCGGTATTATAAATCAAGCAGAGACGTTGGGTAACAAGATGAGACGTTATGAAATAGATTAATTGATGTTGTGATCATCTATTTTAAGGAGCCAAACTCAGACAGTTAAAAATAGTAGGATTAATTCCTCCCCCCCACCCCAATTTGTTCTGATAGATGGCAAACTGACAATTTTTTTTTTTTTAAGGGCTTCTGAGCAGTCACAGAGGGGGGACAAGCCGAGTTTAATTTGTCATTTTGATTTAGGTGGGAAACTTAATTTTCGCATCATAGATAAAAGCGATGGAACAGTTTTGAAATGAGGTGGGTGGGGTTTCACAGGGCGGAGAGGGGCTTTAAAAATACAGTGGAGGGGGGGCAAATCTTCCTCAGTTTAAAATAACACTGTAGGGGTACGCATGAAAGTGAAAATTAGGCCTCTTCATTGTTGGCGGTGGGTGAAAAAAACCTGGTTTATTTAAAGGGCTCTTTTTCATCTTATTGTGAGTTGAAATGTTATTCTAAGATGAAACTGTTAGGAAGGCCACAGTTGTTTTAAGCTTGTCTGTGTGAACCTGCAGACTGAATGCGGTTTCCATTCAGTGATTTAAAACGGGATTTTTAAAATCTTTTCTAGGCTGTTTGAGTTGTTCGGCTTCCTTAGCTGTACTGTGCGGTGCAGTCAGGGCACCAGCGATGGGGCAAAGGGTGGCAGAACAGGAGAAAAAAGTTATTTTTCTTCCTTGCACCGAGATTTGGAGAGTAAGCCCCCCCCGCCCCCTTGTTTACACGGATCATCCACCCCACCCTTTCCCCCCTTTAACAAAGCGGCGTCTGGAACTGCCTCTCTGCTGGGTTTGGCTTCAGAAGCGCAACATTCGCTCGCACGAAGTTTTTCCATTTTAGGCTGGCCTCACCACTGTCTCTGCCAGGTCACATTGGATGGAAAGGTGGAGGGAGGGTTTTTTTTCCAAGCGAGTGAGCGGCTAATCTCCCCACCCCACCCCAGTTCTGGCTGCCAAAGGAAGAGAGGCCCTGCAATGCTCGGCTTGTGTGTCCCTGTTTGTGTGTTGGTGACTTTCAAAGTGGCCCTTTGGCGTTTTTCTTTGAACCGCACGGAGCGCTTGGGGTCTTGTGTTGCCAAGCCAGGCCGAAATGATCTGCTCCGGCCGGGGGAACGGCTGTCCTCATTAGCACTTGGAGAAAATTAATGTGTGGGTTGTTCTGGTTTGCTCCGGTTCTGGAGAAGCAATGGCTTGTTTAAACCCAGGGGAGAGAAAATGGCTTTTTTGGCAGCTGGAATTTGGCCGGCCAACAAGGAAAAACCTCAGCAACACGAAAGTGTTTAAATTGAAATATTTAGTCCGGGAAATATTTACAGTCACAAACATTGACAGAAAAAAACACACCACATACACTTATAAAATTCTAAACTATAAAGCTAGGAATCCTGCTGGTTTTATTTGGCTGCTAAGATGTATTTGATTTACTTTCTGTTCAGGTTACTAGACCTGATGGTGTAGCGTTGAATGCTTGGAAAGTCGCAGGGTCTAGAGAAAAGTACATTTGTGAATTCAGTTGTGTTGGTGGTCAGGTTGTGGGCTGCTGTTTCTCTGAGGTTGCTTTTAACAGCCAGAGAATTTGAGAGGATAAAAATACCAAAAAGAAGCTAAAGCAGTAACTGACATAATTTAAACCAGCCAGAAAGAGGTAATTTGCAATTTAACAAACATTCTGGAATAACAGAGCCTCAGCCCCACAATTACTGTTAAATCAAAGGTTGCTTTTCTACTAAATGTAAATATTAGATCTAATAAATCTGTAACTGTCTGTGGAAAAAAGCAGGATAAAACAGATGTTTAATTTCATCTGGCAATCAGGAATGTACTTCTGGTTTATTTTTAATTTTTATTTTCTGGGATTGCTAATCAGAGTGATTTAGCCACCATAAAAAATTAAAATGAAACTCTAAGAAGGCCTCTGTTCTTTTTTGAACTTACGCTCTTTAATTTCCTCTTATTGCAGAAAGATTGACCTAACAATGAAAATGAGGAGGAAAGGGCTGTTTGTCATCATTAGGGCAAAACAAAAAACAAAAAAAACAGTGTAGCAATGTGGAAAATTATACATTTTATTCTTGCTCCTTTTTAAGGGGATGTTTTTAATAAACTGCCATGCCTTGAAAGAATTCCCTTTCCTAGAAAGTGAGGAGAGGGAGGGGTGACCAAAAACCAGGGAACTGGTAGCCTGAAAAAAATCCAAGCAAAAGGAAAGAAATTCAAAGAAGAAAAGAAAAAAGAGGAAACAAGACAAAGGAAAAACATTTGAGATGATCTGCATCTCATTCACTGCAGACCAGATGTGGGTTTCAGCAGGTTCTGACCAGTTCTGAAGAACCGGAAGCAGAAATTTTGAGTCGTTCGGAGAACCGGTAGTAAAATTTCTGACTGGCCCCACCCCCATCTATTCTCAGCCTCCCGAGTCCCAGCTGATCCGGAGGGAATGGGGATTTTGCAGTATCCTTCCCCTGCCACGCCCACCAAGCCACACCCACAGAACCGGCAGTAAAAAAAAATTGAAACCCACCACTGCTGCAGACCAATATTATTAATAGGAAATTGTTTTCTTTTACATTTCACAGGGCTCAATATTCCTCCATTTGAGCTTCTGGCTTGGTGCCAAAGGGATTCTGCATATGCTTAGGGGGCAGATTGTCTAAATATTCCAAGAGAACATTTTCCTCTCAATTACAGGGTTTAATTTACCTTTTTTTAAAAAAATGGATGGAATCCCTTATTTCTTTGGAAGCTTTAATGAGTGCAAAAATCCTCTATGTACATCCACAGGGATCACATCAAAATGTCCGTGCTTACAAATGGGTGGCTACCTTAAATATTTTACAGAGCCCTCAAGTTCCTAGTCCCTGGCATTCTAAGAATGGGCAGACCGAGAAATTTTGAGGGTCCAATGCCTGGCACGAGGAAGCCTGGCGGGGATTAAGCCTCCCCTTTGAGGGTGCTGAGAGCAGCCAGAAAAATCCGGTGGCCTGAATGGCTGAGAGGCCCAAGTGGGCAAAGAGTTTGGCTTCTGATCAGTCTCACTGCCGGAAGGCAAAGTGGATTTCCTGGTGGTAGAAAAGGCCCCAACCTGTTTTCATCTCCTACTTGTTGTCCTTCCAAGTTCCCCCAAGTTTTCTCTCTGGGTAAAGCAGCTTTGATGTTTATCTCCTCCTCAAGTTCCTTTAGAAGTGCTGCACAGGAAAAGCCAAGTTTGAAGAGGTTGCTGGGGGAATTCGCTGCTGAAATAGCCCAGTGAAAAAAAATCAGATTGTTATCCTCACTCCTGCACAGAGGAGGTCTTTTTTTTTCCCCTTTGGAAAAAAAAAAACACCTAGTTTTAGAACAAGAGAGTTGAACTTTTCCCCTAGAAATCGAATCTATTTTCTGCACCTGAATTTGGGATCTTTTTGGGCCCAGTTTTGGGGATCCAGCAAACAAGCAGATCGGAAGCAGGACCCTTCCTGAATTTGGGGATCCTGAGGCCACCCCGTGTCGTGTCCCCCCCCAATGCCCCACCACCTACTGCAATAAATGCACCAAAAATAGAACCTCGTACGAGAAAAGTCACGGCTTTCCTTTCCCCTTTTTTTTTAGCTAAGAAACAAAGCAGACAAAAATAAACCCAACTAAGCAACCAGCTCAAATAAGTTGCAAAAACATTTACGAGTCAGCTCTGGGTCTGGTCTCAAAATAAGGAGATGGCAGGAAGCCAGGCAGATGGAGCCCAGGGCATCTGCTCCGGCAGCGGGAGGGATTGGGGCCAAGCACCTGTTTGGCAGGCAGGTGGGTGTGGATCAGTCCCTGGCACCCCCCACGCAGCCGAGGCCGCAAAGGGCTGGAGGTTGGTCAGCCTCACAAGGTGCTTGGCATCCCAAACTCTGAACCAGAGCGCATGCAAAGTGCTGCTCCTTTTCCCTGGATGTTCAGGAGCGGCTCCAGGCTCCCAAAGGGGCAAGCCAGCTGTCAGATAAAGGGGTGCCTTTAATTGGCGCGAATGCCACCCACCGATACTCTTTGTGCCCCGGAGCCTAATCTTAGCCCATTTCTGACTTCCCATCCGAAGGAAATAGAGATGGCGTGAGTCACCAATCCCGAGGGAAGGGGATTTTCTGGGCTTTGCTGGCGCCGGCCTCTTTTCGTGCCAGGTCTTGAAGCGAGAGGGAAGGGCTTGTGGGTGCGTGCAGATGACCTCCCCATCCCCACTCTGCCCTGAGGCCAAAGCGTCTCGTTCTGGATTTGTGGCAGAAACGGCCTTCCGCTTATACCAGGTCCTTCGAAGAATGAGACACCAGTCAGGAATTCATTGGGGGTTTTGGCCGACTTTGTGCCTTGAGGAAGCTAGAATGGTGATCAAAACTTGGCAAGATGTCCAATCTGCTAAAATGGATCACATGCCAACTTTGGGCAGAACGAGAGGCTGCCTCCGTCTGCCAGCTCATCCTCTCTTCTCTCATCCAGGTGTTTCTGTCCTTTTGAATTTGATCTCCAGGTATTCCTAAATATTATTATTATTATTATTATTCAACTTCCAGAACAGAGAAAATGTGTTTTGCGTCCTTCCCTCCCTTCTCAGCCACCTGTTCCTTTGGGCCCCGACTTCTCTGACAGGCCACTGAGGTTCTGGGGTTTTTTTAAACTTTGCAATTATGCGGCCGTGTGTGGGTCACCAGCAACCCCAAAGCTTATCCACCCCTCGTCCCTCCCTGCCCACAAGTACGGGTCTGCATTGCCAAAACTCAGCTGGGCTCCCAAAACATGGAATTGTGGTGGAGAAGGGCGAAGGAAAGGAACTGCGGGTGCAAGACCCCTCCTCCACCCTTAAGTATCCCCTTAAAATATTTATCCTTCTGGTAATCGGATGCCCCCTCCCCCTGCCAAGAGGAAGCTGGCCTCAGGTGTCCACAGGTGTTGGATCTTCCCTGCCCTCCTGCACTTTGGGCCCTGCAATCCAGAGGAGAAACAGGGCTGGGAATATTTGAAATTCTGAGAAGGGAGTGGGGGGGGGGGGTTGCCCAATTTTTTCTGGAGCTGTGAATGCTGCTTTTGAGCACTGGGCTCCACTCCGGGACCCTGCAGAAGGCAGACCGGTCCGGCCCCTGACTTCCCTCCTTCCACCTGGGTTCCTTGGCCGATGAGGAAGAGGCACCCCCATCCTTTCCATTTTCCTCGGAATGGGCCAAGCTTTATGGGGCCGCCTTGTGTGAGGGAGAAGCCAAGAAACCGCAGCCTGCAAGTCTCCAGAGCGCTGAGAGTTTAAGAAAGCTGCTTTCCCACCCTCTGGGCTTTCAAGGCAGGACAGAGACAAGGACCCCTTGATCCAAAGGTCACCTGCGGGACAAGGCCAGGGAATCCGGGAGAAGGTCGGAGCCGGTCTTATGAATGGCTGGTTGTGCATTTGAGGGTCAAAAGGGAAGAGCTTCGGACACACACACAGCCTCACAGAGCCCAGCATTTGGGGCCTCTGACCAGCCCTGGGACAGGCCAGGGAAGCCTTCTTTCGTTCCAGGTAGACTGCGCCTGCCCCAGGCGGCTCCCTGACTAGGATGCTGAGCGGGAGAGAGCTCTTCCGCCCAGCCCTTCTTGCAGCTGCAACCGCTTTTCCCGAAGGGCCGATTGGGCCCCTTCGCTCAGGACCCTCAGCCCGGCAGAGCCCCCTCCCCACGGGCCGCTGGGTTCGTTGGGCGTCTGCCCCGCACGGGAAGGGGGTTTTGGGGGGGAGGAGAGCGAGGGCTGCCGGAGGGGCTCCTGCGCAGGACCCTCGGGGGCGGCTCGCCTTCCCCCCCAGTGCTGGCTGCCGCTGGGCCTCTAGCAAGCGGTCCGCCTTCCCGGGACTGCTCCGGGACTCGGAGGCGCCTTCCTGGGGGGGTCTCCGCTGCCCACTTGCCGGCTCTGGATGGGAAGCGGCAGCCGACCAAGACCTCTGCGGATCGCGCAAGGGGGGGGAGGTCCACGTGGAGGAGGGAGGGTCTCCTTCCGCGCTCTCTCTGCCCCCCTCCGCGCCTGAGGGGCGGGGCCGCGCGGGGAGGGGCGGGCCAGGAGCAGCCCGAGGAGGAGGGGCGTCGGGGGGGGGGCGTCGCGAGGCCGAGCCAGGCCGGGGCCGGCGGGAGGGAAGCGCTGCAGCGCGGCCAGCCCGGGAGAACGTCGGCTCCGGCGGGAAGGACCTTCTCCCCTCCGGGCACCTGAGATGGCAGGTACGGGGCTCGGGCCGGGGAGGGGAGGGGAGGGGCTCGCTTGGCCTTTGGACTACAAAGCCCAGCTGAAGGAGCGCTCCGGGGAGGGTCCCTTGCCCCGCGCTGCCCCCGCCCCGTCTGACCCCACTTCCCCGCCCTTCTTCTCTCGCCAGACATCGGCTGATCCGCTTGGCCGCTGCTGCTCGCCCCCCGCCACGAAGCCCAAGCACAGGTGAGCAGCTCCCTCCCGGCCGCCCACGGAGGAAAGGACCCGGGCGGCACTCTGCAGATGCTCAGAAGCATCCTTGGCAGCCTTGACCCGGCCTCTGCCCTGCTCCGCTTCGGGCTCTCTCCAATTTGTCCCGATGGTGGTGGGTTGTTTTTTTTTTGGGAAGTTTTTCAGAGCAGAATATTCTGCCCATCTGTGGTTTTGAGCCCCCCCCCGCATCCTGCCAGCCCCCCTGGGCTCCCACGGAAATTTCCAGCGGGCCCGGCTTTCACCTGGCGCCTCCCTGCCTCCCTCATCTTTATCGGGTCTTGCAAGAAGAAGCAAAAAAAAAAAAAAAAACTTGGTTAAAGAGAAGGGGGGGCTTGGGGGGTGTTGGAGGAGCAGGGCCCCCTCCTGACATTCCGCGAGGCTCTGGCGGGGGGGGGGGCGTTTCGCGGAGCCCATCCTCTGGACGAGCATCAATGGGCCATTCTTTCTTTCGCCCTGGCTTGGAAGGCGCCTGCCACGGACCACCCGGGAGAGGAGGAAGGACTTCGATAATTTCGGGTTGGCTTTTTTTTTTTGCTGGGCTGGGGAGCCCGGGACAAGGATTCACCCACCCACCCAACACACACACCCACACCGCTGCCTCCCTGAAGGCCCCTCTCCGCAGTGTGTGTGTGTGTGGTTAAGGTGTGAGTTGATCTTTGCGGCTCCTTTTCAGGCCCTGTAATGTGATAGGAAGGGAGGGGGAGATGCTCCCAGGGTTGGAAAATGCCAGCGCTGCTGGTTTAATCTGGGTGGGGTGGGGAGGGTCTTCGCTCCCTCTCTCCAGCCTTCCAAAGGGGTTTATTATTCCTCTCCCCCACCCCCCACCAAAAAACCCAGGAGAGTACATGGTCAAGGTGCTTTGCCTGGTCCTTTTCAGGTAGACTGCTTCTGACAAGGGAGTTTTGCTGTTGTTCCCTTTCCCTGGAAAGGATTTGCTTGTGCAGAAGTGGGGGGGGAGGCAAGAAATGAAATCTCAACTCTTTTCTAACCTTTAAAACGCTTTAAACATGGCCAGAAGTCCTGGGTGGAAGAACTGGGTGAAAAGCTAAAAGTTTCTGGCTCCAGAAAGTTTAACTTTGGAAAGAGGCAGCTGAAAACAGGGAGGCTTGAGAAGAACTTTTGACCTGAGAGTGAGGGCCTTTCTCTTGGCAGCCCCAAATTTTGGGGAGGGTTACATTGCAACTTCTCCCCCCCCCAACCAGTGCAGTTCCCGCAGGGTTGTGGGTTGTGGGTCTCTCCTAGCCCTGAAGCTATTTTGCTACTTTCCAGTTCCCGTTTTTTGTTCAGTTTTGTTGTGGAGATGTGGTGGCAAGGACTCGCCTAGAGCGCAGCCATGGTAAACGCACAAATAGCCAAAAACAACAGGAGTTGTGTGAAAAAAAGTTTTTTCCATTAAAGAAGGAAGTTCCTCCTGGGGTCCAAAATAAGTCTGACCACAAATCAAATGGCTTTGTTTCGTAGAAGGTGTGAATCCCTCCGTCCCTCCCTCCCTCTCTTGTGTCTACATATATTCAGAGTTGTGTAGCTCTCTGATTTTACAATCTGCACCAGCTTTGCCAATCGGGCATCCTAAAAATGCCCGAGACTGCAGCTCCCATCGTGCCCGGCCAGTGTAATTTTTATTTGCTGTGATTTCCAGGTTATTCTTTGGTGGAGGGAAAATTTTTAGCTTCCTCTGATGGGGGAGAGGAATTCAGGAACTCAAATTCCCTATTAATCAATGTCACTGCTTGGGACTTTGCTTGCATGGGGAAGGGAGGGGGAGCTTAATGTGTGTGGGGGGTTAATACATGGATTTGGCACAATCCCACAGTTCCTGCACTGGGGGGGGGTGTAGGTCATTTTTTCAACAGGATCCTGAGAGCTGGGGGCCAAAAGAAGAACGGATGCCCCGCTGGAACCAAAAGTTTTGTCTCCCGCCTCTTCCCTTCCCTAAATAGCCACAGGTGCTTGGGATGAATCCTTTGGGGGGGGGGGGCTGATTTAGAAGTGGGAGCCCAGACTGGAAGGAGCCACTTTGAAAGGAAGGGGGGGACTTGTTTGTCTTCACCTGCGTCCCCTCCAAAAAGAGACGGGGAGGAAGTTCCTGTGTGGCCACCTAGACGCCTGTCCGAATCTCCCTGGGCGGCCAAGCCAAGGGCTGCTCTCATTCCCACGCTTGTCTCTGGGCTGAAATCTTGCAGCTGCAGGACGGCCCATCAAACGGGCGATTCTGACCCAAATTTTGTGGCTGTGTTTATGCGGGACGATCAATTACTCATCTTTTGGCGATCTTTTGGCGGTGTTGTTTTGGTCTCCATGTGCGCCAGCAAAGAATGCTCCCTTCCTTTTCCCTCCCTCCTGCAGCTGTTAAGAGTACGTTTGGTGCCCCCACCCCCGCCCCACGGCATTTTGCAGGGGGCCGAGGCTTCCCTCAGAGAAGCAGAGGGGTCACCGTTGCTGGGAGGCTGCAGGGTGTCTTCGCTGGGCCCTCCCCATTCCACTTTGCTCTGGGGAGGCGGGAGGCTTTTTTCCGTGCACGGCTCCGGATTGCTTCACCGCTAAGCAATGTGCTGTTGGGTGGGGGGCTCTGTTCATGTCCAGAGTGGGGGAGTCCTGTGCAAAAGAGGAGACGTGTCTTCCTTTCCTTAGGCCAGCCTGTTCCTTGCAAAAGGTTTTCTTGCAGCCCCCCCCCCCCCCGTCTCTCTGGAGAGCTTTCTAAGTAGTGGGGGGGAAGGCCTTAGGGTGCCCCACCCCCAGAGGT
The DNA here is from genome assembly GCF_059756535.1 of Pantherophis guttatus. Lineage (NCBI taxonomy): Eukaryota > Metazoa > Chordata > Lepidosauria > Squamata > Colubridae > Pantherophis > Pantherophis guttatus. The sequence continues at coordinate 557,086 of NC_142080.1, forward strand.
AATCTCTGCTTTTCAGGTGTTCTCTCAGAAGCTGCCCAGGGGGTGGTTTTAAAGCCAATCTTCCCCTTGGCATCCTTTTGATGCTTTGGAATGCCATTTTGGTGTTAGTGCTGGGGATGATGGGAGCTGTCATCCCAGGGAGCAGGAAGGCGGGAGTAACCTTGTGGGGTTGCCAGAGGATGGGATGAAGCACAAGGGGTGCCAAGCTTGGCCTGGTTCCAAAGTGGCGGAATGGTAAGGTTCCTCCTCCTTCAAAGGTGGAGGGGTGAGGGGCCACAGTTCTCCCCCCCCACCTCCAGAGGGGAGGGTCACATTCCTGGAGGTGACGCTGCTGCCTTCGCTTGCTTCCTCTGCCGGGGTGACGGGCGGTGGGCTTCTTTCGTGGGGAGGTCAGCTGAGCCGGCATCTCCTGATTGACACCCCTCCCCTTCCAGGAGAGCGTGGATGTCCTGCCAGCTCTTGTCCGGCCTCGGAGGGCTTCCCTGGACGAGCGAGAAGCACGACCCGCAGCCGCCCAGAGCTTCCAGATCCCTTGGACCGCAGCTGCAGAGGCCGGGCCAGGTTAAGAATGTGGGGCTGGGGCTCTTTTTCAGTCCTGGGGGGCGGGGGCTGCCTTGACCCTCCCCCACTTCCCACTGAGAGGTTGCAAACAGCCTTGCTGGAAAACAGCCGGGAAACCTCCAAAAAATCTAGTTCCTTTGAAAATGAGCCTGAAATTTTGGAGTGGGGGAGATTTTTAATGCCCAACCCACAGGAGGTTCTTACATATAGGCTGCACGCCCCCCCCCCCCAACGCTTAACTACAGACAAGGCTTTCTTGTCACCTCTTCCAAAGCTTCAGGGTTTTGCTGAAATCTCTGTCTGTGTGTGTCTGTGTGTCTTTCTCTTCCTTGTGCAAAGAAGCTGTAAAAGTGTGGAGGGGTGCAGTTTTAAAAGGGAGGTGGGTGGGTGGGAGTGCAGAGCAGAGTGTGGGGTGGGTGGAGGCAAGAGGTCCCCGCTGTAATGCAGCCCCCAAATCTGCAGATAGTCTGTTTTCTGTTGCAATGTCAGCCTCTCTTCCCACCCCCTCTCTCTCGTCCAAGCTAAATGGGGAAGGGGCTGTGGGGGGGGGAGAAGGAGGAAGAGGAGGACAAGAAGAAGGAGAGGAGGAGGAGGAGGAAGGCTCCTCCACTCCTGGTGATCGTGAACCCACGACTGGACTCTGTTTTGGGTTTTTTTTCTGGGGAACATTGCTGGGGTTCCGTTTGATCCTTGGCCTCAGGGAAGGTCCCTCCCCAAATCCTGGAAAGCCACAGCTGGTCAGGATGGAGAATCCAGTTCTGGATCCAGCAACTGCTGAACTTGGCAAAGGGTCACAAATGGACTTCCAGAAACTTTCCAGGATGTCGGAGTTGGCCGACTGGCCAGAGAAGGTCCTGTAGGCCTCCCCATCTTTCTCTGGAGCTGGGTGGACAGTCCAGGAGGCTCTGTCCTTCCATCCCCACCAGTGGCCGGAGTACAATCGGGGCTGCATTTGCACAGATTACCCAGGCCAGCACATTCCAGTGGCCAAAGCCGGATTCCTCAGGGGATCCTTTCCAACTTCTGCCCCCCCTGCGTGTTGCCAGGACTTGTAAGCCATGTGGACTAGGAGTTTGTTTCTCCTTCTACAAAGTGCGCTAAAACTGTGTTTTTCTTTCTTTCTTTCTTTTCCATTTGAAGGCGAGGAGGATTGCTCTTCAGCCTGTGTCATCCCCTCCACCCCTCCTCTCCCCTTCCCAAGGCAAATCCAGCCAGCAACCCATCCTCTGAAAAACCAACTTTGTTGTAACTTGATTTCACGCAGCCACATTCTTCTCCCGTCTTGTTAGGCAGCTTAGTTTGATGAGTTTCTAAAAAAAGGCTTTCGCGATAAATCAGCCTTCCGAGCTTAGATCTGTCTCCTTTCAACCCTAACCCCTTCCTTCATTAATTATTTCAGTTTATTTTAGTTGCTCTCTCCAGTGTGGAGTATTTAGAGACTTAAACGAGGGTCTTTGCAGATGGATTGGTTGTTATTTTTTTTATTTTTTTTAAAATTTGATTTATATGCCGCCCTTCTCCGGAGACTCAGGGCGGCTTACAATGCGTTAAGCAATAGCCTTCATACTTTTGTATATTCATACAAAGTCAGTTTATTGCCCCCACAAACAGGGTCCTCAATTTACCTACCTTAGAAAGGATGGAAGGCTGAGTCAACCTTGAGCCTGGTGAGATTCAAACTTACAGTAATTGCAGACAGCTGGAGTTAAATTACAATGCATTAGTCTGCTGAGCTATCCAGGCTTATTTAGTTTATGGCATACAGAGGTCATCCAATCACTGATGTACAAATATTAATTTAAATGAAGCATCAGCATATTGTGTGTGTGTGTGTGTGTAGGTATGTGCACAATACAACATACAAGACAAAATATTAACAGAATAACAGAATGTGGAAGGGACCTGGGAGGTCTTCTAGTCCAACCCCTGCTGAAACAGGAAGCTCTAAACCGTTTCAGACAAGTGGCTGTCCAGGCCCTTCTTGAAAACCTCCACAACCTCGGGAGGGAAGTTTATTGTTCTGTCAGGAAAATTAAATTAGGATAAAACACTAATAAAGGCACGATTATAAGGCGGAGTCGCAATGGCCTAGAGCTTTAGTTGTTCAACAGGGGCTGCTGGGGACGACTGAAGTTTTAAGCCATCGTTTCTCAATCTTGGCAGCGGCAAAATGGGTGGACTTCAACTCCCAGAATTCCCCAGCCAGCAACGCCGCCTCTGACTTCATTGCGTTATTTTCAAGCCATCAAGGCTGGCTAGGGAATTCTGGGAGTTGAAGCCCACCCATCTTAATACTGCCAGGGTTGAGGAACGAATCCCTTGGAAACTAATCAAAGAGAGAAGCAACCAGGAATTAAGGAGAAACTTCCTAGCAGTGAGGACAATTAACCAGTGGAACAGCTGGCCACCAGAAGTTGTGAGTGCTCCATCACTGGAGGCTTTTCAGAAGAGACTGGACAGTCGTTTGTCTTAATTATAGGATCTCCTGCCTGAGCAGGGGGTTGGACTACAAGACCTCCACGGTCCCTTCCAGCTCTATTCTGATTCTGACTGAGAAACAGTGGTTAGGAGGCAGATTCGAATCCTGCCAGTCTTCCCTGTGGCGCTTTGAGGGGTGCCCCAGTGGCTGAAGAAACTGCTGGCATCTCCTGCCTGGCCTCCGGGTGACTTTCTCCAGGACGTGCTTAGCTTTCCCTCCTCCTTCCTCCCCAAGTCCCCGGCAGGCCTGACCCTGCTCTGCTCCTCCAGGTTGGCCAAAGCCGGCTGGCTGGAGGCTCCACCAAAGGCAGGCTTTGCAGGTCAGGCGTCCTCCTGGGCCAGCCGGTGCGTGCGAGGAAGAGCGCTGGCACCTCGGCCTGGAGACTCGCCTTGGCCGCCTCGCCAGACCCCCCCTCCCCTCCCCTCCCCATCGCCCGGGAGCGGAGGGTGGCGCTGGTTCAGGCGAGGTAGCTTGGCTCGCTGGCCCGGCCGGAGAGGGAATTGCGCCGGCCGAGAGCGCAACCTTGGCGGTTGCCGCTTCCTTTGGTCTCCGCTCGCTTTCCCAGCCGAGCGAGCGCGGCCTTTTCTTGCGGCCTTTCCAAACCGCCCGCCAAGCCGAGGGAGGCTAAATCATTTTTATCAGCATCCTCCTCCCCCTCTGGCTAAGAATGAAGTAAGAGGAGGGGAATGTTACTGTAATTAGCGGAGCCAAGAAGGGAGGGAGGGAGGGAGGGAGATGCTCAGCCACCAACAAGCCTCCAGGCCAGCAGTTGTGTTTGCAACCCGCCGGTTGTTTGTTTTGACTTTTAGCAGCAAGCGAAGCCCCCCCCACCCCTCTCTCTCTCCCCTGGAGCGGCGCCCGGGCGCTCTGCGTGTTCTCAGAAGCTGCCCTCCCGTTTTGCGGTTGCTACCGCTTCGCCAGCAATTCCAACCGCAGCGGACGGAATCCGAGTTGAGTTGTGTTGTGTTGGCAGCTTGTAAGAGGAAACATCTGTGGATGGAAGCAAAAAGAGGGGCCCAAGCCCTGCTGCGTGTGGGTCGCCAGGTTGGAGAGGCAGAGACCGAGCCTTGGCTTGCCGCTTTGGTCCAGGGCTCGGCTGGTCACTCCCTGCCCTGAATGGTGGGCTTCCCCTGCCTGGACTCCCTGCCCAGCTGCTCCCAGATGCTCAGGAGCCTTCCTGACTTGTGGGGTCCCCTGCCTGGGCGGCCCACCGGCTGCCTCGCAAGAGCCAACCCTGATGATGAGGACCAAGGAAAAGGAATAGTGGGCATTTCTTTTACTACTTGAGCAAACCAAGGCAAACTTGGTCCTGCGAATGCAGGCTGTCCGTCTCTTGGAGATGGGCGAAGATGGCCCTGCATCCATCCTCCATCCTCTTGGTCTGGATTCTTCAGCCAGGAGTGGCCCTCGCTTCCTTTTGGAAAAGCCCTGGGGGGAAAAAAAAAAGAGCGAGAGATGCTCTCATCCCTTCATTTTTACCTTTTTTACACAATCGCTTTGCAATGATTTCCTCTCCAGTCAGAACTTTCATTTCTCCATTTTCCCCCCTTCCTTAATTGCTTTTCCAGGGTCAGCCACCTCGGTTGCTTCAGGTCCTGTCCTTTCCCCAGATCCAATCCGTTCTGCAGTGCGTTTCTGGATCGGTGTGTGTGTGTGTGCGTCAAAACATTGGCCTTGTGGTGCTGCGTTCCCTGGACTTGGCTACACAGAGGCCAAATCTTTGGGGGTTTCCCTCTCCCTGCACCCCTAATTCTCTTGTAAATTCTGGGAGGAAAAAACCTCCCCACTGACTGCACCTGTCAGTCAGGATCCGGGCGGTGGACTGTGAGGGGTTCCTGCGTGGGGTGAGCAGTGGGGCACCAGGGAGGTGGCAGAAGAGGGTCTGGGCCTGAGGGTCATCTCAGGACCCCTTTCCCACCCACCTCCAAGCAAGGGCGCTCTTTGGAAGGCTGCCTCCCGCTCTGGTCTGGGCCGTTGCTGGAAAGAGAAACAAGGAATGTGGCTGGTATATTTGGCCTGGACATCCGATCCTGGGCAACGTAAGAAAACTCTGCATGGTTCCCAGCGGGATAAAAATACCGCCGGACAGATTAGAAAGCGGGCTGGACAAACAAAGGCCTGGGAGGCCAAACTTTGCAGTCGGGCGGCCATGGCAACGCTGGCGAGGTCTCCGGACTGCTCCCTTCGGCTCCGGCCACCGCAGACCCTCCAAACTGCAGTGTTATGTTTTATGACTCTGGTGGGGAAGAAAAGGAAGAGAGTGGAGAACTGAAAGAAAAACTAGAAACTGGTTGCTCTGTGTGCGTGTGGCACTGACTTTTTTTTTTTTAAGGGTGGAAGGAAAGTTCACTCTCCTGCATTTGGAGGGTCGCTCGGTGCCCGTTCATACAGGGCCATTTATGAATCTGGCTTGTACAAACAAATTATGGCAGGTTTAATTCCCCAGCCTGAGGGGTGGGCAGGCTCGAAGTTTGCACAAAGGGCAGCCGGGTGGGAACTGGGCAAAAGCCGCCAGCCATGAGCCGGGGATTACGGACCGATTTCAAGGGAAGGAGAGTGAGGAATTGACCAACTTTCTGCAGGAGGACATTCAATGGGGGCGGGTGTCACTTGAAGGAGAGCCCCAGATTGGGGGTCAGGGGTTTTCCGTGCAGAGTGGAGCCCCCCAGGCAGTTCTGGGTTCTTTGAGAAATTTCTTAATTTCCTCTTCGCTTCCTCCTATCTCCGGATGAGTCACGATTCTTTCCTTTCGGAAGGTCAGCGCAAGGTTGAAAGTTGAAGAAAAGTTCAAAAGCTTTAAGAGAAAGACCCCCCCCACACACACACACTCCCAATCCATTGGCCAAATTCCCCCCCACCCCCACCCCTCCTTCCCTTTTGGCAGAATCTGTAAGTCAATATTTAAAGCATTTTACAGGTTCCGGATATTGACATATAGCTCTGCTATCTCTTTTTACTCCTTCAGCTTTATTGCTCTTGTAGGAGATTGAAAGGTGGTTCCTGAAAGGGGGGGTCCCCTCCCCACCGCTAGAAGAGATGGGCGGGCTGGGCAAACCTTAACGCAAGGAGGCGGCCTCCCCCTTTCCACGCCAAGGCACAGCCAGAGAGGCGATGGGAGCAGCGGACCAAAGCCGCATTGGGAGGTAAGGCTGGGGAGAATATTCGGGGTGCCGAAGGTGGGTTTGGGGGGAGTTTGGGTGGCTCTCAAAACTGTTGAACCTCCTATTCTTCACATGTAAACTTATTGCCCTCATGAGGACTAGAAGCTTGCTTTGTAGCCCTTCACTGGTTGAGAGATTTCGCATCTCTAGGGGAAATTAAGAGGGATGGAAAAATAAATTGGCTTTGATGGATGCATTGTAAAACACGGTCAGTTCATCTCACAACTTTTCCATCGCTAAAAACAAAAATTGGATTTTCTGTACTTCGTCTGACTGGAAAGTTCAGGTAACCACCTCCGTCTCTGGCACGACAGGTAGAGATCCCGATTGATCCCAAACCAGTTTTGTTGTATACGTGATGTACAATGACCATAAAGCTTAGAGGGGTGTTTGTGGGGAGGGCTTACTTAACCTGGCCAGTGGCCAAAGTCCCAGAATCGCTCCCATCCCATCCCATCCCCCCTTGGAAAGAAAGGTGAAGAAAAAAAGGGAGGGGTCTAGGTTTCATTCCAAGGTGGGGGGTCTTGGGATGACAAGTACCTGCCATATTCGGTGGCAATTTTGACACCTCGGTGTTGCAGACTCTGCTGGCGTTACTATCCACCCCACAGGTTGATGCTGTGTCTTTGTATGCATATGTACACACTGTGTGTGTGTGTGTGTGTGTGTGTGTGTGTGTGTGTGTGTGTGTGTGTGCTTCCTGGGCTCTGAACAGACGCCTGCTTGTCACCCTCAAAATGAAGGGTCTCCACGCTTCGCAACCTTAAGACGGGTGGACTTCAACTCCCAGAATTCCCCAGCCAGCCATGCTGGGAGTTGAAGTCCACCCGTCTTAAAGGAGCCACATTTGGAGACCCCTCCTCAAGATGGACTGAAACCCAGCAGGAAGCCCGAGAGAATCTGTTTCAGCAAAGCAGTTGCTGGGGAAAAGGTGCCTCGGCAGAGATATTCCCATCATGCTTTGCTCCTGGAGCATCCTGCAGGCCTAGGGATGTGGCCATGTTGCGTACAGTTTGGCCACCAAGTTCTTCGCCTGGCACAGCTGCCTTTCCCCCCAAAATCCGACGGCTTCCAGCAGCAGCAGCAGCAGCCTTGAAGCATCCAATCCGTCTCTGTTTTTCTTTCTAGGTTTTGCTTGGCTGGCTTCTTGCTGACGTTCTCTCTGGTGGCGCTAAGCCTGGCCTCCAAGAAGGTGAGTCATGGCTGGCCAAGAGGCTTACTCATCCGCTGGCGGAGAAGCCCGGAGGGACCTTGGGAGGTGCGTTTTCCCAGGGAGGAAGCACCGCCTGCCCCGTGTTGTCCATACCGGGAGGCGTCCCCTCGTTTGGGCTCCATCAAAAGGGGGTTCCCTGTGGCCTCTCTCGACTTCATACACCAGCCCTGAAACTCCTTTGCAAAGGAACGAAGAAATCTTTTTTCTCGCCTGAAAGTGCTGGTAGAAGCCTCTGGTGGTCACTTATGTCTAATATCTGTTCTTGAGGACTAGAAACTTGAAGAAATCAATTTGCCGTCCATAGCTCAAAAATTTGGCCCGCTCCAAAGTTCCCCCTCCGCAATCAAATTCTCGCAAGCAAGAACTGCTCAGGGTCATGACACAAAACATGGGACAGGCCATCCTTGTTTAGCGACAACAATAGGGGGGACGAACAACTCTGTCATTAAGCAGAATGGTCGCGAAGTGAAGGCGCATCTTTGATCTTACTCCTGTCAGCGTTCCAGAAAAAAACCAATTCCAGTTTTACTTTGTAGACCTCGGAAAGTTTAAAAGTGAGGATGCGAAGTTGTTTTTTCGGCACCGTCCTAACTGCGAACGGTCGCAAAACGAAGCAGTGACTAAACAGGGACTGTTTGCATTAGCTCCATAACGTATTTGGTGAAAATAAATAGGGGAGTTTTGATTAGTGATGGTTTAGGGATTAAAAAGGAGGGGTTAAGAGTATGGAAAAGGTCTTGAGGTTTATTTAAAAGTTTTCCCCTTCCGTTTTACTTCTCTGCATTTTTCCGTTTTACTTCTCTGCATACCTTTTTATGCCTCAGAGTTTATTGGACTGAGAAGATGACAAATTTTGGCAGCCACCAAGGAGTTTGCAATTCGGGCTTTATCCTCTGGATTAACTGTATCTTTTAAAGGGCCAAGAAATATTCTTTTTTTTTTCCCCACCCCGGTGTACAGGATATTCTACCTATCCTCTGATTCTGACTCTCACCCTTCCTCTTTTAAAGAGGGTTTTCTTTTTAAAACACATCACTCATATCAGGCAGCTAAACGGTACAAGCAAGTCTGACCTTATGCAGTTGAAACCCAACAACAATTCATAAGGGGAAGGTGGAATTTCCTGCATTGGAAGCCAGCAGAATGAAAAGATTCACTGCCTTCTTACAGGTAGCAGCACCCTTAAAATCCTCACTGGGAAGAAAATCTCTATATAGGCCCTGCCTGGCTCTACATTCCTCCTGCTGGAAAAAAAACCCCTGACTTTTGGTCAGGGGTGGCAAATTGAAGACCTGTGGAAGGCAAGGAAGGAAGGAAGGAAGGAAAAGAAAAAGAGAGAGAGAGAAAGAAAGGAAAGAAAGAGAGAGAGAGAGAGAGAGAAAAGGAGGGAGATGTGAATGGGAAGGAAAGGAAGGGAGGAATAAGAAGAATTAAAAAGAATTGCCTGGCACCCCATTGAAGCAATGGCACTTTTTGTATTTACTGCCCATCAACCCAAAACTTTCCCTGGCTGGACTGCTTAGCAAAATCACCTTCGTTTTATTAATTGTTTCCTTTTATGGCTGAAAATTGTTCCTCTCCTCTTCTTGGTGAGCCTCTGACATCACCGGCCCTCCAGGAACCGGCGGCTGACCCAAAGGCCACCAGCTGGGAAGCCTCCTGGACACCTCGGAGGGGAGGAGCAGGAGGAGGAGGGGAAGGAGAACGGAGGAGGGGAAAGGGGTACCCAGGCCCCCTTGCTAGGACGCTTGCTTGGAAGGGAGAGAGGGAAAACGGCTGGAAAGGCAGAGCGAACGGTTGCAAGCTTTCAACGATCCGATTAAGTCCCTGGGTTTAAAAAGTCCTAAGTTTCTAGCCCTCAAGGCTCAGTAAGGGGGGAGGGGTGCTGCACCTTGCGAAAGGCGGCTGAGCAGAAATGGTGTTCTTTCGCAAAAACTCGCCATGCAAAATCCCATGCGTGGAATTCCTCCACTGCGGCGTTTTTGTGTATATGATGAAGAAGAAAATACTCATGTCGCAAAGTGGAAGGGTAGACTGCCTTTGAACCTGGGAGTTCCATTCTTAACTTCCATGTTTCTGGATAAGAGTTACTTTATGCGTAGGCTGCAACTCGGTGAAATTCGTATCTTTTATCAATGGATAAAAAGAGGCTGAAGGAGTAAAGCGGGGAAGTTGCTGAGTTTTGCGGTGTTTTTCGCACGGAGGGGCAAGGCTGAGCCGGGGTTGCCAAATTCCTGCGGATCTTTGTCTTTCCCACAGGTTGCCCCAAGGACTCCTCGGCAGACTTCCGGGGAAGAGGCGGTGGGAAGCAGGGCACCCGGCGTTTGGGGCAGCTGGGGATCGTGGTCCTCTTGCTCGCAGCCCTGCGGCCTGGGGGTCTTGGAACGGACCCGGAGCTGCCAGTCCCCTTATCAGCGGGACCCCTGGGCTGGGAGGACGGATGGGGCCCCACGACCAGCAGTCCCGCAGCAGCAGAGGCCCCGCTTTGGGGAACGGACGCCTCGCCCGTCCGGACGCTGGCCAACTTCCCCTCTGCGCTCGGACAGGAACTCTTGGTCAGCCTCGTCCGTCTACGGGGGAAACCCTCACGGCTCCACCAACCGCCATGTCCGTCAGGAGGCCGGGGCAGCTGCGGACGGAGCCCTGCCCGCCTCCCACTCTGAACCTCCGAGGGACTCCAACCCCTTCTTCGAGGCCACGCGATCTTGGGGAACCCCCCTTGGCCGTGAAGGATTCCCCAGCCAGCCCAGGCCTCAAAGGCCGTCTACAGCGGGGGGCTCCAGGACCCCTGCCCAGAGAGTAATCCCATTGTATAAGCCGGCGAGACAGGGGGCCCGTGAGGGGGGCTCGAACCAGGAAGAGGAGCCTCTAAGAAGCTGGCCTGACGGCAGTCCACTCACCTGGCCAGCGTCTCCGATACCGGACTCCCAGGCAGCCTGGATGTGAGTGTCGGGACCAATTTTGGGAGTGTGTGTGTGTGTGTGTGTCAACAATCAGGGAGGGGTTTCCCTCTGGTCACTTGAGAAAGGGGTGCCATTCCCTACACCCCTACACCCCCCAAATCATCACCCATGTCTGACTTAGCTTTCTGGAGGAACCTCCAGGGGAAATGGGGTGTCCCCTCCACCCACCCAGCCTTCTGTTCCAACATTGTCATCTTGCCCAACGTTGTGCCTTCCAGGTCCCGAGTTCGAGAGACCATCAAGCCTGGCAAATACGGTTATGGCAGGGTGCCCTTCGCCTTGCCTCTCCACAAAGAGCCGGCCGAAGAGGGCACCCCCCGTTTTAAACGGCACCACGGAGAGAAGACCGGGGAGACCCTGCCCTCCGCCGCACCCTCATCTCTCCTTCCTGCAGCCAAAAAGGAGCAGCCCAAATCAGCCCCCACCTCGGACGAAAAGCCTTGGACCCCAGGCAGCATTCAGCCTGGAGCATTCAGCCTGGAGGGCCTGGCAGGAGCCGTCTTCCCCGAGGACCCCAGGACAGCCGTGGGGCTGAACAGTAGACCTTCTGGGGAAGGGGACTCAGCAGCCCCCAGCAGCCCTCCCCAGCAGGGCCCCCCCTCTGTCCCTGCAGAGGAGCCCCTAGGCAACATCCCTGGGGTGCCCCCAGGACCCCAAGAAGACTCTGCCTCCGCGTCTCATGCCAGTGGGAGCAGCGTGGCAGAGGAGGGGGCTTCGGCTCCTGCCGGGGGCTCCTCTTCTCAAAGACCGTCTTCCCCTGGCAACCCCCCACCAAACCCTCAAAAAGACCTGCGCCAGGCCCCCCAAGTTCCCAAGAGCCAAGACCAAGGACCCGGAAGAGGGCCCAACCCACGGGCCACACCGGGGCGCCCCCCCCGACAACCCCCCCGACTCAGCCTGGACCCCCACCTTCCCCCCAGCCGGGCCCGTTCTCGGAACCAGAGGCAGCACCAACCTCGGAGGGGTGGCCGTGGCCCCCAACCCTCACACCACCTCTTTCTGGACCAGCCTGGGCTTCGTGGCCCCACCGAGCCCGACATCTGGCTGCTCCATCGAGGCAGCCCCGTCCCCTTGCACGCTGGGGGGCAGAGACCCCAGGCGGAGCCCCCCCAGTGGAACCTCTACGCCCCCGGCACCGAGACCTTCCACTGCGAGGGCGAGAGCAGGCAGTTCAGAGCCTGCAGGCAAGAGGTGAGCCCCAGGTGCCCATGGTGCACAGCCTCGGTCTGTCTCTAGAAAAGCTTCATGGGAACGGAGCTGTGATAGTTTTTCAGGAACAGGACGCAGGGAGACCTCAATTTACAGCCATCCACTCATTTAGTGACCATTTGAGATTACAACGGCACTTGTAAGACTTACGCCGGACTCTCATGCTTCCCCATTGGCTACTTGCCACTGGAATGCATTTATGACCGGGGAGGGTCTCATAAGTGCCATTTACAACCTTCCCAGCCACGTCCAACAAGCAAAGATAATAATAAAAAGAAAAATAAGAAGTTGAAATCTCTCTGCTGAAAGGGTGGCCCTGAGGACTAGTGGCATGAGGTTGGGGGGGGGGTTCTTTCCAAATTCTCCAGGGCTCCACCCTGGGAGGAGATGCAGCCAGCTGGAGAACAGGGAGGTTTCTTTGCTTGGTGAACCGTAAATAAATTGAAACGGAAGCAGAAAAATGTACATTCTTTCATTGCACGCTTCTGTGCACCTCGTGGGAAGCGGCTGCTCTTCCAGGATTCTCTTGGCCAGCTTTTGGTGTTGCAGGAGGGGTGAAAGGTCGCCGGGCCTTTGGAGTGGACAGCTGACCCGTCCTTGACCACACTTCCCTGCTCCTTCGGGTGGCGAATCTCCCGAGTGTCCAGTGTTCTGAACAACAACGGGGTTTCCATGTTTGCACAACAGACCCACAATGCCAAATTCCGAAGGCCGGGTGTCAATAGCTTGGAAAAATATTTTGTTCCAGTTCCTGGCAATACGTCAAAGCCAAATGCACAAAAGTCCTTTTTAAATGGGCGTCGGCCACTGTCCCTTCCCAGCCGGGACCTCTTTACACCTGACGGGACTGTTGGGGTGACCGGGGGGGGAGGGGGGTTCCCCACTTCAGGAGAGGTGGGACACTTGCAACCACGCCCAGAGGAGGGAAATTTGCCGGCTAAGCATGGCAGAAGAAGCCGTGCGTGGAAACTTCAACCCGCTCTCGGCTTCCTTCCTCTTCCGCAGCCGTGTCCTCTGGACCGTCCGGACCCCCGAGCTGTCCAGTGCGCTGCTTACAACAACCAGGAGTTCATGGGCCGCTTTTACCAGTGGGAGCCCTTCACGGACGGTGAGTACTTATCCAGATACCTTCTCCATCCTGTCTCTGACCACTGGGCTGGGGAATGGAGGCTCAGATGCAGAAGGTGGCCTTCCTCTTCCCTCCATTGCTTATTCTGGCTTGTGGTGGCAGTGAGTTCCACAAGACGTCTCTCTCTGTACTGTTTTGGAGCTTTAGTTTAGGTGCTGCATCCCAGGAAGGGCCCAAGATGGGTTTTCTCTCTCCCCCCTGGGAGTGGGGCGGGCGGGGGGGGGGGGGCTAGAGACGAAATCTTACATAGGACCTTAAGCTTATGCAGGAACACATTCCCCACCCGCACCCTTTATAGCAGGAGTGGGGGCCCATGGTCCTTTGATGACTTGAGGGCTTCAGCTCCCAGAATTTCTGAGCCTGGCTGTCTCGGGAATTCTGGGAGTTGTAGTCCACAATCATCAAAGGGCCCTGGGTCCCCCTCTCCCCTTATAGGGCCCCCCCTCCTTGTCCAGATCTCAGGGCTGATAATGTAGCTGTGGTGCTGGCGCCCTCTGCTGGTGAGTGCTGGGAATGGCCTTGATTACTATTGAATATTTCCCAACCAAGAGATTGAGAGAGAGTTTTTGTGTGTGTGTGTGCGCGCGCGCGTAAGATCCTGATTCCCATCTTCCTGGGCATTTCCTAGTGTGGGGCTCCCAGCGCTGTGAGCTGAACTGCCGTCCCCTCGGCTACCGTTTTTACGTCCGTCACACGGAGAAAGTGCAGGACGGCACTCCCTGCGAGGCTTCGTCCCAGGACATCTGTGTGGCCGGGCAGTGCCTCGTGAGTCGCTCGGCTTCCGGGGAAGAAAGACGGGGGTCCCGCTTGCAGAGCAATGCCAGCCGGGCACGGGGTTGGACTAGATGACCTGCAAGATCCCATTCTGGCTCTGTTAATCTGTATCTCCAGAGGGCACTTCTCAGAAGGGCATTTTGGGGAGGGAGGTGAGGGATCCCCCCGCACCAGAGATCCTCAGAGGGATCTATTTCTGGCCCCCACCCCATTCCTCCCTCCCCGTTCATTTGCAGACCCCTGGCTGTGACGGGATCCTGGGATCGAATCGCACCCTGGACAAGTGTGGTGTGTGCGGAGGAGACCAGACCGCCTGCAAACTGGTGTTGGGCAACTACAGCGAGACCAACGTCCCCATCGGCTACCACCGCATCCTGCAGATCCCAGCGGGAGCCACCCAGATCCAAGTCCGGGAAATGTCTCGTAGCCCCAACTATCTGGGTAGGAGCAAGACGGAGGATGCTGTCCACTTACACGGGATGGTTCTCAGACTTTGTCTTGAGGCCACGCGTGGCGCGATCTCTGCCCAGCCTCTGGGATGGGGGCTCCCGGCATTGCCCGGCTGGCTTGGCCAGAAGGAGGGTCTGGGGTCAGCGGGGCTGGGCGTGGAATGACACGAGCCGCCTCCTTCCCCCTCCCAGCCCTCCGTACCCAGAACGGCAAATCGATCATCAACGGAAACTGGGCGGTGAATCCTCCCGGGCGCTACGAGGCAGCCGGCACCGTCTTCGTCTACAGTGACCGGGAGGAGGGGGAGCTCCTGACGGCTGACGGACCCACCACCAAGCCCGTAGAATTGTATGTGAGTAGGGGGGGCGCTCCGGATGGCCTGGCTGCTTGAGGGTTTGTGTGGCACCAGGACTTGTTGGGCGGAAAGCGGGCAGAGAGGAGAGGACGGGGTGATTAGGTGCCACCCTCCACTCCTGCAGATGATCTTCCAACAAGACAACCCCGGCGTGTCGTACCAGTTCTTGCTGGCTCAGCCGGAGGATTCCCACCGCAACGCCCGGCGGCCTCAGGAGGGGTTTGGTGAGCAGGTTTTTTTTCGCTTTTCGGGTCCGGGTTCAAGTTTGCCCATTCCCTCCAGCTCCCTCCAGCTCTGCAATTCTTCAAGGGGAAGGTCAGAGGTTGGAACTTAACACAGATAGTACCCAACTTACAACAGTTCGTTTAGTGACCACGGCACTGAAAAAGTGACTTTTCACACTTACGACCAGTGCAGCCTCCCCATGGTCACGTGATTGAAATTCAGAGCCTTGGCAACTGACTCGTGTTTATGACGATTGTGGTGTTCCAGGGTTTTGCGACCTTCTGAGAAACAGGGGGAAAGTTAGATTCACTTAACAACCATGTTACTAACATGGTGATTCGCTTAACAACCATGGCGAGAAAGTTCGTAAAGTGAGGCAAAACTCACTTAGCTCTCTTGCTTAGCAACAGAAATGTTGGGCTCCATTGTGGTCGTAAGCCACTCTAATGAAACCTCCTCTCTCTTTCCAGGCGCTTCGGCTGCGGTGGAGCCTCCAGCTGCTAGGCCACGCCAGTTGCTTTTGGCCCCCAGACGGAGCCCTGTTTCAGCCCAGCTGCCCCCTCCCTCTGGCTCGTGGGGCAGCCCCCGTCAGGCTCCTCCCCCTCCTGCCCCAGCCAGCCAATCACGGAGGAGCCTGGAGACTCTGCAGCGCAGTGCCCGGGTCCCACCCCTGCCGCCTCCCCCACCCCCTGTCCGGCACCCCTCTGAACCCGGCCAGGACTTTGCCTGGAGGCGGTTCGGCAACACGGAGTGCTCCGCCTCCTGCGGGAAAGGTGAGTCGGGAAGGGCGAAGAAGCCACTGCCCTTTCTGCCAATTCCTAGGGAGGTAGACTGCTGCTGAGCAAGGAGGTTTTCCTTTTGCTCTGAGCCGCGGGGGTCTCTTTTGGAGAATAACCCGGTGATGAAGAGAGGAGGAGGAGAACACTATGGGGACAGTCTATGGTCTTGGCTGGATTTTCCATGGTGCATTTAATTTAAGATTAGCCTGTCCCAAAGTCAGGGCAAAAATAGAACTTGCTGTACTTGTGTCAACCGTGTGGAGAGACAAGGAGCTGCAGAGACCCCCAAATTTTTGCTTTGAGTGTTTTTGAGACCCCTGACCACCCACCCACCCTCAATACTTCCCTCCATGTGACGGTTTGCAGCCCTGGACGGTTTTCCTTTCCTTTCAGGTTTCTGGCAGTCCGTCTACCGCTGTGTCTCTCGCGCTTCCCAGGAGGAAGTCGGGGAAGAAAAATGCTACCAGATCCCCAAACCGCTTGTGCAGGAAGAGATCTGCAATACGGAACCCTGCCCGGCCTTGTAAGTCGCCACTACTTCCCTCTGGACCCTTAAGGAGGACTCAGTCCAGGGGTGAAATGCTCCCAGTTCGGTCCAGTTTGCCCAAAGCGGTAGTAAAAAGGGCTACTGGTTCACCGAACCGGTAATAAAATATGTTAAAAAAAAAAAATGTTCTGATAATCATCTAAGCTCTGGAACCGGTAATAAAAATGCTTTAAAAAAGTAAAAAAAAAAAGGCTCCGATGATCACAGCTGTGGCACGTGATCTTGGGAGCCTTTTTTTACTTTTAAAAGCATTTTTTTACAACCTATTCACCCAAATAAGTAATAAAAAAATGCTTTTAAAAGTAAAGAAAAGGCTCCCAAGATCGCGCGCCACAGCTGATCACACCCTCTCCCCGCGTGCTGTTCTACTTACCCCGTGCCTCCTTTGGGCGTGCACTGCGTGCGCATCTTGCATTTGGTGCATGGTGGGCACTGCATGTGTGCATGCAGTGCATGTTTGGCGCACAGTGCGCAGCCAGTGAACCGGTTCAGATTTCACCACTGACTCAGCCCCCTCCCCCCACCTCGCCTTCTCCCCTGGCTGAGCCCAGCACGAGAGTTTGGGGGTGCCGAGGGGGCGTCTTCCTCGCCCTCCAGTGGGCCCAGCAGCAGGGGGGTCTTGGCCGAGAGATCTGCCGAGTGTTTTGGATTGGTGACAATCTGAGTCAGGGTCTTTTGAGCACAACGGTGGGGTCTAGCTTTGCAGCCAACAGAGGATCAGCCTCTGGGGATCTGGAAATGTTTTCACGTCCCTGCGGAGATTTTATCCTTTAGCACAAAGCGGATTACAGCCTGGCTGCAATTTGTGAGCCACGGAATCTGTTCCCAGGGGGGTGGAAAGCATTTTGTCCTGAATCGTTTTCCCTGCTGCTTAACACGCTTGGGTGCCCAAGGGAACCAGATTATTAAATATAAATCATTTTCGAAATGCCTGCGGGACACTGGCAATCATGATTCTGGTATTTTGCAAGCCCCCATTTTGCTCCTCTCTCCTTGTCCGTTTCAGCTGGGATGCCGGTGCGTGGTCAGCCTGCAGCACTTCCTGTGGGCCCGGAACCCAGCACCGCCAGGTCCTTTGCCGGCAGATCTACGCCAACCGCACCACCATGGTGCACCCTCAGCGCTGCGGCCACCTGGAGAAGCCGGACGCCACCCAGGATTGCCAAGTGCACTTCTGCAGCCACTGGCAGGTCCAGTCCAACTGGAGCTCGGTGAGGCAGCCGAGGGAGGGAGGGAGGAAGGGAGGGAGGGAGGGAGAGAGGGAGGGAGGGAGGGAGGGAGGGAGGGAGGGAGGAAGGGAGGGAGGGAAGGAGGGAGGGAGGGAGGGAAGGAGGGAGGAGGGTGCCGTGGGGTTTGCTGTGCCCAGCCTCAGTCCTGGGCATTTGAGAGGGAGCCCCAGAGCAGGGCACACACGTTTCCCCAGGGAGAAACGTCTCCAGAGCAAGGAGAAAATCTCTGCAGGGGGTCCTCGACTTACAACAGTTCGTTAGTGACCATTTGAAGTTATAACAGCAATGAAAAAAGGGACTTAGGACCATTTTTCACACTTATGACCGTTATGACGGTCGCAGTGTCCAGCAACCTTCTGACAAGCAAAGTCATTGGGGAAGACGGATTCACTCAACAACCCGTGTGACTAATTGAACAGCTGCAGTGCTTCACTTAACAACCGTGGCAAAATGGGACAAAATTCACTTAACAATTTTTTCACTTAGCGACATACATTGTGGTTGCAAGTTGAGGGCCACCTGTATTTATTTTTCAAGGGCAGGATTCCACTCCCATGGTCAGCGTGGCCCTTCCTGCCACCCCAGTTTCTAAATACGTCTTTGCATCCCTGTTTCTCTCCCCGACTCCGGTGCAAACTGGACATTAAATGGATCGCCGGGCTCTGCTTTTGGCCGCAAGAAATGCAAGAACTTTCAGAATTTGGGGGTTGCACCCTTTTTAATGCCGTGGCTTTTGGCCCTTCTGCTCCTTCCCCCCCCCCCCCCGTTCCAGTGCTCGGTCCTTTGTGGCACAGGCCACCGTACCCGCCACGTGCGTTGTGTCAGTAACCACGGAGAGCTCTTGAGGGAGACCGACTGTCCGGACAACCATCGGCCCCAGAGCAGCGAGCCTTGCAACATGGGCCCTTGTGTGCGGAGCTGGTTTTACAGCGACTGGAGCAACACAGTAAGAAGGACTTTGGGGCAGCCTCGATTCCTTTTTCTCCCCGATTTCCAGACCCTTCCGAAGCTGGTGAGGACATTTGCGTCCTTTTACCCCTTTCGATGCCGCCCTCTCCGTCTTTGCCTCTGCTTGATTCCTGCGGCTGCTGGAAAATTCAGGAAATAACGGACGGAAAGTGAGGCATGAAATTCTTATCATTCTCTTTCAGTGCTCAGCTGACTGTGGTGCCGGCATCCAGCGCCGTTCGGTTGTCTGTCTCTCCAGCAACGCTGACGGGCAGGCGGACGAAGACTGTGCCACTCCGAAGCCAGCCGATATGAGGGCTTGTGACGGAGGGCCGTGCCAACGGGTGACTCGGTGGTACAAGGGCCCGTGGAGCTCGGTAAGAGCGGGCTGAGTTTTCCTGGGCTTCTTCCAGCCTCTCTCGGTCCCCAAACAGCAGGAACCCTGTTGCTGGGGGACATGAAAGCGGCCTCCCAGCATTTGAGGGGCTGCCACAAAGAAGAGGGGGGGGTGTTCGTTCCAACTTATTCTCCAAAGCACCAAAAGGCAAGAAGAGAAACAACGGATGGAAACTAAGCAAGGAGAGAAGCAAGCTGGGATTAAGGAGAAATTTCCTGACAGTGAGGACAACTAGACAGCGGAACAGCTTGCCACCAGAAGTTTTTAAGAAGAGATTGGACTAGAAGACCTCCAAGGACCCTTCCAGCTCTATTGTGAATGATTGAATTTTTGCAGGCAGGGCTTTTCTCCGCCCCCAGGGACCCCCACTCTTTTCTCCCCCTTGGTGACCCCTGCCCTCTTTCCCCAGTGCTCGGTCGAGTGTGGCCATGGGACCCAGAGACGGGACATCATCTGTGTCAGCAAACAGGGGGTGCAGTTCAGTGTGACCGAGGCCGCAGAGTGCGCCCACTTGGAGAAGCCCCCTGCTCTCCAGCCGTGCGTCGGGACGGACTGCGAGGCCCGCTGGTTTTCCACTGCCTGGAGCACAGTGAGTGGGGGGCAGGCTTTTTTTGGGGGGAGAAACAAAACCTCTTCCATGCCAAGGTACATAAACCCCTCTCCACCCAGACAGCTTTCCCCAGCTCAGGAAAAGCCTCACGGAGCCCCAAGCAGGGGTGAAATGCTACCAGTTCGCACAAACCGGTAGCGGCGGCAGCATGAAGCTCCGCCCACATGCCCGGACATTGTTACTTCCTGGTTTTAACTAGGAAGTAACCTGTTTTTCACCCTCTGCACATGCGCAGGAGGCTTTGTGCATGGGCAGAGGGTTCAAAATCTTAGGTGACGGGTGCGTGCGCACTTCCAAACCGGTAGGGAAGGTAAGTAGATTTCACCCCTGGCCCCAAGCTTTGATTTGTGTTAATATCACTCCAATCCTCAAATAATTAACGAAGGATGCAGAATCGGGGGGGAGGGGACTTTGACCCCCCCCCAATGTTTCCTTTTGCCCCCGCAGTGCTCCAGGTCCTGCATGGGGGGCGTCCAGGCGAGAGAAGTCCAATGTCTGATGCAGAATAAAACCTTGAGCGCCGGCTGCCCCCTCCACCTCAAACCGGCCACCAAGCGCCCTTGCAACAGCCAGCCCTGCCTTCCCTCGCTTGGTAAGACTCCTGCAATCCCCCCACTCCTCCCTCCCCCAAGGAAAGTGGGGGGAGAAAGAGGGCAGAGCAGATGGGGGGGCGTCTGTGCTCTTTAGAGCCGGTTCGGTATTGAGGGAAAGGGTGAAAGAGACCCCGCCTCCTTTATTTTCCTTCCAACCAAAGGATCCGTGTTTGAATTGTTCTCCTGTCCACTGGGGGAGTGGGCGCCCTCAAGCCTCTCCCCCACCTCTTCTTCTGCCTTTTCCCTCCGGCAGATGTGACCTGCCGGGACAAGTACCCCAACTGTGCGGTGATCGTGCAAGCTCGGCTGTGCGTGTATTCCTACTACAAAGCTGCCTGTTGCATTTCCTGCTCACACGACTTGGAAAGGCGGCACGTGGAGGGCCCCAGCCGGTAGCATCGGTGGATTCAGGCCAAGGGGGTCTGCCTCCGTCCCCCTTGCTCGAACGGGGGACAGGACGGAGAAGGGGGAGGCTGGGAAGGGAGCCCCGAGCCTGGGAAAGTGTTGGTTCGCCCCAGGAGGAGAACTCGAACCCCGGACCACGGCTGACCCCCCCCCAGCATGTCTCCCATAAGGAAGCCAGTCTTTTGGGGGGCATAACTTCAGCCCCACAGCAGCAGCCAAGTTTTTGCACTGGTTCCTCTCCAGCCGCAGGGAAGAGTGCAGAGCAATGGAGCACAGATTGGCTCATGGGCCTTGGAAATCCCCCGTGGCTGTGGCCCCTGAAGCTTCAGAGGATTGGAGGCTTCGGGAACCCCTCTCCAACCCTTCCTTCTCCCTGGAAGGCCCATGCCACGAGAGCTCCCCTGGCATGGGCTCTCTCCCACAGGGGCACCCCGTGAGGCCATGTTTTTCCTCCTGGAACACACCAAAGTTCTTTTAAACAAAGATTCAGGAAAAACACACTGAGAAGGGATCCGATCGAGGGTCCATCTCAGGAACCGTTTCCTGAATTTGCAAAATTTAGTCTCTGGGAAGAAACATCTGCAGCTCCAGATGCAGAAACTCTCGGCAGGTTTCGCCGCAGCCTCCCCTTCCCACAACAGGATAAAAAGACAGGGTGGGAGAAAGTGGGTGGGTGGGTTTTGAAATGATTCAGAGTGCCTTTTTCATGCTGCCTTGGAGGGGGGAAAGTGCTTTTTGGGTTTCTAAACCAGGGGTTCCCAAACTTGGCCACTTTTAAGACTTGTGGACTTCAACTCCCAGAATTCAGCATGGCTGGCTAGGGGATTCTGGGAGTTGAAGTCTGCAAGTCTTAAAGTGGCCCAGTTTGGAGAAACCCCCTCCCCGCAAACCAGAAAGGACATAAACAAATGACAGTGTTTATCAAAGGAAAAATTACAGAGAGGATATGTTGTGTTATGTTTGTGTCATCCACGATGGATATTCCCCTCCCTTCCTTTTCTGTGTCTTTTTAGAATGGAAACAGCCCTTTTCCTGCAGTGCAGCTAAATCCAGCAAGTCCTTAAATTTAGAATAGAATAAAATAACTGAGTTGGAAGGGACCTCGGAGGTCTTCTAGCCCAACCCCCTGCTTAGGCAGGAAACCCTACATCACTTCAAACAAATGGTTGTCCAATCGCTTCTTAAAAACCTCCAATATTGGAACATTCACAATTTCTGGAGGCAAGCAGTTCTGCTGGCTAATTGTTCTAATTGTTAATAAATTGTTCTAAACTGAAGCCAAGCAGTTAAAACTCCCTTTTCAGTCTGATATGCTACAATATAAAAAATGCAGCAGCTGGACTGAAAATCTGGTTATCCTCACCCTGAAAATGAGACGCTAAAGAGGGGGGGGGATTTTTTGTACCTTCTTGGACCTATAGTGGTCCCCCCTCCCCTTTGTGGCTTTTAAAACCTAAGTAGTAAGATCATAGCAATGGTCCCTACAGAGTTCAGATTATATATATATAAATATATATATTTTATATGGAGAGAAATGTCTATGATAAAGCTGAATGTATGCCTATTAGTTTTGTCCACCTGTTCGTCCCCTTCATTTTTTCCCCCTGTCCAAATCTAATTTATTTTTTATTAAAGATTATTTGATTTTAATCTAAGGTGGTTCTTGTCTTCACTTCGCCGGCTTTAAGGAGGGGTCTGCAGGGAGGAAAAGCGCCTGGTGTTGTTTGCTGGGCGCCTTGGATAAAATGGAACTGCCCCAGCCAGGCGCGCTCTATCTCAGCCTTCTGGAGCAAGCAGCCGCCCCCTCAGGGTGCCCCCCCCGGCCCAATTCGGAGGATGCTCCAGATGCATGGAAGCGAATGGGGGGGGGGCTCTTCTTCCCAGCGCCCCCTTTCCAGCTGCGCCCCCAACTATATTTTTTTTGGGGGGGGAGAATTAATTCCTGGGCTATTGCACTTTGAAGCGCATCTTGCATGCGGGCCCAGCGAGGCCGTCCCCGGGGGCTGCGTGGGCGCAGGGAGCAAAGGGCGCCTTTCCACGCGAGCGCAGACAGACACGCGCGAGGCTCCCCAGCCCGGAGGCGGAGAAGGCTGAGCCCCTTCGCGCCCGCGCTTGCGCACAAACGCCGCTCCCTCTCTCCACTCCCGGGAGTGGGGGGGGGCTGAGAGCTTCCGCGCATGCGCTCTGCTTGGTCCTCCCGTTCAGGCACCGCCGCGGCCACCCCTCCGCCGCCTCTTCGCGCGGGGCCTCGCAGGACTCGGTGGGGGGGCGACGAGCGGGACCCCCGAAGGAAGCGGAGCCCCCCCCCTCTCTCTCGGCCCCCACCGCCCCCTTGGCCCCGCCCCGCCCTTTCCCCGCGAAGGACCCTCAGGCGCCGCGCGGGCAGCCCCGGCTGGGCCCGGCAGAGGCGGCGGCGGCGGCGGCGCGGTGAGTGCGGCGGGGGGCGATGGGCTTTGGAGTCCGCCCGCCGGGGCGCTTGGTTCCTCCGGGGCAGAGGGGGAGGGGGCGTCGCCCTCCCTAAAACCTCGGGGGGGGGGGCAGGCAGGCGCGTCCCTGCAGGGCGGGGGGGGAGGGGTGGCGTTTGGTAGGGGATGATGGGGGTTGTAGTCCCGCCAGCTGGAGTCCCTGCTGGGGTCTTTGGGCCCCTCCCGCCCTTCTCTGCTCCCCCCCAAAGACCCTGCAAAGGGGGTGGGGGGCACCTGGAGCGGATACGCCCCCCCACTTTCTGCAAAGCCCCCCCTCCCCCCCTTTCCCTCCCCCCTCCCCCCCTCCGACGGCCTGGAAGCCTTTGCCCCTCCCCCCCAAAGTCTCCCCCTCCCCTCCCCTCCCTTTGGCCGCTTCTCCCCCCCCTCGGGACCCCCCCGGGACCCCAGGGTTGCAGGCGCTGGGTGGGGGGGTGGGGGGTGGGGGGGGTGGCGGCTCCTGCAGGGTCTGTTGCAAAAGCGCTGCGGGCGGAAGAGGCGCCGCTTCCTCCCCTGCAAGAGCTGCCCTGCTCGGCCACCCGCAAGCCCATCAGCCGCTTCCTGGCTTCCCCGGGGCGCCCGGAGCGATGCGCAGGTGACCGGTTGGACGCCTGGACTTCCGCTCCCAGAATCCCCCAGCCTGCGCAGCATGGGCTCTGGAGTCCTCCCGCTGGGAAGCCTGGTCCCCTAGTTCTGGGGGTGGGGTCTCCCCCCCTCCTTGGGGTCTTGCAGGCAGAGGTCCGTCCCTGCAAGGGGGGGGGGGAGATTGGGGCAGGACGGGGAATCCTGGGAATTGAATCCCGGGGGCCAAAGCTGAGCAACCTTGGGGCTGTTCCTTTTGAGGGGCTGCTCTGGAGACCCCCGTGGTGGTGGCGACGGTCATTCCCATCGGCGTCCTCGTTTCTGCCAGTATTTTGCATGAACGCCGGGACGTCCTGTGAGATTCGGCGTCTTGAGTTTTGCCGCAAAGCAAGTTTGGGGAGTGTGTTTAAAGCAGCCTTAATTATAATCCCGGCTTTTATAAAGGTGCAAATTGGCTTCTTGGGGGTGGAGGCAGCCTCTCGGATGCTGCCCGGCCAGACAGGTGCGGGGAGCCAGTTGGCCAGGTGAGCGAGCGGCTGGATCCCAAAGGGATCCCCCACTCAAAAGGGAGCTTGCGTCTCCTCGATGGTGTCCGCTGTGAACATCCTCCCGGGTTTTTCATCTGGAAGCGTGGAATCGGGTTGTGCGAATGGGCGCCGGCTTGGATTTGGCTCTGGAAGCCGGACCAGCTGCTTTGCCAAAGGGAAGCAGAAAGGAGGGGGGGGGTCCCTTTGCAAGTTGCGTGCGCCAAATGTCCTTCCAGGATTTTTGCTTTTCAAGAGGGATCTCCAGTTACAGGGCGCCTGCCAAAAATCAGTGGAAGGAGGGGTGGGACTGGGGCTGAGGCTGAGTTCCAAGCAGCTGAGCGACCACCCGAGACCCCCGTTTTTCTCCTGATGAGCCTCTCCTTTTCTCCTCTCCCCGACAGCTGGGAAGAGTCATCGGGCCGAATCCCTTGGCGAGTCCTCCTCTGAAGATGGCCGACTCAACCGGTGCTGTGGAGGCGCATCTGAACCGGGCAGCAGGGCCCAGAAGATAGAAATGAAACAGGCAAGTGACGGCTTTACTGCCTCTCTTGGATGCGTCCTTCTTAAAATAGTGAATTAAGTTTAAAGTTGACGGCCTCCCTGAGTGGCAGCCAGCAGGAATTTCCACTTTGGCCTGGCTTGGGCATCATCCCTTCCACTGGGCTTTCCAGCATGTCAGCTGAGTTTGTGGCCATGAATTGTGGTTTGCGAGCCGCAGAGGCTGCGTTTGCACAACCAGCTCAGCTGAGAGCAAAGAGCAGGGCGGAGAAGCCCAGCGGTTGCTATGCACCCGGGATGAGCCAGGGTGGCTATTTCAGACAGGTGGGGTGCAGAGGGAATGCCCCTCCCCCACAACCTGTGGTGTGCCCAGCCAAGTGGTTTTCCCACACGCGTGTCTGTGGGTGACACACGGGCTGGCAGAGGCCCTGGGAGAATCTGAGCCGGTGTGACTCAGCAACCGCACAGCCTGTTTGGACTCGCCTTTTTCTGCCTGGTAAAGAGAAGGCAGCTTCCCCCTTCCTTCCTTCCGAGCGGCTGAGGGTTCAGCTGCCCCTCCCAAGGAGAGGGGTGAAGAGCCGTGGCTTGGATCCTTCCTTTAATGGGTGCCAGGATGTGGTGCATCTCCTGTGGTGTGAGACTGAGCAACCGCCTGATCTCGGCCACACCTGGGATCTGGTCCAGAAGATCCCTGGGGAGGAATTGGATGGAGCAGAAGTTCAGCCGGGTGCGAATCTAGCCTTGGACCCATCTTGCCCAGCTGGGGTGGGGATTGTGGAAGGCTGCGCTTCCGATTCCGTGCTCTGTAGCCTCAGTGAGTCGGGGGCCCAGGCCAAGTCAGGAAAACACTTCCAACCTAGGCTGTTCTCACGGAGGAGAGGACCTCCGTCTTCTGCCCTACCTGGGCAGGCTGGCATCCGCTGGGCACGGGGCCTCCTTTGGAGTGGCACCTTCTCCTTGGAATTGCTAATTTGGGAGGAAGAGGCCGCAACCAAGAGGTGGAGTAGGGAACCAAAAGGAAGAAGAAAGAGGCAAACCATGAGGGCTAGAAACCTGAGGTGGATGCACAGGGGAAGTAAGAGGGCAGAAGAAGGATGCACCTTGAGGATGACGAGGATGATGGTTGTAGGACTGTGAGCAAGTTTGTTTTATGCGGCTGTTTGTTGTTCAAAGAGAAAGTGTGTTTGTTTCGTTTTCCACCAACTGCATTGTTAATCTGAGCTACAGCCCTGATCCTCTCTTTACCCCCCCCCCACCGCCCCTCCCAAATCCCCAAACCAGCCCTTGAAATGAGGGTTTGACACGGAGCAAGGGACCCTTCGCGCATGGTGGGCGCAACTTGAGGATGGCTGTATGCTTGGTCTTTTTTGGGGGGTGGGGGGGGGCGAAGGGCGTACGTGAAATCCGCCAAGTGCTGAGCACGGGGAAAAGGCAGGCCCCGTAATGGGAACCAGATGTCTGCAGATGTGTGAGCGAGGGGGGCGCCTGCGTAGGCTGACAGCCTTCCCTGCAACGTGTGATGAACTTGGGAGAGGAGCTCGCGGGTTAAAAAGAAAAAAAGGCTGGAGGTGCATGAAATTTTTACTTGGGGTGGAGTGGAACCTCTCTGTTTGGGGGCACTCTACCTGTAAGCAGGGTGGAGAGAGAGCATCGGGTGGCCGTCTGTGCAGGACTGGACTTGGACTCGGCCAATCGATCGTCCCACCCAGATGGAAATTCTGCTGGACCTGCAGCTGCTGAGCTCCGGTTTCTTTGGGCCGTTTGTTTATGACATTCCTTTGGGGGAGGGGGGCACCCTGGGTGGGGTGGGGGGACCAGAGGGGCCCCGCCCCTGACTTGCATCTCAGCCCTAAGAGACTCACCTTTGGAAAAAAGGCACCTGCATTTTGGACGGTGGGGAGGGACCTCAGTTGGCGGATCGGTTTGGGGGGGGGGGACCGGACGGCAGCTTTAGAAACTTGCAAAAAAAAAAAATTCCCCAGTGGATGAAATAGATTTTCCCTTTTGTTAAAACCCCCACGTCTTTCTCTTTCCTTCCCTCGGTGTGTGCGTGTGTGTCCGGAGGCAGAATCGCTGGAGAGAAGAGCCGCTTGCTTTGCGTAGAAAGGAGCCAGCCGATAAGCCGGGAATTTGCTGCGGACTCAACTTTGCCCTCCGATTAGCGGGGAGGCCTGTAATTTCCGACCGACCTTGTGATCCGCCAGCCAGCCGGCCCGCTTGGGCTTGGCAGGAGGGGCTCCTTTCAGCGAAGAGCGGGATGAGAGGCGGCCAGTGGGGCTTAATCCCAGGACGGGAGCCGTGGCAGGCGAGGGTCTCGGAGGGACTAAGCCAGGTTGGCTCTGGTTGGATCCAAAGGCTTTCTTCCGTAGGGCTCCTGCACCTCGGCGGAGGGTGTGGGCCTGCCTTGGGGTTGGCCCAGTTTGGGGTCTTGGCAAAGGCTCAGAAGAGGCTCCTCGGATGCGCTTAAGAGGATGATGCTTTAATCACTTTAAATAGAGCATCTATTTTAACTGATGAGCTTTGCTCCGTTGCAGTGCAGCTCTGACCCGTCTTTCCAATGCAGAAGCCCCCTCCTCTTGGAGAGGGTCCCCAGGGGAGCCTGCTTGGGTGAAGGTCCCTGTTTTTCGCAGAGTCCCTGGCAGTGAGGGCCTTCGCCCCTCCATCTCCCACCCTTTCTGGATCTTGGAGAATCCTTTCTCTGTTTGTAAAGTCCTGCCAAATTCCGTCCTTTGTAATTGTCCTCCTGCCATTGTTTCTGAAATTGTCCTTCCTTCCTATCCTCCTTTCCTTCCTTCCTTCCTTCCTTCCTTCCTTCCTTCCTTCCTTCCTTCCTTCCTTCCTTCCTTCCTTCCTTCCTTCCTTCCTTCTTTCCTTCCTTTCTTCTCATTCACTTCCTGCCTGCCTGCCTGCCCCACTTCAAGTGTTTTCTGGCTTCTAATTGGGAGCCAGTTGGGGAAAAGGAACCTTTTTTTGGGCTTCAGCTCTGGCCCGGAGACCTGCCCTCCGGTGCTCTCAGGCCCCGTTAAGACCTGGCCTTAAGAGCTGAGTCTGTCCCAGGCCAGGATGGAGATTTTGGTTCATTTATATTTTCTGAGCGAATGTGAATTTGCTTTCTAGGAGGGCGTCTCCAACCGTGGCCACTTTAAGACTTGTGGACTTCAACTCCCAGAATTCCTCAGCCTGCAGGTCTTGAAGCCCACAAAGTGGCCACGGTTGGAGAGAACTTTTGGTCCCCAAGAGGAGTTAAGATTTCTTCTAGATGGCCCAGCAGTGGCGTTTTGCCATTCTTTCTTCGAAAAATGATCAGGGTGAAGTTACAAAGTCAGCCGCTGCCTGGTTGTCCTGAGAAAAATCAGGAAATCCGGCGATCCCTCCTAACTCTGGGTGGCAAAAGTGGATTTTGGTCTTTGTTTGAAGCCCTTAAAAAAAGAGGAACCTTCTCCTGTTTTCCAGCTGTGAAAGAGGACAGGCCCACCGTGGACATGAGTCACTCTGCCGCAGACCCCCCTCCGGGAGAGGAGACGCCAGCGGAGACCTCGGCCACCGTGTCCCCCCAGGGAGACGGTGGTGGGCCGGCCCTCGGGGTCATCACAGAAGGGCTGGGCGAGCTGGCCGTGATCGACCCCGAGGTGGCCAAGAAGGCCTGCGAGGAAGTTCTGGAGAAGGTCAAGTCGATGCACTGCGTCTCGCCGGACGGGTCCATCCGGGCCAAGGACAGGAAGGGAGGGAGCCGCTGGCCGGGGCTGAACGGCGAGTGCTGTGAGATCAAGTGTCTGGACGACCCCCCCGAGAAGATCTGGGAGGAGGACGAGCACCCCCCGAACTCCGTGAAGGGCGTCCGTCGGCGCCAGAAAAACAACTCGGCCAAGCAGTCGTGGCTCCTGCGGCTCTTCGAGTCCAAGCTCTTCGACATCTCCATGGCCATCTCGTACCTCTACAACTCCAAGGAGCCCGGCGTGCAGGCCTACATCGGGAACCGCCTCTTCTGCTTCCGCCACGAGGAGGTGGACTTCTACCTGCCGCAGCTGCTCAACATGTACATCCACATGGACGAGGACGTGGGCGACGCCATCAAGCCCTACATCGTGCACCGCTGCCGGCAGAGCATCAACTTCTCCCTCCAGTGCGCCCTCCTGCTGGGCGCCTACTCCTCCGACATGCACATCTCCACCCAGCGCCACTCGCGCGGCACCAAGCTGCGCAAGCTCATCCTGTCCGACGAGCTCAAGCCGGCCGCCCGGAAGAGGGAGCTGCCCCCCCTGGTGCCGGCCCCCGAGGCCGGGCTCTCCCCCACCAAGCGGACTCACCAGCGCTCCAAGTCGGACGCCACCGTCAGCATCAGCCTGGGCAGCAACCTCAAGCGCACCGCCAGCAACCCCAAGGTGGAGAGCGAGGACGAGGTAATGCCCTCCGGGGCCCGGCTCGGCTTCCTTCTCGGGCGGGGGGTGGGGCGTGGGGGGATGGGGTGTGGGGGCCCTTCCCTCGTCTTCGGGATGCTGATGGGGATTTGTGGTGGGAATCGGTCATGGTGGCTGTGGGTCGCAGGTGGAACCTGCCCAGGGGTCCACTGCTGTGTGTGGACCCCCATTTCTTGCCTTTCCTGCTTCGGTAGGGCCTGGTTCCTCCCGAGAGTCATTTGTGTGCGTGGGGGGCTCAGGCTTGGCGGAGAGGGTGTGCTTGCACCAGTCTGAAGGGAAGCTGTGGGTCCGTCTTCTCTTGACTTCCTTTGTGTCCACAGTCCCCCATTAAACTGGACGCTGCGGTGTGTTTCCTTGTTGCTGTCGCAGTCTGGAAGGAGAATCCTGCCCCCTCTGTCGTTTCCTTGTGGGTCCCAGCAGAAAGCAGGGTCACCTTAGAGGGGAGATTTCTTGGACAGTGTAAAAACCGAACACATAAATGAAAATAATAAGATAAACATTTGCCAGCTGGGGAGTGCCGGTGCCCCAAAGCCAGTGGGGGTATTTCCGTGGGGGCCTGGAGTGTCCCTCTGGCCTTGGGGGCCCTCCGTGTAACCGGGGAGCTGACCTGCTTTCTGGGTCTCTCGTGAGAGCCGGAGAAACGGCCCCGGGTGGAACTTCAGGTGAATATTTGATGCCAGGGATCAACGTCTCCCCAGAGGGGAGCTTGGGGGGTGGGTGGGGGAGAAGGCCTTCCTAGGGGAGAGGAAGAAGGAGGAGAAGGAAGAAGAGGAGGTTGGGCAGCCATTTGCCTGAGATGGTCTGTGAACTCCTGCTTGTGCAGTGGGGTGGACTAGATGACCTCCACGGTCCCTTCCAGCTCTGTTAAGGGGAAACCTCTGAATTGGTCTAGCTGGTTCTAGCTGGTTTCTGGAAACCAATTTTTTTTAAAGTGTCGTTTCTCCCTCCCTCCCTCCCTCCTTCTGATACCCAGGCCTCCAGTCCTGCCTGCCTCACAACAGCCCTGTAAGGCAGGCTAGGCTGAGCCGCCAGCGGTCAGGACAGGCTTTGCTGCCTAACGCCAAGCGGGGACCCCCTCGAGCCCCGTTTTCTTCACCCTGCAAGACTGCTGGTCACGCCGGAGCCGCCGAGGGCTCAGTCTCCTGATGCACACGCCAGTCTTCAGCTGGCTCTCCTTGCCCCCCCCCCCCGCGCCCTCCCTGTTGAACTCCCAGCCAGTTCATTGTTGGGCCGAGCACAATGGGCCGCTAGAGAGCCGGAGGCCGGGAGGCTGCTGGGTGCCAACTGGGAACCGGCGTGCCTGTTCATGATGGACACCAGCTCCATTCAGCCCAGGCCGCCTTGGCACCCCCTCCCGGGGCCTGGCCACCGTGCCCGCCTGCTGCTGCTGCTGCTGCTGTCCGGCCACTTCAAGGCTCGGTCCGGCCCAGAGTCACCGTCCGGGGGACCCCAAAGGCCTTTTCGCTTGACTTAAGGCCCTCCTGCCACTTTCCGTAGCCAAGGAAGGAAAGGATTAAAAACTGGACTGGATGGAAAGGGGGAAAAAATCCTCTTAGAAAACAGGTCTCTCTCTCTCTCTCTCTCTCTCCCCCCTTCTGATAACCAGAACAACCCTGTAAGGTAGGCTAGGCCGAGAGGCAGACGCTCGTTTCATTGGAACGATGTCTCAGAATATGATCCAAGGGTTGCTTTTTTAAAAAAAAATTATTTATATGCCGCCCTTCTCCGGAGACTCAGGGGGGCTTACAATGTGCTCAGCAATAGCCTTCATCCTTTTGTATATTTTATACAAAGTCAGCTTATTGCCCCCACAATCCGGGTCCTCAATTTACCCACCTTAGAAAGGATGGAAGGCTGAGTCAACCTTGAGCCTGGTGAGATTCGAACTTACAGTAATTGCAGACAGCTGGAGTTAAATTACAATGCATTAGTCTGCTGAGCAATCCAGGCTCCTTTGGTCCTCCTTGCCCTTTGGGGAGCCCCCAAGCAGCAGGAGGATGCCCCCCCCCCGATCGAAGCCACGCCTGTTCCACTCCTGGGACGAAATGTGCCCGGCGTCTCCCCTGTTCACACCCACAGGTAACCTTTGGCAGCCGAAAACGTGTTGCTGGCAGGGGCGGCCGAGGGACGGCAGGGCACGGCGGAGGCTGAGTCAGAGGGAGCCGCGTGGGGCGGGAGGGCCTCTGCCCCACGGCAGCCACTTCCTGTTTGCTTGGAGGGCAGCGGCGGCGTCTGTCCTCGAGGGATGGGTGAGAGGTCAGCCTCAGGAGGGCAGCGTTGGCATGGGGCTGAGTCAGCTCGGGAGGATGGGGTTTGGAATCCTGCCCCTCCGGCAGTTGGCAGAGCGAAGAAGGCTGGAAGGTTAGGTGGTTTTCCTGAGAGAATAAGACGTAAATAGTAAAAAAAAAGTCAAAGAGAAAATAAGAATTTAAAAACATGGATTGTCTCTACCTTCCTTCCTTCCTTTCTTCCCTATTCCTTCCTCTCTCCCTCCTCTGCCTATTTCTTCCCTTTCTCCCTCCCTCCATTTCTTATTTTCCTTCCTTCCTTCTTTCCTCCCTCCTTCCTATCCTTCTCTATTCCTTCCTCCCTCCCTTCTCCCTCCCTCCCTTCGTATCTTCCTTCCTTCCTTCCTTCCTTTCTTCTTTCCTTCCTTCCTTCCTTCCTTCCTTCCTTCCTTCCTTCCTTCCTTCCTTCCTTCCTTCCTTCCTTCCTTCCTTCCTTCCTTCCTTCCTTCTTTTAAAGTATTCTTCATTTTGATAAGTTTGCTGGAGTCTGACACCTCTGGGTTGGGGTCAGGTCTGAGTCACTGGAGGGGAAGCCCCCACCACCTCTGGGAGGGGAGTCTGGAGGCACCTGGAGAGCCCCCCCCCCAAGAGCCTGAGGTGGGGCAGAGTCCAGAGGGCTGTTTTTAGTTCCTCACTTCCCTCACCTGTCAAGTTGCAGCTCAACCGAAAACGTGGCACTTTGGAGGAAGTGTTGCAACTGCTTCCCGCAAGGCCCCCATTGCTCCTGCTCCTGGTGGGGAAAGTGGGAGGGGGGATGGAGGGGGGGGCTGCGACTTTCCTTCCTGGGACTTTTTCAGCCAAGGTTGCAGTGGGCGAGGGGGGGGGGTTGACTTGGATGCTGCTTTCCAAAGGCCTCTCGGTACCCCCTGCCCCCCCTCCCCCCGTGGATCTCCTGGTGGTCCCTCACTCAAAGCTTACTTTGTTTAAGGCCAGCCAAGACCCCCCCCTGCAGGCACTCCTCCTCCCTCCTCCTGGCGTTTTGCATCTCTCCCCCCCTTGGGCCCCACATCTGCCCCACGGCTCCCAAGCCCCCCCCCTTGCTTCTTCCCTGCTTCTCCCCAACGGAGGGCCATGAAGATTGCAGAAGAGCCCCTAACCTAACTTGAGATCTGGCCCTCCATCAGAGCCAGTGGAGCTTCCCTGTCCAGGGGCAGTCTAGCTTTTTATAGGCCCCAGAGAGGCTGCCGTTCCCTGGCAGGTCCCCAACTCTAAGGGAGCAATCCCCGTTTCTTCGGTTGGGGTGGGGGGACAGGATGGGGGTGGGAGGCACGTATGAAGAGCTGATTTTTTTAAATACTCACCTTTTCTCTCCTCACCTTTCCTCCCCCCCCACCCCTCCTCCCTCCCCCCCGGAAATTCATCCCCCCTCCCCCCCTCTCATTCATTTCCCAGGGACTGTCATCGAGCTCCGAAAGTCTCGATAGATCATTTTGTTCCGTAAGTGCCCCCCGCCCCACTCAACCCGGGTGCCTGCCTCTTTCCTGTCTTCCCCTCTCTCCCCCCCCTTGTGACCCCACTCAGCCCCCCTTCCTCCTCCCCCCAGCAGCATTTCCTCTCTCGTGACCGTCCTGATTAGCCTTGGCATCACAAGGTCTCCCCCCCCCACACGCTCCTCCTCCTCCCCCCCCCTTTGCAAGTGAGATCCTGCACTGCTGGGGTGGAGCATTGGGGGCTGTGCCTCTCTCATCTTCCAGCCGCCACCCCCCCACACACACACTTGAAAAAAACACGCCACCGTCATGTGCATGCCAGGATCTTAAGAGCGGTAAATTCTGCATGGCCAAAGCACATCTGACCGCTTTCTCCAAAACGCCTCAGCTGCTTCTGCCACAGCCAACCCCCGAAAGGCTTTTAAGGGGTGGAGGGACACCCCCTCCCCCCCCCAGCACTTCACATTGGAAGTTACAATGAAGAAAGGGACTTAATGACCGGTCTTCAGACATGCAACCCTCGCAGTGCCCCCGTAATTCCCCCTGCGTGATCTTCCTTATCTTGCAAAGTTCCAAAAGTTTGCAAAAGTTTCCTCCGTTCCCACGACCGACCTGCCTTGGAGGCTGCAGAAGCTCCGTAACTCCGTCCGGAAAAAAAGAGGAAATGCTGTTTTTGGGGGCCCGAGATTCGTTTTGATTTAGCATGTCCTGGGTCTGGTGCGAATGTTCGGCTCTTCCTTTGCTGCCTCAGATTAAGAATTGGGTTTTGCTTTTTTTTTTTTTTTTTTCTTTCTGCTGAAATTTTGCTCGTGCCAATCAAGATTTGATTTTCCTTCTGCAAACCTCTACTTTCCCCCCTCCGTCATGAGACGGGTCGCAGGGCGAGACTGGTAAACGGGGAGAAAAATCAATGGGGGGGGCTTGGCAAGGGGTTTCAGCCACAATCCTGACCCCCACCCCCAAATCAGCAGCTTCTCCTTCTGCGTAAAATTAGTTCTCGTCCTTTCCCGGGTGGCCGTCAGGTTGATGCTCATATAAATCAATGTTAATAAACTGCTTGGATGGGAGTGGGAGGTTTTATGAGGAGGGGGGAGGTTTGGAGAGCTGCCCCTGATTTTTGGCATAGCTCTCCTAGGCTCCACAGTTTTCGTCGCTCCCCACCTTCTGGGTAGCCTCGTCCAGCCTCACCCTTTCCCCGAGCTTCTTGCGGTCAGGAGGGACAAACGTGGCAGCTGCCCCAGGGCCTCAGTCTGCCAGGGCCCATCAGAGATGCCCCAGGGGGTCCCTGGGGCCTGGCCAGGTGTTGGTGGCAGGGCACCGAAAGGCAGAAGCCCAGGTTGCTCTCCTGGTCACCGAGTGGGCTTTCCCACGCTCAGCGGTGCCCCCACCTGGCCAAAAGTCTGAAGCAAAGCCCTACGTTGGCTTAGAGGTCAAGGAGAAGGCGCCCCCCTTTTGGGGGCTGGGCAGCTCCACCCAGGTGGGACTTCGATTTATGCCCGTGGTTGGCTTTGTTCGAGGAGGGATGCTGATACGTCACCCCATGTCTCAGTGGGAGAGAAAATGGAGGGACCTGCAGGGAAAAGGCATGGGTGGAGGGTGCGAATCCTCCCCCGGGGCGCAGGGCTGGGCTTGAGCCTCCCTGTTCCCATCCTGCAGACACACGTTGAGAGCGCAAGGGTCAGCCTAGCCTTTAGCCCAACACCCCCCTTGCGCTCTTTCTCCTCCTGCCGAGAGTCGTTCCACAGCCCCCCCCTCAAGTCTGGGCTTCCGGCAGGGGGGCTCAGCTCAGAGTTCATTGCAAAGGTGGAGGGGGGTTCACTCTGCTTCTCCCCACAGCCAGAGATGGTGGCTGAGCCTTTGGCCAAGCTAGTCGGCTCCTGCAGAACATCCCCCCCTCCCTCTCTGCAGAATAAGACCTCCAACTGAAAGGGTCTCGGCAGCCCTGGACCTCCAGGCGGGAGCTCTTCGCAGGCTCTTCACCTTCTCTCTTTTCTCTCCGCCCCCCCCCAACGCCCCACGCAGCCCGTCCGCCTGGCCCCCGAGCGGGAATTCATCAAGTCGCTGATGGCCATCGGGAAGCGGCTGACCACGCTGCCCACCAAGGAGCAGAAGACGCAGAGGCTGATCTCCGAGCTCTCCCTGCTCAACCACAAGCTGCCCGCCCGCGTCTGGCTGCCCACCGCCGGCTTTGACCACCACGTGGTGCGGGTGCCCCACACCCAGGCAGTGGTCCTGAACTCCAAGGACAAGGTGAGGCGGGGCCGGCGGGGCCGTGGAGGGAGAGGGACGAGGGCCAAGGGAAGCCCCGGAGGCTCCAGGGGCTACGCGGGACTCAGCTTAGGACCACAGTGGGGGCCGGGATTTTTGTGGCTGAGTGGGGCGGTCGTTAAATTGAAACCTGCCCAATTCGGGAACCTATTTTGCCATAGTAAATAAATCCCTGCAGCCGTTAAGTGGATCATTTGGTCGTTAAACAAATCTGGCTTCCCCCAGTGACTTGGATGGCGATGGTGGGACACTCGGCAACTGCTGCAAAGGGGGGGGGGCTGTCGCCAAAGGCCCCGATGTTGCTCCCACATCTGTGGGGGTGTCACAACAGTTGTAAGTCCGAGGAGTGGTCGTCAGGTCACTTCTCTTCCGGGTTGTAACCTTGAACGGTCACTAAATGAAGGTTCTTAAGTTGAGGGCTGCCTGTACATGCCCCCCAAAGTGTCAACGTAGGCCAGGACACCCCATTTCCATGCAGTGGGGTGTCCCAGAAGAGCAGAGCATTCATCCACAGACCGACGCCCCTCTCCACACACACAACACACACACAAACCTCCCCTCCCCTTCCCCCCCACCCCCGCAGGCTCCCTACCTGATCTACGTGGAAGTACTTGAGTGCGAAAACTTCGACACCACGAACGTC
Organism: Pantherophis guttatus; assembly: GCF_059756535.1. Classification (NCBI taxonomy): domain Eukaryota; kingdom Metazoa; phylum Chordata; class Lepidosauria; order Squamata; family Colubridae; genus Pantherophis; species Pantherophis guttatus. Next base: position 592,229 of record NC_142080.1, read on the forward strand.
CCGGCCCGGATCCCCGAGAACCGGATCCGCAGCACCCGCTCGGTGGAGAACCTGCCCGAGTGCGGCATCACATACGAGCAGCGCGCCAGCAGCTTCACCACCGTGCCCAACTACGACAACGACGACGAGGCCTGGTCTGTGGACGACATTGGGGAGCTGCAGGTGGAGGTGAGCGGCCGGGGCTGGAAGGGGGGCCAGGAGTGGAGGGACGGAGAGGCAGCTGGAAGGAGGGGAGTCGGTCGGAGGGACGGTGCTTGGCTCCTATCCCGGACCGTCCCCCTCGGGCACTCAGGCCCTGCTTCCTCTGCCCTCCAGCTGCCCGAGCTACACACCAGCAGCTGCGACAACATCTCGCAATTCTCGGTGGACAGCATCACCAGCCAGGAGAGCAAGGAGCCGGTTTTCATCGCTGCGGGAGACATCAGGTGAAGAGCGTGGGCATCAGCCGCCTTCGGCCCTGGCCAGGTGGCACATTGAGGGCAGGAATAAGACAGGGAGGCCCCCTTTGGCTGATCCTGCCTTAGATCCCAGGTCTAGGGAAAAAAGAAGAATCAAACAAGATCAAATCCTGGTTGGTCAACGGGACCAGAGGTTTACCCGTCCAAGCGTTCGGACTCGTGCTGGCTGGAGCCCGTCCTCGGGGAATTTCTCCAGGGCAAGCCCAAGAGCTCGGAAGAGTAAACCTCTGGTCCTCATGACCCATCCAGATTCAGTTCTGTGACATTATCCTGGGACACAGATATTCGCCTTTATGTGTAAGGATAAAAGAACTTAGTCTGGTTTTAGAAGGAGGTGTCGATGATGGGAACTGTGGATTTTCAGGAGGGGTTTTAAGATGCAGCTGAATGCCTCCCATTCTTCTGGCAGTGGTTTAAAACCCGAAAGCCACGTCCGTCTGTCTGTCTGTCTGTCCAATTAGCAAGTGGGCACCAGAGGGGCCGGAAGGGGGCTGGCCATTCAGCCCTCCTCCCTGGCAGAAGCAGAGCTGACCTGCGTTCCCTTCCCCAGGCGGCGTCTCTCCGAGCAGCTGGCCCACACGCCCACCTCCTTCAAGAGGGACCCCGAAGACCCCTCGGCCGTCGCCCTGAAGGAGCCCTGGCAGGAGAAAGTGAGGTGAGGATGGGTCTGGGGGGTGGGGGCTCTCTGTGGCCTCTGAGGTGAGCCCTTCCTGGGATCCTTAAACCTTCCTTAAGGTGGGTGGACTTCAACTCCCAGAGTTCCCCAGGCAGCACAGATTTCTGGGAGTTGAAGTCCACCCATCTTCAAGTTGCTAAAGTTGAAAAATTCTGCTTTAAGCAAGACTTTGTGGGGCAGCCAATGCAAAATCCAGGGACTTTCCAGGCTTAAGAAATGGACTCGGCAGAAGGCAAAGGAGGGGGAGGGCAGCCCCTCGTTTCTCTTTGCTGATGAAGCCGGGAGGGGCAGCTGCCGTATCTGTGGGCCTCCTGGGCTGGTCAGACAGGCTGGTGGATTGTGGAGTCTCCCTGGAGGAGGGCCACTTACCCCCCAAACGGAGGCCAGTGTGGGCTCAGCCTTTCCTTGCTCCCCCCAGGCGGATCCGAGAGGGCTCCCCTTACGGCCACCTGCCCAACTGGCGGCTCCTCTCCATGATCGTGAAGTGTGGGGATGACCTCCGGCAGGAGCTGCTGGCCTTCCAGGTGCTCAAGCAGCTGCAGGTAAGAGAGGGAGGCAGGAAGGAAGGGAGGAAGGAAGGAAGGAAAGAAAGGGAGGGAGGGAAAAAGGGAAGGAGAAACGAGGGAGGGAGGAAACAAGCAAGCAAGCAAAGACAGGAGGAGGCTGGAGGGGGTCTTGTCTCCACCCCAGATGTGATGGGGCTTCCAGTCTCCTCCACCTGCCTTTAGAATTAAGACTAGGTGGGGGATGGGGGCAGAAATCCCATCCCCCATTGCACTGCCCCCACCCCCCTCGGCCTCTGTGCCCAGCCCTCCGGTCTCCCCTTGCAGGCCATCTGGGAGCAGGAGCGCGTCCCTCTGTGGATCAAGCCTTACAAAATCCTGGTCATCTCGGCCGACAGCGGCATGATCGAGCCGGTGGTCAACGCCGTCTCCATCCACCAGGTGAAGAAGCAGTCCCAGCTCTCCCTGCTGGACTTCTTCCTGCAGGAGCACGGCCAGTTCACCTCCGAGGGATTCCTCACCGCCCAGCGCAACTTCGTGCAGAGCTGTGCCGGCTACTGCCTGGTCTGCTACCTGCTGCAGGTGAAGGACAGGTGAGGCTGGAGGGGCCGGCTCTGGCTCCTGGGCATGTACTGAGTGCCTTTAACAAGGGTCCTTGAAAATCTCCTGCCCGAGATATATTTAATTCAAAGAAATTAAAACACTGGCACGAGGGGGAGAGACGGGACTTCTTTTGCAAAAACCCAAAATACCTGATCGTTTTTTCTCCTCCTCCTCCTCCTCCTCCCTCCCTCTGACCCCAGGCACAATGGCAACATCCTGCTGGACGCGCATGGCCACATCATCCACATCGACTTCGGCTTCATCCTCTCCAGCTCCCCCCGTAATCTGGGTTTCGAAACCTCGGCCTTCAAACTGACCGCCGAGTTTGTGGACGTAAGTTGGCACCGCTCAAAGGGAAGCGAAGTGTGAGAAACCCGATGGGGAGGCAACTCCGGGGCATCACGGGTGGGCACATGAGTCCCGCTCTACGATCGTAAGGGGCTGGCTCCGTTACAGCCGTAAATCAAGGACTACCTACACGGATAGTCCTTGACTTGCAACAGTCCATTTAGTGACCGAAGTTACAACAGCATTGAAAAAAGTGAATTATGACCATTTGTCACACTTGCGGCCTACTCAAAGCATTGGGAAAGCCTGATTCGCTTAATAAATGTGTTCCTCACTTAACAGCTGCAGTGATTCACTTAACAACCGTGGCAAGAAATTGTAAATGGGGGGAAATTCACTTAAATGTCTCAGTTAACAACAGAAATTTTGGGCTCTGTTGAAGTAAGCCGAGGGCTGCCTGTAACAGAGGGGAGCCTTTCTCTGAAAGCCTTGTGAATTCCTGGGGTGGGGGGTGTCCTTCCGGGCAGTCCCCTTCCTGCCTTGCAATGCGCCCCTCCCTCCCTCCTTCCCCACAGGTGATGGGCGGCATTGGGGGAGACATGTTCAACTACTTCAAGATGTTGATGCTGCAGGGCCTAATCGCCGCTCGCAAACACATGGACAAGGTGGTGCAGATCGTGGAGATCATGCAGCAAGGTGGGCCGGGGTCCTCAGGGGAGGGTGGTCTCTACTCCTTTGCAAGAGGCCAGTCTGTCATGAACTATGGGGGAAAGGGGCCTTGGGAAGAGATCTTCGTGCCCTCCGGAGACACCCTGAGGCCGCAATACCTGGGAAGGAAAGGTAACACTCTCCATCTACCCAACCGTCGCAGGGAGATGTACCAAAATGTCTTTTTCAAATAGGATTGGACAATCGGGAGATAACGGGGGGGGGGGGCAGAAGGAGCAGGGGAAAAGTTCTTGAGAGGATATTCGGGTGGAGAATCTTAGTTCTGGCTTTGCTCTCCTGTAACCGCTTGCAACTTGCCATGGAACAATTTAACCATTCTGTTTAATTATTTAAAAATATTTTAATTTTTTGCCATTCGCATTGCATTCTGTTCCTCCTTTTGCGTCCTTTAATGATTCTGTTCCACCATTCATTTGATATATGAGTGTAGCTCTTGTCCTGCAGCAAGTTGTCTGAGACCCCCTGACCTCTCTGCCCCTCCCCCCCTCTCCCCCCTCTCCCCCCCTCCCCCTGGCAGGCTCCCAGCTTCCCTGCTTCCACGGCTCCAGCACTATCCGGAACCTGAAGGAGCGCTTCCACATGAACATGACGGAGGAGCAGCTGCAGGTGCTGATCGAGCAGCTGGTGGACGGCAGCATGCGCTCGCTCACCACCAAGCTCTACGACGGCTTCCAGTACCTCACCAACGGCATCATGTGACAGCCAGAACCGGACCTTCCCCTCCGGCAGCTCTCCCGTCCTCCCCGTCCTCCTCCCAGCCCAGGGTCCAGGATGGACCGGATGGACACCGCTGGGCTGGACCACCGCAAGGAGAGAGAGGCAGCCGCCGGAGGAGCCCGGGGAGACTTTGGACTGTAAATGGGGGTAGGGGGGCATTGTGTCTCCCTCCCCCCATGTGAAGGATCATGCGCAAGGACCTTGTCGAGATTCGCCTCCGGAGGAGGGACAGAACTGAGGGTCGCCCCCCTTCTTGGATCTTTTTTATTTCAGTATTACAACTCTTCTCCTCCTCCGTGTCCCCCTGCTTTCCAGCCCCTCACCTGTGTTTCGGGGGTCCCGGGGGGGAGACGGACTGGGAACAGGAGGGGGGAGGCCCCCCTCGGTGTTTCGGGCTCCGTTTCTCCCGTGCAGTTGGGGAGCGCTCCCCCACCTCTGGACTCACACAGGGCGCGAGAGTGTGTGTGTGTGTATGTGTTTGTGTGAATGTGTGTATGTACCTCGTGTCACTAATGAAAATCCCCTCTCCCCCCACTCTGCCCATTTTCCTCCCCGACAGTTGAATGCAAGGAGGGGGTGCAAAGCATCTCTCTTCCCCCCCCCCCGAAAGCTCCCGAATCTTCACTGCTTGAAGCACAACTCCAGCCTCCCTTGAATTGGGGGTGGGGGCATTTGCAGGATATCTCCCCCTCCCCCTCCCATGGGGTTTGGCCTGGCAAGGGATGGGGCTGAGTGGGGGAGCACGGAATGCAGTTGATGGGTGAGAGCTTCAAGCCCCCCCTCCCCCGCCCCCCCAGGCTGCTGCAGGAATTAAGAGGTCTGCAAATATTCCCTGGGGAGCATCGCCCCCTTTAATGGGCCTGTCCCAAGTCCTTCCCTTTGGAGGGGGGGGGCTTAAGACCCCAAGATTCCCAGGCTTTCCCTTGGCCAAACCAGCTTCCTCTCTGGGAATGGAGCAGGAGCCCCCTCCCCTTCCTCTTCCAGGAGCCATGTCTCCTTACAGGCAGACACACACACACACACACACACACACAGTTGCCATTGTGGGACAGGGTCTCTCCCCCCCCGTGCAGGACCCCCTCCCTTCCTGGGAAAGGTAAATGCAAAAGCTGCTTGCAGTATGAATGTCAGGCACGACTGGTGTCCTTGCAGGGAGGGGTTCCTTTGCGATTGTGTGTGTGTGCGTGTGTGCAGAGGGGGGCCGACTCCCTTTTGTTGGTCCTTTGATTCGCTGAAATTGTGACTGTTTATTTGGTCCTCCGCGGCCCAAAGTGAGCCCGAGAGCGGATTTTGGAATTCTCTGGAGGTTCCGAATACCAGGGGACAGGGGTGCCTGCTTTCCTGTCTTCCCCCCCCCCCAGTCTCCCTCCCCTTTCTCAACATGAACTTTTTTTCACACTGTACCAGGGTTGTTGTGTGTTTGTGTGTGCGCATCGCTCCCCCCCCCAATTCCTGATGCCTGAAACTGGCCCCACCTTTTTTTAAAGGAAAGAATCTGTTGATTGCTGAGTGAGCATTAAAGTGGGAAACAGCTGGGAGAAAGAAGGGAGGGCAGCCCTCCCCCCTTTTTATCTGGGCCTTTGGGGTTTGTTACCTCTGGGCTGCCCCCTCCCCCCCAATGCACACACAAGCACAAACAGCTCCGCACTTACACCCAAAAGGGGGAAGAAGCAGCGATTTTCAGCAGGTGGTTGTCAGAATTCCTGTTAAGAGAGGGTGGGGTTGCGTTTGTTTTTTGCAAGAATAAGAGGTCTTTAAAACTTGGTTGCCCTTGGAAAAACCCTTTGCTACGTTAGGGCCACGCAGAGCCCTCCCCATGGGCTGCTTTATTTATTATTTATTATTTATCACATTTATTGGATTGCAACTCCCCTCACCCCAAGAGGAGGGCAGGGCAGAATTTTGCGAGGCCCTGGGTGGGAGATCAGACACACAGAAAACCTCCCCCCCCAAATCCAGCTGCAGTGGCCTCTTCCTCCCACTCTTCTCAGAGAAGGTGGGACGCCTCCTGTGAGCTGTGGGAAAACTCTGTGGCTGCCTCCTTCCCCTTGTGGACCCCTCCCTGGCTGGCCAAAGCCCTCCCGGCCCTGTCTTTGCCCTCTCCTTGATGTGCCCCCTGCCCAGCCGACGGGCACCGCGAGGGAGAAGCAGCTGCTGGAGACCCCTCGAGGTTTCTTGGCAGCCCCTCCCCCCTCCGTCTCCTTCCTGAGTGGGATCCCCTCAAAGGCCCTTTTGGGGAGCAGCATAGCAATGGGGCACCCTCCCTCCCCCCCCCTTTAAGGCTCTGGAAGTGTGGCAGGAGTTGTGGGGCTGAGCACAGCTGGGCTCCTCTTCCCAGAATGGGATCCGTTCAGGTCTCCAATTCTGAAAGCAAAGTTGGGGTCCTAAGACGGGGTGGGGGTTGGGGGTGGGGGTGAAGCCCAGTTAGGAGGCCAGTCCGCTCCCTTTCCCACGACCAGCAATTGGGTTCTTCCAGCCAGGTGTTTTCAGATGACGTCGGCGTTGCCCTTACAGCCGCGTGCAGAGGGTTTGTCCGAAGGGCCCTCCGGCGGGAAACCGACATCCCCACCGTCACGTCGGGGAGGAAACGCGGGTTTTTTGGGGGGGGGAGTAAAGGTTCCACTCTGCTCCAGCAGGGGGCGGGCGTGCGCGAAGCTGGGGCCCGCGGCTGCCCGCGCGTGGCGTCCCTGTCCGCCAGGGGGCGCCCGGCCGCCCCTCCGCCCGCTCCCCCGCCCGCCCCAGCCCGAAACTCCAGCCGGAGCGCCTACCTGTCGGAGCCCGTCGGGGAAGGAGAGCCGGCCGCGCTTTGTCTGCTGCTCCGGGGGAGCCGCTCGCCCCTCCGCCCTCCTCCCTCCCTCCCTCCCTCCCAGCCGGGCAGGGGCGTCGGAGCCGAGGGTGCTGCTGGGGGGCGATGCTGGCCCCTTGAGCCCCGCCGGCCTCCACCTGCCAGCCCGGGAAGCGGAGCTGCGGCGGCCGAGGAGCGCAGCCTCTGGGCACCATGGTGAGTCTCGGGCCCCGGGGGGCTTCGGGGACCCCTCCGCCTCCCCCTCCCCCTCCTCCCCCTCCTGGGGGGGTCGCCCCCTTCAGCCCCCCCTCCACTCTCCTCCCCCCCCGCGGCCGATCCGGGCTGCCCCGCCGAGTTCCGCGGCCGGCTGGGGGGGTCTTCGGCGGAGAGGCACCGCATCGCCCTCCAGGTGGCCGCCGACGGGCAGCCCAGCGCCGGATCGGCCGGGTTTTGGCTTCGCTTCGCTTCCTGCTTGGCCGGCCGAGCAGAAAAAGTCTCTTGATTCGGATTCAGTGCTTCTCCGAGGCTTAGAGAAAGCTCCGCCGCCGCCCCCCGGCTGTCTTTGGGCCGGCGCCGTCTGGTGCTCCAAGGGGCCCTTGAGGCCATCCAGCCCCACCCGCTGCTCAGGCTCGCTTTCGGCCAGCCGTTTGTCCCGGTTTCTGCAGAGGCGGCGCGGGTCCCTTTCAGGGGCGCAGCGCCGTCGGGACTCCGTGGGAGACTAAAGAGCCCCGGAGACGTTTGTGTTAAAGGGGCAGAGATGGGATTTGGGGGGGGGGGCGGAGACGGGGGTCGGCAGGCAGAGGAGGGCTCTGCAAAGAGCCGCTCTTGAGTGCTGCTCACGATCAGAGACAAGCGGGGGAGCCCACATGGTCGCACCGACCCCGCCACCAGCTCTGCTTTTCAGGGTGGCACCCAAGGTGAGATTTGCGGTACTGCATCGCACAGACACACTCACACACTCACAGAGAACCTGGTTGCAGCGAAGAAAGTGAGATTTCCACAACTATAGAGCGGATCAACCGGCTCTTTCCAATGTCAAATATTTGGGGCAACGTTCCCGTGATCCTTGGCCACCGATTATATATGGCAGAGGCTGATGGGATCGGCAGTCCCAAACTTCTGGATCGGGTGCTCCGTTTCCATCTTGGATTGGAGTCCTTTCCACCCTCCAGGCCTGAATCTCTGCAATTGGGAGAGCTTGACTCTTCCGGTTTTATCATTCAAGAGAAAGAGAGCAAAGGTTGCAGGGAAAGGAATGCCCTGGGGGTGGGGGTGGGGGTGGGGGTGGGGGTGGGGAGGGCAGGCGTTCTCCCCTCTCTAGGATAAGAATCTGCTCTCTTTGGCTCCCCCACCCCCACCCCAGACGGGCAAAGCCTTCGCTGTCTCTCAGTTCTGCCATTGGGGCAAATAAATAACAGTGACTGCAAGCATGTGCAGAGTGCTTTCCTGTCTCTGTGCAGGGAGAGGGTGCTTTCAGTTTAATCTGCAAAACCTTTGGGGCCTCCAAAATCAAGAGAGAACCTGGGGTTTTTTCAGATCACCTCACCTGCCTTGCCACTCTTTTCTATAAATATATAATTCCCAGAAGATTTGAATTTTTCTGCTTGGCGGGTGGGGGATGATGGGAGCTGTAGTCCCAAGAGGAAGGGGGCTGGCAGGGGTGCGAACCTCGCCCGGCTGGTTCTGTCCTCGAAAGGGGAAGCCTCTTCCCAGCGGCTGCTTGGCTAATGTTTAACTGCTGGCCAGGAGGGAGGTTGACACCGCTGGGCGCCTGCGCGTGACGCGCACCCGGTCCAGCCAGGTGGGGCCAAATTATACAGGACCAGGCATGAGAGGGAGATGGCCTGGAATGCCTGCCTGCCCACGGCTGACTCACGGCCTCCCTTCCGGGCCTCCGGTTGGGACACTGGCAGAAGCCACTGATTCAGAAGGGCGAGGCTGGCAGGAGAGGCTTCACACGTGGTGGGAAGAGGCAGGCAGTATTGTTAGTCCTCCTGCTCCCTCCCTCCCTCCCTCCTTCCTTCCTTCCTTCCTTCTTTTCATCTCCTTCCTTCCTTCTTTCCTTCTTCCCTTCCTTCTTTTCATCACCTCCTTCCTTCCTTCCTTTTTCTTTTCATCATCTCCTTCCCTCCTTCCTTCCTTTTCATCCTTCCTTCCTTCCTTCCTTTTTTATCATCTCCTTCCTTCCTTCTTCTTTTCATCTTTCCTTCTTTCTTTCCTTCCTCCCTTCCTTCTTTTCATCATCTCCTTCCTTCCTTCCTTTTTCTTTTTATCATCTCCTTTCCTGTTTCCTTCCTTCTTTTCATCTCCTTCCTTCCCTCTTTCCTTCCATCCTTCCTTCCTTCTTTTCATCCTCCCTTCCTTCTTTTCATCCTCCCTTCCTTCCTCAGCACCTACGATCTACCTGGCCACAGGGTTCTTGGGGAGGCAAAGGGGGTGCCTCCCATTCCCGCGTGGGGCATTGAAGTCAGACAGGGCTGTTTGCCCCTCCGTGATAGTGGCGCAGGGTGGAGTCTTGTTAGCACTGCAAATACACTTCGCATTCCTTTCCCTGGACTGGAATTTGGGGAAGGAGGTGCCAACCCTCTGAGCGCTCCTGCAACCAGGGTTGGAAAGCGGGTTAACCTGGCAAACTCCCCAGTGGGAACTGCTGCTGCTGCTGCCTTGGCAGGTGTTTTTTTGGGGGGGGAGGGGGAGCAGGGGAGAGAGAAAAGGAGCCTGGGGTCTCCTAGGTCTCCGTCCCACCCTTCCCCAAAGCGGAGGGACCTCGGAGGCACCCAACCCAAACGAAGGAAGGAAAAGCCAGTTTCCCAACCAATAGGAGGATCTCTCCGCCCAGGTGACGCAGAGGCCCAGGTAACTCATCCCCAGCCTGGAGCCAAGAAACTCAGGATTTCTAAGGAAAGGAAAAAGGCAGAAACCTCTTTATCTCTCTGCTTATCTCTAACTGGCAATCCGGGCACTGGCAGAGCAGGCTGCCTTCGCACAACTGGTTGGCCCTCTTAAACTCCTGGGCTCGGCTGGTCGTATCCCTCCTGGTTTCTGGGGGTGACACGCTAACCAGGAAGTGCCCCAATCGAGTAGGTTGTGTGAATGGGCGCAGCCCAATTCCTTGTCAGGTGTGCGGTGTGAACGAAACCTCAGAGAGTGCCCAGGGTGGGGGGGTGTTTAAGGCAGTCGAAAGGAAAAATGAAATTATTTCACTGTAATTCTGTTTATGCTCGATTCAAGCTTCTCTCCTGCATTGGGTGGCTTTCCAGAGGCTGCCCACTTCGCCCCCTCCTCCATTCCAGAGGGGGGGCATTTGAATTCGCCTCCTGAGCTTACTGTAGGGCGGAGATGGTGCCCCCTCTCCCTCCCTCTCTCTCTCTCTCTCTCTGCCAGTGGTTGCTCTCCACTCCGGGCACCCAAGAGTCAATTGGCCGGTCGAAGCGCCCGTCCGTCCAGCTTCTCCCCGGCTGGTCGCTTGGCAACTCCTAACCGGCATTGTCTTCCCAGCTTGGCTAGGAAGAAACCTTAGCAACCAGCTTTTGGGAAAGTTTGCAAGACCAAGACGGGTGGTGATTTTGGGGGGGGGGATCTGTCCCCAAAGGCCACCCAGGTTTTATGGTGCAGGAGAGAAGGGCCGGCTCTCGATGTGGGCTGTAACGGGGCAAACACACCTCGATTCCCAGACACGAACCCCAGCAAAAAACGGCGGCGAGAGCAAACTTTGCAAAGTTTGACTGTGCTGCCCACCCACCCACCCAGCCTCCCTCCCCTTCTTTCGCCTGCCCCAGCCGGCTCAGCCAAACCCTCTCGATCCGGCCTGGCGGTGCTAATGAAGGGCTAGTATTTTTAGCTAGTTTCTCCGCTCAAACCCAACAATTTCCGGGAAGGCTTTTCTTTCCCTCTCAGTTGGCAAAAAAGGTTCTTTTTAAAGTCCGAGTTGTTGGTGGGGGGTTTTTTGGTGGCTGCGGCTGTAATTTATTCTCAAACGTGGCTAAGATTTGTGAAGTGTTGCTTGGAAGTTTAAATGCCTTTCGATGGCTGGTGGCTACCGGCAGCCCCATCTGGAGCTACCCCCAAAAAATTAGCCATAGGCATGGAGGCCGTGCCCCCTTAGCACCCCCCACCACATTCTGAAAACAAGCGTGGCTTGCAGGGCTGTGCAGCATGGGACTTCAGGCCTCGTGGCTGCTTGAGCACCACGGATTTTCGCTTTTTAAAAGATTTTTTTTTTTTTTGGAATGGGGCCGTTTCTTTCCTGGGCTCTCAAAGTGGTGCCTGGTCCCTTTCCAAAGGGAGAAAGGGGAGAAGCCCACCCCAAATCCCTCCTCCTCTTCCTCCTCCTCCTCCTCGCAGGGCAGCAAAGAGCGATACCACTGGCAGATGCAGAACGTCAAGCAGAGCGGGGTGGATGACATGGTCCTCCTGCCGAAGATCCACGAAGACGCCATCGTGGAGAACCTGCGCAAGAGGTTCATGGACGACTACATTTTTGTATCCCTTTCTGGACTCCAGGAGAAGGAGGGGCTCTGTGGGCAGAATAAGCTAAACAGAGTGGGAAGGGACCCCGGAGGTCATCTAGTCCAACCCCCTGCTCACGCAGGAGAGCTCTACTAGGGATTCAAACCTCCGAACTGCCAGCCTTTCTGATCAACAAGCTCAGTGTCTTAGCCACTGAGACACCTAAGAGTCAGGAGCACCTAGTGAGCACCAGCGAACGTGCTGGCAGGCGCCCGTCGGGAGTGGGGTGGTAGAGCCTCCCTGTATAAGAGCAGTCTACCTCTGGAAGGGAGCCTCATGGGGAGAGAGCTGGGGGGACAGGGCGAGGCAGGCATTCAAGCCTCCCTTTTCCCAACCGGGACCCTCTGGGGTCCCCCTTTTCCGTGCCACCCCTTAACTTGGAACTGAAAAGACGTACATTGGGCCAGTCCTGATTTCGGTCAACCCTTTCAAGCAGCTGCCCTACTTCACCGACCGCGAGATCGACATGTACCAGGGGGCGGTGAGTACATGTGTGCGTGGGTGGGGGGAAAGCCCCGCTTTGCATCCATGTGGGGGCATCTTTGCTAATCCCAGAATGGTCCCTGGGATTATGAGCCTCTGAACCACAAAGGTTCCAGTTTGGGTTCAGCTGGACTAGATGACCTCTAGTCACCCCCTGGCATGTGCTGAGATGCTCAGGGCCTCCCTGTATCTCACACAGGCCCAGTACGAAAACCCTCCACACATCTACGCCCTGGCGGATCAGATGTACCGCAACATGTTGATCGACGGGGAGAACCAGTGTGTCATCATCAGGTGAGGCTGGGGGCTTCACTGGGAGCGGGGGAAGTTGGGGGTCTGTGGAAAGTTCATTCCAGGCCTGATTTTCCCCCTCCCCACATTCCCTCCTAGTGGGGAGAGCGGAGCTGGCAAGACGGTGGCGGCCAAATACATCATGGGCTACGTCTCCAAGGTGTCCGGTGGAGGCCCCAGCGTTCAGGTGGGCACTTTGTCCTGGCATGAAATAACGACCCCCCCCCGTTGCCCCCCCCAGTCCAGGTCGCGTTGGGCTGGCAGTGGGCAAAAGGTCCTATAGGAAGGTGACCCTTTTGGTCACGTGATGGAAGCTTGAAACTGGGAGGCTGGGAGTTCTAGTGCCACCTTGGGCATGAAAGCCATCCGGGTGACTTTGGGCTGGTCCACCTCACAGGGTTGTTGTGGGGAAAATAGGAGGAGGAAAGACTTTGAGGTATGTTTGCTGCCTGCAGTTGTTTATAAAAAATAATAAAAGGCGGGATAAAAATAAGTACGATAAATAATATTTCTTTCATTTCAGCATGTGAAAGATATTATCCTAAAATCTAACCCTCTCCTGGAGGCGTTTGGGAACGCAAAGACTGTGCGGAACAACAACTCCAGTCGATTTGTGAGTGCTGGCGGGGCCTGGGGAGATCCATTGTGTGTACAACTAGCGCCTGGTGATTCCATTTCTGTGTCCTGGTGCTTTTCTTAGGAACAACATGGAAGTTGTTTAAGCTTCGTCTTCTTTTAAGGCATTTTTCTGTCTTTCCAATCCGAAATGCTTCTCTGGGATCTCCTGGTGGTGTCTCATTCAGGCCTGACCCTGAGGAGCTTGGATGAGTGCTGCCCCTTAGTGTCCAAAGGGACCGGTAAATGCCTCACTGATCCAAGCCCATCACCAACAATATTGAAGATTTAGGCAGGTGCCTGAGAATTAGGGATGTGCCCCAGAAAAGGAGCAGGGGGCAATTGTGGGGACGGGGCAAAAGGGGAAAATTTAAGACACTCCTCCTGTTTTGCCCTCCCCCCCAGGGCAAATATTTTGAGATCCAATTCAGCCGCGGTGGGGAGCCGGACGGGGGCAAAATCTACAACTTCCTGCTGGAAAAATCCCGTGTGGTCAGCCAGAATTCTGGAGAGAGAAACTTCCACATCTATTACCAGGTGGGTGAACGGCCGAGGAAGGTCCCTGCGCCAGCAGACCCCGACCCTGACCCTCTGGATGGGTCTGACTCCCAACCCCATCATCCCCACCCTTGCCCACGGCTGTCAGTCCTGGGAACTGTGCTGTAAACCAAGAGAGCAAAATTTTTGTCTTTCCTTGCGTGATCCCCAATGTGGCATTTCGAACCCGCTTCTTTGGCCCCCGTTGTGTGAACGCAGCTGCTGGAGGGAGCCAGCCCGGAGCAGCGGGAGAATTTGGGGATCACCAGCCCGGATTACTACTACTACCTCAATCAGTCGGCGGCCTATAAGGTGGATGACATGAATGACCGGCAGGAATTTCAAGAGACTTTGGTAGGGACGCGGGCACCGAAGGGACTGTTTCCTTTTTCATACCCAACTTTTGGGAAAATGCACCCAGAATGAGAGGGTGGATGGGAGGGGGGGGGAGCACGCCTCAACCCCTGGGTCTGCCATCCTGGACTACATCCCCCATAATTCCTGGTCACTTGCTAGCAGCCAATTCCTTGATGGCATTGTAGTCCTGCCAGGCTGCTCGGCTTCCGTCCCTGACGTCGGAAGGCCAAAAAACAGATTTGAAAAGAAGCCTCTGTCCTGGATCAGCCGTGAATATTTCTCCTGTAAGACTTAACTCTGAGCCCCTCCTTCCTCTGGAGAGGCCTGGGGGCTCTGGGGCAGGAGGAAGGGACCCTCGGTTGGGCAGCGAAGCTGGCTTGGTTCCCAGGGAAAAAGAGACGGATGGGACATCACCGAGTGCCTTCGGTGTTGCCTTCGACTTTTGCCTCTTGCCGTTTTCTCCCCAGAAAAACTACCAAAGGGCCGGGGGGCTCCCAGGCTGCATGGAACAGACCCCTATTTTCCTTTTAGGGAGTAGGTAGAGTTGGCAAATTTTCAAAACAAAGTTTATTGAAATGAACTGCCAGTTGAAGAAGAGTGGCTGAGCCCATGGCTTCTAGGTTAGCTTCGCTCTTGCTGTGCCACAGGGAGCCCTGTTTACCCACAACTGATACCTTCCTCCTCCTCCTTTTCTTCCTCCTCCTCCTCTTCTTCTTCTTCCTCCTCCTCCTTCTTTTCCTCCTCCTCTTCCTTCTCCTCCTTCTTCTTCTTCCTCCTCTTCCTCCTCCTCTTCCTCCTCCTCCTTTCTCCTCCTCTTCTTCTTCCTTTTCTTCTTCTTCCTCCTCCTCTTCTTCTTCCTCCTCCTCCTTCTTTTCTTCCTCCTCTTCCTTCTCCTCCTTCTTCCTCTTCTTCTTCTTCCTCCTCCTCCTCTTCCTCCTCCTCTTCTTCTTCCTCCTCCTCCTCCAGACAGCCATGGAGGTGATTGGCCTCTCGGAGGAAGAGCAGGCCCTGGTACTCCAGATTGTGGCTGGCATCCTGCACCTTGGCAACATCACTTTCCGGGAGTCAGGCAACTACGCCGTGGTGGAGAGTGCGGATTGTGAGTCTGGGCAGCGTGGCCGGCTTCAGCCGAGAGCGGTGGGGGTTTGGGGAGGGCAGGGGGCCACGGTTACTGCGTGATGGCCGAGGGAGCCGCAAGGCTTGTTTTCTGGGCTGGGGTGAAAATCAGGGAAACTCCGAAGGGAAGAAGCCGCCAGATTGAGCTGCTGCCCTGTCGGTCCCTCTCCGCAGTCCTGGCCTTCCCCTCCTACCTCTTGGCCATCGACCAGCAGCGCCTCCAGGAGAAACTGACCAGCCGCAAGATGGACAGCAAGTGGGGCGGCCGGCAGGAGGTCATCGATGTCACCCTCAACGTGGAACAGGCCAACTTCAGCCGCGATGCTCTTTCCAAAGTCCTCTACGCTCGCCTCTTCGACTTCCTGGTGGACGTGAGTGGCCAGCCGGACCCCCCACTCACCCCGAGTGGGGTTTCCGAAGCCAGATGGAGGGAGTGGGGCAGATCTCAAGAGCCAGCGAGGAAAAGCTCAAACGCTACAGAAAGAGTCCACCGAGGGAAATAGGAAGTTTAAATAAAAATGAATGCAAACTGCTTTGGTAGCACAGCCAGGAGAACTCCTCATGGCCCACCCCTCATTCTTTCTTCCTTTTCTCTCTCCTCTCTTTCCCTGCTCTCTTCCTCTCTCTTCTTCTCCTCTTCCCAGGCTGTCAACAAAGCAATGGAAAAACAGCACCAGGAATACAATATTGGTGTCCTCGACATTTACGGCTTTGAAATTTTCCAGGTAATCCTGCAGCCCAAAATCCCCCATTCCTGGCTTCCTGCCAGGTGAAGGTGAGGCCTTCCCATGCCGGCCTCTTCCCTGGCACAAACTGTCAGTTGGAGTTGAGGGTTAATTAACCTCATGGATCCCATGGCCGCCACCAGTGGCAAACAGCCCGGCTGGGCCAAATGTGATTTTTGAGAAAAATATCCACGATGCGTGGGAAAACGGAGAGGCATTCCATTCCTTTCTGGTTTAGCAAAAGGAACAAAAGCCTCTTTGGAAGGGAGTCTCCCCACAGTAGCTTTATAAGTTCATTATTTCAGCCACTGTCGGGAAGCGCCAAACACTTCGTGGCTAAGATCTGGAAGGGCAGCTTTGGGTTGAGCCTCGGAAATGATCCATAGCAGAATTTTGTAGATGGAGTGAGTGAACAGCCCAGGAAGCAGATCCTGAGAGACGCTTATTCCGAGCCCCCCTGGCACCTCCTCTGGTTAAGCCTCGAAGGAATAAATGCCCAATAAAATGCGATGCCAATGTTTTGCACCGTTGCACATATTCGGGGGGGCTTAATTTCTGGGAGCCCCAAACCAGGCTGCAAAGCTGAGCAATTCCCCCGCGTTGCACCTGGCATGGCCGGCCTGACTTTCTGCTTCTCTCCTGCCAGAAAAACGGCTTTGAGCAATTCTGCATTAATTTTGTGAATGAAAAACTCCAGCAGATTTTCATCGAGTTGACCCTGAAGGCTGAGCAGGTGAGTCTCTCTCTCTCTCTCTCTCTCTCTCTCTCTCTCTCTCTCTTTGAAAACAGGAAACCTTTTTGCATTTTTAAAAATTGTGCCTTTGGGGCAAAAACCTGAAGCTTGGACAGGGCTGCGGTGTGGGAGTTGGGCGGCCATATAAATCTGTTTAATGATACATAACGAGAATTTTTCAGTGGGAAAGGATTGTTATTGGCTAAGTCAGATCGGCGAACTCGGAGCCAGAAAGTTCAAGGCTGAACTGAGTGTTTAATTCATGTTTAATTTTTGGCCCATTTCTCCTGATTTTCTCCCATTCTCTTTCCTCTCTGCAGGAGGAATACGTCCAAGAGGGCATCCGATGGAGCCCCATTGATTATTTCAACAACAAAGTTGTGTGTGACCTGATTGAGAACAAAGTGGTAAGCAAAAACCCTCCTTGGAAGGTAGACCTTATTTATTTAAAGAGCTACTTTATTTTATTTTTTTAAATTTGATAAATATAAAAAAAGGAAGAGGGTTCAGTTGTGCTGTGGTTGGGCCAAATGCAGAATGAGACAGGACGGGGGGTGGGGGGTGGAGGCAGAATTCTTTATTGCTTTTTATGTTTTATCTCCCTTTTCTCTTCCTTCCCAGAATCCCCCGGGGCTCATGAGCATCCTGGACGACGTCTGTGCCACCATGCACGCCAAAGGCGAGGGGGCCGACCACACCTTGCTGCAGAAGCTCCAGTCGGCGCTGGGCACGCACCCCCATTTCAACAGCTGGAACAAGGGCTTCATCATCCACCACTACGCAGGCAAGGTGAGGGCCTCGGGGACCCCAAAATCTAGCCCGTGGGGACACCCACCCCTCCCCAAGGGCCACCTGGAATCCAAAGCCAACTTTTCTGGTTCCGCAGGTCTCCTATGACGTGGAAGGCTTCTGCGAACGCAACCGGGACGTCTTGTTCCCGGATCTGGTCGAGCTGATGCAGAGCAGTGAGATGTGAGGGCCCGGGAGTGTTGGTGGGGGGTGGGCTACACGATCCAAAGACCCTCGAATGCCTCTCTTCCTCCCACCCACCCCATTTTCCTAAACCTCCCTTCTGCTCCAGTCTTTGTCTCTGTCCGAACGGCACCCAAGGGACTCGCTTTTGAAGCCGGTCTCTGCCCCCCCAAAAAAACTTTTAAAGAGTTGCTTTCCTCAATGAGGGGAGTGGGGAGAAAGTGTGGGAAAAACAGTCGAGGGGATCCTTGGAGAGCTAATCAGACCCCAAAGGAGAGGTCCCTCGTGGCTGTTGAGCGATGATGGCTCTCTCTCCCCTTCTCCCCTTCTCCTCCAGCCCCTTCATCCGGGACCTCTTCCCCGAGAGCCTCAGCACGGAGAAGAAGGGGCGCCCCACCACGGCAGGCAGCAAGATCAAGGTAAGGGGAGGGGAGGGACTCGCCCCGGCGGGGCAAGGAAGGGGAGCCCTTTAATGGCTTCAGAACTGCCTGAGAGAAAGGCAGGCACTTCCCCACCCCCCCACCCCCCCCGGCTATTGGGGAATCTGTTTGCACATATGGTGGTAACAGCAGACAGTTCCTTCCTTCCTTCCTTCCTTCCTTCCTTCCTTCCTTCCTTCCTTCCTTCCTTCCTTCCTTCCTTCCTTCCTTCCTTCCCTTTCTTTTCTCCAAAGAAACAAGCCAACAGCCTGGTCAGCACCCTGATGAAGTGTAGCCCTCATTACATCCGATGCATCAAACCGAACGAAACCAAGAAGTCCCGAGATTGGGAGGAGAGCCGGTAAGACAGCGGCCATGTTGGCCAGGCAATTCTGGGAGGTGAAGTCCACACAACTTTAACTTCATAAGATTAGGAAACACTAATTTAGACAGAGTGCCCCCCCCCGCCCCGCCCATCAGGAACCCACAATTTGTGCCGGGGGTCATAGCAGCGCAGGGATAGAGACCCTCCATTTCTGCCCCCTTCACAGAGTGAAGCACCAGGTGGAATATTTGGGGCTGCAAGAGAATATCCGGGTGCGCCGGGCCGGCTACGCTTATCGGCGAGTCTTCCAGAAGTTCCTCCAGAGGTGAGAGCTGCTTTCTGGCTTCCTGGCAGCCTTTCTTATCACACACCCACCCCCAACCCCCCCCCCTGCTTTTTCAGCCCACCTGCTGGAGGTGGATCTCCCAGGCTCCACTGAGTAGGGCCCGGCTTGGAGACCCCTCCATCCTTCCGTCTCTCCCCTCCTCCTGCCCAGGTACGCCATCCTGACGCCCGAGACGTGGCCCTGCTGGCGTGGTGACGAGAGGCAGGGCGTGGTGCACCTGATGAAGTCAGTCAACATGGACCCTGACCAGTTCCAGCTGGGACGGACCAAGGTGTTCATCAAAGCCCCCGAATCGGTGAGCGCCAGGAGCCCCTCTGGGAATGCGGGCGGCCCGGTTCCCTTCCCCAAAAGGCAGAGGCCCCCTTTGAGGAGGGAGGGAGGGAAATGGGGATCGTCTCCCTTCGTGCCCGCTTGCCTGGCACTGAACGCTGCCCTTCCCCCGGGCTCCCCCTGCAGCTGTTCCTCCTGGAGGAGATGCGGGAACGGCGCTATGACGGCTTCGCCCGGGTGATCCAGAAGGCCTGGCGCAAACACGTGGCCGTCCGCAGGAACATGCAGATGAGAGAGGAAGGTGAGGGAGACCCCTGCCCGGCCAGACCTGCAGGCTCGGGCGGCGGAGTGGCAGGTGGAAAAGAGGGTGCTTTGGCTGGGCTGCAGCCCAGGAGCCGTCTGGGAGCATCCCTTGTCACGTCCCCTGGCTTAAGGGGGATGAGCAATGGCTGAATCCCCCCTCCTCTCTCCCCTTTGGTGGAGAATTCAAAACTGGAGCTTTATTTGTTCAGTGCCAGGACTTGCCTCCAGAAGTTGTGAATGCTCCAACCCTGGAAGTTTTTAAAAAGAAATTAGACAACCATTTGTCTGAAGTGGTAAAGGGGTTTCCTGTCTAAGCAGGGGGTTGGATTAGAATAGAATCTATTCTATTCTATTCTATTCTATTCTATTCTATTCTATTCTATTCTATTCTATTCTATTCTATTCTATTCTATTTTTTCCTGCCTGGGTGCAGTGACCAAGATGAGCCACCAGAGGGCAGCCTTTACCCACCCTTTGGAGAAGCCCATCCCTTCCTTCCTCCTGCAGAGGAAGGAGGCCAAGGCGGCCTCTGAGCATGTGAAGAGGGACTCCTGCCTTCTACCCCATGCCAATTGCAGCCAGTTCTAACCGCGGTTTTTCCTCCCCCCCCCCAAAGCCTCCAACCTCGTCCTCAACAAGAAGGAACGCCGTCGCAACAGCCTGAACCGCAACTTCATGGGCGACTACATCGGTCTGGACAACCACCCAGAACTCCGCCGGTTCCTGGGCCGCAGGGAGCGGGTGGACTTTGCCGACACCGTCACTAAGTACGACCGCCGCTTCAAGGTGAGGCGTGGCACTGCTGGATCTGGCCGTTTCCCTTCTCGATGGGCAATAAGATAGACCGTGCCTGCGGCTGGAGGTTCTACACCTTGGCTCAAGGCAGCCTTCTCTGGTCAAGATGACGATTTGGCCCTTTGGGGAGCTGCCCTCTGAGGTGTTGGGTGGAGAGGCACCTGCTGGGCACATCTGGGGAAACCCCTCCACACACCCCCCCCGGGGCTCTGGCTGGCCGAGGTGCCAACCTTCCTGGGACTGAACCCTCTTGGGGGGCCTCTTGCAGACAGTCAAGCGGGACCTGATCCTCACCCCCAAATTCCTCTACCTGATCGGGCGGGAGAAGGTGAAGCAAGGTCCGGAGAAGGGAGCCATTAAGGAGGTCCTGAAGAGGCAGCTGGAGGTGGAGAGGATCCAGTCGGTTTCCCTCAGGTGAGCAGGGAGAATCGGGGAGGGGGGGCTTCCCCAGGCAGAGAGAGGCTCTCCTAAGCAGTTGTCCTCTAGGGAGCCTGTGGGACTCCCTGCCACTTGAAACGGGGATTCCCAGACATTTGCAGATTCTTCGCTCTGGAGCCCATTTCTGGAGCAGTGCCAAGATGGACCCCCTCCTGACTATGCTCCCCCCCTCCGCCCCCCCCAGCACCCTGCAGGACGATTTCCTCATCCTTCATGAGTCCCAGTACGACACCGTGCTGGAGTCCGTCTTCAAGACCGAGTTGCTGAGTCTGCTCTTCAAGCGTTACGGAGAAAGGACCCAGAAGCAGCTGCCCATCAAGTTCAGCAACCAGTAGGCAGCAGCCTCCCTCTTTCCTGCTCTTAGGGACTCTGGGGTAGACTTCTCCTGCGCATGGAGGGTTTCCAGGCCCCGTTTCCAGCCCTGGTTAATCGTCACTGCAAATTTCTCCTTTGGGTGACGGGAGGGTGGCGCTGTCTTTGGCCAACCTCCCTAAAATTAGGGATGGGGCACCATCAGGAGATCCCGACAAAAACATCCCAGGAGGCAGCGGTTAGAAGCTTAGTACTGAGGATTTGAACCCAACCTTAACGGGGCAGCACCCCAATTTCTGACCCTTGCCTGCATCCCCACCAATTCCCTCCCTCTCTCTGCACGTTTTCCCCTCCCCCCAGGCTGGAGTTCAAGGTGAAGAAGGACGGCTGGGGGCCCTGGGCAGCGGCCGGCTCCCGGCAGATCCAATTCCAGATCTGCCAGGGGGATCTGGCTCTCCTCCGCACCAATGGCAAAGTCCTGGTGGTCAGCATCGGGCCAGGCCTTCCCCGCAATGCCCGTAAGTCGGGGACATGAGATGTGATGGGGGATGTGGGGGGGGAAGCCCAGCGAGACAGCAACAGGGTGCAAGGAATGTGCAGACACACGTTTTGCAAAAAAATTCAGGACCCATTTGCAGAATTTTCAGAACATGTGTGCAAATTTTTTCCAGGAAGGATTTGCAAACTTTTCAGGAATTATTTGCAAACTCTTCAGAACATATTTGCAAAATTTTCAGGCCCAAACCGGAAGGACAGCAGGAAAAGCCGGCACTCAGCGGGAGGCCCTGCCCTGGGCTGGAATGCCCGGACCAGCACAGGTAACAGAGTTGTGGCTGTATGCCAGGTTTTTGCTAATCCTGATTTGCAGAGTATCCTGATTCCCTGGCCTCTCTTAAGTCAGAATTTCCCAATTCGTATCTTTTGGAGATATGACGGACCCTCAAATGATGCTTCTGGCTGGGAACTGGCCCCCACCAAGAAAGCCAAAAACTGCCCCCAGACGGCTGTCCCAACACGCCTCCAGAATGGCCGTCTAAAACTCGCTTCTCATGACCCAATTTGGCTGGGTGGGATTGCTGGGCCTTTTAAGCAGAAGGCGGCGGCTGACTTTCTCATTCTCTGCAGGGTCGGCGTGGAGCAGCCATGCCCGGGGAGCAAGGCCCTCCTTCCAGCAGCGTCACTCCATGACACGCCAGGGCAGCATGGAGCAGCCCAGCCTGCCGCGCCAGGGAGCCAGTCCGCGTGCCAAAGCCTTCCCTGCACCGCTTGACCTGGGCTTCATGGATGTCCCTGACCAAGGGGTGGCTGGGTAAGGAATTTTCCTGTTTCCCCCCCCCCAAGAATCCTCTTTATTTTTCTCCGGCTGGCAGCGTTTCTCAACCTGGCCAACTCTTAAGATGGGTGGATTGCAACTCCCAGAATTCCCTAGCCTTTAAGTCCACCCATCTTAAGAGCTGAAAATCCACTTATTTTGAGGTTTGCTGCCTTCTCTTTGCTGGGTTTTTTTTTTTTTACACGAGTTGAGTGGGGTCAGCCCTTTGCCACGTCACTCACGACTTTCTGCAGCTGTGGGACCACCAGGAAGGTTTATTCCTCTTTGGCGTGCATGGCCACAAGATGCCAGGGAGCTGAGAACTGTCTTTTTCCAGCCTTCGGCGCCACCTTAGCAAAGAAGCCAAACCCATCCCAGGAGGCGGCCGTGCCAAGCCCAGGCCCAAGCCCAAGCCCCAGCCGTGCCTTCCCCGGTGCCGGGCTCTGTACGCCTACGACGCCCAGGACACGGACGAGCTGAGCTTCAACGCGAACGACCTCATCGAAATAATCAAGGAAGGTGAGGCTTTCCAGGGGGAACCCCCGAGGCCATCCATACGGCTGCTTTGCTCGGTGGGTCGGTCTGGAGGATCAGAGCCCTGAGGGAGAGGGGCTTCAGGGGTTAGGGGGTCTTCACGCTCGGATGGAGAAAGGGTCCAGTCCGTCCTAAGTTTTTCTCCCCTTTGCAGATCCGTCGGGATGGTGGGAGGGCCGCATTCGGGGCAAAGAAGGGCTGTTTCCAGGGAACTACGTGGAGAGGATCTGAGACGGAGCTGGCACTGCCCCTCTCCTGCACTGGCACCAGGGGCTGCCCCACAGCTTTCGCTTGGTGGCTGGAAAAGACCTGGAGTTTCCTGAAGGACGTTACCGGAGAGCAGCCGATACTCGCAGGAGAGCAAGGAAAGGCAGGACGTTGGCCTGCAGAAAATTGGGGCCACTTGGTTCCCTCTGAACGCAGCCAAGATAACCAGGCAGGAACGAGTCTTGTTTGCTGCAGAGGCGAACGCCCATCTTGAGGCCCTAAAAGCCACATCAACAGATGCCAACCTGGTGGACCTTTAACGCGGGCAGAGGGGGGGAAAATGGGTAGCCGGGAAAGAAAGGGAGAACTCCAAATGTTTTAAAGGCAGAAAAAATAATGGACTTTTAGAAAGAATTTTTAAAAGCTTCCAGCCGATGTGGCCAAGCCTCAAAACTTCTGTCTTGCTGCAACGGGAGGGCCTGGGGCCACGCCCGTTTGCTGCCGACTTGTGTGAATCCAGTCTTCCGAAAGAAAAGCCCCTCGGACGGGGGTGTGAGGGGGGAAATGCTAAAATTTGCGGGCGGCACAGGAAAAGTAGAAAAAAGCGAGAAATAAATTATGTACATGGAGGCCCCTTCTGAAAATGGACTTTATTTGTTGCCGCAGTTTTTTTTTTTTTCCTTTTCTTTTTCTTTAAAAAAAAAATTACCTCGTGTTCCGTTCTCATGATCGGCGGTGGGGGGGTGGGGGTTTCTCCCGACAGACCACGATTAAGGAAGCAGACTGGGTTAGCCCAAGGCGCGTGTGAAATTTACTGGCCCAAACCTGGAGCTCTGCCACTGCAAAGGAGCCACGACTGGCTCAGACGGAGAAGCCGCGTGTTTGGCCCCCGGGGAAAAAGCCACGATACGGAGGGAAGTCTACGAGAGAGTAAGAGCTTCTGAGAGGGCCCTTCCCCAGACTCTGGGGAGGGGACAGGAAAACTCACCCCAAGGAGGCCTAAAGACCACCAGCCTCTGGCCTGCCAGAGCTGCCCAGCAAGAAAATTTGACTCTGCACAATTCCCTAGTCCGGGAGCACTGATTTAACACGGACCTAACTAAGCAAATGATAATAAAAACCTAATTTTAACCCCTCTCTTTTCTTTTAAAAAACCAAGCAGCGAAAGGCTCTTTCTGCTCACATTTCTGCTCTTTTGGGAAATAATCACTTAGCACCAGTCACTCAACCTGTTTGCTTTCATTCGTATGTTTTTTTTTTTCCTTTTATGTTACACGATTGGTTCAAAGGACACGCGCTTCGTTAGTGACAACTCAAAAAAATAATAATAAACCAAACCAAACCCAGGAAACTAAGAGAAACACAGATCAAGAGACCCCCTTCCCCAAAAGGAAACGCCGTAAGACCAAAAAAAAAACAAAAAAACCCCAACCCCAAAAAGTCATTTTCCCGATTCCAGAGCATGTGAAGGCCTAAAGCATGGAAATGCGCCTGTCTCGAACCCGCAGCCGTAGTCTCAAGTGTTCAGATAAGAAGGTTGTGCTGGAATTCCAGCATTTTCCAAAGGGCGGATCTGGCGGATACCGGATGGGAATTCGGTGGCTTCGGATTTTGGTTAAACCGGAGGAGGAATGCTCGGGGGTCAGGATGGGGGCTAGAAATTTGAGGGTTTGGGTGGGAAGAGGGAAGGGATGGAGGGAACAGACTATAGAAATCTGGGTGGCAGATAAATAACATGATTATCCTGGTCTTTACTGGGACACCCCCCCCCCCCCCGATGGAGAGCCCAGGGACCGAATTGAGGGGCAGCCACCCCACCTATGAAGAGGCCCTGCCCATTTGGAAAGAGCCCCCCTCCCCATTCTCCTGCCCCCGTCTGACCAGGTGTAGACGCCTCGCTCAGACCCTGCAAAATTTGGATTTTACAAGCAACACGTTTGTTGCTTGTAAAATCGAGGGCTAACCTGTTTTTCTCCTAAGCACCAGCTGGCTCTTGAGGCATTTTGGACTCCCAACGAAGGAACAGAGGGGACCACGAGACAGAGACCCTCACCCCAATGCTGGGAGGGCACCATGCCAAGGGCAAGAAACGGGGGGCCAAGCACAAACCTCCATATTCTGAGGCCTGGAATGGTTTGGAAAGAGAGATAAAAACTGGCTTTTCTTGGTTTTAAGCTAGTCATCATTAGCCCAGGAGACGCCAAGCCATCTTCCTTCGTTTTCTGGAATCAAGCCATGATCTGGAGTACAAGGGGGCGGGGGGGGGGAACCACCCAAAGGTGGAGAAGCATCAAAGCCAGGGGGTGAGGGGAAACCCCAATTCTTCTCTGTGGGAACCTCAGACAGGAAAGGAAAACCGGAGTGGTGACGGCCGAAGAACCAGTGCGAAGAACCTGCCTTTGACGGGGAAGTCGCCCGCAAACACGCGTGTCCTCTTCATGCATCATACTTCAACACTCATGTCATCGTTCAGGCGGGACAGGATGGTGAGGGCTGAAGTCCAGCCATCCCTCCCGACGTGGAGACGGCTGACCTACCGTGGGGGTCTCTTCTGGGGCGAGAGTGGATTTAACGCTTTGAGCCTCCCTGCCACTGGACCACGAGGGGCGTGAAAAACCCCAACTCGGCCCCCCAGCTGCCAGCCGAGGGAGGCCGGGACTCCCGAGAGGCGGCCGCAGAAGGCGGTGCTGGGAGGATAAGTAAGGCGCCTCCATCACTCGAGCCACGGAAGGAGCCACGGGGGGCACGTTCCCCCCCCGATGTGGCTCCGGGGCCCGGCTAGTTCTCGGCCCCCCCGGTCTGTCGGGCCTTGATGAAGGCCATGCCGTGGGTTCGGAAGTGAGTCTTGAGGTTGAGCTGGGTGTCGAAGCCTTTGCCGCAGACGGTGCAGGAGAGGCTGCCCTCGTTGGCCGAGGGGGAGCCTTCCTCAGGGCCTCCCCGGGGGACGCCGGCCTCCCCTTCGCCCCGCTTCTTCTTGTGGGTGATGAAGCGGTGGCGGTTGAGGGACACCTGAGAGGTGAAGCAGAGTCCGCACTCGTGGCACTGGTGGGCGCTCTCGCCTGTCCGGTGACGGGGGATGTGCTCCTGGAAGTCGGCCGCCGTGGGGGCCACGTAGCCGCACTTCCGGCAGTGGTAGGGGGAGCGCCGGCTGCCCTTGGGGGTCTTGGAGGGCGGGGTGGTGCTGTCCGGCTCTTCGCTGCACGAGTCGCCGTCGTCCGAGGAGAGCTTGCGTTTCCGGCTGGACCCCTGCAGGGCGAAGGAAGAGGGCGGGGTGACTGAGGCTGTCCGGGGGGACTGGAGGGACCCCCACCCAAGAGATCAGCCACAAGGGGAGGGGGCAGCTCTCTCTCTCTCTCTCTCTCTCTCTCTGGAACAAAGACAGGAAAGGCAGCCAAAAAGGCAAAACCTCCAGGAAGCAAATCCTTGAGTCAGGGCAGGCCTCAACTGAACCACAGTTCACATTCGTATTCAGCTGACTCGTATTCATGATGGCCGCAGCGTCCTGGGGGGTCACAGGATCCCCCCTCTTGGGGACCGCTGGACAAAGTCAATGGGGGAACCCAACCCTGTGGCTAACTGAACAGCTGCAGGGACTCCCTTAACGCCTGCGGCAAGAAACGTCGTAAAATAAGAGCAAAACTCACTGAACAAATGTTTTGCTTACCAACAGAAATTCTGGGCTCAACTGTGGTCGTAGGTCGAGGACTGCCTATATGGGCCCCCTAACCACATTCTGATGGATTGAAAGACCCCCCCCACCTGCCTTTCTCAGCCTCCCCCATTTTCAGACAACCCCCCCCACACACACCCTCCCAAATCGGAGAGAGCCTGGGCCACCCCTGCTAAGGCTGCCAACGTTTCTCTGAATTCCTGCAGACAATTCGGGCTGGGGGAGTTGGGGGGGTCATATACCTGGGAGTTCCTGGAGCCCAAGCGGGTGGCAAGCACCTCCTGGCTCCGGTTGGCGTCGGTCACCTTGATCCCGTGCCGCACCTGGATGTGTTTCTCCAGGATGAGCCGGCTGCTGAAGGTCCGTTTACCCTCCGTGCAGTACCTGGAAGGAAGGAAGGGAGGAGGGAGGGGTGGGAGGGAGGGAGGGAGGGAGGGAGGGGGACACGGAGCAGAGGAAGGGAAGCTTGAGGGGGGGCGGCCCAGGAGACCCCGAGGCCCTCCCCCCCCCCCGCGTGGGCAGAGGGCAGGCACCTACCTGCAGGGGTAGACCCTCTTGATGCCCTCGTGGTTCACCCGGATGTGCCTGCGCAGGCTGGGGGCGGAGCAGAAGGAGCGCTCGCACAGATGGCAGGGGAACTTCTTCACGCACTGAAAAGGGGGGGGGGAGATGCCAGGGTGAGGGTAAAACTGGGTATGACTCCCCCCCCCCCAACACACACAAAAAGGGCTGCTCTCCCTGGTTGGGCTGGCACTGCAGGGGGGTTTGCCCAGGTAAAGAGGCGAAGGTGGAGACGCTGCCCCCACCCCGGCTGAGGGTCTCCCCGCCCTGTGCCCCCCCCTCACCTTCCCGTGGACCTTCTTCATGTGCACCACGTACTCGTCCCTCTCGGGGAACCAGGAGTGGCAGATGCCGCAGGTCCACCCGTTGCTCCGCGACCGCCTGCCCATCTCCCCCTTGCGCTGGAAGCGGCCCCGTTTGCTCTTGCGCAGCTCGGGGGAGCTGGGGGGGTCGTCTTCGGAGGAGGAGGAAGAGGAAGAGGAGGAGGAGGAGGGCTTGGGGAGGGGCGGCGGGGGCTCCTCCTCAGCCGGACTCTGCTTGGGGGCGGAGGGGGCGGCGGGGGCCGGCTTCTTGACCGCTTCCTCCTTGGGCTTCTGCTGCTGCTGGTGGCTGTTCTGAGGGCCGGAGGGAGACGGAGGCAGCGGTCAGGCCGGGTTCCGGCCGCCCTTCCCTGCCTCCCCAGCTTCGGCCGTCCTGTCCCGTCCCCCCCTCCTGACCTTGAGGTGCTCCAGCATGGTCCGCTTCTGGGCGAAGAGCAGAGGGCAGTCGGGGCACTTGAAGACGCTGACCCTCTGGTTGACCAGGTGCTGGTCGAAGTGGGAGGAGAGCAGCGGCTTGTGGGTGAAGACCGTGTCACACATGGCACACTTGTAGATCATTCTGGGCACAGGCAGACCAAGGGGGGGGGGGTTGTCAGAGAGAGGGGGGGTCTCCTTCCTGCCGTCAGGGGCCCTCGGCCCTCCAACTGGGATCCCCCCCCCCTTGCCAGGACAGGCAGAGAGACCCCACGGTGGCCTCGGATCAGAATGGCATAGGAATAAGAGTAACAAGAGTAGAGCGGAATAGAATGCAGAATAAGAATACATAATAATAGAAAATAGGATAGGATAGAATAAAAGAGTAGATTAAGAATAGAATATAGAATATAGAATAGAATAGAATATAGAATAGAATAGAATATAAAATAGAATATAGGACTAGAAAAGAATATAGAATAGAAAAGAATAGAATAGAGAATAGAGAAGAGAATAGAATAGAATAGAATAGAGAATAGAATATAGAATAGAATAGAATATAGAATAGAATAGAATATAGAATAGAAAATAGAATAGAATAGAATGTAGAATAGAATAGAGAATAGAATAGAATATAGAATATAGAATAGAATAGAATATAGAATAGAATAGAATATAGAATAGAAAATAGAATAGAATAGAATGTAGAATAGAATAGAGAATAGAATAGAATATAGAATATAGAATAGAATAGAATATAGAATAGAATAGAATATAGAATAGAATATAGAATAGGACTAGAAAAGAATATAGAATAGAAAAGAATAGAATAGAGAATAGAGAAGAGAAGAGAAGAGAATAGAATAGAGAATAGAATATAGAATAGAATAGAATATAGAATAGAATAGAATATAGAATAGAAAATAGAATAGAATGTAGAATAGAATAGAATATAGAATATAGAATATAGAATAGAATAGAATGTAGAATAGAATATAGAATAGAATAGAATATAGAATAAAATATAGAATAGAATATAGAATATAGAATAGAATAGAATAGAATAGAATGTAGAATAGAATAGAATATAGAATAGAATATAGAATATAGAATAGAATAGAATAGAATATAGAATAGAATATAGAATAGAATATAGAATAAAATATAGAATAGAATATAGAATATAGAATAGAATATAGAATATAGAATAGAAAATAGAATAGAATAGAATGTAGAATAGAATAGAATATAGAATAGAATATAGAATATAGAATAGAATAGAATAGAATATAGAATAGGAGCCTGAAGGGACCTCAGAGGTCTTCTAGTCCAGCCCCCTGCTCAAGGCAGGAGAGCCCGGCCCATTCCAGGCCAGTGACCGTCCGGTCTCTCCTGAGGAGCCTCCCTGGAGGGACCACCCACCTCTTCTGGAGGCAACGTCTGTCCCGCAGGTCAACCTTACTTGGACTGCTGGCTGCTGAAGCCCGGGTGCTGGGTGTAGATGTGGCCGTGGGCGCTGGGGGCCGACTTGAAGGCCATGGGGCAGACGGGGCACTTGTGGAAGACCTCGCAGTGGGACGTCTGGATGTGGGACTTGATGGAGTTGACGCCGCCAAAGACGACCGAGCAGCTGGGGCACCTGGCGGGAAGCGGGGAGAGCTTGTGGGTCAGCACCGGCTGCCCTCCAAGCCCACCGGCTGCCAGGCCGGGAGAGGCGTCCATCCCCTGAAGGAGGGCAGGCGAGGGGAGCTCAGGATGCCGCCCCATCCTACCTGTAGCCGATCCTGCGGGAGAAATGGAGGCAGGCCTCCTTCAGGTGGGCGTCGAAGTTGGCCAGCAGGAAGTTCCCCCCACACTCGGGGCAGACGTGGGGCGGCCGGCTCTTGTGCATGCGCTGGTGGGCGCTGAAGCTGCAGCGGTTGGCCATGATCATCGGGCAGCTGTTGCACACCTGGAATTGGGGGGGGGAGGGGAAGCAGAAGGGAGTGGGGGGGGGGCTTTACCCAGTGCCAGTCTGGGTTTGCCAGCCCTCCTTCTCTTTCCCCAGAGGGGGGGGGCTTCAAATTCTGTCTGAGTTGCAGAAGACGTCCAGCGCTGCCTTGCCTCTGGATATGGGACCTTGCAGGCTGCAGGGGTGGTCCTCGCTTAGCGACCGCAATCGCCAGCACGGTTATTCAGCAAAATAGGGATTGCTAAGTGAAGCTGTGATCGCGTTTACGATCTCCTCGGCTTTCCTTTCCCTTGCAGACCTGGAAGCTCTTCTCAAGGCAAGGACTGCTGACCATGATAGCCGTCACTAAGCAAGACAGCCACTAAGCAAGGACTAAGCCGTGCAAGGTCTTCCATAGGGAGGAACCACCCACGGTGAATTTCCACCACCCAAGGCCCCTCCCCCAAAGCAGCCTTGCAACCCATGGGGCCGGAATAACAGGGTGGGGAGGGAGCCTTGAGGTCTTCTAGTCCAACCCCCTGCTCCAACAGGAGGCCCATCCCATTCCAGACAAGGGGCTGTCCGGTCTCTTCTGTTGAAGGGCAGGGAGAGCCGGGGGCCCAACCACCCAGGGGACACCCCAGATTTGAGTTCAGCTGCCGCCCCCCACCCCCCACCCCTCCATCCCCCTCCCCTCATTTACCGTGGAGGAGGAGATGCTTCCGGCCTGCTGGAAGTGGGCGGCCAGCCCGGCCTTGTCCTTGCACTGCTCCTTGCATTCCAGGCACTGGCAGGAGTTGGTGGCCGGCAGCTGCTCAGTGCCGCCTCCGCCCAGGGGCAGGACGGGCAGGTCCTGTCCGGCGCCTCCGTTGGCCACCCCGACGTCCGGTGCGAGGCCGGCCGGGGAGGCGGCCTTGCTGGCCTGGCTGAGGGAGGCCAGGGAGACGAGCGGGGCCACGTCCGGCTGGCCGATCATCTGGTCGAGGGCGATGGGCCGCATGACCAGGTGGGAGCACTGCATGACCAGCCCCTTGTCCTTGTGCTCCCGGGCGTGGAGGAGGAGGCTGCACTTGTTGAAGAAGACCAGCCGCTTGGCGCAGTGGTTGCAGGTCACCTCCACCCGCAGGCTGCGCCGGTCGTAGTGCCGGGCCAGGCTCTTCTCCAGGGCGAAGGCGTCCCCGCACTCCAGGCAGCGGTAGCCCAGGGGCGGGAGGGCCAGGCTGGACTCGGCGGGGGGCAGCAGGTTGGGCTTGTAGGGGGGCAGCAGGTTCTTGCTGTTCAGGATCTTGTTGAAGGCCTCCACCAGGCTGGACTGGCTGCGGGAGATGACCGTGCCGGCCACGGGGGGGGAGGGCTTCTGCGGCTGCATCACCACCACCGTGGTGCCGTTGACCTTCTGGCTGGCGGGCGGGGCGGGGCCGCCGCTCCTGACCTCGGGGGCCTTGGGGAGGGCCTGGGGCACCAGGCTGAGGATGCTCTTGGCCAGGGCCTTGCTGGGCAGCACCACCGCCTTCTGCTGGGCCACGCTGGCCGCCATCAGCATGGCGCTGCTGGCGTTCTGGATGGTGGAGACAGGCAGCACCGTGCCCTTCAGCTTGGTGCCGTCGCCCAGCTGCACGCTGACCACCTTGGGGGCCTCCGCCGCCTTCGCCGGGCCGGCCGCCAGGGCCTTTGGGCCGGGGCTCTCCGGAGCGGCCTCTTCCTTCTGGGCGATGGCGACAGGGAGAAGGGCATCCCCGGCCGCCGGGATCTCCGGGCCCCCCTGATCCGAGGACAGCTTGGCGGCTCCCGGATCGGATTCCGACGAGACCCTCGTCACCGTCCGGGTGATGCTCCCTGAGGACGTCTTGATGGTCTTGATCCTCACCTTGAGGGGCCGCGAGGAACTGGACGAGGGGGAACCGGGGCTCTGGTCCCCCTCCTCCTCCTCTTCCTCCTCCTCTTCCTCCCCACTGGAATGGGCCGGGGGGCACTGCAGTGGCTTTTCCACCGGCTCTTCTTTCAGGGACCCATCGCCGGGGGGCTTTGGGGAGGCCCGGGGCCCAGGACTGGCTCCCTTTTGTGGGGAGCCCTGGAAGAGCTGCTCCCGAGGGCTGGAGAGGGGGCGCTTGATGTCGGGCAGGTCTCCCCCCAGGTCTGCTTCGGAGCCGGGCCAGGGGACTCGGGGGGACGTCTCTGCGGAGTAGCAGGAAGAAGCGGACTTGGGTGGCCCCAACGGGCTGGAGCCCTGACAAGGCATCTCGCAGTCCACCTCCTGCTTGATCACAGGAGGAGCCGGAAGAGGAGGAGCAGCCGGAGGAGGAAGAGGAGGAGGAGGAAGAGAAGGAGGAGGGGTCAGCGAGAGGCCCATCCCACCGGGAGGGCCAGTTTCAAAGGCCGGAGGGAAGGCCGGAGGGGTTGAGGGTCCCAGGCTCTCTTCGACAGGTTCGGGGCCGTCCAGGGAGGGGGCAGCGGACAAGAGGGGCGCCGGGGGGATGGCCGGCCCCGCAAGGCCCTGCTCCTTCGCCTTGCATCCCTGCGGCTGGTCGATCAGGTCTGCCTCCCCGTCCTTGTCAGGCTCGGGGCTGAAGGGGGAGAAGAGATCCAGGCTCTTGGAGGCCTTCTCCTTCAGGGCCCAACACTCGCCGTTGGTGGGGGCCACGGCTTCCGCTGAGGAGACCGGGGAGGCGCGAGGGACCTCGGGAGCCGCAAAGCCATTTTGCAGCAAGCGGGAGCCCCCCGGGTGGCCACCGCTGTCCTTCAGGCGCCCGTCCGCCGGCTCCAGCTGCTCAGGGCAGACGGTGTTCTTCACGATGACGCTGACGGTGGTGATGTCGGCGTGCGGCAGGACGTGCTCGGGGGCGGCCGCCTCCACGGGGACGGGACGGACGGGAGCCTCGGCCTCTTCGTGGCCCGAATGGATGGCCTCGCTGGTGTCGATGTCAGGGATGTCGAAGGCCGCCAAGAGGTCGTCAAAATCCGGGGTCTTCATGTCCCCCATGGCGAAGGGCTCGGAAGGCTCTGGAAGACAAGGGCCAGCGGTCAAGCCAAGAGGCACAAAACGGGGTCAAGGCTCCCCTCCCCCCCGGCTGATCTGAGCGGCTCTCCGAAGAGGTGGGAGTCGGGCTGGCCGGACGGCCACCTCCCCACGGAGGCCAAAGAGGACAGCAAAAGGCCCCAAATCAGAGCTTATCATTGTCCTCGGAGGCGGAATACAGACAGTCCTTGACTAACGGCCTCAATGGAGCCCATTTCTGTTGCTAAGCGAGACAGTCGTTAAGTGAGATTTGCCCCATTTTACGAGCTTTCTTGCCACAGTTGCTAACTGAATCACTGCAGCCGTTACGTTAGGAACACAGTCGTTAAGTGAACCCCGCTTCCCCCTTGACTTTGCTTGTCGGAAAGTCGCAAAAGGTGATCCGGTGACCCTGGGATGCTGTGTGGACATCTAGGGCTGCCCTAGGAGGGACCAAAGGGGATCCCTATTTTTCTACTGGCATTTTTTTTTACATGCTTTTGAGGTCCCACCACCTTTGTTTCCGGCCAATCTCCGAGGGATGCAGGACCCTCTTCCAATCTTGAGGGGCACCAGCACACGCCCGCCTGCCTGAGCCTCTGTGCAGAACCCGTCTCCTTTCCCACCAGGAGGGGAGAAGCAAGGAGGGCAGTGCCCAGCGAGGATGCCATTTCCCTCCCTCCACGCTGGATCACTTCACCAACCTGAGGAGGAGGCTCCCTAGAGGCCAGGAGACGGGCACAGGGGTGGCGAGGGTGGTGGCTGAGGGCCTCTATCTCCTGCCAGGCCAGCAAGCCAGGTGCCGCCTGGGGAGGGAGGCAGGCTGGCGCAGTCCCTCTGCCCAGCTTCCCCAGCCAGCGCCAGCTGCAGAGGGAAGAGTGGGGAGGGAAGCCATGCGGAGGAAAACAAGCACCCGGCTCCCCCCCTGGGGCCGAGCCAGGGAGGGGAAGGCAGGGCTACCTTTCCCCCGGCTCTGCTCCTCTCCAGCCCAGGCGCTGGCACGTTGGGCAATTACGCCCCCCCCTCTCCCCAAAGGCGCCCTGCTCTGCCATCTGCTGATGCTAGAAAACCCGGAGTTAGGAGCAGCCCCCCCCCATTTCCCACCCCCTTGGAGCACGGGGTGGAGGGCAGGAAGGGCCGACTGGGCCCTTGGGCAAGAGAGAAAACCAGGGCTGGCTGGATAAGAGGAGGAAGGGAGGCCCATCACCAGGCAGGGCCGCCAGGGTGAAGACAAGGCTCCGCCATGCCAAGGGACCAGAGGGGGGAGGCCGTGAGAGGCCTCGGCCCTTCGTTCACCCCCTCCCCCCCCTTCTCTGCCTCTGGAAGTGGGGGAGGTCTACGAGAGGGATGCAGGGAGAGGGAGGCCTGGTGTGTGTGTGTGTGTGTGTGTGTGTGTGTGAAGCTTCTGCTCCAAGGAAGGTTGGATAAACACGTGTGCCAACAACCCACTGCCACCGCGGCACAGCTCTTCAGGAGCAGCCCCAGGGCACGCCTGATCCTCCAGCAGGGGAGATTCAACAGATTCTGTTGATCCAGCAGATTCAAGCCACGTTTCAGGCCACAAAAGCTGAACGGCAGCCCCTGGCCAGGACTCCCTGCCTGCAAGGAAAGGCCCAGGGAGCACTTGCGTACAGGAGTGCGGCTGCGTTGCCTGCTAAGGAAGGCCCAAGCCCTCTAAAGGACTCTTCAGCAACGCTGGCAGGGGTCTCCTAGACCCCCATTACGGGCCCTCCGGCCTCTCCCCATGGCGCCTCTGGTGCAGGAACTCTTGGAAACAGCAGAGCTGCAGTTTCAGACTAAAAGCCAATTTGTCCACCCCAAGTTATTCCACAGCTCTCTTTTTTCCCTCCCTCCCACCCTCCCACCCACCCCCAACTCTGCTGAAGTTATTTGGTAAGTGCGGGAACAGCTGACAGTCTCCACGATGGACCAAATCTACGGAGGTGACACTCAAAGCTTCGCTCTGGGGGGATCCCTCGTAATCCCTGCGCACGGATCCCAAACAGACCGGTTTCCTAGACCCAGGAACCAAAACAGAGTCACACCAAGGTACACAAACCTCTTCCTCGTCTCAAACCAACGACACCCCTGGCTCCCCTCCGCTGGGGCAAAGCAGGAAAGAAGGGAAGCTTTCAAGGTTCCCCGCAGCAGATTTCCTGATCTCCTCAATCCTAAAGGCCGGGCTTCCCCTGGGAGAGATTTAAATCTCCACTGTCAGTCAGGTGGAGCGCCTGAGGAGGGCGGGCACAGGGATTTTGATGGGGGGACCATCAGCTGCCAATCTAGGGGAGGAACAGCTGGTTCTCCTGCTAGGTTGCTCTCTGCCAGGGCATCGCACAGGGCACCCCACGGCCTGCGCTTGGGGGCAGCTGCACCCGCCGGGAATCAGTGCTTCTCCAGAGCAAACCTGCAACACAGCTGCCCCCCCCCCTTGTTGGATCCCCAAAATTTAAAAAAATGGACCCGTGTGATGGAAAATTAAACTGTTATGTCTTTGGGGTTGGAAGTCTTAGGAGGCTGAAGCCACAGGGTGTGTGTGTGTGTGTGTGTGTGGAGAAGAGGGGCTGGAAATAAAGGCCCAGTATTTATGGCCAGTGATTTGGCTCTGGGGTGCGCAATTAACACCGGCTCCTCTTCGCCTGCACCCCAGCCAAGGAGGACAGAGGAACCATTTCCTCTTATGAAGAAATTTTGGGTCGAGGGTGGAAAATTAATTCAGAGGATGAATGAGAAGGGCAGAAGCTGGCAAAAGAGAAGCCCACCTGCTGACCAGGATCTTGCAAAGCCTGCTTCTGTTTTAGCACCACAGACCGGACTGGACCGGACGTCTTCATCCTCTGTTCTCCCTGCTTTTTACCTCTTCGCACCCCACCTTTAGTACACTGCGGGCAGGGGCCGAAACAAACACCAAGCGGGGATTTTTCATCTGCAGACGTTATCCAAAGGCTCGCCCCCTTCCTCGCCCTCCAAAGCAGGGACAGATCACCCACTTTCAAGCTCCCCGCATCTGACCTCCTTTCTTTCCCCAGCACAGGGTTCAAAATCCACCCCAGAAACAGGTTGGGCGAGAAGCAGTGGTGTGTTTTTTTTTTTCTTCCATGGAGAGAGTTTACTATTCCAGATGAATTAACGCCCACGGCAGCTGCCCACCCCCGACCCGACCAAGCCATGTCTGGCAAGAGATTAAATTCCAGTCCATTTAAGAGAATTAAGACAGGACCATCTGCTAACTTAAAAATACTAGGCAGGGAAGAGAAAGGGGGAAGAAAAAAAAAGAAGACAACTCCAAGCTCACTGAAGGGGGAAGGGAGGTTAATTTTAATGAAAATACAATATTGATTGGCTGGAGATGGCAGGAGTCTTAAGCATAACAAACACAGGTCAAGAGATTTCTCAGCCCACAAGGCACATTATCACCCAGGGCATAAAGGGCAGATCAATAGCAACAAGTGTTTTAAGTCACTCCTAGATGGCACCAATTCAAATGCAAACAGTAAGAAAGGCAGCATTAAGTGGCTGCCTTGGAATCCAAAACTAGCATCAGCAAAAACACCAAACTTTCTGGCCAGCCACCCCCCTCCCACCCCACCCCTTCCCCAATACCTGCCATCTGATTCACAACAAACCCCCCTCCCCAGGAAGGAAGCCACAGGAAGTGGACACCACACTTCAAAAAACCCAATAATGCCCCAATGTGTGGCACTTTTAACAAGAAGCCTCTGAAAAAGCATTAATAAAAAGCCAATAGTTGGTTGGCTGTTTCTGCAACCTACAAATTTCTCAAGGATTAGGAGGACTCAGGGTGAAAATTTAAAAAAAGAAAAATCTATTTAAAAAATATTTAAACCTTCCTCTTCAAACCATTCAGCTTTTTCTGCTTTAATCAAATTCACACAATGTGGGCATTTATGTAGTTATGGCAAAGATCCCCCAAAGCCTTCGGCACAGATCAGTAGGAGAGCCCAAGTTTTGTCTGCTGGACAGAAAAGAGTTGCACGGGATTTAGAAAGAACAAAAGTGAATTAAAGATGAATTCTCCCCATTGCAGGTTTGGGGAAAGGGGCTTTGTGCACTCTTTAACAACTTTTCCCCCCCTGCCCCGAGTTTCACCGATAACACATGGCTATGAGCCCCCCCAAAGAGAAATTTCCAGACTTCAAAAGTGCATAAAATAAAAGTACATAAAATCCACCCCCATTTAGATCCTGCACACGATGACTCTGCATTGCCCAAAACTGATGCATCAATTCAACATTTCCAAACACACCTTCCAACTCCCCAACCCAGGTAGATGATGCCCGTAATAATCTAAGCGACTTTTGATTAATTTTGTTAAAAAGAAGGGGGAAAAGAAGCTGAACAGGTCCAGGGCCGGTAAGGACTCGCATGGTGGGCGGACAGGAAATCTGGAGGCTTGTTAAAAGTTACACAGCCAAACCACTTTTAAAATGGTGAAATATTAAAACGCCCAGCACTGCCACACAAAGAAGTCGCCAGAGAAGATGCTGCAGGTTCATGTTAATAATGTTGGGGGGGGGGATTTGCAGGACCCCCAAAACTCTTCATTTCCATTTATTCTGCTCTCTCTTAATGGGGGGGGGAACCCCAGGAAGCCCCCCACTCATTTCCCTTAATTCTCATCCCTCTTAAGGGGGGGGGAGAGAAAACACCAGGAAGCCCCCCTTGAGCTCCTTCAAAGCTTCCCCTCCTTTTTTTAGGGCTGCCCCCCCCCGATCTGCCCCCTCCATGGAAAAATAGCCCCCCTTTTTTTGCATTAATGAGATTTTAGCCCAGTGTCATAATGGGGGAGGGGTCTTCCTGTTTTGGGGGGGGGAATCAAAGAAACCCCCCATGCAATTTTCAGCAGCCCCCCCTCCCTCCCTCCCTCCAGGTAGGCTTTGTTTTGAGGGGGGGCTGTATTTATTTTGGAAGTTCCCTTTTTTTAAAAAAGGCACAGATGGGGGGGGGGCTTTTT
This sequence comes from Pantherophis guttatus, assembly GCF_059756535.1. NCBI lineage: Eukaryota > Metazoa > Chordata > Lepidosauria > Squamata > Colubridae > Pantherophis > Pantherophis guttatus. The sequence goes on from NC_142080.1 coordinate 629,452, forward strand.
CTCTCCAGGCAGAGCGGGAGAGGATGATGGGATCTGGAGTCCAGGGGAAATGGGGTTTGTAGTCCTACCCCTCGAAGGCTGGGGGAGGGTTCGGGGGGGTCGCAGAGGCCTCCGGGAGGGGAGGGGGCTCCCCAGGGCTGGGGGGGTGGCGGGGGGAGACCCCCCACGCGGCTGCCCTGCCCCCACCCCCTCTTGGGGGCCCCGGGGGAGGGGAAGAGAACCTCCCCCCGCCTTGAGGCGGCCCCACGGCCTCCTACCTGCGCGGGCCCGGCCCCCTCGGCGGCCCGGCGTGGGGGGCTTCGCGGTCGGCTCGGCGCTTCTCCGACTGTACTGAGGGCCTCCGCCTCCTCGGCCGCTTCCTGCTTCGCCCCCCTCCAGCGCTCGCCAACCGACATTGGACCGCTCGCCCGCCACTCCAGAGGCTTGGCGGGTTGCCGTTGGCCGAGAGAGACGTCACTCAAGGGCGGGAGCAGGCGCTCCGGATGGCTATAGGGTCAAGGGCCTTCGCTACAGCGGGTTGCACCGCCCACTTCGACCTCGGTACTCATTGGAGGCGAGGAAGCAGAGGGGACTAGCCTGTTCCTGTCGTCTTGTTGATCTATTGGCTGGACGGCCTGCCTATCGACGCTCGGCACGCCTCATCCGCTGGCCGGGGGAGTTCGTTTTGTGCGCCCCAGCTGGGGGAATTCACTCGTCGGGCTGAGCTTCCCCCCATCGGTTTTATTGGCTAAGAGTGCCATAGTTGCCCAGGGGCTTCTCGTTGCCATTGGCTCATACGAACGTCACTCAGGCTGACACCGAATGTCGCTTTTCAATTGGTGAAAATCCGCCTCAGGCGGGACATTCATTATATTGACTCATTGCTTGAGAACACAGCAACTGCAGCAGGTGTAACGAACCACCTATTGGTGTTCGACTATGAAGAGGCGGGGCTTTATCCTCGTGTTCCAATCATCCTATTGCGTATTACTCCCGTCATTCAAATGAATTGTCCGCCCTCAAAGGGATTGAAAACATGAAAAACACCAACTCGCAGGGCATGATGGGAGGGAGAGGCCACGGGAGCCGCGCAAGGGCGCCTGGGAGAAAAGGGCGCATGTGGGAGAGCGCAAAGGATTGTGGGCGATATTAATCACCCTACACTTCCGGCAAGGGGAAAGTGTGCTTCTTTTTAATAAAAAAAAACATGAAACTGATTTGTGCTTAAAAATTTTAAAAATTCCCTAGGCCAAGGCTCTCGAAACTTGGCAACTTTTAAGACTTGTGGATTTCAACTCCCAGAATTCCTCAGCCAGCTATTTGGGGGGATTCTGGGAGTTGAAGTCCCCAAGTGTTAAAAGTTGCCAAGTTTGGAAAGCCTTGGCCTGGAGGAAGGAAGCCTGGTCAAAAAGTTGGCTTCCTTTCCTCTCCAAGCCAAGGCTTATTGCACAAGCCAGCATGGAAAACCCAAGCCAAGCCACTATTGCCCTGCCTGGCCTACCTCACAAGGGTGTTGCTGGGAGATGGCTGGGAAAACCAGGAAAAGCCAGTGGAAAAAACTTTGCGGCAGATGACCTTTGACCTTGCAACCCTAATTGCTTTTTCAGCTCTGCACACCAACCCTGCAAGGCAGATTCGCCCATGAAAACTAGAACCCTGAGGAGGCCGGAGTGTTAGGCCCAGCAAAAGAGCGAGACCCTTGGCCTCCTGCCTCTCCTTGAGGCGGCTTTGTGCTTTGTTTCTCCACCTGCCTCGTGCCAAGCCAGATCTTGATCTCCCTGGCCGGCTCACCATGCCAGTCCAGCCTGGAACAATCTTCCCTTTGTGATCCACCGAGGCCAGGGTCTCTGTCTCCCCCCACACAAGGCCGGGCTTTGGACACCTTCCAAGGCCACCGTGACGAGGCTCTTTTCCTCGAAGGGAGAGCAGTTGGGGTGAACGACCAGCTCCGGAGCCTCCCTTTCAAAAGCACCTTGTTCCCAATATCAGGTGGTGCAACCTGACCTGAACAAAATGACAGGGAAACAGAGACAGGCCCTTCTGTCCCGCCGTCTTCTTGGACCCTGAAACAAAGGCCGCCTTCTTGTTTTGCCTCTCTTCTCGCTTTTCTTGCAACAGGAGAGATGAAATGGATGGCTTTGTTTTTGGCTTGGGCTTGTACTTATCTCCTGCACTGTTTTCAACCTCTCTTCTTTTTTTCTTTCACCTTTTAGAAAGAAACACCTTATTCAATGGACATCGGATTGCAAAAGATGATGCAGCAATACACTGAATCTTCCCTTTCTGTTCCTCGGCATGGACCTTGGCCAACAGTCACCAAAATAATACTTTTTGGAGTGTTGAGATAAGAGATAAAGCAATGCCTCCAAAAAATTAACAAGACTTTGAATTGCGTAAACTCAACTCTAGTAACTGTCTTCAAAAAAAAAAAAAAAAAAGGAAGACAATATCCCACACCGTAGGCTGGGCATCTCTGCATTTTCTCTAATAAAGGGACTTTCTTACCTGAGGGGAAAATACCTGTTTTCTAATCCTGCCTCATGACCTTCAAATTTACTGGGTGTCAGAGAAGCACAGAAAGATTTCTAGCTCAGAGGATGCCGAGCTGGGAAATTTATAGAGGCACATTGTTCGCCTCGGCTCCCAGCCGGATGGGTGAGGCTTTGACGAGTCAAATGCTATAAAAGAGGCAACGTGACCCCCTTTTCCTTACCATCGTGTGCTTCCACCCGGAGCCCATCCCACAGGACATGGCCAATGAAGAGAAGCACCCCGATTCCTGGCCAGGAGAGCTGCACCCAAAGAGCCCTCCTTATGTAAGTGGGGTTCAAGGCATACGGACTGGGCATTTGTGATCATTGACCTTGGGTTGTATTGTCTGTCTCTTTCTGAACTTGGTTTGACAGTCTCTCCACTCCGGTTTGGAGCTCACCAAGACTCCCGTAGGCTCGAACCACAAGCTGGTGATCCTGACAGTGGGTGCCATCGCTGCTCTTTCCATCAGCATCGTTGGGATCCTCGTGGCGACATTCCTGGGGCGAACCTCTTGTCTCCAGGTACCGAAAGGGAGGCAGCGGCTGGACTGTCTGTCTCTGAATGGTGCTAATTAGGACACTCATTAAGAAGGGGCCGGAGCACAGAACAGAGATGGCCAAGTTTACATTTCTGAGCCGGTCAGGTTAAAAGAGGGAGGTCACACCCAGCATCTGGCCAGGAGCCAATGCAATCATAAAGCGTGATCACAACACAGCACCAACATAGGCAGTGATCGGAATATGCCAAAACTGCATGTACTGTACTAATTTTGTGAAGGAGCACCAGAATAGAGTGGGGATACTGCATTCCAGACGCCAGATATTGGATCCATAAAAGTAAATCAACCCGAACAGGTAATAATTTCAGTGCACCTGGGGAAAAAAACCACTGTAGGAATATGTAGGCTGGGAATGAGATTGGGTAGGATTGTGTCCTGTGACACAGCTGGCATTTCAGATGCTCTGCTGGCAAAGCCTTGAACCCAAATCTGACAGTCTCCCCACTTTCTTTTTCCTTTCCCCTGCTCGAAGAGGGGCGCTATTGGCTACCCTGCACAAGTCAACGTCCAAAATGAAGCATCCCTGCTCTTGGCTCTCAGCGAGCTCGATGAACAGGGCCTCTCGCCCGGCATTACCTGCGATTTGAGAAATGTGAGTCACGGACGACATCAAGCTGGAGCTTTGAGGGGTGACCTGGGCTTGTCTCTGCCTTTCCCTCCTTTTCTGGCATAGCCTCCTTAGTTTAGCCAAAGGGCCCTGGAATTGCTGAAGGACGGCTTTGAGGGTTTTCCCTTCACCATCTCCAGAGCAGGGAATTTAAAGCACTCGCCGATATCCCACATCAGTGCTTGAATTGCAAAACGTAGAGAGCCAGGACAGCATATTCTTCATTGGTTACAAATGTAAAATGCTTTTGCATTTTACCCTTCTTTTAAAACAACATTTAAATAGCAAAACTCTTGGTGGAAGGAAAGGCCACGCTCGGTTTTCCAGGGAGTGGAGAGCCATGAAGGAAAGTACTTGATACACTTTTTGGTGAATGCATCGTCTCCCTTTGTCATTTTGCAGCTACAGAAATGGATCCCACCCCCCCAAGTCTGATCAGATTTAATTGAACGGTGGTGGGGTGTGTTTGGATCCTGTTTTGCCCAGTGGGAGTAATGATCCCTCTAATGTGTAGGAAAGAGGCGTTTAGTTGGGATTTACTGGGAGCAGAGATGATGTGCAGGGAATGCCAACCTCTTGTCTATGGGCTGTTCCCTCTCCAGCGCTTGATGGTGTATCACGGCCAGCCGGAGGGGTGTGTGACCCGCAAAATGGACCCCTCTGAACTGCTGCCCTCCTGCCAAGAGCTGGAAAGCTTCTTCCAAGCTGTCCTGGTAACTCTCTGCTGCTTTGGGGCAAAGGGAAGGGGCAGGGATGCTATTTATTCGCCTTGCAGAGCAAATGCTCCCAGATGCTCTGCATAAAATGGTCCAGCCACCCAGCTCTGCTTCTCGCTCTTTCTCCAGCCGTTTCCCTCTTGCCTTGGGAAGCAGAGAAATGGGGGCGAAGGGAAGGAGGACAGGGGTGATCCAAAGCCAAATTTGCTCTCAATTCTCTTGCAGAAAAACGTCACTCTGGGGATCACCGCGGAGGTACAGATGATGGGAACGGGGGCCCTGGGAGGCCTAGTCTCTTTGCTGTGCAGCAACAAGCCAACATACCTGGTTGGAAGCTCAGCATGTAAGTTGCATGGATGGGTCAAGATGGGCAAGAGAGGCCTCCCTCTGCATCCCAGATTTGGGGGTGGGGGGAATGCAAGGCCATTTCCTAACATAACCCACCTTCCTTCCCTCATTCCAACAAAGCCAGACCCTTTCTTCTTTTCTTCAGTGGCTTCTCCGAGAACCAGACCTACTTAGGAAAGACATCCCCTTATTCCTTCCTACTAAAATCTGCCACGGAAGAGGCCACCAGACGGTTGCACGGCTGTGGAAGACAAGCCATAAGCCACGAGACCGTCTCCCCACCGCCTTTAAAAATCGCTGAATTTGTAGCACTTAATAAAGAAGAGAGAACGTGGAAGTTTTTGGTCTGGATAATTCAGTTAAGAAAAACCCTCTGCGTTTCCAAAATTCCCAACTCTGTTAAGAACATGGGGAGGAGTGGAGGCGGCCAGAAGAGTCTTGTTCACAGCGACTGATCTTTAAATGTTGAACTAAAAATAGGAGCCGGTCCCGGTTGCAGCAGACTTAACAAAGCTTAATCGCAGGCATGAGGGATTGTGAACTGCAGTTCACCTCGTCGGATGCAATTCCAGGCATCTTCTGATGTTTGGCTACCACAGCCTAACACCTCTCTCTCTTCCTGCAACCCACCCTAGAGAGAGAGATACTCGCTGGTGTAAGCGATGCAGTGTTTAATCGGCAGTAATCATGGTTCTAGGAGAGGGCCGTTTCTACGTGTTGCTAGAATTCTCTCCGGGAGCATCTAACAGACAAGGATCCAGAAGCCGGGGGAGAAATAGATCTGGATGGAGGCTCAGGAGCTGGGCATTCTCCAATTACACCAGGATGAAATCTCAACTTTTTACAGAGACGGAGGTTTACACACGTACACACACACACGGGGACGCTTTAGGTGCCTGCTTCAAAGAAACACACCAGGTACAGAGAAAATTTAAGGGTTTTATTAACTGTTGAACCAGAAGCAAAATGTGAAAAGGACCCCATCCCTCCCCCAGGACCCCACGTCCCTGCAGACAGACACGCCCAGAAAGATTATGGAAACCGAACGCTACCAGGCTATACAACCAGGGAGGTGTGTGGACAGGAGGAGGAGGAGAAGGGACTCGGCCACCCCTCCCCCCCGCTCATTTCTTGTCTTCCTCCTTTTTCTCCTTGTTCTCCTTGGAGGCCTGGGAGGCCAGGGACCCCATAGCGTTGCGGATGGCCTCATTGTTGGGGTCCACCCCCGGCAGGTTTTCCAAAACGCTCTGGAGGAATTCAGGATCTTGCATGACATCATAGTCGTCTTCTTCCTGAGGGAGGAAGGGGTCGGAAGTCACAGTAAGCCACAACTGGGTTAATCTGAGAACAGACCACAATGGGAGCCCCTCCACGCCCTAAAGCAGGTGTTCTGGGAAAGCTGGGTGGGCAGGAGAGGAGACCAGGCCCAGGTACACACCGTGCCAGAATTTTCCCTTTCCTGCATTGCTATCATTGGTGACTTCTCATTTAAAAATAAAAAAAATCGCTTGGTCAGCTTTCCCCAAGCTGCAAGGGAACCTGAGCCAGGGGACACCCTGTCTCATGAGACCCCCAAGCAGTCTGGAGAGGCTCCTGTCTTCAGCGCTGCCCCCTTCAAGCCCAGCTTAGCCCCCCCAAAACTCAAACCTTGGCGGGTTCTGACGTGTCCATATCAGCCGAGCTCTCCCCCTCCACCGACTCCCCTTGCCCAAACTCTGGAGAGAGAGAGAGAGAGAGAGAGATAAGAGATTGGTGGCAACACCAGTTTCACTGGTCAAGTTTCTCCAGGCCTGAATGGCGGTGGAGGCAGCCTCGCTGGGATTGCCCCGGCCTGCCACCCCCTCCTCCCAGCTCACCAGCTCCTTGAAGAGACATCTGCATAGCGTAGGCTATCTGCTCCTCTTCGGTCATGGTGCTGAGGTCAGGCAGACCGGCTCGGCCAAAGTCCTGCTGTCCAATGGTCATTTTCAACAGAGCATCGTCTGAATCTGAAACATAGAAAAGATATAAGGAAGAGAGTTCACGTTGGCAGGTGGCGGCCTTCAAAGCTGCCCCAGGCGAGGGGGCGATTTCTCAGCTTTCCCAGGTTCTGCCGGTTGGCATGCAAACGCCTGGCCACCTTTTCCCACATTTTCAAAGATGGTTTTGAGACTAATTCCGTGTGCCATCCAGCTAGAGAGAGCCAGTTTTTTTTTTAATTATTCAATTCAGAAAGTTAAAATACAAATTCCCAAAAAATAATGACAAGCAAAAAAGAAAAAAAAATGAAACCAAAAAAAAAAAAAATTAAGAAAATTGTGCGTGAAAAAGGACAAAAGACAAACGCACACACACATATTACCCCTTGGTTGATTATGGATAAATATAATGCCACAATGTTAAGTTTCTCCCGTTTTGAACACATACACGAGTTCAATTCTTGCTGGCTCAGAAAATGAGGAAAGCCAAAGGGCCTCGAAAGAGAGGAAGTGTGTGCCAACCCCCCCAACCCCCTCCCCCCTGGCCAAGCTCTTCTCTTACCATCCCCACCCGTGGCAGGAATGCCAGCCTCGGCAGCAGAGGCGGCAGCCGCCCTGCGAGCCTCTTCCTCCTGCCGCTGCCGCTGCTCTTCCATCGACACTCGGAGAGCCTGGAGGGGCAGAGAAAACATCAGCGGCCCCTTCCCCAATGGTGCTGGATGGCCAGGCAGTTTGGGATCCATTTACCAGAATGCCTTAGACTATTTTCGGGGGGCGGGGGGGGGGGCAACCTTGGCAACTTTTAAGGCCTATAGACTTCAACTCCCAGAGTCCCTTAGCCATCACTGGCTGTCTGGAGAATTCTGGGAGCGTCTTAAAAGGGAGCCAAGTTGGAGACCCCTGCTAGACAGACTGTCCCATGGACAGTGGGGAGGGCAGGGCACAATTCAGATACCCACTGTGATACCACACAACCATTTTTTTTTTGCTTCCGTCCTGCAAGAATTCCTCCCGAATTCTGGGAGCTGAAGTCCACAAAAGTTGCCAAGGTTGGGCACCCTTGCCTTACACAATTCAGTTAACGCAGACATTCAGGGAATTGCAACCAGCTGCCTGAAAAGTTGGAGAAAGCAAATTTCCAGAGCGCCACGGCCTGCCTTACCAAAGCCAGCTCTGGGTCGGCGCTGGGATCCACACCAAACTCAAAGTCGCTTGCCCCCAGGCCCAGCATGGCTCCTCCCTCTCCGGCCAAGATGGGGGAGCTAATGAGGGCATCGGCCAAGCTCGGCCCGGGAGGCACCGTCACCAGGTGGGAACCGGTGCCGTCTTTGCCGTTCAGGGTGTTGATAAAAGCCGTCAGCTTGTCCGTGTTGGCTTCCTACAGAGCAGGGAGGGAAGGAGACGTTTGGGGAAATGAGGTCACCCCAAAGACTTGATTTGCAAAGCCAACTTGGGGGTCCCCTCACCTCTTCTCCAAAGTTGATGATGTCCACGTTCACTTTCTCCTTCTTCAGCCGCTTGGCCAGTTTCACCAGCTGTAAATAAAGGAGGCGTTTGGAGGGCATCACGGCCCTTCCTTCGATGGGGCAACCTGAACCAAGGACAGGAGCTCCGTTTGGGAATACTTAAGGCTGGATGTGGGGTCCTCCTGATGAATCCCAGCTATAGGGTGAGGAATGCTGGGACTTGTTAGCTCAGCAGCATTTTTGAAGTTTATTCTATTTAAACTCTCTCTCTCAGGACTGTGGCTTCTACGTTTTTAAAATATGTTGAGGTATTTTGTCTTTTGTATCACTCACATCCTTCTCGTTGTCTTCCACCGGGCTCCCAACAAAGGCAATGATGCGCATTTTGTGATTCTTCCCCTGGCGGTGCTTCAGAGCCAGCTGGAAAGGAGGAAGAGTTTTAGGGGAGGGGCTGTGGCCCACTTCCATCCCCCCACCCTTTCTGTCCAGCCCTTCACCTTCTTCCCCGGCCTGGGTCTCGGCTTCTGCCTGCTGCATCAACGCCCCAAGAGGGGACTGGGGGAAGAGCCAACACCTGCCAAGTTTGGAAAGTGGGGCTGCCTAGAATTCTGGCCGCCATCCTTCATTTACTGGACGATGCCACCCATCTACTCAGCAGAGAGAACACCAGAGCGCTCTGGAAGTTTGCTCAAAGCTTCTCTGAGCTCAAGCCTCATAGGTCCCAGCAGGCACAGCCGAGGCAAGAGCCGGTGTGGGGGGAATGACTCCATCCAGGCAGAGAGGGAGAGACCTGGGGGTGGGTGAGAGAGGCAGCTTACGTGAGCCACTCGGATGCCGGTGCAGAAGGTGATCCTCCCTCTGGGCTGCACCGAATGCAGCTTGGACAAGATCCGGCCGGTGTCCGGCGTCAGGGTGGTCAGCACCTCACAGTTGCTGCAACACAAACCGGCCAGGGTCAAAAACAGGGCCTGGTGGCTCAGCAGACTAAAAGCATTGTGATTAAGACCAGCTGTCTGCAATTACTGTAAGATCGAATCTCACCAGGCTCAAGGTTGACTCAGCCTTCCATCCTTTCTAAGGTAGGTAAATTGAGGACCCAGTTTGTGGGGGCAATAAGCTGACTTTGTATAAAATATACAAAAGTATGAAGGCTATTGCTTAACGCACTGTAAGCCCCCCTGAGTCTCCGGAGAAGGGCGGCATATAAATCAAATAAAAAAACAAAAAGCAAAGCCCTCCCAGTGAGATCCGGGAAAGGCAGGCCAAGCAGGGGAAGAAAGGCAGAGGTTAAGACTCTCCCAGGGCCCTCACAGAGGCCATCTAGTCCGACCCCCTTCCCAGTGAAGAGTCCCAGGGGGCTCGAAGGTTCCCCCCAGCCCACCCCCAGAGGTCATCCAGCCCACCCCCTTCAGAGGCCGGGGGGGGCGGGGGGACCCACTTGGCCAGCGTGATGAGCCCCACGTTGTTCTCGGGGTTGGAGCGGGTCTTGGAGTGGCAGACGATGTTGACGGCGTCCTGCTGCGCCTGCAGGCGGGTGGGCAGGAAGTCCCCGTTGCGCATGTACTCGCTGTTGTCCACGCTGCGAATTTGGGGAGGGGGCGGAGGAGAGAGGGGGAGGGGGCTTAGGGGGGCCCTTGGGGGGCCGTGAACCCCCCCTCAGCCTCGGGGGAAGCCCCAGAGCCCCCCCCGCGGGTGAGGAAGGAGGGCGGCCGCCCCCCCCGGGGGAGACCCCTCCCCTCCCCCCACCCGCCGCCCCCAGACCCCGCCGTGACTCAGGGAAACCCGCTCCCGCCCCCTCCGGCCGCTCCCGCCCCTCCCTTTCCGCCCCCCCCGGCCCTCTCCCGCCGCTCACCAGACCATCGTGCTCTCCAGCACCATCGCGGCCCCTTTGCTCGCCCCACCGGCGCCCCCCGACTCTGCTTCCTGCCTCTGTCCCACCGGCCGCTGCCCCGCCACCAATCAGCGTCGCTTTTCTTGGCAGGTCGGGGCGCGGGGCATCCCGGGAGGGGTAGTTCTAGCGCCTGCGCGGGGGCTTTCGTGGGCGGGACGCGCAGGCGCGGACTTTACTTTTGTGAGTGGGGTTTTTTTTTTCTTTCTCAAGGCGTGTGTTACATACAGGCCTCCCGAAACACAAATACATTAATAATAAATAAAATAAATAAATAATTTTATTTCTATACCGCCCTTCTCTCGAAGGACTCAGGGCGGTGTACAGCCTATTAAAAACACAAAGACAAATTGTATAACTTGTATATAGCATCAATGTAATTTATAAATTATACGTATATGTGTAAATATAAATGTGTATACAAATATCTATCTACGTACATATATTATGGGGATATCCTGAAGATTTGTGGGGGGTGGGTGGGTGGGGGGTGTTTGGGGATTGTGAGCAGGTGTGTTGATCTTTGGGTGTTAAGTGAATTTCCTTGTATGGGCATACTGTGTGTACACGTCCAATGACAATAAAGTTCTATTTTTTAAAAAAAGATTTATATTGACTATTTTCTAATAGGATTTGATTGCTTATTTGTTCCCTATGACTATCACTGTTATCTTTTTATTGATTTTATTCTCCTTGTGTGCACTGGGAGCGTATGCACCAAAGACAAACTCCTTGTGTGTCCAATCACACTTGGCCAATGAAGAATTCTATCTTGCTCTATATTATGGGGATCATTTATTTGACATAGGGGGATAGCCATCATCCATGTCCCACTCTTCCTGCTGGCTGGGGCTGATGGGGACTGGAGTTTAGCTAGTCTGGAGGCGCCCCAGTATGGGGAGGGGACTCCAGCCCAGAAGAGCCTGCTAAGGCCTGGAAGGAACGAAGGAAAGGAAGCCGCTCGCCTCGAAGCGACTGAACGAAAGTGAAGCCGAGCTCGACTACCGTACGCAGACACGCTCTCAACCGAAAGGAGACGGAGGAGGAGGGTTCCTGCTATTTATATAGAGCGAGGGGGCTTCGAAGGGACGCGTCTCATTGGTACACCTGGGAATGGGCGGAGCCATTGGAAAACGGACTCTCGATTGGCCGCTGGCCACGGACCAATGGCGTGGCCCCCAGTGAGGCAGCCAGGCGCTATTGGCTAGGAGCCGAACAGCGCCAAGTATAAATAGGGGTCCCACCGGCGGCGGAAAGCGCAGTTCGAGGCGAAGCAAAGGACGGGAACTGGCTGAGCTGGTCACAAAAAGAGCGCTGAGTTGCTGTCTTGTGCGAGTGCGAAGTCCAGAGGCTCAAGGCGAGTCCTTTGCAGCCCTTCTTGGCTGGACCCGAGGGAAGACTGGGACGCTCAGGCTCTCTTCTGACGCGTAGGAGAGGGCGAAGCCTCAGGACAGGGAGCCAACGGCGCCTTTCTGTGCCCAGGAGCAGGGCGGTCTCTGCGGGCGCTCCCACCCTCTGGAATGGATCCCCTACTGGACGGCTCCTGATCTCTGCTCCTCCCGTTGGGACCCGAAGGCTTGGCTGTTCGAATAAATTGTCTTGACTCTGATTCCGGGTTTTATTATTTACTATTAATTAGTTACTTGGTTTAAAAGGGGATTTTATTGTACTTGTTTTTTAACTCGTGTTTGCTGCCCTGAGTCCTTTGGGAGAATGGCAGCATATAAATACATGTAATAAGTAAATGATCCCTGGAGTGTCTTTCTCCCCCCCCATGAAATTTACATAGCTCCCAGCTTCGTGTTCAAATCCAGGTATGAAGCCTGTTGAGTGTCTGGGGCAGGGGTCAGCAACCTTAAAACACTCAGAACCACAGAAGCCCTAACTGGAAGGCCCTGTTCAATTCTGGAGCTGACCGGAAGTCCAGTTCCCCCATCATTCCCTCCTAGCATTTTTCCTCTGTTGACCAGAAGTCTGGTTCCTGCACCAGAGTCTGGCACAGGATCCTTTTTCCTCTGCCTGTCCTAACCGAAAGCCCTATCAATTGTGGAGCCACAGCAAAGGGATGAATGAGCCACATGCAGCTCCAGAGCAGTAGGTTGCTGACCCCTGGTCCAGGGAATTGGGATTGAGGGAGGAGGGGAAGAAAAATTATATAATTGGGTGACATGCCCCCATGTTGAGGGAGGTTGGGCAGAGGGTCTACTGTTCTCTGATGAGGTCAAGGGTCTCCAGCTTTGCTCACTTTTAAGACCTGTGGGCTTAAACTCAATTTCCTTAGCCATCATCACTAGCTGGCTGGGGAATTTTGGGCACTGAAGTCTTGAAAGTAGTTGGAGATCCCTGCTAGATAAGACTCCCATGGACACAGTGGGGAGGGCAGGAATTCAGATACTCCACTGTGATGTCATACAACTGCTTTTTTTTTTGCTTCCAACCTGCAGTCAGTTCCCACTTTGTCCCCCAAAGTCTACAATGACCTTGGAGTCTGAAAATGGATTTCCCTGGGGGAAGAGACAGGCACCACCAAAAACAGACTTGAAATATAAGTTTATAAATTACAAACGTTTGTGGCAGGAAACTTCCAAACCGGTCTAATGTAGACATTTCCTTAACATATATGTAACAGTTTGGGGAGAGATTCAAAGGCTCAAGTTTAACAAGACACCCCCTCCCCTCACAAAGGGGGCTCTCAAGGCAGATCCCATATTCACAACCAGCCATGTGATTATACTTTTTTTTTGAGGTGTAACAGATGCACTGCTCCCTTTCAAATTCTTTTCTCAAAAATAGAATTGGCCATTTATTTACCCTGATCTCACCTTTTAGGGACTGAGTTGCCCCTTCTCTGCAGCCAACATTCAATGCTAGTCTGTTTCTCGTTAAATGCTTCACAAAAATATAAAACTCACTCGGAACAGGACTCTCGTTTTTTCTTGCTTGCTCTCCCTCCAAATATGGGTTGGAAGGAACAAAACTGTGTCCTCCCTCCCAGACTGTGATATGTCCCTCTTGACAACACCCTAAAACCTTTTCTGAACACTCAGCACTTCCAAGAATTCCCCCCCCCCCATAGTAGCTGCAGAGACTTTACTCAGGCCAGAAAAACGTGCTCGGTGCAAGGAAAGCCACGCTGAGGACGGCCATCTCCGAATGCAACCCAATGCTCAAAAGGGGGGTGGGGGAAGCACCCCTCCGTACGTGCAAAAGAATTCAGGGGTAAATTTAGCAATAATTACAGATTGCTAAAAAATAGTAGCCAGAACGGAGGTTGAAGGCAGAGCTAGAAAACCCTGAAGTTTCACAAGCTTCTCAAAAAGGGGTTTAATACTGAAATCTCCCATCACCACAAAGCCAGGAGGTGAAGTTTGGTCCATCAGTACAATACTAAAAGCACTGGAAAACTGTACTTGGCAGCACTGAGCAAAGGAGCTGCGTCTGGACTCCAGCTCCCATCTCTTTGGGCGAGCCTGGCAGGGAGGCCCGGAGTTCGAGGGCGAGCGGGCTGGTGGGGCCGAGGCCCACAAGTGTCCTGGAGCAGGGAGATGGGTGCGGGGGAGGTTCCGGTCCCACCTTCCACCACGATACAGCACTGAAAACGGGGCTCCCCACCCCCACCCGATACAGGCCGGCTGAGAGGACCCTGGCCTCAGCTGGCTGACTTTCAAACAAGCCCCCCCCTCCCCCCCAATATGGCAATGTACGAGAGAAGAAACATTGCTATACTTTTAGGAAACTAAAATTACGAGAGACCGTGTGTCTTTTGCAATCTTCTCCAAGCGGGCAGCATCCGTTTCCACCCCCTCCCCCCAGGAGGAAGCGACTATGGAATGGTCGTTGTGGGGCTTGGGGAGAGGGGCTGCGCCGGCACTCCTCTGGACGCCCCTCTCCTCTGAAGCCCCCCCCCAGGCTGGGCCGTTCTGTCCTCCGCCCAGGCCGGAGGGGGCTGGACGCCTTCCGTGAGCCCCTGCGCCCCGGAGCTGGGCCGCCTGGGGGGTTCCGAGTGGGCCTCAGGCTTCGTTCAGTCTGCTCAGTTCAAAGGAGTTTGTGGTGTCAGCAGTTCCAAGGGGCTGGGGGGCTGGTCCACCCCCCTCCCCTCCACAAAGAGACAGGCCATGCAGAGTGTGGAGAAGATCTTCTGCTCGCGTTCCTCCCCCAGGGGGGGAAAAGGAACCCCCCCAGGGCACTTTCACTGCAAGAACAAGAAAGAAGGAAGGAGAATCAGATCTGGGGAGGCTCCAAGCCCTGGGTGCTTGAGATGGGGGGCTGCCAGTCCCGGTGAGGGCAGGGACCCTTTCCCCTGTGTGCCCCCTCCCCAAACAGTCACCCAAACGGGGGTGGGGTGGGGGTGGGGGTGGCTGAGAAGGAGGGAAAGAGACTCACACAATTGATTTCTGTTTCGGCCAAATCTCCAAGTTGCTGCATCAGCTCAGAAGGCTGTCCTGTGACTGAAGGGCTGGGGGAAGCACTGGGGGGGGGGAGGAAAGCAGAGGATGAGCAGAGTGGGGGGGGGGCACCTCCACCAACCCCAACCCCATCCGTGGACCAAAGTGGTGTTTCGTGGTCCTTGCACATCCCTGAAACAAGGGAGGAAGGGATGCCCAAGAGCCACAGCAGTCAACGGGGGTTCGCCTTAAGCTGTTTGGGGCAGGGATGAGCCAGGGGGAGGCCAAGAGCAGCCCCCCCCCCACACACAGAGTGTCCTGGTCCTGTGGCACGAACCCCTTGTGTCATCGAGAGGCGAAATCCGAGTGTGCCAAAAAGCTCTTTCCAAGCTGCGGAGAAGGATGTGGCGCCCTTCACGGCCACTCGTGTTCCCTGGATGAGAGCAACCCTCTTTGGCCAGAAGGGCAGGACTGGGGCCCCCCAGGAGCCACTTCCCTGGGCCCCGGGAGGGGGGGGCCTTCCTCGCCCCACGTCCCGGCTGCATCGTCTGCCTAGACTCTGCCTCACCTACTTGAAAGCATCCTGCACTATCTAGCTCCGGAGACAACTTGTCTGATCTGACAAACTCTCGGCTCTCTGTCCTACGTGGAGATTAAGAGACAGACCTTTGGTCAACTGGGGAGGGAGGGGGGGGAGTTGTAGGGGAGAGAAGGTCCCCCACCCCCACCCCGTCCCTTTCCAAGGGGTTCAAAGTTTTCAGAGAACTACGCTGTTCTTGCAAAAAGCCTCCTTCGCTCATCGAAGCCACTCCTGCAGAAAGATGGAGGAGAACGCCGAGGCCCTTCGGGGGTCTCCAATCTCTCCCCCCCCTCACCTTTCCAGATGGAAGACAGCCAGCTCCCTGGGGGTGTCCGGTGGGGGCACTTCTGCCCCCATTGAGCTGAAGGGAGAAAGAGGGGAAGAGCGTGAATGCCAGGCCCATCTCCAAACGAGGTACCCCCACGAATCAGCCTTCCGAAATCTCGCCCCAGGGTGGACGAGGCCATTCTCCTGTGCTGTGCAAGCACCCCGATGGCTCCAGGGACCCTCCAGACCCTGGGAAAACTTGGCCTGCCCCTCCCCGCCCTGCCGGGGACAGCCACTGACCGATTGGCGGGAGAGCTGTGTCCGGGGCTGCCCAGAGAAGAGGTGGACAGGGTGGTTGCTGCCGAGTCGCTGTTGGCCTCTTCAATGGGGGGCGTCTGGGGGAGCAGATCGGGACGCCCCAGCTGGGAACCTGAGAAAGGGAACGGGGGGGGGGGGGGGGGGGAGAGGCTGAGCAACCCTTGCTGTGTATGGGGGTGGGGAGGGCGATAGAAGGGGGTGGGGATAATCTCCAGAAGACCTTTTAGAACAGGGTCTCCAGTCTTGGCCCCTTTAAGACCGGTGAACTTCAACTCCCAGAATTCCATGTATGGCTGGCTGGGGAATTCTGGGAGTTGAAGTTCACCGGTCTTAAAGGGGCCAAGGTTGAATACCCCTGCTTTAGAAGGGCTCCTGATTGGGGTGTGTGTGTGTGTGGAAACTACCCCCTCCCTGGCACAAGCTTCCTGTTTGTGCAAAGGGCTGGAAGCGGGGGGGGGGGGGGGAGGTTTGAATATAGACCCTCTCCCCAATTTGGATGACAAGAACAGGGCTGCAGGCAAGGGGCCCCCACCTGGCTCCATCTCAGCCTCCAAGGTGACCTGGACTTTCGTCTCGCTCAGTGCCTGGGCGGGGGTCCCGGTCTGACCTGGCCGACGAGGAGGTCCCATCCCGGAGCGGCTCTTTTTCGAAGGGGAGGATTTTACTTTGGGGAGAAAGACACCAAAATCAGCTGAAAAGTCTTAGGAGTGTTTCTAATGCTCATAATATCGGCAGGGGGGAGGCACGGGAAGGAAGCCCACTCCTCCCGCCAGGCTTGGGCGACCCAAAGGGACTCACGCGGAATCTTCTTAAAGACCGCCTGGCACATGAAGCGCTGGAATCTCTCGGCATAAAAGCTCGGCCGGTGAACCGAGACCGTGTCCTGCAGGAAAGTGGGCCAAAGTCACCCCCAAAAGAAATCCGGGGTACAGGGTGGTGGCGGTGTTGGTGAGGGGAGAGGATCCGCCTTCCCTCCCCCTCCAGACCTCTGTTTTCTCCCACTTGCTCCGTCCAAGGACAGGAGGGGCCATTTCGGCCGCTTACCCCGTCGTGAACGAGGGCTTTCCAGGAGTGCTCCAGCTTCTTCATGAACCTGGAGAGATCGGAGGGAAGGAGGGAAGAGCAGGTCCTTTTCAAAACCAGGCTGGGAGGGGGTGGATCTGCTGCCCAGAATGCCCAGCCGGGCTGCTCTCCTCCCGCTGGGATCTGCTTCTGGAGGCTGATCTGGCCCTCCTCCTTCCCAGCCTCCCACGGCTCCCCTGCCACCATTATTCACTTCCACCCTCTTTCTGCCACCAGCCACGGAGCCTCTGAGGAGGCCGGGCAGGGAGGGCGGTTCCGCCAGGGCTGCTTTGTCAGTGTTTGTTAATGGCAGGCTTCCTCCATCAGGGACGCAGGTGGCCCGTTTGCCAGGCTGGCATCCTGCAGGGCCCCAACCGAGTGGAGAAGGCTGGGCTGCTTTACCTGTAGGACTGCAGCACGTCGATGATCCCCACGTACAGGAGCAGCCTCTCCCCCTTGGCGTTTCGGGCTGGGATGCCTCCCATCCTGCAGGGGAGAGGAAACGGAGGCATGGGATGGGTGGGGGCTCAGGCTGGAGCCAATGCCGACTGGAAGAAGACACCCCCCCCCACCCAGGATACCACGTCCCTCCTCCGAGACCCCATGGCTCTGCTCGCAAGCCGGCGCAGGGCCTTGTCTGAGTGCCCACCCCCCTCTTCTCCTGACCGCTGCACTTACTGGTCATCCGTCTCGATGGTGCCCCCTCGCCGGGCTTCCCCCTGGATGGCCTCCATGGCGGTGGAGTAGAGGGCCCTCTGGCCGGCTGGCCGCCGGGTGTCTGCCAAGGAGGCCCCGTCGGCCACCGCCCGTTCCCGCTGGGCCAGATCCAGGTTGTGAACAGCCACCAGCAAACTGTAATCCATGATCTTGAAGCTCTGCAGGACCTGGGTGAGTTGAGGGGGGAGGGAGTGAGGGCACGATCCTGCCAGGTCTGGTCTGGGCTGCCTTCGCTCCCTTTCCCCACTCACCAAAGCGGCAACGTCACAGCTCAGGTGAGTGGAGAATGAAAGGCAGACTTTGTCCCGGGAAGTTATAAAAGCCCTTTATGCAAACTGACCCTGAAGAACCCCAGGCGGCCTCTCCCTCTAGCAGGGCCCGGGCCAGGCTGGAGAAGCTGCCCTGAACCCCCTCCCCCTTCCCAAAAGAGCCCCCCCCCGCCTCTGAACCCAGCCCGGCCTGCCTGCCCCGCCTCAAGAGCCCCTTGGCTTCACCCCACTACTCGTAAAAGTGGATTCGTTCGTTTCTGGTTTTCCCTTCTCTCCGTTTTTTTTTGCTAGAGCCAAGATTGCTTTGAGAAGCCCCCAGCCTCAAAATAAAAGAAGAAAAGGGCCCCTCCCTGCTTCGGAAGTTGGGGGTGGGAGGAGCAGGAGACCAGAGCCACCATCTCGCCCCTCCTCTCCTGCAATTCCCTTGAACGAGGACAACTCGTTCGGATCCCCGGAGACCCCCGGGCGGCCGCCCCACCTACCAAGCAGTCCCTCTGCAGGGTCTTGCACAGGGCGCTGTACATGTCGGCGTCCAGGAAGAGCCCGTCGGGGATGTCCTGCAGGAAGTCCAGGTCCTTGTAGGTGGGGAAGACCTTCTCGCGCTCCTTCTGCGACGCCCGGCGCTTGTAGGTGGAGCCCTTCAGGTCGTACTTCTGGTGCATCCGCACCGAGCGGGGAAGCAGGTTGTTCATGACCACAATGCGGATGTTCTTCCCGCCCGCCTGGACGCAGTAGAGGCCGTAGAACTTGGGCAGCAGCGTCCGGGGGTTCTGGTTCAGGTTCTGGGGGAGGGGAGGGGTCCTTTAGGCGAAGCCCCCGAAGGAGGCCCAAGGAGAAGGGCAGGGACCACCACCAGGGACCGGAGGCACTGCGGGGAACTCCCAATGTCTGAGGCGTGTCTGTCTGTGTGTCACTTTTCCTTTATAACTTAAGAGTCACAGGAGCCCCTTCCTCCTCCTCCTGCCACAAAGGCTGACCGACCGAGGAGGGGGCAGGAGGAGCCAGGGGAGAGACGGAGGCCCCCGTGGGTCCTGGCTCAAGGGGGCAAGGCAGGAGAGAGAGGGAGGGTCTCCTGGGACTGGCTCCCCCCCCCTCCTCCCAAGGAAGGCCGCTCAGCCTGGGCTGCCTCCCCGCCCGCTCACCATGTAGTATCCCGGCAGCAGCTTCTGCAGAAACTCGGCTTCCTTGTGCTGGACGGTCTTGATGATGAATTCGTCGTCACTGGAGACGTAGAAGATGGAGCCGCTGGCGCCGGAGTTAGAGAGCTCGATGAGGGGCTCGCTGCAGAGGGAGCACTGAGTGGAGGGGAACGGGGGGGGGGGAACACGAGGATCAGAGCTTTGCACCTCTCCCCTCCCCCAAAGGAGTCCCCATCCAAGCCAGGAGAGCTTCCAAGGGCCGCCCCTGAAGCCCGCTCACCAAGTAGTCGTCCGGCCGGATGCCAAATAGCTCCCGGAAGTAGCGGAAGGCCACGGGGGCGTAGGTCTTGAAGCGGAAGTCGTTGTAGTGGTGGGCTGGGGTCAGGTTGCTGCCTTCGCTGCAGGGAGAGAGGGAGGGGTCAGCATCGCCCGTTGGGAGGGGGGGCGGATGAAGCCGCCCGGCCTGGCTGAGGTTGACCTGGAGGTGGGCAGGTGGCAGCTCACCCGGGGAAGAAGATGCTCTCCACCACGTAGAAATCCTGCATCAGGACGTCCCGCTCTGGCTTGGTGCTGAGGCTGCCCACCGTGTGGGTGATGCCCAGCTGGATGGCACCTTTGAGAGCCGAGGAAGTCGTCTAGAGTGGGAGGGGGAAAAAAAAGAGCTGATTTCAAGCAAAAGAAAAACAACCCCTCCTTTTGCACCCCATCCAAACGTGTCCCGGCTCGCTTGGATTTTGCTGAGCCGAGTGAGTTTAGGCTGTTCCTGCTGCCAAATCAGCATTTTAACGTAACTTTGAGTTGGTTATTCCTTGGAAAACCACCCGGTGTTACCCACCCACCCCCCGTCCTTTGAAGAGAGGGGGCAGGGACTGCATATTCAATCCCAGACTCCAATCCCATTTAGCCCAGGCTCCCCATAGCTGGAGAAACACCTTTCGGAAGCTCACAGGCAGGATATGACCGTCACGGAACCCAGCCCGTTTCCGGCAGACTGTGCCCGCCCGAGGAGGCTCTGCAGACCTGCCGTGAAAGGCGGCAGACCTGCCCTCCGCCTGGAAGCCACCTGAACCTTAAACCTGCCCTCTTAATTCGAGAGTCCTTTTATTTTGGCCAGCCCTGCTAAGTCAGGTGTTTGGGGCTGGACAGAGGAGAGGAGAAACTCAGTGGCTGATTCTCGGATGAAGGAAACTCCTGACTGCCCCCATTACAGGGGTAGGGGGGCAGGTGGGGGGGAGAAACTGGCCTGCCTTAAGTGTCTTTAAGTCTCTCTAGAGAAGAGATGGGGCTTCCCCTGCGGGAGCCTTCCAAAAATCACAGGGCTGTTTACGTCAAAGGCAGGGCGCTTTCTCTGCCCCGGTGCCTGGAAATCCCCTGGCGGCTTTCGCTTCCTCTTTCCCCTCCTGGCAACCCCAAACAGGGATCTCCCACTTGATCTCTTGGGGGGGGAGTGGAATGGCGAGTCCACCTCCCAAGTCCTGAACAGTGGATCCTTCCGCTCATTTCCCTGGGAAGATCAGAGGAGAATCACCGACACCTGGGAAAGCTCCTTCTCCCCTCTGATGCCAGGGAGGCACCTCTTTCTCTGCCTGCCAGGGGCAGGGCTGCTGCTAACTTCTGGGACCACCCTTGGCTCTCTAGAAGTGAACCCAGGTGAGCCAGTGTGTCTCCGGCTGAGTGATGGATGCCTCCTGGGAGGGCAGAGGGCTGGAGGGGCCAGGGACTCAGGGGCACAGCTACAGGCGCTGTGTGCCAAGAGAGACCTCTTCCCAGCCTGGAAGACAGCTAAGCTGGGGGGAGCTTAGAGAGGGCTTCCTCGCCACCACCCTGCCCCAATCTCGGGGGCCAGGCTCCGGAGAAGCGTCCAACAGCCACCCACCGAAGGGATGAGGAACCCCAGGAGAAAGAGGGCTGTCCCCCCGTCCCCATCCCCCTGTGTCAGGAGTGTGGGCAGAAGCGATGCGCAACATGGCACTGGAGGCCAAGCAGCTGCCACAACAAGCCAACCCCACTCTCTGGGCAAGGGAGGAGGAGGCCACAAAAGGCTGAAAACACAACAGAAGGGAAGCAGAATTGGTGGGGAAGGAAGGATGGACAGAAGGAAGGAGGGAGGGAGGGAGGGAGGGAGGGAGGGAGGGAGGGAAGGAAGGAAGGAAGGAAGGAAGGAAGGAAGGAAGGAAGGAAGGAAGGAAGGAAGGAAGGAAGGAAGGAAGGAAGGAAGGAAGGAAGGAAGGAAGGAAGGAAGGAAGGAAATTTCTAGTGTAAACGTTCAAGTTCCACCAACTGTTGCTTGGTTCTGCTGAAGACAGTAAGAAAACAGGGGAGGAAAGGCCTCCTCCAAACTCCCCTGGGCATTCCCCCCCCCCCATCCTCAGGGTCCCCAAGCACCCATCACAATCTCAGGCATCTCTCTGGGCACAGCAAGGGCCCACTTACGGATAGAGGCGGCTTCCGAAAGGACCCATCCCGGCTAATATCCATTTCAGAGTCCACTGGAACATGCCGGCCCAGATCCAAGCCCCCTGGGACCTGGGGAGCCTCAGAGCAACCCCCGTGCGGAGGATAAGAGGAGGAGGAGGAGGAAGGAGCTACGCATGCTCCAGAGAGCACCCCTGCATCTCTTGTGGGGGAAAAGAGACTCTTCGAAGGAATCCCAGATCCTTCCGCTGCCACCGTCTTCAATAATCCAAAGCACCAGAACGAAAATCTCAAAGAGGACGAAAGAAACCGTCCTCCCCTCCCCCCTCCGATCCACGAGAGAGATCCCGAGCCGCAGCAGCGACCACCCGAGAGGCCTTCAAATCTCTGGGATCTGCTCCGCCTGAATCTGCCAGTAGAAACCTGTCTCGGAAACGGCACCTGGGCCTTTTATGCCGAGAGCGAGTGGGGTGACTCAGAGGCTGGGGAATGCGAGGAGGCAGGCGGGCCTGGAGAGGAAGGGGAGGAGAGAGGCGTTCGGAGGCAGCAGCCTGGCACCAACGCCCGCCTGCCTACCTTCTTGTAGGTGGTCTCTCCGCTGGAATCCACGCTCCGATGGCCTTTCTTGATGGTCTGCGAGGACCCGGGCCCGGAGGAGCCTGGCACCTGGGAGCAGAAGAGGAGAAAGGTCCCAGGGTTACCAATCCCCCCACTGGCAGGGCGGAACAAGCCCCTCAAAATCGGGTGGGGGCAGCACCAGCCCGTCAGCAGGGGGCAGGTCCACACACACAGCTTCCGTGTGCCTGGGGCAAGGCCAGCAGGGCCCCACCTGAAGGCCGGGAGCACCCCGCGCTTGGAAGCTGCTTCGGAGGCACCCCGAGAGGCCTGAAGCTGGAGAGCAGGCCGGCCCCTGCCTTTATGGGGAAGGGGAGACGGCTCGGCTCAGCAGCCCCTTCCCTTCTTGTTTCACAAGCTTCTCTGCATGCACAGGGATGTTTTCCTCCACGTTTACAACAGGGTGCAAGGTCAGAAGTTTGCAGTTGCTGCCTTGCGATCCCGGGCTGCTCCCTTCAACCTCCCCGCCAAAAACAAGGCTGAGCGGCAGCCACTTTCAGCACCAGCCCTGGGAGGGTTTTGGGTGTGTGGGGTTTTTTTTTTTTAAACAACTGAATGGAAACTCACCTCCAAGGACTTTTTGAAGGTCGCGGATGAGGGCGCCCCTGCAAGGGAAAAGGGGAGGGGGTGAGACCCCTGGCAGGCAACCAAGAGGAGGGCAGAGATTAAGCTGACCCAAGTCCATGTCCTTGCAGGGATGATTGGCCAGAGAGGGGAGAGAGAAACCTGCTAGGAGTCCACTTCCCCCCAAGGCTGCCCCTTCATCTCCCCACCCCCTGCACCTAGCGGCTCTTCCTGGCTTACGGCCTGACGTATCCAGGCACCACCGCAGAGGGATTCTCCTAAATCCCCCATGTTTTCTGCCAAGGGAGACACACGCGTCAATCAGGGCTGAGTCACCCAAATGCCAAGGGCTCAGCACCTGGGGCCAAGGGGTGGACCCGGCCTCGGGAAACTCCTGCTGCCTGCAATCTATCAGCTCTCCAATATGCCCCCAGGAAGGCCTGCAGGCAGCAGCCAACTCTCCACTGCTAGCCATCCCGGGTGTCTTTGGCCGAGGGGGAGAAACGCCAGCCCCACAAGCCCTACACTTCGGCCAGGATTTGCCCCCCTCTGCTCTGGGAACACCCCCCACCCGGGTGGGCCTGGGCACTGAAAGTGGCCCCTCCTTCACTCGGCTCCCTGTTAAAGGGCACCCCTTGGAGGAAGGGTCTCCAGACTTGGACACTTTTCTGGGTTGGGGGTAATTCTGGGAGTTGAAGTCCACAAGTCTTAAAGGAGCCAAGGTTGGAGACCCTTCCTCTTAAGGGCTGCTCTTTGGCAGAGGGGGCTGGGGAATACTGCCCTCTAGTGGGACAGGACAGCCACAGCAGCGCTGTGAGCCCAGCAGGCACCGAAGGAGACACGGATGTGGTTAAGACCCGAAAGGTGAAGGCGTCATCGCATCAGCCCTCCAAACCACAGGCCTTTCTCTGAGGCTGCGGGCCAAATCTTGGCTCAGGGAGATCAAGCCTGGCCCTTTGGAGGGGATTGGGGGGGGGGGGAAGAGCCAGCTTCATTTTCCAGCCTCCACTAGGCCGATCGAGAAAAGGCAGCATCTGTCAAAGTTGGCGGCTGTAACAATTTGAATAACCGATGATGGTTGGGTTTGCAATGCTCTCTGCTTTGGGAAATTTGCAAAGGCCACAGACAGTCGCTGGCTCGCTTGCAAGGCAGGGAGCACACGAACGAGTTTGGGCTCCTGCCCTGAGCAGATGGGCTTGATGACCTCAAGGGCCCCTCGGCCGTGAACCCCGGACTCTTCACAAAGAACGGAGCTGCGGGACATCTTCACCAGGTATGTGGCTTTGCTCTGGATCTCTTCCTTCGGGTCCGGAATTCAGTCCGCAGCCACTTGTGGGGAGGGGAGGGAAGGGAGCTGGTGGGGGGGCACTCTCCAGGTCTTGGGGGGGGCAGGGGTGGGAGTGGTGCTTCACCCTTGGTGCTGCAGCCCATGGGGGAAATACTTAGCAGAGGGGACACCCCCCCTTTCGTCCCCATCTTCTTTTCCCAGGCATCCATGTCAGACGCCTCCTATCTCAAAACCTTCTGCAGAGGCCTTGTTCTCTGCCGTTTCCAGTTTGACCCGGAGACACCCTGGCCAGGCCCAGTGCCGTGGGGCTCCAGCCCCCAAGCAGGAAGACGTGCTGCAAAGCAGGCGAAGCTCGGCCAAACCATGCGCTGAACTGGCAAAAGCTCTAAAGGAGAAGACGGCAGTGTTGCCAGCACCACATCTGTGGCAAGAGGTGGCTGAACCGCCACTGGATTAGCCCATTTTGATGCGGAAGGGGGAAAAAAAACACCCGGGTTAGTTGCACCTTTTTCTATCGTGGTTGATTCCACAGCTCTAGCAAGCTTGCGCTGGGAAGAGGCCAGCAAGGCTAAATCCTGGGGGAAAGAGATTTGTCAATGCTCTGAAGAAGATTTTGGCCTTGAAGCCTCCAGCTTTCCCTCTCTGAAATGGGCGTGTGTGTCCCCAGGGAGCATTTCTGAGCTCAGCCCCCAGGCCCTGCCAGGGAGTTAGCCCAGAAGGGGCCTGAGTGCGAGGCCAAAGACCAGAAGGGAGGTGGAAGCTAAGCAGCTGCTTCACGTCAAACCAGCCCTGGCTGGAGGGGAAAATGCCAGCGCATCACCCGGTCACTTCCACACCACCACGGCAGGCAATGACGGGCCAGGCGGATTAGCAGGAGGTCATGCTCAGGCCACGGTTTTACCCATACATCTACGTCTTCGAGAGGGCCCCACGGAGCAGCAGAGGAAGCTCAACGCTGGCAGAGAGGAGAGAGAGAGAGAGAGAGAGAGAGAGAAAAGAGGAAGCAATAGAAGTTTTCCGGAAGGAAAGAGTGTTTGCTCAGCAGGCAGTGGGGATCACGAAGAACTGAAGTTCAGTTAGAGAGAGGAAGGGAAGGGAGTCTGTCCATGAAAACCACCGCAAAGGGTGTCACTTGTGGGTTCACCGACAAGTAGGAAACACCGGCCCCTCCCACACGTCTCTGCCCCCCTCCCTTCCCTCCTTCCTTCCGCATCTCCCCAGGAGCAAAACATCGCAAGAGCCCAGAAGTCCTTGGCTGTTTTCCTGCAGACATTTCATGACCCAACTAGGTCACGACATCAGTGCTAGGAGGAGCATTTGCAGCCAACCCCACCAGCACTGATGACGTTACCTAGTTTGGGTCGTGAGACGCCTGCAAGGACGAAGCTCAGAGGGCACCAAGGACCCCACAGTCGTCATCAACGTCCTCCTCCTTCTCTCCACAAACCCCCTTCCCTTCTAGCCCCGATGGCATTGCCTAGTTGGGTCATGAAACGTCTGCAAGATCACCATCAAACTCAGAACGCACCAAGGACCCTTCATTTCAGCCCTGAGCTACCAATATTCTCCTTTATTGAGCCCGGGAAGGTCACCAGACTTACTTTCTGCCACCTGCCCATCTCATCCTCCCCATCCTCAACCGTGCCCCCAACGCCCTGATTTGAACATCTCCGTGATGAAAACCTGGCAGCCCCGGTTCTGGCACCACCGGGCTCGCCTGCCGACAGGCCCTTCCCCAGAGAAGCAGCTTCTCCGCTCGGTGAAAGGGCTGCCAAATCGTCCCGTCTTTATTACGGGCTGCAGACCGGCGTCGTGAAAGGGCTGTTTTCGCCCTTTTGGAAAGCCACCTTTGAACCGTTGCTCCTAATTAAAACACATCTCCTGGGGAAGAGCATCCGGAACAGCGGCTCAGATTTCCGGAAAAGGAAACTCTGGTCAGAACTGGCCTCCTCCCATGTTGACAGCACAGATTTCGAGCGGCTTCCCCTGAAGTCTGAAAAGGCTGGACGCTTCTGAAGAACACGCAGAGGGAGAAGCTGGCTTGGAGGTGCAGCTTTCCCACGCTGGGAGGGGGAACAAAATTATATAGATTTTTTGCAAAGTCAGCTCTGCCATTTTTGACCTCTGCCTGTTCGACTAACACCATTCGGGAGACCTGTTTGAACGCCTCAATAGGACATCACCTCCCTCTGTGCAAAGCAGGGTTTGATCTGCCCCCCCCTCCCCCCCATGGTTACAAAGCCTGGAATGGCTCCTGCTTCATACACATCGGAGCCTTAGGCCCAAGAATGGGGGAAACGAGTCATCTTAAAAAGAGAAATGAGAACTGCCCTCAAATAAGCCCTTTTCTTGGCCAAATCTCCCTTGGATGAGGAGCAGCCTCCTAAGGGCGCCCCCTCCCTCCCTCCCTCCCTCCCTCCTTCCTTCCCTAAACTAAGGCTGAATTTCCTCACTGAGATTGTAAAGGAATATTAGAAGACACCAGCTCCGCAATGCTGGAGCTGCATCCGAGCCACTCGAGACCCCCCAAAAAAGAGAATGGAAACGTGTCTCGTGTGTCCCACTGGTTAAAGAAGGAACAGGCAGCTTGCAAGGAAAGAGGGAGAAGTCAGAATCACATTAACCGGGAAAGGCAAGGGGAGCATCCAGAACAGAGGCTACCAGGAAAGGTTGCAGAAGGGGGGTAGCAGATATCCTGATGAGTTTCGGACAGCACAGTTCAGAATCCAAAACGCTTCCGTGCAAAAGCTTCCAGGAATGGTCCTTTTAAGCCGCATGAAAGGGAAGGAGGATGGCACTGGGTCCATCCGAGGCCACCAACAGGCGTTTTATAGACATCTGGATCCCACAAGGTTGCAACACTCGCTTGCAAAAATTAAAATGGCACCTCGGAGGGGGGAAAAAAAGGGGGCTAGATTCAGACCTAAGCTTAAGCCACGGTTCCAAAGAGCAGAATTGCTGCAGGAAGAATCAATGCCTATTTTTAAAAGGCAATGCCTAAAATAGCTTATTTCCCAACTGAAGATTTTGGCTGTCCTCAAGGAAAACAACGATAAGGAAGGAGAGGGGGCCGAATAGCAGAAAGGGGGTCCTTAGGGGCCGATGGCCATAATCTTCAGAAACTAATCGCTCTTCTAACATGTTCAAGTACTGTGGAAGGCCGGAAAGGAAACCACCTGGTGTTAAGAGACGACAGTGGGAAATAGCAACCAACACCCACAACACAGAAAAATCAGTAAAAGATATTTGTCTGGCAAAGGCATCACAGCATTTCCCATTTTTCATGGCACGGTCAGGATTTTATTGTTTGATACAAGTACGAGTCACGTGAGAATCCGAGCATCCGTTTCACCAACAAAAACGCCTTTCCAATTAACGCATTATTCTTTTTAAAAAGGCTGCTTCGCTGAGTCAGGAAAACCCAGGCTAACATCTGCTTTCTTATCAGGTCTCTGATAAGGGGGGGGGGATTTAAGCAGAACTGTATAACTCATGAATTCGGAGGAATTTTGGCTTTATCTGAGCTCTATGGTCCGAATTAGGTTGAAGCCATCACTGGTATCGATCAAGGCGTTGGCAGCCCTGGGACCAACTTTTAATGCTCAAAATGAGCCAGCAGATATTTCTGGAAGGAAATGGAGAGGCAGCTTCCCATCCTGAGCCACAGAAACAGACACACGGGGGAGACAACCTGGGGGGGGGGCAGCTGCTCTAGACCCCCCAAAGCTTTTCCTCCCCCAACAGACACACCTTGTGGCTCAGGACAAGCTTGGGGGGGCACCTGGGCCCCCTCCCCTCCCAAGGGTGGCCTTGGGGGTGGGGTGGGGGGCTGGGGGGGATCCTGCCAGCCCATCCGGGAAGCGGAAGGTGGGCGAGGAAAGACAGGAGGGCTCCCACCCAGAGAGACCCTCGGGGGGGGGGGCGCCCTCGTCGCCATGGCAACAGCTGCCCTGCAGAAAGAGGACCCGCCCCTCCCTTCAATGGCCCACCCTCCCTTCCCCAGAGGGCTCCCATTGGGGGTCTCGATGGTCCCTCTTGCAGGGGGGGCTCTGCTTCCCTGTCCCCACCGGGATACCCCTGCCCCAATTGCCCCCTAGGAGCCCCCCCGGGCCACGTCGGCAACTGCCCCCTCCCCCCCTTCGCCCCCTCCCCTCCCCCTTCTTCCGGTGCCCCCCCAGACTCAACGGGGTCTCCCTCCCTCCCACCCCCCATTTAAGGAGGGGGCTGGCTGCCCTCCCCAGGCGCCCCCCGAGGGTCTATCCGAGGGCCGGGAAGGCCCCTCAGCCCCTCGCGAGGCCCCCAGCCTCCCCCGGAGACCCTTACCCGTGGCGGCTCCGCTGCTGCTGCTGCTGCTCCCCCCGGACTCGGGCCCGGCCGACGCCATTTTAGCGCTTCTCCCGCCGCAGCGCCTCCGTCCCCGGCTTTTCCGCTCGCCTCCCCCCGCGGCGCCCCCTTGGTCTCGCCCGACCCGCTCCGGCCGCCGCTGTGGGCCGTGCCACGCTCGCCTCCGGAGGGGTGGCCACGCCTCCTCCCGGTCGCTCTCTGGAGGCGCCTCCTCCCCCCGGCTTCCTGGAATCGGCCCGCCCGGCAGGCGTCGGGAGAAACCACTTTGCGCCGGCGGGGGGGGGGCAGAAAGAGAGGCAGCGCCTCCTTGTTTATCCTAACGGAAAACTGACCGTCAGGAAAGGGGCGGGGACATCGGTGCCGCGCAGGCGCAGACGAGAAAACAGAGGGTCGTGGCTGGCCGCGTCAACGTTGCAGTGGGCGTGCCCTCCTCCGCATCACACAGCGCGTTCCTTCCGAACGGGAGGGGCGGTCCTGCGTAGCCCTGACGTCGGAGGCCCGCCCGTCGCCATGGCAACGCCGCCAACGTTCTGCGCCCGCCTCTACAACGTCAGAGGCCGGGCGAGGGTGACGTCAGACCCCAGAATGATTTATTTGCAGATTCCGCAATAAATTCGTTTCATTCCATCTTTGGGGTGACCGTTCCCCTCCCCCCTCCCCCCCCAGGCTGAAAAGCAACCTATAAATTGCCCCCTAAAAATACAACCACACCCAAAGCCTCCTAACCAGCCATTAAAAAAAAAAAGTGCAGGATTTGATTTTTTTATTCCCCCCATTAATCCTTGCAAATTCCCAGTACGGCTTGCGACCCCCCCCCAGGACACCCCGAAAAAAAAAAGGGGGGAGAGACAGACGCAGCGCCACTTGCAGCCCCGGCCAAGGGCTCATAAATCAGCCCAGGACTCCAATGGAGCCTCCAGGTCCAGCAGCAGTCTACCTGGAAAAGCCCTTCTCCCCCCCCCAACACCTATTCCCGGGGGGGGGCGCCGAGCCAAGCCCGGAAGCCACCCGCTCTCCCTCCTTAAAAGGAGGCCGGAGGAGCCCGGCCGGCTGCTTGCGAGGGCGCCCCCGCCTCCATGGGCGCTCGCTTGGCTCGTTCCCCGCTCGCCGCATCGGCGCTCGACTTGTCGCGCCTGGCCGCCGGGCTCAGCGCTTCCGCCTCCGCAGGCGCCGCAGTGGCGAGCCGAGCGCATGGATCGGGCGCAGGAGGAGGCGGCATGATGGCGGCGGCGGGAGCGGCGGGCTCGTCGGCCTCCGGCTCTTCTTCGGGCCTGGCCGGCGGGCGAGCGCCGCGGCGGACGGCGGGGAACCGGCTCTCGGGGCTGCTGGAGGCCGAGGAGGAGGACGAGTTCTACCAGACCACCTACGGGGGCTTCACCGAGGTCGGCGGCGGCGGAGGACCGCGGGGGGCGGGGCCAGGACGGAGGGGGCGGGGCCTGCGCGGCATTGGCTGGAACAAAGGAAGGGGGAGGGGCTAAGAATCCTTTCCAAAGGCCGCGTCCCCAACCCGTCGCCCCCGGGCCCGCCTGGATTCCCCGACCCATCCTCCCCATCTCGGTTTCAGGGTGGGCAGGATGGGCCTTCTTGTGACAGATCTTGCAGACTTTCCCATCTTGCCCCATCCCCACCCCATTGGGAGATGCGGGGCTACCACATCCATCATCCTGGGACATGGGTATTGTAGTCCAAAGGCAACGCCCGCAAGGATGGGGCTCTGGAGTCTGAAATCTTCTGGCAGGAATCGGGGGACGATGAGTACAAGGGGGACCAGTCGGACAGCGAGGACGAAGTGGACTCCGACTTCGACATCGACGAAGGGGACGAGCCCAGCAGCGACCAGGACGACTCGGTGCCCAAGAGGAAGAGGAGGGTGGTCACCAAGGCCTACAAGGTGAGGCCCTCCTGGGCAGCGCCGGCCCCAAAGCGGCCTGGTTTCAATCAGAATAGAGCTGGAAGGGACCTTGGAGGTCATCTAGTCCAGCCCCTTGCTCAAGCAGGAGACCCTACGCCTACGCCATTTCAGACAAGTGGCTGTCCAGTCACTTCTTAGAAACCTCCAGTGATGGAGCACCTACAACTTCTGGTGGCAAGCTGTTCCACTGGTCAATTGTCCTCACTGTTGGGAAGTTTCTCCTTCATTCCAGCTTGCTTCTCTCCTTGGTTAGTTTCCATCCATTGTTTCTTATTCTTCCTTTTGGTGCTTTGGAGAATAAGTTAACCCCCTCCTCTTTGTGGCAGCCCCTCAAATACTGGAAGACTGCTATCATGTCCCCCCCCCCCCCCCCCCCGTTCTTCTTTTCTCTAGACTGGCCAAACCCAATTCCTGCAACCGTTCTTGTCCCTGGGCCCTAAATCATCTTAGTTGCTCTTCTTTCTGACGCTGCCCAGGAAGAGCGGATCCTATTCTTCCAGGCTCCTAAAGACTTTTTCACCTGCTTAGCGACGTGCCACTGAGTGAGTCTGAATCTTTTGCAGGAACCCATCAAAAGCCTGAGGCTGAAGAAGCCCGATGCTCCGGCCAGCGGCTCGCAGAAGACCAGAGAGGAAAGATCGGCACCTGCAGAACTGGAAGACACGGTGGACAGTGAGTGTCCCTGGAGGGGGGCAGCTCTCTGTGTGATGCTTCCTTCTCTCCCAAGCCTGATCTGAAGCCCCCTTGCTCGGCCTCCCAGCTCCTCTTCTTCCTCCCTCCGCTCTGCAGGCCGGAAATACATGCGCCAGTCAACCACCGAACACACCCGCCAGACGTTTCTACGCCTCCAGGAGCGCCAGGTGCAGTCCAGGCGCAAGAAGGGGGGCGGCCCCAGCTACGACAGACCCCTGACCCAGGAAGAGCTCCTGAGGGAGGCCAAGATCACCGAGGAGCTCAACCTGCGCTCTCTGGGTAAGCCGGGCCAATTCGCTTGCAAAAGCAGCTAGTCCACATTGAGGAAGGCAGAAGCGCTTCTTCAAGGCGGCTCAGTAGCTCTCAGTTATTGGCCTGTTTCGAAGGGTTTTAATCTGCATCCCCGTCATATTTTACGGAATGCGGTGTGATGAACACCGTTGGTCTCTGGGACAAAAGGAGCAGAAATAATCCATTTTGAAAAGAGAAACGCCTCTATTCTCACTTGTTTAAAAAGCAGGAAGGATTCCAGGATTTGGGGCGAGAGATTTGCCACTCCTGCCAGAGGTTGCTGGATGGGGGTGGGGGTGTCAAAAGTGGGAGCCCGCCCCATGCCGCTGAGCCCCTCCCTGAGAGCTTGGCGTTCTCTTGCAGAGACCTACGAACGTTTGGAAGCGGATAAGAAGAGGCAGGTACAGAAGAAGCGGAAATGCACAGGGCCCACCATCCGCTACTATTCGGGGACGATGCCTCTCATCTCCGAACTGGGGTACAAGGAGGAGAACGTGGACGTGGAGGGGTAAGTGCCCTCTTTCCTCGTGCCCGCTGTGCGGGGGGCAGAAACCAGCAGCTTTGCCCAGGACCTAAAAACTCACTCATCAACATAAATTTGGGGCTCAACTGTGGTTGTAAATTGAGGATTATCTCTACCACGATGTTATTTAGGACTCCTGGCTGCCATTGTGGGTCCTGCCCCAAAGGCCATTTGGAGTCTGAGAACTGACCTCTGCTTCCTTCTCCGTCTCTTAGGTTAGAGCAGGAAGGTCTTCTGGAGACCCCCTCGGCCGCTGCGCCCGCCGCAAAATGTTCCCGCACCTTCATCACCTTCAGCGACGACGAGACCTTCGAGCGCGTCTTCCCCAGAGCCCCGCCCCCAAAGCTGCCCATCAAAGAGGTCTGCCCCGTCACCCACAAGACCGCCGTCTACCGCGACCCCGTCACCGACATCCCCTACTCCAACATCCGCTCCTTCAAGATCATCCGCGAGGCTTACAAGAAGTACATCACCGCCCACGGACTGCCCAGCGCGGGCGCCTCGGCTGCCCTGGCGGCTGGCTCTCCCATGCCCGACCCCGGCATCCGGCCCACCAGGCAGAAAATCATCATCAAGCAGAGCGTGCCGGCCACTTGAAGCCCAGGCGGCCTCTCGGTTTCTGCCACGAGTCGTTTGGCACTCTTGAGAAACCAAAATCGTGGCATAAGACCAGCATTAACACGTTTCTCGGCTTTTCGGGGGTGGTTTTAGGCAGTTTCCGACCAGTTCAAGGGGGAACCGCAGCTGAACACCCCCACCCAACCATCCCATCTGCAATTTCAATCTACGGTGGAAGCAGGACCCAAAATATTTCCTTTTATTTCCGGTTTATTCCTTTCCGATTCACTGCATTATCCAGATGGTGGGACGGCCCCTGAGCACAGGCAGAGTTTCTGATCTGCCGCTAACAAACCAGACATGAGCCACGATAGCTTTGTACATAATTCTGATTCTTTCCTAAAAAAATTTTTAGATTTTTATTTCTGTTAGATTTTTGTTTCTGTTGTGACTCTCGGTTATTATTTATTTTCTGTCCTTTTTGTGTCCTATCTGGGTCTGTTGTAGAGAGTGGCTCCTTCACTCTGCTGGGAAATTCTGTCTCCCTCAAATCTTGCAAGCCTCACTGAAAAGGGATTGCCTTGGAGGGAGGCTGGATCAGGGCAGGGGAAGCTGTAATCCCAGCCATGGCTTGATATTCATTTGCTAGTATTTCTTTAAAAAAAAATAAAAAATGATAAACACATAGCTTCATAGTAAGTCCTCATTCTTAATTAAACTGACACCATCAAAGCTGGAACAATAGTTCGGACAGCATTCCTGGGCTGCCTCGGCCAGGAGCAGCCATGATCAGCCTTAGGAATATTTTCCTGAAGATGAGACAGAGAAAGTTCACGTTTAGGTGCGAGCGCCGAGATTTTGGGATGTGAGAAAGCTCCTGCACAGGGAGGAGGTTCAAACTGAGATTTCTTCATTTGCTGGTCAAATCAGGTCAGCGGACGTTAATCTCCCAATAATCCCATTGGCAAATGGAAGAACATAAAAGTTTTATCAGAAATATTAATGGTAGAACTTGATTTGCTGGAATGGCAATCTTATTTCAACACTTCTTCACTCACACGCCTGTGGGAAACAGCCTGGCCAGAAAGTGTAACCCTGTCCGTGGCTGCAGGATGCCACACAGAACCTCCAAGGTCAGGGGCACTGTAGCTGTGAAAACGAAAGGCAGACCGCGAGCGACGGCTGTTGTATCCCAGTCCTGCCTGCAGTTTTCCTGGAAACCTCTCTCGGCCAATGGAGAAGGAAAGGTACTGATTTAGACAGGCTGGGGGCCATTATGATCGCGGGGAGGGGGGGCTCTTCTGCTCTGAGCAAAACCATGGAGGCTTGGCGATCAGTGGAGACTCCAGGTTCAGGGACAGTTTACCCCTATGCATCACTTGGGAGCAGGGTGATGACTGGTCAAATTTGCAGTGTGTCTTTTTTTCTTTGATTGACCTCTATGGGAATGGGAGGTGCGAATTAAAGCAAGCAAAGATTTTTAACCACTTTACAACCATGGATGGAAGAGAAGGAGAAAGAGGGAAAGAAGGAAAAGGGGAAGGAAAGAAAAGTAGGAAGGAGAAAAAGGAAAGAAGGAAGAAAGGGCAGGAAGAAAGGAGGGAAGGAAAAGTAGAAAGGAGAGGGAGGGAGGAAAGAGGGAAGGGAGGGAATGTGGGAAGGAGAAAGAAGGAACGAGAGAAGGAAGGAAGGAAGGCAGCCTCTCCCCCCCCACCCCCGGGCCGGCCATTCCCCCCGCGGCCACTGGAGGCCGGCGGGGCTCCGCGGGGCGGCTGCGGAGTGATTGATAAGCGAGCCTGCCGGGCGATCCCTGCTCCGCCGCCGCCCCCCCCGCCCTTCTGCCAGGCTAAAATAAAAAAGCGCTGAGCTCACCCTCCCCTCGCCCGCCTCGCCATTGGCCGCCCGCTGGGTGCACAGCGCCGGGGGGGGGGCCGGCGGGGGCCAGGCAGAGGCTGCCGCTGACCAAGGTAAGCATCCGGAGCCCTCCCGCCGCTTCTCCCTCCTCGCCGCACCTGGGCGCACCTGGGCTGGGCAGGGCGGGGGGCGCCGGCTCCGGCAGACTCGCTCCTGCGGGGAGGGGGGTCTCCATCTCCCTGGCCGGCGGGGGTCCGGGGGAGACGCCGAGGCTCCTCCGGGGGCGAATTCAGCACCAAGGCTGCCTGGCCAGTCGGGAACCAGGGAAATAAACAAGCTGCTCTGGGCTTGGCGTCGCCGGTACCTGGCCACACCCGTGATGGAGGGCGGGGGGGGGGGGGGGCTACTCCAGGCCAGGAGGGCCCTCGGGTGCCAAAGATTTGGGGAAGGGAGGGAGGGGGGGAGCTTTGCTTTGAGCTGGTTTAGCCCCGGAGAGAAAAATTCTCCCATCCAGAGGGGAGTTTATGTGGGGATGAGACCCCTGGGGAGGGGGAAGCAAAACAGGGGTCTGGAAAGAGATCTGCCATTCAGGAACAAGAGTGCCTCTGAGCTTACAGCTGCTTTCGGCTCCAGGCTTTCCTGCACAAAAGAAGCCACCTCCCTCCCTCCCTCCCCCCACCTCATAAGAAAAGAGAGTGTGTCTTGAGAATAGGCTAAAAGCATCCAAAGAGATTGATTGTTAGGTGAATTCCCTCTAAAATGGCACCAATAAAACAAAAAAAAACCCCCAAATCTGGTCTTCCAGAAGTCCTTGAAATCCTGGTTTTCCAGAATCCCTCATACTGGACAAATGCAGGTTTTCCTAAGAGTTGGCGTGTTTGTGTGCGCAAAATATTTTTGGCAACTTTCTTGACGATGGAGCAAAGCAGAAACCGCAGACGGGAAGCGTAAGGGAAGGGATCCTGGTTGACGATTCCTCCATTGCCGGAGAAAAAGGGGATCCAGTCCCACCGGCTTCTTGTAGGTCACCAGCGGCCAAGGCAGAAGTTCAACCCTCCAGCTCAAATTTCTACCTGCTGGCCCGGGTGAAATGTGAAGAAAGGGGAGGGGGGGAGAAGGCCTGAAGGGGACATTTGCTAAATTTGTTTCTCCAATGGCAAATTCACTTGTTTCATGGAGAGTTGGGTGGGTGGGTGGGGATTTCCCCCCTCCTAGCTTATTCCCAAAGGTTGTGCAGGTTCCACTCTTTGGGATCGGCTGAATAACTGACCCCTTAGTTGCCATCGGAATGATTGATTGGCAACTGGCTGACACACACAGAGATGTTTTGCGACTTCACAGCTCGGGACAAAGAGTTGGAAAAGTCGTGAAGGTGCCTAAAAAAGCAAAGTGGAGGGGGCCATCCAGCTGTGGTTCGTCCCCTCCTGCCAGTGGCCGCCACCTCAAATCTGGCTACAGCACCTGGGGGAAAAAACGGTGCCCAGCCGAGATTTCTTTCTGACAGCTTAGATTTCCATGTGCAGGGAGCTCTGGCTAAAACCACAGCAATCACTGCTCATCTTACATTTCTCAAGACATAAAAGGAGGCCTCGGGGGAACTGAATCCCCGGCCGTAAAGCGGGTGGGAGCAGAGTCAGCTGGTCCCAAAGCTCATTCAACACTCTTCTCCTTCCTCCCCGCCATAAGCAGCTGGCCAACCCAAAAGGCCAAGACCCTTTCCAGCCAGCTCAGCGGCTGCAGAAACTCTGGAGGCTGCTAAGTGCCTCTTCCATTGATACTCAAAACAATTAGGGAATCTGCAAAGGAAGGCATCAAAGTGCCTCGATGCAAGATTCACCCAGCTGTCCCCCAAATTCCAGGCGGCACAGTTGGGGAGATTAGGATGATAGAGAATTCCGATAACCATGAGGCAGGGAGTTCCGCTGACCCATCCACTAATAGTGCCCCCTGTTGCTCCGTAAGCATGTTTGCAGCACGTTCTTTGGGCTTCCCGTAAGCTGCAGCTCTCCCACCGGCCTGGCTGGGTTTTCTTGCAGGGGAGACCCTCCGCCAACTGCCTCTTGGCTACGCTCACCATGACGACTTCCTACCGACAAGAGCTGGAGAAATACCGAGATATCGATGAAGACAAGCTCCTCAAGGAACTCTCCCCGGAGGAGCTGGAGCAGCTCGATCTGGAGCTGCAGGAAATGGATCCAGAAGTGAGATCAGGGGCAGATGGGGGGTGGGGTGGGGTAGGGGGGAGGACTCTGCCAAACTCTGGATTTCATTCTGAAGCTCTCCAAATCAAACGGATCGGAGACGGACTTGGCGCCTCTTCCGTTGAGAGATTGGGAAGCCGGCAGTCCTGCCCAAAATAGCAAAATTGTGCCATCTTTTGGGGAGAACCAGAAAGTTGTGACTTATTTAGTTGTGACTGGCCCCTATGGTCAGATGGGGGAGCAATAAATGTTATCAATAAAATAAATTCATCCGTTCATTCGGCACATTTTTATCGCTGCTTAAAAGATTAACTATCCCAAAACCCATCATCCTGCCCCCCCTTTTAAGCACTGTTTAGGCTCCTGTGCCAGGGGATACTAATGTGCCCCCCCTGCAGAGGTGCCCAATGCTCCCGGTGGGTTTTTACAGGGCATGGGAGGAGGTTTTGCTATGGCCATCCTTGGCACCTCGATTTCTGCTCTGCTTCCTAGAACTTGATGCTCCCGGCTGGGCTCCGGCAACGGGACCAGACGAAGAAGGACCCCACGGGGCCCCTGGACCGAGACGCCCTGATGCAGCACCTGGAGAAGCAGGCAATAGAAGTGAAGGAACGGGAAGACCTGGTGCCCTTCACGGGGGAGAAGAAAGGTAAGGGCTGCGTTGCCCACCTGGCCTCCACTGTCCATGCCAGCAAGTTTGGGGTCCCTCCTTCCCTCCCCAGAGGGTTTCAAGACCCCGAGGGAGAAGGGGAGAGCCAGCCCCAACCAGAGCAGAGAAACCGAGGAGGAAATTTTACTCCATCCGCTTTGCCAGCCAAAAACGCTTCTCTCCACGCCTCGATTAGGAGTCCATCCCTTGGACCAAAACGAAGATTTTCCTGAACATCCCCTCTGTTCTTTTCACTTCTTCTGCTTCCTGGATTCATGGTTTACCAATCAAGGAGAATATTTGTAGCTCAGGGTTGAAATGAGGGTCCTTGGTGTTCTCCAAGCTTAACTGAGCTTTTCTTGCAGACGTTTCGTGACCCAGCTAGGTCACATCATCAGTGCTAGTGAGGTTTGCTGCGAATACTCCTTCTGGGACTGATGACATGACCTAGTGGGGTCATGAAATGCCTGCAAGAAAAGGACCAAGCTCAAGACCCCTCATTAGCTGTTTAAAAAGAAAAAAAAATAGTTTCTCACCAAATTCAAGCCCTTTGGCAACCTTTCTCACCCCCTTCTCAAACTGTCAGCTTGATGACAGTTTGTCACTGGAATATTAAATATTTTTTCTTCCCTGCTCTTGTGGGCTCAGAAAGGGCTCCGTGCTGGGGTCTCCTCGTTTAAGCCAAAGGCACCTCTTCTTCCTTCTTTCCTTCCTTCCAGAACTGAATCGCCCAACATCTGACTGCTATTAATAAATCTGGAACTTCCTCTCTGTGTCCAAATTGCCGGCGTGAATGAAGGCCGTTTCAGGGACATTAGAGAGGGACCCATTCCAGACAGTAGGACACGGATTGTCATCAAACCGTTGGGAATCCCTGCAATGCTAATGTTCAATGGGAGGGGAAAACTGAGGGGAGGGGATAATTTTGCACAGCTGATGGATGGGAAGGAAGAAAGGAGGAGGGAGGGAAGAAGGAAGGAAGGAAGGAAGGAAGGAAGGAAGGAAGGAAGGAGGGAGGGAGGGAGGGAGGGAGGGAGGGAGGGAGGAAGGAAGGAAGGAAGGAAGGAAGGAAGGAAGGAGGGAGGGAGGGAGGGAGGGAGGGAGGGAGGGAGGGAGGGAAGAAGGAAGGAAGGAATTTTGAGAGCTCTAGTTGCTTATAAAGGAGGCTGAGTCCCCCACTGCACTACACCTGACTTCAATTTCTTTGCATCCTCCTTTTCTCTTCCGTTTCTCACCCTTTTCCGTCTCTCTCTCCCTGCAGGGAAGCCTTTCGTCCCAAAAGTTGAGAAGAAAGAAGTCATCAAAGAAGAGGACGTCATCCTGGAGCCGGAACTGGAAGAAGCTTTGGCCAACGCCACCGACGCCGAAATGTGCGACATCGCAGGTAAGAAGGGGGCCGACAGGTGCCAAAGAGCGAGCCACATCCAAGGCCCCCGTGGAGCCTCCCTATCCAGGGGCAGTTGGCTGCGAACCGCCCCTTTGCTGCCGTTGTTGCAGGCGGGGGCTCCAATCCCGCTTTGGATCAATGCTTCTTCGTAGCCTGCAAATCCCGCAGGAGATCAACCCCTCCGCATTTTGCAGAGAAGCGGCCTCGCCTGGCCCAGCCAGTGGCAGAGAAACGGGGAGGGGGAGGGGGTCAGTGCCTGCCCCACATCAACACTCAGCAAGAGTCCCTCGACAGGTGTAAGCCGATAGGGCAGCAGCCTTTCTCCTTTTAGTCCCTGCCTGGCACTCGGCCAGCCCTGTTGCCCGCTCAGTTTTAGAAACGGAGCCAGGCTGGGCTTGGCCGGGCCAGAGAATGCCTGATTTTGCAGCAAACCCGGTTATTTTTTGAACCCGGATCCAACTGGGCTTGTTTTCCTTCTGCTTCCTTGCAGCCATCCTGGGCATGTACACCCTGATGAGCAACAAGCAATATTACGAAGCCATCTGCAGCGGCAACATCACCAGCACGGAAGGCATCAACAGTTGAGTGGGTAGGGCTAGGTTGGACTGAATAGATCCCCCTACCCAATTTACCAGCTCAGAACACCTCCCACATTCAGCCTGGGGACAAGAAAATGTCTCGCTTGGCTGAACAAATGTGTCATTCACTACACAGCTCATCATCCCCTGCCAAGGGGGGGAGAAATCACCCAAAGGGGGGAAACGGAAGAGGGTGGTCTTCAGGCTAGGAGCCTCTGTTGTCTTCCATTTCGCTTCTTGGACAAAGATCAGGACTTCAGGGCAACACCAAGATGTGAGAAGAGGGTCAGACAGCCCTTTCTCCCCCAACCCGCCTCACCCCCAATCCTCTTCTGCGCAGGTGTTGTTCAGCCGGACAAATACAAGCCGGTCCCGGACGAGCCCCCCAACCCCACCAACGTTGAAGAAACCCTGGCAAAAGTCCGAAGCAACGACAGAGGCCTGGAAGAGGTGAACCTGAATAACATCCAGGTGAGTGCCAAACCCCAAAGATGACCCCACAGTGAATTGACCAATGGAACGGTCCTATCCTGGGGTTATCCTGTTCTTAGTCCTCAACCTACAGCCGTTTGGCGAACAACAGTTCCAAGTTATGACTGCCCTGCAAAAAGTAACTTAATGGCCTGTACTCACACTTAAAAATCGTTGCTCCACTCTGTGGTTATCAGATCACAATTCGGGTGCTTGGCACTGTCTCGACTTTACGACCAGTTGCAGCATCCTGGAGTCATGGGAGCACGATTTGCGGCTTTTTTTTTTTGCCTGTTGGGGAGCTGGATTCACTTAATGACTGTTGTAAAAAGGGCTGTGAATCTGATTCCAATTACGACCGCAATGACTTCTGACAGAAGTTCCGACTCCAGTGGAGGTCGTAAGTCGAAGGCTACAGGAAAGCAGCTCATATCGTGAACACGGAAGTTGTCGTTCACACCTCACACCTGCGAGAGGGTCACAATTTTTCCTTGCCAGCAGCTTCAAATTAAGAATCTGGAAAGGAAGAGGTGGCATAAAAGGAAAGGCCGATGAGGAGGGCCGAGGAAAAACGTGGCCATCCAAGGTGTCACCTCTACAAAAATGGCCGTTTCCTCTCTTCTCTCGCGCAGAACATCCCCATCCAGACCCTGAAGGAGATCTGCGAAGCGATGAAAACCAACACTCAGGTGAAGAAGCTCAGCTTAGTGGCCACCAGAAGCAACGATCCAGTGGCCCACGTAAGCTCCCCAGATCCTCCTCCAGGGATCGGCACCCAGCGGCCGTTGAGTCTGATTCCCCCCCACACACACACACCGGTGATGCTCTCCTCCTCCAACCCCTTTTCCTATCCAGGCGGTGGCCGAGATGCTAAAGGAGAACAAAAGCCTCCAGAGTCTCAACATCGAGTCCAACTTCATCACCAGCGCAGGGATGATGGAGGTCATCAAAGCCATGAAGGGAAACAGCACCTTGGCCGAACTGAAGGTGGACAATCAGGTGAGGAGGCCCTTAATTTTAAGCTGGTGGACTACAACTCCCAGAATTCCACAGCCAGCTTGCTTGCTGGCTGGGGAATTCTGGGAGTTGAAGTCCACCCAGCTTAAAGTTGACAAGGTTAAGAAGTCCGACACCATCAAGCCAGACTTTGAGATCCTGCATTTCCCCAACTGGGGGACAATGACATTTTAGACACCCTCCCAAGTTTCCACCTGACACGGCTTCCCCTCCCTCCTTGTAGCGCCAGTGGCTGGGCGACTCGGTGGAGATGGAGATGGCTGCCATGCTTGAGAACTGCACCTCCATCACCCGGTTCGGGTACCACTTCACGCAGCAGGGCCCCAGAGCCCGAGCCTCCATCGCCATCACCAGGAACAACGAACTGCGTAGGTTGGCCGAGAGTGGAGAGAGAGAGAGGGAGAAGGAGTAATGCGGGGGAGGGAAGAAATGGATGGGGAAGGGAAGGAGGAAGGAAGGAGAAGGAACAATGGGATGCAAGAAAGAGAAAGGGAGGGAGGGAGGGAAACAGACGGGGGAGTGGAAGATAGGAGAGAGGATGAGAAAGGGAAGGATGGGGTAGGGAAGCGAAGAAGGAAGAAAAAGAGGGCGTGGGAAGGGAAGGATGAGAAAGGGAAGGAGAGGGAGGAGGGGAGGAAAGGATGGGGTAGGGAATGGAAGAAGGAAGGAAGGGAGGAAAGGAGGGGAAGGAAAGGATGAGAAAGGGGAGGGGAGGTGGGAGGTGAGAAGAGGATGAGGAAGGGAAGGAAAGGATGGGGTAGGGAATGGAAGAAGGAAGGAAGGGAGGAAAGGAGGGGAAGGAAAGGATGAGAAAGGGGAGGGGAGGTGGGAGGTGAGAAGAGGAGGATGAGGAAGGGAAGGAAAGGATGGGATAGGGAAGGGAAGGGAAGAAGGAAGGGAAGGAAGAAGGGAGGGAGGGGAAGGGTAGAATGAGAAAGGGGAGGGGACGGAGGGAGGGAAGGAAGGGGAGGGAGGGGCTGGATCAGCGAGGGAGAGGGGTCTTTTGCCCAGCCTTCTTCCTTTTCATCTTTTTTTCCCCTTTTGCAGGACGCAAACAGAAGAAGACATAAATTGGGGGTACAATCCATCATCCCGGAAGCGACTTTCATGGCTCAGGCATCTCCCCACGGCTATCACTCCAAAGCAGCCCAAGAGCAATTCTGGGGCTCACGTGCCCCAACTCAGGTTTTTCTCCTCCCTTCACCTCCGAGGGCCCCCCTGCCTTTGAAATACCTCTGTAAATAAAGAGATCTGAATGATGCATACCCCTCCCTCCCTCCCTCCGGAGGGATGAAATGCCTTCCTTCTTCCCAACTGGCTTCGTCTGCCGCGGAAGCAATTTTTTTAAACGGTTAAGGTTCTTGATTACAGCTGGTCCTCGATTTACGGCCACAACCGAGCCCAAAATATAACTTCAAATGGTCACTAAATGAATTGTTGTGAGTCAAGGACTACCTGTTCTTGGTAGGCAGGAATTCTGATCGTAGACTTGGGGGCCATCTTTTCCTTATACAAAGGGGCCTGGGGTCTTGGTGGAAGGAGGGAGGGAGGGGCTTGGTTTTCCAGTCCACACTAAAGGCAGCTGAGACCCTTCTGAGATGATTATTGAACATTTAAGCATTAGGTGGGGGGGGGGAAGCTTCATCGGATTCCTTCGCTGTGGTCAAGGAATGGCTCATAGATTAGGGGAGGGTCAGACTTATCTAGGCAACCTGGGATGGGGGGGGCCCAAGAGAAATAAGAAACAGTC
Source organism: Pantherophis guttatus (assembly GCF_059756535.1). Taxonomy (NCBI): domain Eukaryota; kingdom Metazoa; phylum Chordata; class Lepidosauria; order Squamata; family Colubridae; genus Pantherophis; species Pantherophis guttatus. The sequence goes on from NC_142080.1 coordinate 671,355, forward strand.
GTGGGTGGGTGGGTGGGAGGACAGAGAGGACCTGAACAGGTCCCAATTCGCCTTGGTTTTCCTCTCGGCCAGTCTGGCTTCCGGTATCCCAGAGCTGCCGTCCCGGCCTGAAACCAGAGAAGACCCAGGCTGCCCGCTGTCCGAAGAAGCTGCCACGGGGGAGAATTATCCCAAGCAGCTGTTGCTGGGCGCAACCCCCAGCCCGTCCTTGAGACACAGCAGGAGAAACGGGAGAAGCAGAGGGTCGGGTTGCAAGGATCCTGGAATGGCCGCCTAAGGAGGAGGAGGAGGAGGAGGAGGAAGGGGAGGGGGAGTCCCAGGTCTCTGAAATTCCCAAGAACAGTGCAAATCCTTGCCTGCAGGGAGCGTGCAAGAAACGGCTTTTACCATGTAAAGAAAGGAACGAACAAAAGTGCATTTAAAACTGCTCTATCCGCAGGCACCCAAATATAGGTTATGAGCGGAAAAACAAATGGGAATTCGAACTGTATTAAACCGGCCCCCAGTTTCCTAATTCTCAGACCTAAACCTCTCAGACAACGAGTTGGGTCCTTTTTTTACTTTCCAAAATAGAAAACAGATTTCCCATCTTCGTGGTCCTGCACGAGCTGAGTTCCTGAGGGAGAAGCGCAGCTCTTTATCCATCCGACTGAATAGCAGCAGTTCCCCTAAATTCTGTTTTTATTTACTTTAAAGATGTCTTCGGGGCTTTTCTTCTCCAGCCGCTCCCTTGCTCAGAAATTGCTTGGAAATTTTCCAACGAACTTAAAAAAAGGTGGTGTCGGAAATGCACCCAGGGAAACAAAATGCAGACTGCAACCAAAGAGGAATAAACGCCAAAAACTGTACTACTAAAAGACAAAACACGAAGGTGGCAAAAGGATGCTTTCAATGCACAAAGGTCACAGTGTCCGAGCCAAAAGTGCATTTTCTGATGGTTGTGCTGTTTAATTCCAGATTTCCAGGTGTTCCTCGCACACTTCCAAGGCACGGCCAGGGTGGGGTGGGGATTTTCCATCCGCCATCAAGACGGAGGCAACATTGGGGGCTCCTCCTCGTCCGAATCGAACTCCACGTTCTCGTCTTTGACCCATTTGCCAGACCCATCCTCAATCCATCCCGAACTGCAAGAAAAGGAAGGAAATTTGGCTGAGGAAGGAGACTCCAGAACAACCCATAACCTCCCCCGGGTCTCTTCCCTGCAGTTACCTTTTCAGCTTCAGGTAATGCTCCAAGGTGCGTCGCTTCTCCGGATCGTTGGGCTCGGACGATTTCTGCGTTCTGCGCCCCTTTCCTTGACGGGCAGACTTCTTCTTTTGAGTCTCTGCGAGAAAGAACGACCGTGAAAATGACTTAGCTTTGCTTAACTGGGGTTTGTTTATTTATTTATCATGAAATTTATTTGCCCCCATCTGGTATCCAGAGACTCTGGGCGGCTATAAAGTGATAAACCATGTTTAAGCCACCTTTCATGCACAAATGCTGCTTCTTGGACCTAAAGAAGATTCACGTCCCACGTTCCTTCTTCCTGTCCTCGACACTTCCCTGGCTAACACTCTGGTCCTTTCCCAGGGTTAGAGTTTATGCTCCCTGCGAGGTGGATCTCCCATCTCTGCCCATTTTGTGTCTGGGCTTACTTACAAGATCTCAAAACGGCTTCTGACCTGCTGTTGTGTGCCTGCAGCCGGACAAACGGGCAGAGGGGCTCACTTCCTCTTCAACCTGCCGCTCTTCCTCCACCGAGTCAGAACCGGAGGGTTTGGGGATCCCGGGGGCCTCCGCTGCTCTGAAGCTGGCAGTCGCCCCCGAAGTGCTGGCACCAGCCTCGTTCCTGCACCAAATCAGAAACGGCAGAGTTCCAGACATTCCTATTAAGGGACCTTCCTGGCAGAGAAAGCAGAGAACCAGCGGTTGGCCCTTTCCAGATGTGGGTCTCACCTTTTGGGGCGGCAGCAGCTGCTGTAGGGCACAGTTTTCAGCAAGGCATTCTGGGTAATCCTCCGTGTTTGGGCAAGCAATGGCGCCGGTCCCTGAGCCACCTAGAAAGCAAAGCCAGAATCTGGAGGGGTTTTAATTTAACCTACTAAGTTCTCAGCGGCGACTCTAAGGCTCCCTCGGTGCTAAGCATTTATTTCAGAATAAGGACTTATTTTTAAAGAAATGCACCCTGTGGGACAGAGCAGCGCCCAGGATCTACCTGGGTGCCATTTTCTTCCGCGTCCAGGTACGCCTGATGCTGACGCTTCTGAATTTCATTCTCGAGAGAGCGTTTCTTCCCGTAAAACTTCTGCAAACCTGCGATGGAGAAGGTCAAAAAAGGTGCTCAGCAGCCAGTCTTTTAAGCCATCCGGAGGAAGCAAAATCTCAGGGCCTCAGTCTTCCCTGTCTGTAAAATGGGACTAAGCTCTCTGTGGCTTGTAAAGGCATGCAAACCGATTTGGCAGAGAGCCTCACCAAGTTCAGAGTCAGGGTTAGGTGCTCACCCTGGTTGCAAAGCTGAGAGGGGATACTGAATTTAGCTGAAGGACCGAGCCCGGGAGGATCCTGGCAGACTTACTGGCTAAGTGTTTCTTTCCAGAACGGTGAACCGTGAGCATGTCCAGAGTGTCAAAAACCGGCCGTTGGAAGCAGACAGTGCAGGAATACCTAGAAAAGGGAGGGAGGAAAGTGGGGCCGGGCTGTGGGGACTGAGAGGCAGTCTTTGCACCCCTCAAACCTTATGCAGAGAGCGGGCTTAGGATTCACACTCGCAAGCAACACCTTACCTGCCATCGCGCATCAACAAGGCTTCGTCCTCGGGAATATAATGGGCCAGAAGCTCCGCCACCCTCCGTTTCTGGATAGGGAGCAAAGAAGGAAGAAATCCAACAGGTCAGGTTGTTTGCAGAAGCATGGGAGAGAGAGACAGAGAGAGAGAGACCACAGGGCACCTTTCCAGGTGTGAAGCGCTTCCTACAACAACCCAGCGAGGGAGACCCGGTGGCTATTGTCGTGCTCTAGGGAGGGAGGAAGTGGGGAGGGGGTTGAAAGGAAGAGGGCGAGCCCCCCCTTTTTCCTAGTCCAGCAGCCCCCCCGAATGGTGGCCTTCCTGGATTCTGGACTACAATCCCCATCTTCTGGCTGTCGGCGACTGGATCTGCAATGCAACCCTTAGAGGCAATCTGCTCTGGCCTGCACTCTGCACGTGCTCCGGCACCGCCTGGACACTGAGCAGCAAAGAGCTGCGAGCAAAGAGCCCCCCTCCCATGCCCCAGACGCCCCCTCCTCACCTTCAGCACCTGCAGCTGGCTGGGGTCGTCGCCCTCCCGCTTGAAGGACATGCTCCCCCCTCCCCCCAAAAAAACCCACTCGCCCCACCGCTGCCCCCCGCCCGGGACAGGCGCGGGCTTTCTTCCTGGAGGGAGGACCGGACTACATTTCCCAGCAGGCAGCGGGCTGGCCGAGCCCTTTCCCCGCTCCGCCAATCAGGACGCGACTCCCGTCGGACCGGCAGGGGGCGCTCCGGCCTACTTTCCCCTGCGGTCTGCAGGCGAGGGACTCCATTTCCCAGCAGGCCCCGCGGGGAGTTTTCTTTGCTTTGGCCGCTGCGAAAGCAGAGCCCGGAAATTTTGCAAAATTATGCATCAAAATAAAAGATCATGAAATTATCTTTTTATTGTCCCTTTCCCCCCCCTCCCATTGCAATGAGAAAAAAAGCCCTTCTTTCTGGGACTACACCCCCCATCCTCCTTTGCGAGAGGGGTACCATGGGCCATGTAGTTCTCTGCCCCCCAAACTCGGGGGGAGGGGGAAGCAAAGGGGGGAGGGGGGCAGGCACTTCAATGGGCAAAGCAGCCAGAATCGATGTCGGGGGGGGGAAATTTTTAAAACAGTGAAACTTATTTGAAATAAGGGGTGGGGGGAGGCTGGGGGGAGGGGCCAGGACCACAACTCCCAGCAGCCTTTGCGGGCGATCAGCTGGCCGGCCGGGAGGGCGGGGCCGGGGGGGGCTTCTGTTCAACTGTCCGCCGGAGCGCCGCAGCCGCGATCTCGGGGGTCTCCATGGGGCCCCTCCTGCGGGGCCTGGCGGGGGGCGCCTGCTGAGATGCCCCGGGCGGGCGGTGGGCAGCGGGGCCGCAGCTTCCTTCCCTCCTCGGGGCGAGCCTGGCGGGCGGCGGGATGGCCTCCCCCTCCGGGCAGGGGTCTCCGGGGGCCGCGGGGCTGCTGCGGGGGAGCCGGGCGCGGTCCTACGGCAGCCTGGTCAGCTCGCCCGTGCGCGAACGGCGGCTGGAGCACCAGCTGCGCCCCGGAGACACCCTGCAGGGCCTGGCCGTCATGTACGGGGTGACGGTGAGCGAGCGCGCCCCGCCCCGGGCTGGGTTGGGAAAGGCGGCAGCCCCTGAGCATGCACAGAGTGGGCTTCCAGAAGGGGAGCCACCCGAATGTGCAAGAGGCGGTCAGAGCCCCCCCCCCGCTAAGATAGACTGCCGCTCTCTGGGGAAGCTCCGTTATTGCAAGGGCCACCTGATCCCGTCTCCTTTCAAAGGCCTTCGGAGCTGGGTAGTTCCTCTTCTAAACCAGACACCCCCCCCCAAAAAAAAAAATCTGCAGGGAAGTTCAGTTTTAGTTTAGCCACAACTCCCATATGCCACAGCAGGCGGCCCAGCACCACCAGGTCAGAGGCTCTGCCTGTGCAGAATCTCTCCCAAAATTTTGCCCCTAAAAATCAGCCCAGGGACCCTGGGATCTACAATTCGAACTTTAAACTTTGGCACAGAGAGGACCAGGGGATGTTGGGTCTGCTCAGGGCGGTGTTTTTTTTTGGACCGATGAGGACTAGCCCCTTGCTTTGTCCCCCTTCCACCTTGCATCCTTCTCCGTTCCTTTTCCAGACGGAGCAGATCAAGAGGGCCAACCGGCTGTACACCAACGACTCCATCTTCCTCAAAAAGACTCTCTTGATCCCCACCAAGCCCAAAGCTTTGTCCAACGGACTGAACTTGGAGGAGGAGGAGGAGGAGGAGGAAGGGCAGGGGGAGGCCGTCCCGCCCGAGTCGACCAAAAAGCAGAAGCAGCCCCGGAAGAACGGCTCTTCGGGGGGCTCGGTCCCCAAACACGACCTCTCGGCTGCCGATTTTCTCTTCAAACTGGATTCCGAGATCCGCCGATCCAAGCAAGCGGCCACCAAGAAGCTGCGGGAAGGGGAGAGCAGGTGAGTGAGGGGAGGGGGGGTTGCAGGGAGCAGAGGATTAACAGGGTGGGGAGGGGGTCTACATGCAAGCCCAGGTTGCTTGCCCGGAGCGCTGTTTTAGGTAGCTCGGCACAAATGAGCCAAGTTGCATCGGGGAATGAATAACTCGACTCCTTTTCTTCTCGGGATGGAGGCAGAAGTGTGGAAGTGTCATAGCTTTTTACTATGTTCACTACCTAAAAAAACCGGTTAAGACCTGAGTCAGGTGTGGATGGGGCACCACCAGGTAATTCCAGGCCGGCAGGATATTAATACATGTTCGAGAAACTCACCTTTTATTAAACCTGACTAAACGTTGTTTGGGCCTCTGTGGGCCACCAGGGGGCGCCCTTGCTCTAAACGATTTTGGATTCTCTCTTGTATGTTGTTTTAAATTCTTACAAAAGACACGCATGTAAGTTGCAGGCTCTTAAACTGCTGGTGGGGAAATGTTAACAGCTTCCTCTATTTTCCTCCCACCCTATAACAATGAATTTTCATTTTTATTTCATATTTTGGTCTAATTTCTACAGCCGCCCGTCTCAAGAAGTGACTCTGGGCAGCGTGCTTTAAAAACTAATTGAAACAATCAAGACGGTACAAAATAAATACAGATGGCATCAAATGAGGCTACTAATGGATGTTAACCCAGCCAGGAAACGTGGGTGGGCGGGTGGCTTGGCTTGGTGGTAGACTGCCCCTCGCTCTGGAGTCTCAGCGTCTATTTTGCTCGAATTCATCCATTGCAGCTAAAGGATGTTTTCTTGAAATGCCAGGCATAGAAACTGGGCAAGGCAAGATTGTCTTCCCTGGCAGCCACTGGCACTTAATGTCAGCCCTCTCCCTTTCCTCCCCCCCTGCAGGATTTTGGGGGAGGCATCGGGAACGAACCCCATGCCTTCCTCCTCCGGCTCCTACCAGGGTGAGCCTTCGCCCCAGACCCAGCAACGGGCAGTCCTCGGCCCTGTGCCCCTCAGCCGGATTGCCTGTGCAGACGCTCTGCTCGACCAGGAGGACGAAATCTTCAAGCTCTGAGACCCCCGCCCCAAAAGGCCGCCGGCATCAGCCTGACTCCCATCACGCTATGGGGAAGAACAGATGCCACCCAAAAGGGACCCCTGGGGCAGAGGACGCCAGCTCCGGTTTCAGTTCTGCTTCCCTTGCCCCCCCCCCCCTCCACAAGGCAGCCAGGATGATGGGTGCCTGAGTGGGCCCCTTGCTTCGTTTGCCCCCCCCCCACCCCCTACCCCTAATATTTATTGCCTCAAGTGCTTCTTTGGCCAATAGCACCTCCTCCCTCTGCCTTCTCAAGCTCTTCGGGTCCATCCCAAGCGTGCCAGAGGGCAGACTTCTGGGAAGGGCTGTGGAGTATGGGCCAGAGGGGAGGATAGTGAGCAGCCCCCCCCAAACCCTCCGTCTTCTGATTTTTCTCGTTTGGAATTTGTGGCCCCTATTCTCTGATTAAAGAAATGCAGGTTTTGCGAATTGTGTGTGCTGCTGTTGTCTGTGCTGAATATTTTTTCAGGAAGTGACACCCGAGAACGCCCGGGGGGTCTTCAGCAGTCCCAGGAATCCTCCCCCCCCCCACATGGAGTCCCAAGGAGCCTCCCTGTCACACATCTCTGCGTGATTCCTTTGCTCTGGTCAGGCTGATGCGAATGGGATCCGATTAGCTGCCCAACGTTCCTGCAGTGGAGGCCCCAGAGAAGGGCTTTTCCTTCCTGAGGGTGCCTGTTGTCTCTCCTCATGAGTCCCTGGCCTGAGATAGAGCCCTTTTTCCTCCCCCAAGGGAGGGAGGAAAAAACAACCCCAGAAACACAGCACTTGAAAAACCAAAATCAGTGTATTTTCAGATTTTTGCATTCCCTGAGACAAAAATTCCACACTGGGGAAAAGTCCAAACACAAGAGATAGGAAGGAGATGGGATGGGGGGGGGGACATTCCTGAGTTTCCCCCACCCCAAAAAACCAAGCTAGGAATCCATTTCATTTCCAGAGGCTCAGAAAAGCCCCCTCCCCCTTATTCCAGACAATTCCAGCCAGAGGGAAAGGGGGAGGGGTCCCCTTGAGGGCACAAAGCAGATCCGATTCTGAGTTTCAGCTCACCGCAGATGCCGTAACAGGAAGCAAAAAGGAACGAGCTTTCCCCTCTTTCCCAACTGACCACAATCCCCCCCCCACAATCCACGTTGTGAAGAAAAAAAAAACCCACATCCTTTGACCAGAAGGAATTGTCCATCGAGTGGAGTGGACCCCATTCGCATTCAGGGACCCTTCCATCCAGCTGAAGAAGCCAAACGCTTTCATTCCAAGCTCCTAGTCCTCGCTGATCCATTGCAAACACAACCTGCTGAGTCTTTAGACCCCAAAAAACAAGCTCAGCTGGGGGTGTGGGTGCTTCCTACCACAAATCTGAAGCTCTCCCCCCCCTCCTTTAAAATGTCCCCGGTAGGAAATCCCAGCGGATGCCCAAGTGGCCGTGAGTTCCATCGGCTGTCCCAGAGACCCCCTCCCCTCCCCATTCCATCCCCTTCCCCTCCCCCCTTTTGGGTTCATCACAGCTTCCCTTGGTCAATGAGCTGGTTCAGCCCCTGGCAGACCCTCTCCAGATGGGGCTCAAAGGGGCTCCCGGGGCTGTAGAGCCGGCCCAGCAGTTCGGCGTCGGCGAAGTGGTCGAAGACGTGGCGGATGCGCCCGTGAGACTTGGGGGTCAGGTGCTTCTCCACCAGCCGGAGCAGCAGGTCCCGGCACTCCTCCAGCAGCCGTCCCAGCACGCCCTGCTCGAAGGTGAAGGCCACCTGGTGGAAGCTGACGGCCGTCATGGCTCCCTGGCGCAGCTTCCGCTTGAAGTCCTCGGCCACGGCCAGCTCGGCTTCGTTGAAGCGGCCGTTGCGGAAAAGGACGGAGACCTTGACCGCCACTTTCACCAGGTTCTTGATGACCTTCTGGGAGGCCGCCCGGTCCTGCGTGTGCTCCTTGGAGATGCGGTAGAGCTCGTCCAGCACGGCCCCGCTGGTCTCGTCGATGAACATGGTGACGGTGGACTTGCTGGCCATGCGGCTCAGGATCTTCTTCTCCGCTTGCATGGCCAGGTTGCGCGAGCTGAAGGCCTCCATCTCGGCTGGGGGGGGGAGAAGGAGCAGCAGGGTGAGGATGGGGGGCACACGACCCCAGGCTCAGAATGGGGGGCCTCCCCAGGAGACCCCCCCTGAGCCAAGGAGACGTTTCTGACCCGGTCAAAAAAAGGATGAGGAAACCTCATGACCTCATTTTTTAAAAACCAGCTTAATACAATTATTTTTTCAGGGAAAAAAGAAATCAGGTTTGTTTGCCGCCTCAGATCTGGTTTTTGAAATGGATGCCACCTTAAGTAAAGCTTGGCTTTTTTTTAAAAAAAAAAACTTTTTATTTTGGGCCAATTCTGCTGGTTTGCTTCGACTTCCTCTGTATACCAAGCAATTCCCCTTCCGGCTTCTCCCTCCCCCTCAGCTCTTTGTTCCTGTTTGCCCGAGGAAGAGACTTGTGTGTCTCCAAAGCTTGCCCCTTCTGAGTGGGCCCGAGAAAAAGGTTGCCCTGGTAGAAATCCTGGGGAATAGAGGGGAGCCTTTAAAATTTCTGTATCCAATGCGGGATTTGCCCCCATGCCGTTTGCAAGGAGTAGCTTTGATGAGCCTGCCTGCTTTTCTCTTCTTAGCATTTCCCCCCCCCCTTTTTTTCCTTCCTGGCTAGCCTCCCACCTCCCCGCTCCAGGTGCCAAGGGGGCTTCCTGCTTTTAGCTGCATCCTGCAGCCTTTTTGGATCTCCCAGCAGGGAGACCGTCGGCCCTCAAAAGCTGAAAAAGCCAGGGGAATGCAGACCCAGCCAGAGATGGGGGAGTAAAACTTATGGGGAGGGGGGGTGAACAGGATGCCACCAAGTCCGGTCCCCGTTGCTCTTCCAGAGACTCCGAAGGCCAAAAGTGAAATCTCCTTTCTCTGCCTGGAAGGCTTGGAGGAGAGAGTGGAAAAAAGGGTGCCTCTGAGCAGGTGCAGAGGGCTGGGTCCCCAAAGACCTAGCTCGGTGGCCAGCAGGCAGTCCGGGCCGAGTGCTGAAGGAGAGGCCAGAAGGGAGGAAGGGAACGGAGTGGGCGCCCGCTAAGAGGCATCCGGCTGGTGCCTCCTTGCTTTCAAAGCAGCTGCACCCCCGCCCGCCGATGCCCCCTCCCCGAGTGGCGGTCCCGGGATGCTGGAGGCGGAGGGAGGCACGTGAAGCCCATTTCGCACGCGCACCTGGCCAGCCGCTGGCCTCTGGAAGATGCGTCCTGGGAGGGAAGGAGGGCGCAGGAATCCCTAAAGGCGGGGAAGGGAGTGGCCCGCCCTGGGACGTCTGGAGGAGGATGCTCAGGGAGGAGGGAGGAAGGAGCACGCTTTGCACATGCCCAGAGGCTCACCTAAGCCTCTCCACGCCGCCTTCAGCCTTGGATGAAGAGGGCGCATTTCCTGGCGCAAAAAACAAAAAAACCCGACTTTCTAAAAAACCAGAAACTTCCCCAATTGCCTTTCGCCATCCCGCCGCCCTGGAGCCGGTTGCAACCCAAGGGGGAGGGGGGAGGCGAATGAAGCCCCCACTCCTCCTCCCCAAAGGAAAGGAAGCGGCTCCATCATCCCCTGCCCGCCCCCCAGAGACCTGCCCGGGAGGTCCCCTCTCACTCACCGGAGCCCCGCGGTCCTGCTGCCGCCTCCGAGGCGCCCCTGCCGGCTTTGCACCCCGAGGGCGGGAGAAGAAGAGCCGCGGGAAGGTCCCCCCGCTTCCTCCCGCGGCGAGCCCGCCCCGTCAGCTGACCCGCCCGAGCAAAACCCGGCGCACCCCCGAGCGAGGAAGCCTTGACGCCCAAGCTCCCGCCGAGGGCAAGACGGGGAAACTGGACGGTCCGCATATTTGGTGCGCGGCGTCACCCGGGTACCTGCATCTCTGCAGCCGCTTTCTTCCCAAGAAGGTCTGGGACTGAGACCTCTGGCTCACACGTGTCCTGGCTGGAGGGGGTCGATCAAGGGGGCATTTTCCCCCCACCCCTTTCCCTAGAGGCCTGGAGCATCCCCCTTCCTCGCTGGAAAAATGGGAGAGCTTTTCAAAACTATTGCTTAGCACATTGTAAGCCACCCTGAGTCTCCGGAGAAGGGCGGCATATAAATCAAATTTAAAAAAATCAAAACATCCTGGAGATGTCAAAATGTGACCCCAGACGGATGCCAGGCACTCTCTGCCTGCCAGTTGTGCCTGTGAGGTCATCTGGATGGGGTATCTGCTTGCAGGGGGCTTATAGGTGGGACTGATGTCACTAAAGACAGGGAGGAAGGAAGAAACAAAGTTTCTGAGCATGGCCAGAGATCCCCACTTGCTCCTTTATAGTCCCAAAACACCACTGGGGGACATAGTTGCCCTCTTCACTTTGAAACACTGATTGTGGCCTCGTGCAGCTTGGCTCGCTCACGTGAGCCACATGAGTCCCTTTCCCTTCAGCGGGGGTTTCTTTACAACTGCACCCCCCCAAAATTACCTGGAAGAGAAACCCCAGAACAGAGTGGTCTTTGAGTTGAATTTCCAGTACTGTGTCATTCTCCCCTCCTGATTTTAACCCTCAGGCTGATGGGGTGTGTGGGTGTGTCCCCCAAAGCAATCTGATCTGACCCATTTCCGAAGAGGCTGAAACTGACAAGGTACTTGAACATTTCAGGCCTCCTTGTCAGCAATGCGGTTTCTCAAAAAACAACACAGCAGCACAAAATCTGGCCACTTCCCGGTCTGTTTCTCCTTTTTTTTTGGTCTAAAAAGTTCTTCTTAATGGACAAGGAAAGGGAGGCAGAAAGACAGAACTCTGCAGCGGAAGCCAGGCATTTCTCAAGGTGGGCAGGAAAGCAGACGAGGGCAAAATGAGGGTGGCCGTACAGACGTCCCTGTTGCACCCGGGTTCTCCCACCCCATTTATGGGCCTGGGGAGGGGGAGTCTTCTGCCTGCCAGGGCTGGGCTTCGAAGGGCTCTGCTTACCAACTCAGCCTGAAACTTTGAAGCCGGAAGTCGAAAAGAGGAAGAGTGGAAGGAAACCACAAGAGGCAAAAAGGAAGTGAGTGGGGAGGGTGGGTGGGTGAGGAGAAAAGAGGGGGGGGATTTCGCAAGAGACAGCCTGCGCCATCACGATTACGATTCAGTCTTGTTTTTCCGTCTGGCTGTTGGAACCCAGAAACCCCCCAAGGGCCTTGCTTAGGGGAGGGGGAAAAATCCTTTTTATAACCAGCAACTGTTCAGTATCAACACACAAACACACAGATGCACTCAGTTCAGTACCACTGTAGAGCAATGCAAAAACGAGAGAGGGAGAGATGATCTGAGCAGCTTCCTAGGGCCTAGAAACCTGGCTTGCCTCTGTCATTTGAACATTCACAGACACACACACACACACACACACTGATTAACCAACCTCCGCTTCCTAGGTTAACAGGAATGAGGCTACCCGAATAATTCAGAGTAATTGAAAGCAGAAACTCAGCCAAGGTTGAAATCTGAAAATTCTGTGTTTCCACTCAGAAGAGGCCTAGCAGAATCATGAGGACTAGCCACGCCAGTTTCTTCCTTTCAAAGGAAGTGGCAAGGAGTGAGAAAAACGGGCGTGAGACTGTACAAGAAGACCTCCCCAGCTGCTCCTTTTGAAGACGGAGTTTTCTTCCAGGCAGAAAGGGGGGTGGGGGGGCACTGCCAGCTGGGATGACCCCCCCCCCAAGGCAGAAAAGCTCCCAGGTCCACTTTTAATGCTTCAACGCTTTTTGAGCCTTGGAATCAGACCTGGTTGCCAGCCTGGGATGGCCGGGAGGGGCTCGTTCCTTTCGTCTAGACCCGCCCCACCTTGCAAGGTTGTTGTGAGCGTGCAAACAGCTCCCCATTTGCAGAACCAACCTAACTGGATTCATAACTAGATTGTGGAGCAAAAGGGACAACGGGGCCATCCCAGCGCTGGCCACCAGAGGGCAGTGTTCGCTGCCCTTTGGAAAAACCTGTTTTTTTTCTTCCACCAAGAATCCTGAGCTAAAGGTGAATTTGATGAAAGGGGATGAAAAGCTCCAGCAAGTTAAGAACAATGAGCTCCCTCCCCCCCCCCCACACACATACAGCCCCGCCTTCCTTGTTTATTCCTTTCCTGATTCTGTTTTGGCAGATTCAAGTTTCTAGCCCTCTTTTTTTTTTTAAATGTTTTTTATTAATAATTCAAATTTAAAAACAGTGGACATGGTTTGACATCTCCGGTTTCTAACACTCCTAAACAACTATAGGCATATCCAGTAAACCTATATCTCACTCACAAGTTTCTAGTCCTCTTGATTGCATTGCCGTGAGTCTTCTGTCTGCCCAGGTGGAACACAGGGACTCAGGATGGAGCAACCCCTGAACTGTGGGGTTTGGTTTGTAAGACCCCCCTCCAATTCCTTGCCACCTGCCCACGTGTGCCACTGCGGTGCCCGTGCTGTAATAGGTCCTTCCAGCTGGGGCACATCCTGCCTGCCTCCCACGTTTCCACCTTGCCAGGTGGTTGGTGGGGGCGTATTATGAAGTTCTCCAGGTTGGCACATCCCCCCCACCTGTTTTGGCATCACCCATTGCTATTCTTAACTTGCCACCCCTGGCGCAGCTGTCCTTCTACCCACAAAAAGTTTGGATGTTTTTCCTCTGGGCTGAAAGAGGGAGAGAGCCGAAAAGTTAAACATTTTAAGCATCCCACCAATTTGCATTTTAATAAATCCCTTTCCCTTCATATTATTTTTCCCTCCCAGTGCCCCCCGGGAGAACCACGTCCTGAAAATGAGAAATTGAGATATGGGGGGTGGGGGGGAGGCTGAAGAGAGAGGAAGAAACAGGCAGAGGACATGAAGTGATGAGGCAAAGTCTTATGAGAAATTATTGCTTTGGGGACTTTAATAAAAACAGGGACTGCGTTCTGTGTCAGTCGGTGGGGAGGGGGCAGAATAAATTGCAGAAAGCTTCGAAATTGGAAAGGCTTTCAAGCTATGAAGTTGCAGGCTGGGGAGGGCATGGCCAGCTATGGCCAGCTATTAGGCTCCAGCTGAGACAAATTATTACTTTCCAGAACTTTTCTTAATTTTTTCCTTTTTCCTTCCTTCCTTCCTTCCTTCCTTCCTTCCTTCCTTCCTTCCTTCCTTCCTTCCTTCCTTCCTTCCTTCCGGATCGGCAGCCAAGGAAAAGGAATGGAGCCTCCATCCTCAGGAGCAGTCTGCCAGAACACACATATACATGCCTCCTTCTGCTCAGCCTCTGCGGTGTTCACTTGCTGGGGTCTCCCTGCAGCATTTATTCAGGGTCAGGGTGAAAGGTCAGCATTCTCTCTGCCCACCAGTCCGCTGGAGCGATGCCCGATAGCCCCAGAGAAGGTCCCAGGGATTTGGGCCCTTTGGCCCCTGCTGGAACTGATCCATCCCATCCTGGTTCCCGGGGGGGGGGTGCCTCCACAGCCAAGCTCTTCAAACAATTTGGGGGAAGAGAATTTTGGGAGAAAGGAGACAAGGAAGCCGTGAGAATTTAGCCAATATAGTATTTCCTTTCTAAAAGGGGATTTTTCCCTCCCCCCCCACCTCCTGGTTTTAATTCCTTGCCCTTCCAGGGCATCTTATCCAAGAGGAGATGCTGTCCAACTCTGCAGGGCTGTTGTGCATCAAAAGAGCCCCAGGCAGGGTGGGAAATTTTCCACCCAGCAGATTTGGGCTTTGGCAGGCTGGCCATCAACCAAAGGCCCTTCTGCCCCCCTCCCTGCAGGGCCTTTTCTTGAACTCGGAACCTCTGGGTCTTTGGTCGTGCTGCCTCCATTGTTCAAGAGATTTCCCCCAGGGATGGATCCGATTTGAAGCCCTTTGCCCCGTTTTTGCTGGAGGGGGTGGGATGGCTTGGCCAGACCTCGAGCACCCCCCTCCTTAAATCAGAAGCAAAGCCCAGGCTAGCTTTCCCACCCGGAAGGAAAATGGGATTGTTTCCCCCTTTTGCAAACACGCTTGGTTTCCTTCCTCCCATCCAGAGCAAAAATAAATAAATAAGAAACGGCCATTGAGAAAATAACAATGAACTGCAAGGCCTGGAAAGCAGTTCAGCGGCTCCGTTTCCCAGTTTTACGACGTCTTTTTCCGGCACAACCGCAGCTATTGTGCATTGCATTCCCTTGGCTGGGTATCGTCGTGGCCAGAATCTGCTTTTAGGGGAGGGGGCTTCCCCACTCCTCTGCTTCCCCGGCTGCCTCTGCATTCATCTGTGTCCTTTCCACCCCAGTAGCTGGAAGAGGAAATTCTGTAGGGGACTGGATGTTTTTCCAGCTGGTTGCCTGGATGACTTGTGTGTGTCTGTCAGGCGTTGCAAAGCTTCTGTGCCTCTGGATCCACACCAAGAAAGGTAAAATTAACACACCGCCCAGATTCTGAAGTTCATCTGCAGTGGGGGAAAAAACTGGTGCTTCTTTACTAAACAGAGCAAAAGTTGAGTTAATTTGCCTTGGGGGATCCAAGCAAGATTTAGGCATTTAGTTCAGGGATCTCTAACCTTGGGCACTTTAAGACCTCTGGACTTCAACTCCCAGAATTCCATGCATGGCTGGCTGGGGAATTCTGGGAGTTGAAGTCAACAAGTCTTAAAAATGGCCACGGTTGGACACCCCTGCCTTTGTTCATTTTGGCCAAAGACCAAATCAGGTTGGAAGATTTCCAAAGGCCTGACTTCAATTCTTCAATATTTCATCAGTTCTAGAGCTGGAAGGGACCTTAGAGGTCTTCTAGTCCAACCCCATTTCAGACAGAAGGCCGTCCGCTTTTTCCTTAACATCCTCCAGGGATGAGGCACCTACAACTTCTCAAGGCAAGGTGTGCCACTGCTTTATTGTTGATTTCGCCTCCGACCGATTCCAAACATTTCTGTACCTTATTTTAGCAAAGGCGGAGAAGCAAACTTTGCTTCGGGCCTCCAGCTGTGGTTTACAACCGGAGTGGAACCGTTGCCCTTAATTCAAAATGTAATCAGATCTTATAAAAACGAGCCGTCCAAGTCATTGGTTCTCCCTGAACGTGCTGAACAGAGATTGGATCTGACTCGGTGTTGCTAAGATTACGGATTGGTGGGGCTGTGAAGAAAGCAGAGCAGTCCCCCCCCCTCTCTTGTGGGTGGTTGCACTCTGCACATCCTCCGTTACTATTTACGTCTCCCCGTCTTGGCCTTTTGTATCCCACCCTCGGGATGAAACCCTCTTTTCTCGCTCTTCCAGAGAGCCGGTGGCCGGCAGCATGGAAAGATCCGAAGGGAACAGTTCAAGAGAAGGATTCCTTGATCCCAAGGTGATAAAGTGGATTACTTTTGCTCCACCCTAAATATAGAACCTTAATCCTTGTTCCGAGACAGATGTGGGTGTCACGGGTGGGAAGGAAGCCTGCCAGGTGCCCCCTCTGCTGCACAGCCAGCCAGCCCCCCCCACCCCCACCCCCGAGACCCTGGCAGCCCTGCTAATTGCCGCTGCCTCTTAATTGTGTGAGCGTGATGGATGGGGAGAAGGACAAAAGGGTGTGGGCTGCAGTATTGCTGGGTGTGCAGGAAGAGCCTCTATTGTTCTTGACACACATACACACAAGGGGGAAGGAAAGTGCCTCCTTTGGCAGCAAAAGGAACTCCGAAGAATTGCGTTGAGGGGGGGGGGATTGTGCAGCCACACCGTAACGTGCATCTGTGGACATTGTTTCCTCCCTAAGCCCTTTCCCCGCAATTCTTCTGAAGCCTCCTCCACTGCTGAATGTGGCAGGCTTCCATCTTCCATTTAACCCAAAGCCAAGTTGCTAGTCCTCAAGGTTCCGAGGAAACGAGTCCATGCATTTGGCTCTTACTCGGTATTAACCAGCTTGGAGCAGCAACAGCAGCAAGAGCTCAGACCTGATAAGAGCCCCGTATCAATAACAGACGATATCGGCTGCAAGGAAGTAGTTACGTTCATGAGACGTGAAACGCCACCGTGGTTCTCCTTGGATCTCTTGCAGGCAGCTGTCGCTCACAGTAGCCAGCATAAAACCCCAACCTCTAACCATGGTTTACAGCTCAGCCCAGATTGCAAACCGGACCCATGGGGGGAGGGGAGGGGGGCGTCTGTATGTATCGTGGTCAAAGCAAGCCAGAGATTCAGGAAGGGTATAAACCAGATTGGCACCCGCAGAACAAGCAAGTTTTCAAGCCATCATGGATTGGAGATGGTGGTTCTGAACACCGGAGGGTGGGTGGGCCGCTGTTCTGCCTGCAGACGGATCAGGGGAAACCCCTCCCCCACCTGCTCCTTTGCTTCTGAGTTATTAATTTAAGAGGGCTAATGCCTGCTAATCTTCAAACACGCAACCTTCCAGAAATGAAAGGAGATGATCTATGAACTCCAGCAAACCACCAGCCCTTCCCCCCCACACTTTTCACCCCACTGATGACTCTTGCTATTTCTGCTTCCCAAAAAAGGACCCCCGTCACTTTGGGGATGATTAATTCCTCCAAGGAGATGGGCCAACTTTTTAATTATCTCCATCCAAGGGACCCCATGATAAATAAAGCGGGGGGGGGCTGTTATCACCAGCTCCTGCCCGAGTTTGGTCCCCCCTCCCCCTTTCCCCCCCTCCTGCTTCTCTTTTTTCTTGAAACAGCCAAATATTTAGAGTTGAAAGAGTTTTTTAAAAAAATAGTAGAACGTCTATCTGGCTGGTGGCTTCAAATGACGTTTTCCTTGCTCAGTTGCTCAGTTCCAAAAGGCGAAGAAATTCATTGCGGATGGGATGGAAATGAAAATATCAACCCAAAATGAGTTGCAACCAGGGGGATTTGTTCAGGGTGGGGTGGGGGTGTCCAACTGCCCCTCCTTGACCAACCAGAGGAAACATTTAACCAAGTTACAGGAATCCATTTGGAGCGAAATTGAAGATTCAGCTGATTTCCTCGTCAAAGTTTGTGTTGAATTCCAAGATACGATTCCCCTAAAAAAAATAAGATTCCAGCCTCATGGTTATAGACAAAAAACGGCTCAGTCTCCCCAGCATGATTTCACCCCCTTTGTCGCTTCCCCACTTCTTCATTCAGTCCCATCCCTGCCTCCCAGCCTCATTTTTCCTCCCCCCCCAAAAAGAGCTCAGTTCTCTGATGGGATGAAACTACATGGAAATGGCCAAAACTGTCCAAATTTGTGTGAATTCACCAATCTGTGAGAAGGGCACACACTCTGTCAGGTTCAGGAGCTTGGCATGGGGGGTGGGTGGGTGGCAGGGAAAAAGACCTCAAAAGTTGGCCTTATTTTGCCAGGGCAGGATTATTTTAAGAAGATGACAAAGCTGTTTTTTTTCACCCAGGTGAATTTAGTACTGGAAAAGAAAGAGAAATTGCCCCAAAGATGCCCAGGTGCGTTATTTCACCCCTTGCATTTCTCCAGAAGGGGGGGAGGGGCTGACCCCTGCTCCTTGGCACAGCCGTCCTGCCAGCCTTGGTTGGCACTGCAGAACCTCCCTGGCTCACATCGGTTTGCACCCAGTGCAAAGGTGCGCCAAAGATGTTCACCTGTCCGGGATGGGGAAGAGGTCCTTGGTTTGGGGAAAGGCAGCCAGAGGTGGCAACAGGTGTTTGTGTGACTTCCTTCTGTGCAGGCAGGAGAGCCAAGCGATGTGGCACCATGCCTAGCCTGACATGCCCGGGCAGGCTGCGAGGAGGCTGGGAGAGACTATGGGGCAGGTTTTGGAGGCCCAATTAGGGAGACAAGGAGAGGGGAGGAGGATCAGATACGTGCTGGGGAACCTGTTTGGTCTCCAGGGCTGGCTGTCCCCCTTCCCCCCCCTCCCTTGCTGGAATTAAACCACAATCTCAACCCTACAAACCAACATCTGTCTCTCTCTCTGTCCTGCCTGCATTCACAGCAAGCTTTTGCCCTTCCCCACTTCTCCCCTATTTGGGGGGGAGGGGGCTTTCCAGAAAGAACTCTTCCCCACCCAATGACACCCCCCTCCCTCTTGCCTCCCCCTGCCCAGGACCTGTTAAAAATGTGACAAAGCAGCAGCCTTAATTAGATCTAGAAACCTGGCTTGTGGGCAGGAACCTGTTTCCCCAATGCTGAGCTTTACTCCAAGCTGGGAGAAAATTGTGTAAAAATTATCTTGGAGGTAGGGAGTGACAACGGATGGCGTCCAGCAACAGCTCTGTTGTTGGTTGCAGGAACTGCGATTAATCTGGGGGTGCAGGAGAGCTGCTGGGCCCCTATTTTGTGGCGGGACACCTCCCAGAAGTGATGATCCTGCCTTCTGCTTCTTGGGCTTCCTTTCTGCCCCGTTTGGTCCGAGAAAGGATGCCCGAAAGAGGTGAAGCCGATGAACCGGGCGATGCACCGCGAGTGGCTGCCAAAACAAACGTGTGTCGTTTTTAAGAGGTCGCAACCCTCCTCCCCGGCGGTTCTGCTGTGACAGCAAGATGGGAGGGTTTGTTTCCCTTTTGGAAAATACAAGCGAGAGAGAAAAAGAAGGAAGAATAACAGTGCTGGCCGCCTTCGGGGCTGGAGACAAACTCACCAGATTTCTTTGGCCAGAGTCCCCCATTCCTTTTGATCCTTTCCTGCCTTAAGCGGATCTTTTCTAAATTCGAAGCAAGGAAACAAAAATCTGCTTTGAAAGCTAAATTCGGAAGTCTTCTTCTCGCCCTGCAGCCTTCCTTTTCTGCTGGACCCCCGGGGGAGGGGGCTTTCTCCCCAGCGCCACCGAGCAAATTGCAGAGTTTTCAAGCCTTGGGGTCTGCAGGCCTTTCAGCCTCTCCTGCCCTGGGGAGGGGGGGGAAGAGGGGGGGTCCTTTGCTGTGCCAGATTTTGTTGCATTTCCTCCCACGCTCCCCCTTTGTTCCAGCAGTGGGGGGGGAAGGCCTGGGGAAGGTGGGGACTGAAAGACACATCTGGCATTGTGCAAAGGCCTTCTCCTGCAAAAGACGGTCTTGAATTGAGTCGGGGGTGGGGTGGGGCTGGGGGATTGATGCGGGGAGCTGGCTGGAGGGCTCTACCTCTTCCTCCCCTTGCTCCGGGTCTGGAAAGCCAAGGGCTGCTCTTCTGAATTTGGGGGCGGGGGAAGTGCCCACCGTCATCCCTGAGCCCCAGAAGGCTGCATGTGGAGGCCACCAGCCGAGAAGCAATTTCCTGGCGCTGATGGAATTGTGCGGTGCGAGGATTCAGTTGGGGGGAGAGAAGACGTTTTACATTCATCCGTTTATCCAGCGGAACGCTTTTGCTTTGCCTTCCCCGGGGAAGGCAGCTGGCCGCCCATCCTTTCTGCCCCATCCTTTGTGTGGAAGAGGGATGAAGCATTTCTCCAAAAATACCAAATACCTGAGACTTTTTGTTCAGGTCCCCCCACCCCCCACCCCCCACTCCCCCGGGCCGGCCTCCTTGATGATTTTTTTTCTGGGGAGGGGGTGCCGTGTCTTCCACCAGGTGTCTCTTTTTCTCACAACACAAGTCACACAAGGGGTGGATGGGTGGGGTGGAATGGGGAAACCAGAAGAAAAGAGAGAGAGAAATTCCAAATTCTGTTGGTTGCCCTCCAATCCTGAGGCCCGAAATCCTCCCTTTCAGAGCTGAAAGATGCTCTCTTGACATGCTCAGAGATGCCCACCCAAACACTGAGAATGCAGAGGCTTTGCCACCTGCTGTGTTCAGCTTCAATGACCCACTTCCGATCCCCTCCGAATCGGAAGTCCAGAAGAGGCACTGGCTCCCCAAATCCCCCTTACAAGCTCCTCTTCCTTGTTTCTCCACTCCTTCTGTCCCCCCCACCCACGGGGGCCCTGCTCCCTGCAGAGGAACAGTGACTTTTGCACAGCCCGAGACAGATCGATAAATAAATGGCGAGACTTAATCCACTTTGCCACAGTTCAATTGGCATTCGTGGCACGGCCTGGATCCATACTTCTTGGGGGGGTGGGGGGGGAGAAAGGAGGAGGGGGAGGAGGAGGGGAGGGAGAAGGAGACCAAGTTGGGGGGGTGGGAGAGAGAAAGTGGATATTGTGAAATGTCAATTGGTGCTTTGTGAATGCAGCTGCTATCTCTTATAGTTAAGGAACGGTGTTTGTCAACCTTGGCTTCTTAAAGGTGGGTGGACTTCAACTCCCAGAATTCCATGGGCAGCATGCCTGGATTTCATGCTGGTTTGGGAATTCTGGGTGTTGAAGTCCAGAGGTGCTGCCTGCCTGCAGAATTCTGGGAGTTGAAGTCCACCCATCTTCAAAATGCCAAGGTTGACAAACACTGGTTTTCTGTGTTGTATGAACCTACCCAGCCCTAGCAAGCAACTGCAGTTTTTGGCCAAGCACAAGATTTGGAAAGGAGGAGTCCTTGGGGAGGTGTCCGAATCTGAGCCAGATTTTTTTCTGAGGGAGGGGGGGTTCCACCACGGGCAAAACCAGTTCCTCCTCTTGTGCCTGAGAGCCTCTTTCCCTGCTCCACATCTCTGTCATCACCGGCAGGGAAGTCCCTGGCTGCCGAAACTGCGGGTGGAGGAGAAGAACTCGGGGTGGGCCGAGACACCCCACAAACGACGACGAGTCTGGGCTTGCGTGTTGATAAGCATTTCCTCCGATTATTCTTCTGCAAGTCACAACTTGGGGTTTGGCAGCTGTCAGAGGGGCTGAGAAAGATGTCTAGGAAAATAAATCTCCACCTTTGGGGTGTAGAGAGGCAGGCCAGGCTGGGAAACGGTGGGGCGACCCCCAACATCTCACCAGCTTGGAATCTTGGGAGTTGACGTCCGACCCATCTGCAAAGGTGGGGAGCAGAGTTTGAAGGAGCGGGCTGATGGTCCCCAATGTAGCATCTGGGTTTGGGGCTCAATGGCTTTTCGGTATATTCTCAGAGACCTCCAACCCATGTGCCTGGGCCACGGGGTGCAACGTTGGACGGATTGCAGAATCTGGAACCTGCCCAGCCTTTTTTTAATGTATGTCCCCTCCCTTTATAAATCTATTTAATACCCTATTTCCTCCAAAATAAGACCTCCCCTGATAATAAGCCCCTTGGG
Organism: Pantherophis guttatus; assembly: GCF_059756535.1. Classification (NCBI taxonomy): domain Eukaryota; kingdom Metazoa; phylum Chordata; class Lepidosauria; order Squamata; family Colubridae; genus Pantherophis; species Pantherophis guttatus. The sequence goes on from NC_142080.1 coordinate 692,635, forward strand.
CTTTTGAGCGCATGGCAATAAAGGCCAAGCACTTATTTCAGGGTTCAGAAAAATATAAGACAGGGTCTTATTTTTGGGGAAAACACGGTATATGTATATATGTATGTATGTATGCATGTATGTATGTATGTGTATATACATACACACACCATCCTAGGTGGAGTGGGGAGCCTCTAATGGTCCCTGGGCCCCTTCCAGGCTCTTCTTTCAACTCCCTGGAAAATCACCAGCAGTTCTAAGGCTCACTTCCTTGCGAAATTTGTCCTGGAGAACTTCTGGGAGGGGGTGTTTAGCTTTCAGTTCCCGCAGGAGGAGGGGTGGAGGCTCTTTTGGGGGAGAGGAAGGGAGCCCAACACCCCCCACCCACCCACCCACACTCCAACATCAATCCCACAAGGAAAAATATTTGCCAAGGGGAGTAAACAAAAGTTTGGGCAAAGCAGAATGCAACAGTGGTCCTTCTGAGCTCCCCCCACCCTCCTTGCTAGCCCTTGGGGGGAGATGCCCCCCCTCCTCCCCTTCTCTGCAGGCAGAGAGATGTTTGATGGTGCAAAAGCCCCCCACCCCGGCGAGGTCCCCGGGCACCGGCCCCTACCTGCAGGAAGCAGCTGTTCCGAGGCCTTTCCCGTTGCACGCTTTTAATTACCCCTCTCGCTAATGGATCCGCTGGCAGCGGCTAATGAGCTCGGGCAAGGGAAGCGGGGGGGCCCCGCCCCGCAGGGAACTTTCTCCCCCCCCTCCCGTCCTGTTCGCAATCTTTTCCGCTTAGGGACGGGCGGCGTTTCTGGGCCCTTCGCTTTTCATTTACGGAAAAGGGAAATAAATGGATGAGATGGTTAAAAAAAGGATCCTAAAAGGGACAAAAGAAGACGCACAAACACACACACACACAGTTTGGCACCAGCCTTCCAGCGGCCAAAGTTTTCCTGGAAAACCTCGCTGCCTTTTCCGACCTTTCCCCCCCCAGTCCCCCCCCTTTTTTTAAATGGGGGGGGGCTACTGCTTCTGCAGAGGGTCGATGTTTTACTTTTCATGGTTTTGCCAGGGTTTTCTCTCTCTTCCTCCCCCCCCAGGAGTGAGGCCCTTGGGGTGGCTCCTCGGCCCACCGTGGGCTCTCCCCGCGTGGCTCGTTGGTCACGGAACCGGGGCTCGGATTTTCACGCCTCTCCGGTTGTCGCTTCGGCGGTTCTTTTGTGGCTGCGTTTTCCGGAGCGGCGATTCCGTGGGCTGCGCCACAAACACGCGCGTGCACACACACACTCGCCCGCCCGCCCACCCACCCGCAAATAACCCAGGGCCCGGGCTGGGCGCGTCCGGGGAAGGCAGATCCCGGGGATGGTTTTCCTGCCGACTGTGGATCGGGAAAAACCGGGGAGGTTTGTCAACTCAGCTCCGGCTTCGTGATCCAAAGTTTCCTCTGGAGGTTTTAAGCTTCGTGTTTTTCTCTCGCCTCGTTTTGCAGCTTCAAAATCGCTTTTTGGGGGTGGGGTCGCCGGGGCTCCTTTGGCGGGGGAGGGGCTGCGGAGGGATCAGCAAGGGGAAAGCCCCCCCCCGATTTAAGACCCCCCTCCCCGCTCGAGGCTCCCGATGCTCCCGGGGAGGGGTCTTCTGAACCCGGGAGAAAAGGCCCGATGCCAGGGGTCCTTTCCCCCGAAGCGCTTCCTCGGCCGGCCTTTGAAGCAGCCCCCATCCGTCTAGAGGCCTGCGGGCGGGCGGGCGGGCGGGGATGATGGGGGCGGTGGTGCAAAGCAGCCGGCAGGTGACAGCTTGGGAAGGGAAGCGCCGTTGAGCCTTCGGGCGTCTCTGCCGGTGTCAGCTGCTTCCGAGCCCCCCTCCACCCCCCCCAATGCTGCCGCCGTCCCTAGCCAGATGTTGAGCCCCGGAGCCAGCCTCCCCCTCCCGCTGCGGTCCAGCTGCCAGCCTTCCCATCGCCTCCTTGGTGCCGGCAGGCCGAGGATGATGGCTGGACAGGGGAGCCCAGCATCGGCCGCAGAGCAGACGGGCTCAGTTCTGCAACCGCCCCCGCCCCGGCTTTCGTCGGGACCCCGCGACTGGCCGACCCTGCAGGGCCGTCGTCCACCAGGTGGGTTTACGGGCCGCGGGGAAGCCGTTCAAGCGGACGCCCCCAAAGGGCTCCCAGGAACTTTCTTCCTCCCTCCGGCTGTGTCCCTGGGGGCGCCCGGGGTGGGGAGCCCTCCGGAGGGGCGGGGGGCGTGGCCGTGGGGAGGGGGCGGAGCCGGGCGCCCGGATTGGAGCAGCGCTGCCAGGGCTCGGCGCTGAGTTGCGAGGCTCGGCTGGGCTCGGCTCGGCCGCCGCGGCTTTGTTCCGGAGCCTTTCCCCGCCGCGGGCGGGCTGGCTGGCTGGCCCCCTGCCCGCCCCTCCCGCCCCGCCCGGAGCCCGCTGGAGGCTCGGCCGCCACTCGCCCGGGGCGCTCGGGAAGCTCGGCAGCTCCCACGCCGGCAGGGGAGGCTGCCCGTCCTGCAGCCCTGTCCGGACCGGACAGCCCCGCGGGGGACGGGCGGGTCTTCCTCCTCCGGGTAAGCGGGGCGCGGCGGCGCTTTGTGTCTGGCGGGGGCGTCGGGAGGGGGGAGGGGTCTTTGCCGTCCTCGTGCCAGCCGCGGGAGAGCCCCCGGGGGAAGCGGGCCGGAGCCCCCCGTTGCGGGCAGCGACAGGAGCGTCTCTTCGCTGCCTCCTTCTCCAACCGGGCGCCCGTCCGCAGCCGCGGGCTTCCAACGCCCATCATCCCCCCCGGGAGACGCAGAACTGGGCTAAGTGAGATGCGATGGGGATTGTAGTCCTCCGTCCTCCCCGCCGTTTGAGAAGGTCGGGAGCCATCGGGTAGCTGAGTCGGCTCTTTCGCTCCTTGGCGTTTTCAAGGATGGGCGCGGGGGGGGGTCTTCTCTCTGCTTTGGCTGCACAGAACGGCCTTTTAAAAAGCATCGCCCCCTTTTTCTTCCAGCCCCCCCCCCGTTAACAGAATTGTTATTCTGCTTTCATCCCTATCTCCCCCCCCCCCCCCCACCATCGCCACCACAAAGTCAACTCCTGCATGGCTTCCATCCTTTACATTAAAAAAAAAAGGATAAAAAGTCCAAACTTTAAAAGCCCGCAAAGAACGGGAGGAAAGAAGGGAAAAAACTCTCAAATAAACAAGGCAGGGTTGATGTCTTTGAATCCCCGCCAAGCCCCCCCCCCTCCATTTTTTCAAGGGGGGGCATTCAGTGCGTGGAAAGGACAGGAGGCACAAGAAGGGACGTTTGGGTGTGTGTGTTTGCGGGGGGGGGAGGGAGACCCCTTTGCTGCTCATGGGAATCTGCTGGGTGGGAAAGGCCCCATTGGGAGTGTTGACGTCCACACACAAACACCCGCCCAGCCGCCTTTTGCAAAACCGTTGAAAAAAGAGAGAGAGAGAGAGAGAGAGAGAAATATATTTCCCCAAATGTCTTTGGCCAATAATGAAGGCCAGCCCTGCGCCAACAGCTGGAATATAGTAACCCAGTTTAGCCTGGAAGGGAACAGCCGAGGCTCAGCTGACTGCCTAGATTAGCCAAATCCTGTTAATATTCTGCTTTTGACTCCTGATCCACGTTGCAAGGAGAAAGCTGCATTAAGTGGGTGTTATTTTTTTTTTCTCCAGAAAAAAAAAGCTGGACAAGGGTCTGGACAAGGGGTCTCTTAAGCTTGGAGGACTTCAACTCCTAGAATTCCCCAGCCAGCTTTGCTGGCTGGGGAATTCTGGGAGTTGAAATCCTCCAGCCTTAAAATTGCCAAGGTTGGAGACCCCTGGTCTGGATAATCTCTGGATGCCTGTTTCTCTCTCTGTCTCTGTCTCTCTAACTTTCCCCTCTGGTGCAAATAAATTAAGAAATATTGAGAAAGTTAGCAAAGCCCGATCTGGAACTAGGTTAATGCAGAGATTTGGATGAGGCTCAAGATAGCAGATTCCAGGGAGCAGTGAAAGCTTTGCAGAATAAGCCAAATTTAAACGAAAACAGCTCAAGGTTTTGCGGGGCGTTTGGAGACCAGCGAGGATTTCTTCCCAGTTGTGTGTTTGTTTCACACCACAACCTTTTTTTCCCCTCCTACCATATCTGGGTCTTTGACCTGCCCAGAGGGAATTTATTCTTGGCTGTATTGTCCTTGTCGTTCCTGGAAAGTTTGCGGGTTTTTTATCGGTTAAGGCCAGGGAGATTATGGAACTGCTTGGGGGTCTCCATTTCCAAGTGTTCTAAAAGTGCTTCCTCTGAGCATGGACAGAGTGCGCTTCGTCCCTGTTATTTGTTGCTAAACATTCTGCTTAATTCTACCTCGGGTACGCGGGTGGGGGTTTCATTTATTGTTCTTCCTTGCTTGGGGATAATCTGTGATTTTCAGCACCCTCTCTGGGTCTCTGTCTCCTGCGGTTTGTAATAAAGGCCTACCTTGCAAAGTTGTTGTAAGAGGGGGGGGTCTTGTTGACCAAACATGAGATGGTCCAAAATTAGTTGCATTTCAGTATTCCCTCCATGGGTCTTTTTCCAATTTTGCTTCCCCTGAAAAAAAACAGCTCCAAAATCCTGCCCCTTTCCATGTGTCCCTGGATGGCAAAAGACCCACTTTAGCCTCAAAACAACCCTGCAGAGTAGGCCTGCCTGGAAAGAAATATCTTCTGCGGAGGGACATGGGTCAGAGGGACATTCATAGGATGAGATGAAGGCGAGGGGGAAACCAGGTTTATTCTAAGCAGGAAAGTTGTGTGAATTGGAAGCCTCGTCTAAAGGTTGTCCTCTACTTACGACCATCTTTTTTTTTTTTTTGCGATCTTCCAATGAGTGAAGTCCACGGGGAAGCCGGATTCGCTTAACAACCGGGTTACTAACTTAACAAACGCAGTGATTCGCTTAACAATGGTGGCAACAACGGTCGTAAAGCGGGGCAAAACTAACTGAACAGCTGTCTTGCTTAGCGATGGGAAATTTCGGGCTCAGTAGTCGTCGTAAGTCGAGGACCCTCTATGCAGCTTCACATTGGTCTTCTTATCGCGTAGCTGTGGCCGTGTTTTTCCCTGAGTGCGGGGGGTTCAACACAACTCCGTCTCGGCCCCCCTCCCCCTCCCCCTCCCCCAGGTTGGCCAGGCGAAGCTCGTGCTAACCGGACACCACGAAAATTGTGGTCTTTGGCCCGTGCTCTGCCTCCCCCCCCACCCTAAAAGCCGAAAACAAAACAGAGGAAAGTTTTGTGAAAACAAAACTTGTGTCTCCTGCGCATAGAAAAATTGGCAGAGGAAACGGTCTGGAAAGATTTTTTCCCCCCTTGCTGGAGGTTGTGCCCCTCCACAATCACACACTCAGCAAACGTGGGGAGGATTGAACTCTTCCAAAGGTTATTTGAGGAAGCTGCCTGAACCCTTAAAGGGGTCGGAAAAAGCCGGGGAGTGGGGGGGGGGCTTTGCTGTTTAGAGGGAGGCGAGGGGTCTTTCCATCAGCAGCTTTCCAACCAACTCTGATGTTGAGCCATGGGGCACAATGATGCCACCATGAATGGCCCAAATCCTGCCTGATTCCTACAGTTAGAACATGGAAGGGATTCCAGGTTCATCCCAAGAAGGCGTCTTTGCCTTGTTGGCATGGAAAAGCACTTTGTGCGTGCTCAGGGACCCTCCTTTCTTGAGTGGGGCAGCAGAGCAACTGTTGAGACTCTTGAGACTTTCTCATCCTTTTGCGGTGTGGTTGTGGCGTTGAAAAAAAAGAGTGGGTGGCTATTGCCGATAAGCCATCATTTCCAGAGTAACGATCCTGGCTTAATATTGGCTGAGCCGCTTGCTAGAATTTGGAGGTGGGGAAACCGGCCAGTGTTTTTGGGAACAGGCCAGGTTGTGCCCCTTGCGAAGCCAGGAGTAAACAAACCACACCAGGAATTCACGCCGAGGGGAGGATTGCCCTGGCACTAACCCAGATACGGCTTCCTCGCTTGGGGCGGAGTGTGCAAGGCACAGGGGATTGTGGCGATGTTGCTGTCGATCAGCCCTTGGCAATGTGTGCCCTCCACAAAGTTTGTTTAAACAAGCCACAGGGCAGCACGACGTGCCGTACGGATCATCGTGGTTTGTCCTGTGCGGAGAACAAGCCATAGTTTAGCTTGATGTGCAGAAGACAAGGCTTGTATTGTGCAATTCCTGTGTTTTCCAGGTTGATTTTCTGAGTTGGCATCACCCGCTCATCTAAGGGGGGCTGGGACATGGGCATCCAGGGCAGGGCAGGTCCGATCTCTGGCTGGGGAGGGCACTGGAGGTCCAGGGAGGGTCCATTAGCCCTCCGGGGATGTTCTGCAGTCTCACCTGGTGGCCAAGGAGAGGAAAGCCACAGGGGTCTCACCCGGCTGCCAAGGAAAGGGAAGTGGGTGGGGGGTCTCACCCGGCAGCCGTGAAAAACGGCAGAAGGTGCCTAGCTGAGTCTTGCCAGCCCCTCCCTCCATTCCAGCTGTCCCGTTTGCAAATGAGGGGGGGATTTCTGCACCGTTAATTGCTAATCAAGCCAGACCGAGAGGGGGCTCAGCTTTCTGCTGGCTTGAGGGCGGGGCCTCCCCCTTCCAAGACCCCCACTCCCAAACCTGAATCTACAGATGCCTTCTGGAATAAAAGAAGGGAGACCGGTCTACCTTCGCTTTGGGTCTCCAATTCTATTTGGGGAGGGGGCTTTATTCTGGTTGGGGATGATTTAAACGGGATGAGCCGGAACTGGGCCCCAGGGGAAAGGGGGCTGGGCAAAGTGCCTGGGGGGGGGCAGAGATGAATGGCCACCACCGGGCTCCTTCCTCCCCAGCAGCATTTTGTTTCTTGGAAATCATTTCTGGATTATTTCCTTAATTCTTGTTTTAACCGCCAATTTTCTCCAGCCACCCAGGGCTCTCTAAGGACCCACAAAAATAGCAAGCATCTCATTAGGGAAAAGAGGCCATTAAGAGATTTCTCTTCCCGCCATGCCCCCACTTCTCTTGCGCAAACGGCCCTCAGGAAGCCTCCTTCCTGGAAATTTTGAGGGAAATTTCCAGTTTGGCTTGTCCTGAGTGGGCCCTGGACAAAAAAAAACAAACCCAAATTTGCCCAGAAATCCGAATTGGGGAGGGGCATCTGTCCCTCGACTTTCACATTGAGGTCACTTTTGGCTCTCATTGGGCCTGGCTGGGGGGCAGTGGGAGAGAGGGTCCCAAGCATCCGGAGGAGAAAAGGCTAGGGAAAAGGAGGCCACAAGGTGATCATCAGGTGAGGGATCGTATCCTTGATGAATTCGGGGCCTTTTAATGTTGCTTTTCCCAAAGACGCCTGCAAGGGCACGTACAATCCTTCCTACCTCTTTATCTTCACAAGAGCCTTGTGAGGTAGACCAGGCTGGCTAAGATCGAAGGGGGTTGCACTCCAATTCCCTCGAATTTTGGATGATTGAGGACCCTCAAGGAGCCTCCCGTCCCAAATAAGAAATTCTGGCTCCGGTGAGCATCCGGAACAGACTCGGAGACTTTTGCATTTCAGATGCCCCCAAAGCAGCCCCTCCCTCTCTGGGCTCTGACACCCCCCCCCCCCTTATTCTACGGCCTCTGTTCCCCACAGCTGGGAATTTGGGGCCCATTGGGAAAGGGCCGTCTCCAGTCCAGCAAGCGGCCCGAGGGAGCCCTGCCTTGCGTGCGAGTCCTCCAGCTACGCCGTTCCCACACTCAGAAGCTGCCGGCACGTTGGATGTCAAGCCTCGGGTGCGAAGCTTCCCAGAGAGACTGTCACAGGGATGGCGGTTCCCAGAACGGCCCTTCTCCAGCTCGGCCGAGGGAGGCCTGGGGTCACCGCAGCTGTGGGTGGAAGGACGGCCGGGCGGTCACTGCCGCCAAAATAGCTGCTCTTCCCACGACTCCGGGGGCAGCCAGACCCCCCCTGGGATTTGCACAACTTTGGCAGCTGCCATAGCCGTACGGGCTGCTGCGTTTCCCAAAACGGCCGTGGCTGACTCTGGCCGGCCCTTCGCTCGAGCCCAGGGTCCACGCGAACGGGCTGCGTGGCTCGTATATTTTACTGTATTGTGTACAAATAAAAAGTCCAGGTTTTATACGATTCCTGGTCTGAAGGTAGGCCTGTCGAAAAGCGTTTCCAATGCACAAAGCTGGCTTGTCTGAAAAGAGGGTGGGAAAAAGGCACCTGAATTGGGGTTAGTTAACTCTTTGGGGAACGCTTGTGACTTTGGGGAGGCGACCCCTCCAAAATCCGGTTCCTTCTTTTGCAAAAGCGTAGCCACCGCCATCCAGCTAAGCCGCTTGCCCTTGAAAGGAGAAACCAAGGTTCTAGTCCTCATGGCTTGTCCTGAAGCTGCAATACGGGGAATCGTCGAATCGTTTTCCCGCAGGGGGACGTAAACTGGAGCACTGCGGATGCGGAGAGAAATGGAGCTTTTTTCAGAGGAGTCGCGGGGCTGTTCTCCGGCGTCCTTGATTTCACTTTTAATATTGTTTTGTTTGTGTTGCCCCGGCTGGCTTTCCTTTCCCCAAAGGGCCCCGTTGCCTCTTTCTTATCGGTTGTTTTTGCAAACGAAAGCAGGGAATTTGCTGCAGCCAAGGCTCCTTCCCTTCTCCTGGGCTCAGTCGGGAGGCATGAAAAGACGGGACTCACAAGTGGCTGGAAAGGGAATTAAAAGGGATTAGCCGAGGTGCTATAAATGGACGCGGGACGGACACCTGAGGCAGCTTCTCCAAAGAGGTCAGCTGTGGCGAAAACCTGGCTGATTCCCTCCTGCCTTGGGCTGGCTTCACACCGCACGCTCAGCTTGCTGGTTCAACGTGCGGCAGGAATGAGGGTTTATTCGACAAACCGAGATTGGGGAGGTTGATAGGGCTGCCAAAAGTTCCTTCCAAAAATTTGGGATTAGTTTTGCAGAGGGCTTGTCTTGTCCCTTCAAACCTTCCCCCCAAAATGATTGCTTTTCCATCAGTTTGTCTGGAGCTTTTTTAATCCTTCAAATTTAACAGAATCACAGAGTTGGAGGGGACTTTAGAGGTCTTCTAGTCCAACCCCCTGCTGAAGCAGGAGACCCTATTCCATTTCAGACCAGTGGCTGTTCAGTCCCTTCTTAGAAGCCTCCAGTGATGGAGCAACCACGACTTCTGGAGGGGAGCCCTTCCATTGATGGATTGTTCTCACTGCCAGGAATTTTTTCCTTATTTCCACGTTGGTTCTCTCCTTGATTAATTTCCATCCATTTGGGCAGCTCTGTTTTAAAAAAATAAAAATAAAAAACTAATACGTCTCCATTAGACTTCAGTTATAACAGAGGCTGCTGCTCTTTTAAGAAAGGGGTGAATTTGCAAAATATATATATTTTTTTAAAGAAAATCAGCGGAGTAAGAAGGCTGAGCAGGTGGATTCAAGGACACCTTTCACAGAACATAAAATCATGGACTGGAAGGGGCCTCGGAGGTCTTCTTGGAGGTCCTTGGTTTGGACTCCACTGCCCATAATCCTTGCAAGTGACTTGCTTGCAACTTCAATGCGATTGCTAGAATCCGTGCCTGGCTTGGTACTCCCTTCCTCTCTCTCTCTCTCTCTCTCCCCCATTTTCTGCAGTGAGTTGCTGGATGTCCATGTTTTCCCTTGGCCTTGACTGTAGGACCGAGATCTCCTTGTGGTCTCCTTTCCGAGGGAGAACGGCTGTAGATCAAGATAATTCATGCCGGGATGCTTTTTGGAAGGGACATCTTTTTCTTCCGGTTGGCTCCTTCTACGGAGAGAGCTGGGCTGTCTGCTCCGAAAAAGAGACCACGAGTTGAGCCACGTGGGGCCTTGATGCTTGGCAGGAGGGAGGAAGTAAACACACAGACACACACACACACACACACACGGCCCAAGCATTGCCAAAGGAGGTTATTGAACCGCAGCCCATATTCAGAGAGAATTGAATTAAAGTCTGGCGGCACATAAATCACCGTGCCTGGTTCCCAGCGCCCGTCCCGTCCAGGGGCTGCAGAAAAGACGCCATTTGTCAAGCAAACAGATGAATCGATGGTGCCGGGGTTGGGCTGACGCGAGCTGCCCGGCCCCCGCTCAGATTAAGTGGTCGGGGGGCTCTAACTCGGGGGTGTCGGGCCTCTCTGCGGCCCACTTGGACATCCAGACCCTCAGGGTGAGAGACCCCAGCTTCTTTCAAAACGCAGAAGGGGGCTGACTCAGCTCCTTCCTCGAAAACCTGCGGGGTCTGCAATTCCCAGGATGTGGGCGCCACGGTGCTGGGAATTCTAGCACGTTTGTTTCAGCAGACCCGGGAAAGTGGCGGTTTGGAAATTGGAGTTGCAGTATGGAGCCAGATACTAGGGGGAGGGGGGAGAGGGGCGAATGTGAGCAAAAAATGCTGGGCTTGGTCTTCGCCTGCTTTTTAATCAAACGAAGAGGACTAGATGCTTGAGTCTGTTTTTAAGGAAAGGCTCGTCCCTGTGCATTGCAGAGGTTCCTGGTTCTCCGGATGGATTCCCAGGGAAGCTAAGGGCAGGGAGATGGGCCTTGTAGTCCATCACAATCAAACTAAGGGAGACGTTGAAACGGGGAAACCAAAAGTGCCTTCGTTTAATCTCCTGTGATGGTTTTCAAGATTGGATAACAAAATTGACTTCAAGTTCAAAGGAAGGATTTGGAGCAGGTCAGTTCGGGGGAAATTTGAAAGCGGGTCTGTTCACTTGTGTTATTGCAACCTGGGAACCTGGTCTCAGAGCTGCCTCAAGGGGAGACCCAGATCGAGCTGTTTTTGGGCGCTGGAACAAAGCAGCTCTTCTTTTGAAAACGGCCGTGTCTTTTCCCTTCCTGAGTCTTATTATCATCATAAGACCTGGATTGGCTGCCCGTTGCAGGAATCGGGGGCCTTGTGGTGCATGGAAATGGACAGCAGCGGGCGAGCAATTAATCTCGTGATACGCCGTTTTATCCTGTGATATCAGAGGGAGAGTGGGGGGGGGCTAACTTGGTCCTGGAGTTTTTCTGAGCGGCAGTTAGGAAGAGGGGGGGGTTGAATGCTGTTGGGGGGGGTCTGTCCCGTGGGGCCCTGAGAGGCAGGGAGGTGAGGAAGGAAGGAAGGAAGGAAGGAAGGAAGGAAGGAAGGAAGGAAAGAAGGAAGGAAGGAAGGAAGGAGAGAGAGGGGGGAAAGAAGGAAAGAGAGGGAAGGGAGGGAGGGAGGGAGAAGGAAGGAAGGAATCAAGGAAGGAAGAAAGGAGAGATGGAAAAGAAGGAAAGGGAGAGAGGGAACTAGACTGTGTTGTTTCTATGTATCATATGTGGGTATATGCGTAATTTTGTATTTATTTATTTATTTATTTATTTATTTATTATTTTGTTATGCTTATGTAGTGTATATTGGAGGTGGTGACCCTTTGAGAGCAGTAAGCAACAAAATTTCATTTTAATGTATGCCGATTAGTGTACATTGCACATGTGACAGTAAAGTTATTCTATCTATCTAGGGAGGGAAGGAAGGAAAGAAGGAGAGGGAGAGGGAGAGGGAGGGAAAGAAGGGATAGAGAAGACAGGGAGGAAGGAAGGAAGGAAGGAAGGAAGGAAGAGATAGAGAAGGGAGGGAGGGAGGAAGGAAAAGGAAAGAAGGAAGGGAGAGACAGAGAAGGAGGGAGAGAAGAAAAAGACAAAAAGAAGTCTTGGAAAGGTATACATCCCCAATAAAAGATTCTCTGGCCTTTTTGTGATCTGGCACCTTCCTGATCCTTCCTAGCGAGGCGCTTCTAAGACGGCATACAACAGCCTGTTTGTCTTCACCGGGGCCGCTTCTGTCTGTGTTTTCTTAACTTCTGGATTTTTCCACCCGGCTGCCTCCCATTTGGACAGTCAAAGCTCTTAATGGGGAGCGATCGCTTGCCAAACAACAGGCCAGCTTTCCTGGAGGCGCGGAGAGGAGTGTGGAGTGCGCAATCCAGAGGAACCCTGTGCAGCCCCTCCGGTCACTTGTGAGGACCTTTGCAAAGCTAACTCCGGCTGTAATTTTGCCTTCCAGCCTTAGATAAATGGCAGACGGTCTGCTGTGTCTCCCCCAGGAAATTATTATTATTATTATTATTTATTTTTATATTTTTATTTTTAAATTAGGGCTGGCTTTGTCATCTGCTGGACAGCAAATGCCTCCAGCATACATAGAGCTCTCCAAACTTGGCAACTTTAAGACGTATGGATTTTAACTCCCAGAATTCCCCAGCCAGCAAAGCTGGCTGGGGAATTCTGGGAGTTAAAGTCCACACGTCTTAAAGTTGCCAAGTTTGGAAACCCCTTCTCCTTCCTTCCTCTTTGGAGCCTCTTCCGGCTTCTGGAGTCCATCTTTGTTCTTCCAATAATGGAAAATCCAGTTTTACTCACCCAGGCCAAATGTTTTTGACCGACAGAGTGATTTTGCTTGAAAGCCAGCAGGACTGGGGGGGGGGCTTAATTCCCCCCCGCCCCCCAATTGGGAGCCTGGCCTGTTTGTCCCAGCGTTGTGGCTGGCTTGTCCATCTCATTTGTCCTCTTCGCCTTCCACCTGGGGTGCCGCCTGGAGAATCGACTCCAATTCCTTTGGGTGCTGTTGTTGTGACAGGGCGAAGCACCTCAGCCAAAAACATCATTCAGTCAAATTGCTTCTGGATGGTTGAAGAGAGGCAACAGAAAGTCCCCGGAGGAAATTAGAGGGAAAACAAAACAACAAGCACAAACACACATACACACACTCTCTGAAAGGCGTGGCATAAGAGGAAGGAGGAGCGAGGAGGGTAAAGGAAACAATAAAACTCATGTCGCAAAGCACAGCCGAGGGCTAAAACCAGCCAGCCAGTCGCTCTGTGATCTGGCAAGGAAAGTGGTGAGAGATCCTTGCAAATTTCCTGGGAGTAAGCGCCCTCAGCATCTCCTTCTTGGGGATGTTCTCACAGCCGGCCCAAATGGTTGCTTTCTCCTGTTTTTTTCATCCAGACAGGACTTTGGCACCGAAAGTGATTTAACTTGTAGGATGCGGAGACTGACTGCTGGGTTAACGTTGTTTTATTTCCGTCTTCATCGCTTCAGCTGCTAGGCGGCTGGGTTTTATACCGGCCGAAGGGATTTATATCAGCGAAGTGGAACCCCAGATCTTCTGATAGGGTTATCCCTGGACCGTTGGGGGCCACGTCATCTCCCCGATTCCCAAACTGGAATTTTACAGCTCTCCAGAAACGGGGATGAGCTTCTTCCAAAGGAGGGGCACAAAATTGTGGTTTCATTTATTTGGCTTACTCCTCGTTTTCTATCTTTCGATTTCTTCTCTACCTTGCTCTTTTGGGGAGAAGGAGGCCTATGCATTCAGTTACGGGGTGCGCCTGAGGCTTGTGTGGGTCACACTTCTTTAGCTAGAAATCGCTTCCCACCTCCCAAAATGCGGCTTTCCCCTTTTCATCCAATCTGCCAGCCTCCAAGCGGAGCTGCTGGACCAGGTGGGGATCTCCATCGCAGGCAAGTGCGGGGAAACCATCCGAAACCTAGGCTTAAATTTCCTGACTCAGCCAACTGCTTGCCGGGATCCCCAAAACACCCTCCGGGAGAGGCAGGAAGTCTCAGAAGCATCTTTGCACCTGAATTAAGGCCAGGGGATGCTGCAGGGGTGGGGCTCTTTCCTAAAACCTCGGTTTGGGATGTTTTCCAGCTGTTTGGATCTGGGTCTCTATGCCAAAGCCCAGCAGTGAGATAATTTAGCTCTGCTCCCATAGGCTTCTGTTCCCGTGGTTAAGTTGGGGTTAGAGATAAAGTGCCTTTTGCAGTGGGGAGGGGGGGGAAAGGGGTTTCTACTGGGAATCCTCCAAGGATGGGGAAGGGTCTCAGGGGAATTTGTTTGCACAAAGCCAATTTTGGAGGAGAAAAAGCAGAATGCTTCCGTGTTTCTGTGCACAAAACGAATTGGGTTCAACTCAGGAGAAACTTTAATTATTTTTTTCTAATGTTCCTATCGGGGAAAGGGGTGACTGGAGTGTACTGCACCCTGGGGGCTCTGTTCCTGCTCAGCCTGCTAGACAAGAGTGCCTCTGAGCACGCCTTGAGTGCAGTGGCTCCTTCCCTGTCGTTTTATAACTTCATCCATCCTCCAGCATGGGAGATTTTTATTTTTTTTAATTTTAGGGCTCACCTTTCCTTCCCATTTGTTCCCATCTCCAGTAAGAGGTAACGTAAAAGCTTTGGGCTCTCCTTCCTTCTCCCCCCACCTCCCCAAAAAGCCCCCCCCCCACCCTTCTGCGCCTCACCCCCGTCTCGGCTTGCTGCATGGATGACTCCTGCGGGACGCTGAATTTATAACGGCAACTCTGGGCCCTGAATTATTAATAGTTTAATTTCCAACGTTGGTGCCAAAGCTCAGGAGAGCTCAGAGGAGGGGAGGGGAGGGAAGGGGGCTTGGCAGCCATTTTTACACCCCCTGCCTGCTCTAAGCCCTGCTCTTTGCCCTTGGAGGAGCCCCCCCCCCATTTGCACGCCCAGAAACTGTGTGGGGGGGGGGCAGGGGGTCTCAGCGTGCTGCCCTCCAGGTGATATTCATTAGAATTTTTGGATGCATGTAGGAAGATCTGTGTGTTTCTATAATTTAAGGAGGTTCCCCCAGTCCAGTTCACAAGGACTAGCACCTTAATGAAGATTCTAAACACTTTCCAGACCTCCCGGGTCCAGTCCATGAGGACTAGCACCTTAATGAAAACTCTAAATGCTCCGGATCTAACTTATGAGAACTGAAGCCTTAATGAAACCTCTGAACCGTTTCTAAGCCTCCTCCCCGCCACCCGGGTCCAGTTCATGAGGACTAGCGCCTTAATGAAGACTCCAAATGCTCTCCAAGCCTTGGCAGAGACTCCAGTGCGCTCTCTCTCTGTGTTTTTTTTTTTTATCACTCAGATAAAAACCCTCTGACAGCATCTCACCCACCGCCTTGCAACTCAATTTTCTGAAATCCCCCTCCCCTTCTTTTCCCACACCACTTCCCTCCTCTCCCCCTCCCTCCCCCCCTTTTCTTCTTCTCCCTTTCTGGAAAAAGCAGAAGGCAGCTGGAGCAGCTGCTAAAATTAGCCCACCGTGTGGATCGAATGGAGGGCCTGGAATATAATGTGCCAGTTGATGAGAAGTAATATATTAAATTTATATCGAGGTGGCCGCGGGTAAGAAGAAGATGATGGGGAAAGAAGCTGGCTTTGGATTTTTAATTGGCATAATATTTCATTTAATTACACCGTCTATTTTTGGAGGCAACCACGTGGCTGGCTCGGTGCTTCACATTAAGAGTGGTGGGGGGAGAAAAATCCCTGCCCATCAGTTCTTTGTGATCTCCGGGAAAGGGAGACCAACTTTAGGGTTAACTCCTTGGGTCAAACGCGCCAGGTTGGCACCTGGCATGGCTGAAGGACGAAGTGCCAGCTTTGCCTCTGTATTTCAAAATGAGAATTGCCAGCTTTTTGACTTCTCTCCGTCAATTTTGCAGTGCCAGGGATCATCTGCCCCCCACCCAATTGTGATCTCTGCAGATCAAGCCCCTCCTGAGCAGAGGAGGTGCCAAGCTTGGCATGCCCGAAGGCCTGGCATTCGACACCCAACCGGTCCAGATATTTTTGGCTGCGAGAGGCAGCAGGTAAAGGAGGACCTTAGATAACCTCTGCATAGACCTGATCCAAAACTCAGCTTCTGTTTTCTGACCGTTTGAGTCCAGCTCTTAGCCAGCTGAAGCCCAAGCTTTAAAGAGATGCCGTGGCCAAAGGATCCAGCGTTTCCCTCCTTTTCAAGGTTGTTGTTGCAGAGACCAGAGAAAAATAAAGAAGAAAGGATGGATAAAATAAATATGACACACACAAACAACTGTACGGATGGGGCCGAGTGCTGGGTTCAAATCTTAGATGGCCAGCAAGCCCACCAATCGTTTTAGGGTTTTAATTTCTCCAAGTATCAACCTCTGTATTGCTTTGAATCTTTATTTCAGGTTGATTTTATTTATTTTTTTTACTATTTTTATTGATGGCTTCAGAGGCAGAATATCTTGCGTTTTGTGAACGACAGAAAAACACACCCTGTGCCTGTTTGCTTGTCCAGCCTCCAAACAGCATCTTTTAAATGAGGGCTCCTTGTTGCTCTCCGAGCTGGGTTGTTCATTGCAGACATCTTATTACCTAACTAGCTAACACCATCAGGGCTAGAAGGAACATTTGTAGCAAACCCCATGAGTACTGATGATTTTACCTAGTTGGGTCATGAAAGGTTTGCAAGAAAACCACCAAGCTCAGAGACCACCAAGGAGCCCCAATCCTCCTCCTCCTCCCTCCTTCTAGCACTGAAGTTCTTATCTAGTTGGGTCATGAAACGTCTGCAAGAAAACCACCAAGATCAGAGACCACCAAAGGCCCTTCATTTCAAGCCCGAGCTACAAATATTCTCCTTTATTGGCATCTTTTAAAGTGACCGCAGGTGCAGCTTCCCAGAAACCATGCCAAAGCCCAGCCGCCCATCAATTTGCTTCTTCTTAGCTCACTTAGCCTGCGCCAAGGCACCCCAAAATCCCACCTCCAGTGGGCTGGCACGTAGCTGGGGCTGTGGGGGGGGAGAGGCGGCTGGCTGGTGGGACAAAGACCCTCCCCTCCCCCCCCAGGCCAGGAAGCAATAAAGCATTTCTGCTGGGCCAGGCAGAGCTGCATCTGTATTCCAGCCCCCTCCTCTCCTGCCAGTTGTAGCTTCCGGTAGCAGCCGTTCGTTCCTGAGGATGGGAAAGACGCCAAAGGAGAGAGAGAGAGGGAGGGAGCATCCCAGCGGGATGCAGCGCTTTGCAGAATGGCACTTAGGCATATTTAAAATAAAAAGGAAGGGTCCTCTGTTTCTGCCTCTCCCCCTCCCCAAAGCCCTGGCAGAAGGCCTGTTATTTCCACCGACTGGTTGCTGCTCACCAGGCAGCCATTCCGCTCCCTGTCGGAGCTGAGAAGCTGTTTTGCCTGCCTTTGGCCAGAAAAATCCTCTCCGGTTGTTGTCCTGGTCGGCTGGGAATCCGATGCAAAGACGGGGTGATTACGCTGGAGGTCCTGGTGGTTTTAATGAAGGGGAAATGAGGGAGGCTCCCTCACAAAGCCCCGATGCTTTAGCCCAGATCTGGCCAAACCCTGAGGACTAGAAACTTGCAGGTGTGTTCTCTTTGGCTAAGCTGTTTGCCATAAACATCAGCAGTCCGTTAGCCTGGTGTGCTTTGCCCCAAACAGAACCAAACAGAATCTGAAAAGGCAGATTAATCTAGAAATGTATTATTTATTCCATTGGCTAAGTGAGTCAGATAGAGACTGAGATACGACTAATTTTAGGCTTATTGCTAACCCTGTAATTCAAGCTGACCGCTGTTTATTAGGCCTTTTTAAACAGACAGCGTGCAGGTGGGGGGTGGAAACCCCAATTGTTTTGCAAGGTGTCCATCCAGGGTAGCTTCCTTTCTCCTTCATGAGGACTAGAATGCTTCTCAGCTCCCAAACGCTCAGCATCAAGCAGCAGAAATATGTTGGGGTGTTTTTTTTGCCTGCAACATCTTCATTTGTGGGGCAGGCGAGGGGGGGGGCACCCTTCCTCTTTGGCGGTGGAAGAAAGGCAGGGAAGATGGAGGGCTTTGGTCCTAAGCAGGCAGAAGTCTGTAAGTCTCCAGTAATGAGATTTTGATACCTGGATTTGGCTAGGCGGAGGTGAGGCTGCCTGTGCGCGCACACCGGGGTGCAGATCCCTTTTCCGCTTGTGCACCCATCGTCCTTTGTGGAGAACACACAGAACCCCCCCAACCCCCAATTTTCTCCTCTGCCCTCCACCCCCCCCAGGAGTCATTTCAATGGGTCGGTGCTGCTTTTTGCTACCCCAGGTTGAACAGGATTCATTTAAAAAAAATTTTTAAAAAATGCAATGGGGATGGAAATGGCCACAGAACTCCTTTCTCAATCTTGGAAGTTTTAGATGGGGGGACTTCAAGTTCCACTCCCAGAATTCCGCAGGCTTTTTTTTTTTTTTTTTGATGGGTGGACTACAGCTCCCAGAATTCCCCAGGCACTTTACGATGGGTAAAGACTACAATTTCCAGAATTGCACAGCCAGCAGGCATCACCAAACTGATTTTTTTGCAAACTCCCACTGCATTAAGGTGCTGAGAAGATCATTTTACTGCAACATTACAGGCCACTGCAAATATCCAACAAAATCTTCATTTTTTCCTCTCCTGTTAGAAATAGGTATATATAAATATATATATATAATAATAATTCCAAAGCCTGGGGATTCTCATTAAGTGAAGGGAGCCTGGCTCAGCCGCTTAAAATGATGACAAAGGAAGATATATTTTTCTGGTAGCCAGAAGGCAAGGGGTTTTTTTAAAAAAGAAAAAGAAAAGAAAGAAAGACAGAAACACTTCCCTGCTCTATGTGTGTGTGTTTGTTTGTGTTTTCACATGATTCAGCTATTTCCATCTTGGGAGAAAAAGAGGCCAGATTTGAACCTCACACAAACCGGTTGCCATGAGGACTAGCATCTTGGAGGGGTCGTCCTGCCCGCTGCAGGCCTGGCAGTTTAAGGAGGCTGGCCAAGGAGGGCAGATCTGGGGCTCCGATGCCCGGGGTACGATTGGACAGATCTCTCTCGAAATCTTTCCCGGCAGCGTCTGGCTCGGCTGTTGGGTGGCGCTGAGATGCCAGGCTGAGAACCCTCGGCGTCGTTTTGAGTTGTATTTATAGTGACAGAGTTGTGCCTGACAGATGGTTCAGGGAAGTTCTGACACGGTGGCGGCTTCTCGCTGTAACAGGGGTCCCTCCTCCCTTTCACACGCTTTCCGGATCTGGATTTGACACAGACCCCCCCCTCGAATTACACAAAGTCTGACTGGAGTTTTTTTAAAAAAGAGAACAAAAGCACCAGAATGGCTGAGGGGGGGGGGATTGTCCCGCAGCCGCTCCCCCCCTTTTCTGCCAACTTCCCCGGAAAGATAAGCAGGTCCAGACCCCACCAAGGCTGCCACCCCCCCTCCAGTCTGCTGCAAACTGCCCCCTCCCCGTGGTTAGGAATATTCCCGGATACTTTCGAAAATCTGGATTGATTTTATGCCCTGTTTTCTAAAAAAAAAACCCATCCTCATCCCCATCGGGGTGGGCTTTAACCCACCCCAAGGGTTAAATGGAAGCCCAGAGACTTTCAACTCCCAGAATTCCCTAGGCAGCATGCTTTAAGATGTATGGACTTCAATTCCCAGAATTCCCTAGCTAGGATGCTTTAAGAAGAGTGGACTTCAACTCCTGGAATGCTCTAACCAGCAGCCATGGAATTCTGGGAGTTGAAATCCATTGCCAGCTAAGGAATTCTGGGAGTTGAAGTCCACCCATCTTAAAGGTGCCAAGGTTGAAAGACACAGCCGTAGAGGGACCCCCGACCCCTGCCCTCCTTGCAATCTGATCTCCAAGATCCCAATTCTGTGGCTTCCTGCCTCCTGGACCCATTTCTTACAATTGAGGGGGGGGGAAATGCTCCAGGCGGATGGAGCCGGCCCGTTTCTCCCCCCCCCCTGCCAGCTTTTTCCCCGCAGCTTCTGCAGATGAGATAAAAATATAAATATGGAATTATTATGAAAGCAATTCCCCCGCCGAGTTCTTGCTTCTAATTATACACCCGCTGGAAAGTTCAGCTTCACAAGTGTAAACAAATCCAGGACTGGATTTTTTCTCACCTTGTGGCTCACTTGGGGAAGAGGAGAGTCTGGAGAGAAAGGGGAAAAAAAGAGACCAGGACATGTCAAAAATGCAAATCTACCCACGCAGACGTGCGGGTGACATGCAGAAAACAGATGGCGAGGAAGGCAGCCTGGCACTTGGGACTCGTTAAACCGCTTCTTCGCACAAACCTGCAACTCTGCACTTTCTCTCTGTGTGTGTGTGTGTGTGTGTGTGTGTGCGAGTGAATCTGGCTAGGAGAGATGACTTGCTAGCTGGAAAGCTGCTCGTCATGAGGACTAGAAACCCGTCTGGGTCTGGGTTTTGTTTGCGCTTGAAAAATCAGCCTTATCTCTTCTTTGGGATTGGGGACTGGTTTGCCATTCGCTTTCGGGAAACCTCTTGGCAGCTCGGCTGGCCCTTTCCTGCACAACATGAGTGTACCTCCCTAAATATCGCACCGTCGTGGCCATCCGTGGCCAAAGCGGTGTCTCCTTTCCTGCTATTTATAGCGCCTGGCATCGTCTGCCCTCCCAGGCCTCGTTCAGGATACTACAAATCCTGTTTCACTTCCTTCCCGGCATCGGATGCCGTCCCTGCCCACCCCGTTAGCAAACAGGCCTCCTTGGCTTCACAACAGCCTTGCAAGGTAGGCACATCTTATTTTTCACACCTCTGTTCTTGCCTGGATCTCAGCCCATCCGAGCAGTCTTGAGGAGGGAGGGAGGGAGAGGGGTTGGGAGGGGGCGCTTTGTGCCCCAGACTCAAAATTTTGGTTTCAGATTCAGTCGCCTTTTAAGGGCCAGAAGCGTTTCACGTTCTCACGCTTACCTACCCCTAGGATTTCCCAGTGGTCTCCTTCCCAACTACAGGGAGTCCTAGGCTGACTTCCACAACTGAGCCCAAAATTTATGTTGCTGAGTGAGATGTTTGTGAAGGGAGTTTTGCTCCGTTTTACAACCTGTCTTGCCACCGTTGTTAAGTGAATCACCAGGGACAGGTTGAGCTGAGCGCAAATCCAGCCCCTTTCATCCAATTGGGGAGGGCAGAGATTTAGCTGCAAAAGGAGCCGGTTGCCCCACCGGATTTCTTCTGGCACACCTGGCACCCCATCTGGGGTTTCTCTCACCTGCTGTTGCCCAGAGGAGCCTGCGCACGTCAAGAGTGCCCTGCGCTTCCTCCTTTATGACGTTGGCCAGGTGCCTCTGACCCCCATGCTCACCCCCCTGAGAAGGGAGGCTGGCTAATTACGGGGGGGGAGAGAAATCGTTGCTGGGGGCGAGGGAAAATCCCCTTGGAGAAGCTTGGAGTTTTTTCTTTTAAAACTTTCTCATAGCCAGTTAGTTTTGGATGCCTGTGTTTTTTCAGCAATATGGGGAGGGGGGCTCGGAAGGGATGGAGACCTCAAGGAGAGTTTTCTGGAGGGTAAAAGAGGGAGGGCAGAGGGAAGGGACGATGGCTGGAGGCCGTCTTTGGCCTTCAATTAATCCTTGCTTTGTCAAAAGAGTTGGGGGGGAACAGTGGGGGAATGGACGGACGGACAGAAAGCTGCTTTTCTGTAAAACTTGGAGCAACCCATCCGGCTAGGCTGATTGTGGATGATGGGAGGTGTAGTACAAGGACTCTGGAGTATCTGGGTGGGAGGAGGCTGGCTGTTGTTTCAGATGGGTGGTGTAGTTGCAGAGATCCAATCGAGCAGTTTTTGAGTGGGGAGGGAAAAAAAATCCCTTTTTGGGAGCCACCACCGAGAAGGCCCCGTGCCGAAGAAAGGACCCCACGCCAGAGGTCCATTTTTGGCCAGTCTTTTCTTTTTCTGCCACCCTGGATGTTGAAATGCAGTCCTCTTCTTCCAGGGCGGGAGCATGCTGGACTCCTAGGCTCCCACCGCCCCCCCCGGATCCTCTCTGCCCCCCTGGAAAGGATGGTCCTGACCTCTACCCTACCTGCTCTGTTTCTCTTCCTGGCATCTGCGGCTTCCTTCCCCAAAGACCTGGCTCCCTTCCACGTGGTCAGCGAGGCAGGTGAGGCAACCCCATCCCTTGCAAACCCCAAGCAAACCTTTGGGGGGTCTCTTGCAAAGAGCCCACCCCTCCCCTCTCCCTCGGGTGCCCCTGGATAAAGGATTCGCATGAGAAAAGTCACAGCTTTGGCTTCCCTCCCTCAGCCCCTCCCCACTGTAAACCCAAAACCTGCTTATGTACAACCCTCTCCTCCTTTTTCATAGAATCCTGGGCTGGAGGGGGGCCTTAGAGGTCTTCTAGTCCACCCCGCCCAACGCAGGAGTCCGTACCCCATCCGATGCTCTTTTATCATGTTTTCTCCCCCACCAGGAACCCATCTGTATCCCTCTTTCCATGGCTTGGGGGGAGAGAATGACTCCGACGTTTTGGGCCTGGACTTCCAAAGCATGTTGCAAATTAACCGGACGCTCTTCGTGGCTGCCCGGTAAGTGAGGGAGAATTGGGGGGGTTTCGAGGGTCTCGCCACGCCGTCGGAATCTTCCTTCCCCTGCAGCTCAGATCCCCATTGAAAATAAGCATCGGGGAGCAGTTTTGGGAAAGGAGAGCTGCCTGCAGACTCTAGAGTTCGGTCCTATTTTCTTTCCTTTCCCGTCCCCGATGCCAGAGACGTGTGCCATGTGCGGCGGAGAAGGAAAAAGGGGAAGCTTTCTTTTCAAAGAATAACCCCTTTATTCAAGGAGGAAAGGCTGGCATCGGAGGGGTGGGCATTGTACCCTCATTCTGGGGTAGAAAGCTATGCCAAAAGGTGAGCTGCGGGTCCCTAAATTCAGGCACATTTCAGGAGAAGCACCAATTCCTTGCCCACGATGAGCAGAACCCACCGCAAAAGGCTAAAGATTTGGGCAGAGCTTAAGAAAATAGAAATTAGCACTCAGAGCTGAAGGGTTTTCTCTCCTTTTCTTCTTCTTTCCCACCAAGTTTGGATGCAGAGATTAAAAATTGCCGGCTCTTCCCAGCTCAAAAGCATAAATAGAACAGAATAGAAAAACAGAGTTGGAAGGGACCTTGGAGGTCTTCTAGTCCAACCCCCTGCTTAGGCAGGAAACCCTACACCACTTCAGACAAATGGTTATCCAACATCTTCTTTAAAACCTCCAGTGTTGGAGCATTCACAACTTCTGGAGGCAAGTCGTTCCACTGATTAATTGTTCTCAGTGTCAGGAAATTCCTCCTTAGTTCTAGGATGCTTCTCTCCTTGATGAGTTTCCACCCGTTGCTTCTTGTCCTGCCCTCAGGGGCTTTGGAGACAAACAAAACAAATAAAACAAAACTGTTTTTCCACTCGGGATACTTTTAAATGTTAATCAAGGATTGTTTTTCTCTTTCTCCTCCTTCCCCCTTTCCCCCCCCGCCCCCTTTCTGGATTTTAGGGACTACGTGTTCGCTTTTGACCTTGGACAGACCACAAGCAGTTTCTCTCCCAAGAGGGTGAGCTGGATGTCCTTGCTGGTGCCCGGCCTTTGGAGAGGAGGGTCGCCCCCTTTCGCTTTCTCCCAGCCTGTAAACGTCTTCCCAAATGTTTTAGATTGTTCTTTTTTGTTGTTATTGTTTGGCCTCCTGCGAGAAAGTTTGTTTCAAAGTCCACAAGAAAATAATTGGCCTACCAGAGAAATTGTTTTTCTATTCTAAGTGCTGTTTTCCTTCATTTGTGCCCAATATCAAGTTTTTGGATATTTTTTCCCACGTTCCTTCCTTCCTTTGTCGTTTTTCCCTTTGCGTTTACTTTTTGTGCACACAATTTCCAAGCCTACAGATCCAGAGACCTGGGCATCTGCCTCTTGCTGAACTACAAGTACCATCCTACAAACACACACACACAGGCAGAGAAGGCTCCTAGGATTGCAAACTTCTCTGCCTGCGCATACACGAATGTTCCGGTTTGGGCACTCAGTGCCCAAAAGCTTTGCCATCACTGCTCTGGGGGAATGTCAGGTGGAAACCAGCTGATTTAAACCTAGTTTGGCTTGTTGCAGATGGTGGGTTTGATGTCATTTCCAAAATTGGCAGCATCAAAACTTTGGTCCTGCAGCCAAGACTGCAAGATGCCATTACAGGTAGTCCTCGACTTACGACCACAATGGAGCCCAGTGTTTCTGTTACCAAGGGAGACAGTCCTTCAGTGAGTTTTGCCCATTTTGCGACCTTTCTGGCCACAGTCTTTTAAGTGAAGCACCGCAGTTGTTAAATCAGTCACAACCGTTGTTAAATGAAGCTGGCTTGGTCGCTAAACAAACTGTTGCAAGTCAAGGACTACCTGTATTGGGGGCTGCTGGGATCCTTTTTGGGCCAACCTAGAGATCCTTTGCTTATATTTGCTGTTCACTGCCCTGAGTCCTTCGGGAGTAGGGCGGTATAGAAATCAAATAAAAAATAAAAATAAAAATAAAATAAATATTAAATCTCTTCCCCAAAGGGACCCTTGTTGCTCTCTGCAATCTGACCCGGTTTCTCTGTCTCTTTCTGACGTTTGTCTTCCCTTCTCAGCATCTCACCTGGAAGACACAAGATGTGGAGAACTGTGCCGTCCGGGGGAAGCTTCGGGTAAGAATGGGCACCATGGTGAAATCCAAATTGTTTTACTACCGGTTCTGTGGGTGTGGCTTGTAGGTGTAGCAGGGGAAGGATACTGCAAAATCCCCATTCCCACCCCACTCTGGGGCCAGCCAGAGGTGGTATTGGCCGGTTCTCCCAACTATTCAAAATTTCCACTACCGGTTCTCCAGAACCTGTCAACCTGCTGGATTTCACCCCTGAGTGGGCACCCCCTCTGTACCCTTGCCCATACCTGCTGGGCATCGGGGCTGACCTTTCTCTCCCAACCTTAGGACGAATGTTACAACTACATCAAAGTTTTGGTGCCCAAGAACGACCACACCCTCCTTGCCTGTGGCACCAACGCCTTCCACCCGGTGTGCCGGACCTACAAGGTAGAAGGGAGCGAGGCTTTTTTGGGGGGGGACCCTCCGTCTGCCCCATCGGCTGTCCTGGCAATGCCAGGGAGGGGCTTTGGGTCATTAGAGGAGGGGCCCTGGAGGAGGGGCTTTGCTTGACCCCTGCCCTTCCCCTTGGCCGCTAGATCAGCGACTTTCAACAGGAAGGCGAGGAGCTGAACGGGCAGGCACGATGCCCCTTCGATACCAAGCAGACCAACGTGGCCATCTTCGCGGGTAGGTTTGTCTCTGAAAAAGCCACGTCTCTGTACCCCGCCCCACCCCCCACCCCCGGGCTGTTTCATAGACTTGGGGAGATTAAATCCACTTTTCTGTCTTCTTCAAGTCATCCCAAACTCCCCATCGCTCCAGACTGTTTCCATGCTTGGAAGCCAGCGGTGTCCCTGGGGGTGAGGTGGGCAGCCACGGAAATAATTTAAACACAGAGTTAATTAGGGGGTTGATCAATGAACAAGGAAAGGTGGCAGCAGGGTCGACAATTAGCCCAATTTAAGGGGCAGAGAATCGAGAAACGATTTGTGGTGTTTGGAAAAAGACGCTGGAAAAATGGGGACTCGGAACAATGAAGGATTTGAAAGAGAAGGGACCTGTTTCTATTCCCCTGCTGATAAGGAAGTGGCTCCTGGATGCTGTGACCCCCACAGACCGGCCAGACCCATAGATTTCCTCCCCTTTTCGCCCCCTTTCCAGACGGGAACCTTTATTCTGCCACCGTAGCCGACTTCCAAGCCAGCGATGCCGTTATCTATCGGAGTCTGGGTGAGCACAGCCCTGTTCTGCGGACGGTCAAGTACGACTCCAAGTGGTTACGAGGTGAGGAAGTTTCGGACGTCCCCTAAGCCGCCTTCACCCTCTCTGGCTTTCTGCACGTGCTCAGAGACCGTTGAGTCCTCCCCCCACTCTCGGAAAATGCTCATCCTTGCCCCAAATTTGTCATGCTTTTCAGTGCTGTTTTCTTCCCGCAGAACCTCATTTTATTCACGCTCTGGAATACAAGGAGTACGTCTATTTCTTCTTCCGTGAGATTTCTGTGGAATATACCACGCTGGGACGGGTAAGTGCCACGTTGCCCCACTTCAGGAAGGGCCTGGAGGAGAATTGTGGGGTGGGAATCATATATATATATATTTCCAATTTGTGAAGACAGCCAGTAAATTGGATTTCATTCGCTTGTTCAAATTCACTCTCCAAAAAGTCCCCTGCTTTTATTTGCAACATTACGAGAGACTGCCTCTCTCTGTGGAGGCTCCACCTGGCCTCTGTGTATCTTAACAGCCACGGATTGCCCTTCTCTTCTTCGTGCCTTGATTAATGCTCTTTTCGTGCTGGAGAGATTGGATTGGGACTCAAAGCATGCTGCTCCTGTCCATGGAGGCTTGGCTTTAAATGTTTTATTCTGTGCTAGATCTCCAAGGGGAAGGGATTTTAATCTTCGCCTCTTTTCCTCTGGAAAATCCAGGTGATTTTCTCCCGCGTGGGGAGGGTCTGTAAGAACGACATGGGGGGCTCCCCACGGGTGCTGGAGAAGTACTGGACGTCGTTCCTGAAGGCCCGGCTCAACTGCTCGGTCCCCGGGGACGCCTTCTTCTACTTCGATGTCCTTCAGGCCGTCACCGATGTCATCCTGGTCAATGGCCGGCCGGCCATCTTTGGCATCTTTACCACCCAGTCCAACAGGTAAGCTCGGCTGGCCGCAATCTCTGTCCTTCCGGGTCTGGAAGTTCAGCCAGGCAGGACCCGAGTGCGAGTCCTGAAGAGAGGGATATTTCAGACCGGCTTTGCAGGACCTGAGAGGTTGGATTCTGAGGCTGTTTTGGGGGCTCCCTTTTTCAACTCAGCATCACCGGCTCAGCCGTCTGCGCCTTTGACATGGACGAAGTGGAGAGGGTCTTCGGTGGGAGGTTCAAAGAACAGAAAAACACGGATGCCGGCTGGACCCCCATCTCCGAGGACAAAGTCCCGACTCCCAGGTATTTTTCCTTCCTCCCTCCCTCCCTCCATCCCTCCCTTCCTTCCTTCCTTCCTTCCTTCCTTCCTTCCTTCCTTCCTTCCTTCCTTCCTTCCTTCCTTCCTTCCTTCCTTCCTTCCTTCCTCCCCCCCAGGCCTTTTTGATCCAATTGCGCATTCCGTCCCTCCCCTCTCATCTCTCCGAATGAAATTTTCCAACCAAGTTTCTAGCTCCTAAGAGAAATTGAAACCTCTGGGTTACCAGTTCATGAAAAGAGGAGGCTAAGTCTGAAATAAATGCAAAACAGGGATTTGGAAGAAGGGGTGTAGTAGTCCCAGTCACAATGCCCTCGTATGGCTTAATTCGTCCTCTTATGTGAGTTGTGGCAACGGGGCCACCGATGCTGCAGGATAAACCAAGGTTCATCAGCTACTTCTTCATAACCGGAACAAGGTTTCTAGTCCTCAGCATCTCGAGGCTATGTTTCAAAACAGGAAACCTGCCTGCCGGGCTCCACCAGCTCTCTCACCTGCCTCCTGTTATTTTGGGGGGTCTCTCCCTCTGCAGACCTGGCAGCTGTGCTGGGGTGGGCCAAGCCTCGGGGTACCGAACCTCCAACGAGTTTCCTGATGCCACGCTGAGCTTCATCAAGTCCCACCCTCTCCTGGACGAAGCCGTGGCCTCCGTGGCTGAGCAGCCCTGGTTCACCAAGACCTCCAGCAGGTAGAAGTGGGTCTCTTCGGCAGCCCTCTTCCTCAAGGCCCTCCGTTATTGTTACGCTGTTTACTTTTTCCCATTCTCCCTTCCCACGCAGGTACCGGCTGACCCGTCTGGCCGTGGACACCTCCGCCGGCCCCTTCCGGAACAGCACCGTCCTGTTCCTGGGCTCGGAAGACGGCACGGTGCTGAAGGTGCTCTCCCGGCCCACCGGCAATCACACGGTGCAGACCCTCCTCTTGGAAGAGGTCTCCGTCTACCAGCCCTCCCGGTAGGAGCCCCGGAGGGCACAGAGCTGGGCTCCCCGAATTCAATGGCTCATCCCGCCTGGCTGTTAAAAAAGGATAAATAGAAATCGGTGCAGAACTCACTCACCCCGTCACTTTCCCACACCTTTGTGAAGTTCTGCTCATTTTCAACCCGGTTCTGCTTTTTAAAAATTCACCTCTTTTCAAAGGCTGCTTCCTCCAGCAGCGGCTTCCGGAGGCCGTCTTCCTCTGGGTTTTTTTTCTCTCTCTCTCTCTCTTTCCTAAGACACCCGAATCTTAGAATCTAGATCTTTTGAGTAATGGATGGATGGAGAGGTAGGTAGATGATAGATAGATAGATAGATAGATAGATAGATAGATAGATAGATAGATAGATAGATAGATAGATAGATTTTAGAGAGAGAAAGAAACAGATCTTTGAAAGAGAGGTGATGGGTAAATAGACAGGTGCTTGAGGGAGGTAGAGAGAGAGAATAGATAGATGATAGATAGATAGATAGATAGATAGATAGATAGATAGATAGATAGATATAGATGATAGATAGATAGATAGATAGATAGATAGATAGATAGATAGATAGATAGATATCCTGTTTCCCTGAAAATAAGACCCAACCAGAAAATAAGTCCTAGTATGATTTTTCAGGATGCTCGTAATATAAGTCCTACCCCCCAAATAAGCCCCAGCTAAGATTGTAAGCCAGATGGGTGCATTTAGTACCGTATTTCCCCCCCACCAAAATAAGACCTAACAGAAAATAAGCCCTAATGAGTCTTTTGGAGCAAAAATTAATATAAGACCCGTTCTTATTTTTGGGGAAACACGGTAGGTAGGTAGGTAGGTAGATCCTGTGTTTCCCCGAAAATAAGACCCTGTCTTATATTTTTTGAACCCCAAAATAAGTGCTTGGCTTTATTTTTGGGGAGGTCTTATTATTTTGGGGCGCATGGAGCAAGATGGGGCTCCTCTTGGTGTCTTATCTGATTTCCAGCTCTGCGTTTAAATATTTTCGGGGGGAGGCTTATTTTACTGCATGCACTCAAAAGCCCAATTGGGCTTATTATCAGGGGATGTCTTATTTTTGGGGAAACAGGTTAGGTAGGTAGGTAGAGAGAGAGAGAGAGATGATAGGCTACAAAGAGAGATAGGTAAGTAAGTAGGGAGAGAGAGAAATTCTATTTTTTAATGCTAGTTTTTCCCACTGCTGTATTCTGGGCTGACTCTCCCCCCCCATCCCAGAATGAACAGTCCAGAGTTTGTCAAGCGTGAGAGAAATCACTCCCGCCCTTCTCTGCCTTACCTGCACAGGTGTAGCGTGAAGCGTGAGGATCGACAGGTCCTGGGGCTGCAGCTGGACAAGGCAAAGCACGCCCTCTACGTGGCCTTCTCCGGCTGCGTGGTGCGGATGCCCCTCAGCCGCTGTGGCTCCCACAGCACCTGCCGCAGGTAGGAGAGTCGAGGGGCCCAGCATCTCACCTTACTGTGGGTGGGTGGGCGGGAACCTGGGAAGGGTGCCCTGGGGGGAGGGGATCCCTAGGGACATTTCTAGGCTTTGGAGTTCGAAGAAAGGACTTGGTGGTGTTCCGGGATAGACTGCCCCTCTCTCTGGAGGCTCTATTGTGGTCGATAGCTGGGAACCAAACCCTTCTCTCCCTCCTCTCAATTGTGCTTCTCCTTCAAGAAACGTGGGGGTCGACAGACACAACAACCCTGTAGAGCAGATTTCTCCCACCCACCCCCAGTTCTAAGGTTTGGGGGAGATGCCTGCAAACCTTTCCCCTCCTCTCTTTCTCTCGTTGCAGGAGCTGCCTGGCTTCCCGAGATCCCTACTGCGTTTGGCTGCCCTCCGGGACTTGTGCAAACTTCAACAATGAAATCAGGTCATCCAAAGGCGTTGCATGTCTGATTTTTAAGCGTTGCCTATCCTGATTATTTATTATTTTATTATTCCCTTTGAATTCGTGCTGGAAGAAGAACTGTTTTTTATTTTATTTCTCTTTAACTGAAATGAAACGACTCCCGTTCCTTATTCTGCCTGGAATTTAGAAAACCAAAACTTGAATTTAGATTGGGGGCTTCCTGTGTTTGTCTTCCTTTCCATGAGGACTAGAAACACGCTTTTCGAACCGCTTAGATAAAAAATCAATTTAAAAAACAAAAGAGAGAGGTTAGGACTTTAGTATACACGAAGAGACCTCCTCTGTCTCTCTCTTAGGGTCTTCCTTCCCACAACCTCCGTCACCCTATCTTGGTCCAATGGTTCTCCTCCCCATTTGCCAATCCTGAACCCACGCTCGCTAAGAACGGGAGTCCCTTCTGGGCTCTTTGTGTGAATGCTGCTTTCCTTCCCTGCTTCTGGATGCTGCCCAATCGACTAATTAGCGGCCGACAATTTAATGAGGCGTCTCTTCTCTCCCTTCCCTGCAGAAGCGGATTTGAGCAAGATCTGGAAAACACCGTCAAGCCCTCGGCCAATTGTCCAGGTGGGTGAATATTCGGAGAAACAGAAATCTTTCTGAGAAGACCCCCCCCCTAAAATCCATCAATGGGCCAGTCCTGCTTGCTGCCCACTACGGCTTGCAAACCCTTCAGCCACCTTATTGTTCCCTTTGCATTTGTGCTGGAAAAAGAGCAGGGTTTTTTGTTAAAAAAAAAAAAAAGCTGAAATAAAATAACTGCTCCCATTCCCTATTTTGCCTGGAATCTAGAAATCAAAATTTTGTGGCTTGAGGCAAACAGGCAAGTTGGCACATTTGGCCTGGAAGGCAACAGCCTCCAGAAGAAATTTTTTCAAGCATTTGGGGGAGGGGGAATTAAAGACCCCAGTTGTTATTCCTGGCCACAGAGAAATGAGAGAGTCTTCTTGGGGCCACCGCGTGGTGGCATCCTTCATTTCGTGGCCCACCAGTGTGCTACAATCCGGCTTCCTCTATTCTTTGCTCACGAGGTGTGGCCCTTTGGTTGAGCCAGGGATTTTTTGACTTCAGCCCTTGACTCGCCCCCTTTCCGTTCCAGATGGTGTGACGTCCACGGGGGAACACGACAGCCTCAGCGACTCGGCCTTTGGTCAGTAACCCCTCCCTCCTCTTCCAGATTTGCTTTTCCATCGCTCATCGTTCCTTCCATCCAACATGTCTTCCTGCTTTTTGGCTACATCTCCCCATTTCTAAATCGGTGTCTGTCAAACTTGGGCACTTTCAGAGGAGTGGACTTCAATTCCCAGAATTCCCCAGTCAGCTTAGCTGGCTGGCTGGCTGGGGAATTCTGGGAGTTGAAGTCCACCCTTCTTAAAGTGCCCAAGTTTGACGGACACTGTCCTAAATGGTGCATTTTCAGGTGTGATGGACGGACATACATTGACTGACATTAATGGCTATTTCGGACATGTGGGTTAAGTTTCTCTCACCTTGCCAGCTTGGCTCCACCCTCCCAAATTGCCAAGGTGGGGAAATTCCCCTCTGAACGACCCCAGGTAAAGTTTTCAAGCGTTGGCAAAGTAACTGGTGAGCAGCTGCTCAGCCTCACAGTCCAATCCACCCAGATGTTGCAGATATTCAGCTGGCAAAGTCACCTTCTCTGACCCTGGTTCCTTTTCCCAAACTGAACCCCCATTTGGAAAGGAGGGGGACCCCACACATCTCACATTCAGGGTCCCACCGAAGATGGCCTTGGGTGCCCCGTGCGAAACGTGTCTCTCGTCCGTTTGGGCAGGGCGGACGCCTCCAGGGAGCTTAGAGCAAAAGAGGAGGGGTGGCCTGTAAATATTTGGGGTGGAGGGGGTGTCTGTGGAGATTCTCGGGGGAGGGGGGAACCTCTGCAAAGAAGATGGGAGTCATTGCTTGCATCATGCTAAGGAACAGCAAACCTGGCACACAATTTCTTGCTTTCTGACTTCAGTGAATAATCAGTGCCCCACCCCTTGCTTTGCTGAGGAGGAGGACACCCCCCCCCACTCCATCAGCCAGGATCACTGGAGGGGTCTCTTCCCCCCTCCCTCTTCCCTCCCCTCCAACTTCCTCCCAACTGGGCAACTGTGAAGTTAATCCCTTGGAAGGAAGGCAATTAAATCCCTAAGCAAGTCCATTAATTGCACAGCAGGGGAGCAAATTCCCTTGATTGAATTGGGGGGGGGGGAAGAGAGAGAGAGAGACTGGGAAGGTGGGGGAGGGTATTGTTATGGGGGCCAAAGGAAGAGGCTGAGAGTGGGGGGGCATCTTGGGGGGGGGGGAGAAGGAAGAGGAGGGTATTTCTTAGCACCCCAAAATGCTCTTTCCGTCTTCCTCCTGCATGAGGTGGGTGGGATCTTCGGGCCCACCTTGAGTCCCCCTCCCCAATCGTTGCAAACCTCCCCTGCTTGTTTTCTGCGCCCTGCAAGGAGATGCCAACGTTTCTGGCTGGAAGGGGTTCTGGGCGGGGGTGGGGGGTGGGCACAGCGTTTGTGGGAAGGCTGACATGTGGGCTGGCAGTTTTGCAAAGAGAGAAACAGAGAAACCAGGGTTCGGGGAGGCTTCGAACACAGAACAATCCCCAGTTCAGCCTTTGGGTCACGGATAATGTCATTCAGGCCATGCCCACCTCAGGGCACAAATAACCGGACTTGCATTTCAGCCAAGTGGGTCTTCATTGACCCATGGGGGAGGGGGTCATCCAGATCCCCTTTATTTAGAAATGGGCTGGGGCAGGGGTCTCCAACCTTGGCAACTTTAAGACTTGTGGACCAGCAAAGCTGGCTGAGGAACTCTAGGAGTTAAAGTCCACAAGTCTTAAAGTTGCCAAGGTTGGAGACCTCTGGCCTGGAGTCCATCGCACAGATATACCTCCCTCCCCAGACTCGGATAGAGCAAAGAAACGAGTTCAAATCCTTTAGGTCTAGAACACGTCTGAGCCTACCCTGCAGGGTTGTGGTGTTGAGGTTGTAGGCAGCTCTCCGTGCTACCCGCTCTTTGCTCGGGGAGGGCGACAGGCTCAATGCTGACAGTGTGTTTGTCACTGCTGACGCAGGAGATGTTCACACCACGCTGGCATCCTCCGGGCTCTCCTCAGAGGCGCCCCCAGGATCTCCCTCCGCTAGCTTGGCTCCCGGCGCCCACCCAGCCCCTGGTGCGAGGGACCCCCGTTTCACCCTCCATGTGGCTGTGAGCACGCAGGGTAAGGAGGTGCTCCTCTTCCCCCCACCCCAAATAATGCTTGCCCGCACGAGGTCACTAACTTGAAGCAGGCGGGAATCTAACCCACAACCTGGAACGTCGGGGGCATGCGAGCGAGGCTGTGCACCGTTGGACCTGCGCACTGCATGTGCCATGGGGTGGGGTCTCCCAGAGGTGCCCTCTGGCCTCCCTGCAGGCACAGGGGCCGGGGGGGTGTTTGATTTTGAGATGCCCCTGCCTGCAAAGGAAGGACCCAGCCAGGCGCTATTTCAGATACAGCTGAGTGGAGAAAACATGCACGGCCAGACACCATCCAGGTCATTTCCTCTCTTGTTGGGACTACAAACCCCACCATCCACTGCTAGCAAGGCTAAGAATCGGGGGGGGGGATTGTAATCCAAAATCATCGGCAGGTGCAGGGGTGAAATCCAGCAGGTTCTGACAGGTTCTGGAGAACCGGTAGCGGAAATTTTGAGTAGTTCAGTGACCTGGCAAATACCACCTCTGGCTGGCCCCAGAGTGAGGAGGGAATGGGGATTTTGCAATATCCTTCCCCTGCCACGCCCACCAAACCACACCACGCCCACAGAACCAGTAGTAAAAAAAATTGGATTTCACCACTGGGCAGGTGGGTTTGTCTGTTTTTTGCTGTCCTGGCCAGAAAGGCTGAAATTCAAACATGGGGCTGCGACGGCTTATTTTTTCTCCTGCAACCCAGCCAACATTGTGGGTTCCTGTTGTGATTGCTTATCGTCCGCATTAGCTTCCCGTTGTGGTGACTTCAGCCTGGCCCGTATTTTGCACCGGCCAGCCAGGATCTTCCTGTCTTGGTTTCCAAAATTTCACTTGCTCAACCACGAAGCTAAGAAGTTGGAGTTGGCGGTGGGCAGAAACTCCCCTCCTACCTGTCTGGGATTATGGTTTCCACCCTTCCTCCACTGTTTAGGATGGGCATGTTCTCGGAACAGGACCTCACTCATCTCGAGGGTGTTTGGGAGCCGTAGCGTGTTGGGCTGAAACAGTCTGCAGGTGTTTTGCTTTGGCCGAAAAGCTCCCAACCGCATTCTCCCCCAAAGTGAGCCATTGCGCCCTGTTTATGCAGTGGAAAGTTGTTGCTTTAGACTCTCTTGGAAAAAAAAATAAAAATCCCCCAGACTTTGCTTTGTCTAGAAACCGGGGGAAGCTGTGGCAGGCATAGATAAAACTGGTGAATTTCTTTCTTTCCTTCCTGATCTCCAGCTCTCTCTCCCCCCTTCCCAAACAAACTCTGTGATTTTTTTTTTTTAAAAAGCCCTTTTATTACCTTACAAAGGAAGAGATAAAACATTCAGCAATTGATAAAACGTCTGCAGAGTTGGAGCAAAACTTTGCAAGCTACTAATTTTTTCCTGGTCTGGAGCACAAGAGAAAAATCGCTCCCAAACAAAATCGAGAATGGAAAGTTCTTTTTATCTCTTCCCCATCACCACCAAAAAAACCAACCCCAAAACACACACACACACACAAACACACACACACAGCAGTCTTGAAAAAGGCTTGTGAAAAAGCTCTGGCTGAATGAAAATGCATTTAACAGCTGAAACTTTTAAAAAGTGAAATGCTTCTCTTTGCGTTTTGACGCTGTCCAGATTTATAGGGCGACGGTTCACCACCAAGGATCCAATTTCCAGAGCTAAAACATTTTCCTGAACTTTTTATATATACATTTTTAAAAAGTCAAACTTCACCCCTTGGTCCATTGAGAACGGAGACGCAGGGTAGAGTCTTCTTACCCATAACGGAAGTGTCCCAAAAGTTCAGCAGGCAAATTGGAAAAAGAAAACATTTCTAAAAATCTTAAAAAACAAAAACACCCCCAGAAAGCAACTTTCCAGACAGATTGTGGAAATGTTTGCCGTTTGCTGGAAATCTGAGTCGGTTCCAAGTCTTGGTTGCAAGTGGGGGAAGAAAAAAACAAAACAGCAGGGCCCTTGTGTGAGTTGAAAAAGGCACAAATGACCCACAAAAAACAGAGTTTTTTTTTCCAACTGAATTTTCCAATTCATAGTTGCTAAGATGAGGATGGATCTTTCCCCTCCCTAAGATCTCAAGGCATCTTTCTGGATGCCAACCAGCCACTTGGGGGCCTGCAGAGCCATGGGGCTGGGGGTGCCTGGCTTCATTAATTCGGTGTCACATTTGCACACTTGCACACAAAGGCATCCAGCCCTTCTTCATCCCAATATTTCTCCTTTTCCTGGTGTTTTGGCTCGCTCCTTTGGCCGTCTCCTTCGCCCCTTCCTCTGCTTCCTTCCTTGTCTTTGTCTCCCGTTCACCGTCTGGGTGCCCTCCCTCCATTTTTATTCTTTTTCCACGTTGGCAAAGCAGCCACGCGCCGCCTTGGTGATGTCGTGAGGCAAAGCAGCTCAGCCTCTTTTAATTGAAAACACGTGCACAAAAAGTCACACTCGCCAACGCTTCTACGCAGCGTCTCTGGCACACTGCCTCTTGCATGTGAGCTGTCTGTGCAAGCTTGGGCTCCCCTTTTGTGCACACTGGCTACGTTCACACAATGCATTTAACCTCCTTGCTGAACTCACCCATTTCTGGGTTAGTTCTGCAAGCAGGTTAAATCTCTTGTGCGATCCAAGCATTTTCGGGGTTCATCCATTTAGTCACCCAAATGGGTTGGGTTTTTGCCAGCACACGCAAGCCACAAATAAAACAAACCAGGTTAACTTTAGCCAGGTTTCATGTGCTGTATGAATGCGATCACTACGTCTTTATATTTAGCTGATCGTCCTGCGAACACGGCTGAGGGCTTTTTATATTTTTTGCACAATTACTCTTGTTTTATTCTGGGGGGGATTCAGAAAGCAGAGAGAAAGAAATTGAACTGATGAAAATGATTTAAGTTGTTGGGTTTGGTCTTTAAAGTTACAGATGACAGTTAATAGACTGCTGTGAGAGATTCGGGTGAAAGAAACGATGAAGAAAAATATTCCACTTTTTCTCCCTCTAAAAGTCGATATAATCAAATTAGTGGTGGAGGGATGACATTTGCGTTAGATCGGTAGATCTTCTGGGAGGGCAGGAGAGGGTGACGTCAGCGAGTTTAATTTTCCACCCGGACACAGCGAAAATAAAGATTTTTTTTCCCCCTCATGAAACAGGATTATATTATTCTGGGTCATTACAAGTATGGCATAACTGAGGGCTCCGGTGACCTGTTTGGCTGCCTTTAATTGAATCTCCTTATTATGCAATTGTACCATTTACACGATTTGAAAGAAACGAGCTCATTAAACTCGCCTGTGCATTTAAAAGGGGAAGGAAAAAAAAAAGAAAAAAAACAACCTCTGTAAGGTATTTTTAATCAACAGCAGAGTTTTATCACCATTCCACCTTCCCTGAAAACACACAGCCCATTTTTATCCTTTTGGGGGTGAATTTCTCTGGGGTTTTGAGGTCAGAGAGCTCTTGATAAGCCAGGGGGGTCTCCGTTCCCCTTTGTGAGGATGGACCACCTTCTACCTTGCACTGGGTGTGTAAACACGTGTGCACACACGCCCATTGCAAGGTTCTGCCTTCCTCCTCTGGTGCTCCGGATGGACCCAGAAATGGATCTGGGTGGATTGCTTAGGGCAATGCAGACTCCTCCAGGAGGCTGTTCCCTTGCAAGGCCTGTGCAAGCCAACATTGGTTTGTTTTCTTGGGGGTGAAGCCCAATCGCTGTCTTCCCGACCATCCTGGCCCCTTGAGAAAGTTTTGGAGCGCAGCAATGGCCCGGGCGGGGGGAACTCGTGCACCATCCCAGTTCCCTATTTCTTTTGCCGGATTTCGAGAGCTTTTCCACCCAGCCTGCTTTGCTCCTACTAACACCTCCACCTCATTGCAATCCCTGGTCCTCCTTTTGATCCATGGGGGGGTCCCTGTGGGCACTCAAAAGCATCTGCACCCCAGGAATGTCGGGGGAGGCGGTGGGAGATCCCCGCATGACTTGGGAAGTTCTGGAGATCTTGGCTCAGCCGGAACGGAGACCCGGGGG
The DNA here is from genome assembly GCF_059756535.1 of Pantherophis guttatus. Taxonomy (NCBI): domain Eukaryota; kingdom Metazoa; phylum Chordata; class Lepidosauria; order Squamata; family Colubridae; genus Pantherophis; species Pantherophis guttatus. Next base: position 729,399 of record NC_142080.1, read on the forward strand.
GGGGGTCTCGGGCGAGCCGTTTGGTCTCCGCAGGGAGAGAGAGGGTCCCTCCTGACTCTCTTTTTTTCCTCTCTCCCCGCCGGCTGTGGGTTCAGGCGTCAGGCAGGAGTCGGAGGCGAAAGATGGCGCCAAGTCAGTCCACTTCACCTTCCTGATCGGCTGCGTCTTCGTGGCCTTCCTTCTGGGCGCCTTCCTCTCCGGCCTGCTGGTCTCCTGCTATTGCAGCCACAGCCTGCAGCGCGCCAAGCACCCGGGCAAGGACCCCGAGAACGGCATCCAGCGCCCGCTGTCCCTCCGCAGCCTGGCTAAGATGAACACCCTGCTGGAAGGCGGCCAGGCCAAGGACGGGCTGATGGAGACGGCCGCCCCTCAGCTCTACACCACCCTGCTGCCCAGCGAGAAGGAGCTGCCCAGTGCCCCGGCCAAGCCCGGCGCCCGAGAGCACCCCGAACTCTCCGCCTTGCCCACCCCGGAGTCCACGCCGGAGCTGCCGGTCAAGAACATGAAGGCCATCCGGAACCAGTGGGAGAAAAACCAGAACTTCAACAACGCCAAGGATGCCCAGGGGAAGGCGATGCCCTTCCACACCCCGGTGCCCAACACCTTCTCCTTCCCCGGCCCGGGAGGGTTCCCGGGGCACCTGCACGGCTACGACGCCCCCTTGGGCGGCTACCTGGACGAGAAGAAGATCTCCAACTCGGAGCGGGTGCTGGTGCGGCCTTCCCACCTGCCCAAAGGCATGGAGGTCACCACCTTGGAAGAGCTGCTCAAACATCTCCACGGGGCTGGGGGCTCCGTGCCCCCCGCCTTCCCGCCTTCAGCTGTGGCTTTTGCCAACAGGGTGCAGCCGAAGGTGCCCAATCTGGACGGCACCCCGTATTACAACACCTCCACGCTGCCTCGGCGGCTGGACATCCCTCCGGACGCCCCCTTGCCATTGGGTCTGGACAAAGGGGGCCGCTCCGTTGCCCACAGACATTCCCTCTGCGGCGCCCCCAAGCTGGTGAACGTGGGTGGGGGCGGTGGCGGGTTGCTGATGCGGCAGCACAGCCTGGGCCAGGCGGGGAGGCTGCCTCCGGCCCTCCTGACCCGCATGCACTCCACGGGGAGCTCCGTTCCCCAAGAGGGCCACCACGCCATCTTCCTGGCCAGGCAACACAGCTACGGCGACCAGGGGCCGCTGCCCAGCCACGGGGGAGGCATCCGGCGGTCCATCTCGCTGATCAAGCCGGGCATGGCCCCCCAGCCTCTCTTCCAGCCTTCCTCTCCGCCTGCCCAGCCCTCCGGCCCCTTCAACTATTGAGCCCTGCGGAAGGAGAAGCGTGACTTGAACCCAGAGCCGGGCCCCTCTGCGAAGGTCCCTTTTGCCACGTCCACCCCCAGGGATTTCAAATTCGAGTGCCTTGTGAAAGGGAAGGTCCCACGCAGGTGGCACAGGCGGGGCTTGGCCGGAGGGACACCTGCTTCCTTCTCTCTTCCTGCAAGATGCTTCCAGAAGCTTCTTCGGCCTCCGGGGCCCCTGAGGGGCCCCAAAGTAGCAAAGCTGGCCGTTCCTCCCTACCTCACGGGTGATGCCTTGAAGGCGGCCGCCTCGGCAAAGCCCACCCTCACCCATTCCTTATGCAAGAAATCTCCACCGAGGATGCCCGTCCCGGCTTGCTCGTGCCCTGCCAACGGGCACCGAATTTTGCTTCCAAAGGCTGGCGAAATGCTTGGGCACGGATCCTCCGGGGGAGCAGAGACCCATTCGAGCAACCGGCTGGAAACAGCCCCCCCCTTCCTCCTCTCTGCCAGGGCCAAACCTGCAAACAGTCGGGTTTCGATTCCACCACGTGGCCGAAGGACTCCAAACTCAACGTTCGCGTTTTGCAAAAACTTGAATTTTCAAAGGCTGGATTTCACGTGGTGGAGCAAAACGGGTGGGTGGGGGGTGGGTGGGTGGGGGGTCCCAGGGCAGGTGTTGGGGTGGCCTCATCTTTTTCGAGCAGGGCGGGGGGCCTCTGGGTGCAGCCAGCTGGAGAGCAGTGGGCATTTCGGGAGACCAAACCAGGTCTGCAAATCAGGAATGTGATGCTCAAACGCCTCCGAATGATCTGAACTCAGGTCAGGCTGGACCACGTCCCCTTTTACGGGGTTAGAGAAGCGTGTTTGCTTAGTGCGGAAGGGGGTGGCAAGGGTGGCCCCCTCCCAGCCCGTCTTTGTAGCACTTTTGGTATTTGTGCGTGTGTTTTTCTCCCAAAAGGGCAGATTACAGTGGCTGCTGTTGCTTGGATGGCCTTCTGAGAAATGAGCCTTTGCGGGACTTGAACTCGCAGCTGTACCTTCCAGTGAGGGAAGAACTTCGGGGTCCTGGCTGGGCCCCCAAGCAGCCCCTCGTGGCTGGTGTTCTTCCTTGCACCCAGTTTTGACCTCTCTCTTTTTCTAAAGACCCTCCCCTTCCATTTGGGGGGTAGAGGGACTCCGACGAAGGCCAAATTATCTCCGCCTGGGGGAGGGGTCTCCAAATTTTCTTCTCAAGTTACACTCCCCACCCCCATCGGGCAGAGCTTTCTCATGGGCCAGCTTGGTTCATCCTGCTCACCTACGCCTCGATTCTTGGCTGGCTGAATTTGGAAGCTCCAGCTTGTCAAACCCAGCCCGCGCAAGGAGCTAGTCCACAAAGAGGTTTGTAAACTCGTTTCCAAGATGGTGTCCCCCATGAACAGTGCAAATAATGTATAGATGTTTTCCCACGTGCTCCAGAATCGGAGAATGGCTTTTCCACAACTGTGGCTTGCAAAAGAAAATGAAAACCAGAGGGGGGCGGGGAGGGAATTCTTTTGATGTCGTACTTGCAACGGTCCCTAAATCTGTCCCTCTCCAAAATGGGGAGGGGTGGGCGACCCATGAGGAGGAGGGGAGAATCTGTAAACTGACCCATTTTTATTTTTTATTTTTATTTTTTTTGCTAAGTGCCATCCGGAGAAACCCACCGAGGGCTGCAAATCCGTTTTCTGGTTTGTTTGTTTTTTTAATCACGTGGGCAGGATATTTGGGGGGGTGGGAGGGCGGGTGGGGGTTGGAGCGTGTGTGTGTGGAAAGTTCTTCCTTGCAGCACTTTTATTTTCTAAAAAAAAAAATTGTACATAAAGTATTAATATATGTGTATATTTCATTGTTTTAACTTCGTATAAGAGAAGTAAAAAAAAAGAAAACCGGCACCTGATTCAGTCCCAATGAAGGTTTAATAATTAAAGGAGGTTTCAATTCAGAACGGAGACCAAGCAGGGAAAATTTGCAGCCTGCACAGGCCAACGCTGGTATGTAACAGGAACAGAGCCGGAAGGGACCTTGGAGGTCATCTAGTCCAACCCCCTGCTAAGGAAGTACAACCGTAACACTCTTGTTGGTCTTTTTGATTACTGATCGAATTTGCTCCTCTCCACAATCTGGAGGAAAAGGCCAGTCCAGTCAAAGGTATTTATCTGGACTACAAATCCCATCCCGCATGTTCCTGCCGGAATGGCTGAAAGTTGATCTGCTTATCCTGAACAGATTCTCTCTGACTAAGTTGGGTTACAACTCCAGAAAGGGAGGGGCAGCTGGGAGGGGGGAGGGTCTCCAGGGTGGTGTGGGGGTCTCTTCCTAGGCAAAGGTTTCTCCCTCGGAGGGCCCGAAATGGGCCCCGTTTGGCCAGACAGTCGTTTCCAGCTTCCCTGAGCATCTGGAAGAACCCTGCAGCCTTCAGGGGCCTCTGCTCTCCGTCCTTCCTGCATCTGCAGCACATCTGGCCATCTCTGTCGTGCCCCCCCCATCACTTTTGGCTCGCTTGAAGAATAAAGAGGTTTGATTGCTAAAGCAGACAGTCCCTCTTCCCCCCCCTTGTCTCTTCCTCCTTGCTTCATCTTAACAGACGTCCCCCTCCCCAAATTGGGCAGGTGGCTGGGGAGGGAAAACAGCTCCCCCCACCCCAAAAGAAACACCCGAGCCATGCCAGGGATGAGCTCATAATCCTAATTTGGATTTTCCAAACTGCGGTTAGAGCAACCCAGAGCTGGGTTGATGGATTGGCTTTCCCGTCTTCCAAAGTGGAGGAAATTGGGGAGTCCTTCAACTGATGCATCATGTGCTCCGGCTTTTGGGAGTTGTAGTCTGGCAGTGCACTATGGGGACTGTCTTTCCAAGGGGCAAGAGACGATCCTTACCCAAGACAGCTGTTTAAACCAGGGGTCTCCGACCTTGGCAACTTTAAGCCTGGAGGACTTCAACTCCCAGAATTCCCCAGCATTTATATTCAAACGCCAGAGGTGCAGCACAGCTGGCAAAGCCATTGAGGGCTCCTGTGATAGATTCAGAGATGGTTCTGTAGAGACTGCAAGGATAGTGACCTGCAACTCTTGCGCCCATCATCCACCTCTCAATTTTCTCAACATCGCAACACGGTCACCTGATCCCCAAAATTGCTTTTTCTCCTACAAAGTCTGGACCAGTTCCCATCACAAATCCCTTGGAAACAGCAGCCGGGAAAACACAATGCTAAATCTGCACCCGGAGAATAAAGATTATTTGCGAAAACTGGTTGGATTTTGCAGAAAATTACCTAATAGAATTTTTCCTTGCTTGGCGATTGGTCTCCTGTTCCCCCACTCCATGGGTTGCAGAGCAAAAGGAAGTTTAGATTTAATTTCCAAAGCCTGGAGATTAAATCTAAATGCTGGGGGGGGGGGAAAGGGGACCAACACCCCCCCCCGTGTCTCGGCTGGCTCATGTTAAACATCAGCATTCAACTTTTGCTGCTCTTTGGAATTAATACGGCCACAACTTCCTGCAAAACTGGGAAGACAATGCCAAGTTAGACTCTGTGTGTGTGTGTGTGTGAGAGAGAGAGAGAGAGAGAGAGAAGTTGCCAGGTGTTTCTTCCTCCTCTCCTTTTATGCCAAGAGGCCTACAGATGTGGCTGATGACTTGGGAGCCTGCCCGTTGGGGCTGGGCTGAGAGAGGTGAAGGGAGCAAGGAAGCCATTTCTAAGAAATTTTTGAAAACGGAGCTTCCTGCCTTCCTGCACTTCTATTGGTGGTAAACAGCAAAGAAAGGGAAAAGAGTTTCTACGTGGTTCTTCTTGCTACACAACATCTGGCCAGCTCTTCCGATGCTGGATCGTAGAGGGGCCCCACCGTACGCAAAAGTTGGAGAGCCTCCAACTCCAGGAGCAGTCTACCTTTGTGGATGCAGCAAAAGGAAGAGGCGGGAGTTTTCGGTGAGTCCTCTCAGGAGCTCAGCTTGAATCCTCCAGCCAACGTCCCCTCTCTTTCCTTCCTTCCGTTTCATAGATTCTGGGGCCACCCCAAAAAACGTTTGGTGGGTGCCGAGTATTTGGAGATGATCAATTTCTCAAAAGGGAAGGAAAGCCAAATAACTGTCTTTTAAAAATCCCTTGAAAAGTGTTTTTGCAGCTTTAATTGTGCATCCAATTTTTAAAAAACGAGGATGTCAGAAAGAACTTTTTGCTGAGGTTTAAAAAATAAAAATAAAAAATTGGGGTCCCTTTCTTTCTCCCTCAAGGGCTGAGAAATCTGGGCACCCTCCAAAGGAGCAAACCCGGCCTGGCAGTGCCACCTGGCGGCCCCTTGTGAGTCACACACTTCCCTGGCACCAGCAGGCTCCATTGAAGAGTCTGGAAAGGTCTGGGGTCTTCCAGATGCTCAGCTCCGCTCTCGGGAACATCCAGAAAGGATGCACATTCAGAGGAGGGGGGCATCGGGGGTCCCATTTTCTTGCGACCGGCCTTGGATCAAAGATGCACCAACCTGGGTCGGTCATAAAAAAAAAAAAATAATAACCAAACCAGGATGACTAAACCAGGTTTGTTTTCTGCTAAATGGCTTGGGATTTTTGGAGACCTGGAAACACAATTCTTTCTCTCTGCAAAAGGAAAAACGCCACACTGGGAATCTCACTCCTTCAGACTTTGGGCAGCTTCTGGACCATCTTTCTTGATCTGGTCTGAATTCACCCTCCTTGTGCCCAAGATGGTCACACCAAGGTTTGAAAATGGTGTCGTGCGTATGGTTGGGCGAGGCGTGTCACGCGAACGCTGCAATTGTGGCTTCTTAATCCAGGTTTAGGGTTTTGGCCATCATTGGCTTCCTGAGGGCAGCTTAGAACAAGGCCGGCCTCTGTTCTCCGCTCGCCCCAAAAGTTTAGCCTCGGATGGAGAGCTGAACATCCACCGTTTCCGGCATTCTCCCTCCTGTCTGGTCCAGAGTTTGCTCGTCATCTCCATAGCAACTGGTTGCCCCTGGCAACAGCTATGAAGCATCTTGGGTGCTTTGGCCAGGGACGCGTGGGCACCGGAGGAAGCTGCCCCCACCCTCGGCAAAGAGGGGACCTCTGCCCTCCCCAGGACTCCCGCCCCAGTCCCAGTCCCACCTGGGACGAATTCCTCTGCTCCCTGCCTTCGTATGCCGCTGTCCATCAGTGAGGAAGATGCGGGAAGCCTCCGGCAACGGCTTCTGTGCTAATCCCACCCAGCCTTGATTTCCCAGAACGGCTGGGCAAAGAAGGGGGCCGCCTACCTGGCTGGCGGCGATGCGTTGCTAGAGATTGGCTCAGCTTTTCCTCCAGGTGAGACGTCTCCTTCCCATTCCAGGGGTCTGAATCAGGAGCGGCTGGCATTCAAACAGCGCAGGTCATAGGGTGGGATGGGAGCCTTTGATGGGGAGGGTCCCATGTGGGCGACAGCTGTGGGGTTTCCCCCATGCCCCACCTGCCACCTCCCCTCTCCCAGCCTTAAAAATGCCCTTCTGCTTGCAGTTCGGGGTTGCATTCTTAATACACCCAGCCCTTCTGCAAAAGGGATTGTTTTAAATTTTAGAGCCGTGTTGAACAAGCTTTAAAATAGTGTGTTTTCCCCCCCGGAGAGGACAGGGCAAGAAAGCAACCTAGGACGACCCCTCCCCAATTGCTCACCCTTTCGTTGGGCTGGGCATCGAAGCACCCAAAAGAGGGTTCCAGCCCCTCACCTGGCATCCATCAGTCTTGCAATGAAAAGACATTTTTTAAAAAGGCTCCCAGGCCAGGGATAATAGACCCCACCCTGCACCGATTTGTTAAAATTTATTTCTTCCATTGATTGGCCGCCTGTCTGGCCGTGGGCTCCTCTACTTCCTGGCTCTTCAGCTGCTGCAGAGGCCACCCACTGCTAACGGGGTCTTTGTCCCCCTTCCAGGCGGTGCTGCGGACACAGCTGGACACTCGCTCGCTGGGGGTGCCAGTCCTCATGGCCACCAGCCAGGGCAGCTCCCTGCCCGCCCTGGCCAGCGCCCTCCGGCCTGACCCCACCCTCTCCCTGGAGCAGAAGGCGACCTTCCTCTTCGTCTTCTTCCTCTTCGTCTTCCTGGCGGTGCTGATCATCCGTTGCTTCCGGATCCTCCTGGACCCCTACCGGAGCATGCCCCCCTCCACCTGGACCGATTACGTGGAGAAAGACACCTTGGACTATCGCCTGGCCTGAAGGCAACTGCTGGAGATGGCCAGCCCAAGCCTGGGTATGGCTGCCTCGGTGGAACCTCCACGCACGGGGGCAGTCTACCTGCTCGGGCCCGGCAGCGACGGGAGGTTCTGCCCATCCTGGTTTGAACTCAGGGCAAAGATTCTGCGGCTTCATTCTGTGGCTTAGGAAGGAACAGGAGGCAGGTAATGCACCTGAGTCACCAGGCACCTGCCCACCTCAAAGTAGGGCGAGAGGAGAGGGAGGCACGCAATTTGCAGAACGAATATTTCAACCTCCAAAAGAACCTTTGCGTTTGCTAAACCAAACACTCCTAGGCATAAAGCTATTTGAAAAGCAGAATTTATTGAATGTGTCTGGGAAAACATTTGTGGCTGGCAAGGGAGGAGGGCATTGTGGGGAAACACACCCCGTGCGAATCCTGCCTCTTTAAGGACCCATAAGGCACTACTTTTCATTTGGAGACCCTTCTACAAAGGTGGGCAGTGGTCTCTTTGGAGAGTATTGCGTGCTTCAAACAAAACGGTCAGTTTTCCACAGCGGCTGCCTTGTGACTTCAATCTCCCTCCCTGCTGGCACACTCACAATCCTAATTGGGCAGCCCTGGAAGTGTGCAAGGATCCCAGTCTGGACTTCAGCTCCCAGAATCCCCCACGATTAAATCCACAGGTCTTAAAAAGTTGCCAAACCCCTGAGAAAGAGAGAGGCAGAGCCCTCCCTTCTGCACCCCTCTATGTCGGGGTTGGGTTCTTCTGACGTGGCTGCACCACAAGGCCCAGCCCTTCTTAACTCGGTCCACAAACCAGTGGGAAGGCCACAAACTCCACATTCCTATAGCCAGCAAACAGGGTTTGTTGAAAAGAGTGGCCCGTCTTGTCATAAATCTGGGTTAACGCAGCTCACGCTAACACAACTGCATGACGGCTGAAGCAGGGGGCGATTTCCACGCAGCGGGAACGTCCTGCGACTCCCTCGCTTTTGATGACCCCGTTGCAATTTTGCAAGCTTTTTTTTAGGACTTCGGATAGATCTGTCATTTAGGTTCGGGAGGGTGGGGGCTGGTGGAGCCCCACTTCCTTTGAGCAACGTCCACTGCAAGAATGTGGCATCTGGACAACATTTCTGGCTCTTGTCTGAGCTGGCCGGATCCCTTTGGCTGCTCTTGGCTCTCAGCCGATTCAGGGGTTTTTCCCAGAGCACTCTCCCCTCTTCCTGCACCCCGGGACTGCCCCAAGACACAGGGCCTTTCCCAAGACAGTGCCTGCACGCTGATCTTTCTAAGGGGACTTTTGAGTTCCTTGGCTTGCCTTAAAGGCCTCTGTTGAACAGAACGGAGACCTCCGGGGGCTTCAAGCCCCCAGAATGAGCCCGTTAGAGGGTTGATGAGGGGCAGCCTCAAGAACCTGCTCCCACATTCCCCCATCTCAAGTTTTCCTGGGGCAAAACTTTGGTTGCCTTTTTTAACAAGTGTGGCAAAACAACAACCTGGGGGTTAGGAAGTGACCGTCTCGGTGTCTGTGTCGTCCTGGAGCTGCCCCTGTCCCGTTTCTTCCGAAGACACCTTGACGGTGTCAGCTCCACTGAGCTCCTCCTGGGCAGCCCCTTCTCCCGTGCCGGCCTCCTGCTGGCTCATGGTTGCCAGCTTCTGCCGGTAGAGCTCAGCTTCCTGCTCCTTCTTCAGCAGCCGGCTTCGGTATTCTGCCGCTTGGTGATTGGCCTCCTGGAGCTGCTGTTGCAAAGCTTCTTTGGCGTGGCCGTCCTAGGAAAAAGTCAGGGCTTTATCACGGGGGAGAGAAACATTCTGCAAAGAGAGAGGAGGTGGGTCCTGCAGGGAGCGTGCCACGCAAACCTTTGAATTTCTGGTTTACGAAAGAAAGCGGCTTGTATCAGTTTCTCTAAACGACAGCGGAGTGGGGCTGCACAATACCTTAAGCTATGAATCCTGGTTAACAAACCTGAAAGGGCTGGATTTGCACCAGGGTGAAAACCAGAAACAAACCGACTACAAGGGGTAGTTGAGTGAGTCATCTGAACAGCAACCAAGTCTCCTGAATCTCAAATTCGCCTTTTGGTGCTCTTTTGCTTCTCCAGCTTTGCGTATCTGGCGATCTGGATTTCCTGATGTACCAGCTGGGGATGATAGGAGCTGAGGTCCAGCACTTCTGGGAGGGCACCAATGCTGTGAGGACGGGTGTGAACATTAGTGTGCCAAGGGAAATGGCTCTTACCTCTCTCCCTTCCTGCTCCTCTTCTTCCTCCTCTTTTCCATCCCCCGCTGGTTTCATTTTGACTTTCTTGGAGGGCGGCTTCTCTGCTTCGACCACGTGGTTATTCTTGCTCGGGGTCTTGAGGGGGGGTCCTTCTGCCTCCTGACCAGCAGGCACAATCAGAACTGAAAATTGAGGCAGAGGCAGAGGAGAAAAAGGAAGGCATTAAAATATGGAGAGTCAGTGGAGAAATTGAGTAGATCAGGGAGGGATTGAATACAATGCAGGCAGATAAAATAGGTGGGAGAATTTTTTTTGATAAAATTCCAGCCCTCCCTCTCAGACTTTTGAGAAGGCCAGAATCAGAAGGTTGGCTGGCACCAAATTTAAAAAATAAATAAATAAATAAAGCCAGTAATGAAAATAATTGTTAAGCATTAAAAATAATGCTTAATAATAGTCTTCTTCTGGCCATCTTCCCAGCATTCAGCCTCAAACACCACAGTTCCCATCGGCCTCAGGCTTATGGGTATGGCAGTCCAGACACCTGGACTGGGTATCCTGAATCAAGGATGGCTGTTTGGCAGGACCTCCCCAGAGGCCCTTTACCTTCCTGCTCCTTCGGCATCATTACAATGAACTGCTGTCCTAGGTGAGTGGCCGGCAGAGCTGCCTGGAGAGGACCCTCAGGGACGCCCTCGGTCACGAGCATGAGGACATGCTGGCCGCCACCAACCGCCTGCCGGAGAGAGGTATCGTCTGGTAGCGTTTCCACAATTTCTTCCGAGACAGCTGCAACCATGGAGGAAGGAGTCTTTAAACCAGTGTAAAATCGAGATTCGAAAGAGTCACCAAAATTAAGGCTTTGCTGGACTTTCCTAGAAAATGGCAGGCTTTGCTTTTTAAAAAAAATAATAAAATAAAAACCGTCTTGATCTCCTGGTGGAAATAAAGCACAAGCAGTTTGCAGGAAAGTTAAGGACTGGCTCCTTCCCTCAATTAAGAATGGAAATTGCATTATTCTAAACCTTGTTTCTCAGCCCTGACAACTTTAAGAGGTGTGGACTTCAGGCTGGCTGGGGGATTCTGGGAGTTGAAGTCCACATGTCTTAAATTTTCTGAGGTTGGAAAACACTGCTCTAAAAGACTCCCCTTGTTTCAAACATGACTGTGAAATTTCTAAAAGGAAAAAAAGACAGTTATTAATGTCGCCCTTGTCCAACTGCGACCCACACACGTCAACACTCCCTCTGCCAGCCTGATTGTGCCTTTGAACCCACCAGGAATTTGGTTGGCACTGGAAATGGGGCCAGAGGCCTCTGCGACAGCCGCCAGGGTAGCTAGAACAGAGGAGGTAGAATCTAGAAATTGCCCCATGGAAACAATGGAATTTCCTAAGCAGGGAAGAGAGAGAAGAGAGTCAGAAAGGAGATGGCCCTCTTAACACCTTTTAACAAGGTGGACCCCTATCCCTGCCCCTTAACAAGGGTTGGAGGGAGGAATTATGCTCCAACCTGAGGTTGCTTTGGTATCCACCGAAGAAACAATGCCGGCCAGGCTCAGCAGTTCTCCGGAAGCCAGAATGAAGGGCTGGGTCACTGTCACGGAGCCTGGGACAGCATGCACCCTGTCGGGGTTGGCACTGACTGGATTCTGCATCGCTTCCTGAAGAAGAGAAAGCCTTTGGGGCTTCATGGAGCCAGGCCGAAAACAGCTCTTTGCTGCCAAAGCCAAAATCTGAGCAGAGGTCCACAGTGGAAACGACTCAAATAAGTACCGGAGTCCAGTGTCCTCTTGCGCCCTGTGCAATTAAAGCCAGAATCCCAAAGATTCAGCCCCAAATGACAACTAAACAACAGGCAGAAGGGACATTCAAAAGACCCAAAGATGGGATTTTAGCCCACCTGCAGCAGCAACAAAATTTCGAGATTTTTCTTGTCCAAAGCGATGTCGAAAGCGGACTTGCCAAATTTGCTGAAGGCATAGACGTCCGCCCCGCATTTGAGAAGCAGCTCAATAACGTCTCGATGGTTGTGTTCGGTGGCCCAGTGCAGAGCGGTCATCTTCAGCATGTCCTTGGCGTTCACGTTAGCGCCGTTCTGGACAGGGAGACATGGCCGAGTGGATCAGAACCGTTTGGGGAAGGGCAGAGAAAAGAAAGGCAGAAGCCTCGGCGCCTGCTTACCCTGACCAGCAGCTCGACAATATGGCCGTGACCATCCGCAGCCGCCATATGGAGGGGCGTTCGGTCAACCTTGGTCCGAGCATCTCGACTGACTCCGGCCCGAAGCAAAACTTCGGCCGTCGAATAATGCCCGTGCTGAGCAGCGAGGTGAAGGGCTGATATTCCCAGCTGTTGGATGATTAAGCAGGAAGATTATTATTCTTGGTTGCCCTCCGGTTCTTTCGTGGAGCTGTGACGTTTCTTCGTCTTTGTTTCCTTCTTCCGTAGCGGGAGGACTCCGCTTGAGATAACCTTTTTCCATCTTATCTCCTGAAATGTATAATCCTGCTGTCCCTATCTTGCCTTCCTCCCCGCCTCGCTGGCTTTCCCACCCTGGACGTACCCAGTCGGTGGTGAAGGGGGCTCCGTTGGCCATTAGCAGCCTGACTTCATCATCCTGGCCTTGGCGAGCTGCTTCCAGGAGCTTCTTCCCCAGGTCCATGAGTGACATCTTTATACAGGGGAACAGATAGTTTCAAACATCTGGGGGGGAGAGAAATCTCACTGGTTTGGACTGGGGGGGGCAGGAGAGGAGGTCAATGGTGGGTCTGCATGCCCCCCCGCCTCCCTTTTAAGGTCTGGCTCTACTGACAGGTGGAAAGAGGGATCTGGGCCATTGTGTTCCTCGCCTGGCGTCCTTCTCTCTGCAAAATCTTAACAAGAAAGACAAGTTCAGCTTTAATCTTCGGACATTGTGGGTGCTCCATCCCTGGAGGTTTTAATGGGAGATTGCACAGCCATTTGTCCGGAATGGGATAGAGTATGGGACAGGATCCCATTAACAGAGTTGGAAGGGGCTCCTGGAGGTCATCTAGTCCGACTCCTTGCTCAAGCAGGAGACCCTATTGCAGGGGTGTCCAAGCTTGGCCACTTTAAGACTTGTGGACTTCAATTCCCAGAATTCCCCCGACAGCCATGCATGGCCAGGTGGTGAATTCTGGGAGTTGAAGTCCAGAAGTCTTAAAGTGGCCAAGCTTGGGCACCCCTGCAATAGGGTCTCCTGCTTGAGCAAGGGGGTCGGACTGGATGACCTCCAGGGGCCCCTTCCAACTCTGTTATTCTGTTGATCTCAATCCAGGAGGGTTAAGGGAACGTAGCCAGGATCTGGTGTGAGCCCAGCCAAGGAGCAGGATCGGGGATGGGAGTTGTAGTCCTCATGGCCCTGCCCACTCTAAAGGGAGGCCCAGCCCGTCCTGGCGCTGGGGATGATGGGAGCAGCCTTTGTGGCTCTGCTGGTCGGTGGATGATGGGAAGTGAGGTACTCCAGGCATGGGGATGAAAAGCTCTGGGGTCCAGGAGAAAGGGGGGAGGGGCAGTGCAATCCAGGCACGTAGGGTGGGACAGAACGATGGGCGTTGTAGTCCAACCCTATTGGGGGGGGGACTTTTCCTCCAGACCTCGTTAATAACTCCCCCCCCCAGATTCGGACTCACCCTGGGAAGCGGAGGGGGGGCTCCCCGTGTCCAGATCAGCCTGTTTTGGAAAGTTCTTCGCAGTCCGGAAGATAAAGAGTTTCCAAACGGACAAGCCGCTCCCCCAAACGGGAGGAAAAAAAATGGCACACCCGGAAGTATCTCTAATGGGGGAACCTTTAGGGTGTGACACACACAGCCTCGCTCTTCCGGCAGCGGAAAGGAAATCGCTTAGGCGCGGTGTGGAGACGCTCTGCCCCCCACATTTCTATGGTAGGGCGAGGCCGACCGCGTTCTAATGCTCCCTGAATGGAGGCGCTCTCTCCCTTCTGCGTCTCTATGGTCAGGCGCCTCCTGTAGAATCACCAATAGAGCCCAGAATGGCAGAAAAAATGTCCATCTCGTTGTGTGTTGATTATACGGGGAGGGGGGGGAGGCACAAACAGGACTGGAAACCCAAAAACCATCATCCTGGATCCCCACTTGCTTTGGGAACCCCTCCAATGAAGCCCCCCCCAAAAAAGTGCTGGACTATGAGTCCCATCTTCCCCAGCTGTCTGAACTGCAGCATTAGATCAGAGATGCCCACCTGATATGAGTGTTTATAGAGTTGAGCCCTTTGCAAAGAGTTTGGACCACCGCACCCATGCTCCCCAGCAGGCCCCCTACCCAGGACTGCATGACATACCACCCCATCCTGGATGGCAGCCTTTCTGGTCATTCCTCCCCCCCCCCGAAAAGTCCAGGTGGGCACAATCCCTTCCAGTTGCAACACACTGAAGATGCCACATGTGGAGGATATGAACACATGGATGAGCTGTGGTGACACGTGTGTGCTTGAGACCCAAAGGACTCTCCTGGAGCCAGAACATGGGTGTGACCCTGGGATCTGTTTGCTCCCACGGAAAATCCATGCTTAGGGCCAGATCGGAGGCCAGGGGCTTCACGACTGCCTCTTTCTGGTGGCCCTTCAGATTTGGACCTGACCCTGGTTTTAAAACAGGGCTGAATTTTGAGCGATCGCTCAGAGAGGAATGGGGGTTGTGTGAATCTTGTCCATTGACTTCCTCATCTCTGGAGAAGGAAATGAATAAAGCGCTTTCAGTCTCCAATTCATCCCTGCACCCCAAGCTGAGACCGTTTCCAGAGCCTCTGGATACCCCTCGAGCAATTGGACCTGAACCATAGAACGAGTCAGTTTCACACCATCATCCCCTTTTTCATTTCCCCATTTTACAGAAGACCTAAACGGTTCTCCTTTCCAACATCCATCTTTTTAAAAAAAGGTGTTTCCCAACTCCTGGTGTTTTAAGTTTCAGCCAGCATTGGGCCCACCAGCTGTGAAAGTGAGGGAACCTATAGATGCCCATATGTGCCGGCTTGTGGAGGGAGGTGGGGGTGATACCTGACCAATCTCTGCTATCCTTCAGTTCTTTGGGGAAAGCATACCAGACCTCCCCTTGCCATATTTTAATCGGATCTCTTTCTTTGACCCACAATGGACAGCCCTGTTTTCTTCTACGCACATCCCTCCGATTTTTAATTCCCTTTTTCTCTGCCATTTCCTTCCTTTTCCAGGAAAAATTAGGGAAGGTTCTACAAAACTTACACACACCCTCAAATAAGCCTCTCAATTTGGGATTATTTTAAAGCAAAACTTGTGCTACTCCTGCTGGCAGGAGATTTTCGGTCAAAGGAAAATAATATGCATGGGCCAAATCGTTGCAGGATGGATTTGGGCACGAAGCTGCCAGTTGCTAACCCTGGTGGCTGATTAGTCACATGTGCACAGGAAGAGGGATTTTTAATTTAGTTTTGTTTTTTTACAATTCCTTCTCCCAGTCCTCCTGTGGACCCTGGCAGATCTGGGAGACACGTGGGGTGTGTGTGTGTGAGAGAGAGAGATACAGTATTTTAGCAAAGACACTCATACCAACATGAAGAGTCCACTTTTGATTTATGGCAAAGGATTCAGACACATCAGCTCGTGGAATCGCGAACACGGCACAGAGGAACCACAGAGAAGTTTGGGGAGGGAGGAAGCACCACCAGAAAAGATGCAATTGGGGGTGTAATAAAAAAAAAGGCCGCTGGGCTTCAGATGAGGTCGAAATCTACAGGGCTGATGCGTGCAATGGGGGCTCTCCAGAAGTTGAAGCTGCTGAAGGGGAGCAGGGCGCTCTCCGCCTCTTCCGGGTCCCCCAGACTCGACTTCTGGGTCTTCTGTTCGGACACGAGGCTGCCATAGCCCCGCTTGGGCTTGAAGAGGGCGAGGTCGGCCAGTCCCAGGCACTCCAGTTCGGAGAGGTCCAGTTCAGGGATGGGCATTCTCCAGTAAAGGAAGGAATCATACTGGGAGTTCACGGTGTCCCTCATTTCTTCCTGGGGGGGAGGGGGGAGAAGAGCAGGAAAGAGGCGACATGATGGTTTTAAAACGTTTTTGAGATTTTAATGGTTAATAGAGGTGGTCCTCGACTTACGACCACAGTTTGGGCACGGGTTGAGCCCAAAATTTATGTTGCTCAGTGAGGCAGTTGTTAAGCGAGCTTTGCCCCGTTTTACAACCTTCCTTGCCACGGTTTTTAAGTGAATCACTGCAGTTCTTAAGTGAGTCACACGGTCGTTAAGGGAACCCGCCTCCCCCATTGATTTTGCTTGTCAGGAGGTCGCAAAAGGGGATCACGTGACCCTGAAACCATCATAAATACGAGTCAGTTGCCAAGCATCTGAATTTTGATCACACAC
This sequence comes from Pantherophis guttatus, assembly GCF_059756535.1. Classification (NCBI taxonomy): domain Eukaryota; kingdom Metazoa; phylum Chordata; class Lepidosauria; order Squamata; family Colubridae; genus Pantherophis; species Pantherophis guttatus. Next base: position 745,476 of record NC_142080.1, read on the forward strand.
ACACAACCCTGGGGATGTGGCAACAGTCATAAGTGTGAAAAATGGTCATAAATGGTTGTAACTTCGAATGGTCGCTAAATGAGCTGTTGTAAGTCAAGGACTACCTGTTTACATTTCTGAATTGTGAGCCGCCCAGAGTCCTCTGCTCACCCCATCTTTTTCACCCACCCTCCTTCCTTCCTTCCTTCCTTCCTTCCTTGTATGAATTGCTCTGCAAGACCTGCCTTGGCTCGGTGGAAGATTTTTCTGCAATAATTATTCCTCTCTTCCCTTGCGTGCATCCCCCCAGACACAGGCCTGCTTCTTTGGGGTGGCTGCTTTGCCAGCCTGGTTCCCTTCTGGCCCCCCTTCCCAGGGGACCCTCTTTGCCACCATCTCTGCCCCCTCCCTCTTCCTTTCCTCCGCAAAACCCTCTGGCCCTTAATGAAGACTTTTCCAAGCCAATCTGGGCTAGGTTCATTTTACCCAGGATGGGCAGGCTGTGAACGAGGAGCTCGGTGGCGAGTATGAAATTACTCAAGACATCTGTCCTCTTTAAATATAGCATCTTTAGCAGCCTGTACGGAAGGAGATATATTTGCATCTCTCTATTTGTGTGCTGGAAACATTTTTGGAGAATTATTTTACCCCTCCTGGCGGTAGAGAGATGGCTGAATGACTTGGCAATATGAAAAAGGAAGGCATGTGCCCTTATGAAGAGAAAAGAGACGGGGAATGGTTAACATTTTAAATCCCCTCTCCCTTGGGGGTAGGTGGGACTGAATTCTCCCAACTGATTTTAGAGAGAGAAAAAACAAGGCAAGGCAGCTGTTAAAAGGACTGAGGTTTGGGCTTTAAAAAGATGTATAAAGGGGCTCATGTCTCCATCAGATTTATTTATGCTCCAGCTCTCTGACAAGATGGAAGAAACTGGCAATTAAAAAAAAAATGGAATCCTTGAAACATTATGGCATATAAAATTGTGTGACAATAATACAGTTTTACAAGGGTTTCAGCTATAAGGTTGCTAAGAAATAGGAAAATGAAATGAAATTATATATTACATTGTGTCAGGGTTTTCTGGATCTATAGTAACTTAGAAAGGAAGATAGATATAGATAGATAGATAGATAGATAGATAGATAGATAGATAGATAGATAGATAGATAGATAGATAGATAGATAGATAGATGATAGATAGATAGATAGAGATGAGAGAGAAAGAAAGAGAGAGAGAGAGAGAGAGAGAGAGCACCATGTACTGGTGTAATATAATACAATATAATATTCAATATTATATCATATAAAATCACATTAGGCCACAGTTTGCTGGCTGGGAATAACCTAGAAAAAATATCTAATATAGCATCATCTGTCCACGTACAGCAATACCACAGTATGCCAAGATTTCCTGGTGACAGAAATGAATATAATCTGAAATACCTGATCACATCCCCAGATGCCCAGGGTTTTTGAGCAGCTCAACCCTTGGCAAGGTGGAATCGATGAATCATAACCTGCATGCAATGGCTCGCCCAGCATCTCACCTAACCTTTGGGGTGCCTCCTGTTTCTCCCCAGCCTTACCTCCTTCTAGGTGGGATCCGGGAAAGAGAACTGATCTGTCCGTGTGTCTCTTCAGAAGATGCTGCTTGGCTACCGGGGAAGCTGCGTCTGGCTGCCTTGGGCTGGGCGGGGGGCCTGCCAGGCGTGTCCGCCTCCCCTCCTTTCTTGCTGCAATGCAGCCCCTCCTGGAAAGAGATTTCACTGGCGGGTGGGTCCTCCCCCCCATCGGCCACCCAGCCAATGAATCAGCTGGAAGGGCTATTTCCAGGGAAGGAAGAAAAGCAGCGATGGGGACCTGGAGGGGGGGGCTGGGGAGGGGGGGCTGGGGGGGGGTGAAGTCTCTAGGGAAGGAGGCACTGATTGCATTGGCTTGCGAGAAACAGAGTAGGGGGAGGTGGGGGAAAGGGTGGTGGGCGGCTGCTTTGCCCTCTCCCACAAAGGAAGGGGGGCTCACCTGCGATTCTGAGTGCCGGGCAGCCTTGGACTCCTCTGGTCCTCCCAGTGGAAAAATTAGCCTGTGGAACTCCCTGCAATCCGGTGTGCGAGTTCAAGAGCTTTGGGGTGGAGGTGGTGTGTGTATGCTACTCAGGTCACTTCACAACCGTCTCTGAACAGAAACGTGGGGCTCCGTTGTGGTCGTAAATCGAGGACTAACCCCCCATGCCTGGGGGAGGGGGGGAAGAGCCCCCTGCCTGGCGGAGCTGATTCGGTTCCTAAAACCGTGTCGTGACAGACACCACAAATCCTTCGTCCTTTGGTGTCATCCCCGCTTATGAGGCTGGGCTGCACAATAAGAGATCGAATAACAGAGCTGGGGGTGACCCTGGAGGTCATCTAGTCCAGCCCCCTGCTCAAGCAGGAGACCCTAACGACGCCCTTTCAGACAAAGGGCTGTCCAGTCTCTTCTTAAGAAACCTCCACCTGGGGATGACCCCAGCCTCTCTCTGCCCCCAAAGCCACCTTTAGCCGGGGGGGGGATCTGCAAACTGGGCACTGCACCAAGCCAGGATATGCCACCCCCACCGGACTCTCGCCTCTTGGCCCAGCAGCCTCGGGGGGGAGGAGGGTGGACCCCCAGCCCCACTAAACCCTCCAGCATCTGGAGGTCCCCCGGCCGAGGGGCTGCAATGCCCGAAGGCCGCCAGAGTTGGCAGCAGCCGCTCCGGCGCGTCCAGGGCCGGCTGTGGGTTGACTCATCGCGGGGTGTGTGGCTGGGCGGGAGGCGGCGTTCCTCGGTCTGCCTGTTGAAATCCTTCGGAGCGTTTCCTCCTCCTTCTAGCAGCGGCAGCGGGAGGGCGGAGGAGCCGAGCGGAGCCTCGTTTTCCCACGGAGAGAGCAGCTTTCCCTGTTGGATTGCTGGCGCGCTCGGAGGAAGAGGAGGCACCGCCGAGGAAGGCGCCGTCCCGGGACCCCCAAGCTGGGCAAGTAAGGGGCGAGGGGCGCTAGGGGTCTCGGGACCACCCGGGGGGGAGGCAGGGAGACCCTCGCCTGCTTTTCTCGCCTTCTTCTCGTGGCTTCCAAGTTCTCCCAAAACTTTTGCGCAAAACTTTTTCCGGACCTCCGAAATCTTCCTTTCTCTTCCTTTCTCTTCGGAAAATTCAGGTGAGTTTCTTCTCCCGCACCTGAGATTTCTGACGACCCTCCTCCCCCCCCCCAGCCTCCTGGGTCAAACACATTTGGCGAGACAAGGCCAAAAACCAAAAAAAGAAAAAGCTATTTTAATTCCCTTTTTAGAAACCAGGGTCTTTTCTGGCTTTGGAATGGCGTCTTTGCCCAGACTGGCACTTTTGAAAGAAAGAAAGAAAGAAAGAAAAAAAAAAGCGTCCCATTGATTCAGGGCAAGAGGTTTGGGTGTTACCCATGCGTTTAATTTCTTCTTTTCTTCCTGCCCCAGGGAAGAAAGGCCCTATTCATCTCAGACTCTGTTTCCATGCAAAGATCTAAAGTGGTTTTTTTTTCAAAAAACTCTCTGACACTTTGGAAGAAGAAGGATTGGAGTGTCTCAGCTGAAGGAATGAGGGAGATAGGAAAAGGGGCTGTTTCTCTCCCCCAAGACTCCCCTCCCCCCAGAACCATGCTTTAATTTCCCTTTCCTTGTCGCCAACCGGCTGGGGCCAGGGGCACTTTGGCGAAATGAAACCCAGCTCGCTTTGAGAAATGCTTTTATAGTCCAAAAAAAAAAAAAACTTGTTTCAGTTTCTGGAACACTTTTTCATGCTTCACCAGCACTGTGGCAGCGTGAAAAATCCAATTAATACATGAAAAGGCTTATTGGCCGCCCCACCAAAGTTCGCTTGATGTTGGGGGGGGGGCTAATTTTGTGCCAGAGGGAGAGGAGATTTCCAAAGGGCTGGCTGAATTTAAAAATCTCATTTTTTCCCCTCCCTATAACGGCTGGTTCTTTAACGGCTGGGAAGCACACGGAGGCCTCCTCCTTGGGCCCAGTGGATGTGGAGGATGGGCCCTGTGGTCCCTCCAGGAGACCCTCGTGCTGGGAACATCGAGTCACCCCCCCTCTTGGATCCACCCTTCCTTTCTAGTTAGAAAAGTTTGCGGTATGGCGGTGGTGTGAATGCAACTTTTATTTCCTTCTTGATTACAGTTATGATTTGTGTATTGTTCTGTTATTTTAGAAAGGACCTATATTTGTGTTAGTACCCAACCCCCCCCCATCCCCAGCCCATCCCCCTCTCCTTCCCCCCAACATCTGTCTTTCACCTCTCTTGGAAAGAAGTCTTGCAAAATTCTGCGAAGGAAGTTTAATTTTCTGCTTAACCCTTATGTTCCTCCCTTCCCCCCCTCTCTGCATTTCCTTTTACGGCTCTGACTCAGAAGCAGCCCCATTGTTCCGGCCGCTTCAAGAGAGGGAACAGCTCGGCTGGAAGTCTTCAGGGCCGCACATGCCTCCTTCTGCAGCCCACCCACCCGCCCACCCCCATCGGCCCCTCCACCTGGCTTCTTTCCCATCTGCAGCCATGTTTTGAGGTAGGCTGGACGTACCTGCACTGCTCCTGAGTTGTGCACAAATCACAGTTTAAAAAATAAATAAAAATAATTCCTGCATTCTTGCGGGTGGAGAAGGCCAGAGACACGTTATCCTGAGAAATTTTGATTTTGAAAGAATAGATTTTTTTAAAAAAAACATTTTTTGGCACTGAAGAAGGAAACCTTCCTAGTGACAGATTCACAGTCTAAAAGGGGCATTGTGGTGTCCGCCCCCCCCCAAATGCCATCATTGGTGGTGTGTGTTTGTGTGTTGAGATCTTAATGGATATTTTGCAAGGAAATCTTCCCAAATTGTCCAACTGCTTTGTTTTTCTCTGCCTCCCACCTCTGTACAAGCAAGTGTGAAAGTGTCCTCTCTTACATGCGTTTACATGCATGTAACATGTATGTGCAAGGGCTCAGGGGTCTCCACTGCAAACGTCCTCACGTGCTCTGCTGCAAGCCATGGCTGGGTGTTTCTATCTCACAGACCACTTTTCTAGGCAGGAAGTTTGTTTATTGTTTGGACTGGTGTGGCTACTAATTTCTTATTTATTTATTTGAAATTCACATCCAGTTGCAATTTGAAACAGTCTTTACAGCATAGCCTTGGCATTTCCCAAATCTTGATTATGTTTGCAAATAACTCAAGATATGACCAACATATCGAATCCTCCTCCAATTTCCCCACCCCGACAACAACAGCCCTGCGAGGTGAGCCAGGCTGAGAGATTCCGCGATTCATTCATGGGGCAAATTCAGCCAGATTGGTTGAAATAGATTATAAATAGATTCCCTCTTAGTGGGGCACACAGAAGAATCAGCAGACAGGTGAACTGGGTTTTTCTACTATTCACTGACCCAGGACTCCATACCCCATCCTCCCCAGCCCTTGCCTCTCTCTGCTGGGTGGATAGTTCCCAAATGATGGGGGCCAGCCTGAAATTATGCCGCCCTGGCCAGACTAAAATGTTGTCCCTGAGTAACCACGATTTATTAATCTCTCCAAGGGTTGCAAACTTCTAAACCAGGATAAGATTTCAGATTTTAACCTGGCTTCCCCACCCCCAACACTCATTGGGGGGTTCATCTTGTTGGAGTGTTTGGGGTGAAGCAGGATCTCTCTCCCTTTCCCCAACCTCGTCCCAGGACAGTTCAAGCGGCGGGTGCAAAATCTGCCAAGCTTTGGAGAAAAGGCAGGGAGCCGTCTTGCAAGGATGACAGCCCATTTCGTGCCCGTGCAGCTTTCTGCTGACTCGGGGATGGGTGGGGAGCAGCTCAGCAGTGGGAAGAGGGGAAAAACAGTGGGGAAAAACTTGGGGTGTCAGAGGGGATGGAGCTAAGAGACCTTTAAATGCGTCCCTGGTAAAGCTTCGGTCGCTATCCAAGGACTGGCTGCCTCTGTTGTGAATTGAAATGTTTCTGCTCTTCGGGGGCTCTTTCTCAACCACCCCAATTCCTGGACCCTCAAAATCCCTCGGCCTCATCTTCCTCTCAAAGCCAAGACTTCGTGGCCAGGGACAGGATGCCCGCTGGACCTGCTTTGGAGTTCATTTTGGGATTTCCGACATTTTTTATAACTCAGCCACTCGTGCCACACACACACCTTGATGCAGGGGTCTCCAACCTTGGCAACTTTAAGCCTGGTGGACTTCAACTCCCAGAATTCCCTAGCCAACTGTCTGGGGAATTCTGGGAATTGAAGTCCTCCAGGCTTAAAGTTGCCAAGGTTGGAGACCCCTGCCCTGGTGGACATCAGAAACAGTAAAAAACAAATTGCAAGCAAAAAAAACCCGTGGGGGAATTTGGGGTATTTCAAGGCGAGCTTCTAGAAAAGACCCCCGTGCATTCGTAGGAACCCTTTCTTGCATGCACAGTTTGCAAAAAAGAAGAAAAAAAAGAATTCTGCCCCACAGGAAAAAAAAAACGTGCATGGTGCTAAGTTAAGAAGAGTCTGTTTAGCTCTGAACTCAGCCTTGTGGCTTAGACAAACCACGAATTCTAGTTTAGCGCGTTGGACAGTTCTAGCCCACTGTGGGCTGAATCCTCCTTATCTCACAAGCCAAAGTCAGACCTGGCTTGTGCTGGGATGGGGGCCTCGCAGGAAGCTCCGGATTTAGCGAGAAAATGTCTCGGGAGAGCCAAGCGCTTCTCTGGAGCTGCTGAGGAAACATGGCTGCGCCTGTGACATCAACCGGGGGCAAAGATGACTTGGCCGGCCAGACGCTGGGAGGGCCAGACGGCCGACAATCCTTCCTTCTGTGCGAGGAGGAAATTCTCCCCCCTCTCCAGATGGGATTCAAGGCTCTTTTCCTTTTCAGCCGCGCAGATCTTCCTCTCCGCCTTCTCCTTGCAACAAAGGGGCCTTTTGTTCTGGGCACAGGAGGGAGGCTGGGCGCTTCCTGGCCGGAGGGGCGATCGGGAGCCCAACCTTTCCATGCTGGATGCCACCGGCCGGCAGAAAAACCAGCCTTGTTTAAATCATTGGAGGGGAAAACAAACAAACAGGGATGTTGGCATGGGGTGCTGCTACGTCTTGCTTCTCCACCTGGCAGGAAAAGCCTTGGAGATGCCCAGCTTGCGTGGCTGCCTCTGACGGGACGGCCCTGGGAGATTTTTTCCCAGCTGGGACAGAAAATTCATTTTTGGGTCTTTGTTCTGTGCTAAGCAAACGAAGATATTTGCAGGTGAACTGTCTCCTGTCGTGGAGGCTCTACATTTGCACCGCTGTGTGGCGGGATGCTTCCTGCAAGCCGGCATCGGAGTTGGCGTCCGGCCTGTGGGAAATAAACGGCCTTCGGAAGGGAGCCTGCAGCTGACAATGGGGCTGGGAAAACAGTCCATAAATCTGGGGAAACAATAAAGCCATTGGGCCAGGAGGGAAAAAATAACTCCAGGCCGAGCTACGCGGGAAGGAAGCTGCCTCAGGAGGACCACAAAAACCCTACGTGGCCACTGGTATTCCCTTTTTTCCGGAGCAAATCTAGATAAATATTGTCCATCTCAAAGCTTGGTGCTCTCCAGAGCATCTGCATCTTGTAAGGGGAATATCTCTCATTCATCCCATGCCAGGCGTTGGCATCTGGCTTTAGCTGCCCTTCTCTCGAACCTGGATGGCACACCAGGCTGAGAGCGTCAACCCACCAAAGCCACAGCGGTTCCGTGGCCTGGAGAAGACGCAAAGGGGCACTTCTCGTCAGCAGCTTCCCCTGGCGGTCCCGTTTTCTTGGGACTGTGGCTGAGAAGTTGCTCTATGCCGGTGTTCCTGACGCACTCCAGTTCCCATCATCCCCGTCGGTGGTTCAGGAGCCCCGGCTTAGAGAAGCTGGCGAAGAAAAGTCTCTTTTGCAACTCGCCTCTGAGTAAGGGCTGGGTTTTGAAAAAGAAAACAGATTGACCAACAGGATGGCTTGATGGCCACGGCTTTCAAAGAAAATGTGCATATCTCTGGGGAAGAAGAAGAGGAAGTGTGGGGCTGGATGAGTGTAGGGGCTTTTTCCACTTAGCTGGAAAAAAGGGCCTCCTTCCTGATGGAGAATATTCAAGGCTTTGCTTAGAGGGACAGGATTTTCCTTCGGTCTCCTTACACAAATGCAGGAGAAATGGATTGACCAGGCCTGGCTGACCCTCGTGATTGCTCCAGGAGGAGAGTGCGGACCTGAACGCAGATGGGAGGCCACCAGGAGATGCCAGGCTTGTGGCTTAGACCTGAAAGCTGTAAAAACATCCCAAAAGGCAATTGTGGTCAACTTCTTCTCGGCTGTTGTCAAGAAAACTCTCAGAACTGGCTCTGGTGAATCACAGCAGTTAGCAAACACTGGAATTTTATCTGGCAGAAATTTTACATTTTCTGGATGTCTGCTTGGTAAATCATTAACTTTGAATTTTCAACGGCTTGGACCCTGAGGTATTTGGGGGGGTTAAAACTGTGGATCAAAGACGGAACTTTTTATCCTAGCTCGACGTCCCCCCCCCCCCCCGTTTTAAAATGATTTGCAGGAGGCAGGGGGTGCTCTCTTTTCCCTAAAAATGACCTGCTTTAATTTGCCCAGCCGAAGGTGCTTCATATTTCTGGCCCTCATGAGGCGAAGAGGCCACAGACTTGACCGAAAATCACAGCTTCCTCCGGCTGCACACAGGAGGCCGTCGCTTCCTTTCGAAACAAGCGTGCAAATTTTTGCAAGGTTGGCTGGTCACGCCTGCTTTCTTCCCAAGCCCGGGTGCTGGTAGGTGTGCACTGCGCCCAGAGACACCCGCGTGAGTTTTTGCACACGTCCAGTGTTTGCGCCTGATCGGTTGCCGGGTGCAAAACCAGGAAGATTTCTGCTTGATGGCAATTTGTGCTATTCGAGGGCATGAAAAGTCCAGAAGTTAAATTTTAGAGGGAAGATGTTTTAAGGTGGGGGTGGGGGGAATGATGGAAGAAGATAAAAGCAAAGCCTCTCTGAAGATGCATCCTGAAATTTCACCAGGAGGGAAGTCTTCAGCCATTGGATCAGCGTTATCTTGGTTTCTACGTGGAAAGGATACCACCAGGCGAAGCCAGGGCAGGAAAATAGACTTAAGAAGATGCAAAAACATGCCAGAAAATGAGGGAAAGTCACTTTTCTCACACAGGCAGGGCCGTTGCAGGTCCTCTTCAGGTCCGGTCCTGCATGGGGAGGATGGGGCCTGTAGTCTAAGCCCCCAATTGCAGGAAGCTACCTTCTGGAGCAATGAGCTCATTCATTGATTGAAGGAAGCGATCTTCGGCCCCCAAGTGGCATCAGGGGCACATGGCTAGCACCCCCCTTTCCACTTTTGGACCCCTCGTCCTCTTCCCCTCTCCGGCTGGAGGCTGGAAAAGCTCTGGGAATTTTCTCTTCCCTTTTTCCTGCTTTCTCGGCGGTTCCAGCAGGCCCAGGTGGGTGGTGAGTCAAGGATGAGTCAAGCCTCCACCGACGACGTCTGGGGCAGGCTCGGTCTTGCCCCGTTGCCTCTGCCCCGAACGCCCAGGATGGTTATTTCGCTCCGGCTGCAATGCGGCACAGAACAGGCGGGGAAAAGTCACTGCAAAGCCACCCCAATTTACACAGGTGCGTGCAAGCAGTTTACCTTCCCGGCCCATCCCATTGTGCAAAAACAGATTCCTTATTTGGCCACTTTCTTCCAGGCTCTGTGCAGTTCATTTAGTGACTGTTTGAAGTTACAAAGGCACTTAGGACCGTATCCGTCGGTTCGCTGAGTCACTTTTTCTGGCAGGGCAGCTGTTTGGCTGCAGACTTTAATCCTGTGCTCCCATCGTGCCTCTCGCCTCAGACGGGGGTCTCATCGGCTACGGGCGGGAGCTGGAAGCAGACCAGCCCCCATGGTGGAAAATCACATTTTGCTCTCTGCGGGGAGATCCTTCGGGGAAAACCTCTCCTCTCCTGCCGAATACAGAATAAGAGAGTTGGAAGGGACCTTGGAGGTCTTCTAGTCCAACCCCCTTTTCAGGCAGGAGACCCTATTTACCCTTTTAGACAAGTGGCTGTCCAATCTCTCCTTAAAAGCATCCCGTGTTGGAGCACCCACAACTTCTGGTGGCAAGCAGTTCCACTGGTTAATTGTCCTCCCTGTCAGGAAATTTCTCCTTAATTCCAGGTTGCTTCTCTCCTTGATTAGTTTCCATCCCTTGTTTCTCGCTTTGCCTTCAGGTGCTTTGGAAAATAAGTTGAACACCCCCCCCCCCCCCCGTCTTTGGGGCAGCCCCTCAAATACTGGAAGGCTGCTATCAGTCCTTCTTCTCTGTAGATTGGCCAGACCCAATTCCAGCAATTCTGTTCTTTATATGTTTTAGCCTCCAGGCCTCTTTCTGCAAAGCCAAACCCTGGTTTTTCTTATTTCATTTTCTTATTTTTTCTTATTTTAAGAAAAATAAAAACCCCAAAGGTAGAAAAAATCCAGCATTTTCGCTCCCCTTTAACTCTGTCCAGATCCTCATTTTGAGGGTCGCCCCTTTGATCCGGGGAGCAGGGCAGGAGGCCAGACTGGGTTGGATCCCAGGAAGGATCGATTAGCAACTCGGGAAGACCAAGCAGGGATGGATGGGAGGCCACCAGGAACTTAGGGCTGGAGGTTTAAGCTGGAAGGTTGCAAAACGTTGGCCAGCCGCTTCGGTGTTGCTGCTAGGAAAACACGTGGACGTGTCTTGCGTGGTCCCCAGAAGTCACTTGAGTTCGTTTCTCGAGTTGGGAGGGTCATTCTTCATGCCCTCAAGGGGCCCCTCCAATCTTAGCAGCCTAAGCAAGGCGGCTCCTGTCTTTCCAGATCTCTCCCAAGCGAAATTCCCAAGGGGTTGTCGTCACTTTCACAAAATAATCATAATAATAAGGAGAAAGGTGTGAACAGGTCACCTCCAAGGACTTTCCGGCAAGGTTAACTCACAAGGAGGAAGTGGAGTCGTCGTGCGTCTGTGATTTTTGTTTTTTAAATGCCTCTAGTCTGCTTCTATGGAAACTCTTTGTGGTTTCCTGTTATCTGAAATGATTTAAAAAAAAAAAACCCAAACTATTCCTCCTCTTGCCCTCCCCCTCCTCCGTCTAGCCCTGAACCTTGTGAGAGGAAACCGAGGCACGACGTCTGCAACACCCAGGGTGACGCGTCCTCTGAGGCCGCATTTCGAAAGAGAAAAGCTGGGGGGGGTCCGTGGGCTTCTTCCCCGAAGCTGCTTGCAAGCGTGGGCAGCAGTGGCGGAGGTGGAGTGGCCAGTTTCTGCTCCTCTTCCTTCACCCTCCCAGAGGTTGGGGGGCAACGGCAGAGCAGCCCCCCTGAGCTCAGCGGGATGACCTTCCCCAGGGGCCCAGGGGAAAAAGTCTGCTAGTTGTTGATGTTACGGCTTCCTTCTTCCTCCTCCTCTTCTTCCTCCTTTCCTCCCATTTTTATTTCATGCCATTTCTTCCTCCTCCCTCCTCTTCCACCTTTCGTCTCATTTTTATTTAACACTGTTAAATTCCTCCTTCTCCTTTTCTTTCCCTTAATTTTTATTCGGTGTCGTCGTCATTCTCTCTTCCCCTCTCATCCTCATCACTTCCTCTTTCTCCTCCTCCTGTCCTCCAACTTTTATTTAACACTATTTCTTCCAATTCCTCCTCTTTCTTCTCCTTCTTTCCCCTAATTTTTACTCAGTGTTGTCATCATTCTCTCTTCCCCTCTCCTCCTCCTCTTCTTCCTCTTCCCCTCTCTTCCTCCTCTTCTTCCTCCTCCACTTCTTCTTCCTCTTCCTCCTCTTCTTCCTCTTCTTCTTCCTCCTCCTCTCCTCTAATTTTTATTTACCACTATTTCTTCCAATTCTTCCTCTTCTCCTTCTTTCCCCTAATTTTTACTCAGTGTTGTCATCATTCTCTCTTCGCCTCTCCTCCTTCTCCTCTTTTTCCTCCTTTTCTTCTTCATCCCCCTCCTCTTTCCTCCTCCTCCTCTTCTCTTCTTCTTCCTCTTCCTCCTCCTCCTCTTTCCTCCTCCTCCTCCTCTTCTGACATTATTCTTATCCTCTCTTTCTTCCAGAGGTGTTTTTCAGCCATCGGCATCCAAATCGCTTTCCTCGCCATCTGAAGCTCTCTCCAGGCTCCAAACCACACGGCACCGTCCGAGCGGCATCTCTGGCTGGGCAAGAGGTCCTAATCGCCTGTCTGCAAGTCCTTGGCACCCACCAGGCAGAAAGCTGGAAGCGACTCTAACCATGAGTGATTTTTGGCACAAGCTGGGCTGCTGCGTGGTGGAGAAACCGCAGCCGGTGAGTTCTGCTTCCGGTGACCTCGGGTTAGGTCTCCCATCCCAGGGAAGGCCTCCGCCGGGCACGGAGGTGCCAGCTGGGGTTGGAGAGGTCTTCCTTTCCTCCTTCCTCCCCTCACCGAATCTCCCCTGGTTCCATCTTCCACAGCAGCAGAGGAAAAGACGGCGGATCGACCGCAGCATGATTGGCGAGCCCATGAATTTCATCCACCTCACGCACATCGGCTCCGGCGACATGGTGAACGAGGGTCTCCCCGCCGTGGTACGGCTTCACTCGTCTTTGCTTCCGGGGAGGCCGGTTTAAAAGCTGTGGCACAGCCTTCATTCTCCTCTTCCCTCGTTTCTCTCCCCTCTTCCTTGCAGTCAGGAGCCGTCCAGGAAATGCGATCCAAATGCGGGCGAGAAAGACCTTGGAGCAATTCCCACATTTTATAACCTCCCCTCGTCCCTTTCCATGTAAGTGTTGGATGAATTGCAAAAGCCACTTCAGAAACAGTTCCCCCGGTCAATGAGGACTAGCCTCTTGATTTGCAACGGGGCCTTAGTCCCAGCCTGGGCCCGCAAAAGGTGCCACCGAGGTTTGCGTCAACCTGAAGAATTGGGAGATTTGTTAAAAAATAAGATTTTAATCTGTGTAGTTTTTATGTGTTGATATTTGAATTACTTTTTTACCTGTTTTTTTATAGCTTATAAGCCGCCAGAGTCACCTTGTAAACATTTAATATGATAAAATAATAAGTGATCATTGACAGGAGGAAGGATTTGGCAGCTGGGGCAGAAAGTTAGACATTTTGGGGGGATCCATTTTGATCAAATCCAGGAGATCTTTTAAACCCTCAGGAGGACCATCGTGCTTCGGGGTAGCTCCCTGTGAGGCGGGTTCAAATGTTTCCTCTTTGATAATTATACTTATTGCCAACGTATGGGTAGAATGCCTTTCATGTTTATCCTCCTCTCTTTTTTCTTTTCTTTTACAGGCTAATTAATTACAAAAATAACCTTAAAAGAAAAAAAAAACGCATCTCTGCCTCACTTGAATTTCCTGTTTGGTCTTGTCGAAACGGGTTGCCAAACTCAAAACCGTTGAGTGAATTAGTCACCGCATAACTTATCCTTTTTAAAAAAAAAAATTTGTAACAGCAACAGCCCCAACATCCATCACTCTGCACATGCCCAGTTGACTTGTTTTTTTTCCTGGCATTGTTTGCTTGGCAGAAACCCCCCCCCCAGCCCGCCTTGGCGAGCAAAGCGGGGACAATCATGCTTGGGCAACCTTGCAAAGAATCGTAGGTTTGGATTGATCCACTTGATACACTTCCCTGATAACAAATCATCAATACGTTTTGGCTCCTTTATAAACTGAAGAAAGCATCAGATGGAACGAATTATTCTTGGTGTTTTCACTGAAGTTTCTCCACTGGATTTTATTCTTACGGACGTGTCCTGGCCACGATGTGAGACATTTTGGGTGCCGTTAATGGGTGTGGCCGCCATCTTGCAGAACGATCCCTCCAAAGGGAGGCTGGCAAATCTCATCCCGGACTCCTTACAGGGCCCCCCAAGCCCAGGCGGTGGGTGCTGAAACAGGGTGGGCAACCTTCCTGGTGCCAGCCAGCGGCTGCCGATTCTTTCCAGGAAGCAGAGTTCAAAAACCAACAGCAATTCGGTGCTTGTGATATTTGTTGTTGTTGTTATTGTTATTATTATTATGGATTGTCATAGAGTCAGCCAGATGTTCTTTGTCTAACTATCCAATTTATTTGTTGCCTATCTCGCGGTTCAAAGTGACTGTGGGCTGCTTTTTTCCTCGCAAACGTTTCTGCCCTAAATCGATCGCCCCTCTGCTCTTGGCACAAAAATGGGGATCCGGGGAAATCCACCCCCACAGGTCCAGAAACAAGCCGAGGGGCTCCGTGACTCAAATTCCTGCAAGCTAGGAGGAATTCGCTCTCAGCCTCCTTTCCTTCGCGGATTGACACCCCCCCCCCATCCCCACCACAGATGGAGCAGCCGGGGACCGGGGCAAAATTGCAACCAGGATCAACCAGATCCCTGCAAACTTGTAAAATGGGGCTGGAGAGAATCTCACATGGAGACTGCTTTGCCTGGAGGAAGCTCAGTTGCTGACCCTTGTCTGAAAGCTCCACCTCTGTATGATTCTGGATTATGTGGCTCTTTCCTCCAGACAGACTTGTGTTAAAAACGTGGAGGCCGCAGCGTGGAGATCCTGCTTTCAATACTTGTTTCCTAGGTTCGATTCTCCCGCGCTCCCCTTCTCGCTCATCGAGGGACCTGGTTTTTTTAAAAGGAGGAACGAGGCACCCCCAGACCCAAAACAAAGACTTGTAGACGGTCCAGCCTGTAGGAGGAGAAAAAAATATATATACATTTCAAATTCCAGGGTCAGCTTTTTCAGCATCCTGACATGGGAGGTTGTGGAAGATTTCTTCGCCTCGCTGTGGGATTTCTTCATTCTCTGTCTCTGAAACTGGAGTTGCAGTCCACATGACGCCATCCGGCTGAGCCTGGGATTCCTGAGTGGATTCCCACTGCAACAAAACCCACACAATTGTCTCTTCCGTTGTGTCTTCATCTCCATCCGGTTGCCCCAAATTAAGGGACTACAGAGGGTTGCAGGTCAGCTCTTGAAGAGAAAACCTTCAGCAGCCAATAAACTCTGATATTTTTTTCCCCTTTTTTCCTGGTGCGAAAACAGCTAGGTGTAAAATTAAAGGTGTCCATTTTTTCTCCTCTTTGTTTCCTGTGTCTGCTGACCAAGCAAAAGTTAGATTATTTTGAGCAGAACGACTGTTTGGCTACCAATTTTTTTAATCTTTGGGGCTTTAGGATTGCAATGTCCATTATTCCTACCACATGTTGGCAGTGGATGAGGGGATCTATATTTTAACTTACCTGAAAAGCATCTTTCTTTCTTTTTTTGATCACTCCAAAAATTTAGCTGATGGGTCGATGTTTCAAAAAAACACACACAAAAAAAATATAGAACTTTTGCCATGTTTATTATTATTATTTTTCCCTCCCAGCTGGTCTGGGGTTAAAAATGATTGCTTTGGGGAAAAAGAATAGCTGGGCTGTTCGCCTGTCTTTTTATTTGCCAGAAAATTATCTTTCTTCTTTTTGCAAACAAGAAAATGATCATGTGTGTGTGTGAAGGGAGGGAGAAAATATATTATTTGAATATAATGTTGCAATTGAGACACTGAAATCTGGGAAAAAGGGAGAGCTGTATTGTGCTGGCTTGGACTTTTTTAAAAAAAAAAACAAACCCTGTTTTCTAGGCTAAGTGCAACAAAAGAGTTATGCAATCTATTTCTGATATGTTTCTCCCTCGTTTGCACAGAGTGTAATGTATGCTTGGAAAGACGAAATTAAATGGCAAAGGAGAATCTTGAGTTGGGGTGGTTGTTGCTTTTTTGAGAGGGCATTTTAACAGGAATTCAGACAAGCCCATCCTTCCTAAATTTGCTCCTTGGCCAGGAAAACGTGCGACCGCTACCGTGACTTTCTTCCTTAGGTGTTATTTAGAATTTATTCAGGGAGGGGAGCTGCTTTTGAAAAGAAACAGCAGATTTAGGACCGAAGAGGAGCTGCTGTTCACTGGCTGTAATGTAATAAATGAAATTTGCAACGGAAGGAAATGAACACACCAGACAAAAGAGAAAAGGCTTCAGGGTGAATACGTAGAATATAGATATATATAGATATATTTTAAAAGAGACACATTTCTGATGCTGGAGTGAAAGATAACACACAGAATAGCAGGTTATTTATTCCTTTGAAGCAAAAAAAGGGGCATTTTCAGGGACTGGAGGAGAACTTATGATCCTCCACCGGGTGGCCATGCAGGCAAGGAGGATGGGAAGTGTAGTCCAATGGTCTCAAACGCCTCTTCGATCCAATAGAAGCAAACTGGCTGTAGGAATCAGCATTTTATTAAGTCTTTATAGCACAAAGGGGGAGGGGAAGGGCCCTCTTTGGAAAATTCTTGCCCAATAAAGCTAAAAATCCTTTTTTTTTTAAGGGTCACTTGGGGCGGAAGAGAGGGAAATGCTACGTGCTAAAAAAGCAGATGCTTTGCCCAAACCAAGGGTCCTTTCAATTTCTTGAAAATAAACTCATTCGCTTTGTGAGAGGGGAAAAAAATTCGGGCAGGGGTCTTGTGAATGATATCGACTCGGTGTTGCCGCAGTCAGGCTGCTCCGCTCCGGCGTTTTTTTGAACCCGTGGTCAGTGGCCGCTCTTCACTTGAATTGTTTTCGACTGAAAACATAAGAAAAGAGGTTTGAGAAGCAATCCATTCCCACCTGCTTGGATAATGTGATTGATTCATTGAATGAGTGGGAAGGGACCTTGGAGGTCTTCTAGACTAACCCTTGTTCAGGCAGGAAATTGAGGTTGGCCAAGGGAGAAGGTTCAAACCTTCCCGTGTCTTTTTTTGCCTTGTCTTTTTTCTCCAATTTAGACCTTGTTTTGAACAAGTATTTTGACCCAGAAAAAATGCACATCAAATACCGATGAAGTGACTGAAATATTTTTCAAGTATCAGGGGAGGTGGGGGAAAAACACTATTGCAAAGATTAGTGGGGAAAGAGCATCTATTCTGCCTCAATTATCAACAAGGTTGTTTAAAATATATATATTCAGGCTTTTTGGTCTGCGCAAAACCCTTGTGGTCCAGGAAAACTCAACCAGTGAACCAAAAAGCATCTTGAATACAGAATGACGGGAGTTGACTCAACAGCTTTTCTGCAACCCCAGGGGTTTTAAGGTTACTATTATCCTTTACCGACAGAAAAACCAAATTTGTTTTTCTTGGAAAGGCAGGAGGGTATTCAGGAAGGATATTTTGCTGGCTCGGGTTGTACCGAGCGTGTGAACTTGGCCAGTGCAATTTGCCATCTGGGATTGATAACGTGGGTCTTAGGTGTCATCCCAGGCATAGTTGGTTCACTCAGAAACCAAGACTGAATAAAAGGGGATTTTGGGGAAATGAGGGCAGATCTGAGCTAAAGAGGAGAAAAAGCTTCTCCACCCACCCTCTCTCTCTCTCTCTCACTCTGGAGGGTGTCAGAATTGGAGAAGGAAATGAAATATTCCGAAATTAATTCTCGGAGGTAAAGGAGACCACAGGACGGACGTTCCCTACAAATTAGGAATAATTGTGTTTCAATTGTGCATTCAGTGCACAATTCAGCGTTCAGAAACAATTGTGTTTCTGAATGATGAAGGAGACCGTTGCCACAAAAATACCACATTAGAGACTGTACACCAGTGGCGTCCAACCTTGGCCACTTTAAGACCTGTGGACTTCAACTCCCAGAATTCCCCATGTATGGCTGGCTGGGGAATTCTGGGAGTTGAAGTCCACAAGTCTTAAAGCAGCCAAGGTTGGACACTTACTTTTGTAGACTGTTTTGACGGATTGTTAAGCGTCAAAGGGAATTTCAGGGTGGCAAAGATTATTGCAATAGCTCTTCTGGGACTTATTTGAGACCTCCGTATTTGACACTTGGTTAAGTTAAACTATGGTTTGCTTCTTCGTGGTTTAAGCCTGCTTGGCTCCATTACGATTCTGGGAATTGGATGGGTTAATTCAGGGGCCAAGCCACCTGGATGGAGCAGACCTCATTTCTGGGTTACAAACCACAGGAGAAAAATCACCTGGTGGTGACCTATCCCACGTCTGCGGGATCCCCAGATTTTAACGCTGCCCCTTCGTTCCGCTTTTGGAACCTGGTCGTGACTGGCTCCCCAGTCAAGGGGAGGGGGCTGGCGAAAGGGCATAGCGCCGGGCTGGCTCCCACCTTCTTGTCCCTGGGGAAGGCCTCCTTCAGGCTGCGCCAGAGCGCCTTCAGCCCGCGGTTGACCTTCGCCCAGAAGCGGCGCCGTTTCTCGTCCTGGTCCCGCTGGATGTCGCGCAAGGCGCACAGGTGCATCTGGCCCAGGTCGCAGGCGGGGGTCAGCAGGTCGCACTGCCGCTTGGGCCGGCTGCAGGCGCAGAGCGCGTAGCTGCAGACCAGGCGCTGGAAGCGCAGCAGGTCGTACTGCGCGGGGTCGAGGCGCGCGGCGGGCCGGGCGTAGGTGATGTCGCGCACGCGGGACATGCTGCCGGCCGCGCAGTTGCAGTGCCAGGCGCTCCACTCCTGCCAGGCGAAGCGCGTGTCGCCCACGATCATGGCCGTCCCGTGGGGCGGGGAGCGGGCCGAGGGCGTCCCCGGCGGGGTGGCGGCCACCAGCGGCAGCTCCTTGGTGCCCGCCGCCTCCGCCTCCGACGGGTTGAGGTAGCCGGCCGCCACCGTGGCCTTGGCGGCGGCGGGCAGCTTGGCCAGCAGCTCGGGGGGCGCCGAGACCAGCGCCTCGTCCTCGTCGTCCAGCCCGCCGCCCAGCCCGCAGCCCAGCAGCAGCGCCAGCGCCAGCGCCAGCCGCCGCGCCCGCCCCGGGGCCATGGGGCTCCGTCCTCGCCGGCTCGGGCTCTCCGCGCTTCGCTAGGCAACCGGCCCGGCCAACAAAGGAGCGGCTGGAACGCCCGCCCCCCCCCCCGCCCACTCCTCCGGCGGCCCAGGAGACCCCTGCCCCGCTCGGCCCTGGCTCCAACTCCAACTCCTCACCGGCCCCCCCTCCCTCCCTGGTTATTGCTCCAGCCTCGCCCGCCCCCTCCCCACCCTCTCCGGCCGCGCCCAAGGGTCTCCCTCCCCCCGATGAGCCCGGAAGAGGGGGGGGCTTTGCTATGCATCTGGGGGTCCGTGGACCACGGGAAGGATAGGGACGCGACCCACAACTCCGGGGAGGGCAGTGATGCGCCTTGGACTGCTTTTCACATCCCTTTACAAAGAATAGCAAGACAGAGGGAAGCGTTGAGTGGGGGGGGGGCGTCCCCAGAGGCCATCCAGCCGGTCTGGCTATTTGGGGGTGGGGGTGGGGGGCTTCAGGAGTTGCTGCTGGACTGATGTAGCCTGAAAGAGAAAAAGGAAACAGGTTGAAACTTCGTAGCCAGAATAAGCCATTTATTTCTCTCCTGTTAAAGCCTTTTTTGGAGGGAAGATGGCTGGAAGCTGCTGGACTCCAGTCTCCATCATCCCCAACCCAGGGTGGCTGGACCTGATTGGCAGGCCTCTGGGGCTTCCCCTGTCCCTTGGCGGTTGAGCAGGTCGCCCACGAATGAAGGATTTTCTCCCATAGTTGGGCTTTCTGCCCCTAAAGAGGCTCTTCATATTTTGGAACGCTTGTCCGTATCCCCAGAGCATGTGAAGAGGGCACTCTGGCTGACTTTGCAAGGCAGGGAGTTTTGCACTCCAGCCAGAGACCGGAGGGCCTTTTGAGGAGGGGAACAAACTGGACAGGCCAAAAAACCAGACCATACTCACTGCTGGACACAGGCCGGGATGTGGATCTGTTGAAGGGGGACGATTTGGCCCAGATCGTCCAAGCTGTCTACGAACTTCACTTTCTGGCTGAATTTGGAACTGCGGAGAGGAAGAGGAGGAGGGTGAAGGGTGGGATTGTCTTGGCATTGCCATCAATGGTCTTTTTTTCTTCAAATCAACCTTGGCTGCCCATAGCCCATCTTGGCATCTTACACCCACCTGATAAATGGCTTAAACACAGTCATCAGGGCTTTGATGTACCACGTGGGATGAACGATGACCAAAGATTTCAAATTCTTCCGAAGCCTGAAAATAAAATGGAAAGGGACAGTGGAACTCCATGCCACAGGATTTTGATATCTTGGATTTGTTTGTCCTTCCTCTCTGGCGAGGGGGCTAAGCTGATATAACTGAGTAAAACTCTGGATACCATACTTTCTAAATTGCCTCGATTGTGTGCGTGGTCTTGGGACAATCAAAATGTTTGTTTATTAAATTTATATACCACCTGTCTCACTGTTGGCGCAGGATATCAGAGTAACGGAGGTGGAAGGGACCTTGGAGGTCTTCTAGTCCAACCCCCTACTCAAGCAGGAGACCCGGTACCATTTCAGACAAATAGTTATCCATTCTCTTCTTAAAAAGTGAGTGATGGGGCATTCACAACTTCTGGTGGCAAGCTGTCCCCCTGGTTAATTCTTCTCACTGTCAGGAAGTTTCTCCTTAATTCCAGGTTGCTTCTCTCCTTGATCGGTTTCCGTCCATCGCTTCTTGTCCTGCCTTCG
Source organism: Pantherophis guttatus (assembly GCF_059756535.1). Lineage (NCBI taxonomy): Eukaryota > Metazoa > Chordata > Lepidosauria > Squamata > Colubridae > Pantherophis > Pantherophis guttatus. The sequence goes on from NC_142080.1 coordinate 765,924, forward strand.
GGTGCTTTGGAAAGTAAGGTGACCCCCTCCTCTTTGTGGCAGCCCCTCAAATATTGGAAGACTGCTCTTCTATCTCCCCACGTCCTCCTTTTCTCCAGACTAAGACATACCCAACGCGTGTCTGAATTGCTCAGCCTATGTGCCTCACTGTGTCGGGGGCTCTGAGTCCCTTGGAGGAAAGGCAGAGGAAATTAAAAAAAAAAAGGCATTTGAAAAACAGAAATAGTTTCTGCCGGTGTACAGAATGATTTCTCCCCCCATATTTCTATTCCTTTTGTTGTTTGAGACGGACACTCGAGTCCCATTCAATGCCCTTGATGTCAAAGCGGCTGAAAAGTCCCCTCCCCATCCATTTCTACAGGCCTCACCTTGAAGAATTCAGAATTAAAAGGTGGGGGGGGAAAGTGCTGCTATTTAATGTCCCTGAGAGACGGGGGCATCTTTCAGCCACGCAGACCTGCTTTGAAAATGCTATTTATGCCCAAACCCAGCCACGTTTCTCCCCTCCCCGTTTCGTGCCAGGCTAAAACTCCCTTTCTGCAAATGGCCATTGAAAGGCACGAAGCAGATCTCATCTTTGAAAAGCAGCCTTTAAAAAAAAAAACAAAAAAAAAACCACCATCATCTCAGCCTGAAGCCAGGTCCACATGCAATGCTGGAAAAAAAAGGAAAATATCAGGGTGGGGGGGAGGGAGGGGGGTTCTTTGCTCTAATTTGGAAGCTGCTCCCGGCAGCGGCTCCTCTTACCGCCGATCGATTGTCTGATAACACTGCTTGATCCAGGCAAATGATGGGAACCGACTCCGGGAAGTGGCGCCATTCAGACACACCAGCATGTAATTCTCGGCTACCATCAGCTCCAGAGTTCCTATTATGTACCTGTGGGGAATGATAAAACGGGCTGGAGTCCATTTCCTGCGTTTTAGCTTAGAAAAAAAATCCAATTTAATCCTCTCCCACAGCAGCAGAACAATCCGAATGGAAAGATAATAGCTGGAGAATGTATAATTTCTCTTTTCTCTTCTCTCCTCTCTTCTCTTCCTTAGTTCCTTTCTTTCCTTTCTTCCCACTCTTTCTTTCTTTTTTCTTTCTTTTTCTTTCTATCTCTTCCTTCCTTCCTTTCTTTCCTTTCCTTCCTTCCTTCCCTCCCTCCCACCCATCCTTTCTTTCTCTCTCTTTCTCTCTCTCTCTTCCTTTCTCTTCCTTCTTGTCTTCTCTCCTCCCTCTCCTTTTTCCCTTCATCCCTCCCTCTCTCCCTCCCCTCTTTCTTTTCTTTTTTGTATGTATATAAATCAACAGACGGCTCTGCCTTTATTTCCTTTTCAAGGTTCGGTTCACGGGAGGAGACGATCACATGGCAAACTTGTAGTAGCAGGCAGCTGACACACAAACCCACACCCCAAATGAGAAGTGTTTGCACACTTATCGGGCATTTACCCCATGGCAGAATCTCAACATGCTGCCACTTGCATTTTCAGCCGGAAAATCAGCCTTTTTTTCCAGATAATCAGCCCGAAGGATTATTTTTATTGTACTTCGCTTTTCACTGATTCGAGGGCTAGCTAACCACAGTTAAAACAATAACAACCCCGGTTTCTTTTCCAGAAAAAAAAAGTGCTTCTCCCAACTTCTTCTCCCCAGCTCAGGTAGAGGGACAGGTGGACGTTACCTGAACAGGTTCTCCATGATGTAGGGATAATTGGGGATGCTGCTTTCTGGTAAGTAACAAGAAGCAAAGACGAGAATGGCATTCAGACCTTCGCTGCAATAGCCTGGGGAAAAAAAGATGAGATGACCATGCAGCCTTGTTTGGTAGGGTCAGAGACGCCTTCTCTTTTAACAACCCCATAATCCTTTGCGGTATAGAGTCTGGGCAACTGAATGGAGCTGAGTATTTACTGGCCGGATGCCTTTCCTGTCACCAGTGCGGAGTTTTGTTCCGGCAGATATATTCTCATTGTGACCAGAGAAATATCTGCCTCTACCTAGGATTGAACTCACAGCCTTCTGATTGTCAGGCCAGAGCTCCACCCCTAGGCCACCACACCACTCAATTTAACAAACCAGGAATGATGGTTCCAAATTTAAGCCACCTTTGTCTTTCCCAGGGGATGAGCTTACCTCCGTGGGAGATCACTCTCGTGTAGGGCTCGATGGCGCTTAGATCCACTTTGTGCTCATGATCGTCTCCCAGGAAGATCCGCCAGAGCCGTCCGTCGGGACCCTTTGTGTCCACTACACGGCCGGTGCAGAATTTCTCGGGCAGGTTGGCCTCCACTCGCCTGGCCCGCGGGAGCTCATCTGGGAGACGGGGAAAGCGGGCATCAAATCCCAGCGGAATAAAACCAGGAATGGACTGAATCTCTGCCAACCGACAGGATCTTAATGGCAGGTCGACCCCCCCTGGTTCTGCTTCCTTGGGACTCGAACTCGGGGCCTCACCTTCCCATTCAAATTCGTGCCCGCTCTCCGGGCCTTCTTGGAACTCGCTTTCAGATGGCGTCTCCAGCTCGTCCAGGTCGATGTCCAAACTGCCATCCGGGGTGCTTTCGGGGAGCTCCCCGGATTTAACCGAACCCTCGCTGAGATCCGGGGCCTGGAACGCTTCCTCATGTGTCTCCGGCCACAGAGTTCCAGGGTGTTGGCGGCGACTGCAGAAGAAGGAAAGGATTATTATTATTATTATTATTATTATTATTATTATTATTATTATTATTATTATTATTATTATTATTATATTTAAATTTGTAAGATTGTACGACAATCTCTTGACACATGAGTGGTTAGGGGTAGACTGCCTTGAGCAATGGAGGCTCTACAAAAAAAAACCCCAACAACCCAAAAAGGCAGTATTTTTCCTGAATCTTACCCGGACTCAATTCTGAACTGGAAGGCTCAAGATCTTCCTCGGAGGTGTCTTCCGGCAAAGGCCTGTAAGGTCAAAGAGAAAATAAAATAAACCCTGATCTCAAAAACTTTGGCTTAAGGAAGAAATCTAAAAGAAAGCCTTTGGATTATGACTTTATAGCTATATTGAGCTATACTGAAGGTGAGCAGCCGTATAAATTCTCTAAATAAATATGTCAAGCTATACAGACAATTCAATCTACCGAGGGGATTATAACCTTGGGCAAGGGGTTGGACTAGAAGACCTCTCAGGTCCCTTCCAGCTCTAGGATTCTATGCATGCCGGAAACCCTCTAATATTTTTCATTATAGACAGTTTGCAAGTTTGCAAATTGGCTTCAATTAAAGCAGCCTCAGATTAAGCAGGTATTATTTATCAAGGATGGGGGGGAAAAAAACAGCAGGAATTGGAAAGAAAAGTGAGATGCCTGCCTGAATCCTAGCCAAGGGAATGTTTTTTTTTTAACCACTGGTGTTCAAGGGTAGACTGCTCTTGAACACGGAGTCCCCTTTACCGTGGGAATTCGTCGTCCTGCCATTCTTCTCTCAGTTCCATGTCTCGGATATTCTCTGACGCCTCCGTGGCTTCCTTCTTCAGCCTGCAAAGGCAAGAATGCGAACGGATTTTCCACCTGCCCTGTCCAGAATCGCAGGCTGCAATCTCACCGGTACAGATGCAGTCACCCAGTGCCTTAAAACAGGCAGGTTGGGTTTTCCCCACCTCACTTTGAAGGCTGGCAAACGCAGACTGTTGGGCTCATGTCTGGGGTGGACCCCCAAGAAGGGATTCAAAGTGCTTTAGTGAAGGCAGTTGTAGGTCGGAGGGATTCCTGAAGGCCATTTAGTCCCTCCCTTGCTCAGTGCAGGGAAAACATTCCTCCCCGCTTCCTCAACCAACGATCTCATTCCTGCCTGAGCGGGGGTGGGGGTTGTGGGGGTTGGACTAGAAGACCTCCAAGGTCCCTTCCAACTCTGGGATTCTTGTGGGTCTGAGTTCGCCCTCCAAAACTCTGGCTGTCTCCTTGGCGCTGCCTCTAATGTCCCACCCAAATCTGTCTCTCTGTTTTCACTTCTACTCCCCACTCCTCTTTGGGGCTGGACGGGGCAGTAAAGAGCTGGGGCAAAATATATGTGGGGTTTTTTCTCTCTCTCTCTCTCTTTCTGGCTAATTCTTGAGATGGTTCCCGGCACACCCAGGAAAAAGACAAATCTACTCCTCCCTTGATGTTTTAAATATACAAAACCAGCAGACTGCATGAAAGGTTTTGTTTAATGCAGAGGTCACCAAAGTTGGGCATGTTAAGACGTGTGGACTTCAACGCCCAGAATTCCCCAGCCAGCTAGAGGTAGAATGCTCCTAAACCTGGAGGTTTTATTCTTTGCTTATTAGTGGCTGGTTATTTCCAGGCACCCAAAAAAAGGTGATTAAACTTTGATCAACAGCTTCCCGGGGGGGGGGGGATCCTGCCAGAGCAGATCAAATATGTGTCGCCGGGCGCTGAGACCTGTAATTAGTGTGTGAAGGAGGAACTGCGGATGTATCTACCTCCATCCGAAGGGCGTTGCAGAGAAGAAACTCCCACCACCACCACCATCCAGAGGGAAATCCACTTGAAGGGAGAGAAACAACCTAATTTGGGGCAGGTTTGAAGGCAGTGAAAGAAATGGAAAGAGAGCATTTTTTTTTCTTAAGAGGTGTAGATCCTCCAGCTTCAGCTGCAGTTGACCTTCAAAAGGCAAGAAGGAAAGGCTCTTCCTTTGCAGACCTGTGGGCATTGAATGGCTGGAAATTGGTGCCCTGCCCAGCTGCAAAAGAACCATCTTGGGGAGGAAAAAATAACGTTATGAATGTGAATTGGATCACTGCAGTGGAGACAAAATCCAGATCTCTAATCTTGTATATGAAGTTTGCATTCAGACGATACCAGCCGATTTGATGGAGGCAGCCCCACTTCCAGAGAGGCCTCCGGCGTTGTCCGTGACTCAGGGAGAACCCCAGGTAAACAGGATGGTCAGAAGGCCGGAAGGGTTGAAATTAAAACCCGGGATAATTTAAAGGCGCTTTGCCAGCAGGCGAACATGACGTCGAAACAGGTGTCTAGTTAATGAACCGGTTCAGAGAGTTTGTGATAGCAGCTCAACATCTTCCAGGTCAAAATTCAGCCTCTGCCTCCTGACACTTTGGGCCAAAATTTGGGCTGGATCGGGGTGCAAAGATCCAGCACCTGAAGGCTTTCCAAGTTTTTTTTTCTCGACCCTGAACTGGGCGCAAGAATCTGTAGCGCGACTCGGAGAGATGGTTGGTGCTCCTTTAATATCAACGCAAAGTTCTCTCGGCACTTGTTTCACTACCAAAAAGCTCTGCAAAAGCTTTGTAGCAAAGCCTCCCCTGAATTGGGAAAGCGAAGCAGGGGAGGGTGGGAGACCACCAGGAGATGTTGACTTTAAGGGAAACTTCAAAAAAAATGAAGGAAGATCCTTCAAAGCAACCACGAGAATTTGCTAAGAGAACTAGAGAAGTTTCTGGCTTGGCTCAAAGGAGGTGTTTAACCCACAATGATAAAAATATGATTAAAACGTAGTTTTTTTTAAATTAATGTTTGCAGAGGGGCTGGGTAAACTACCTGGCCACAGGTAAATTTTGTCTTGTTTAGAGAGGCCGTTCCGGTTTATTTATATTTCGGAAGTTTTAGCCTGGATAGTGAAACTTTTTTCCTCATAAAAAGGTGAGAGAGAAGGATCGAATCTCACCGTGTTGTCAATCAGAAGACAGAGGGAACCTGGTTATCTCCTAGCTGCGGCTGAACTACAATTCCCACCAAAATCCAAAGGGTCAGGGGGTGTCTCCCCCTGGCCAGGCGCCACCTTAGAGATGAATTACAACCTTGCAGCGGGGTTTGTGAACACATTTGGCCCTGCGTTGCCCAGGGTAAAGAAAGAAAAGATTCGTAAGAACCGGGCACTCTTCCAGAGTCCTCCCCCGCTTGGTAAGGACTCACCTTTCCGAGGGAAGGGTCCTGCCGTCTCCCACGAAGGAACCCATGGAGGGCAGGGGGGGAGGAGGTTTGCCCGGCCAGGTGCAGTTCCAGCCACCCCTGCTTGTGACGGACACCCGAACTCGCACCGCAGCCCTGGAGGTGTGGACATGCCAGCGGAAGCCGGGAGACGTATCCTAAACTGGTTTTTCTGCCTGGAGAGCTTGGCAGGAGGAGGCTGGGTCCTAACGCCGAGACACAGCACCTGGGAGAGGAGCCACCAGTCGGCTGGGGATGATGGGAAGTCCACAAGTCTTAAAAGTAGCCACGGTTGCATACCCCAGCGCAATTCGTTGGTTGTGCAAAGTATTGTTTTGATGGGACTATTATGGGGCACAGGATCTTTGTGCCATTGTTCGTTTTGATTTGCTAAGGACGATTGAGGCCAGGCTGGTTCCGATGGGCAGGAACCCCGATAATTTTTTTCTCTGCAAATATATAAATATATACATATCCAAGGGAAGAACAACATACAATTTGTGCCCTTAATTTTTCTCCTAAGGAAGCCAAAACAGGAAGTCAAAATCTGGTGGGAGGAATCACATTTCCATCGGGTCAAATTTTGTTTGTGGCAAACTTTGCCCCGGATTCATCGCACTCAACAAGAAAGGTGCGTCAGTGGGGGTTCCTTTTGTGAACTAGGCTCTGGCTATAACCACCCCAAATGGGCTGAACTCGCACGCAGGTTGCAGGAAAGAAATGCGGATACATGCAGAACCAGGATCAACGTGTCGTCAGGGAAGGGCTGATGCATGTGTGAACACAAGATGTTGTGCTTTACCGGTTGAATTAGGCCTGAGATGCGGAGGTAGGGAAGGGAAGGAAACAGTGAAGGAAAGAACATCCAGCTTCGGTGGCACTCTATCTTTGGCAAACAAAGATAGTCTGGACCTTTGTTGGGGGTCAAGACGAACGTCTCCACCTGCTGGGGTGCAGAGGGCCAGGTGTGCAGGTGAGGGGCATGGCTTCGGGGCTCCAAAAGCCTCCCTCCCCCCGGTTAGGGACCCCTTAGGAGCTACCTTAATAAAACACCGTATTTGTGCAAACTTCTCCTGGCTGGAATACAAAACGCTGTAAAACCTGCACAAAAAACAAGACTGTTCACACATTCATAGGAACATGTTTTAAGGAAGAGGACGAGTGTTTTTATTCACTATTGAGGAATTAGCCCAAGCCTCGTGGTACAGCAGGGCTCTCCAAATTTGGCATCTTTTAAGACTTGGGGACTTCAATTCCCAGAATTCCCCAAGTCTTCAACTTGCCAAATTTGGAGACCACCATTTTACAGGATTCAGCCGAGCCAAAAACGCAGAGGCCTGAGCTCAGCTGCAAAAGAACACAACATTTTACATTTCATGCATGCACGTGGGGGTTCAGTGAGATTTTTTTACACTGTTTTTTGGGAGGGTTTTTTTGCAAAAAAAAATAAAACAAAATGCAGCTCTGGAACATGTTGAGGTGGGACCAAGTGGGCGTGGTCATCCTTGCCTCAACAGCGCCTGAACTAAGTTTCCCCTTCAACGAGCACCAAGGAAAACCTTTCTGAGGAATCCTTATATCTTGTTCCATCAAATCCATTTTGGGACAATTTGGAAGGATGCGCCAGAAAAAAAGGATTTGGGGTGCTGGAAAGACACGTCCCCCCCCCGAGAATCAGAATTCTGCAATTTTGTACCAGTCGGTGAGTTTAATTTCACCCCCACCCGCTGCATTAATGGCCGCGAATTCTGAGTTCACCAGCCTCCCCCCCTCCTTTCTATTCATTGCCATGGGAGATTTAATCACAGATGATGTCCAACAATTAATTCAAAAACGGCGTTTTCAGCCCCCGGCTGAAAGCCCGACGACCACCACTCGCCGAGAGCTTCCCTGGATTTGGCGGTCACTTCTTCTCCGGGCTGCGGCCACCCGACGAGCGATCGATGGCGATGCGGTTGACTCTCTCGAAGATGGCCTCGGGAGAGACTTCGGGGAGGCCCTGGTGGAGGGGACACTCGTCCACCAGGCTGTTCATGGGGGTGGGAGGCAGCAGGGTGTCTTCCTCAGCCGCCTCCTCGCCCAGGCGGGGAGGCTTCGGGGCATCCTTGGCGGCCCCTCTGGGATCGCGGCAACCGGCTCCTTGGGGGTCCACCCTGGTCGGTGGGACGCAACCGGAGAGCTCTGGCTGCATGCCGGGGCCGGTAGGACTGGGTCGGACCCACTGGTGCAGGAATTCTCGGACGATGGGAAGGACTTTCTTACGGGAAGCGCTGGTGTTGCCCTGCTGGTAGGCGCGGACAGTGGGGCAGTGTGTCTCCAGCGGGGTCAGGCCGAGGGACGGGTTGCTAGAGCGTTCCAAGGCTTGGCACACCTGGAAAAGACAGAAGCCCAGCAGCGATGAACATTCAGAAGGTCTCTGGACATGGGGGAGGCCCACATTCCCTCCGCCCACCCACCCCCCAGACCTTGTGGGGATCTGGAAAGCTTTCAGCACCGTTTGGAAACCAGCGTACTGATGATGTTACCCAGTTTGGTCATGAGACGTCTGCAAAAAAACCCCCACCAAGTTCAGAGACCACCATGGACTTCTCATTTCAATCCTGAGCAACAAATATCCTCTTCTGTTGAAACCAAAGCTTGCTAGTTATCCTCAGCAGCTAGTTATACAAAAGGTAGAGTGACTCTGAACATGGAAGCTCCACTCTGGAAGAAAGCAACCCTGGAGGATCCAGAGTCTTGACTAATCAAACGGGGGCCTCGTAAGAGAGTCCAAAAGTCAACCGTGAAAGGACGCCTTCTCTTGCGCCCAAGGAACGGGTTTAAAGGTAGACTATTCCTAAATGTGGAGGTTCCCTCGTACTGGAAAGGCCATATTTTCCCAGGTAATCCTATACTCCAGATTAAATAAATAAATGCTAGCCTCTCTTGTGGAGAAGTGAAACATTAGAGCGAATTCTGCCCAAGTTCTCACCCCCTATTCCATTTTTACTACATCCTTCAAAACTCAGATTTAGAAAGCCAAAGGCAGGAGGCTCTACCCTGCCCCACCCAACCCCAGCACCCACCTGGACCAGAGAGCTTCCTGATACGACGGCCGCAAAGCGAGGCAGAGGCTGTTTCCCTCCACACCGCCCTGAGTTCCAGAGGGCGTTTTCGCCTTTGGCATAAAGAGGGAAGTTGGAGAATGGCGCTTTGCTGTCACCCAAGGATGACTCAGGCCGGCATCGGGGAGCTGCCAGAGTCCTGCAGGACTGGGGGAGGCTGGGGGTGGGGGGGGGGGAAGGAGGCCATTGGGGGCAGAGATGCCAAAAAGGAAGAAAAACAGGCTGCCCAGCTGACTTCCATGCCACCCCTTCTTCGCAAGATTGGGCCAGTCCTGCTCCAGAAAGAAAAGTGTTTGGAATGGGGAACACTGAAATCTTTTATACCATGCCTGGGTTTTTTCCCCCCCTCCTTTTCTCCAAACTGGGCATTCTGCCATTCTAACAATTCTACAAAAACCTCCGTTTTTCATTGAAATGAGTCTCTTGCCTTTCTAAAGGCCGGTTCTGGGGCCATTCCAAGTCCATTCTAAGGCCATTAGAAAGCTTGCAAAGAAGTTCGAGTTGGAACCTGAAGAGGCGTTGGGGGGGCGATTGATCAACTCGATCCCTTTTTTCATAAAACAAAAAGCTACCCCAGCTTAAAGCCTCTTGCTTTTTGTCTGACAAGCCGACAGGTCCTAAAATCACGGGGTGAATTTATTTGGGATGATTGAATTAAACGCCGGCAAGGGGGGGGGGGGCTCAGATTCCTGCATCCAATATATTGGAAAACCGTTTGGGTGTGCAAAGTGCAAACTTTACACCATAAATTCACCCATTAATGTTTAGGGAGTCCCACAAGGCGTTCATTGTTTGTGCAAGAGAACACCAGCGGGGCTTAAAATATATTTTCTTTTTAAGCATTGTGACTTTTGAGTCAGCCTCATCCCCGAGAAATTTGCATTAGCTAATGTTTTGTCACGCAGGGTGGCGGCCGATCTTCAATTATTTATCCGCTTGGCAACACGGGTTAAAATGTAAATAAGTGAAGAAGAAAAAACAAACAAAAAAACCCAATAGCTGGTTTCAAACAGGAGGGGGGAAAAAAAAAATCTGAACCGGAAAGCTTCGGAGTGTAGTTAGTTTCACATCTTGGAAAAAAATAACTGCAAATCCAAGATTGGCGTTAGTGAGGTCAGTAGGAAAATAATTCCAAAATAAACCCGGAGGTTGGGGACGGAGAGCCGGTTTGCATATCAACTGAGCAAATAATCCTTCCTGAAGGCACTTTGGGAAAAAGAGTTGCGAATTTTGCATTAAAATAGCTTTTGACGAGGACGGAACCAACAAAAGCTCCCTTAAAAAGAAAAACACAAAAAAAATAAGGGGTTTGGAAATGGGACGTTGAACCTTTAACCAAACCCAGATTGGGAGTCTCACTGTTTTGACAATAAGGATGATGATTCCCAGCCGGAACATTTTTCGTGATTCTTACCCGTAAGTCAAATTGCCGGCAGCAAAGCCTCCGGCACTCGAAGGGCGGATAAAAAGCGACAATGAAAAAGTGACAAAAGAGAACTGCAATTCTGTGCATCGCACGCTCGCGCAAACGGCCCTGTTCTACCCTCCTGGCTTTGCTCCTTCGGATGGATTCTTCAAAGAAATCGGCAAAGAACTAAGAGGAGGATTAAAATGGACTCCATCCCATCTCTCCGCTCCTGAAATCCTTCAACGTTTGCAAAACCCAACACTCTATTTACTGGGTTCATTAAAGACGGGGAGTGGGGAGGGGGGGGAGAGACAGAAGGGGAGGGAGGGGGGATGTGGGTGTGGCAAAGGGGATACAAAAGACCCTCACCCCACCAAATGCTTTGCTTACCTCCCGGGTGGAGCTGCTGCTGTCTGGCCAGGATGAGCATGCCTCCGCTCTCCGGCCAGCCCCCTCCTCACCGCTTCCCCGGATTGTTTCCCCTCCCCACCTGCCTGCTCGGCTAACCGGCAGCTGCAGGGACCTTTGGCTGTGGTTAATGAGTGACAGAAACGCCACGGGGCGCCTGCGTGAGCATCCCTCTGGGCTTCGCAACCTGCCAAACAGGCTCCTTTCCAAGAGGGGATGCTGGCTGGCAGCCTTGCACCTACTTTCAAGTCTTGGAAAAAAAAGAACCGCAAATCCAAGATTGCCGTTAGCGAGGTCGGTAGGAAAATAATTCCAACCGAAACCCAGAGATTGGGGATAGAGAGGTGGTTTTTGCAGGTCAGCTGTGCAAATAATCTTTCCTCGAATGCACTTGGAGAGAAAGTGCTGAAAATTTTGCGTTAAATTAGCTTTGGGTGAGGACGGAACCAGCAGAAGCAGCCCAGAAGGCAAAATCCGAAAGAGTCTTGAAGGAAACTCACCGCGTCTTGAAATCCGGCTTGTTGGCTGTACACCGCCAGCTGCCGAAACGGCTTCTTGTGGTCCCCGAAAAAGATAGTCATGGCGATCAAGAGGTCGAAGCCTTTTTGGTGACAGAAGGCGGCTAGATCCCGTTCGATCCCAGGCCGGTGCAAGAAATCCTGAGAAAAGGAGATTTTAAAACAGGTCGATCTAATCACACCAACTTTAAGACTTGTGGATTTCAACTCCCAGAATTCCCCAGCCAGCTGTGCTGGGGAATTCTGGGAGTTGAAGTCCACAAGTCTTAAAGTTGCCAAATTGGACAACCCTGGTTTAGAGGAAGCAAACAAGCTTCTGCCAATACAAATGGGAACTTGGGCTCAGATATGGCCGTGTGAGGAGGATACCTGTATCTCTGCAGGCTTCACGCTCACCTGGAGACTCATGTACACAGCGCTGATGGCCACGGTGGCTTTTTTGCTGGCCAGGCTTTTGAGGTCCTTCCTCAGCATCTGCTCGGTGGTGAGGCCTGTGGAAGGGAGCTGAGGGAGTCACCTGGCATTCCTTCCAAGGGAGGCTGTGCTTCAGGCCTGATGGTCCCCTCGGCATCCCTCTTAGCCGTTAATTTTTGGGAAATCGACGGCATTCCCTCCCCTTGTCCTGCCTCCCAGAGGATTCCCAAACAGGCCAGGATGCGAAGCCCACATCCTGCCATCTTCGCTTGCAGACGACCCTGGCTGTGGGGTCTTTAAAAGAAACGCCCCTCCAGGGACCCCCCCAACTCCCCTACCTGAGACATCAAATTTAGCTCTCTGCAGAGCGTCAAAGACGCGGTTCCTCGGCTGCAGCTCGGAGAACAAGGACTCCAATCGAGAGACGCAACGGGCATCCCTCGGGGTCACTTTGCCCGCTTCGACAGCCATGTTGACACAATCCAGCAAGATGGTTCCTGGCGGGGTGAAAACACTGGGTTCAAGGAGGGCCCTGCCCCACCTCCATTCAGAAGAGCTCCCCTGGATTTTCTTGCCAATTTCAAACGGGCACGATTTGGGGTGAATACCAAATTTCATCCTCACCGTAGAGCATAGCGGCAATTTGCCCGTCCAAAGTTGGCACCTGTGCCTGGAGGAGCCTCTCGGTCACCAGGGTGGCGCAGGAGCCCACCAGCTCGGCCGTCACTCTGCAGGGAGGGGGCCTCTCCCACTCCAGGGGCCGGTGGTCCATCACTTCCACCACGGCCGCCTCCAGCGCTGCATCCTTGCTGGGGAAGAGAACACGGAGGTGGGCATAAGACTCCCCGTCCCATAAGCAGCTGCCAAGAGGGGCTTGTCTGAAGTTGCAGATGTTTTAGGGAGGGAACACAGCTGGGGGACTTTGGGTACAGGTAGTCCTCAACTTAGGACCACAATTGAGCTCAAAATTTCAGTTGCTCAGTGAGACATTTCTTAACTGAATTTTGCCTCGTTTTACTGGCCACCGTTGTGAAGTGAATCTGGCTTCCCCGTGGACTTTGCTCGTCAGACGGTCGCAAAAGGGGACCACGTCATAAATATGAGTCAGTTGCCAAGCACCTGAATTTTGATCACATGACCCTGGAGATGCCTGAACAGTTGTTAAGTGTGAAAAGATGGTCATAAGTCACATTTTCGAGGGTTGTTATAACTTTGAACGTCCGCTAAAGGAATGTCATAAGTCGAGGACTACCTGTATGTCACTTCTGCTGGTCCGAATGCCATCTGAACCAGCTTACTAGAGATCTCGTTTGGGTCCCAAATCGTAGGGATCTTGAGGGATCCACCCACCCACCCCAGATCTCTCCATCGCGGCTGGATTTCCAAACCGAAGACCGAGGCGCAACGGATGGGCCGAGCGGCCCCCCCCCCTTTGTGTGGGGAGCTGCTCCTCTTACCGCCCACCTGGGCAGGATATGGTGATCCACCAGGGTCATGGAGAGCAGCCCGGCCTTGTGCAGCCCCGCCAGGTCGATCTCATCCCGGAAAACGAGGACTTCCTCGGGGATACGTTGCTGAAGGAGAAGGAAGGTGCTTTCGGTGCGCAGCGGGAAGTCGGCCCGGGGGATGTTGAGGACGGGGACGAAGGCCGCCTCGGAGTCCGGGGAGGTCTGTGGGAGCCAGAAAAGGATCGTGGGAATCCCTGCCCAGCAAGCAGAGCATCAAACAAGGATGAAGCCCCCAAACCAGACATCCCTGGCTCTTAATAGACGGGACTTCATGGAGGAGAACGACACAACCACGAGGTGGCAGACAAATAAATTGCTTTAAAAACACCCCAAATGTTCAGTTTGTCTCTGGAAGGGGAGAGAGGGAGGGGCAGGTCTCTCTATCCTCCTGGGACCCCCACTCTGGACTGAATCCGGCAAAGAGACACCAATCTCCACCCGGCACCCTGTTTTAATTCTGCGACATGGAATTCGGAGGAGATGCCGTGTCGTGGTGGCAGGAGGGCCTCGGGAAGGAGCCGATGAAAATGCATAAGCAAATGAGGCAGGGGGGCAGTCAGGGGGTCCAGGGGCAAGCCCCAAGCGCCCTGGTGAGATCGGAACCCAGAGCAGCACATCCAAAGGCTGACCTTTGCCAAAAAGTAGGCGAGGACCAAAGCGGACACCATGGAGTCGAGATCACACGCTTCGTTGCCCAGCACCACGTGAACAGCCCTCCTGCTCTGAACGTGATCCTGCCAGGGGACAAAGAAATAGGTGAAACGAGGACAGTCACACTCGACCTGGTTCCCTGTCGGATCGGGATTCCGGCTCCCATAATCCTCAACCAACCGCTCGGGAATGACAATGGCTGCTGTCCAGGGTGCCAGGACTGGAAGACTTGGGACGTGGCCGGAGGGAAGAGAGAGACGAGTGGCTTCATTCTTCAAAATTGACTTTGCTGACAGGGTGGCATGGTGCCAGCTCCTCTGCCCTGGCATTTGCTGGGCATGCCTGGGGTGGCCACAGTAAGGAGAACGTTCTGGTGACGTCAAAGAAAAGGAAGCGCGTGGAGCTTGGATCGCCGGCCTTGAATTCGAGGGGAAGATTTGCACTCGAGACCTGATCTCCCTGGCGCAGCCTGGGGCAGCGTCCGCAAAGATGCCCACTTTCAGAGGAGGATAGATAGGGACGCAAGGCACCCGTTTCTAGTGTTGTCCTCCTGCTCGCCAACCAAGTGGAAGAAAAGAGAACGGGATAAATGAAGAAAAATCCAAGTGAAAAAAGCTCTGCATTTGGCCAAAACTTCCACTTTTTCTGAATTAACTCGGTCGAGATTAGAACCATAGATGGGCATGGTTTATTTTTATTTTTTTTAATTAAGGAGGGTTTGCAAAAGGCTTGCGGAGAAGTAGTCGGTGCCCCTTTTAAATCCATTTTGCCAGCCATTAGAGAGCCCTGGAAAACTTCCCCCACCCCTGCCCTCCCCCTTGGCAAACAAACCCTGGTTTCCCAGCACCGGCAGAATGTCGGAAGACGTCAGCCGATAAGCCACCTTTGCATCACCTGAGCCTTAAAAGGTGGGACGTGGCCAGGTTTAATAGCTGCAGCAGATGGCTGCGGGGCAGACCGGAAATTAAAATGGGAGGGGGATTAAAAAGCTAAAGAGACAAGGCAGAGGGGCCTTCAGGGGTCCGACAGAAAGGGCTGCCCAGGTAGAAGCCACCTGCACAAGCAAATTTAATGACCGTGCTGCTTAACGACGGGTTTTCTGGTGTGGTCGTAACTTGAGGACTATCTGTATGAAACGTTCTGGACATTAGTACAAAGTGTACGTCTCAGGGTTTGTATATCCAAACCTGGCAGCTTTTAAGACTGGTGGACTTCAACTCCCAGAATCCCCCAGCCAGCCACAAGGGAATTCTGGGAGTTGAAGTCCACCAGTCGTAAAAGCTGCCTACTGGACAATTCTGGTCCAGAGGGACAGCCGGAAGCGCTGGCCAAGGTGGAAGAGTTGTCCAACCGGGTCTGGAGGGCCGGAGAGCCACAAGATCGGACCCTTTGGCCAGGCGTGGCTCTGCCCACGTGGCCTCTGTGCCAGAGAGGGTGCCAAGCAGATGGGCACAAGCAGCTGACTCACCCTGGTCCAGGGAGCACAAGACGGTGAATCACCCGCAGACGGATGTCAAAACAAGGCCGGGGAAGGGGGTCACCTCCCCCCACAGGGGGGCTGGGCTGGGAAAAGCTCATCTCCCCAGGCAGGATTCGAATCCTGCCCATGGCCCCAACCTCCTTCTCGCTCCTCCCCTCCCCAAGAGCCTCCTCCCTGAAGCCGGCAGAGAGGGAACATTCACATGGCTGGCAGTCTCTACCTCCTTAGCGGTGGGAGGGGACGATGGGAGTCAGATCCTGCCCATGCAGGGGGCAGTGGGCAGGGGATGATGGGAGTTAGAGTGGTCTAGCAGGCAGGAGATGGGTTTACCTTTGATCAGGAAATAAAACAGAACTAAATAAGGGAAATGATGGGAGGCGGAGGCAGAGGGTGGGGATGATGGGAGTCAGATCCCGCCCATGTCGCAGTGGTGGGCAGGATGATGGGAACCGGAACCATCTAAAAGAAGTGGAGCTGCCAGGAGCGGCTGGGGATGATGGGAGCTAGAATCTAACACTCTCCATAAGTGATAGATGGGATGGTGGGAGTCAGAGTGGTCCAGAGCAGGTGGGGGATGCCAGGAGCGGCTGGGGAGGATGGGACCTAGAGTCTAGCCTCCTCGACAGCGGGTGGGGTGGGGATGATGGGAGTCGGATCCTGCCCATGTCGAAGCAATGAGTGGGGATGATGAGAGTCAGGCTGGCAGAGATGCCAACAGCGGCTGGGGATGATGGGGGCGAGCAGAGCCTGGGGAGTGGACGATGGGGCTGGTAGTCCTCCCCGGGCGCGCGGGGGTACCTGAAGGGCGGCCCTGCAGCCTGCCAGGAAGCTCTCCATGGCTCCGGACCCCTCCCCACCGCCCGGCCGCACGTGTGAACGGAGAGCGCGCCCGGACACGTGTACGACCCGACCTCCTTTCGGGCGCCCGGCGGGAGGGGCCGGAACAGCCGCCCCTGATTGGCCGGCGGGGGAGGCGGAAGGGCGAGGCTTCACCCGCCAATCTGCGCAGGCGCGGGGAGGCCGCCCCTCCTCCTCCTCCCCGCTGGCGTAAAAAAAGGGGGCGTGGCCGAAGCACGCGCTTTCCCCGCTACGTCACCGCGGCCGAAGGCGGCTTTGCCTACCTTGCAGGGCGGGCGGTAAGCACCCTGGGGAGGGGGAAAGGGGTGGGGGGGGAAGAGCGGGATTTGTGCCGCCTGAAGGTGCGTGTCTCACGGGGGGGGGGGCTCGGGGGAGGGGTTGCAAGCAGGAGCCCCCGGGCCATAAAAAGGGGGCGGGGCTTCGGAGCCCCCGGGAAAGCCCCCCCCCAAAAAAACCCCTCTCTGGGCTCCGGACTTTTTCTCCAGAGTTTCCGAAGCCCCCAAGCCCCCCTTCCTCCCCTCCTCCCCTCCGGAGGGGCCGCCACCCTGGAGCTCAACAGCTAAAAAAGCCTTGCAAGCCCCCCAAAGACCCCCCCCAGCCAGGCACCGCGTGGCAGGTGGCAGTGCGACCACCACGCCCCCCGCCTTTGCAACGCGGCGAGGCTGGCGACCCTCCTTTTTTTCATTGGGGAGCCCCAAAGCCCCCCCACCCCCATTGCCTCGATCCAGAAGGGTTTGCGCCTTTCCTTGAAAGCCCCCTCCCCTTCCTCCTCCTCCTCCTCCTCCTCCTCCTCTTTGCTTGGCTGCTACTTTGTGTAAATGTTGCTTTTCTTTTTCCCCTCGGGTGGCTACAGAGTTTCCTTCCTTCCTTTGTTTTCTTTCCTTCCCATCCCTCTTTTCTCTCCCTCCCCTCCCCAATCCTGGCTTCCCTACAACGCCCCTGCGCTGCGGTGTATCCTCCCCTCCCATAGATGTCCCTGCAGAAAGGGGAGCGGCTGGGCAGAATAAATTTACCCCAGCTAGGCTTTATTTATTTTTCTTTTTTTTTAAAAGGGGGTGTTTTTTTCCCCCCTCCTCCCAGCCTTGGCCTAACCCAGAGGGGTGGGGGGGGTTGGCAGGAGGAAAGGGAGGAGAGGAACAGGCACAAAAAAACAAGATTTATGCCCAGAAGGATCTGAGCAGGAAAATCCAGGTATGGCGTATTTGAGTCCTTCAATCCCTGCCCTGCTTTGCTGGAGTAGAACAGGTGGGATTCGAATCCAGAACCCGAAGCTTCGGTGCCTCCTTTGTGCCTGGGGTTTGTGCCAGCTGCCTGGCACCCCTCTTTCTGGATTCTCCTCCCTGGCACCGGCTGGGTTGGTTGGTCGGTCTTAAAGAGAGCGCCCCTCTGGTGCTGCCCCAGCCGGGTGGGGTTCGCCCAGTTGAGCCTCTGCCCCCAGGGTTGGGGATGGGGCTGGGGGCCGGGGTGGAATGAGGTCTTCTTTCCCACCAGAAAGGGGAAACGGTGGGTTTTGAGCCAACCGTCCGCCCGTCCTCTCCTTTTGCAAGCTCACTAAGCTGTCGACATCTCCTGTGTGCAACAGTTTCCTTCGAAAACAAAGTTTGCGGCAGAACCGAAGGGGCTGCAAACCTCCAGCGGTGGAAAGGGTGGGGCGGGGGGGGGGATTTATTGGAAGGGAGGGGGTGCCACTTGGGGGTGGGGAGGTGGAGAAGGATAAAATCCTGTGGAATTTATGACGGGAGAACAGATTGAATTCTTGACATGGGCAGTTAGGTTTCCATTCTTCGTGGCGCGTTAAACCTTGCAAGGTGGGTGAGGGGATTTCTGGCTGTGTAGGGCAGGGATCTCCCCCCCCCTTTCCCTTATTTTGCAAGGCTGGGGAGTATGGGCGTTGAAGTCCCCGCCTGAGCAGGCTCCCCACTCTTAGGGTGTTGCCATATTTTCAAAGTGGGAGCGGAAGGGGCCCAGAGGTGAGGAGATGGCTGGCTAGATCTTTGGGGTGGGCGTCCCTCCCTTCCTCTCCCCTGCCCCCCTCTGGAAGTTTCCAGCTGTTGCTTAAAAGCAGCGAGGTGTTTTCGTCAAAATAACTGGTTTGGGCGGCTTCTTCCTTGCAAAACAGGCTGCGTTGTAGGCAGGTAAATCCTTGCATGCAGACACAGAGAGAGCGATCAGGGCTGCGGTTGCCTTGTTTGCTTCCTGGGTGCAGCCGGTTCCTTCCAGATGTTGAAGGGCCTCTCCGGCATTTCCTGCTGCGGACCTTCCTGGATGGCCCAGGAACAGCTGGATGACCCCTGGTTGACCCAGGCCTGTCTTTGGGTACATTCCTTTTGGGCTACAGAAGGAAAACATCTGGAAGCGGTTGCACCCAAATCCCCAGGGCGGGGGGGGGGCTGTCCAGATGTCCAGCCAGGTCTGCAGGGCTCCTGTACAACTTCAAAAGTCAGAAGTGTGTGAGCGTTTCGTGCACGTTGAATTGGGGACAGTTTTGTGTACAGGTGATTCTCAATTTACAACCATCGTTTAGCGACTGAAGTGACACCAGGACTGGAAATGGGACTTATCACTTATCCTCGCCCTTCCTCTGTCTGTCACAACATCCCCACAGCCATGGGATCAAAATCTGGGCACTGGGCAAAATTTGGGCACTTTTCCAGACGAAGAGAGAGAGAGAGACGACAAGGCAGGTGACTGGTTGGGAAAAAAAAAAAGGATTTTCTAATCTTCTTTGTTTCATTGACTCTTTTGCTAGGCTCAGAGCTGGCTGGCTGTTAAAAATTCTGCATTTTTCACAAATACAAACCACACTCTCGACTTTGGGCCATGAAGCTGGAGAAAAGTAGATTCCTTGGACGTCCGTTTGCAGAAGAGAAGACCCAGAGCTGACCAAAACAAAATAGGACTCACCTCCACGTTCTTTGCTGAGCTTCAAGGACAAAAAAAACACAAAGGTCAATAAAACACAGAATTTCCGTTCGACTAATCTGTTAAAAATTAATGCCCTGAAAAAGACACTGGGATTTTGTGCGTGTGTGCATGTTTTTTTTTCTATATATATATATATATATTTTTAAAAAAGAAAAGCTTTAAAATATCACCCATAGAGAAAACCCATTGCCTTTTTAATGCTTTAAAAAAAATTTCACGAGCATCAATTTCTTTTATTGTAAGGACAGCTTTGATATATTTTTTTTTCTTAAAAACAAAAGCATTTTGTATTCCTTTTTCTGGGATAAGAAAGAGATTTCCTTTTTTTAAAAAAAGAAGTTTTTATCTATTGATTCTTATCCAGATCTGGTACAGATGAAAACTTGCAAGCGGAGGTCATGAGAGACACAAACTCCCCTGGTATTAAATAATTGAGTGTAAAATCGGGGAGAAAAATGGCAGTATTGAATGTTCAATGACCCTCCCAGGAACTGGCAAGTAAAAAACAAACAAACAAACCAAATAAATTAAGGGACTTTTTGAGGAATTTGCATCAAATGTTCATCAGTGCCTAACCAAAGGAGAAAGGACTCAGCCAATAAAACCTCGTGCCATGCACAATTTTTTATGAAAGGGGCGTCTGCTGATAGCGAAGATCAGAAAGGAATTCAACTGAGGGTGAAAACAGGATCCAGCTTAAGTTTTCAGTGAAGTTTCTGCATTTTCGGCTGTTGGGAAAGAAAAAAATACAAGTATTGATTAAAGAGAACTTGCTTTTAAAGTCGGTGAAGAGGCTTGTCCAAAAAAGACAACTTAACCCCTTTTGGAAAAACCTCGAATTTCTTTGAGACAAATTGAGAATTAAGAAGCCAAAGGACGATTCTTCTCGATGGAGACCGACGTGCCGGCTGCAGAGGAAGCTCGGGGGGAGACGGAGCCCACCGAATCTGGCCTCCCCGAGCCAACGGTGGGGGGCGAGGAGGTGGTTGCTTCTGCTCTCCCTGGGGCTGCAGAAGAGACCCCAACCCACCTCGCCAAGGGCGGTGCCCAAAGCGTCATGCAGAAAGATGATGGGCAGCTTTCCTCTGTAGCAGCAGCCGAAGGGGGGCAAAAGGAGGGACCCCCATCCCCAAACGAGGAGGCCTCCCCTCTGCCAGCCCCTCCGGTGCCCACCAGCTGCAGCCCAGCTGAGGATGCCCCCAAGCCTCGCCCGTCTCCAGCCAGCCAGCCCAAGCCGCCGGACTTTTACTGCGTGAAATGGATCACCTGGAAGGGCGAGAGGACGCCGGTCATCATGCAGAGTGAGAATGGCCCCTGCCCACTGCTGGCCATCATGAACATCCTTTTTCTGCAGTGGAAGGTAAAAACGGGCACGGGGAAGGGGGTCACGGGGAGGGGGCCACAGCCAGGCTGCCCTGGATGGGGGCTGAGAAACGGGCTCTCAACTCTTTGCTCCCCCAGGTAAAGCTGCCTGCCCAGAAGGAAGTGGTCACCTCGGATGAGCTGATGGCTTACCTCGGTAAGGAGCCCCGTCACAGTTGGCACCTCTGCACTCCTGGGCAGGGCGGTGGCTGCTGCCCACCTTCCAGCATTGGCAAAGCATCTCCTTCCATCCCTCCCTTTTTTCCCCTCTGCACAACGATCCTGTGAGGTAGGCCAGCGCCCAAGGGGAGCGATGGTCGTCGCCTTCTGATGACAGAACAATCCTGAATGTTTTGGAGGGTCCCAGAAATCCTGGGTGGCCTTTCTTAGCTGTGGCTGCTCCATCACTGGAAGTTTTCAGAAATAAACCGGACAGGTCTTTGAACAGGGAGTGATAAGGCCTCCTGCTTGAGCAGGGGGTCAGACTAGAAGACCTCTGGGGTCCCTCCCAGCCCTGGGATTCTGTATGCTGCGTGTTCTGTCCTTGTTCTGACCTAGGCTTCCCCAAACCACGAAGCAGACTTCTTGTCCCAACAAAAACCCCTTTTTATGGCAAGGAGTGACAAACTAATTGCCTCCTGCAAGCTCCACTCCCCCTTTGCTCCTCTTTTATTCCCTCTGGGAGGGGCCGTTCATCGTCCTCCTGTGGCTTTACTCCTGAGTCGACCCTTGTTCTTTAGCTGTTCCCTTCTGGCAGCTGTGGGAACAGGCTGTTCTTCTGCCTCACTGATGACTGACTCTGAAAGGCAGCTGATAACTGGCATACAGCCCTGGCCCCCTCTCTGCCTCCGACACAGAGCCCTTGTCAGAGCCCTCCCCAGACTCCAGGACTGGCCCAGGTTCCTCCCCAACCTCCGAATCTGCTGCCAGATCCACTGGTGGGCCACAACACTCCTCCCAGCCCTCCCTTTTTCTCTCTCTGCACAGCCGGCATTCCCGTATCCTCCTCCCCAGTGGAAGGTCCTTTTGAACAGACTCCTCTGTCCCTCCCCCGTGGGGTCCCCCTAACTGAGGGGTCTCTCTCTCCCCCCCTTTCTGCCCCTGCAGGGGATTGCATCCTGTCCATCAAACCCCAGGACCAAGCTGAGGCCGTCCAGCTCAACTTCCAGCAGGTGAGTGAATCCAAAATGGCTCCAGGAACGTTTGGGGCCCTTAGGGGCCAATTTTCTAGGCCTGTTGGCTTCTGGGGCCCCTTTGAAAAAATGTCGACTTTTCTTCCCGGGCAGAACGTCAATGACGCCATGACGGTCCTTTCCAAGCTGTCCACGGGGCTGGACGTCAACGTGAGGTTCACGGGGGTCTCGGACTTCGAATACACCCCCGAGTGCATCGTCTTTGATCTCCTGAACATCCCCCTTTATCACGGCTGGCTGGTGGATCCCCAGGTGGGTGGCTTTGCTCCCCTGGCATTGGGTTGGGGGGGGCAGAGCTGTGGGTTGGAGCGAGATGAAACTACACCGAGGCTTCCGCACAGCCAGAGACCTTGGCATAAATTAGAATTTCTCAACTGTGGCAACTTCAACTCCCAGAATTCCTCAGCCAGTAATTCTGGGAGTTGAAGTCCAGACTTGCCTGGGGAATTCTGGGAGTTGAGGTCCAGACCTCTTAAGGATTACCAAAACCTGGCATAATCCACTGCTTCAAAAGTGGCTTAGCCTGGTGTGAAGACGTGCTACTCTCCCCCGATAGATAGACCGCAGACTTCAATTCCTGGGAGTAAAAGAAACCAGGCTACTAGTCCTCATGGAGAAATTTGGAAATCTGGATCTTTGCAAGGTTGGCCTTTTGGAAGGCTCAAAACCACCAGAGGGAATTGTAAACATCCTGTTTTGAAGTCCCTGAATTCCGTTCTTGGGTCCCGTCTCAAAACTGTCCTGTAGACAGTGATGTTCCCCCCATCCCTGACACCAAGGACACCCCTGCAGAGTAGCATTGAAACACAGAAATGAAACCCAGTTCTCGCTGTGCCCTCTTGTGCCTCCACTCTGGTTTTAGGATGGCCGTTTCTATCCTCTCCTCCCCCAGATTCCTGAGGTGGCCGGAGCCGTCAGCAAACTGAGTTACAACCAGCTGGTGGAAAAAATTATCACTTGTAAACACTCCAGCGATCCAAACCTGGTGACGGAAGGTAACATTGAGAGGGCTAAGCACAAACCACCTTTTCCAAATTGGGGAGGGCTTGTTTGGGGGCATTGCTGGTAGCTGGAAGGCCTGGGAAGGTGGCTTAGAAACCTCTAAAGCAGGGGAGCCCATCCCTGGCAATTTTAAGACTTGTGGACTTCAATTCCCAAAATCCCCCTGCCAACTTTAAGCCTTGTGGATTTCAACATGGCTTAAAGTTGGCTGGGGAATTGTGGGAGTTGAAGTCCACAAGGTTTAAAGTTGGCTGGGGAATTGTGGGAGTTGAAGTCCACAAGGCTTAAAGTTGGCTGGGGAATTGTGGGAGTTGAAGTCCACGAGGCTTAAAGTTGGCTGGGGAATTCTGGGAGTTGAAGTCCACAAGGCTTAAAGTTGGCTGGGGAATTGTGGGAGTTGAAGTCCACGAGGCTTAAAGTTGGCTGGGGAATTCTGGGAGTTGAAGTCCAGAAGACTTAAAATTGGCTGAGGAATTGTGGGAGTTGAAGTCCAGAAGACTTAAAATTGGCTGAGGAATTGTGGGAGTTGAAGTCCACAAGGCTTAAAGTTGGCTGGGGAATTGTGGGAGTTGAAGTCTACAGGTCTTAAAAGTTGCCCAGATTGGCCACCCCGATATAAAAGGATGAACTGGCTTTTTTGTCCTCCTTCCTCCGTCTTTTCCCTCCCCCAGGCCTGATCGCAGAACAATTTTTGGAGTCCACGGCATCGCAGCTCACCTACCACGGGCTGTGCGAGCTCACGTCCACGGTCAAAGAAGGCGAACTGAATGTTTTCTTCCGAAACAACCACTTCAGTGCCATGATCAAGCACAAGGTATTTTATTTTCCTTGAGAAATGAGGGATTTATGATGTGGGGCTTCAAAGCTTCTTTGCCATGTATTGTTCCTGACGAATAAACATCATTATGACGCCACCCCCGGAGTTTGTCCCTCTTTGCAGTTTGATCTTGTAAAAAGGATGAGTTTCTCGCCCTTTCCTGTGTAGAAGGACTTCACATCTATTAGCCTCTCATGCCAGCATTTATCCTTTTCATATTTTAATTCTTGTATGTTGTCAGTTTTGTCTTGTAAGCCGCCTGGAGT
Source organism: Pantherophis guttatus (assembly GCF_059756535.1). Taxonomy (NCBI): domain Eukaryota; kingdom Metazoa; phylum Chordata; class Lepidosauria; order Squamata; family Colubridae; genus Pantherophis; species Pantherophis guttatus. Next base: position 789,759 of record NC_142080.1, read on the forward strand.
TGCTTGAAGGCGGGATGAGGGGCACGTAGATTTAACCAATCAAATAAACATTTTAAATCTTTTAGCTATAACTTGTAGCTTACCGTAATGTGATTTTATACATATATTTATGGTTTTATTTTAATGTTGTAAGCCGGCCAGAGTCTCCTTATGGGTGAGATGAGCAGCAAACAAGGAAGGAAGGAGAGAAGGAAAAGAAAGAGAGAAAGAGAGAAGGAAGGAGGGAAGGAAGGAAGAAAGAGAGAAAGGCCTAGCCTACATGGTTCTTAATTGGGATTTTAAATTTTATGGATTTGGGGGTTTTAAATTGGGAAGCTAATGATTTAATTCTTTTTTAATTATCTTAACTTTTGTATTTGTATGTTTTTTAATTTTTGGCTGTTCACCGTCCTGAGTCCCCTCTGGGAGAAGGGCGGTATACAAATTAAAATAATAATAATAATAATAATAATAATAATAATAATAATAATAATAATAATAATAATAATAATAATAATAATGATAATGAAAGAAAGAGAAAGAAGGAAAGGAAAGGAGAAAGGAAAGGAAAGGAAAGGAAAGGAAAAAGTGAGGCTTGGCTTCACTGGGGTAAAATTGCAGGATAAATAAAATTAAAAACTGGTTGGCACGACTGTTTCTACATTGCATGCCCAAATGGGTCCTTTTAGCTTCTGTTCCTGAAAAATACATTCTGGTGTCTGCTGTCTGAAAAGAAGCTGCTCCATGGACCCCGTTCACTCATGATTATTTTTTTTACTTTTTTGCTCGCTCCTTTTCTTTCCCGCTGGGCTTCAGAGCCACCTCTACCTGCTGGTGACGGACCAGGGTTTCCTGAACGAAGACCAGGTCACCTGGGAAAGTTTGCACAACGTGGATGGCGACAGCTGCTTTTGCGATGCCGAGTTCCACCTGAGCCACACGCTGGGCAAGGAAGCGGCGGGGGGCTCCCCGGTCGACCAGAGGCAGGTGGATCAGGTATGCCAGGGGCAGGGAAGGGGGAGGAGGAGTCCTGGCAGAGGGGCTCACTTCTGCATCGCCTTCCCTGGTGGGATGGATCCAAGGACAGGGAGGATGTGGCAAGTTTTTTTCAACCTGGCTGACATGTCCAGGAATTTGCAAGTTAGGAAAAAAATCCCCTTTCAGTTCTGTGGGTGGACGGTTGCACCCTGCAGGAACTGACGAAACGAAGACACAACGCCAGGGAGAATCTGGAGATGCAGAAATGCCTTGGAGGGTTTTTTTTTCCTGGGGGTGGGGTGGGAGAGGGATAATTGCTCCAGCCTCTGGAGGGGCTCCGAAAGGAAAAGGCTGCTCTTAAGGCACATTTTGGGGTTCTCGGTCCTGGCCCAGAGCCTCTTGAAGTCGTAAAGCTGGCAGAGTTGCCAAAAGGAGATTATTTTTTGGGGGAGCAGAGAGAATTCCCTGCATATCATAGCAATTGTGGAGTAGATGCTGGGTGGGATTCGGGCGTCCAACCGTGGAGCCTTGTGGACTTCAACTTCCAGAATTCCCCAGCCAATTTTAAGGTTTTTATGGGCTTCCACTCCCAGAATAATCCAGCCAATTTTTTAAGCACAACTTGCTGGGGGATTCTGGGAGTTGAAGTCCACAAGTCTTAAAAGTTGCCATGTTTGGAGAGCCCTGGCCTCAGGGGTGGATAAGAAACAGGGAGCCTTTCTGACGCCCCCTCCCTCCCTCCCCTCCCCAAGGACTACATGATTGCCTTGTCCCTCCAACGCCAGCAAGGGGGTCCCGCCATGAGCGACCTGGAGCTGGCGCAGCAGCTTCAGCAAGAGGAATACCAGCAGCCCCCACCGCCGAGCCCCTTGCCCTCCCCGGCACAGGTACGGAGAGACGCCCACCTAGCCCCCCTCCCGGGCCCTGGTTTGAAGGTAATTCTACCCCTCCCCAATTAACCCCTTCCTCGTCTTTCCCTTTCTGCCTTTAGGGGAGAAGTCCTCCGGCCCCCCGTCCCGCCGGAGAACGCAGGCAGAGGCAGAAGGTGGACACGGATTGCATCGTCCTTTGAGGCCGGCCTGTGGGAGTCCCACGAGGGCCCCCCCTGTCCTTCCAGGGCCTTCCCCTCTCAATTTGCTATGGGGGCACTTTGGATAAGAGCTCCCCTGCAACACCAAAAATGCTTCAGAAGGGGGGAGGAACGGCTCTGTTTCGGAAAAAAACCCACACACTTGGAGCGGGGAGAAAGCTCCCCGTGGTGCATTTGCTTCTCCCACCTGGGGGTCAACATGGGAAGGGGGAAAGAGAAGCCAAGAGGGGGCTTAGCTTGGCTCCCCACGGAGGCCGGGTCAGTTTATGGGGGGGGGGTGTCTCCCATGTGATTCTCCTCTCTCGTGTGTGGGGGGAAGGACAGAAAGCCGCTTCCGTTGGAGAAACAGAGTCCCTGCTTAGAAGGGCCCAGCCTTCAGGATGAGGGGGGGGTCGCACCTCGCCGGCACCCTGGATCCGGTCATCGCCAAAGCAGAGCCTTCGTGGGCCACACGCACACAGAAGAGGGACCGTTTGCAAAGTTACCACCGGAGCAATTCAACCGGTGCAGTTTTCACCCGATGGAAAAATGGATTCCTTTGCCAAAAGCACCTTTTGGGGGGTGGGCTTAAACTCTGGCTTTTTCACCTTCTCAAAGGCAGCCGAAGCGAGGCAGAAACGCCTCCGGTGATGCAGTCCAAACGAGGTCTCTCTTTCTCTCTCTCTTTCTCTTTCTTTCTCACTCTCTCTCTTTCTCTCTCTTTCTTTCTTTTTCCTGGTTTTTGAGGGCTATGACTGGACTAAATTCTAAAATCGCTTAAGCCTCCGTTTTGAGTCGATTAATCGATTAATCCTGCCTCTGTTTACATTGGAATAAAGCAGTCCTTCTAAAGGAGAGGGAAGCGTTTTTGAACCCCAGATAATCCACTCGGTCGAGACGGATCCCAAAGAGAGACGTGGTGGTGGTTTTATTTTATTTTTTACAAGCAACGTTTCAGTTCCCGGGAAGGGGATTTTTTTTGAGGGGGGGGTGAAGGGGAAAGAGGAAGGATGTGTGGGTTGCACAGGCATATGGGGTGGGGCTGTGGCGGATGGGTTGGGGGTCCATTGACTGGAGGAAATGGGACTGAAGGAAGAAGAAGCAGAGCTGTTGAGGTGGAATGTAAAGTAGAAAAGCCTTTTTCTAGCAATCTAAGCCCCCTAAAATGCCATCAGACTGAAGTTGTATCTACTCCAGGGTCCGATTTTCCAAACTGGCCAATGAGAAGCCCGCTGGCAATTCCCGGCAGCTATTCAGAGGTAGATTGCTCCTGATGCTGGAGGCTCTATCAGTCTTCACTGATTATTATCCCCTGCTTTTAAACTCTTGACCCACAGTTTGTTGTAAATACCTGGCAAAACTTGCAGGTCTCTAAATTCCCCCCACGGCCCCTCAAACCCCTGCAAAGCATCAGAAGAATTTGGGCTGGGAGAGAGGCAGAAACCCGTCCGACCGGTCAGGCTGAATTCCGCAGCTGCCTTCCGGGGGGCTCCTTTGCAACTTCGTGGTGAGGCAGCTTCGCTGGAAGGAAAAGCTGGAGGGTTTTTCAAGGTAGACTGCCTCTGGACGGGGAGGATCCTCGGCTGGCAGCGTGTCTCAGAGATCTTCCGCCTTGCATAAACCAAGCAAAGCCGCCTGGTGTTCGCCTTGCGTTTCCGCCTGGAGGGGGTGGGGGCAAGGAGGAGAGTTTGGGGCAACCCCATCTGGAAATAAAGGGGTCGGTCCAGGAAAAATGGGGTGCTTAATTCCCACAGTGGGGGGGGACCATTTTCTGTATCTTTTGGATTCTTTTGTAGTGAAGGTACTTCTGCTGGCCCCCAAACTTTTAACTTGCAAATAGACTGCTCCTACAAATGGAGGTTCTGTTTCTGATGAGTGGGGCAATATAGGGAACGGACAAGGCCGCAAAAAAATTGGCCTGCTTGACCAAGAAGCTTGAGGCCAGCCTACCTTGCAAGAACGTCGTGAGAATAAATTGGAGGGTATCCTGGGTGGGTGGGGGTCCTTCCCACAGTCCCTGGGGGCCTGTGGCTGGCACTTGGGGTCTGTAATGTGCCCTTGAAACTCCCCCCCACCCAATACTACCCAGTGCTTTACCTTAATGAAGGAGTAGAGCGAGATCCCGTAGCGCCTCTTGAACTCGGTGCGGATGCTGAGAAGGTCTATCTCGCTGCGAGAGATCATGATTCGGACGGCCGTCCGGGGGTTACGTCCTGCTTCCTGGGATAAAACGACAATCGCCTTTGGAAAGTTGTAAACTGCCCAGAGACCGGGCGGCCAATAAATTTAATAAAAATAATTTAAAAAGCTGGAAAGCTGTGCAAAGCAAGAGTCGAACTCGCTTCTTTGCCCCACAGACGGTGCATGTTTCATACTCTCCTTCGATTGTTCCCAAGCCAGGCTGCGAAAAAGGACTACAGAGTCCATCTCTGCCCTTCTCTTTCAGAAGGAGGCTTATGGGCTTTCATTTGGGGAAGGGGTCTTGATGCGGGGGGGGTGATGGCCAGTCAGCGGGGGCTCATTTCCCCCAGAGGAGACCCTTGTGCACCGTCTGGAGCAGCTCAGCCGGTCTCCTGTGCGAATGACGACCAGGAAGCAGAACTGGGGGGTTCTGGGTAGCCCCGATGGGGCTAAGGGGGGTGGGATTTGGGAAGGGGCGGGCACCAAAAGGAGAGACCCTCACCGTAATGGCCGAGTGGAGCTTGGTGGCAAAATACAGCGGTGTGTTTCTTAGGAGGGAAACTGCAAGAAAGATTTTTTAAAAAATAATTACAATTATTTTTCTTGTTGTTCTGCTCCCTTCCTATTTCTGGGCTGAAATGCTGTAGGGAAGTGAACTGCACAAGTTGAATATCTGCCTGGCAAAGCACTCGCCGACAGAGACGGGAAGGAAGGCCGGCTAAGCAGAACAGATCTGGTTTAAAACTTGCACATCAGCTTGCAAAATTCCCAAGCCCAATTTATGCTAAATGTTCCTTGCTCAGCTAGTTTGGGGAGAAGGAGGAGGAAGAAGCGGATTTAAGCGGCCTTCCAACCCTCTCTTAACTCGGAGCCAAAGTCCCACGAAAGCCGTGTTGAAATAGGATCAAGAGGGCTAGCAACTTGGATTTTTGGAAGCAACGAAAAACGAAGCTTCTCGGATCTTATTCCGGGTATTCTCAGTGCAGGCTGTGCAAAACAAGAGGCAGCTGAGGTTGAGAGGTCTCCTGAACATGTGCAGAAAGCAACCCCACCTCCCCAATTTAATCCAGATTAAAAAAAGGGGGGGCCTCTCAAACTCCCTACATCTGGGGTGCACCTACCCAGCGTTAAACCCGCTTCCCGGAAGTTTCCTTGGAAATGTTTCTCCATAATTTCTTCAACTGAGATTCCGGTCATCTCCTGGTGCCAGCTGAACACTGGAAGAAAGGCAAGGGAAAAAGAGGGTTTTTTTTTTAAAAAAAAATAATAATTATAGGGGGAAGACTGCCCCCTTTGTGCCTTGAAATTGCCAGGTTTTCTTTAGCTTTGGAGCGGGCAGCCTCCCTAGCCCGGTCTGGCCTGAAACATTAGCACGTTTGGGGATGCCAGCGTGGTGAAACGCGACCACCTGGCACAGGGTTGGCCTTGCCTCTCCTCAAATGTTCGGAGCTGCGTTGAGACAGGATCCGGACCCACTCGCTCTCCTCCAGGCGTCCGGCGTCCCCACCGTCGGCTGCGTCAGACAGGGCCTGGGGGAGAAGCCCGGGGGTTTGGGGGATGCCGGAAACGGGCCCTGAGAGGAGCCCCAGCATGGAGGGGACCCCGAAGGGAAGAACCCTGATATCCCCGTCTCACTTTTGAATCTTGCCGTATCAAGACGTAATCGATCGTCCCCGAGTAGCGTTCCCGCTGGCCCTGTGGAGAAGGACGGCGTGAAAAAGTCAGCCGGGAGGCTTTGCTGCAAAATAGATGTGATTTTCCTAAACGGTGTCAGGCCAAACAGTTTGGGCTTAAAAAGGACAAGCTGTGGAGAGCATTGAATGTTAGAAAAGCACCCCACATCTCGGGTTCTTACAAAGGGACCCTGAATTGTGTATTGTATTGTATTTGAATTGCATTGCATTGCATTGATAGCTTTATAAATTGTATTTATTACCCTGTTTCCCCTGACAATAAGCCCAATCGGGCTTTTGAGCGCATGCGTTAAAATTAACCTCCGCCCCAAAATAAGCCCTCCCCGAAAATATTTAAACAGAGCTGGAAAAGACGGCAGGAGGAGCCCCATCTTGCTCCATGCGCCCCAAAATAATAAGACCTCCCCGAAAATAAGGCCAAGCGCTTATTTCGGGGTTCAAACAAATATAAGACAGGGTCTTATTTTCAGGGAAACACAGTATATGTTGTTATGTTATGTTATGCTATGTTATGTTGGGTTAGGGTTAGTATGTTATGTTAATTTTATTTTATACTTTTATAAATTATATGATATGATATTTGTTATGTGATATTATATTATTTTTATTTATTTTATTTTATAGTGTTATCAATTATATTACATTGTAATATATTTTTTTATCTTATTTGATAGTCTTATTTTATTCATTTTATTTTATTCATTTTATTTTCTCTTGATTTTATTTATTACCTTGATCAGGGCGAGAAGAAGGTCTCTAAAGCCTCCGGTGGCACCAGAAGCAATGTCCTTTCCCAAATCGGATTTGAAATCTGTACAAGTGGAAGAAGGGAGAAGGAGGGAGTTTTAGCTCTCCACACCCAAGCAAGGAGGGGAGGGGTACGTGGGTTTCCCTTCCTGAGAAAATGCTCCGAGGTAGACTGCTCTTGCCCAAGGGGGCTCTGCAGTAAGCTCAGAAAAGAGACAGAGGCTTTCTTGGCGCCTGGGGAGGGCGAAAACAGCCTTCCCCACCCCCCAGAGGCCCTCCGGAGGCCAGAAACAGCCTCCGGTGGGCCCGGAAGGCCTGAAAATTAGCTAGCCAGTGCACACTGGATCTGAGGTAGACTTCAATTCCCAGAATTCCCCAGGCAGCACAGCTGGCTGTGGTTGGAGTTGAAATTCACAAGTCTCAAAATAGTCAAAGTTGGACATCCCTGGTCTATATGAATGCTCAACGAAGTAAAAAAAAAAAACACTTTAAAAGTCAAAGCTCACGATTGTATCGTGTTGCGGGGAGTTCCGCAGGCGTGAAAAGGAGGGCAAGTCCAGCTTCCCTTGCTTTTCCAAGTTTATCAGGCAACTTTCTCTCCTAGCAGCTCCCCTCTCCCATTTCTCTACCTTTTAAAGAACAAGCAGATAAGTTTTATTTTTTTTTTACCCTGTTTATAATAAGCCAGCATTTCCTGAAGCTGTTTTGCCGTTCGAGTGGAGGTGATTTCAATCAGGGTTTCCACCTCCAGACCCTGGAAAGGAAATGTGACCCAGGTTAGGAAACGGCAATTGTCGACTTCGTAAGATGTGTGTATGTGTTTTGTGCCCCCGTCCACTCTGCAGGGTTTTTAGCGAGGTTGGATTAATCTTCCGTTAATCTTCCTAGGGTTGATTACAACGCTCGTCTCAAGACTGGTTGTGTCTTTGCAAACTCCTGTATTTATTTATTTATTAAATTGTTGCATTAAATTATTAAATGAAATTACCATGCATGGAAAGTGCCCTTAAAAAGGACTGGGAATTAAAAGAAAACCACCAATCTTAATTCCTCCCCAACCCTTTTTAAAATGGAGAAAACACTTATTAAAAATGGTTGTTTATGAAAATCTGTTGGGAGGGGGAGAAAAGCAGTGGTGGGTTTCCATTTTTTTTACTACCGGTTCTTTGGGCGTGGCTTGGTGGGCGTGGCAGGGGAAGGATACTGCAAAATCCCCATTTCCTCCCGATCAGCTGGGACTCGGGAGGCAGAGAATAGATGGGGGCGGGGCCAGTCAGAATTTTTACTACCGGTTCTCCGAACTACTCAAAATTTCTACTACCAGTTCTGCAGAACTGGTCAGAACCTGCTGAAACCCACCTCAGGAGAGGAGATACTTCAAGAGCTGAGTCCCCCTCAACCAATTCATCCCAAGGTCCTTTTAAAATCAGATGTACAACCTGCTCCACTTCATGTTAAAAACTGGGGTGGGGAGGATTCCTTGGCAGAAATGGGGTGCCCCTCTTTGGAAGGGGGTACCTGCAATCCTGCCTGGATTTCATGGGCATCGTACTGAGCTGCTGGACAGAGCAAAGCCCTGATTATGGTCTCAAACTGGCTGGGAATCACGGCTTCCAGAGTTTTCAGCAGGCCCTAAAAAAAGAGAGAAGACTAAGAGAAATTTGGGGAGACCTCACCCCCCCCCCCAATAGAGCAGAGACCCTCAGCCAAACATATCATGGCCAGGAAAGAGGCTGAGATATATTGATTTAGTTTCAATGGAACCCATAGTTTGCTGGCTCTGCCCTAAAAAAAGACTCTGAACAGTCTTCAAGGGCTCTCCCCTACAACAGCACATTGCAGTAGTCTAAGACAAAGTGAGCGCTTTGCCCATTTTCTTTCCTTTCCTGGAAGGGCCACAAATTCCCTCCCACCCACCCTCAAAAAATCCCCTCCTGGCCTAACCTGTTGGGTGAATTCGAGGAAGGCTTCCGCAATTTGCTGCCGATGCTCGCTGCTCCGACTGGTCAGCAGGTCAAGGATGACCCCGCAGTCCACACCTTTGGGGAGACCCGGGGGCCCCAGTTTTAGCCGAGGCCTCCAAACCAGGAGTTTGCAAACTCTGCTCCGGCCCCTCGAGTCAGCTGTGCTCCCGGAAGAGTCAAAATCTGCATATGCAATTTGTCTATATATCAAAAGCCTCATTATCATAATGATTTTCTCACGCTTATGCTGGGGTTAAATTTATGCCTCCCGTCACCGTATTTCTCTGGGCAGATGATCTCCAACCGTCCACTTTCTTTTTAGGATGACACAAGCCCTTATCTGGATGTTCCAACTCTAGGATATTTGTTGGGATCCGATGGGGTAGTTGAACTGTGTCCTGTTGCGAGTGCAACTCCCACCTCACAGGGTGGTTGTACGGATGCAGGCGAGGGGGAAGGGAAGGGGCGGGGGGGTTTACCTTCACCACTGATGGCCTGGAAGAAAGTCTGGGCATCTTTGGCTGCATCAAAATTCAGGTGAGGTCGGATCGTTCCCAAGGTGCCCCACATGGCCGTCTAGGACAGAAAGGACACAGCAGTTTGGACCCTACGATGTTTAAATTCTGCAGACCTCACGAAAGCACAATGTTAGAGTCCGTTGACTGTTTTCATTTGCGTGGTGGGTAGGAAGATTCCTTTGGCTGCAAACCACCTGATCTGGATGACCAAGCCTCCACTGGCCAACTGCAGTCTACCTGAGAGACGTTTTCTATCCATTCCCTCCTCCTTAGGGGGTAGCACCTTGCAAAGGCCTCAAAATACTCTTTCTAGAAAAGAAGTTGGATTCGGTGGCACCTCACCTTTTCGGCCAGTGGCAACTGCTCCAAAATTTCATCGGCCATGGATCGCTGCTCCAGCCGGTTCCTTGCACACTTGCCAAGCTGTGGAGGGTGGGGTGGGGGGAGCCCCACTTAGGCAGCCCCCCAGCAAGTCATCTCTGGCTGCTGCAAAAAGGCGAAGAGCCAGAAACCCCCAGTTCAAGCTAAAATAATGGGGGGGAAAGGCAATACAGGTAAGGAATTACTCTAGGAAATGCTCCGGGGGGGGGGGGGCAGCAGCCGAGGGGTTCCGAATTTGAGGAAGGGGGGGGGAAGAGGGTGCCCAAGAGGAACCTGGAAAGGAAGAAAAAGAAATTCCAGTTTTAGGCAGAAACACACAGGCTGAATTTCTAGAAAGGAGGGGCTGCAGAGGGATTTGGAGAAACGCACCTTGAGGTCTTCCCAGTTGCTTGAAAGAAGCCCCTTCTGACCCCCTCCCCAGGACCAAAAGCCCCCTCCCCAAAAGGAAGCTCTCTAGGCGGGCGCTCCACCGGAGGAGCTGCGCGCCAAAGCTGCTGCTGCTTCTTCCTCCTCGGCGGCCCCCAAAGGCGGCGGGGCGGGGGTGGCAGCAGCGGCTCTGGCTCCCCCCAGGGCGGGTGGGCAGCCAACCAGCGCCGAGGCAGCCTCGGAAAAACCAGTCTGGGCTGTCGCTTCTCCAGCCGGGCTGCCGAGTGTCGCCAGTTCGGCGGGTTCTTTGCCTGGCGGAGCGCCCCTGCAGCCGTGGGGCGTCCGGGAAAAGCCGGGCGGCCCCGCGACAACGACGCCGCCCGGGGGGAGGGGTTGAAGCCCCACCAGACCGCAGGGGACCCCCTCTTTCCCCAAAGACCCCCCTGGCAGGATGCTCTCTCTTCATTCGGGCCGTGGAGAGGCGCTGCCCTGAAATCGCGTCCTGGAACACGCTCCCTTCTCTTCCCAGCCTCTTTTGCTGGACTGGAACTCAGCACCTGGAAAGGGTGATCCCCCCCCCCCAGTTCCGCTGGGAGAAGGGAAGATGGGCATCCGGCGAATGGGGCGCCTGAATCGTTTCTGGAAGGTTACCTGTCCGGCAAGGAGAACCCCCCCGAGGCAGCAGCCTTTCCCACGTGCTCGCTTCCAGCCGTCAGAAGGCGAGACCCCCAGAAGAACTCGCGGGTTCCAGCTTGGGGTGAAGTCCCGACTCGGCTCTTCCCATTCTCCGCGGGCAAAATCAGGCCAGCAACTTTGATGAAGAGTCTCGTTGCGCAGGATGAGGAGGTTCCTTGCGCAAAATGCTGGGCAGGAGAGAGCAATGCTCTTTGTGTGTGCGCCTGATGCTTCTTGGGATGAAAAGGATGCTCTTGGCGGATTTCTGGATTGATTAGAAACTCGTGCTTGGAGTGTTTTCCTTCCTTTGGAGGGTTGGCGAGAAATCGCCTGCGCTGGGGGGCAAATCTCGCTTCTGAAATCTTCCTTTGCAGCCAGTTTCCTAACAATTTAAAATCCAGTTTTGCCCTGGACAGTTAAAAAAGAAGAAAAAACAAAAAAGAGCGAGGAAGTTGTGCTGTTCCGACATTTCCCACTAGGCGGCGTTGTGGACTTTCCTTCTGAGGGCGCAGTCCCTGGCTGAGCCACCAGAGGGCAGCACCTCCCTGCTCTTCATCCAGGTAGTCAGTCTTTCTCCACTTTGAGAGCTCTTCCTAGATGGGAAAGAAGAATCAATTCAGGTTTTTCTTTAAAACGTGTTTTTAACGCTGGGTGGTGGTGGTGGTGTCTAATTCATTGACTCCTTAAGCAGAGCCTCCTGTCCAGGAGCAGTCTTCCTTCCATGACTAACCAAGCAAGAAGAACAGCCCTGCCCCTGGGCCCAGTTTGGCAGGAATATCCCACTCCCCTTTCTTCCGTCAATTCCTCCAGGAAAATCAATGAAATTGACAGCTCACACAAAGGAAAAATCTTGACTGGCTTCTGAGCTGGCCCGGTGGCATTTCCGCCTGGAATTCCTGGACCTGGATGGTGGAATTCCTACCTGCCACCAGCAAAAATGGGCCTGGCAATTGGGATGACCCGGACAAGAGAAGGCAGGTGCACCCTGCAAATCTCAGCCTGTTCAGCTTTTTATTTCTGTGCTGCAAATCCCTACGGATAGAAAATTATGCTCAGAGGACATCCGTTAAGGAAGCCAAACAGCTGCGCTCGCTAATTTCTTTTTCCATTGGAATCATTAAATTTTCCTCTTCCTCCGTGGACTCTCAGCCTGCTTTCTCGGTTGCTGCAAGAATCGTGCAGGTTCTTCCTTGACGGGATTTCTGGGGATTTTACTGCAGAGGATTATTAAGGATTGGTCAAGGTGTTTCCTTGGAGGAGTGCAGGGTGTGGCATTTAATCGGTCAGCCTCCGCGTGGCATTGAGCGGAGTGTTTCCAAACACAGCCACGACGGTAATCAGTTTTTAATTAACGGAGGTGACTAAATAAGTCTAGAGAGACAAAGGCACATCGCTGGGACTGGGATTAAACCCGTTTGTAATCTAAGTTGGCTTTTGTGGGATCTTAATTCTGACAGGGCCAGAATACAATTGCGCTCTCCAGTTTAACAAGCTGTGAAATTATGCCCAAATCCCAGCCTTTTATCTGCCTTTCTTGGCGTCTTGATCATTATTGGGGTTTATTTTTATGAAGACGCTGCCCTTCCAGACCGACTTACAAAAGAACAGGACTTTTAAAAAGCCCCAAGTACAATCCCATTTAAAATACTGTCAAAAATAAACGTTGGTTTATTTTTAAGGTGGGTTTATTTTATTTATAAAGCGCTGTTACTGGCAAAGGGTTTTGCTTTTATGTTGATTAGTCTTTTAACTATTTTTCAATATAATATAATTAGCCTCCAAGAAATTTCAGCCTTCAAGTGTGGAAAATGTTCAGATTTTAAGCAGGATGAATGAGGCCTTATAGCAAGGACCAGAGGGGAGGGGGGGTTTCTTATAATTGTATTTGGGAGCTGCAGAACTGGGCCTATTTTTCCAACAAGAGAGTTTCAGAAACATTGGGAAAACAGGGGAAAAGCAGTGGTTATTTTTTTTGAGTTTTTCAGTGGAAAAATACACGCACCCCACCCCAAAGCTCATAAAACCAACACCCTGCCCCCTTTGTACATAGGAAAGCTTTTAAATGTATTTAAAAACTTTGGCTGTTATGCTGGATGTTTTTAAGGATCCCTGCTGCAACGTCCTCCCGGTTTTATTTTAAACGTAGATTTGGGGGGCAGAGTAGGGGGTCCGGGCAGCTTCAGAGAGGCTGCCTGCTTGGCTGAAAGATCCATCTTCTTCCTGCTTCCCAGGTGGACAGACCCCCCCCTTTCTGTAGCTTTCACGGATGGGGTTCAGCGAAGGATGCTGGGAGAGGGGGGGCACCACTTCTCATCCCCCTCCCCTTTCAAAAAGAGACAGGCTGAAATGGGGGACCCCTCCCCGTCTGTCAGGTTTTCCTAACTCCTGCCCAGTTCCGGCTTTAAGGTATTTATAAACGGTCATAAAAGCAGGATAAAGGAATCCAATAAATAAACAAACTTTCCCCCTCCCCATCACCTCTTCTGGGCGCCCCCATTTTTCGGTGCATTCCTGATTTGGGGGGGGGGCAGGGCAGCCCCATTTCAACCTTGAGCCCCAAAGCCGCTCTTAAGGAAAAGTTCTCTTCCCCCTCCCCCTCCCCCAGCAAATGCCTAAAGGGGGAAGGGGCTTCCCACCGGCCCCCTGGTCCAGCAGCCCAGCCTCCCCCCTCCCCTCCTTTCCGGCCCCTTGGCGAGAAGTCACGTCGGAAGGGATGACTCAGGCGGGGGGGGGGGGCAGCCGCGAGCCCCTCCCTTGCGGGTCGCCCCCCCCCCATGTCGGGCAGCCGCTCCCTCCGCCCCTCCCTCCCCCTCCCTCCCTGGCGCAGCGCTCGACTGGAAGGCAGGCTGGGCCGGGAAGCCAAGCGGGGCGGGGGGCCCGTGGGGGGAATGGCTCTTTTGTCCCGGGCGGGGCCCCTGCGCTGATCCTGGGCCGCAGCCCCCAAGCCCCCCCCTCTCCGTTCGCAGCAGCGAGTGACTGCGGCCCCCGCCAGCCCTCCGGCCAAAGGCGGCCAAGCGAGAGCCAGGAGAAGCGGCCCTTGCAAGGCCAGGAAGGCCGGGACGCGCCCAGGGGGCTTCGCCGCCGCCGCCCAAGGAGGTGAGCGCCGCCCCGGGGAGCCGGGGCCCTTTTGGGGAGGGGGCTCCCCGCCGTCCCCAGGCGCAGGAAGCGGAGGGAGGCAGGGCGGACGGCTCCTTCGCGGCAGAGCAGCGGGAGAAACCCGCCCAAGGAAGCGGGCCTGCAGGCTCCCCGCCCCGGGGGCCCCTTTCCACGCGGAGCGGGCGGGGGCGGGGCCTCCCTCCCGGCCTCCCCCACCGCCGTGACTAACTTCCACGTGGGGGGGGCTGCCGCTGCTCCGCCCCCCCCGAGCCTTCCGCTTCCGAGCCTTTCCCGGATCCGCCGCGAACGAGGTAAAAGAGCCCCCGCCCCGCCGGGCTCCCCCCCCGTTTCTTCCGCCCCCCCCGTCCTTTGGAGGCCCCCCCCTTTGGGCAGCGGAGGAAAGTCCCGGCAGGAAAAGGGCTTGTGCGCGGCCAGCCCCCCCCTTCCCCAAGGCCGGGGGGGGCGACAGGAGGGCGGGGGGAGGGGGCTGCGCCTCTCTCTCTCTCTCCCCCTCCCCCCATTCCGCCTCCCTCCCCCCCCGCCCCGTCGCACAAGGACCGCTCGGGGGGGGGTGGGGGGGCGGAAGGAAGGAAGTTGGCCGGGAGTTTTTTCTTCGCCTTCAGGCCCGGCCCGGCTCTGAGGTCGGGAAACGGGCTGGATTTGGGGGGGGGGAATAAAACAGGGGTGCCCGGAAAAGCTTTGCAGCTGCTTTGCTCGTGGAAAGAGTGAAAACTCTCCCAAGGGATATCTCTCCTTTCTTTCTTTCTTTCTTTCTTTCTTTCTTTCTTTCTTTCTTTCTTTCTTTCTTTCTTTCTTTCTTTCTTTCTTTCTTTCTTTCTTTCTTTCTTTCTTTCTCTCTCTCTCTCCCTCTCTCTCATCTATCTATCTGCCTGTCTATCTTTTTCTTTCTCTTTCCTACCTTCCTTCCTTCCTCTCTCTCTTACTTGTTGATCGACTCACCCTCCAGCCCGGCGCCCCCCCCCTCCTGCTTTGCTGGTGAAAATCCTCCTGCCCACAATGGCTGCTTGTCCCGGCCTGGCCCTCGCTCCACGGAGCCCTGCGCTGCCCCGGCCTCTGGCCTCCACTGCCCTGGGGTGGGGGGGGGGAGAGAAATGGAGTCCCCCCCCTCAGTTTGGAAAATGCCCTTTTCTGCACCCCTCCCCCCAACCCACCCAGCTGGCTCTCCGATCCAGGAAGTGCCCTGCTTCCCCTGAGGCCTGCAGGCACCCAGCGGCTTCCTTCTGCAAAAGGCTCCGTCTGGGCCAAGGCCGTAGGTAGAGGAAACAAGCCTTCTTTTGCTGGTAATTATCCAGCAGGCCGGCTGTGCGGCGTTGGAAACCTCTCCCTCCGGCTCTCCCCGAGGGTGGGAAAAGAGACATCCAGGGAGTGAGGGAAAGGAGAGGCCCGTGGAAGAAGAGCAGGGCTCCCACCCTTCCCGAGCATCTTCAAGCGGGGCAAACTGGGACATGGCCTGGATGGGCAGGAGGAACCCACCCTCTCGGATTTGGATCCCCCCCACCCCCACCCTCAAACCAGCCTTGGCAGAAAGAAGCTCGGCCTGCGATCTGGACTTGAGCGAGTTGGGCAAACTTGGCCAAAAAAGAAAAAAAAAAAAAAACTACTGAGAAAAACTGGTTAGTTGCGGTGAAATTTCGTGGAGGTTCCTGGGAGCACGTCTGCTTGAGATAGAAACTTTCCAGGGGGGGCGGGCAGCAGGGTGGGGTGGGGAGAGACAGGCTGTGACATCCTCTACTCCTCCATCCAGAAAAAGGCAAGTCTTGTGGCCTCTTTTTAACCGACACCAAGCTGAAAGTGTGCAATTTAACCACTGAGGTGTAAAGCTACGAGAAACTCACCCTCCTTGGTGGTGCTTTGGCCTGGATTTTTCCCGTGGCAAATTGTAGGGCCGTGATGGCAAACCTTGTCAGGACTGAGTGCCCAAACCGGAATGCATGTGCTGGAGTTGGCTGGCGTGCACGTGCCTGGTTTTTGGCCATTTTCAGAGCCGTTTCTAGGCCATTTTTCAGGCCAAAAACAGCCCTGAAAATGGCCACAAAACAGCCTGGTTCTTGGCTGTTTTCACCCTGTTTTCCAGCACTCCGGCACCTGCGAAGACCAGGTGGCCAGCACGCATGCGCGCGCTGGAAACCAGAACAACAGCTGGCAACGGCGCGTGTGCCCACAAAGAGGCCTCTGCATGCCACCTCTGGCACGCGTGCCACAGGTTCACCATCACGGTTGTAGGGTAATCTCTTTGTAGGAATCAGGCCGCCTCCATTCCAGCAGAGGTCAATTATCTAGACTTTGGGGAGCCTTAATTTCTTTGCCCTTTGAGCAATTGGTTTTCCAGGCTAGGCTGCCTCTGAAGGTGGAGGCTCCATTGAATTACCCCCATTAAGTTCCCTTTCTCTTTAGCAAATGGCCCAGGGCAGAGGCTGCCTCTCCTGCTGCATTCCACTTTCTAAAACATCTCTTGGTGATTGTAACACACTGTACCTTCCAGCCCTTTAACCTCAGATTTTCCCAGGGATCTGTCTGTATTTCATCACCAAATTTCTTAGCCACCCTTAGCCACATTCTTAATCTAGTCATCTCTCTTTCAAATGTCCACAAAAGTTTATTACACATTTTAGCAGCTCCTCCTCGGTGCACAATTGTACTTCAGATCCTGTCTTGTCTTTGCTCTGGGGGGGCCTTTCCCTCCATTTTGGCCCCCTTTTTTTGGATAACGGTCAATCAACAGCTGTCCTCTTCCTGCTATTAATTGCTCTCAGTTCGATTTTAAATTCATCCTGATGGTTTTCCAATAATTCCTGATGCGTCCACCAATTCATCTTCCTCCGCTGTTTGCCTTCTACCATGTGCTCCTCGAGCCAAGAGCAACTTGAGCTTATCTCTCTATTCCAGGTTCTCAATTTGGCATGCCTAATTAAAACAATTTTTTAAAAAGTCTGCCTTAATTTTAATTTCATCGGACCATAAACGTCCATGCCACCGAAATACACCTTCAAGTTGTTGTTGTTGTTTACTGGTGGCGATTCTAAAAATCAAACCCCTGGACTTAACTTTGATTTGATTTTTCCTTCGTTACCTTATTTTTTGTGGTTAAAACCCACACCCTATTTAGATGGGGGCCCACGGTTTGAGAACTTTGCACCCTCCAAAATGCTGGAGTCAGCAAATATATACCCAGGCAGGCCCTTATCTCAGACCCTTTAGTGTCCTGTTCCCAAATACCTAAAAATAGTTGGAACAGGGTACAGCGGAGAGCTGTATTGCAATGCCCTCGGTGCGAACCACAAATGCAAAACACTTCAGAGATAGCTCCTTGTGTTTTGCTTAACACTATTACTTTGTAGACGATCGTTGCTTAACTTTGTAGAACTGTATCGGCTGCCACTGATACATTTCTGCGGAGGAATTAAGTCTTGGGATAACTTCATCGTCCCTTTAAATGTACACGAATCGGCGTACATTAAAATGAAATTTCGTTGCAAGCGGCTCTCAAGTTATTGTCATCTGCACCTCTATTGTAACTGCCAGCTTGCCTTCCATGGAGAATCTGTATAGCTCAGGAATCCAGGAAGAGGGCTGAGAAAATATCTACAGACCCCTCAGATCCTGGACATAAACTTTTTCAACCTCTTCTCCCAAGATGACGCTATAGGGCAGGGGTCTCCAACCTTGGCAACTTTAAGACTTGTGGACTTCAACTCCCAGAGTTCCTCAGCCAGCAAAGCTGACTCTGAGAGTTAAAGTCCACAAGTCTTAAAGTTGTCAAGGTTGGAGACCCCTGCTAATAGGGCATTGCACGCCAAAATAACCAGACAGAAAAACAATTTTCCCCCTATGCCATCCATCTGCTAAACAACTAATTCCCACAACACTCTGTATGCCCTGGGAGGTTGAATCACTTAGAGGAGACGTATTATCCTTCTACCTTCCCTCTTACCTATTTCCTTTGCTTCTTCTTTTGTTGTTTGTATCTCATGACCTATGTTGATTGACTATTGTTAGGTTTGTCTCTTTCAATTTATGACGATTGTGCTTTGTGATAATGATTGTGGTTTATCCCCCGTTGTTTGGGTGTACAGGGTACAGAGAGCTTGTGTACCTGAGACAAATTCCTTGTGTGTCCACTCACACTTGGCTGAGAAAGAATTCTATTACGAATGAGACCGGACAGCCATTTGACCAGAATGCTATCCGGTCTCCTGCCGTAAGCAGGGGGTTGGACTAGAAGACCTCTGAGGTCCCTTCCAGCTCTGAGATTCTATGTTTGAGAAGGTTTCTTCTCCCTGAGCAGAGAAAGAGTGATGTGTGGAAGCGACAACTGGATACTCCTAAGGTGATCTGCAGGTCTTGTGAATTCTCGGTGTTTTGCAAACAGCCGATTCTCTGTGGGAAAAGAGGTTTTCTATGCAACAAGGAAGGGATGCAGTGGCTCAGTGGCTAAGACGCTGAGCTTGTCGATCGAAAGGTCGGCAGTTCAGCGGTTCGAATCCCCAGTGTAACGGGGGTGAGCTCCCGTGACTTGTCCCAGCTTCTGCCAACCTAGCAGTTCGAAAGCAGGTAAAAAATGCAAATAGAAAAATAGGGACCCCCTTTGGTGGGAAGGGAACAGCGTTCCGTGCGCCTTTGGCGTTGAGTCATGTCGGCCACGTGACCACGGAGACGTCTTCGGACAGCGCTGGCTCTTCGGCTTTGAAACGGAGATGAGCGCTGCCCCCTAGAGTCGGGAACGACCAGCATGTATGTGCGAGGGGAGCCTTTACCTTTATGCAACGAGAAGGAGGATGCTACACACCCACACCGAGTGTGATTGTCTTTGTGTTCCTGGTAAAGCCTGGTTACTTACAATGCCCTGCCCCAACCAGGTGTCTGCTGAAGGTCTTAGATTACAATTCCCACGTCTCTCTTCCTTTGCCTGCTTTGGAACAGGCCAACCCACCCTGCCATGCGGCGGCTTTCGCACAGCCCGCGAAGCTGGGCCCTCAATCACTCGGGTGCAGGCCGCGTGGGCCTTACCCAGCTGGGGGTTGAGTAAATCTTGTGCCAATGGGGAAACCCACAAATGTGATCAACGCAGGTTAAACCTGTTGCCTGAATCTGGCCGTGTCATGCCCGGATCTTACTCATGGCGATGGGCTCACCGGGCTAAGGGTTAAAGGAGAGGAGAGGTTTTCAGAGACTGCAGTCCCAAAACTCATAAAAATTGAAAATCCTGGAAGGGACATAAAATAAGGGAAGTTGTTTTGTTTCCTGAGGGTTTCAGGGCCGGCGAAGAGGACAAGGGAAACGGAATCAAAGAAGCCTGATCTCTCTTGGACATAAGTGTCTTTAAACCTAGGGGCTGGCCTTCTTCTCTAATTGGCTCTCCTCTCCAGATCTTCTCTTTTCACGTGGCAGGGAGTTCCATAGTTCAGAGCTGCACTATGTGAGATTCTCGGGTAGTGGCCTCCATTCTGAATCCCCCGTCCTTCCAGTTCGCTGGATGGGGTTGAGCTTAGACCAAGGGGAAACCGAAATGATTTCTTTGCATCGGTGATCTGCCGCAATCTTCTTCCCCTTCCTTCTTTCCTTCTCTGGAATAAGCGCCTATTTGATACCGCTGCTCTGTCCATCAGTCCGTTGTGCCTCTGGGTGAGTCCCTGTTCCGGGTGAGAGGGTCTGTCCTGGCCCCCTGATCAGAGGATTGACTGGCGGCGTCTGTTAAGCCATAAGATGCCTTTCTCCTCCTAGATGCAATTCCAGGCTCTGGTGTTTCCCGATCTTGGACTTTGATAATTGCCTAGAAATTTAAGAATTTGGGGACTTTCTGGTTGCCTTCAATGGGGTTTTTCAAAGAGCCAGGGCCTGTTCTGAGGCTTCACACACTTCTTAACTTCTCCCCTCCATCCAGGGAATGTCTTTAGTCCAGCGGTCAAATTCAGGTCCGGCCTGTCTCGCTCTCCGCCTGGAAGCTGTGCAACATGGGTGTGCAAGTTTTGAGTCGGGGGTAGCTGGAAGCCCATAAATGGATGTGGCTAGAAGTGGCCATATCAAAGCCAGAAGATGTTTTCATTGGGAAGGGTGGCACATTTGACGGCTCATATTTAAGAGTCGTGTTGTTGTTTTAAAAGCACCCCAGGGCAGGACAAGAAATAATGGAAGGAAGCTCACGAAGGAAAGATCCCACGTGGAGCAAAGGAGAAATTGTCCGATAGTGAGGACAATTAATCAGTGGAACAGTTTGTCTTCTCCTCTTCCCTTCTGGATTTGGCAGTTTTGTCTACCTATCGAGTCCTTTCCAAGGTAGCAGATGTATGGATTATTACACTTACTCATCTCACTGCACTACTCTTGTACTTAACTCCTGGCAGCAGACTTCATTAATCCTCCTCCTCCTCCTCCTCCTCTTTTCCCCACAACAACCACCTTGTGAAGTGGGTTGGGCCCAGTGACTGTGACTGGCCCAAAGTCATCCAGCTGGCTTTGATGCCTAAAGCGGGATTAGAACTTGCCGCCTCTCTGGGTTTCTAGCCCAGCGTTTCTTAACCACTAGAACAGAGCATTTCCCTGATCCTCTTCAAAGAGAAAGAGATCTCAGCCAGAAAAAGGGGCAACCTGGCATATTCTTTTGAGAGGGTGGGGGATCGACTCCGGAGCCGACATGCCAAGGAACTCAGCCTTCCTTTCCTGGCGGAGCTGCCTTTGAAACTCGCCCAACTCCACGGAAACTTTGCGGGCTGATGGGCCAGCCAGACGCTCCTGGGGATTGCTCAAGCCACAGAGGGGGTGGCTGGCGGTGGGAAGCCTCTCCCCTCCTCTGACTTGGAGGGAGCCTGCGATTGTATCAGGCATCTATTTGTTGTGGTGCTGGGAGCAGGGCTGAACTCCCGGGGCACTCCCGGGGTGGAGCCCCAATCAGCTGGCTTGAAAGCAGGGCGAGGAACCCGACGCCTACAGCTGCCGCGGGTGCTGGGATAGCCCGCATTAAAGCTGCCATTGAAGTGCAGCGAGGCCACCTGGAGTGCTGAGCTTCCCAGCTGGATTCTGGCGTGGAGCAAAACTCAGATCCAGGTGAGGAGGAAGAGGAGGAGGAGAGAGAAAAAACGGGGGGGGGGCATTTGTTTCCTCCCCAGTTTGCATTTAGCCCCATTTAACCAGGCTGCGGGGAGGGGGCCCAGCTTGGAACGGTGACCCTCACTTTCCCTCCCATACAGAAACCGTCTTTTTCCTCCGCCGGGGTTGCCTCGCTGCTGAATCTCTTTGCGTACAGATCCAATGTTTGCACAGGACCCGTGTCGGCCACCCGTGGAACTCGATTCTTTAATTTGCTCAAGGGAACCAGAAAAACTTGCCACCGGCAATTGCCAAGGATTAGGAATGAGTGACGTTTTGGGAATCTGGTGGAAATGGAAGTCCGTTTCCTCTAGGAGGCGCTGTGCTGCACTCTCCTTTGAACTAAAGAGAGGAAACTTTTAAAAATAAAATAAATTCGTCCAAAAGCTTTGTTTGGGAAATTTCAGGGACTTGCTTTTTGTGGTTGTAAAGGATCGTTTTTGTAGTCTTTAACACACCTGAAGCGTGAGAGAAGGCAGATGGAAAAGTGTGTGTGTGGGGGGTGTCTTCCTTTCCTGGGAGGCCGGAGTGGATTGGCCACAGAGGCGATGCGGAGATTGTGATACTTGTTACTTGTTTGTTTTTCTGCTCTTTCCTTCTTGAGCTGCTTGAAAGCTGCAGATGGACACTTGTGTTTTGGGTTGGGTTGCTTAAGTGGGGCAAACCCCCCTTGCCTGCCCCAACATTTGGGGAGAAGAGGCGGACAGATTTTTTTCTTTAACCTTTCTCGAGGAATCTCTTCCCGAGCCTTCCCAAGCATCATTTTCTTCCAAAGTTCCTTTTTCTTTCGGGCCCGGGACAGTTGAAAACAGGGATGGCTATGTTGTAAGTTTGTTTCCAGCACATAGTCTCAACAAACAGGCATTGTTTGCGATGCTTGGAAGGTTTTGCAAAGAACTGAAACTCTCTGTGAATTTTTATGTCCGTTGGCTTGTCTGTTTGCTTCGGTTCCTTATTTGCAAACTCGGTTGTTTCTTGGTGACTGTTTCCAGCACCGGGACTCTTGAAGCAGGGCCAAGAGTGTCTTATGTGTGTCCAAGAAGAAACTGGCAAGTTTTTCCAGTAGCAGGAAGTCCCAAAGGCAAGGAGCCATGCCTAGCTGGCTAAGTCTTCAGAGATCAAGACCTAATAATTTTGAGTTGGGTAAAGAAAAATATTTTTACACCGGCACGAGGGTTAATTTTCTTTGGCGTTGAGCCATGCCGGCCACATGACCACGGAGAAGTCTTCAGACAGCGCTTTCTCTTCGGCTTTGAAACGGAGATGAGCACTGCCCCCTAGAGTCGGGAACGACTAGCACGCATGTGTAGGGGAACCTTTACCTTTACCCAATTTTTTAAAATGAAAACTTGAAAGAGTCTGACCATGACGTGTTGTTATTTTTTCCCATGATCTTTGGTGCCTGAGGTTCCACCAGCCTGTCCTTTCCTTATCCATCCTCATAAGGACTAGGAACTTGTCTCTAATGCCAAAACGATCAGGAGCCTTTTGACGGGCCTTGCTTTAAATTGCGGTTTGCTTGTCCCGTTTTTTTATGGAACATTTCTGTAAGCTGTGAGTCACTCTGGAATCGGCCAGCGCAAAATGGAAAAAAACCAACATGTAAAGAAATGAATACTGTGGAGTTGTCGGTGCTCTGTGAGCCGGGCTCTTTGCAGATGTTTCATGACCCAACAGGATCAGTATCGATTTCGGTAGTGAATAAATATTCTCCAACAAGACCACGGCTATCGATTGCAGGCCTGCTTTGAGACACCGATAAGGGAAAGTAAGGACAATTAATATATAGCTTGTTCCTTATCAAAACGAGGGTGGGAAAGGCCAGATATTCGGAGTTCTGGAATTTCATCTCCAAAATTGGCACTGCAGCTTGTAAGTCAGAGATCCGCCTTCCTGGGCTGCAGGCGGTTTAGTGGGGAGGCTCACCCACAAACACACACTGCTTTGAGAGCAGCCTGGGAGACCAAAAGCAGAGAAGGTTAAGTTGCAAACCAAACTTAAGTTATGGCTTGTTTCCTTAGGGGTTCGTGAACCAAGATTCACGCTTAAGAATATGAGTTCCTTTAAGCGTGTTTGTGTTGATTGTGTGTGTGTGTGTGTGTGAGAGAGAGAGAGAGAGAGACCGAATGCCTCACTCCCATTGGCTGTGGCAAGTGGCATCCGAACAATAGCCAATGAATCGAAGGATTGTGTTGCGGGCACAATCACACATTGTACGGATTGTGTTATTCATGCAGGCCAGGCCTCCATGCCTACGGGTGAACTGAGGTGGTTGATGCTATTTGATGTGGCCAAGTCTTGCAATTTAGGTTTATCCATCAATTTTCCCTTCCCTTCTTTCCATCCTCCGAGCTCTGAATCGGGTGGATAATCCTTTTTTTCCCCCTGTCTTTCAAGTGACTTCAAATTCTCCTTCCTTTGACAGTAAGGAATAGGTGGGACTTTGCATCTAAGGTGCCCCAAATACCGGCTCTAACAGACCTTTTAATTCCCTTTTTCCATGTTTGCACTTCTTCGCTTTGATTTTAAAAGCTCGCCAGTGCAACCGCTTCGCTGGAATAGGCTGTGGATTTTTATTTATCTTTTTCCTGATTTCCTCCCCCCCACCCCCCAAATAACGGAAATGAGATCAGGCAGAATTTCTAGAAAGGAAAAAGACTTTTGAATCCGGGCCCCTAAATTGTGGAATATTCCTCTGCACTCAGAAAGGAGTGATTAGTGGATGGTTTCCCCCACATCAACCAAAATGTGTTTGTTTTTCCATTTTCAAACACGGGCCTTGCTAACAATTGTGCATTCCTCCCCCCCCCGCCCCTTCCTTTTAGCTTTTTACTGCCTCCTGCACAGTTTTACGGCTCTAAACTGCATCTCTCTCCCTCCCTCTCCTAAAAAATTGGGGTGAAAATAATTTTTTAAAAAATAATTTAAAAAGCTTTCTCCCCTTTCAGCAGCCAGTCGGGGTCAAAGGTCAGAGGGCGAAGGTTTGGGGATAGATGTGGGAATGCTCCTTTGGGTTTGATTTCCTGGCTCTTTTCTTGGGAAAGGTTTTTAATCTATTTATTTGGATGTAAGGTTGCAATGCAAAATTTGCAACGGGCAAAACCTTGATAGGGAAGGTGGAACACGGTGTTCTGCCCTCTGCTCTGGGGAAAGTGTGGGGAGGATGAGCCAGGTGGGCGTCTTTATCCACCCCTGGCCGGAGCAGAGTCCAGCTCCCAAACCTTTGCCCCTCACGTGGAAGGAAGGTTGGGTTTAACAATCACATTTGCATGAAGCTGCCAGGACAGGACTGCTGACTGTTTCCCTCGTGAGCCATTGTGTGGAAAAAGCAGTCCGATCTAACCCCAGCCGCGCGGAACGGAGTCTGCATCTCCTGGTGGTCTCCTTTCCAGGACAAAGTAGGCTCAGAGAGTCTCCTGCCAGGAAGCAACTGCCTAGGTCAAGGGGGAAGCTGGATTTGACGTGGAATTTGGCTGCTGCTGATTGAAGGGACCCACCCCAGGCTCACTCCAGTGGCTTCGTGGTCTGTTTGGGCATCCATCCATCCATCCCTCGATTGGCGGTCTTTGAATGGGGGGGGGGATGGGAAGGAGATAAAATTAACTGGGTGCTTTTGGAAAACCTGAAAAGGGGAAATTGTGGAAAAACAAGGAAGTTGGCAGAGGGTTATGTTTTGATTCACTTTGTATTGGAATGACAGGATAAAAACCTGGATTTTTTTTTTTTTTTCTGGCTTTGATACAATTTGAAAACTATTCTCAGCTGTGTTAGCTTGTTAACATGCGAGGAGATGCAACATGTAGCTGATTTATTCATCAATACACGGATGAAACGTAGTATCCGGTACAGGGGAGGTGGAAGGGAGGCTGAGGACTGCATCCCAGCCTTTTTAGAAGTTAATCTGAATTTTAATGAAAGGTAAAATGATTGGATGGGAAAAAGAATCGGAGGCGGGTTCGAATCGAGAGAGAGAGCAGGGAGGCAGCTGTGAATTGGCCAGGCTGTAATTCTGAAATGGGTGGATTTTTTGGGGGGATGTGGGGGTCTCCCATCTGCGGATTGGCTGTGGGGATTGAAAAGCTAGCTTCCTTCCTTCCTTCCTTCCTTCCCTCCCTCCTGCTCTTTCCTTCCTTCCTCCCTCCCTTCCTTCCTCCCTTCCTTCCTTCCTTCCTTCCTTCCTTCCTTCCTTCCTTCCTTCCTTCCCTTTCTTTCCTTCCTTCCCTCCTGCTCTTTCCTTTCCTTCCCTCCCTCCCTCCTTCCTTCCTTCCTTTGTTCCTTCCTTCATTCCTTTCTCTCCCTTCTCTCCCTCCCTCACCTCTATCATGGCTTCTCTCCCTTCTGCAGGATGTTTCAGACGTTGTACAACTACTTCTGGTGGGATCGGCTTTGGTTGCCGGCCAACCTGACCTGGGATGACCTCCAGGGCCAAGATGACCAAGTCTACAGCAAAGCTTCTCACCTCTACTACACCATTCCTCTGGGCTTCGTCTTCCTCATCATCAGGCACTTCTTCGAAATGTGAGTATCCCTGGAGCACAGAGGAGAAAAATGGCAGATTTTTTTTCCTTCCTTCCTTCCTTCCTTCCTTCCTTCCTTCCTTCCTTCCTTCCTTCCTTCCTTCCTTCCTTCCTTCCTTCCTTCCTTCTACCTACCTACCTACCTGCAACAAAGAGAAGTGTGGGAAGGTTAGACTTGCTCTGATGAAAGAAAGAAAGGCAGAAAGGTAGAAAAAAGAAAGAGAAGAAAGGGAGAGAGAGGAGAGAAAGAAAAAGACAGAAAGACAGAAAGAGAAAGAAAAAAGAAAGAAAGGAAGGAAGAAAAAGAAAGAAGGAAAGAATAATAATTCTGGGACATGCTGGCTGGGGAATTCTGGGAGTTGAAGTCCAGGCATTTTAAAGTTGCTAAGGTTGAGAAACACTGATTTATTTTAATCCAGAGCCTGGGAAGGACCGATCCATTTTTCTAGAAACATAACATTCCACAAAGGGATGGGCTAACTTGAATAAATAAAAATCCCTCCCTTTACATTCTTCCAGATTTCTCTCTCTCTCCCTCTCAGCCCCCCCCCACCTTATTCCACCTTCCAAATTTGTTATTGTGAGGAAAATAAGAGGAGGGAGAAATCTTTTGTTTGGGGCTTAAAAAGAAGGATTAAAATCAGCGGAAGAATTAAGACAGCCAAGAAGAAGAGAATCAGCCAGTGAAGAGTTCGGATGGAATTTCAGAATCCCAAAGTGGCAGGATTTGTTTATTTATTTTATTATTTATTTCAGGGAGGGGAAGGCCAAGCACTTTTCTGAGGGGGCAGAGGGGAAGGTGGCACAAGCGGGCAGTTCATTGCAAAGGGTCATTTGCAAGAAATAATCCAGAAAATTTAGACTCGAAAAGCTGGGGCTGGAGGAGCAGGGCCTGCCCTCCAAAGATTAATGCACCAGCCCTGGGCCACGCTGCAGGAGGCCTGGGGCAGCTCTGCCCTGCAGAAGAGGGGATTGAAAAGTGGGCAGTTGCCCTCCCAGGACAGCCCCTCTGCCAAGATTCAAGAGCTCGGAGGGGCCGGCAAGAAGTGAGGAAGGCTGGCATTGCTCCTTCCTTCCTTCCTTCCTTCCTTCCCAATCTGCCTTCCATCTTTCTGTCCCTATCTTCCTTTTTTCTCACCTTCTCTCCCCCGTCTCCTTTTTCCTTTCCTTTCCTTTCCTTTCCTTTCCTTTCCTTTCCTTTCCTTTCCTTTCCTTTCCTTTCCTTTCCTTTCCTTTCCTTTCCTTTCCTTCCCTCTTTCCTTTCCTTTCCTCCATTTTTTTCACTCTTCTTTTTTTCTTTTCTCCTTCAGCTACATCGCCACTCCACTGGCTGGGCTTTTGAACGTCAAAGAAAAAACCCGATTAAAAGCCACGCCCAATCCAGTGCTAGAGAAGTTTTATTCCACTTCCTGCAAACATCCCAAACAGGTAACTTGGCCAAGGTGCCTTCGGCAGGGAAATCCTCCCAAATTTGGCTGCAGAAACGGAGGTGGGGGTGGTGGGGCTGGAGAGAAGAAAAGCAGCTTCCGGGGTGTGAAGGGGAAGTGGCCAGAATTGTCCTCGGCCTGCACAACCTCCTTCACAACTGAGTTGTGTGTTTCTTGTTTCTCCCCGCAGGGGGCTATTGAGGCGCTGTCCAAAAAAAGCGGCTGCAGCCCCCGGCAGGTGGAGCGCTGGTTCCGGCGGAGACGAAACCAAGATAGACCCAGTTTGCTCAAGAAATTTCGGGAAGCCAGGTAGTCCCTTTGCCCTGAGTGCCCGGCCCTTTATTTGTAAAGAAAACTCAGGTGCAGCCTGTGGGCCAAACCCTCCCAGCATTCCTTGTTAGGTAGTCCTCGGTTTACGACTGGGCCCGGCAATAATGGTCGTAAGTCATGATGGTTGCAAAGCAAGTCAAGCGTGAATTCAAGCTGATTTTATGACTTTTGGTGGCCATGGTCGTTAAGCGGATTTATTCTTTGCGCTGGCTGGATTTTGCCAGAAACCAGAATTAAATGTCATTTGGGGGGGGGAGGGAGAAGGAGGCACAAATGTGATCCATCCGAGGTGACAAACAGCCCAGTTGTTGAGCCCCCCCAAATACGTTCACATGATGAGGGGGGGGGCGGCCATTGGAACTTTGGAATTGGTATCTAAATACCTTTTGGAGGACTCTGTCGTAATTTGGAACGGTCGTAAATGGAGGATTACCTGT
The DNA here is from genome assembly GCF_059756535.1 of Pantherophis guttatus. Lineage (NCBI taxonomy): Eukaryota > Metazoa > Chordata > Lepidosauria > Squamata > Colubridae > Pantherophis > Pantherophis guttatus. Next base: position 817,222 of record NC_142080.1, read on the forward strand.
ATTGTATTGCCTGATTGGCATATAATTAAGACCTGCTGTGGAGGGGGCCAGGTGGATGATAGAAAGTGGGTGCTGGAAAAAATGACCCCCACAAGGGGCGTTGATTAGCAAATTTCACATTGTCTTTAACAATTCTAATAAAATTAATTTGACCTCAGCTAAAAGGAAACTCCGCGGTTGATTCGGTTTAGAACAGGTTAAAAAAAAACACCCCGATAAATGTACGGAGCAGACTGAGACCCCCTAGACGCCGGAGACAGGCACTCTGCACATGCTCTTGACGCGCTTGGTGCAATTATTTTTTTTAAAAAAATTTGCTCAGAGAAACCACCACCAAACCAACAACCTCATCTTGTGCTTCCTTTTTCCAGTTGGAGATTCACGTTTTACCTTGTTGCTTTCATTGCTGGCATGGCGGTTATAGTTGATGTAAGTATAGAGCCTTCCTGTCGGAAAGATTTAAACCTCTTTCTTAATTTATTACTCTCGGTAATTCCCCGGTTCCTTCCTTCTAATGGGCTTCTCTCTCTTTTGTGTGTGTGTGTTTGTGGGTCTGTTGCAGAAACCTTGGTTTTACAACCTCGAAGAAGTGTGGGACGGATACCCTATTCAGGTAAGGACAGTTTTCGGCAAGAATTTCTTCCGAAAAAGTTTGCATGGATTTTTAAAAATAAATGCACAAACCCCAACGGGTGATATCGACATTGCAAAGAAGCAAAGGGATAAATTCTTCTTCTAATATTTGGTGCCCTGTCAAATCTAGAGAATTTGGCACCCGAGAATGTTATGATGCACATATTAATATGGGCTATTTTTTCTCCTCTTTTCTTGGATTTATAAAGGAGAACAAAACCGATTTCATGTAACAGATGTTTGACTTAAGCAACATAAATGTTGGGCTCAATTGTGGTCGTATCTCGAGGACTTCCTGCAGGCATGCAGTTCCCAGCTTGATTTTTAAAAAAGAGGAAAAAAAAAGGTGGGGGGAGGCTTGTAAACACAGTTTCTGGTTGGGCTCACTGTTTTAATCTGGTTTTTCTCCCCCAGCCCTTGCTTCCTTCCCAGTACTGGTATTACATCACTGAGCTGTCCTTTTACTGGTCGCTCTTGTTCCGCATCGCCTCCGACGTGAAACGGAAGGTGAGCTGGATCTGGGGGGGAGGGACGACCTTGTGGGGTGGGAAAATGGATTTTAGGGGTCAAAAGAGAGAGATTTCCCTCCAGAAGTTTTATTAATGGGGAAAACCAGTGCAGGTTGGGATCCTGGGTTCGGGTTGTGCCCGGCTGATGCCTCCTGAGCAGAAGAAATAGTTTCCTAGAGTGGCTTCCGACAGGGAAGGAAGAGGGGATTTCTTCCTCCTCCCCTCGGATTGGGGGGGGTGTCTCCCCTCCCGCTTCCATCTCTGCCTTTCCTCCCGTTGGTGGACAGGATTTCAAGGAGCAAGTAATTCATCATGTCGCTACTATCATCTTGATCAGTTTCTCCTGGTTCACCAACTATATCCGGGCAGGGACCCTCATCATGGCTCTACATGATGCCTCCGACTACCTGCTGGAGGTGAGAAGTTAAGCCAGGATATCTGGGGTCACCCCCGTCTTGGCTCCCTGTGGGATCAAATCACCTCCCTCTCCTCCTCCTTCCTCCTCTCCTTCCTTCCTCTTCAAATCTCCTTCCTTCCTTCTCTCATCTTTTTCTTCCTCCCTCCCTTCTTTCCTCCTCCTTCCCATCTCCCTCCCTCCCTCCCTGAATTCCTTCCTTCCTTCCTCTCTCTTAAATCTCCTTCATTCCTTCTCTTGTCTTTTTCTTCCTCCCTCCTTTCTTTGCTTCTTTCCTCTCTTTTCTTCCCATCTCCCTCCCTCCCTCAATTCCTTCCTTCCTCTTCCTTCTTTCTCTCATCTTTTTCTTCCTCACCTCCTCCCTCCCTTCTTTGCTCCCTCTTTTTCCCATCTCCTCCCTCCCTCCCTCAATTCTTCCCTCCCTCTTCAAATCTCCTTCATTCCTTCTCTCATCTTTTTCTCCCTCCCTCCCTCCCTCCCTCCCTCCTTCCTTCCTTCCTTCCTTCCTTCCTTCCTTCCTTCCTTCCTTCCTTCCTTCCTTCCTTCCTTCCTTCCTTCCTTCCCCTTTGGCCTCCTTCTGTCTGTTTAAAATAGGCACAGAATTTCATTTGCAACTAACTTTCTTTTGCATAAAAGAAATTAAAAGCAGCGATGTGTCACTCTTCCCTTTCTTCTCATGCTTTGCAGTCTGCCAAGATGTTCAACTATGCCGGCTGGAAAAATACCTGTAACAACATTTTCATCGTATTTGCAGTCGTCTTCATTATCACCCGCTTAATCATTCTTCCTTTCTGGTGAGATTTTTCACGGGATTCTTGGAAACCCCCCCAAAAATGGCACTGACTAAGAAAATAAAAAAAGGAAATTCACAAGATAAGGCCTGGAAATGAAAATGAGATGGTAGAAAATTGAATCTTTTCCCAGACTTTCATTTTTGGCAAAATATGATCCATTTCAGAATTGAGTTTTTCTGTAAATGTGTTCCTTGATTTGATCTTGTTTGGAAATATTTCATCTGTTAAGATAGACTAGTAAATCACATCCTTTTTTTAATTTTAATTCAAGTCTTATTAGAAACCACAGAGGAAAAGCTAAGCAATATACCATGGACTGTACAGTTTACAAATTACATTAATCCACGAATAAGCAAACCACAGTTTGGGGGTTTTAGCCACCAATTAACCTTCATTCTGCTTTTAAATTTTTAATTCTCCCTTTGAAAGTGGGGTGTGGCCTTTTCAAACCTTGGCTTTGTGGAAGTTGGGAGGGTTTTCCTCTTTAAAACTCAACTCTTTGCAGAGATTAAAGAGAGGGAAGACACTTTAAAATATTAACATTTTAAAATATTAACCCTTTCTCTGGTTCCTCTCCTAGGATTCTCCACTGCACCATGATTTATCCTTTAGAGGTTTATCCTCCTTTCTTCGGCTATTACTTTTTCAACAGCATGATGGTAGTCCTTCAGTGCCTCCACATATTTTGGGCCTACCTTATCGTTCGCATGGCTCAGAAATTCATAACTGGAAAGGTAAGAGGGACGTTTCTTAAATTTACTTAATGCTCGGCAAAGCTTGGGAAGTGGAAAGAGAGAGGGAGCCTTGTGCTCAATTGGCACAAAGGGATTTTTATTTTGGCGCTCAAAACAGGAATTGTAAATGTCTTGAGAGCCGTCGGATCCTCACTCTCGCATAACGTCTGCTTTTGCCATCCTGAGGACTAGAAACTTTTGATTCCCGTCCTCGTCGAAGCCATTGACTGGCCCATGTTGTATATTTCATTCTTAGAATGAGGTGTGTTGGCAAGCTTAAAGACAGCCTGTCTTGGGTTTCTCTTCTTTTGTAAAAGAGCATTGAACGATCATTTTTATAATAAATAAAAAAAAAAAAACAGCAGAAAATGCTCTTCGGCTTTTGAGGAGAGTGGGGTCCTCTATGGTGGCCCGAGATCAGAGGGCAAACGCTGGTTGTTTTCATCCGTTCCCAACATCCATTTTAAAATGACATAAAACTCCCCAGATCCACAATGGCATAAAACGCAAAAATAAGCATCGGATCGGATAAGCCTGGAAAACTAATAAGCCATAATGACAAACTTCAGGCAAACAATTGGGCAGAACGGGGGTGTCCTTTTAAGCCCTGGTCTGGTTACCAGTTGGGCTGTTTCCCAGGCGGTTAAGACGCATTGTGGATCAGAGCAAGGGGCCACCGCTAAGAAGGCCCCGCCGGGGACTCACTCTCCGTCTTTTCCCGCAGATACTGGAGGACGAGCGAAGCGATCGGGACGAAACGGATTACTCCGAGGGGGAGGAAGAAAAGGCTGCTGCGGGCGCTGTGCCCGGCGCAGGAACCAAGAACGGCCCTCTCACCAATGGGCACCCTATCTTGAACAATAACCACCGGAAGAAAGTAGAATAATTCCCCACCGGCTCTGTTTTCCCCCCCGCCCCACCCCCCGAATGCCCGTCTTTCTCTCTCTTTCTCTTTTTGGCCCCAGCTCATCCTGAGTCCGTTGCGTGATGCGTCACCTGAGACTGGAGGGTGTTTTCGTTTTGTGGCCAAGCCAAAAATTTGAGGAAAGACGGCTTAAATTCGGGCACGAGGTTCCTCTGCCTACGATTATCCAGAATGGTTTGCCCCATTTCCCCCCCACCATCACTTTTGGGGAAGGGGGGGCGCCGTGCTCCTACCGCCTGCTAATCTGGCTTGGAAGGAATCGTTCCCCTCAGAAGGCGTCCCCCACAAGACCCCCTCTTCCTCCTCCCGTTTACTCCCGCCCCCCAACCTTCACCAAACTGCCTTAAATTCTCATCGGGGAAGCCAAGAAAAATGTCAGTCCTTCCCTCTTGTTTCCCCCCCCTTTCGCCCCCTTACTTGTTGAACCCCCAAATACAAACTGACCCCCTAAAGAAAGGCAGGAAGGGGGGAAAAAAATCTCTCCATCGCGGTGATGCCCGCAGCCGCCAGATTTGCACCCGTCAAGATGCGCCCGAAGTGGAAAGTTCATCTTAAGTTGCCAGTCCTCATGGAGGTTTCCTCCCTGTGCCAAAGGGCCAGCGGGTCAGAAAAAGCGGGGATTTCTTTGCCTCTCCTGGAGTGAAGCGATGTCGGCTGAGAATCTCCACTGGGCCCGTCTGGTTTTTCACGAGGAATCTGGATATTTTATGGAGGGGTGGGTGAAAAATGGGCTTTTGGGCTCTTTTTGTCTGCCTTGTGCACCTTCTCCTTTTTCGGATTATTTTTCTATCCCTTGGATGCTGCAAAATTCGGGCAGGCTGGTTTGGTGTTTCGAGCCGAAGTAGGAATTCATGTTTTGGTCAAGACATTCGGGGTGAGAAGGGAAGACAAATCCGCCCCGGCCTTAATTTCCCTTCTCGGCCAATGCCTATCGCTTTATATCATTCAAGCCATGTTTCCCCTCTTTGGGGGGGTGGGGTGGGGGGGTTGAGAATATCTAGCTTTGTTAGCTGCACCAAACCTAAACCGGGGTTCAGGCGAGGGAGTCCCTGTCCCCAAGATCACTCTTGCACATGGTTTTTGTAGTTGCCAAGAGCAGAAGTGCTGGAGAAGCCACTGCCTTAAATGCGGGGAAGGGGTGGGGTGGGGAAGGGAGGGGTCTGAAGAGCTGGATAGAAAGGTGGAGAGCAGGTACGCCTATCCCCCTGTCCTGGGGAGGATTTTTCTGGAGCATTTTTTTTGGGGGGGGGCTAAATTCAATAGGTCAACAACAGCCTTGGGTATTAAAAGCTGATTGGGGGTTTTATTTCAATTTCTTTCTGCAAAATGTTAAATTTTTTTCGCCCTGCACTCTCAGCAGTCACTTTGTTGGGTCTCCCAGGATGCAACCCCCCCCCAGCCACCCATCACCACCTCCTCCCTTTCCTTCTATTTCCCGTCCTGACTTTTCAAAGGTACCACGAACTCTGGAGATCTTAATTAATGTTTAATTTATTAGGTAGTAGGCTTTTTCAATTCTACCCCAATGGAAGAAAAAAAACAAAACTCAAAAAGGAAATTGGGGGTGGGTGGGGGGATCTCAGAATGGGCGGAGGGGAATTCTGGCCCAGCCGATCAGCTGAAATGGCAGTATTTTTTTTTTTTGGAAGGGGGGGTTAATTTAGGGTGGGTGGGGGAGGGGAGCAAAAGGACCACTCGTTATCTTCAGACCAAAATACGTGTTCTTTTTTTTTAAAAAAAGAAAGTTTAATTCTATTAAAACTTTAATTAAACTAATAAACTTCTTTAAAAAAAATGACCTCGACGTTGATTTTGTTATTCCCAGAGGTGGTTGAAAAAAATATGAGTGGGGTTATCGTTTTTAAAATTAATTAAATTTATACGCCGCCCATCTCGGTATCGAGTGATTGTTTTTTCCATTCAATTTCAACATGGGATTTCCCTCCCCCCCCCCGTTTTTCTCTTAAATAAATGCGTTTTTGCCTTCTAAGGCACTGGGGAGAACTAAACGGAAGTGTTGTAAGTAGAGGATTCTACCTGAATATATGCGGCAAACAGAAAAGTCATGTTATTTTAATAAAGACTGGATATTCTTTATTGCTTTACAACATCCAACTTGGGCGGGTGGGTGACGGGAAAACACTTTCGACACAGAGACGTTAACACGCAGGGCCCCCGCTGTGCTCAACACGGCACACGCGTAGAGCGAAGAGACGTGAACCACGGAAAGACACGGGGTGGGGGAAGAGTGGTGGCGGGGCAAATCCCCCTTTCGCCAGTGGGTGGGGTGGGGTGAGGGTCTTTTTTTGGAAAAGAGAGAGGCCTCTTCCCCAGTTGGGGAATAACACAACTTTTTACAACAAGCGGCCTCGGCATTCGATGGCACCGCAACAACACAACAGTTTCTTGCCTTCGACACTTCCTACTTCGTAGTTGTAATCCCAGGTGAGCTCCGTCCCGGCCCGGATTCTCCTGTGGAGGGAAGAGGCGGATTATGATCATTTTAAGCAACATTTTCGTCGTGGTTTTTAAAACTTCTGGGCCTGTAAAAACTTTTTTTCTAGTCTCATCTTTTTTATAGTGTGGTGAGCAAAACTGGATGTGGTACTTGTTAAAGCTGGCACATTTTATGCCGGAATTTGACGCTTCGTTGTTTTTTTCTCCTCCCACCTCTGCCTTTTTTCCTCTGAAGTCAACCCTCCAAGCCCGCAGGGAATTTGCAAACGCTTTGTAGAAATTGCACAGAGAAATCACTTGTGTGTAACTGGTTTTTCCCTCTGGAAGGCTCAAAAGTGCTGAGTTTTTAAGAGTTTGGGGAGATTTCCTGGAGAAATATCCCTTTGGACGAGCCTCTTAAACCCCGTCTGGAAAGGAGGGGAGCCCCACTTTTTTCGGGTGGGGTGGAGGACTTGCTTACTTGCTTGCGAAGAAGGCCACCCAGGGAAAGCGGAGGTCGTGCGTGTCCACGAAGACGTTCTGGACGAAGAGGTTGGGGCTGCAGCTATGCTGGGGAAGGGGAGATGGACAGGAAGGCCCAGCTTCAGAAACTTTGCTGGGAATCCCAAAAACGCTTTTTTTTTTCTCCCCGAAGAGGCAACTGGACTTTCTGGTGGTTTTTTTTCCCCTTTGAAGACATTTCGCTTCTCACCCGAGCAGCTTCTTCAATTCTAACCCCATTATGCAGTCAGAACCTGAAGAAGCTTCTCGGATGAGAAGCAAAACCTCTTCAAAGAAAAAAAACCCCAGAAAGTCCAGTTGCCTTTGGGACAACCAGGACCATGGATGACGGAGATCTCCGTAGATACTTTCCTGGGAAGCAGGGGGAAAGGCCTGCCCCAGGTAGAGAGGGGACAGTCTCCCAGGGACGGACCAGGAGGGATGCGAGAAGGGGAGGGGAGCCAATTCAGGGAAGGGGACCCCCTCGATCTCCCCGGGCTCTTACGTTGAGGTAGCGTCCCAGGTTCCCCTCCAGCTTAGCGTCGATGATATAGCAGGACTCTTCCCCGTCGTAGAACTGGCGCGTATTCCTTCGGATGGCCGCGTTCTCCCCCGAAGCCAGGTTGGTCGACTTGATGGCGATGCCGTGCGTGGATTTCAAGGCGAAACCTCGGGTGGATTTCACGGCCACCTGCCTCTTCACTGCTCCTGCAAGAGAAAGGGGGGCCCTGGTGAAAACTTCTCCTGACCGAGCAGAGCGGGGTTGGGCTAGATGACCTCCAAGGTCCCTTCCAACTCTGTCCTCCTACATTCCAAGCCAGAGTTGAAGTCAGGATCCAGCAGTAGCCAATTACAGAACGTAGGCCGTCCTCCACAGTTTGTTTAGTGACCGTTGGAAGTTTATATCTGAAACGGCTGGGGAATGGGCTTGTACTTAGAACGGCTGCAGTGTCCCGTTCTTGGCAAAGTGGCTCACATTTACGACGGTTCCCCTTTGGCGACCTTCTGCCAAGCGAAGCCAACAGGGGAAGCCGGATTCACTTCACCGCCGTGGGGCTAACTCAACAACCGGGAGGATTCGCTGAACCGCCACGCTGGCGGAAAAAAGGTCGCAAAACGGGCACGCAAAAGTCACTGCGCGAACGTCTCGCTCAGCGGCGGCAACCTGGGGCCTGATTTGCGGCCGCTCAGTCGAGGACTCGCTGTGAGTAGTGCCTCCTAGCCTAAAGGGAACCTCCAGAGCCAGGAGCAGTCTATCTCAGGGCCGGCTTTCCCCGTCTTCTTCCAGGGCCTCACCCAGCCTGGAAGGGACGTTCTTCTTCTGGTCGGCGGCCACCTCTTCCTCCGAGCCGGACGAGATGGTCTGGATGTCATCGCTGTCGTTGGTGTGGTTGACCTGGACGGGCCCCGAAATCGGCCGGAGATTGTCTCCGTCACTGTCGGTGCTGCTGGACAGCATCAGGACGTCCTGCTATAGAAGAAAGTGAGTGTTTTTTTTCCTTCACCGGCCGGCCGGACTGACCCGGTCCCGAGTTCGGTTCCAGACCCCCTTTGAACCCTCGACTGAACCTCCCCCCCCCGACCAATTCTCCTTTCCTTCCAAGTTTCGGCCCCAGCCTTGAAAACAGGCAGGTAGAGAAGATGCCCGCAGGAAAAGCCCCCTCCCCTCCCTTCCCGACTTACATCCGGATTCTGGCCTTCGGATTGTCTCCGGCTCTGATGGGAGGTGGTCTTGCTGGGAGGCCGCCGGGCCCCTTCGGGGATGGGCGGGTTGGGGTTGTAGCCATAGACCCTGGTGGGGTGGCTGGGCCTGAGGGAGGGGGGCAGAGAGAAGTCGGGGTGAGCCCTGAAGTGCTTGGGGATCCCCCTTCCCTGCAGGTTGGGGGGATGCCGAGGAGCTCTTTCCCAAAATTACAGAAAGGGGGTCTTTCTTTGGGGGGGGAAGGGGGCAATTAATTGAGGTTTGAGAGACCCCCAAGAGGTAGCATCTGGAAGGCGAAATAGATCGGGGGGGGGGAACTTCCAGGAAACCACCCCTCCCTGGGCGCAAACAGATTACAGTGGTCCATTTTCTTTCCCTTGAGGTACTCCTTTTCTGCTTGCGGGGACTCTGGAAATGGCCCATAACAAGGTCTCCTTCCCTGTTGTGGGAAGAGATTCTTAAGCCCAGGAAGGGTCTTTTCTCCCGGGGATTGAAGTAGGTCTGAGCACCCCCAAAGTTGGGCAAGAAACGCCCAAAACGTCTTACGTGGGTTTGGCTGGTTCCTCCGGTTCCTGCGGAAAAAGAGAAGAGAGAATTCTCTGTTTCGGCTTTGCTCCTTTGCTCCCGGCCCATCAGTTTCCCCATCCTAGAGGGTGAAGGGCAGCCTTGGCAAGCCCCCACCCCACAGATCAGCATCTGTGCCCCCCCTTCCCCATGGCCATGGCACCCCCCAAATGCCCCTAGATCCTCTCCTGCAGAAAGATCGGCCCACCGTTTTATTTCTTTTTCTCTCTCCCTTCCTTTTCTTTTCTCCCTCCCTCCCCTTCTTCCTTTCCTTTCCTCTTTTCCTTCCCCTTCCCTACCTCCTTCTCCTTCTTTCCTATCTTTTCTTTCCTTCTTTTTTTTACTTCCTCTTTCTTTTTCTTTCTCTCTCTCTCCTTCCTTCCTATCTCATTTCCTTTCCTTTTCCTTCCCCCTCCCTCCCTCTCCTTCTTTTCTTTCCTTTTTTTTTCTTTCTTTCTTTCTTTCTCTCATTTTCCTTCCTTCCTATCTCCTTTCCTTTCATCTTTCCTTTCTCCTCCCTCCCTTCCATCCTATTCTTTTCTCCCTCCCTCCCTTCTTCCCTTCCTTTCCTTCCCATTCCCTCCCTCTCCTTCCTTCCTATTTCCTTTCCTTTCCTTTTCTCTTTTTTTTTCTTTTTCTTTTTCTTTCTCCTCTCTCCCTCCCTTCCATCCTTCCATCCATTTCTCCTACAAGGTGATTCTGGGTAGCTTTTCTGGCCCAGAATGTCCCCTTCGGAGGGTCTGCACAATCCCAGCTCGATTTATATCGTTCGCTGCTCAAATTTAACGTCACTGTCCAAACCGCCCTTGGCAAGGGGGGTGTCTTCCCCTCCCAGTCCTCGCCCCAGGACTGTGTAACCAGGACAGGAATTCGACAGCCTGCTTCGGTCGAGCGGGAGGAGTCGTCCGGGCTGCCCTCTACCCCACCAGCCACCCATCTGCCCAGAGACCGTACCTCTTTCTTCTTCACCGCCTTCATCTCCGCCTCTGGGCCGGGCTCATCCTTGCTGGGGAGGAGGCCGGGGGTCCCGCTCTTCTCGCCAGGTTCCCCCTTCACGGGGGGCTTCACCTCGGCCGCCTCCTGCATCCGGAAGGACGAGCGGCTGTCGCTGTCCTGGTATCCGTCGGCCACGGTGTTGGAGCTGAGCCAGGAGGCCACTTTGTTCTTGGAGGTCTCCTCCGAGACGGGGGGCTTGCAGGTAGGGGGTGCCTCCTCGTGGCTGGCCTGCCTGGCCGGCCCGGAGTCCTTGGAGGCCGTCTCGGACAGGCCGTTCTCCCGCTGGCCCCGCGTCTGCCGGCGGGTGGCGTAGCTGCGCCAGACCGAGCTGGTGCTGAAATCCTCGTCTTTGCAGAAATTGTCGTCCGAACTCTCCTCGTTGGACTCCTCGGCCTCCTCCGTGCCGGAGTTGTCGTCCTCATCATCCTTCAGGTTGACGCCGCTGCTGTCCGAGGAGCACTTGGCCTCGCTCTCGTAGCCCTCCTTCGAGTTCTCCACGCTCTCGATGTGGTCCAGGTTGGCGAAATACTCGTCGCCCATCTCCAGGCCCTCCTTGTCGGCGAAGTCGTCCGTCAGGATCTTCCCTGCCGGAGAAAAGGGGGCTCGGAGCGCGTTCTCCCCTGGTTTCGCCAGCCACGAGGGCTAGAAACTTGCTATTCGCGGAGATATCCTGTGGTTTTACAGCAGAGGTGGGGGAAACTGTGGCCCTTTTAAGGACTGGGGGATTTCAACTCCCAGAATTCCTGAGGCAATTCTGGGAGTTGAAATCCACCAGTCCTTAAAAGGGCCACAGTTCCCCACCCCTGTTTTACAGGTCGTCCTCGACTTAAAAACTCCTGTTTAGTGACCATTTGAAGTTACAACAGCGCTGAAGAAACTGATAAAAACGGGGAGCCAGGAGCTGAATTATTCACCATTATTGAGAACAGAAGAAACCACATGCTCCCCACTGATCTTCCCAGCTGATTCTACCTCCCCAAGATCAGCTGTTGTGCCCCCATGCAGAAGGGTCCAGAAAATTCGCCCTTGAGAGAAAATTCCAGGGGTTCCCAGGTAGGAAATATTGGGGGGGGGGTTGTGCCCCTCCTGACCTCCACACAGAGGCTGAAGTCGCAAAGATGTGGCCGACACACAACATGGCCTGATTAGTCACGATTTGATCATTAAGTCGCCTGTCACAATGGGGCTGCCCTGCATTTGAGCCTTAAACGAAGTGTTTGGATGGACTCGCAAGGGAGTCCTTGCAAATAAGAAAGGAGCGAAGTACCCCAGCCCGTCTGGGTCCAAGGAGGGGCACCGCTGCCGAGACCCCCTCCCTCTTCTCCTCGGCCTGCCCAGCTGCGTGGCTTGAGAGCTTCCCCTGTGGAACCACAGCCCGAGGCGGCTGCCTTACCGGCGTAGATGCAGACGAAGGAGCCCTTGGCGATGTCGTCCAGGCACCGGATGCCCCAACCTTTGTTCTGGGTCTTGAAGAGCTGAAGCCGGACTTGCAGGCCGTGCTGGACCAGGCGGTTCGAGCACATGTTCAAATTGCACTTGCAACACTTGTTGCACTCGTACACCCTGGGGGAAAACGGGGGGAGAGAGAGAGACGCGTTATTCAGGTTCAAAAAGTGGTTAGGACATCAGAAGCGACACAAGCTGATCGTCTCCCTAGCCGGAAAAAAAAAAAAAATCACCCCACACCGTTTTTCATGCAATGGAAAGAGAGGATTTCTGAACACAGCTGGTCCTTGACTTATGACCGTCCTGGAGCCTGCCCATTATGGTTGTTGTAATGATGAAAGGTAAAGCTGGTGTTGGCACTGCGGATCTGCGGTGGTGAAGTGGGCCTGTGGCTTTTGCCAAAAAGCGGAATTAAAACCCCCCGGGGGTTATAAAACACTATTATGCTAAATTAGAAGTTATTTTATAATAGTTATAGTATAATGTGTTTGTTTTTTTTTGTTTTTTTTTCTCTTCTTCTTTTCTGAAATGTATGGATAAAGGGGGATTTATAATACTTTTAGTAAGTAAAGGTCAGTATTTTGAGGAGGGAGTAAGTAATCTGTTATGAATTAGGGTTTTTTTTTGTTACGAAGAAGTCACAGGGGGGGAAGGGTGGGGAGGGGGGGTTAGGGAGGGGGGGGAGGGGGGGGAAAAAGGGGGAAAAATTTGTATTTGAAAACCTTTTCAATAAAAAAAAAAAAAAAAAAAAAAAAACCCCGGGGGAAAAAGGCCTGGACGTTTGAATTCCAGAACAGGATCATGAGTAGCTTTGGGGGGGGGGGGGGGCTGTTGTAACTTCAGTCATTAAGGGGTCGGTCGTAAGTTGAGGACTCGCTGTAGATGGGAATGAACACACGGAGCAAAAAATTTTGCTCAGCTGGAAATTGAGGAGTTTTAAGGCTGAGAGTTTGGGCCGATCCTGGCTCTGCTCTCACCTCTGGGGTCTCCCCTTCCCCTGAAAAGCCCCACTACTCACCCCGTGGGGATACACTCCTCCAGCCGCTTGTGTTGGTACCCGGAATTGTGGTTGATCTGCCCGCCGGGGGTGCAAGCCGTGGCCTGGACCGTCAGCTGATGACAGGCGCATTTCGATCTGCGGGAGACAAAGGAGGACGCCACTGGTTTCCGGGCGGATAAAACGCGGCGGGAACAATCCAGATCCCTCGGGGACCGGATCTAGCTTCAAATCCAAACCGTGGTTTGGACCCCTTGGTAGAAAACGACCAGGCTGAGCCCAAGGGAGGGAGAGGGAGGGCTCAAGCACGTCATGGGTGCCTTGGCGCCCACTAGAGATCGAAGTCCAGCCTGCCTTGAATTCCTTATCCACCGCCAAATTGCTTTGACTGTTAGTAGTTCGGATTCTTGTAGAAAGCGTATTATTATGCAAGAAAGCATAATTTATGTTTATTTTGAACTGCCTGGATTTCCTGATTTCCTCCCGTTTGACACCCTTTGGAGACCCCTGGGGCTCAGAGGGAACTCTAAGGGGTCTCCTAAGGGTGTCAAACGGGGGGAAATCCGTTTTGGGCTCTGCTACGAGGCAGCTAAACTCCCCGCCTGCGCTGGCGGGTCTGGTTCTTCCCGAGAGGAACCAGGGAGCTGGTTGTGTGAACGTAATGCTTAGAAGACTGGGTACGGAAAGGGGAGGGGGCCGGGCCAGGGGAGGGGCACTCACTTGTCCCTGCATCCGTCCTCACAGTCGCAGCCCATCAGGAACTCCCAGCCGGTGTTGATGAAGACCCCCTTCCCCGGGATCCGCTCCTTGCTGTAGGCCACCTGGGGTGGCGGGGTGCTGTCGATCTCGTTGACGCAAGAGAGGGGCACGTCCTCCTGGCCCTTGGTGATGTCCGCAATGTAGTAGAAGGGCTTGTAGGGCTGGAACTTGCGGTCCACCAGCACGTAGGGGTCCAGGCAGAACATCTCCAGGAAGAGGAAGTCACAGTCCGTCTCGAAGAGGTAGCGCTCGATCTCGTTCATGCCGCGCAGGCAGAGGCCGCAGGGCGTCTTGTAGATCACGTGGAAGCCCGTCTTGCGGTTGATCCGCCGGCGGGCCGTCATGCGGCGGAAGTCGTAGAGCAGCGGGATGAGCAGCGGGTTGCGGCTGCGGTAGAGGTCGGGGCGGACGGGACGCACCCGGCTCAGGCACTTGAAGCTGCAGACGTGGGGCAGGTAGAAGAGCTTCTCCACGGGGGCCCGGTAGGAAGACTCGTTGGGGACACGCTCCATCATGCTGTGGAAGGACGGGAGGGCGCCCGCCGTGGGCTGCACCCCAGAGAACCTGCCACGTGGGGTGGGGGTGGGGGGGAAGGAGAGAGAGAAGGCCGTAAAGATGGCTGGGCGACTCAGAATAACAAGGGACCTGTGGGAAGGGACCCGGGAGGTCATCTAGTCTGACCCGCTGCTCAACCAGGAGACCCTAGTCCAGAGGTGGAGAACTATGGTTTGTGGACTTCAAACTCCAGTCTCTTCTTAAAAACCTCCAGTGATGGAGCACCCACTTCTAGTGGCAAGCCGTTCCACTGGTTAATTGTCCTCCCTGTTGTTAGGAAGTTTCTCCTTCGTTCCAGGTTGCTCCCCTCCTTGATTAGTTTCCACCCGTTGCTTCTTCTCCTGCCTTCAGGGGCTTTGGAGAACAGGTTGACCCCCCACCCCCACCCTTCTTTGGGGCAGCCCCTCAAATACCGGAAGAGTGCCATCATGTCTCTCCTAATCCTTCTTTTCTCTACACTAGACACCCCCAATTCCTGCAAGCGTTCTTCCCATGTTTTAGCCTCCATCCCCCTAATCCTCTTTGCTAGGGGGAGGTGTTTGGAGACCCTGATGGGATGCCCCCCTCCTCTGCAACATTTCAGGGCAGCTCTTGGGGCTGGGTCCCCTCCTAAATCCTAGCCCCAAAGTCAAAGGGCCTCCTACAGAGTCCCAGGACGGGAAGGACCCTGCCAGATTGGGAGACCCCTTTCTTCTCAAGCAGGAGGCGGCCTTGAAAGGACCAGGCCTCTTCCGGTCTCCGGCCACAGCGGCTGACCTGAACTGCTGGGTCACTCCTGGCCGGCCGACCGGAGGCGTTTCGCTCAGGATGGGAGAGGATGGGGGGGACAGGCCCGATCCGGCCGATCCGGGGCGTAGGAAGGAGGTGCTTTTTTTCGCCACTTGCTGTTTCTTGGCCTGAGCCAGCTGGCTCTCCGAACTGCGGGATTAAAAAAAAAAAAAAAGAGAAAGACTTTTTCAGGTAGTCCCCAATTTACAACGGTTCGCTTAGTGACCGTTTGAAGTTGCAGCAGCCCTGAAAAAAGCGACGTAGGACCGTTTTTCACACTTTGTGACCGTTGCAGCATCTCCCGGGGTCAAAATTCAGGCGCTTGGCAAGTGACTCGTATTTATGACCGGGGGTGGGGGTGGGGTGTTGGGTGGTCACATGATGCCCTTTTGCGACCTTGTGACGAGCAAAGGTCAATGGGGAAGCCGGATTCGCTTAACGACGGTGGCAAGGGAGGTCGTCACACGGGGCAAAACGCATTTAACAAACGTCTCACTCAGCGATGGAAATTTTGGGCTCGACTGTGGTCCTAAGTCAAGGACTCCCTGTAAAGTAATTCCCCCACCCCCCAAGAACCTGCTTTTTGACGGGGGGGGGGGCTCCGCAAAGCCTCTGCCTTTCAGGGTTTCCTTCCAGAGGGGACCCCCTTTCCTCCAACCCCCCACGAAACAGGGACTTACTCTGACTCCCCAAAGAGAGGAGGCACCAGCTGGGAGGAGGTGAGGAGAATTTGGGGTTCTGCAGGCTGGAGCTGCTGCTGAGGGCTGGTCCCAGTCAGGTCGTGGATGTACTGCACCACAGGGCCCTTGGTTCGCACGGCCCCTGGGGGGGAGAGGCAGGGGGGATGGGGGGGGGAGTCAGTAAGTGGATCGCGGTCACACCAGCAGCAGCATTGAGAAAGAACAGCGGAAACAGGCAAGACGACGTGTCCCAATTAGCGGCGGATTCTCGGCCTGCTTTTATCCTGCAGACGGTACAGGCGGTCCTGGACTTACAACAGTCCGTTCAGGGACCGTCCTGAGTTACAACGGCACGGGAAACTGTGCCCCATTGTGGTTGTAAGTTGAGGGCTACCTGTATTTATTGATTACCCTCTCGGACTTCCCCACACGGGCTGTTTTTTGGCCGTGGGGCCGATGTTCATTTTAAGGTCATTTAACATACCCACGTTGGGCCGCATCCTCATCTGGCCCCCCTGTTTCTTGTCGTGGGTGGAAGCTGTGGATGTCTTCATGCTGAACATGGGCTCCAGGCGGGTGGAACCCCGGTAGATCCACTCGCAACGCTTGTCATCCTGGCAACGGCAGAGAGAGAGAGAGAATCAGAGAGAGACAGAGAAAGGGATAGATGGAGACAAGAGAACGAAAGAGAGAAAGAGAGAAAGAAAGAGAGACACAGAGCGAGAGAGAAAGAGAAAGGGATAGATGGAGACGAGAGAGCAAGAGAGAAAGAAGGAGAGAGAGACACACACAGAGCGAGAGAGAAAGAGAAAGGGATAGATGGAGACAAGAGAACGAAAGAGAGAGAGAAAGAGAGAAAGAAAGAGAGACACAGAGCGAGAGAGAAAGAGAAAGGGATAGATGGAGACGAGAGAGCAAGAGAGAAAGAAGGAGAGAGAGACACACACAGAGCGAGAGAGAAAGAGAAAGGGATAGATGGAGACAAGAGAAACAGAGAAAGAGAGAAAGAAAGAGAGACACACACAGAGCAAGAGAGAAAGAGAAAGAGAAAGGGATAGATGGAGACAAGAGAAACAGAGAAAGAGAGAAAGAGACACACACAGAGCGAGAGAGAAAGAGAAAGGGATAGATGGAGACGAGAGAGAAAGAGAGAAAGGGATAGGCAGAGGCACAGAGATAGAGAGATAAAGACGCTGGTCATGCTGGAAGCAGAGGCCAGCCGAGGGGGAAGGGGGCAGAGAACCAGGGCAAGGCCTGGGTGGGTGGGTGGGTGTCTGGCCCTTTAGTGGGGGCTCTGAGCCCCTCCTACCAGGAAGAGGATCTTGACCAGGCTTCCGTCCACTTCCTCGACCCGCGATTTCCACCAGGTGCCCTCCCACTCCGTCTTGATCTGCTGGCCGCTCTTCAGGAGCACCATGGGCCGGTTTGGGTAGGCGGTGACGTATTCCTCGATAAAATCCCGACAGGAGACGTCCTCAATGTCCTCCCAGGATTTTTTGACTGCGCGAAGGGAGACGTAAACGCCCGTTATTCCTACCAGGCAGCTCTCGACTTACCAAGACTTCCTTCAGCGACCGCTCAAAGTTACGACGGCACTGAACGAAAAGTCAACGAGCCAGGTTCATTTAACGGCGGTGTGGCTAAGTTAACAACGGCAGCGGTTCACTTAACAACCAATGCTAGAGACACGCAAACGGAGGCAACGGAAGACCCTCACGCCCCAAACCCAGAAAATTCTGGTTTCTGCTCAAACCAGAATTCAGGTGGGCAGGTTCTACTCACGAGGCCTGCAGATGAGATAAAGCTCGGGTTGAATGACGTAGGAGGCATAACCGTCATCAAAGAAGATGAGGAACCTACAAGTGGGACAGACCGGAACAGTTCATTCCCGTTCGCAGCACATCAAGGAGAAGCGATCAGAAGACACAGCAATTTTCCCGCTTGAGGAATGTGCCGGAGACAGGCAGGAGCCAACTCAGAATCTTCTTCTTCTTTTAACCATCCCGTAATCCCTTGCGGGGTGGAAGCTGGGCAACTGAATGGGGCTGAGTGTTTACTGGCTGGATGCCCTTCCTGTCACCAGTGCGGAGTTTTGTTCGGCAGATATATTCTCAAGTGTGCCCCGAGAGAGAAATATCTGCCTCTTCCTAGGATCGAACTCCCAGCCTCCTGATTCTGAGGCGAGAGCGCCACCTCTAGGCCACCGCATCACTCAGGAGCCAACTCGGAATACCAGCCCAAAATTAATTCTGCAATAAATGTGTCTTTGCTTGCGACTTTTCTTGGCTCGCTCTCTTAAATGGAGGGATCTTGCTGACCTTTTTAGTTGAGGAACCCCAAATAAATATTTCATCCTTCCTCCCGGTTTTCACAAACTTAACTTCCCCACCCCCTCCTGTTTGTAAAACCCAATAGAGGGTTGCCCTGACCTCATCTTATTCTTGACGTTGGGCATCTCGGCCACGATTCCCGCGTAGAGCCAGACCTGATTGCCGTCTTTGTACTTGGCCACAACCCGGCTGCCAACATTCAGCCTCTCGGGCACCGGGTGGCTGTCGTAAGCGATGTGGTTGCCCGACAGCAAACTCTTCCCTTTATTGTCGAACTTAACCTTGTATTTCTTCCCAGGACCTAGGGGAGGCGAAGAGGGGCGTTTAGTTTTAATGTAAAGAAAGGCTCTAGTCCTCATGGCAATCGGAGACAGCTGGTCAAGAGGAAAAACTATAGCTTGCGGGAGAGAAGGCTGTTCAAAATATATAGGTTTTTTTTTTCCATAAATAGAGGCAGGGCGATTAGATGGAGTGGAGAAAGGCTCCAATTGTAGATCTCCAGAAATTTACTGGATACTGGTTGATACTGGGGGAAAATTGCAACTGGTTAATACTAAACCAACCAAAAAAATTAATTAATTCTTTCTTTCTTTCTTTCCTTTCTTTCTTTTTCTTTCATTCTTTCTTTTTCTGTCTTTTTTTCTCATTTCCTTTCTATCTCCTTTTCCTTTCCTTCCCTTCCTTTCTTTCCTTCCTTCCCTTTCCTGCTTATCCTTCTCCTTCTCCTTTCCTTCTTTCCTTTCCTTTCCTGCTTATCCTTTTCCTATCCTTCTCTTTTCCTTTCCTTCCCTTCCCTTCCCTCCTTCCCTTTCCTTTTCTCCGTTCCTTCCCTTCCCTGCTTATCCTTCTCCTTTCCTTTCCTTCCCTTCCCTCCTTTCCTTTTTTTCCCTTCCTTCCCTTCCCTGCTTATCCTTCTCCTTTCCTTTCCTTCCCTTCCCTTTCTCCTTCCCTCGCTCTGTCTTTTCTTGCAAACAAGTTTCAAGTGACAGCTTTTACATACTTGCCAAATTTAGCATCCCGTTTGGGTGCCAATCCTGGGCTTAGGGAGGGTCTTTTCAAACTGCAGGAGGCTTGCCCAGGCCTGCTGTGACCCCCGGGGACAGTTCGAGAGTTCCTTACCAACTGTCTGGATGGCAATCAAGGTGCCCTTGTGCCAAGTCTTTGTCCGTTTCTTGCCCAGGATACGGTCACCAACTGTGAGGTCGCCATCGTGGGTCAGCTCACACCCGGGGCTGACTTGGTGTAAACCTGTTGGGAAAAATAAAGTGGGGGTGTTTTTTTGGGCAATATTTTAGAAGTGGTTTGCCATTGTTTGCTTCCCAGGGCTGAAAGAGAATGACTGGCCCAGGATCACCCAACTAGCTTTGTGCCTAAGGAGGACTAGAACTCACGACCGCCTGGTCCCTAGCCTGCTGACTCCATTGTTATACCAAACTTTTGCTGATGACTATCAGATTAAAAAGGGACGTGGTGGCTCAGTGGCTAAGATGCTGAGCTTGTCGATCGAAAGGTCGGCAGTTCGGCGGTTCGAATCCCTGGGGCCACGTAATGGGGTGAGCTCCCGTGACTTGTCCCAGCTTCTGCCAACCTAGCAGTTTGAAAGCACGTAAAAAATGCAAGTAGAAAAATGTGGACCACCTTTGGTGGTAAAGGAACAGTGTTCCGTGCGCCTTTGGCGTTGAGTCATGCCGGCCACATGACCACGGAGACGTCTTCGGACAGCGCTGGCTCTTCGGCTTTGAAACGGAGAGGAGCACCGCCCCCTAGAGTCGGGAACGACTAGCACATACGTGCGAGGGGAACCTTTGCCTTTTTATCAGATTAAAAAAGAAATCAGGAGGCCAAGCAACCAACCAACAGCCATGTATTTTGGGAAGACAGAAAGTGCCACCAGAGCTAGGTCAAATTTTAAAACAATTTCTATTTATTTTATTTCCCAAATGAAAATTGGCTTTGGATTTCCAAAGTAAGTGAGAAAGAAGTGGAAGAGGAAAGAATTAGGAGTTTGCTAATTCTGCTGCCGAGTTCACCATTGAGAGCCACCTAAAAACATACTTCATCCTACGTCGTGTCTATTTATTCTTGGGGGTCTGTTTTAAACCGCCTTCTTTCCCGAGGATATCTGGATATCAAAGAGACCCTGAGAGACTGCTTTTCTCCCCCTCCCCCACCCACCCCAAGACAATTGTGTGCCACACACACACACACCTCTCTGGGAATCCAGGCTGCCCGACTTCTTGTTAACGGCGTCCATGAACTTCTGAACGTCTTGAGCGGACTTCCGCATGGCGGCCATGGCTTCTCGGAGCTGCAGGTGGGAAAAGCAAAGGGAAATCCGTTCGATTTCCTCACTGGAAAAAAAGGACAAAAGCTGAGAGGGATTCAGGCAGGGGACGGAGAGCATCTTAGGAAAAGGAAGGAGATGTTTTGGTCCGCCAGCAGCCTGCGGAGCTGGCAGCAGAGTCGGACACTGAGGAGGCTGGGGAGGACCATGGGCCAGTCCTGGAGTCTGGGGAGGGCTCGGACAAGGGCTCTGCGTCAGAGGCAGAGAGGGGGCCAGGGCCATCTGGGAGTCATGCGGGGACTCCGGAGCCCCCAGAGTCGGACAGCAGAGAGTCAGAGGAACAGGAGGCGCCTGTTCCTAGTGCACGCATGCGCAGAGGTCATAAAATGGGGGCAAAATTCACTTAACCAATGTTTATTATTTATTATTATTATTTATTATTTATTTATTTATTTATTTAAATAAAATTTTAAATAATAAACCAATGTTTTACTTAGCAATGGAAATTTTGGGCTCAATTGCGGTGATAAGCCAAGGGCTACCTGTAAACTAATTTTTTTGGCCCAAGAGAAGAGCTATTTCATGGCTTCTGTTCGCCTGTGGAAAATGCCCACCCTTCTCCTTAACTGGGAAACTAGGTTTCTAACTAGGTTATTTTTTTCTAACTTCCTAGCTAGGTTAATAAGCTGTCATTTCCCCTTCTGGTCCCACAAACTTACCAGGGTCTGGTCCTTTACAATTTTGTTATTCGGATCTGCTACAATGGAAAGGAAATACAAAAAATTAAATACAGCCAAGATTTTAAAGGATCCCAGTTAAAGCATGATTTTAAAGGATCCCAGTTAGTATCAAAGCATGATTTTAAATTATCCTAGTTCAGGGGTCAGCAACCTGCGGCTCTGAAGCCGCATGTGGCTCTTTCATCCCTCTGCTGCGGCTCCCTGTCGCCAGTCAGCTCCACAATTGATAGGGCTTTCGGTTAGGATAGGTAGAGGAAAAAGGACGCTGCGCTAGGAGGAGACACTATGGTGGTGGGGGGGACCGGACTTCCGGTCGGCTCCAAAATTGAACGGGGGAGCTTCCGGTTAGGGCCTTTGTGGCTCTGAGTGTTTAAGGTTGCTGACCCCTGTCCTAGTTAGATAATAACTCATGGATAAATAGCCAAGCAGAAGTTGGCTGATCCCACTGGCGTCCGACCTGAGTCCACGCTCATGACGTCATCGTCATCCTCGTCGGGAATTTCGATGACTTCCATGGGTTTGCCGGAGCCGTTCTCCGAATCCGAGTCCGTCTCTCGGTATTCCAGCCCCAGATTGACGTAGATGTCTTTGACCAACACTTCGCATTTATCCACCGCCCTGGGAGGCAAACGGAAGCAAATTCGATTAAGACGGAACCAGGAAATGGGAGCTCGGGTGAGCTGCCTGGAAAATGGGATTAAATACAGGTGGTTCTCGATTTACAAGAGTTTGTTTAGTGACCATTCGAAGTCACGATGGCATTGAAAAAAGTGATTTAGGGTTGGCAACTGAGTCGCATGTGTCACGGCTGCAGCGTCCTGGGATCACACAATCCCCTTTTGCGAACTTATGACCGGCAAAGTCAAGGGGGATGCCGAATTCGCTTAACAACCGGGTTTCTAATTTAACAACTGCGGCAATTCGCTTAACGGCTGTGGCAAGAAAGGTCG
The DNA here is from genome assembly GCF_059756535.1 of Pantherophis guttatus. Classification (NCBI taxonomy): domain Eukaryota; kingdom Metazoa; phylum Chordata; class Lepidosauria; order Squamata; family Colubridae; genus Pantherophis; species Pantherophis guttatus. Next base: position 838,940 of record NC_142080.1, read on the forward strand.
TAAAAGGGGGCAAAACTCGCTTAACATCATCGTTACCTAGTCTGGTAATGAAACGTTCAGAAACTAAATTGAAACAAGCTTGGGGAGCAAGCCACTGCTAAAAACCGAAAACCCAAGCTACAAGTATTTCCTATTATTTCGCTTAACACCCGTCTCACTTAGCAGGAGAAATTTTGGCCTCAACTCTGGTCGTCAATCGAGGACTGCCTGCGTTTTGGACAGGCGTTTCGAAATGTTTCATGCATCCCATGTCATTTCTTCACCCTTCCAGCCGTGGTGAACCAGCCCCGTTAGTTACTTATGGTGAGTTGCGGATGAGGCTTAGGCAATTAAGATAAGAACTGTAATAGAAATACTTCCCCTCCCTTGGCATAATTACAGGTAGTCCTTTATTTATGACTGGTCACATAGCAAAGTTATGACAGACCTGCCTTCGGGCTACTCATAACCCAGCTTTGATGTTTCAATAGTTGGGATGAAGTTTCAACCCAATGTATGATCGTCACAACTTAGGGCCCCGATGAGCAGGCTCTGTTATGGCCGTATCTTGAGGACCGCCTGTGTATTCTATACTTTGAATTGCTAGCTTTTTTTTAAAGCTTCACCGAGAGGCCAAGCCGTTTTGCTTACTTCACGGCGTTTTCAAGGAGCTGGTCGACGTGAGCCACTTCCGCCTCCTTCTGTTTCACGGACTCCTCCAGGCGCCCCAGTTCCTCCTTCCGCTGCTTGACGTACTCCGATTTCTCCAGCTCCTCCTCGATCAGCTGCTTGAGGTCCTCCAGGGAGATGCCCATCTCCTCCATCACCTCCCGCTGGAGCTCTAAAATGTCTTCGGACTCTGCCATGGCGGCAGAACCTGAAATGGTTCAGAGAGGAAGAGCACATGACACGTGGCGGCCGAAACACCCTTTTGTCCCAGCTGAGTTGGGGTCCCCCCCCCGATTTTCTTCTAGTCTCTGATACGGTACAGATCTTGCCAATGTCTGAGAAGAATTTACGTGTCACAAAAGCAAATACATGAAGTCTGTGCGCCGGAGAAATGTAGGAACACGAGAATAAGTTCAAACTTAGATCTTAATTGCAATATTTGTTTAGCTGGAAACTGTTAGAAAGAAAAATAGTGGCTAGGAAGAAAGACCTCATCCTCAGTCCCAACTGTTTGAACTGCCACTCATTTACTACTAAGTGTTCTTATAATCATCAACTGCCCTCTATCCCTTTTATTCTTCCACTTAGTTTTAATTTATATCCTGCGTTTATTTTTTTAAACAACCGAAGGTGGAGAACAGACCTAATACTTCTTCCTCCTTCCCCACCATAACAACCCTGTGAGGTAGGCTGGGCTGAGAGGGAGTGACTGGCCCCAAAGTCAGCCAGCTGGCTTTCGTGCCTAAGGCGGGACTAAAACTCACAATCTCCCGATTTCTAGCCTGGCTCCTTAACCACTAGAGCAATTTCTATTTCGTCATGGGTTTTCCTACTTTCTCTGCAAACAGGACACGGCTGGGTTTTAAATCTGAGCATCTTTAAGAGAAGATGGAAAAGTAAGACACGTACACAAAAACAGACAAACAATAATATACGACAATATATAAAACTAGCTGGATACCCATGCTTCGCTTGATAAATGGGCACTTGAAGCTTGAAAATTAATGAGTAGTTATGATCGGGCTTGATAAATTGACACATAAAATTTGGAAATTAACCAGTTCAGGATTAATGCCCGGGTAGATTCCACAACGGATGTCCCTTTCATTGTCATCATCACCAACCAAGTCTATCTGGAGAAATGAAAGCTGCTGGTGATACTCCCTATCCTGTGGGAGACCTGCCCCTGCACTTCGAATGTTGGCATAAAATTTCCCTCCTTCATCTCTCTGGCTCCAAAAGACGCCATTTGGAAGCGGAAAGAAAGTGGTCTGCCATTGGATGCTGGTGGGTGAGAAGGCTGTGTAAGGGTTCAGGGGAGGGCTCAAAGGAGACTTAGCTGGACTTTACCGCCACTGCAGCACATCCCGGGAGTCTCATCCTGCCACTTCAGGGCACGGCACCAGGCACAGGATAACCGAGGTCCGAGATTAACAACCTTTTCTCTGGAGTAATCAATCCGGGGTTCATATTTAAAACCGGACAAACACTTATTAGTCCAAGGTATTGATCTGATTTGTGATATCTTTTCCTTGTATTTAGCTCTAGCTGCCTGATTAACGTAGGGGTTCTTAGAGGCATACTTTCTTACAGCCTTCCTATTGACTCTGGGATGACTTTGACGATACTTTTTTGCAGCTTCCCTTACTTGCTTTTTCCTAATCGCATCTGTAAATCTTTTCCTGCGTTTTTTCCCTTTAACTGGGGTTACAGTAGAAGGAATAGATTCATCTGACCTGAGGAGGTCAGTATAAGAAGGGATTTGGGGCTGGGACACTACGCAGGAGAAATTCGGTTCACAATCCGTTGGCTCAGTGGTGGTCGGCGATTGAAACTCATAAGAGAATATCTTTCCTGCCGCCTTGAGTTTGGAAGCAGTCCCATAGGAGGAAGGCGTAGACATTTTGGTGAGGTAGGGATGTTTAGTGCGAGATGTTTAGTACTACCAGACCGCTCCTGAGTTAAAGAGTGGAACGCCTGCCAGTTTGAGCTGACGTAGCGGAATGTGAGGCAAGTGGCAGTTGAGACAGAGTTCTTTTCAGGTGGGGAGGGGGAGTAGAACGTCTAACTCCTTAGCATCAGAGCGTGTGAATATAATACTGTATATGAAATACTAATGATCTGATGGTCATTTTGAAAAATCCTGTCTTAGCGAGCACCTAGAAGCCAGGAGGAACATAAGTGCCAAATTTCAAGCTTGTAGGTTTTACTGTTCTGGAGATTTCGTGATGAGTGACTGGTATTTGGCTTTTATACACATACACATATACATACATACATATACATATGTATGCATGTAAATATGTAGAGATAGATAGATATAAATAATAGTGGATGTGATTCCACTGAGCTAGGGCTGCAGAAAAACCTTGGTTACGTAGGAAAAACCTGGCTAGAGGAAAAACACACATAAATCCTACGGAGAAGTAAGAAAATAGATATAGATAATAGATTATAGATGATGGATGGATGGAAGATAGGTAGGTAGATATAGATGATGACAGATAGATAAAGATAGATAGACAGACAGACAGACAGACAGACCAGATGACCCACCCTCTCTTCTTAATTTTGGAGAGCAAACAACCAGGTTCATCTGTTGAGGCAATTGGGGATGAATAAACTCTCAAGACCCCTGAAGAGGACCTTGCACACATGGGACAGGTACCATTTAAGCACCCAGAGTGGCAGGTGGGAGATATAAATGCCACGAATTGTTAGCTTGATTTGATTTTTGCTTTTTGTATGGGAAAGTGGCAGGTTAAACAGATCAAGGCACCTCTTTTAATACAATTTTTCTTTTTGCACAAATGCAGGGATGTTGGGTTCTCTGATGGGAAGAGAGCCCCCTCCCTCAAGAAGGACCCTCCAGTTTGGGGGGGGGGGCTTCGGCTTTAAATATGTCCGACCTTCCCTTGGGCTTTGCAACCCCCCCCCAAAGCCACAGCCCGCCTTTAAACCAAGATTAAGAGGAATCAGGGTTAGTTCTATGCCAGGTCTGTCCCTGGGATGGCTGTGCCCATGCAGGCTGAGCCCAATGGGCATTGTAGTCCAAGACCAGAGGAACAGGGCTAAGTGGGGCACACCTGAGTTTGCTCCCCATTTTGACCCCCCCCCTGCATTCTTCCCCCCCTCCCCTGCGACCCCTCCCCTTTCAAAGCAGCCCCCCCGGTCCCCTTGCAGCCCCCCCCACCCCACCGCAACTCACCTTCTCCCCCCGGGGGGCGGGAGAGGAGGGGGGGCTTATTTTGCCTGGAACCCAATTCGGCTTCGCTGGGGGGGCTGGAGGGGGGCAGTTTAGGCAGGACAGGAAATCCATTCAACGTGCTTCCGGGGGCGGGGCGTCGCTCGTGCCCGGACGAGGGCGGGTGAAGGTGTGCGCATGCGGTCTTGGGAGGGGAGGGGCCCCGCGCGCGGCGCGCAGGCGCACCGCCGAGCCCCTTGGTTGCGAAAGAATGAAAGAACGGAGAAGCCCCGCCCTTCAGTCATTAGAAGCAGTGCGCATGCTCAGTTCTCTTGTTGTTGTTGTTTTAAATAAAAGCCGCTTTGCTTTTCAATAAAGGAAAGTTTTGCAGTTGAAACTCGGCGGACCTGTTTGTTTGGCTTCCCTGGCCGAAGAGGGGCTAATGCAGCTTGGAGTGTCCTTTGGGGTTATAGGACGCCCAAATAAACAGGAAAGAAAAGTCCCGAGGGAGAACCAATGAATATGCAGATCGAATAAGTTACGAATAAAATCTCAAGTTGTCAATGAAAAAGGGTATTCAAAGGGAAAGGAGGCAGCTGATGCTGCAGAGGCCGCTTCTCAGAATGAAACAGAAATAGAGCACTGGAGGGGGGAAAAAAAGTTACTGCTTTGCTTTTACATTTTGCAAGCAGGTGGGTCTCCCTCCACCCTAAACTTGGACACAGACAGAGAAAAGAAGTTGTGCCTTTGAACATTTCCTTCCCTGGTGGGTTTTCTCGCCTGCTAATCATCTGCCTCCTTTTGCCCAACCTCTAGCAGCCCCCGCAAGTGGCCAAGGAGGTTATAGCCCTGGACCTTCCCGGGAGGCTGTGAGCAAAGGAAAGAAGGCCATGCTATTAAACGACGGTGCCCTTGGAGAAGATTACCAAGAGCCTTCAGTCTAGCAGGAAAAGCCCAACTGAGTCATCCTGGTTTAAATCATGACCGAGAAGATGACCAGGAAGCAGAAACTCATGTACTCTGGGTGTGGGGTTACAAGCAGACGATGGAGCCCAAATGTCTGCCTCCGTTGAGGAAGTCAAAGACAGCAGAGAAAGCAGAATTCCCGGTCAATTTTGGATTACCACAGACAATCCCCACCTAAGTCTTTCAGGCGACCAATTTTCCCCGTTGGAAAGGGAGGTTGTGTGTGAACAACAGTCCCCAATCTTATCAATTTGGCCCTGTGTTTCCTGCAGGTCGCACGGAGCAACGATAAACAGAATAACAAGTTGGAAGGGACCTTGGAGGTCTTCTAGTCCAACCCCAAACCCAAGAGAGATTTGTAAGATTAGGGATCGCAATTTCTTTTCCGTCTTCCTGGACTCTCACCACTCCTTTCCGTGACTGTCAGGCGGTTCAGTCCAAGGGTTCCTCCTGCCAGGTGGAGGTGGGGATGGCCGTGTAAGGATCCACAATCAGCTTGGCGCACCTCACCATCATGGCCAGCAGGAAGAGACCCATCAGGGAGAGGAAGGTGAGGCAGATGCCTTGGTCCACGTCCACAAAGGGCTCCGTCATGGGACTTTCCATAGCCTGGATAGCGCTTGGTCTGCTATTTTCCAAAGCACCGGAAGGCCAGCCAAGGAACAATGGATGGAAACTGATCAAGGAGGGATTCAACCTGGAAATAAGGAGAAATTTTCTGACAATGAGAGCAATCAACCCATGGAACAGAAGTTGCCTTCAGAAGTTGTGGGAGCTTCATCCATGGAAGCTTTCAAGAAGAGGCTGGACTGCCATCGGTCAGAAATGGTGTAGGGTCTCCTGCTTAGGCAGAGTGGGGTTGGACTAGATGACCTACAAGGTCCCTTCCAACTCGGTAAATCTGTTAAATTGCTTGGCACCAACCTGGTCAAAAGATTTCCAGCAGACAGAGGGAAAATCTGAGTCCGAGGCTCAAGATTCAAAGAAACGGGGTCCGTGCTGCGAGAAACAAGGCTGGCCTTGCAAGGAAAGGGATAATTCTTGCTGGAAAGAGCCAGGGATCCACTCCGATCGACAGGGAATCCACACCTGGCACCCCAAGGGCCGTTCCTTGCCCTTCCAAAGAGCCCGGGGGGCTGCTAGTTGGCCTTGGCTCCAGGCCACGCCAGGGAAACTGGTCTGCGCTGCTGAGCTGCTTCGGCTCCTCCGAGCTGCCCCTGGAAATATCATGAATACTTCAGAAGGTGGGGCTGCAATACGGGATCACGTTTCTTGCCGTCCCTGCAGAAGAGAGAGAAGGAGATGAAGATGGTCCCTTTGGGGGAGGGGGGGAAAATCTGTTTTCCTCCCCCAGTGCTGTCCAAGGAGGGCCTAAGCAGGTCTGGTGGGATGAGAAGTTTGGACACTGCTCCTGAGCATGTGCAAAAGGCCTTCTGGCAATGGATTCTCCCCTCCCCATGTTTGGGGGTCCGTCTGGATCTTGTTTGCTGGTGCAACTGGACAGAAAGCAAAGGAGGGAGGGTCATGCCTTCCGACAGAGCCTTTGGCAGCGGTGGCCATAACCTGAGGACTGGACACAGTAAAGGAGGGGAGAGTTTTGGGCTGGACTACAACTCCCATCATTCCCCTACCAGCCCAAAGGATCCCTGTCCTTGGGGGCCTGCAGAGCTGGGCTTTGCCCCCAAACTTTCCCAAATAAGGAAGCACCAAGTGTGTTGGCCCAGGATGATGGGGATTGTTGTCCAAGGGATCCATTAGGAGGGGAACGCATGGTGCACACAAAGCAAGTTGTATTTTACTAGGTCAAGCCAGAGGGTTTAGGCTGGGGTAAATGGGCCCTGTAGTGGTGGGCAGGGGATGATGGGAGCCGAATCCCAGCCCATCCCTTGAATGACAGCGGCGTGACGCGGGACCTTTAAAGTGACGCCACCAGCTGTCTCGTGACGTCACCTTCGCCCCGCCCCCTTCCCGTCGCTCAAGCGTCCCGCGGCATTCCTTTTCACCTACTTCTGGGCCACGCCCCTCGGGCGGTTCGAACCAATAGGAGCTCGCGTTGCTTCCAGCCACCGCCCCCTTGGCCCCGCCCCGGCAGGGCTCGCCCGCTGCCGCCATCTTGGACCTGGCACTAGCGAGGGGCGGCGGAGTCCGGGCGGGGGGCGCCCGCCTGTGTAGCCATGGCAACCGTCGCCGCAGGGCAGGGTGAGTAGGGGGGCTTGGGGGAAAAAGGGGTGGTCTTAGGAGGGGGCTGTGGGGGCTCTTGACCCTCCTTGCCTGCTGCATCCCAGCTGGGACTCCCTTTCCCATCTTCCCCAGCCAGCGTCCCCGTGACTCTTCCACACCCTCCTTCCCATCCTCCCCAGCCATGGGTCCCCACCTGGGGAGACCTCCAGCTCCATCATCCCCTTTCCAGAAGAGCTGGGGTGCCCCAGAGACTCTGGAAGACAACTCCCATAATCCCCAGCCGCCGGGTCAAGGCTGGCTGAGCCCCATGGGCTGTCCGGGCACAGGCAGGACAGCAGGAGCGGTCACCCCCTGCCAAGGGCCAGAATAGCCATGCATGGGGCTAGACTGCCCCCCTGCATTGCTTGTGGGGCGGCCCTTGAAGACAGTCTGGAGCCTCTCCTGCCAAGGGCTCCTTCCAGCCCCTGGGCAGGATCCCAAATCCCATCGCTCCCAGCCAAAGCAGCGGTGGCTTCCTGGTCCTCACCATGGGCAGGACCCTGAGTCCCATCATTCCCAGCCAGAGCAGAGGTGGCTTCCTGGCCCTTTCCCCCGTGGGCAGGATCCCAAATCCCATAACTCCCAACCAGAGCAACAGTGGCTTCCTGGCCCTTTTCCCCCATGGGCAGGATCCCGAATCCCATAGCTCCCAGTCAAAGCAGCGGTGGCTTCTGGATCCTTCTGGAGGGCAGCCGGTCTGGCCGGAAGGGCTGCTGTGCTTGATTAAATCTGTGTTGTCCTTGAAACCCTGATTGCAAAATCTGGGTTTTTTTCTTTCTTTCCCCACTACTTGGAGGAGGTGGGGTCAGTTGCAAAATCCAGAGGGTTTTCTTTCATTCAGGAGACAGCGAGTAAATATCCTTTCAAGAGTTGTAGTTTTCCCATTGTGGGCAATACTTGAGTTTTGTTTTGGCCCAGAATTAGAGAAATGAAAGAGGGAGAGTTGCATCTTTCCTGTACAGGCGGTCCTCGACCTACGACCACAGACAGTTGAGCCCAAACTTCCTGCTGCTAAGTGAGACCTTTGTTAAGAGAGCTTTGCCCCATTTTACAACCTTTCTTGCCGGAGTTGTTAAGTGAATCACTGCAGATGTCAAGTTAGAAACACGGTGCTTAAGTGAATCTGGCTTCCCCGTGGACTTTGCTTGTCAGAAGATTGCAAAAGGGGATCACGTGATCCCGGGATCCTGCAACTGTCCTAAATATGAACCAGTTGTCAAGCGTCTGAATTTTGATCGCATCCTGGAGATGCTGCAACGGTCATAAATGTGAGAAATTAAATTATATATCTGTAAAGGAAGCCCAACTTTCTACTTCTCTAACCGGCCCCTTTGTCGACCTCAGAAACTCTTGCCAGGAACTCGCAGGGAAGCATAATTCATTGGTAAAACGCCCTCAGCGTGCTCAGCAAAACTTTTATCAAACTTTTCAATAATTCTTCGTTCTCTTAGTTACTGGAACTCGGAGGTGGCTTTCGAGATAGGATCAACTTTGCCCTCGTTTTTCGTGATTCAAACTTCCTAGAGAGGAGCCCTGTGAGATAACGACACCCCCAGCCGCCTTGGTATAGAGAATTATTTTGGAAATTCTTAGGAGGAATATGTCAGCGTTTGGCTGGCCTCTGGTGTTTTGTTTCTGATGTTTGAGAAAACAGACCCTTTTGCAGATATACTCATCCTGGAAAGGAGCTTCAGATCTTTTCGGCCGCAGATTTAAAGTCCCAGGTTTGACTGAGCATTTGTAGGTTTTTTGTTTTTTTTTAAAAAAGTCTTTTTGCCCTCAGTGTAGATTTTGCCCTCGAGGGCAAAAAGAGCTGGAGAGGTTGCAGCCACAAGGAATGAGAACTAAGAACTACCGTGTTTTATGTTGAAAGGGTGGTTGTATCTGGGGCTTCTTCTTATTGCAAAATTGCTACTCTAAATGCTTCTGTTTTCATATTGAAATTCACTTTGGAAGCCAGGGGAGTCTGCCTGTAAATATTTATCGTGAAGTGTAGCAAAAATAGATCTTTTCTTCTCCCTCTTTGGCATTGTCTGTGCAGTCGAGGTATTTTCTCTGAAAAGTCCAAATCTTGCTTTTTTTTTTTCTGCCAGGAAATCAATGAAGTTAAAATCCTTCTCTGGGAAGAAATTGGGTTGTTGTTTTTTTCTGTTTACAGACATTCTAGGAAAATTTGGTGTGGGATCTCTTGTGTTCTTCTGATGCCAGATAGTTTTTCCATCTTTTTAGCTGCTTAAAAAAAAGGGGGTGGGGGGTGGGGGGAGCAGTTTCTAAGAGGGTTTTAGGTGGTTCCCCTAATTTGTTTCTTTGCTTTTGCAATTTTTGCTATTTCATTAAGTTGGGCCTTCTTTTGCATGGGGGATCTTTGGGGGGCATTTTCTGGCCAGCAAAGCCGTCTCCAACGTCCTCCGTTCGAATTGTGTTTTCCTGCTGCAAAGTTCTTTCATCTGTGCGTCATAATTCAGTGCAGAGTTTGCAGTGTTTTGTCTTTTTTCCATGTGGCATCAATTTTATTCCTCAGATTCAAGTGGAGTGGAGCAAGCCGTTAGTTTTATCGAAACCTCAGGGTCTTTGCGTCTTTTCTTCATTTCCATGAAGAGAATGGGTGGGATTCTTTCTGTACTCGAATGGTTGACAAAAAAGTTGTTTCCCACCGTCCCGTTTCTCCGTTGTTCCAGAAATGGCATCGGACGTTCCTCCCTTGGGAGCAGCTTCGGGCACGTCGGGATCAGCCGCAGGAAGCCTCAGCCAGAGAAACAGCAAGCGGAGGACGGGGTACGTTAGGAAGGGTTAGGGTCCCTGGGGTTCTGGCCCCATAACAGGGGCAAAAGAAGAGGAGGGCCTTCTCTTCACTCAAGGCTGGGCCTGCCCTGAGAGGACTTCGCCCGCCACCCATAATTTTGTTGCTGTTGCATTTTAGGCTCGAGTTTGACGAAGATGGCGAAGGGAACAGCAAATTTCTCAGGTGAGCTTTGCTTCCATTGGCAAGGAAGTTGGGATCGACACAGGCGGAACCGAAGAACAGAATTGGAAGGGAGCTTGAAGGTCTTCTAGTCCAACCCCCTGCTCAAGCAGGAGACCCTATGCCAGAGGTGGGGAACCATGGCTCTTTCATGACTTGTGGATTTCAACTCCCAGGATTCCTGAGCCAGCATAAAAGGGCCATGATTCCCCACCCATGCCCTGTACCAGGGGCCTCCAACCTTGGCAACTTTTAAGACTTGTGGACTTCGACTCCCAGAATTCCTCAGCCAGCTTTGCTGCTTTCCTGGCTGAGGAATTCTGGGAATTGGAGTCCACAAGTCTTAAAATTGCCAAGGTTGGAGGCCCCTGCCCTAGATCGTTACAAACAAATGGTGGTGCAGTCTCCTCTTGGAAAACCTCGAGTGTTGGCGCACCCACAACTTCTGGAGGCAAGCTCTTCCACTGATTAATTGTCAGGAAATTCCTCCTTACAGAATAATGAGTTGGAAGGGACCTTGGAGGTCCTCTAGTCCACCAACAGGAAACTCTGTACCATTCCAGGCAAATGGCTGTCCAGTCTCTTCTTAAAAGCCTCCAGTGACACTCTTGGTAAAACAAGCGCAGGAGAGAAACGACCGGCTCTTAAGGGCAGCTCGATTCAGAGAGAAGTGAAGGCTTCAAAAAACCTTATGCCAGGAAGCTGGGATTTCTTTAATCTGTAAAAATGCACCCCGCTGGCCCTTTCATGGCATCCTTCTCCTTCTTCTTCTAGATGTGAGGATGACCAACTCTCCACGGACAAAGAGCGGTTTGCTAGGTAAGAATTTTCGCACTGCGAGGAGAAGGGGCATCCCTTGAGCCTCTTCTGCGAAAAAGCAAGATGGCCTTTTCCGTGTTTGAATGTAAGCAGGACTCCTTCCCCGATTCTTTGCAAAATATCAGCTTATTGGAGTCCAATCTGGCCTTGAAATTAAGCCGGGTTAATTAAAACAATGCAGGAGCCTTTGATATTTCGCTACCGTTTAATATTACGCATCAAAGCTCCTGGCTTTTCCAATTGCGAAGCGGTTGGCTGGAGAAAGAGAGCGACCGCTGGTATCCAGGTGTGTTTTTATCGTTTATGATTTGCTAGCACCTTGAATGTAGTTCATTGCAAACTTCTTCTTTTTTTTTTTTTCCTCTTTATTTGTCAGTTTCAGGAAATCGCTTGGGATTTTGCTTTTATTTTTTTCCTGATTTCTGCATAGTTGCAGCTGGGCTTGCAAATCAGCCACCAAGCATTCTGAACCTTAGTGATGTTTTTAGTTGTCTTCTGTCCTTTGTTTTGCTACCCGTTAAGACGCCCGTTGAAACGTTCAGCAAATAATAAAAACAAAATCTAAATCTCGAGGATGTCCAGCAACTGCAACAAGGCAACAGCCGGGCCCTTGACGTGAAAATGGAATTGTGGCCGTAGCCCCTGGAGCGTTGTTTTTCAAGCGTGGCAGCTTTTAAGAGAGGTGGCCTTCAACTCGTGGCTGACTGGGGAATTCTGGGAGTTGAAGTCCGTTCCTCTTAGAGCTGCTGAGGTTGAGAAAACGCTGCATTAGAGCAGTGATGAAATCTGAACCGGTTTACTACCGGTTCGCTGGCTGCGCATGCACGCTGCGTGCCAAACGCACACAGCGCATGACTGCGCCCCACGCACCAAATGCGATGTGTGCGCACACGCAGTGCACACCAGAAGGAAGCATGTGGTAAGTAGAACAGTGCTTTTACGACCGAATAGGTTGTAAAAAAATGCTTTTAAAAGTAAAAAAAAAAAGCTCTGAAGATCGTGCGCCACAGCTGTGATTGTCAGAGCCTTTTTTTTACTTTATTAAAGCATTTTTACTACCGGTTCCAGAGAACCGGTAGTAAAAAAATGCTAAAAAAGTAAAAAAAAAAAAAATTCCGGTGATCGCCCGTCGCTCACCTGATTGTTGGAACTTTTTTTTTACATTTTTTACTACCGGTTCAGGTGAACCGGACCGAACCGGGAGCATTTCATCCCTGCCTTAGAGGCATAAAATAACTCTGCTGAGCCTGGCACTCAAACATCTGGGTCTTATTCAACAGTCTTCTTTTCTGTTTTACACTGGAAGAATTCTGGTTTTCTCTTGTATTTTTCTGAATGGAAGGGGGGCTTTCAGCCTTTTGGGGCAGGGGGCAGAGTTTGTCCCCCTGGTTCAGAGCTGTCCTCCTGAAATAAGTTTTTCTGTGGCTGAAAAGCAGCTTCCTTTGCACAACCTGGCTCCCTCCGTGCTCCATCCATCCATCCATCCATCTGCCCCTCCCCTCCCTCTTTCTCTCGTTTCTTCCCCCCCCACCACCTCTTTTCTGCGCTGTGAGGCTTGGCAGCCCTTGTACGGAGGGTCTCTTCTCGGGCTGTCGGGTCACGCCAACCCCTTCCTCTTCCGTTGGGCTTCTTCCAGTGAGAATCAGGACTGGGTTCCCCCCCCTCTCTTTCTCAGCCTCAGAGGCCAAACCCCCCCATCCACCACCCCTCTGAAGTTTTAGCTTAGCTCACCCATTTTATTTCTAGGTCTGATGACGAGCAGAGCTCAGCGGATAAGGAAAGATTGGCCAGGTAGGAAGACAGAGGTTTGGATTCTTCGCGCATGACAAACCACAGTTCGTTCACTTCCCCTTCACCCCCCCTTCTTCTGCTTCCCACCCATCACCCTTATAGTCCCCCCCCCCCCAGTCGCCTTCCCCGTTTTCTTCCTTAATCAAGGGCTGGAAAGTGGACAGAGAGTTTGGGGAATAATCAGCCGCTCGGTTGGATACGAGAAGCCGTGAAAAGCCGGCCAGGAAGGGTAGCAGGCAGGACCGCAGCGGTAGCAGAAACTGTTGGGGGTCTCCTGGGCTCATGAAAGCCTCCGTGTCTCCCTTGGAGGGTTAAGCGGGCCAGAGAAGTGGGGGCTGCCTGGGTCAGTGACGCCGCCGTAATTCCTGCAGAATTCCTTTTCAAATGCTGGCCATTCTCAACTTGCGACTACAGTTGAACCCAGCATTTCTGTTGCTAGGCAAAGTAGTTTTGCTCCATTTTGCAACTGTCCTTGTCACTGTCATTAAGTGAGTCGCTGCAGGGGTTCAGTTAGTCACATGGTTGTTAAGTGAATCTGGCTTTCCCAATGACTTGGCTGGTCAGAAGGCTGCAAAAGGGGAATTGGGTGACCCTGGGGGACGCTGCGACCGTCATAAATGCGAGTCAGTTGCCAAGATTGGAGAGAACCTGCCGTAAAGCACCCCAGGACTCCCATTTGCCCCTTCTGCCTCCTCTTCGTCATTGCCCCCTTAGTCCAGACACCCCCCTGCCCCCCATCGCTGGCCCAGGAAAGCGGAGATTTCCTCCTTCCAGAGCAATCTAAAATGTGCTTTTTTCTATTAAAAAACACAACAACCCATACAGCCTTTTCTTTCTTCACTGCCTCATCCACCCAGATCCATCTTCCATTCCATGCTTCCAGGTCCTGGTTTTCTTATTGACTAATTTCTCCCCCCCCCCCCCGCCTTGTTGGAAAGCTTGTACAACCTTTTGAGGGGAGGGTGTGTGACAATTCTGCAGCAACCAGAGCTTCTGCAAAACTTCGCCGCTGCAAACGAGGTTTTTGCTCCTGGAGGGATGCAGAACCTTTTCTTCTGTCGAAGTGTGTCTCTACTAGGCCAAGATACTAAACCTGGTTTGGGGGGTGGGGGCGGGGGTTTCTTTCCCCCTCCCCTCCCAAGTCGTGATGGTCCTTTCAACACCAAGGCAGTGTGTATGTTCTCTTCCTGCTCCATCGTATTGGCCAGAAAGGAAGGAGGCCTGAATAGGCTACGATCTGCAGGTGAAGGTAGAAAGAAAAGCAGGCACGCAGGGAGTGTTGAGCGATAGACTGCCTCTGTTCATGGAGGCTCCATTCACAGACCCTGTTGGACCTCCAAGCCCTTTCTCTGAGCTTCCCATAGGCGGATGCCTCTCCGTGTTTTATTTCAAGCAGAAGGTTGCAACTCTCCTGGAAATCTTTTCTGCTTTTCTCTGTCTGCATGCCCGGCACGCATCCTCTTTCCAAGCCTTAACACCTTGTGGTCCTCTTTCTGTTCTCCTTTCTCTGCTCCCCACCTGTCAATTCTCTCCCTCTCCCTCTTTTTTTTTTTTTTTTTTTTTGCAAGCCCGTAAAAAAACTTCCTTTTTTTTCCTTTGCAACTGGCCTCCCTTTCTCTCCGCCTCTCTCCATCCACAGGGAGAACCACAGCGAGATTGAACGCCGGCGCCGGAACAAGATGACGGCTTACATCACCGAGCTCTCCGACATGGTGCCCACCTGCAGCGCCCTGGCCCGCAAGCCGGACAAACTGACCATCCTGCGCATGGCCGTCTCCCATATGAAGTCGCTGCGGGGCACCGGGAACACCTCCACGGATGGCAGCTACAAGCCATCTTTCCTCACCGACCAGGTCTCTCTCCTCGGCGTTTCTGGGGAGGGGGAGGAGGGAGGGGGCTGGATGGTTGTGTGTTTGTAATCTCCGATGTCAGCAGCAGTGGGTGGGGGGAGAAGAAAAAACTCTAGCAATGGCACTTCAACTTATATAACGCTTCCCGGTGCTTTCCAGCCCTCGCTAAGCAGTTTGCTGAGTCAGCCTCTTGCCCCAACAATCTGGGTCCTCATTTGACTGATCTTGGAAGGACAGCAGGCTAAGTCAACCTTGAGCCAGTCATGACTGAACTGCTGACAGTGGGCAGAATTAGCCTGCAATACTGCATTCTAACCACTGCGCCACCACAGCTGAATTTGAATTTCAATTCATTGGTGGAACAGCTTCCCTCCAAAAGTTGTGAGCGCTCCAAAACTGGAGGTTTTTAAGAAGGGATTGAACAGCCATTTGTCCAGAATCGTATAGGGTCTCCTGCTTGAGCATGGGGCTGGACTAATAGACCTCCAAAGTCCCTTCCAACTCTATTATTTTGTTATTCTGCTCCCCTTTGCAGAGCTCCATAGTTCTGCGTTGAACCCGTGGCTCGTGTCCATGGTGCAGCCAGCGGGCAGGAGAGTTGGCAGCCTTGCATGCCCACATTAGAGGGGGCTCCTTGGCCCTTTGACGCCACAGCCTCCGCCCTGCTCTCCGTTTCAGTTTCTCTCTTTCCACAGGAGCTGAAACACCTGATCCTGGAGGCAGCCGACGGCTTCCTCTTCATCGTCTCCTGCGAGACGGGCCGGGTGGTTTACGTCTCCGACTCGGTGACGCCCGTCCTGAACCAGCCCCAGTCGGAGTGGTTTGGCAGCACCCTCTATGACCAGGTGCACCCCGATGACGTGGAGAAGCTGCGGGAACAGCTGTCCACCTCAGAGAACGCACTGAGCGGTAGGTTTTCCCCGGCTGAGACGCGGGAGAGCCGACGGCCAGTTCTCCTTCTCGGCTGCTGGAAGCAGCCCGGTCCTCATTTTGTGTCTTGGCTTGGCTTCCGCAGGCCGCATCCTGGATCTGAAGACGGGGACGGTCAAAAAGGAGGGTCAGCAGTCCATGAGGATGTGCATGGGGTCCCGAAGGTCCTTCATCTGTCGGATGAGGTGCGTTGGAAGCCGGCTGTTGTGCTGAAGGGGGCAGCGTGCTTCATTTAAGCCAGGGGTGTCCAACCAACTTTTAAGACGGGTGGACTTCAACTCCCAGAATTCCCCACCAGCAGCCCATCCTAAGATGGGCCACGGTTGGACACCCCTGGATTAAGCATGGTTTCTTTTAACCACCATTCAACAGGACAAGACTGTGCTGCTTTGCGGCCAGGGACTGGCAGTTTGGTCAGCAGAGGAAAGGGCTCGTGTCACACTGGCCAGGATGCCTTTTTGGGGGGTGGGGATGGGCTCGGTGAGTCCCTGCCAGTTTAGCCAATCCGTGCATGGGAGGCCTCTGCAGGCAACATATCTCAGGAGAGGCTGTCCTGGCAGAAAGCTGAAATTCGGAATATATATTTTTTTTAATCCCTCGTTCTGCAGATGTGGGAACGCAACCGTCGATCCCATCTCCATGAACCGGCTCAGCTACATGAGGAATCGGTGCAGGTAAATGGTGGGGAGGGAAGAAAATTACGGAGGATGAAAATGTCTGTTGATCGTCTTTTTGGGGGGGTATGCAGAGGCATTGGGGGGGGAAGAGCAGAGGGTCCCCCTTTTTTTTTCTTTGAAAGGGATTGCAAAGGAAGAGGGAGGGGCTTCGGTGCTATTTGGGGGTTCATTTGGAAAGCGACAGACTGGCAGCTTTCTGATTTCAAAAGAAGTACGGGTGTGTTTGGTTTGGGGTTTTGGTCACTTTTCCCGCTGGAAGGTTTATAAAACCTTGTCAAATCTCTTCTCCTTCCAGGAACGGGCTGGGTGCCATCAAAGAGGGGGAACCCCATTTTGTGGTCGTCCACTGCACGGGTTACATCAAAGCTTGGCCACCGGCAGGTAACTCGCCTGGGCCTCCCCCCACACCTTGACAGTTGTGCCACGCTCCCGTTGCCTGGCTCCCCCCTCCCCTTTCTGACATTTTGCAATTATTTAAAAAAAAAAACCTACCTCTGGAAGCCAGTTGGCTTGAATCGGTTCTGAATTTAAATCCTCTTTCCCAGGAGTTTCCCTGCCCGACGACGATCCAGATTCTGGACAGGGCAGTAAATTCTGCCTGGTGGCCATCGGCAGGTTGCAGGTAGGCTGGAGAGGTGCACAGCTGTGTGGGGCTTGTTTCCCCCCCAAACTCTCCCCAAGCTCCTTAGGAATAATCAGTCGCCCGGAGGCTAAGACACCCCCTGAATTCACTGGGGTTTTCTCCCCTCCTTCCTAGGTCACCAGCTCCCCCAGCTGCGCAGACATGAACACCGTATGTCAGCCCACCGAGTTCATCTCCCGCCACAACACCGACGGGCTGTTCACCTTCGTGGACCACCGCTGCATAGCCACGGTGGGCTACAAGCCCCAGGTAGGGTCCTGATGCTGGAGAAGGGCTTTTCCACAAAGTTGGGGGCTTCTGACTTAGACCGGAATTGAGGGACCCCAGGTTTGCAAGGAAGGGGCGTCAGAGGGTGGTGGAAGCAGCCACGGAAATGCCTGAGAGGGGGTGGGGGCCGACGGGGAGATCAAATTTAATTTCATCTAAGGAGCACTGGAAGATCAATTATGTACCTTTTAAGAAGAGGCTTTCTTTGGGGGGGGGGGGTGACAGACCCATAAGTGTTTCGTTGTCTTGCTTAGTGCGTTTGGTCACTGCTGGATCCAGAATACTCTTTAAAAAAACTTTAAAAAAAAATAGGGCACTTTAAAATGGGTGGGTTTCAGCCTCCAGAATTCCCCAGCCAGTATGGTGGGATGGGGAGGGGAGATGCGTGCGTGCTTCTATTTGGCATCTCCCTGAACAAAAGATGCCTTATTAAGAGGAGGGGGCCAAAGGCTACGAATACCCCCAAGGCACAAAGGGGCTTCTGAAAATCTGGGTTTCTCTCTTTGGAGAAGCGGCATTTCTCTGGCCAAAGCAAGAGAAAATACTGCCATGTGTGGCTAGGCAGAGCTTCCCCCTCCATGACCCCAAAGGATGGAGGGAGGGGCCTGGTTTATAAACGGTGCCTCTCCTCTGTGCTAGGAGCTCCTGGGGAAGGACATTGTCGAATTCTGCCATCCCGAAGACCAGCAGCTGTTAAGGGACAGCTTCCAGCAGGTAACCCCACCGCAGGGCAGCTTGATGTCGGCCATCAGCAGAGTTGGGATTGCCTAATGGGTGTCCAGGTTTAGAGCAGAGGGCTTGGAGAGAGCGAGAGAGAGAAGGGGGCTTGCAAAGGGTCCATAACACGGCATTCCACCCCATAACCATCATCACCCACTCCGGCCTTCCAGGCGCCTGTTGAAAGGTGGGCCCAGGAGCCACCAAATCTCCAAACTGTTGCCAACTTGCCAAGTCTCCAAACGTGGCCACTTTTAAGACTTGTGGACTTCCACTCCCAGAATTCCCGGCTGAGGAATTCTGGGAGTTGAAGTCCACAAATCTTAAAGTAGACCAAGTTTGGAGACCCCCACTTCAGGAGATGGAGCGCTCTGCCTTGTGAGTCCAAGAGACTCAATTGTCTCTTGGGGCCCCTCGTTTTAGAGCGAGATGGCAGGACATATCTTCCCTCCCCCCCCCACATTGGCCCTTCCGAAGGCCGGGGGGGGGACCCCTCAGGGCTTTGTGAGTCAGCCCCAGACCCTCGGCATCTGATGGGGTCCCATCCCTTCTTCCAGGTGGTGAAGTTAAAGGGCCAGGTGCTGTCCGTCATGTTCCGTTTCCGATCCAAGAACCGCGAATGGCTCTGGATCCGGACTAGCTCCTTCACTTTCCAGAACCCCTACTCGGACGAGATCGAGTACATCATCTGCACCAACATCAATGTGAAGTACGTACTCAGGATGCCTCCCCCGCCCCCTGCGCCCACCTTCCCCTCGAGGAGGAGGGCTTTGTGATCGTCTGCTTCCCCCACCCCCCAACTCCAGGAAAATCACCCAACAGCTGCCATCCGATCCAAAACAGGGGGAAGAACTTTAGTTCTGCAGAGACTTAGCCTTGCTTCTTTGCAATTGTCGGGCCTGCTGTGATGTCAGGGCGAGTGGGCGGGACTTTCTCATGGGGAGGGGGAGGGTCAGCCAGCAGGAGGGGTCCCTCGGCCTCCTGCCACCATTTCACGGCTTGAGTGATGCCTAGAGAGAGCAATGTGGGTTAATTGTTGCGGCCTCCAGAAAACCAACCATCTCCATCCCCATCTCCATTGTTTAGCTTCAGGGATGGGGCGGGGAAAACAGCCGCACCCGAACCAAGAGAGGCTGGGAGAGTCTGTAGACCAACCGACGGGGGCCAAGTTGCCTCAGGAGCTCCCCAAGGGTGAGGGTCTTCCTGGAAAGGCAGAAGAAGCATCTCGGAGGGCACAGAGGGGCTCTTTGGGAATTGCTTGACGTTGATGACTTCCTTGGGTTTCCTTCCAAGGGTTTTAACTCCTGGGTGCAAAAGCTCCATTCCCCCTCCACCTTCCTTGGGGTGGTCTCTGTCTCCGAAGGGGCTGCCTGCCTGTCCACCTGCCTCATGGTTTTCCTTCCCCTTCCCTGCAGGAATGTCAGCCAGGACACCCGCCCTGCCAGCTCGAACGCGATGCAGAGGCCCCAGCTAGGCCCCAATGTCAGCCTGCCTTTGGAGATGGGCTCGGGGCACCTGGCCGCCAGGTAAGAGCCTGTTTGGAGGGCTCGGAGGTCCCTGGGCTCGCTTCTCTCTGCACCCACCGCCCTGGGCTGTTCCCTAATCTGAGTCTCTGCCTTTTAGGACACAGCCAGCACAGCCGGCGGAGCTAGATGTGGTTCCTGGGAGAGAAAGCTTAGCCAGCTACGAGCATCCGCAGGTAAGGGGGCCGAGGGGGCCAGGCGCTGCTGTGGGCAGGAAGCACAGACGGTGGGTAAATATTTCTCTTTCTCTCCAGGCTGCCCTTCAGGCCGTGAGTGCCTCTGGCCCCGAGCACAGCAAGCCTCTGGAGAAGCCCGAGGTCCTCTTTGGCCAGGAGCGAGACCCTCGCTTCGGCGAGATCTACAGCGGCATCAGTCCAGGTGGGGGGGGAGGGGAAAGGCCTCTTTCCCGCCGTCTCCCTTCCGTGGGATGGTTTCCAAACTATGCCTGTATCAAACATCCCCTTTGGGGTCTCCCTCTCTCTCTTGCAGACCAGACGAAGCCCATTTCGGCCAACTCGGTGCCCACCAGCCAGCCCCTCTTCGCCCCAGGAAACAGTTTCGGGGCTTCCCGCCCAGCTGAGAGCTTCCGGTAAGGCTTGGAGACCTCCTCCTTTCTTCCACCACGGCTCTGCCCTTTACGACGAAGCAGCCGTTCTGGCAGAGCTGCACCCTTTGTTCCCCAAGAGGATGAGAATTTGGGGGGTAGGTGAGGAAGGGGCGTCTCCTTAGCATTCGGATCTCCCAAGCAGGGTCTTCCTTCCGCTCTGCTTTTCCCTCCCGATAGCAGCAGCAGCAGCCTGGCACCCCCAGTGAACGTCCTGCAGCCTGGCCGGGCGCACTCGACCTCAGCCGGACCCATCCTGGCCCATCTCTCTCGCCATGCCAGCCCCAGTCAGGTCTCTGGAAGCGCCTGGCCTTCAGGATCACGTCCGCCTTTCACGGCCCAAGTAATTTTCTCTTCCTTCGGCTGTTCTTTCTTCCTCTGTATCCCCGCGCCCCAAAAAGTGTGCCCTGAGGTCAAGGGTGAGAACGCCAAGACCTGCCTCTTCCGCTGCTTTCCTGCTGACCGGTGGCCTCTCTTGTTGGGGGCGAGTCCTAAAACTTCCCTGAGGGCTTTCTCCGGAGCGTGGGGTCCCTCCCAGCGTTGCCCCCTTCCCTTTCCGGGGCTTTGATTTGGGCGCTTCTTCACCTTCCTTCGGCCTGAGCTGCTCTCAGAAAAACCAAACGGCAATTCATCGCTTCCTTTCTGCTCTTTGCCTTCTCCAGCCAGTAGCTTCCCAGTCAGTGAAGACTCGCCCCCCCTCTTTTGCCATGGGCAGCTTCCAGGCCACGCCGTCCTCCTTCGGCCCCATGCCGAATCCCGGTTCCGCAGCCTCACCAGCCGGAGCTCCCTATCCAAACCTTGCCGGTCGGAATGCCCCTTTCGGTAAGTCCCTGGGCTGCCCTTGGAGCCCCCAGCAGGCTTTGGCCTCCTTGTAGCTGTGATGCCTTCGCGGTCAAATCGTTAAATGAGCTGCTTTGGGGAACTGGGAAAGGACCCCAGAGGCCATTTAGCTGTGCCTTTCTGACCCAGAGCCAGTTGTTGAAAAGGGCATCAAAAAGCCTTTGTCTCTTGCGGGTTCTCCTTCCTGCCTGTCAGCCTTTCCAGATACACCAGGCAGGAAACTGACCAGATGAGCTAATGCTCCTTTATAGGGCCGCATGAACAGAAGCGTTCAAGTTGGAAAGTCCAAGTTTCCCACCGTCTCTTTCTAGGGAGGATCCCTCCTGAGCCTCTTTCCCGCCCATTGTGTAGTGGTGGGCTCAGCTGTCTCTTCTCTAAATGTTCCCCAGGTGGCATTTCCTTGCTCTGTCTCCCAAGGCCTGTCTTTCTCACTGACTGCTATCCTTCCTCAGCTGCTGGAGAGAACGGGCAGAATCCCGCCCCGTTCCAGGCACGGACGGCAGAAGGAGTCGGCGTTTGGCCACAATGGCAGAGCTCAGGCGAGTCCCATGTCCAGCAGCAGCAGTCTGCCCAGCCAGAAGTCTTCCCGGTGAGTTAGCTGACCAGTGGAAGGATTGTACAAGAAGTCCTCAACTTACAACCCTCTGTTTAGCAACGGCTCGAAAACAAGATGGCCCCAGAAGAAGTTACAATGGTCACACCACAACCACCACAATTCTAGCACTATGACAACCAGTTCACCTTTATGAAGGTTGCAGGGTCTTGCCGTCATGTGATCACAATTTGAGACCACCTAGCCTGGTTTGCTTAACAATCGGAGTTTAAAAATGGTTGTAAAATTGGGTCTGATGACTTGTTTAAAGACCGCTTCACTCAGCGACCAAAATTCTAGTTCCAGTTGTGGTCGTAAATCGAGGAATGAGAGCAGATTAGAAAAACGCAGATCCTTTTTACAGCTCGCCCCGCCTCGTGCGTTGGTGGTCCCATCTCTTGTACCCTTCACAAGTTACCCCAATTTAATCGCAGGTCTTATTTTATTCCGGATTATGCTTATGGCTCTTTTTATTTTTATTTTTTTTTGACTTTCCAGGATATGCTGTCTATGCTGGGGGAACAAGGAACCAACTACAGCAGTGAAGAATTTCCTGAACTGAACATGTTTCCGCCCTTTTCGGAGTAAGCGAGGGAGATGACCTGCCCCTGATGGGACATTATTCTGTGTAGCAGCGTGGAGACGGGTCTCTTCTTCACTCCCCCTGACCCTTTGCAAAGAGCCCCCAAGTCTTCCTGTGGGGGTGGGGGAAGAGAAGCCTCAGGGGGGAGTCGCAAACACAGGCAGGCTGAGGCTGTTATCGCACCACCAAATTTCTGGGACTGCCCAGGAAGACCCTCCCTCTCTGCCAGCCCATGACGGACATTAGTTGGATTTTGGAGACCCTCCGAGACGTATTCGGGTAACCTTGGAAGGAACCGATGGGATCTATTTTTTCCCCCTTCGACATCCAACACGGGAAAAGATGCTTGGGAAGGCAAATGGTCAGCAAGGGTGGTTTTTTTTTCCTCCAGTCTTGTTTTTGTTTTTAATTCTACGATGTAATCTTTTATACCTACCTTGTATTCTCATTTATATACATTGCGGGAGCTGAATTTTGTTGAGAGGCTCCTGCTTCGTAGGCGGTTTTGTGACTTGTGAACCGGGGAGAACTCCCCACCCTGTGTTTCTTCCCTGGCACGTTCGCACACACGTGTCTCTCTTATCTCTCTCACAAGCAGTATTAATGAAATGCGGGTGGGGGTGGCTGACATGCCCCCCCCCTCCTCATCCGTTCTCTTTGTTGGTTAGCTTGTCTTGCCACACCTCTTTCAGGACATGTTGTGCTCTGTGCTTGGAGACTGTGCTGGCACAATCTTCATCGTGAAAATCCCCTTTTGGGGGTTTGCGATTGACAATCATGGTGGACTGCCAGGAGAAAAACGGTCCCTGTTTTAAAATAATGTTTAGAGCCCTGATTCGGGGAGGGGCTGTCCCATTCTCGGAAAGTAGGGAAAGGATGCTGATTTAATCCTGGAGATGATCAAGGAAGCTGGTTGGCACCTTTTCAGAGCTGGTGCCATTGGGACTCGGTTGGTTGGTGGTTCTCCGACCTGGGTGATAAGCATGGGTCGGGGTGCTTTCCGGCGCCCCCTCCCCTCCCTTCCCAATCTGTGTGTGAAGCCCCTTTTCCTCTTTTCTTGTATGTACTTTCCCACGGGAACACCTAAAAGCCATAAAAATTGCACAAAGAGTACACGGTGTTTTGTCTTCCTTGAGATCACCAAACTCGTGTCCTTCCTTTCACCGCCAGAAGTGAAAGGCATGGATGGTCCCTAAATCAGGTTTTCCAGCCATTGTCGTGCAGGTTTTATTTTCTTTTTTTCATTCCAAAGAAAATATTTTTCTCCTCCCTTCATGGAAAGCTTGTCAATTTCTCTTCCCCCCTCCCCCCAATACACCCAGGGAGTAGAGAGCAAACATGTTCCTGAAATGGGCACAAGGATGGCTCTTTTCAGGAAGTCTGGGTAGACGGGGGCCGTAATCCTGCAGCTGGCGTCTCAGGCGTGAGCATGCCTCTGGATTAAAAAAGAGAACAAGCAAATTCCTAGTCCTAGTTCCATCCATTGGCAGTTAGCATGGGAGCCAAATTGGGCCCTTTCGTGTCCCTAACAATACGGTAGAGTATTGCTGGATAGAGAGGTTTGACCAGTTTAGCAGGGCTAGTTTTCATTTCTCCAAGCTGAGGACATCTTCTCCAGCTATCTGTTCCTCCTCCCGCGTCCAGCAAGCAAAACCTAACCTGCTGCAGCTCCATTATAGCTTTGTGGCAACTTATAATTTTAAAGATAGACTGTGCTGCTTGCGGGAGTTTTCTTCCTCCTGCCACAGGTAAATTCCTCCACCCTGTGTAATTTGCTCTTCCCACTCGAAAGACTCTGGCAAATGGGTGGCCCTTTGCCACACTTTGAGAGCTTGGAGGGTGTCGCTTGCAGCTCGCACTTTGTAGGAAGCCTGTCTTGGACTCAGGAAGCTGGCAGACTCTGAAATCTGTGGATGCTCTTGGTCTCTTTGCAAAGGTTTATCTGCACGGTTTGCAAAAAAAGGAATCTAATTTTCATCAGTCGGGAAAGAAGAACCAAGTTATGGGAAAGTTGTACTGTTTGCATTTCCAGAAAGATGAGTGTGTTTGGTGGGGCGGGGAGGGGAGAATAGTCATGTGATCAACTGCTCAGGATTAAATTCTCCATATGGGGCTTGTGAATGCCGATTCAAAAATCTATTTGGAGACAGGCCTCCTTAGAAGAAGCAATTGCAATTTTGTGGGAATAGCTTGGGTGAACTAAGTCTTCTCCCCAAACCGCATGACTCAGTCACGTGTTTTTACTTAATTTTTTTTTTCTTCCTCGTCATGGTTTTTTCCTTTTTTAAAAAAATTCTCAGCTGCCTTAGTCACGGTAGGAAAAACAGCTCGGGATCCTGGGTCACCTTGAAAGCCAACAAGTCTTAAGAAGCCCTGTGCTTTTTGTGCCTTCGCACTCCAGGTTGCTCCATACAGGAGTGCAAATGTGCAAATTGCTTTTCCTGGCAAAACATTTAACACAGCTTCTTGTACATTGGAAGTGTCCGAGAGTGGCTAAAACTCTTCCAGATTTCTTTCTGAAATTGGAGGTCTTGGATCTTGTGGGAGTGATAAGGCTTAGTTAGGACAAAATCTGCTGAGATTTGATTGGAACAAAATGACTTTTTAATTAAAGTTGGAGTTATCTAGAAGGAGAGAGCTGAACGGTTTTTTAAACCCACAAACTAGATTGTCAGTCTCTCATCATCAGTTGGCAGTTAGAAGCCAAGAACATGATTTTAATGTTCTTGAGCGTCATTGTTTTATTCCTTAACATCTAGACCCAAAATCCTGATCAAGACAGGAAAGACAAACAGCCATGCAGGAAAAGGCCAGCAAGCCACATCATGCCTTCTGTCAAAGCACTGACAATGACGCCTAAATTGGTAACACAACTATGCTTGGCACCTGCCTTGTGGTTTCAAAGTTTATTTCAAGATCCTGTTGGCAAATTAAAGCCGAGCCCTGAATCGCTTCTGCATTTTGTCCTGCACCTGGCGTGTCATGCCGCCAATTCACGCTCGCCCCATCACGTGACTTTCTAAAATGGCACAAGGGAACCAACCGCAACCAGCTTTCTTTGCGACCTGGCAAGAAATGAAATCGCTTTTGGTCCCAAGGATGGATGTTGTCAGGAGTTGTGAATCCCCTTCTGTCTTGGTTGGGAATTCCTTCCCAGCCTTTTATTTCCCCCGGAAAAAAATATAAGAAATACACATTTCTGCAAGCGAAACTGAACAGAGCTCTTTTGTCCTTCCAATTCTTGGAACTTGAGATGGTTAGATTAATCTGATTTGAAACTTGGGCAATGGAGGGGGGAAAAACCCCAGCCATTTCTGGGTTTCATAAATAAAAATCTGCATCCCAAGCAAGAGAAAGTCTTGGTTTTTATTTAGTGCCCGGAAGAAGGTACCGTAATTGATGGAGATTGGTGCACGGGCCAGAAGGGGAAAAGGTATTTTCCTGACAACTTTTAGATGGAGAAGGAAATACTGGATCCTCTCATGTAATGAGGAAATTAAAGGAAGAAATTATTGAGACGAGATTGGCCTTGAAACATCTTGCAGAGCATGGGAACAGGCGTTCAAAAGTACGGCAAGCTTTAGAAGAGAAATGAAAGTAAAGTCCTTCCAATTTGGGCTCGCTTTCTCTGCTTTCTCCGCTCCTCCTCCTTACTCCAGGCTACCTCAAAAATTGTGCCTAAATCAGGATTTGTTAGCTTGGGGTGGGCGCATAAAGCAGCTGAACCACAAAAGCTGAGAATCAACCTGATTTCAAAAATTCTGCAACTTTGCAAAACGATCTTGCAAGCTTGGGAAAAGGAATTTTTGTAATGCCTTCATTCTTTTATTTGTCCAAATCTTTCCATGTTTTTTATAATGGCCACGGGCCCCAGAAACTGCTTTGTAACGGGGAAGCATCGAGCCAATTCTCCAGTTTGAGGGAGGTTTGTTGGTTCCTCTCTGCACATCAAAACCCCCTAATGTGATTTTAGCCAGGGGATCATGTGAGGCAGCTGAACCCTCCTCCCCAAAAACCCCTCTTCCCTCCCCCACCCTGCCCCTTCCCCGTTCCTGCACAGGATGTCTGCCTCACTCACCGCCTTGCTCACCCGACCGATTGGAGCATAAGTTGCATGAGATCAGTGCTGCAGATTTTCCATTGTCGGCTAGACTCTCCCCCCACCCCCCAGCTGTATCACCATAAAAACAAACCAGGCAGCTGAGATTCTTCCTATTCTGAGTAGCTGCCCCAGGGAGATCCTCTCTTGCACCAGAGCTGGCCTTTGACTCTCATTTCTGCTGAGGAAACAAGCGATTTCTGGGAGAGGTAAGCCAAAGAGAGCATGGATTCCAGGAATGGGGTTTTTTTGGAGGGTGGAGTGAGCAAACTTCCTTGCAGCCCTTCCAAGGCAAGCCAGATCCTCCTCAAGGGAGCTGGGAAGAGGGATCCAGTGCTCACTTGTCTCAGCCTGATGGGAATCCTCACTGGATCCTCAAGTCCATTGGGGACATTGGTTCAGGCACCAAGTCATCTGATTTCCCCCGCAAGCCAGCCTGTCTTCTGTGTGTCAAAGTTGCAGGACATTTAAATGATCGGAAAAAGAGGTGTAAAGTTGCATCCTTTGTGTGATGCTTCTGAACAAGAATTTCTCAATTCCTCATTTATCTCTGATTGCATCCAGAGCTCTGTCCTGTTTTGCCACCGTTGGAGTTTTCATGCTTTTAGGGAGGAAGGGAAAACAAAAACTTTTCACGTGACATTGGAAAATCATTTTCCACCCTCCAAGGAAGGGTGAGGCGGGAGGAGCTATTTCATTCTTAAGTCAGGAAACAAGCCGCCTTGTCCTCTGTCTGTACACCAGATAAATTAGGCTTCATTTTTACTTCTAATTTGAGGTTTTAAGTTTCTCTTCGGCTGTCTGGGCAGACGGGCGTCTGTTTTGCTGAAAATGGCGAAGTATCTAACAGGAACCAGCTGTGATCTCCTTTTGGAAGAAAGGACGGAGAGGGGGAGCGAAGACTAGTGAGGGGTGGGGGGAGATTTCAAATGGGAACCGTATCCTTGGGGCTTGTCCAATAAACCCTCTTTGGCACAATCTCTGAGCTTTCCCATAGCGTGTGTGTCCTGTTTGATCCTCCCAGAATGCAGTCACTCATCCTTCTGTTAGCCACACTGCTGCCTGTGGCAAACGTGGCAGCCATGGGGTCTTCTCTGGACAAAATGCTGGACTCTCAGTGGGAGCTTTGGAAGAAAATTCACCGGAAGGATTATAATGGCAAGGTAAGGGCCCGGAAACTGCCAGGCTCTCGGCTGGGCGTGAAATCCAGTTGCGCCAAATACAATCCTGCTGTGCCAACGGCTTCTTTGTGCCACCTAAAAGAGCCAGCTGAGGGCAGCCTTCAGAGATCAGCTAAACAGTCCAGTAGGCAGACTTAAATGTATAACCCGAGCCTGATGTTTTATAATTCAAGATGATGAGGACTAGACTCTTAGTTCCTTTTAAGACTAAAGGCTGTAATGGAGTAGTAACTGCACTGCAGGCCAAAAATCCAGGTCAAACTTGTAGTGTCCTCTTGCTGGGATGGAAAACATCCTGTTTGAAATCTCGGGGGATCCCATGTGAGTAAGAAATCTGATTTATAGACCTGTCTGAGTGAAGGAAATCAGAACTCTTCTGCAAAGTCTTACCCAATTCTACCTCCAGGGGTACCATAGATCAAATCTGTTGCCAGGCTTGTATTTCTGCCTCTAAAAAGCGTTGCACAAATTCTTGAGTAAGTGAAATATAAATTTAGGGATTTTATCCTCATTTTTAAACAAGTGACCAACACTTTGGGGCATAGAAATGCTCCCCATGTAACAGGAATCCAGACAAAAAAATAAAACAACATTTTGCCACGTGGATGTCGGCTGTGTCTTTGAATCTAACTTTTGCTTGGGCATCTTAACAGATGGAAGAAGTTCCCCGAAGGGTCATATGGGAGAAAAACCTGAAATACATCAACACCCATAATTTGGAATTCTCCTTGGGAAGACACACGTTTGAGCTGGCCATGAATCACCTGGGGGACATGGTAAGATGCGATGGTTCCTCTGTCCGATAATCAAAATGGGATCTTTGCTCAATGATAACGATGCTGCGGATTTTTTCAGCTTTGTGCTAGCTGAAAAAAAAAACTAATTTTCATTGCAATTTTCCTCTCCACGCTAAAGAAACCAGATTGACAGATGTACCAAAACATCTTTGGGCAAATAACCCGAAGTGAGAATTGCTGTGTAATTCAGCACAATTCGCTGACTTGGAAAATCCACAGAATTTCCCTATTTACTGGTTGCGATGCTTGAGCTAATTTTGAAGAAAATTATCTTTTTTCCAACATGCATTTGTTCTAATTTGGCATCAATGCCCAAGCTGTGACTCACATGACACATTAAAACTATATTTTCCATTTGGCCTTGGTGCATGTAATTATACACTCTTATAAGTTTTGGCCTCTTCATTTGCATTTTCTCTTTCTCTCTCAGAAAGTGTGCTCCTTGGCACATCCCCCTAATCTTCCAACCACAGAAAATGCTTCAATAGAGTTGAAAGGGTCCTTGGAGATCTTCTAGTCCAACCACAATTGTAGACCTTTGCATGGTTTTAGGAATTTAGATATGGGTGGCCTTTTCTGCCTGGAGGCCTTCCAGTCGGCTGGGGATGATGGGATCTATGGAGGTTTAGGGAACAATTTGGAGAAGGTCATTTTGTGGCCTCAGGTGTAAAAACCATCATGAACTGGACTCCAACTTTATTAGAGATCAGCGTCCCATATTCTGCTTAGCCATCTTCCCCTTTCTTTCTCTTCCTCTTTTTCCCACCTGCAGACCAGTGAGGAGGTTGTTGAGAAGATGATGGGGCTTAAAGTCCCTCCATCTCGTATCCAAAATAACGAGACTCTTTACATTCCCGACTGGGAGAAAAAAGTTCCAGATTCTGTCGATTACCGGAAAAAGGGCTACGTAACCCCAGTCAAAAACCAGGTAAAGCTCCGCTGGTCCTTTTCATGGGCTGATGCTTGTTTGATGGAGATCCAGTTGTATCTCTGTCAGGATATTATTCTCTTGTGTGTCCCATCCATTTGGGTTGGTCCATTGATGCAGCTTAATTCATGGACCTTCCATCTCTGCTCTGGCCAAAGTTGGCTTTCTAAGGAGTTAAAATCAGAATTGCATTCCCTTTTGGCAACCAAGAGATCTGTTAGACCTTCCCCTGGTCCTCACAGGTGATCAGGAATGATAGGGAGGAAAAGGATCCAATGGCAGACAGAATCAGAGCATTAAACACGCCGAGTAGAATTGAAGTTAAATAAATATACTTAGCTTAGACAAGGAAAGCAAAAGGGAGTCAGGGGCCAATTCTGAGATATTTAAAATTATTTATTCCTAGAGGTTGAAAGAATAACATTTCACCAGCCTTTCAAAGAGGTTCCTGCTTTTTTTTTGGCTGCAGAGCAGTAATCCAGGGGTGCGTGTGGAAAAAAATAAAATAAAATAACCCTGATACACATAGACACTCAGCTGTGTAAAGATGCAGGGTTTATTCCTCCTGTTTGGCAGCCGTTCTTCTCCCTTGGCAGGGTCAGTGTGGGTCTTGCTGGGCGTTCAGCTCAGTGGGCGCTCTGGAGGGGCAGCTGAAGAAGAAGACGGGCAAAGTGCTTAATCTGAGCCCCCAAAATCTTGTGGACTGCGTCACCAGCAACAGCGGCTGTGGTGGGGGCTACATGACCAACGCCTTTGAGTACGTGAAGGAGAACCGGGGAATCGATTCGGACGTCTCTTATCCCTACATCGGCCAGGTAGGGGCCTGTCTCCCATTTCAACCAGCATCGCCTTTCAGATGGCCTCTGGATAGAGGAGACTAAACAAGTTGACTCACAGTCAGATAAAATACCCTAAATAATTTTGTGCCACCAAAATGGACGAAATACAGAGCCATTAAAATGCCGGCGGTGCCTTGGTCTCCATCGTAGCAAATTGGCAAAACAATGGGGGTGTTTTGATTGAGACCGTCCACGCACCAACGGTCATCTCAATTAATTTAATTAAAGGGTGGAGGATCTGAGGAACTGGACAGAGTTTGGAGGGTGTGGAGATGGTTTTGCTGGGAGAGGGAACCTGCCAATGGCAGGAGACCTGAAAGGATTTGATTATAAAGGAAAGAAGATCTGATGTGGAAATCCACCGTTTTCTTCTCTGTAGGATGAAAATTGCATGTATAATCCCACTGGTAAGGCTGCCAAATGCCGTGGTTTCCGAGAGATCCCGGAGGGCAACGAGCGGGCTCTGAAAAGGGCCGTAGCCCGGATCGGCCCCGTTTCGGTGGGCATCGATGCCAGCTTGTCTTCCTTCCAGTTCTACAGCCGAGGTGAGTCAGGAAAGAAGTCAGTTGTCAAGACAGGGGTTACACGGGGAAGCCATCCTGCCCACTTGGGAAGTCACCTTGGGGTCTTCTCTTGAATTAGCAGAGTGTTTTCCGTAGATTGGACCCCCAAAACCTTCCCTGTCCTTCTGTGGACTTTAATTCATTGCTGTTAGAGAAATGTACCTTTTTCATTCATCCTGAGACATTAAGAGAGGCGTTATCTCCCCACACCTCAAAGATGTTCAGGATCTGGCTGTCAAAAGGAAGTTGGTTTCTCCAAAATTGAAGGCGTCTCTTTCTGATTTTCTCAGGGGTGTATTACGATGAAAACTGCAATGCTGGTAACATCAATCACGCCGTCCTGGCAGTGGGTTATGGGAGTCAAAAGGGCACCAAGCACTGGATAGTGAAAAACAGGTACTGCTCAATTTACCCCCGTTTTATCTGATAAATATCTTCTGAGGCACCAAACCCTGTATTTTGGTGTGGGTAACCACTGAAAAACCGTAATGCAACATGTTATATGTAAAATAATATGATAATAACCTCCCACAAATTAAGGAAGAAAAATGTACTAGAAAAATTAGCTCTGATCACAAATAAAAACTTAATAATCCAAATGTCACTTACCACCACGAAGCTGGATGACCAAATGGAGAAGCTGTTGGAGATTTCGAATTCTAACCTTTATTTTTCTTTCCATCCACAGCTGGGGGGAAGAGTGGGGTGACAAAGGCTACGTCCTCATGGCCAGGAATATGGAGAACGCCTGTGGAATTGCCAATTTAGCCAGCTTCCCAAAGATGTGAGTGATGGTGGCCAAACCTGGTGGCAGATCCTGGTCCTTCCTTGGCCGATGGCTGGATTCCCGAGCTGATGAGAGGGACATTGATACATAAAGGACCCATTTGGCTTCAAAAGCAGTGCTGAGAGTGTATTAAAAATATTTAATCTTCCAGTTTTTTTAAAAAAATAAACTCTTGCTGCATTTTTTTTCTTTGCAAAAGCTGGAGAGCTGTCTTCCTAGGAGGCATAACTTTCAAATAGAAAAATCCAGATGGAAAACCTTGGTCTTGAAGTATTTTCTTGGCTTCTGAACTGCTTAAGAACTGCTTAAAAAATAGTAAAAATAAGCAATCATTTTTGTAAGCCACCCAGAGTCACTGAGAGTGAATGGATGGACTTCAACTGCAGCCACATGGGAAATTCTGGGAGTTGAAGTCCACAAGTCTTAAACTCAATAAGGCTGGACAGCCCTAACTTAAGCCAAGGTCGTGTTCTTTCATTTTTTCACAATTTGGCAGAAATTTACTGCTGCAAATTGGATTGACTGTGCAAAGACAGCCTCTTAGCGCAACTGAATTGGTGTGTGTATGTGTGCGTGTACAGAACTGGGGTATCGAATGCCACTGAATTCCTGGATCCCTGCTAGAGGTCGGGGTATCTGCAAAGAAAACCAGTCACACTCCTATTAGCAAGGAAAGAGAAAGCCTATTTCCCAAACAGGCTTTGGAAGTTGTGACCCAGAGAAGGAAAAATTACATACTTGCTTCCAATTGTGCAAACCAGGAAGCTTTTCTCTGAATAAGTGCATTATTCTTGCAAGCATCCAAATGAGGAAATGGATAAACAAATTCCTCCCCCCCCCCAACCAGGAAAAATGAAAATCTACCCAGGTGTTAAAAAAAAAAAACCATTTACAAGTGATGGTTCACTAAAATAAGATATTTTTGGTTACGCATGGCTCTCCCCCCCCCCCAGCTCCCCAATCCCTACATAACTAATAAATACACCTGGTCCAAGGAGGATATTCTTAAATGGTGCATTTGCCTATCCTGACAAGCTGTTCTCCGGAGGAAAGCATGGTGTACCCCCCCACACCCCATTGGTTTGGGGTTTTGCAGCTGGAGGGAGGATCTGGTTGCAAATTCTGTTCCTCCTTTCTGTTCCTTTTGATAGTTACCAGCTGCATCTCTTTGAGAAAAGGGAAGTTTGTGCATTTTCACTCACACACCCTTGTGCACAAAGGCCTGGAGTAAATTGTGACCTCTGGAGTCTCCTTGCCTGAGCTAGCCATGAGTTTCTTTGACCCAAGAGTGCGCCCAACGTTGTAACTTCGTAGCTCCTGTTTCAATTGTGCTGAAAGCAAAGAGTGCTTGACAAACCGTTCTCCAGCCCCCACAACAGCCGTTGGCTTCAAGCCTCTTACTCCAAAGTGGGCCACCCTGTCACACCCCAGCAACTAATGCTCAATTGCCTATGGGCTCAGGTCATGCATGAACTCTTCAGGGCAGTTGACCCAATAAATCATGATTGGTTAGGTTCACCCCACACATACACACACCCAGAGGTAAGCTATGACTTACAAACACGGGATCCAAGTCTAGAAAGTAATCAAAGAAAGCATATCTAGAATAATTGACTTGGAAGGGAGCTTGGAGGTCTTCTAGTCGAACCCCCTGCTCAAGCAGGAAACCCTATGCCATTTCAGACAAATGGTTGTCCAGTCTCTTCTTAAAAACCTCCAGTGTTAGAGCACCCAAGCAAGCTAGAAGTGATCAATTGTTCTCACTGCTAGGAAATTTCTCCTTAATTCTAGGTTGCTTCTCTCCTTGATAAGTTTCCATCTGTTGCTTCTTGTTCTGCCTTCAGGTGCTTTGGAGAATAGGTTGACCCCCTCTTCTCTAGGAAAGCCCCTCAGATATTGGAACAGTGCTGTCATGTCTCCCCTAATCCTTCTTTTCATTAAACTAGACATACCCAATTCCTGCAACTCTTCTTCCTACGTTTTAACCCCCAGTTCCCTAGTTTAAGGGATAGCTGGGAAGTTAAAGTGCACACATCTTACCAAGGTCACACTTCTCACACAATGAGGAGACCCAGAGAGGGGAACATTGTGTGTGTTCATGTTCGCCCTGGACAGCTAGGTTTTTCAACATGAAATCAACCCTCTCCGTGCAAGCCTGGTCTTTCTGGGCAAAATCTCAGGCTCACGCGTCGTTCATCCTTAAAGGATGAGCAAAAAACCTAAGGGACTGATTTGGACAAAACTCAGCAGCACTTTTTCATGTGGCTGTTGACAAAAATAGGATTGCCAACATGATCGCCAACGTCCAATGATGGATATGGAAGAAGAAGAAGAAAAAACCTGGTAAAACTGATCAAGCAAAAACAGAGAAGACTTGGATCATTTCTGTTTGGCTGAAAGTGAAAATCACAGTCCGTTTCCTTGTTTGGGGCAGGCTCATGTGACAAGGGTAATAAATCGATTGTCTCCTGTCGGCACCGGCATTGGGTGGCTGCTGCTTTGGTGAGCGGCTGTGTTCAGCTACGGAGTTAGCAAACAGTTGGCAGAAAAGAGAAAATTATTCTTTGAGGAGGGAGTCAGACATTGGACGAGTACGATTTGGAAAAGTCCGCCAGCTGAAAGATGTTCAGGTAGGTAGAAGGCCATCTTCTTCCTCGCAATGCTTTCTTTGAGCAGGGCAAGAACATTTGTTTTTCTGTCAAAGGAGATTTGCAAGAATGTTAACTTTTAGGTTTGAGTCTCTGGATAATGCTGGGTATCTTTTCGTCAGGGTTCATATCTAACAAGTAAGGAAACAAGGAATTTACTATCAAGCCTGGATCTGACAGGAACTTACAGCCAAGATACTTTGACGGATTAATTACTTTCTTCCTGTTTTGAGTGTATTTGTTTTAGCAAAAATTAACTATGAGCCGGGTCTTAATTAGCAAAGGTGTATTAGGTTTAAGAAACTGGAGATACAAAGGAGGTCTACCTCCTTGATTCTTTGTATGTTTTCCAAGCAGCCTAATTCACAATGATATCCTCCGATTTCACACCAGACTTGACAGAAATGTGATGGGTAAGAATCCTTTCGCGTCATTAAAATATTTATTTGGGACACAACCTCTCTAACTTCCAGTGGGTGTTCAACTTACAGCTTGCTTTAATTTTGGAAGCTGCCTGGAGTCACTGTGAGTGAGTTGTGAGGCCCTATAAATTTTCTTAACAAATAAATGAAATAGTGCTTTATCTTCCTTGCATTGTGAGCAAACTCAGTGATGTGATTAAAAGTGTGGTAATAGGTTGCCTGGTGGACTTCACTATTCCTTTGTAAAGAAGCGAAGCGAGATTCCTTTGAGGGCATCCTGCGTTTGTTAAAGTGTATTTAGGAGTAAATTTATCAGAGTGGTATTGGGAGATTGCACAATGTCTCCAATAATTTGATCACAATGGACATTAGGCATTGTGGCTTCAAGATTGTACAAACTTCTGACTGAACACCATTGCTGCATTGTGCAAAGAAATGTTCTTACAAGCATAAATAATCAGCACTTCAACGATATAAATGGGCTTCCTTCTTGACTTGCTAGTAATTGAGCAAAGAGAGTTAAACAACAGTTTCTCTTGCGTGCCCTGACTTGAAGAAATCCAGAGTGATCATCGTTACAATTCATATGAGCCATGGACACCAGTGCAAGGCAGTCTTCTCTCAAGCTCATGTTGTCGTTCCAAATTTGAGTGGCTCTCTTAGTTCATAATCCTATATCTCAACAGGATGGAGATACACGTTTGGCTGATGGCCTTTTGTGTTATTGTCGCATCTGCTCCCCAGTGGCACAGGGACCCCAAGCTGAACAAGTACTGGGAATTATGGAAGAAGAAATACGGCAAAGAGTACCAAAATAAGGTAAGAGGGCCCAGCGGTAGCTCCTGCAGTTAAAAATAAAAGAAGTACACAATTGTTTTTATAAGCAGGGTCTTCTCATTGGCTAATGGTGACTTCTGCTTTAATTCTCAGAATCAGGAAGAGCTGCGCCGAATGACTTGGGAAAAGAACGTACAATTTATCGCACTGCACAATCTCGAATATTCGCTGGGCCTGCATTCTTATGAACTTGGCATGAATAACTTAGGAGATATGGTTAGCTATGTTGATTTATTTAATGGGCTTGGTAACTAGGCGTATTAGATGCCAGGCAAGACTAAATGGTACTGCCACGCTTTGAAAAAAATGTGGATGGTGAACATTAAAGAGTATAGCGGGTTGAATTTTTCTAGGGAGCAGGGAGTTGGACTAGAAGACCTCCAACTCTTTTATTCTGTTATTCTACTATTCTGTTATTCCTTCTTTTGGCTAAATTAATGCATGTATTTCTGATCTTTCCACAGACCAATGAGGAAGTGTCATTGCTCCTGACCGGCTTGAAGATCCCATCCTGGTGGAACCGAAATTCCACGTCGCACAAATCTATCGTAGGCATCGGCATTCCTGACTCTATAGATTGGAGGGACAAAGGATACGTCACGAATGTTAAAGACCAGGTGAGAAGGACTTTTAAACATCCATCGGTCTGTTCAGGATATTTTTGTGCAACTGATTTTGACCATCTCTGTCTTTCAGTATTCGTGTGGTGCTTGCTGGGCCTTCAGTGCGGTTGGTGCCCTGGAAGCTCAATTAAAACTCAAGACTGGGAAGCTGGTGTCGCTTAGCCCGCAGAATCTTGTTGATTGCTCCAATTTTTATGGGAACCATGGCTGTAACGGAGGTTATATGCCTGCTGCTTTCCAGTATATCATAGATAATAATGGGATCAACTCCGATGCTTCCTATCCATATAAGGCCAAGGTTTGTATGGTTATTGTTGCAGAAAATTGCTTGCAAACTTGCTGTAAATTGGGGTGTCCAATCTTGGGAATTTTAAGATTTGTGGACTTCAATTCCCAGAATTCAGGGAGTTGAACTTGAAGTCCACAGATTTTAAAGTTACCAAGGTTGGACAATCTTGGTTTAAATTCTCTCTTTGATCTTTTTTCATGATAGTTTGCAAAGCATGGGGAATGTTGTAATTAAAGCTGGCACATTTAATCATACCTGACTTCCTCAGCGGAGGTTGCAATCCTACGCACGGCAACGTAAATAAGCCCTTGCTACTTGTTCCAAACTTAATTTATAGGATTGTGCCATAAGATCCATTTGGTCTTCTATATAATTATCCAGCTTTAAGAAAAAGAAAAGGAATAATTCAGAATGAATGGCTGCTCCATCTTAAAAGATATATTTTTTGTTTCATTCACATCAAATGGAGCATTATCAAGATGGCACCTGCACCTTTTGAAGCAACGAAAGTGGTGACTATGTCATAGAATTAAATTATAATGGAATGAATCAACCATCAATTAGAAGCAGTGATCTTTTAACGTATTTTATCAATCCTTATCACCGCTATAAAAATGGCATGCTTTTCATTTATCCCTCATCATGCTTTTGCTGACCAAACTGAGGCGGAGAAATGCTTCTCGTGATTCCAGACCCATTTATTTTACTCTTATTAAAATCTTGTTTTTTGCAAGACACCCAATGCAACATGCATTTATATTTTACAGTCACTGAGGTTGGGCTGAGTCCCAAGCCATAAATTTTAGCACCTCCCAAAGGTGTTGGCCTCACCTACGACCTGAAGGAGGCTGGGGTTTTAAAGTCCAAAGAAATTATTTATTTAAGGTTATTTAAGAAATAAGCCAGAGGGAAAAGCACTGGGGTTGAGCGGGGCACAAATCTGTGGGTTTACTCAGGAGGAACACCAATTTGAACTTTTTCCTGCTTCCTGCAGGATGGGTTATGTCATTATAATCCTGCTGCACGAGCTGCTACCTGTTCTAAATATATCTTGCTTCCATCTGGAAATGAGACTTACCTGCAGGATGCTGTAGCCAAGATTGGACCAGTATCAGTGGCCATCAATGCAAACCAGCCGACGTTCTTTCTGTATAAGCAAGGTGAGGTCTTAACATCTGTTAAATGAACAAGATTCAGTTTTGTGAGTTTGGGATCCTGGGTTCCCGATAAACATTTACAAGTGATTCCAACTTTATCCCAAATAGGAGTTTATAATGATGCCAGATGCACCAGTCAGCATTTGAATCATGCCGTCCTCGTGGTTGGATACGGAAAGGAGAATGGCATGGATTACTGGCTTGTGAAGAACAGGTATGCCAGCTCTTGGCCAGTTTCAGGGGCTAAACCAGGATTAATAATCAGGCATAGTTATTTTAAGATGCTTTGGTCTTAAATATAAACGCAGCATTCTTTTCTTACCATCAAGCATCACACCTAGGACTTAATTTAGGGACAGTTGAAGATTTAGTAGCTTCTGTCATTTTGCAAAGGTGCAGGAGGGAGATTATGCATGATGTCTGATCCATTTTTGTGCAAGGAAAAATGGATTGTAAATGGATTGAAGTGGTGGATATTTTTGCAAATGTCTTGATTTATAAACCATATTCAGGGCTTCCCAAGCAGAAAAGGAGAGCCAAATTATTAAATATTGTATATCCTCTCTTAGTATGTTGTGAGGATGCAGCTTGCAAGAGGCCACCACTCTTTTGTAGATTGCACTGGCATCTTGACTATTTTTTCCCCTTGTCAATCAAAGCATCTAACTTTTCAGACACCAAAGAAATCTTGTGTAATTTGAGGAATATCAGTGGCATTCCCAACCCACCACACTGCATCCTCATTTAGACTCCTTACTTAAGAAAGCTCCCTCCTAAAGCATATGTTCTTTATTTTCCTCTTTTTATTCCAACAGCTGGGGAATCAATTTTGGCCATGAAGGCTATATTAAAATTGCCAGAAACCAAGGGAATCGCTGCGGAATCGCCAGCTATTGTTCGTATCCGTTAATTTAGATGGCATCTCCAGTTTGCAGTGGATATTTTCTTCACTTGAGAAGCCCTATTAGGCAGCTAATCTTAGCCTTTCAATATATAAAAATCTAACTGTTGCATTTGGGAAGAGTGATTGATCGCCAAAACCCAGATCTTCCATTCAGCTCCACCTGGTAGATCTGAGACAAGCAGCCCAAATGAGGGTTTATCTGGGTTTAGTTTGGAATTTGCTAACGATCCCTGGGGCACTGCCAGACTTAATCGGTTAATCAGGTAATGTCTGCCAATCTGCTTTGAACAAGCAAAGAGCGCTGGGTAATTGTCAGGGATTTCCATTTCGGGCCACCTGAAAACGGGATGGAGTAAAAACAGCATCCAGAATCTACATTCATGAACGTAAAGCAAAATCTTCTTTAAAGTTCGGCTATTTGCAAGACAGTTTCTCATCTGGAAAGAGTCAAATGCATACAAATTGAACTTTGGACTCATTTAACACAAAGAAGAAAAGAATATTTTCACTGCTTGGAGCCATTGCATGGAATATGACATTAGAAACATGGAATCTTAGGGCTGGAAGGAACCTTGGAGGTCATTTAGTCTAACCCTCTGCCCTAGGCAGGAGACCTTATACTATCGGAAAAATGGTTGTCCAATCTTCTTTTGAAAACCTCCAGCAATGGAGATTTTTTTCTTCTTGCAACATATCCTGGATCCTTTCTGAACCTGGTTGAAATATAATTCAAAATGTATTTAACCTTGGCCTCTATTAAAGATTATTAAAGGCAATGCATGTTCAAGAAATTGTGATTTAGTATGATGTGATAATCCAATTGCTGTGCTTTATGGATTGCATGGTGGTTTAATGTTGGTGTGTTTTCCCTTTGACCAAAGAAAGGAAGAAAAAAGGATAGAGAATACAGGGCCTAGAGAAAAGCATCATTCTACCCTAGCCCTGAAAAAGATGGTGCATTAACCATTACCGCCCATCATGAATGATGGGTATTATAGTCACACCATTATTCTTCCCCCTCCTCCCTTCCTTGACCTGAGAGAAGGCGGGCGTTCAACAACCCATCCTTCTCTGTCCATTGAACATGCTGATTTGGGGTGGAGATGGGGTTTGTAGTCCCAAACCATCTAGAAGGGGACAGCTGGCCAAAGTTGCCTTCTGGTTTTTAAGGATGCTTTTAAAATTGCCCTTAAACATTCATATTAAAAGTCACGTATATGACACAGAATGAGTTTAACTAATAAATAAACACATGTATTAAATATAAATGCTGGCTATGGGTGGCCCAAAATCTTTAAATCTTTAAATAATAATAAATAATTTTAAAGTCATGTTTAAACCTCATCACCAGAAGCTATATCTATATATCTCTATCTCTATCTCTATCTCTATCTCTATCTCTATCTCTATCTCTATCTCTATCTATATATCTATAATCTATAATTTTTATATAAAAATGAAGCGATTCCAACTTAGAAGAGGATGTCATAGGCACGTGATGTCATCCCACATGATGTCATTGGGGAGGGCTCCAATCAGCAGCCGCCCCTGCTTTGAAAAAAGGCGGGAAAAGCCAGGGGGTGGGGGGGTTGGGCAACTGTTGGGCTGCCTGAGGAAAAAAGGCGGGAAAGGCGAAAACGTGCCTCATGTTTGAGGGAGGGAGCAGCCCGAGGCGGCCATTTTCTCCCCTCATGGTGGGCCTTCTCTCCCCTTTCCCAATGTCCTTTTAAAAAAAAAACACACAAACAATAATAGGTGTTAAAGTATTGTAGTTCCTCCTGACAGTGTTTCTAGACTGTGCCATGGGGGCTCCAGATCTCTCCAACCAGGCAATCCAATTTCTCCTCTCCTGCATCAGCCATGATTGCTGGCTGTGAGGAGAATGGCCAGTTCTGGCTCCCTTTGCATCCACTGGCTCTTGATTGCCATCTTGAACCTTTGTGATGAACAAGATGGCAAAGACGAACCTTGGTTCCCCCTCGAGGGCCAAACTTTCTCTTCATCTTAGGAACAGAAGGGCAGCAAAAATGGAGGATAGCCAGGAGAGTCTGGTAGATCCACTTAGCATCCTCCACCAGCTGGCTTTTCCCAATATGGCAGCCACTTTGAGGTCCCGAGGGGGAAAAAAGATGGTGGACTGTGCAATTCTCCATACTTTGGGAAACCGTGGCATCTCCACAACAATAAATCCTACAAATCTATTCCAGGAACACTTCATTGCTCCCATCAAAATTGGTTCTTCCTGAAGGCCACCTTCCCCAATCTGTTTAGCCATCCTGATTTGGCAACTAGAACGATGGCTTAGGGTAGAGGTCTCCAAAATGACAATTTTCAGACCTGGGGACTTCAATCCCAGAATTCCCATGCTGGCTGGGGAATTATGGGAGTTGAAGTCCACAAGCCTTAAAGTTACCAAGATTGGACATCCTTGGCTTAGGGCATTGTGGGAAGGCACCCATAAATACCCCTAGCTGGACCATTTCCCCTTATTCTTCCCCTTAACAATCCAGGACTAACCAATCGTTTTATTTATTTTTATTAACAGAGGATTGCAATATTCCGTTAGAAAAGGACATGGCAACTTTGCAGAAGCAAAGGAATCCTCTGGTAGGCTTGAGGCGCCTGAAGACAGATCCCAGGATTGAAATCTAGGATCGTTTGGCCTGGAAGATTAAGGATTTCTTTCTTTTCCAGACTGCGGCCATATTCCCCACCAAAATTGCAACCGAACAGCAATCCCTCATGTTGGTGAAGCGGCTGCTGGCCATCTCCGTCTCCTGCATCACCTATCTCAGGGGCATTTTGCCCGAATCTGCCTATGGGACGAGATATTTAGATGGTAATGCCCTTTCCATGGATTTGGGGCAAAAAGAAGGAGAAATCCTGCTTTTGGAAGAATGTGCAGAAGCTTGGAGGCTCCAAGAGAGAAGATGGACCTTTGAGAAGAAGCCCGTCTCACCATCGATGATCCCATCCACTCCTTGGAGAGTCCTTTCTCAGAAAAAAATGCATTTAAATGCATGCAAGAAAATATATAAACCAGGGGTGTCCTAGTTTGGCAACTTTAAGGCCTGTGGACTTCAATTCCCAGAATTCCCTAGCCGTGGCATGACTGGCTAGGGAATTCTGGGAGTTGAAATCCACAGGTCTTAAAGTTGCCAAGCTTGGCTTCACCCTGATATAAAGGAATAGGTTGGTTTGCAAAGGAATCAATCATGCTCAAGTAATGACATTGAGATGTTTTTTTAAAAAACATATTGCATATGAAAGGGAAAAAGTTAAAATTGTCTAAACCAGTGTGAACTTTTTGCTAGGCTGGTGAACAGCAGGAAGTTAAAATAACCGAAACCTTTCTGGGGGGAAGGGGGGAGAGGTTTCGTTTCTTATGGGGCAATTTTTAAAAAAACAGTTCCATTTTCAAGACTTTGGGGTATAGGGCTATTGGCATAT
Organism: Pantherophis guttatus; assembly: GCF_059756535.1. NCBI lineage: Eukaryota > Metazoa > Chordata > Lepidosauria > Squamata > Colubridae > Pantherophis > Pantherophis guttatus. Next base: position 880,280 of record NC_142080.1, read on the forward strand.
TTTGCATAGAAAGATTTGGATCTTTGAATCTTCTAATCAGGGAGATTTTGCAGTTGCATGATGATGTCATATAGATGACATCATTTCCCTACACAATGATGAAAGTGATGTCATTGGCCTCCCCCCTCACCCCCAACAGCCATCAAATGAGGCAAGATGGTCTACAATTCAGATTTCATAGAAGTAAAATATTTTAGATCAGCCAGTCAAAAGTTGAATTGCAATTAATGCTGATGGTTTGTGTCTTTCAAGATCTCTGCGTGAAGATCCTAAAAGAGGATAAAAAATGCCCTGGGTCCAGCCAGCTCGTGAAATGGTATGTCTTATATACCATTTGCAGTTTCCAGCACCTTTGTGTCCTCTTGCAGGGTTGGCCAGCAGAAAATGAATGACGCTCTTGCAAATTTACATGTTTTCCTGATTTGTCTTATTTAACCAAGGAGATGAATGTATTGGACAGCAAAGTCATTGGTATTTGGGCAGTGTACAAATTAAATAAGTCTTGGGGAAGATGTATTGTAAAAGAAACATGTTTTCAATTAAGTTAATGTTATGCTTCATGCATAAGTATATAAATTGGCTTTCTTAACCAAACCCACTGGTAAACAGTCATGAATACTATATGGAATACTATATATATATATGGAAAAAGTTGCATAATCTGGCACCACTGCATATTTTTTGTTTCAATTAATACACTTAAAGTGTATTTTCAGTTCATGCATGCAAAAGCTAAGCTTAAAGCCTCAATCTTATTTAATTTTTTGCAGGATGCTAGGATGCTACGATGCCCTGCAGAAAAAATATGTAAGTCGGCATTTTGTCTCTAATGGGCCACAGTTTTACAAATATGAAAACCCTTCTAATATCAATTTCTTTCTTGCTTGTCTTTTAAACAGCTCAGATTAATCGTCTTAGCAGTAAGTTTGGCAAACATATATTCCATATATGGAAATAAAGGTTTCCTTTCTCTTTGCTTGATTTTCATTTTGTTGTTTATCACTGAATACAGGTCTACACCAACCAGGAGGATCCCCAGGTATGTCTTCCATGTCATTTCTTACAAGCTTTGTAACTGGATGCTTTGATTTGGATCAAAACATCTATTATAATTCTTACAAAGATATTTATTACAAAGAACAATTTGATAAAGGTGGATACTTAAAGCTTTGCATGCAATCTAACATCAAGATAATAGGAACCATCAGCACTGGAGCTAGAAAGAAATGAATTAGCTCTTTTGTTCTTGGGGAACAAAATAATTTTTTTCTTTATAAAAAATACTTTCCTTGACACAGAAAATAACAAAGCTACAACCCACTAGGTGTCACCCTACCCCTGTATTATATTATTGTAAACATACTGAAGACTCCCTCCCCCCCATTCTTATAGTTTTAGTTGGACCATTAAGAAACCACCTACTGTTTGATTTTTTTTTGTGCAAAATGCTGTTTCCCAAATTTATCTTATGCACAAGGCTTTGGAATTTGTTTCTTGGCATTGCAAAATAGATTTGATCCTGTCATTCCGCTCACAGTTCTCCCTGAGTGCTAGATAAATAACTGCTGCATTTTGTATTAGACGGTTACAGAATGTTACCAGTTTAAGTTCAAATACACAGACAAAGGACCTTCAATGGATTTCAGAAGGTATGCCTTTATTTTTCCCTCTTCATCAAAGAACTCCAGTAAAATATTTTTCTAGCTATTTGTCCCAGTAAAGTGTGGAAAAATATATGCTTTGATTTTGGAACCTGAACGTTAACCCGGGTGTGTTTGTTGACAAGGAAAATGTACATTTGTTTCATAACAATTGCTCACTAAGAATGGGCTTGTTACAAAGTCTAAATAGGGTTGTTGCAACAAATATTATCAAAAACATCTTTGACCACCTCCGAAATTCTGCAGAAATACAAAAATTGCAAACATAGGCTTGCCTTCTAGAATTAAGAAGATCCCTAACTCATCATGCAAGAATGACTGAAGCCCAGGATTTTATTTCCAGAGGCTGTCGGAAGGCAGCCTCGCCCCCTCATCTTACTCCCTACAATTGGTATTCATGTTCATATGCCCTTTGACCTTTTAGGTCCCATCCAGCCTTCCTGGTTTGTCCTCCCTGATAGATTTATCTTCCGTGATGAATCTGACTAATTCCCTTTTAAAGCTACTTAAGCGAGTGGAAAGAACAACACCACAACCTATGGAGTAATTGTCATAAATTAGATCGTGGCATTCTGTGAAAACATCCTGCCTTTGGTGTGTGCTGCTGAATCACCACACCACATTGCACCACACCACATTCAAGAGAGGCACACAATTCTATGTCTATTCTCCACATCTTGCACACTTTTATAAATGCCTCTGTTTGTGTCTAATTTCCCTAACCCTCCTCGTCAAGAACTGTTTTGCTGCCCTTGCCATGCTCCCTTTGGGGTAACACTTGTCTGCAGACACAGCTAGGTGCAAGGGAATGACTTGGATAGAGACGAGTTTACAGACTTGGGAAGGAAGCTAAAACTTCAGGATCCTCCTTTTTAGGGGAGGTGATGAACTTATTTGGCCTCGTAATACAACTCCGGCTACTTTGTGCTTTTAGTCAACAGAGTCAATCGAGCATCACATGCGCTGATACTAAGAAAGCAAGTATCCTGCTCATCCGGAAGATTTATATCCTGATGCAAAACCTAGGCCCATTGCCTGATAACGTCTGCCTGACAATGAAGCTGTTCTATTATGATGAAGGTATCTTTAAAATCTTAATATCGTCTAATAAGGGAGATAGGTCAAACTAATCAACATGTTTCATGTCAAAGCATGGATTATTTTTCCCCTCCAGTTACGCCGCCTGACTACCAGCCCCCTGGATTCAAAGAGGGCGATTGTGAAGGGATGGCCTTTGAGGGGGAGCCGATGTACCTCAATGTTGGGGAGGTTCCCACCCCTTTTCATATGCTGAAAGTGAAAGTGACCACTGAGAAGGACCGCATGGAGCGTGTGGACAAAGCCATCCTAAAGGAGGATGCCAGCCTTGCTTCCATGCAGGGCTGGCACCTTCAGGAAGACCAGCCTCAAAAAATTGATGTAAGTGTGTTGGGATTTATTTGTATGCTTGAAGGAATCTGTTTTATGTTTTGCTGTGGGTCACAATAACATCACTTGCATTGCCCGTCTTCAAAATAACCAAAACAGTTCCGTTGGAAGACATTCTTGTTTGTGTACTTTACACAGGAAGATTTTGTGCCGGAAAATAAAACAGGAGGGCAGAAGAATGCAAGCAAGATGCTACACTCTGAAGGTACACATGCCATAGGACTTTTTTTTCTGTATCAAGTGAACAGGGTATTCATCTCAGTTGCCTTGATTTTTCTGGGCATCAGATGAAGTTGTGAACTCGATGCTTTTAATGTGAATCGTGTATGTTTGAAAAATAAGCATGAGATTTAAAAAGAAGACAGCGAAACAAATACTCAAAGACCTCTTTTCACCTCCAGAAAGATGATACAAATCTTATGGGTTAAATTCTGCCCCCATGAAAAGTCCTTCTGACTGGAAAGCATTTTGCTTATATTTAATTGTAATTTTTTTGTTTTATTGAATTTAAATAGTTGTCTTTCTCATGCATGTAAACCCTGGGTGATACAATTTGAGTTGGGACAGGTTTTTTGGGACTAAACATGTGGATAGAGTAATATTTAGCTACCCCAGGTACTTTGCTACTCTTGGGAAATGGGAGAGGAACAACTATTCCCACCACAGCCTTTCAGCCCTGCTTTCTGCACAGAGACCAGTGTGACTCCTTCTGCCTAATTTTGAAAATGTATTAAGGCAGCTCAAAAGTTTAATTATTGTTGATTTAGTTTTCTGAAGAATTGCATAATCCTTTACAGAACCAAACCTAATTTGCACAGAGGAAGAGAAAATCACAGAAGAACACCAGAGCTGCCCCATCAGTAATTCTAAGGTACAAAGCTGGGTTTTCTTTCCCAACATCCCTGCTCTCCCCACGGGATAAAAGAAGAAAACTGGTTCAGCTACTTGAGTGCAGGAACATGCTGCTTACTCCAGTTCCAGCCTGTGCAATTATGAATTTATTTCCCCAACCATGCCGTGCTGGGATAGCTTCTCAACTCCCAATTAATTTAATTTTGTTTCATTTGCTGCATGGCAAATGATTCTTAAAGCACAAAACGTCAGATGGCCCAACTGAAGCTTATAAACAAAACTGTATTTAGCGTTCAAGACTCAGCTTGAAGCTGAGGATTGTATTGCAAAGGCAAGAGGAAGCAAAAACATCGGTCATGCCTGTTCCTAAGTAGGTTGTGGTACACAACTCTTAAGCCTGAAAAAAGCAGAAATGTGGTCTGTTAAACTTTAGCCAGTAACCATTTGGTTGTTTAACCCTTTTTAGGTGGATCATTTAATAAGCAAGACATCAGAACTTGAAGTCACCGAGAGCAGAACCCGAAGCGGAAAAAAATTCCAGCGAAACATAGTAAGCGTTTTATTTTTAAACATCCATTCTTTTAAAAGATCAGACTGAGAGTCACGCAGGCATGACAGCATCAATTGTTAGTACTAACCGTTCTTACTTTGTTCTCCTAAATTTTAATTACTTTCCTGGTATCTCCATTGTTATGGGAACAGTAACAAAATGCAGATACCAGGAAAATAATTAAAATTTATGTTTGTTGTTAATGAAAATATTAATTCCTATCACAAATTTTCTCACAACCCATGATCTTATTTTATCCTCACACCGATCTTTTCTTGTGAATATCTTAAGATCACATGCTAAATTGCATAGACTTTTAGATTGACTTTAAATTTGGACAGCTAGGATCCAAGATGGGAAATTTGAGCATAGCTAAGTAGCAGCCCTCAGTGTCTCTTCTGGTCTTCACACCAGCTGTTTAATAAAAAAACATGAAGTCAGATCAGTCCCAGGAAGGCTTCCAGCTCTCATTCTTGATTGTCCACAAAGTGAAGAGAAAACGGTGCTGATTAAGAGATTAAATGACTGGAGTGAAAGCCGGTTTGGTGGTGGTGGTGGGGGGTTATAAAAACTCCCACCCCGAATTCCCAGTTTCCAGCAGAAAGTGTTCCAGAAAGAACCTTTAGGTCAGTCTGAATCTTTGCAGATCCTCCCATCCATCATACAAAGTGCTACTAAAAAAAAACCTCTTTGCACCAGCCAAATGCCTGATTGATATAAAATTATCCACCTATAAGCATTGTGGGAAAGATTCTGCCAGAATCAGCAACTTAAGAAGTGCCCTTTAGCATGTACAGCAGGGGAAGTAAATCACATGTCATCAGGACCAAGCTACGGCTTGCCCTTACTGTCGCCACTATTAGAGAGCCCTTCATTAATTTTTTAGCACGAGCTGAGGAAGAGTAACAGCCTGCAGATGCCTCGCGAGCGTCTTAATAGCCGTCTGCAGGCTTTTCTTCTAGAGTAACAGTTCCTCTGTCTCTGTCAAGGGTGCCGTGGAAAACACAAAGCAGAGACCATCCAAGGGTGCCGAAGCCCAGAAGAGAAGGAGCTCAGAACTGGATAAGCCTGTAAGTGCTTCTGCGTTGCACTTAGACCTCCCTCCTTTCTCCAGGCAGGATTTTGGCAGAATAAATAGAAAGTTTGACCTCTTGAAAGATCCGTTTTGTAAAGGGAGGTGGCTTGTGGGAAGATAGAGGTTCACTGCTGCCCATCCATTTAATGTCTCTGCACATTTGCCTTGCAGTTCTTTACTCGCACTTGATCCCATGTAAACTATGCCTTGGACTGTAGCCGCAATCAGAAACACACTCCACAAAATAAGCGAGCAAAGTCGGAGCTGCTGAAATAAATCCAACCAGCCAGGGATGTGACAAACTCAAAGCCATGCAACTGAGCACAGCTCTGGTTCTGCTTGAAGCTCTGGAGCCATCTCGGAATATTGTTCTGGGGTGAACAGCCACAGATTTGTGCACGTAACAGGTGTTGACACCAAAGGTAGCCAGGCCTTCTTAGGAGCCTCCTGGTGTCTCTTTTTTTGGCCGTGTAAAGTTTGGGACTGATACTCTGACAATTCCCTCTTCTACAACCACTTGTTTTTGTAATAGAATAATCTGCATTTTTGCATACTAATAAATTTCCCCAACCTCTCTCAGTCCCTCACTGATGGAGGATCAATCTATTTTGGATAGCGGTATCCACATTATTACTTATATTCCCAGGCACTACCCGCAACATTAGTGAGGCTTAATTCTCAATCAAATCCACATCTATTCACTGAAACGATACCCTAAATCTTAAACAGGTTTGCTGGAGACGGCCAATCTTGCATTTTTCTGCCGAACCCTCCATTTAATCTCCATCGATGTTTTTATTGACGTTGTGCCACATTCTTCATGTTTACCGAAGAATAAGTCCCCTAAAGTTCAGCCGTGCTTGCATGATGTGAAACGCAGGCCGGATTTCAGCCACATACACCTTTTTCCCCCTCCCTTTTTTTGCAGCAATGGCTGAGAATTTACAGGCCTTTTCTCATCACCTCCAGCCTAAGTAAAGAATTACATGTTCCGGCACTTCCCTTGTATAAATGAGTGGCTGTTAATGCTCGTGGCGCTTTCAGGCCTAATGGCAAACAGGGCACCAAAGAAGAAAAAAGAAGAAGTAATAGAACATATTGGCTGGAATATATTAGCTCCGAAGGGAAGCGGAGTTGCGACTGCAGTTGTGATTGTGTATTAAATGGGCAAACATTTCCCTGGCTGTTGTTTGGGCGCCCCGTCCTCTGCAAAGGGGAAGCAGGGTTTAAAAATTCATATTTGATTTCACTTCATTAAACCTCAGAGAGAAAGGTTTGCCTGTCAGGAGCATCAAGACTGTCCCTTAAAGCAAGAGAGGAGTATTAGGTTTGTTTGCTGCCTTGAGTTATTTATCAAAATAATAAAGGTGGGATATAAATAAATAAATATAAATAAATAAAAAGCCTCCGCCGGGGTTACCATTCACGGACCTGCTCCACTCAGCAATCCAGCCAAGACCAAACAGTTTATTTGCAATCAATGAAAAGAGAACAATAAAAGGGAGGAGGAGGAAGAGGGAATTCTCCCGAAACAATTCGTATTCATATATATGCATTTATATGCATCTCTTTTTGGCTTTTTTCCCCCTCCAGGTTTATCCTCTGGATTTCTCTTCTAGCCAAGACCTCAGTCCCAAACGGAAGAAAATCAGCCAGCCCAAGGAAGAGTTCTAGGCAGCCGCTTCTCCCTTCTCCTTTTCTCCTTTTCTCCCTCAGTGCCATTTTCTTTCCCGCTCCTGGTCCTCGGATGCTTTAAAAGAATTTGTTTTAAAAAGATTAAAGCCACTGAAATTTACGGGGCTCCTGTTTTTATTTTGTTTACAAGGCTTTCTTGGGGAGAGATCGGGGGGGGGGCATCCCACCCACCAGCCTGGGAAAAAAAAGGGGGGGCTACTGGTGGTCCTTGACTTATGACCACAATTGAGCCCAACATTTTTGCCGCTAAGTGAGTCCGTTGCCAAAGGGGCTGAATTTTGATCACGTGATCACGGGGGAGGCTGCGACGGCTAGGAAGTGTGAAAAAAAGTCCCCCTTTTTTCCAGTGTGGTTGTAACTTCGGACGGTCGCTAGAGGAACGGTTGTAAGTCGAGGTCTTAGCTGCCTTGTCCCAAGAAGGGGCACCACGCCCGGGAATTGGGGTTGGGGGCCCCTCCGTGCCACCAGGGCCCCCGCTTGGTCCCACAAAGCCATGCCTGGGGGGGGCGGAGGAAAAAAAATCTGACCCCCCAAGAGGGGATCTTGGGGGGGGGGCTGAGGCTTCCCCCAGAGGAAGTGGGGTGCCTTTGACAGAGCTTCTTCCGGAAGCCCCTCCCCCACCTGGGCCTTTCCCGCCTTTTTCTCCTCAGCTGCCAGGCGGTGAGTGGAGGCCCCCCAGGGCCCCTGCGCCCCCCCAACCCCCCCACACACTAGGCCCTGGTCTCCTTATCCGGCTGGGAACAGTGGGGGAGACTGCCCCTGCAGCTGGAGGCTCCACTCCCAGCCCTCAGGGACCCAGGCCTGCCCTTTCCTGGGCCAGGGTCTCCCTCTCAAGCAGGCCTCTGTGCGTGTGGGGGGGGGAAGAGAAGGGGGTCTCCTCAGCCCTTTTTATGGGTCCTCAGGGGAGGGGAAGAAGAAAAAGAAGCCCCCTCAGAAACAGATTTATTTATTTATTTATTTATTTATTTATTTATTTATTTATTTATTTATTTATTTATTTATTTATTTATTGTTTGTTTGTTTGTTTGTTTGTTTGTGCTTATTCATGTTTCCTTCACCTCACGGGGGAGCACTCTGCCCCCCCTTTTCAAGCCCCTCCCACTCATCCCCCCCTCCCCCCCTTTGAGTTTTCCTCAGACGTGCCGGCCAGGCCAAAAAAAAAAGCCACTCTCCGCGCCCCCATTGGCCGCCGCGTCAGTCAATCAGGCGGGCTGGTCCCACCGCCCCTCCCGGACTATCCATCCTGCCCCCTTGGCAAGTTTGCGAGTGGCCAGCGGGGGGGGTGAGGGGGAGGGAGAGGGAAGCCCCGCCTCCCCCAGCAGCCGATTGGCGCTTTCGGAGGCTGCCTCTGCTCCCATTGGCCCTCTGCGCGACTACCGGGATACGTTTCCCGGGGACACCAGGAAGCGATGGGGGAGCCTTTGGGGCTTTTCTTCTCGCCTCCTTCCTTCCCGTAGGTGACCCAGGAAGTCAGGCGCGCTCGGCTACCGGGGCTGCAGGCTGCCCCAGGAGGCGGAGAAGGGCGAGGAGGGAGGCTGAGCAGCGGCTGGGAAGGCAGAGCCAGGAGTGCGGGTAAGGGTTGGTGCAAGGGGGGGGGGGAAGCAAAGCAGCCATAGATGGGGGGCGAGGACGATTTCTTCCATTGGCAGGAGCAGGTGGAAGTGGGGGGGTGGGCTTCTTTTTCTGCGCCCCCCCCAATGAGGAGCCATCCCTGCCCGTAACGGGGGAGCAGCTTGCAAATGAGGAGGGTGTTGTGCAGAAGGGGCTGGGGGCAGGCCGTGCAGCCCCCTCGGCGTTTGTGGGGTAGGGAACACCCTGGTCTCTATTTGGAGAGAGAGAGAGAGAGAGACAGAGAGAAAACACGTGTATTCAATCCCTTTTCCCCTGGAGGGTTTGTTCCTTCTGAAACAGGAGTTGGGATGGCTTCTTTCTCCTTCTTGCCCCCACCTCCCAAGGGGTCACCTTTTAAACTGACATTTGCCATGATTTATTTCCACCCCAAAGGCTCAGGAATACAGCCGAAGCCCCCTTTTCAAACCCTTTTCTTTTCTGCCCGGTGGCTGCCACATACACAGTTCCTCTTTCATCACATGCAAAGGGGTGTCCTCACCTGATGCAGCCAGGTTCCTGTTTGCTCAAGATTGGGCCCTCTTTCATGGACTAAACGCTCCCCGAACGAGCCTTGGATGCTGCTGCCTATTTTGCCTATATTACGGATTTATCATAGTTTTTTTTTTTTTTTTAAAAAAAACATTTTTTATGTTCGCTCACAAAACCTGGCTGGGAAAATAAGGGCGAGTCTTTGCATGAGGTTCTTTGGCAAAACGGTTACTCAATAAGGACTACGATCCTGTATAGTCCTTTCCAACTTTAACTTGCTGCCTCTACAATGTGGTCAGCATTTAGAAAAAGGAGAAGGGGGAATACCCTTTGGATTGTATTGGTACTACAGCTCCCAGAATTCTCACTGGCGTAGGAATTCTGGGAACTCTGGTCCAAACACATCTGGATCCCATGGAAACCAAGTTTAGAACTTGCTTGCAAACCACCCGTGGTAAGCTAATAAGCAAAACTTGTTTCATAAAACGATTAGTCTGTTGTTTTCAAGTCCCTGTGGTCGTTATTTGATACTTCAGTTACCTTGGGGTTGATTCATTAAATCATGATTGAGCAAACAGTGGTTTAGCATAATAGATGAGCTGGGGTTTTTTTTTGAAGGCTGTAGAGTTCACGCAGAAGGAATCATGTCTTCTGAGCATGGGGTCTGTTCCTCACTTCCCCACAGAGAATGTGTTCTAGGTTGTGGGGATTGGGTCAAGTGTGTGGGGCAGCGCCCGTAGCCTATTAGGGGAGTTGCTATGGGGAGGTTGCCTGGGATTTGAGGAGTTTCTTCACACGGGCTGTTGAAAGGCCTGGCAGGTGAGCAGAGATGGCACAATCAGCGGCTGTTTACAAAATTGTGTTTCCGTTAGGCTTACACACCCAGCAGAGAAGCCATGACAACATTGATCCATCGAGGGAAACGTGTGGAAGTCGGGAAGCATGCAGACAAGCGGCTGGAGGCCGAAGAACATGCTGTGGTCAACCAGACTTTGGGGGAAGAGGATCCCGGAGACTCCAAGGACATCCGTCTTACTCTCATGGAAGAGATCTTGCTTTTGGGTCTGAAGGACAAAGAGGTAGGATCCAACTGGATCTCTCACCGTAGGGGTCCTTTCCTATTTACAGTTATTGATCTGTGCCATCTCTTTTCCTAGTAAGGCCCCTGACAATGTACAGAATTTAGATTTGGTTTGTAAGCAACAAAAGGCACTCGGAAATGAGCTCAAGAGTGATACAATTTGGTAACAACTCTGCACAACTAAAACAAGTTTCCTAAACAAGCCAGCAACATTAAGAAAAACAACACAGCAGCTTTGCAACTTGATTTGAAGGGTCAGAGAAAAGTTCAGTCAAGCGCAGAAAATTGAAATCCAGTGTCGGATTCTGCTTCCTCTTTGACTAAGATCATTGAAGACTCAGTTGCGATTTTAACAGTGCTTGTATGAAGGAGTGGAGTTCATTATGATGGGTGGTTTGCATTTTAAACCAGCAGTAAACTGATCCCTTTGGCATTTGTTTTACCAGCAAACCAGTTTGCCGAGGTTTTTTTTTGCCAACACCAAGGCTCATAACTTTTCCCTAATTAGAAAAGTTTGACGGGACTAAGGACGGGTGTGGGAGAAGCAAAACTTCTCAAGAACCTCCTTGGGCATTGCCAATCCAGCTATCATTACTAATGTATTCCTGGCTTGGTCAGGCAACTAACATCAACAAACAGAACCCGATTTAATGAAAAACCAGGAAACAGCAGCCCGTGCCAGCTTGGCTCTTTTCCTCCAGGGTGGAACAATAGGAAACTTGGGGCCCGTATTTTTGCCAGCCAAGTACCTGTACAGAAACTCCCGTAACTTTGGCCATCGCAGATAAGAGTGGGGAAATGCTTCTCCCTAAGAAGCCGGAAGTTGCATTTGGAGGCTGTAACATAACAAACCAGCATTTAACCTTGGTGTGTTGTGTACATAACTCCTTGACCTTTGGGGACAATGTTTAAATTTATTGTGTCCTAATTCCAGCTCCACCTGTTCCGTGGCTTTCTCTCAGGAGTTTCATTTCCTGCTCTTCCACGGGGACGCCGGACACACGTGGCAGGTTTACTCAGGGAGAAACTGGTGCTGGCTTTTCCTTGATTGTCCCTACTAACAGTGTCCAGCTGTAGCTCCCATCCTGGATTTCCTAACTTTGCAGACCTGGAAGCTAATTGTAATTAGACTGAATAGAAAAAGACATCCCTGCGGGATTGTAGAAGAATGCCCGACATTTTTTTTTTTTTTACAGTAGGGGATACCAAATTGAATCACTAATTAAAAGAATCGATGGGATAAACACCTTTTTACTGTACTTTAAGAATTCCCAAGACTTGTAGCTGGGATTTGCTTCTCTTGCTTGTAAAAAGGTGCAGCAAAATCCTCTATTTGCGTCATTTTGACTGACAGAAATCATAGAGGACAAAAGAGCAGTAAAATTGTGTTTGGCTTGAAATGGAGCCAAAAGGAATTGAATTCAAATTTAGCTGAAAGACAAGTTAGAATCGCTTTCAATCAGAATAGAGCTGGAAGGGATCTTGGGGGTCTTCTAGTCCAACCCCCTGCTCGAGCAGGAGACCCCTATACCATTAGCTTTGTTGCAACGGTGAGATAAATGTCCCACTTCCTTTTCTTCTTCTTATGATTTGCTATCAACCCTGTAGGAGAAAGAAGAGATGCAAAATGAGAGAAAGAAAAAAAAAAGTAAGAAAAACAGATTAAACTGCCAAGAGATTTATAAGCATCATAAAACAATGAATGGAGTGCAGATTTTCGAAAGAACACCGAGTTCTACATATTTAAATGTTTTGTGCCATTTAAAAACTACAGATGGTTTTTAAAATCCCATTTTTCCTCCGTTACTTTCAGGAACTATGTAATGATTTAATTGGATGTTGAGAAGGAAAGGAAAGTTTTACGAGTGTTTGCATATTTGAGAGATTTGAGGTTGATGGTAATTTGTGTGTGTGTTCTAGACATACAGGAACCGCAAAATATCTTGTTTGTTTTTCTATTTGTGTCCACATTTCATCCAAATGTTCTCTGCTACAATTATTTATGGTATAACCTCCCTATCTCTGCTGTCAAAGTTGGAATCTAAGGAAATCTATTATTAACCTAGCTGGGCTTTTTAAAAAAAAAGCAATTAGTCATAGTTAGCATGCTTGGTTATTAGGCATCATTACAAAGTTTGTAGCCATTATCTTAATTGATTTATAATTATGTAATCTCAGAATCACCAGGCAAAAGAAAAAAATCTGAACAAATTAGATACAATATGACTGATTTTTTTCCCCCACACCTGCCTGATGCAAGAATGCAGGTTGTAAAATATGACACTGAAATTCAGCGTATCTTAAGTATCTTGAATTTAAACCCTGCACTTATGGATACTGTCTTCCTACTCAGAGGCACATTTTCTGAAAATCTGAATTTAATGATAGTTTTGCTGCTCCCTATTTTCACACCCTTTTATCAAGAACTGGTGTGGGGCCTTTTCCCCTCATGATTAAATTGACAACTAAGGGAGGACCTATGGCTGATGTTTGTGTGTCAGGATGTATAACAATTGTGCAAAATGTGCTGGGTAAAGGCTGGCAGGACCAGGGTGATTTGTGGTGAACCTGTGCGTGCACTTCAGGAACTGCTGAGCTCCCTCCGTTGACCTCTGCTTTCCTCGTCCTCTCAGGGCTACACATCCTTCTGGAATGACTGCATTTCTTCGGGGCTGCGAGGGGGCATCCTAATTGAGCTGGCCATGCGAGGGAGGGTACAGCTGGAGCCCCAGTCCATGAGGAAAAAACGCCTGCTGGATCGAAAGGTAGATGTCAGCCTTGAAGCTGTCTTAACTGTGGCCATTTTCTTTTCTGTAGCTTTCCTCTAAGGAGGTTTCTTTTTGCATTGCTTCAGGGCTGACACAGCCTGGAGCGAAGGGGCCAGGGAGGGGTGGGTGGGTATAGAGATAGTTGGGATGTTGCAGCCAAAATAAAATTCTTTCCCCTGGGAATCAAGGATGCTGGTGTAGGTGTTCGAAAGGCGGAGACTGAGGTCACCTGGCAACTGGACTATATACTGATTGGACCATGTGACTGGTGACTCTGTGGGGAAAGTGACAAAGTTTTACTTTTAATTGGGTGTAAAACCGGTGGGAACTTAGAACCAGTTTTCCATCAATTTGATATGTCCCAATAAAATGTTGTTTGAGGAACATGCCTGCCTTGGAGTTCTCATTGTTGGGGATGTATGACTTGGAACCTTAACAGTAGGTTTTGCCTTCCCTGCTTGCCCTCGCGCTCTTAAGGGCTGCAGTGCCTTCAGCGCATGGACCCCCGTTTTCTTCTCCTGCTCAGGTCCTCATCAAGTCAGATGCCCCAACTGGAGATGTGCTGCTTGATGAGACCCTCCGCCATCTCAAGGCCACCGAGTCACCCGAGACGGTGCAAACCTGGATTGAGTTGCTCACAGGTAAGAGAGATTGGATGACTGTGTTGTGGGGCTGCTGCCCTCGCCTCTCGGATCGCAACCATTGGCCCCCTGCAAAATGCTTGCCTTGTAGCTGCAGTGCGGAAACAGCCGTGCGGGTGACATCCTTCCCTGGGCTTGCTGGTTTCTGTGCTTGGGGTCATGGGTTGCAGTGAGCCTGGGTTTTGTGGGATCGGTTGAAATTGGCCAAAGCCAACTCAATTTTAACTCGGGCTTTCAAGCCGCCACAGCCCAAATAAAAAACAAACAAACAGAAAATGGTGTACTTTATGGCTCAGTGCAATGCATAGATTTGGACGGAAGGGAAATTAGTGAATTGTTAAATTGTTGAAGAAGACAGCATTACCGTGGTTTAGGTACACATTCAATTACCAGTATAAACCATTGTCCAGAAATTGCAATGATCGTCAACCCCAAAGGAAGAAATCAAATGAGCTTCTTTCAAGAGTTGGGATTCTGGCGATCACCAAGTCAGCTTTTAACTTTGTCCAAAATGTTGGGTGTAACACACTACCCAGAGAAAAACAGAGAATTGGTTTGTAGTGGATATAAATCCATATATTTGGGAGACGATCTTCAAAATCTAGGATTGAAGAGAATAAAAGGGGGAGGGAAACGTTTCAGGCTGGCCTGTCCAAAGCTGCTGGGGGCTTCCGTCACAATTTGCCCCCAGAGTGAACTTTTGGATCCTCCGGACAGACAGTCGTGACTCCGAACGGTCCCCTCCTTTGCAGGTGAAACCTGGAATCCCTTCAAGCTGCAGTACCAGCTCCGTAACGTCCGCGAGCGGATTGCCAAGAACCTGGTGGAGAAGGGCATCCTGACCACCGAGAAGCAGAACTTCCTCCTCTTCGACATGACCACCCACCCGGTCACCAACACCACGGAGAAGCAGCGGCTGGTGAAACGGCTTCAGGAGAGCCTCCTCGACAGGTGGGTCAACGACCCCCACCGCATGGACAGGAGGACTTTGGCGCTGCTGGTCCTGGCCCACGCCTCGGACGTCCTGGAGAACGTCTTTGCCAGCCTGGTGGATGAGAAGTACGATGTGGCGATGAATAGGTCCAAGGATCTGATGGATAGGGACCCCGAGGGGGAGGCTGCCAAGGCAGCAGGCACCGAGATGATCTGGGCCGTGTTGGCGGCCTTCAATAAATCCTAAACCCTCCTGGCGCATGAAGTGGTTCCAAGCGGCTTCGCCCCTTTTCTCCTCCAGGAAGGAAGCCCGTGGCTTGGTGGTATCTTCCCGCCTTCCTGAGCTTTTGGTGACTGCGGCTTGCCAGGCCCACCGTCGGCCTATGAAGCTGGGCCTGGAGACCTCAGTTCTGTTACAGCCCTACCTTCACACACACACACACACACCACTGTCACACTTTCTTCTAGGGATCTGGGAATCAGCCAAGAAGTTCGCACATTGCTCTGGATCCCTGGTTGATTTTTTTCCGAGACCCCCAAGTTAAAACGAAGGAGGGGCTGTGTCTGGGACAAAAGGACAGTTCTTTCTCTCTGGCCTCCCCTCCCCTTTGCTCTCACTTCAAATCCTCCTCTTTTCCGCCCTATGGAGGAGGGGGATTCATTTCCGTGGGTGTGTTTGTTCCCCCTTATAAACCTCACGATCCCAACCTCATTTTTTTGTCCCGCCAGGTTTTTCTTTTTTGCCCATTCAAGTTCCTTTGCTTTTTTTTTTTCCTTTCTTCCTTCTCGTGCTGTTCTTCTGTTTGCTGAATTACAGCACACGTCTCTATGCAATCTCGCCCGTGTTTGGTTTCTGCTTTTTGAACGTAAAGGTTGTGTGGAGAATCTTGGCAATTTAAGAGTGACGCCCCAGGTTGTTTCCTCCTGGTACAGCCGTTCAGATGCACGCCAGTTAAAGTGCATCGAATTTAAGAGTTCAACCCTGTACTGACAACCACCGAAGCCAGAATGCATTATTACAAACTGGTTATAGGTTTTTCCTGAAAGGGGCTGGGATAAAACCATTCTATTTTATTCATCTTATCTTGTGAGACTTTTAAGAGGTCCGTTGGCCTCGAAGGGCGTGCTTTAGAGCCTGTTTTCAGAACCATGAGATCTAGAAACCTGAAGCTGAATTCACACGGAAACCGAATTCCAGACCTACTACGTAAAATTGTACCTTAATGCTTGTGGTTCTGCTCACAACTCGATGTACTTTAGTTTAGTGCCTTACCATGCGTTCCCAGAGGTGTGTTGAGGCTGCCTGAGCCACGAGTTAGAACTGACCCTTTGAAGCTGCTACAACACAGAGTTGAGGCCTCGACTCATCCAGGTCTGTTTCAGGGTCTTGAAGAACCATGGTTTCTGTGGGTTTGTAGTCTCTAGAGGCCGTTGCCTTGTTATTAAACTCTTTCCTTTCCTTTGAAAGTTGTGATTGTGTCCCCTGTAATTTTTAATTTTTTTTTTTTGTGGTGGTTAAGTTAGAAAAAAAGCGCGGGAGATTTCTAAACATACAAAACGAATGGATTTAAGACCCTTTAAATAGATTTTAAAGCCCGCTGAACATTTCCTCCAATGTCATAGATGGAGGAAGAAATTTGGATTGGAAAATTCAGAAGAACCGTCAGGCTGGATGGGAAGAGTAAAAGGTTGCAGCAGCTAGGTAAGTCAGTGAGAATCCCTACTAATGCCTAGAATTGGGTTACTAACTTGGTGCAGCAGAAAACGCTTGCCTTCACACGCTTCCCTAGATCTTAGAATTCCCCCCTTTTAAAAAAAAGTTAAGTCACCCCACTTTCCCATAATCCCCCCCTCCCGCCCTTGCGCATAAAACAGCTCCGTTGTGCTTCAGTTTAAGGACGTTTACTTTTCTCTGAATAACATTTCACCACAAACAGCTACAGGATGAGGTATTCAAGAAGAAAAAACTTTGGTATAAAATGTACAGCTTTCGTTCCAACTTTTTTGGTCTTTTCGTTTTCTTGTTTACAGGCAAAGGGGGGAAAAAAAGACTTTGGTTTTTTTTCTTTTTTTTTTAAAGTTAGCACAGTTGACAAACGAAGGAGAAACATTCAATTCATTAATAGATAGTAATGCACTGCTTTGATTTTAAAAACAGGATGACCACACCGCTCAGCTTACACTGGCCAGGGAGTGAAGAGGAAGGGGAATAGATCCACTTTTGAATGACAGGGTAGCCGTTTTTTTTAAAAAATGATATTTTATTCCAGTGGTTCTCAATCTTTTCTTTGCCACTGCCCCCCTTTAAATACCCTTTGGAGCCACAGAGCCCCCCAAAGACTTAAGATTTAAATCATAACATTTCTTCAAGTCTTTGTGGACCCCCTATGATGACATCATAGCCCCCTCCCCAGGGTCCACGGACCACAGTTGAGAACCACTGTTTTATGCTATAGAGAAGTTTGCCTATTTATTTCTGGAATAATTATTTGTTTTCAAAGTAATCAACCTGATCTGACAGGTAGGGGGAAAAGTCACGGGACATATTTTTGAACATAATTTTGAGTTGCTGTTACTATTGAGGGTCTCAGTTTGGTAATATAAACAAGTCCTGGTTCTGTTTAATGCACCTCCCAAGCTGGACGGGTTTTACAGTTTTAAACTATTTAAGAGGCTAAACGAGGTGGAACATGTCAGGATTGACAGAAAAACACTCAACCCAAGGAAGCGATACCGAGACGTCATCAGGGCTTGGTCTGAGCCCAGGTGTTGTAGACTTACTCACAAGCAATCTTTCATTTTTATTTTAATTTTTTGGTGCCTGTGACGTCGTAAAGCTTTGGTTCCTGAAAAATGTACGGACTGCGTGACAAGCAAATAAAAATAGCGATAAGAGAGCTGATTGAGACACTGGAATTGGAGTTGAGTTGCCCACATGGTACTATATTGATGGTACTCCAAGAACCAGTTGGTATCCGATGGATTCCTTGCAAAACCAGATTCATTGGACTTTGGAACTAAATTTATGGAGTTTAGCAAACTATTTTCTTAAAGCCATCTGTTATCCTTGGTTGCCACACCTTGTCAAATAGGTGAGAGGCTGGTTGGTTGCCTTCCAGGTCTCGTTCACTATGGAGATCACCAACAAGGATGTGTGTGTGAGGCAGGTAAAAAAAAAAAAAGAAAAATCTCTAAAGAGCTTAACGGGTTGGCAAAAAGAGCTGGTTCAGAACTTGGTTCTTATGGACTCGCCCGTAAGAAGTATGGCTGAGTACTTCTTTTAGTACTTCTTTTAGAAGTAACCTGTTTTTAAAATATATTTTAAATACCAGGGTAAGAAATACACCTATTTTAAGGCATCGTCTTTCTATTTGATAGTCAAGGCCATATTGATGAGTGTGATTTTTTTTTTTCTGTTTGTTCAGATGTAGTTTAAAGGCCTCAAAATTGATTTTTTTTGGAGAGCGAACGAGTCACATTGCGCTAAAGCAAATGCTAAGCTAAGGTTTATCATCGTGGCTTATTACACAAGCCTCCATTGGCTGGTTTGCATAGAGATTAAGTCGTCATGGATGTGTCCCCACAGCCAAAAAGAAACCACATTAGGGTTCATAAACCTAGCTGAAGGGAGGCAAGAGATGAGAAGTTTTTCCTCCTGTAATATTCTGGTTTTATCGGAATTTTGCGAGTGGGGCCGATACTGGAGTTGTGAGGAAGTAGATTATTAAAATATGAGATTGTTCAAGAGGGCAACACTTCTGCCATAATCCTATCTCAACAACTTTGAAAAGCTCTGATCGAATATAAGTACTAAATTTAGCTACTCATTTAGAAAATGCGTTAATTAGAAGCTGAACGATTTGTCCTGGTATGGACTTCTTACAGCTCTATTTTTGTGCCTGGTTACTTTGCCTTTGAACGGTATTTTCTTACGGTGAGTCACCTGAACCCCTTCTTTTGTAAAACTGTAATAATAATAACAACTGAAAATGTAATAATTAATGCTGATGGCTGGTCAGAGCGTGGTTGTCAGAAGCGAGCGGACAACCTTTATGGGAAAAAACAAAATCTCGGAAGAACTGAGTTTTTGAGACCCGGTCAGAGAGTTTAAAAAAAGAAAAGAAACCAGAATATTTTAAAAAACAGTGTCAGCAGTGAAAAGGGAGCAAAGGAAGGAAAGCTATCAGCCTCATAAGAAGAATGAGTAATATACAACTTTTTCCGCCCTCTGGTTCCATAAATCTCTGTTTGGAATTGGCAAACAATTTAGTCCCCCTTTTTTTAAAATCCCGTTTGTTCATTTGGTGGCTCAAAGGTCTGTTCAGAAAGGAACTTCTGTCCCAGCAGCTGAGTCCCTTAAAGTGCATTATCTTAGCTTCCACTGGGAACACCGTGGCCAGAGAGTGGGGTGGGGGAAGCAGTTTGGGAAAAACCGGGGTTCAGGGTCTTCTTCCCCCCCCCCCCAGTGCCCTCTCTGTCCAGAGCAAGCTGAGCGTCCTGACACAAACCAAGTACTTAGAGAAGCCATGCAGGAAATAAAAAATAGAGAGAACTATCTATTACGACACACGCACCCGTCCACGCACCTGCTCCAACACTGACGCACTCTCCCCGACACACCCACCCACACACACATACACACACCCACACACAAGAGTTTGTTTGCAAAAGGGAAACAAAACCATCTTTGGTATCTTTTGGTGCAAGAGACAAAGTGAGGTAGAATTTCTTTTTTTTTTTTTCCGGTAATTTTGAGAACCTTTGGGACAAGGGGAACACCGAAGAGGCATGGAAGGGGAGGAGGAGGAGGAGGAGGAGGAGGAAGCAGCAGCCGCCAGTTGGGGGGTGGGGAAGAGGGGGAGCCAAGGTGGGTCTGGCGCCCTCTGCATAGATGGCGGTGACTTTGACCGCCAATCAGATAAAACAAAGGCAGATTTCCAAGATGCACAGAGAATAATTTGCATTTGTCCAGCCCTTGGTGGAGAGGGGAGATCGAAAAGGCTTCCCAAATTCACATTTTCCATTTCCCCAGGAAGTGGCCTGCTCCTCGCCTTCTGTCCATGCTCCTTAAGCCTTGCTTTTCGATGCTCTCTGGACATTTTTGGGCAACCCCGGAATGCCTCCCTCTGACTCTTAGCCCCTCCATCTACCCCCACCCCCACCCCAAGAGATGCCTTATAAAATTTAAAATGGCTTGGCTGTGATGGATTTTGCTCAAGAATTGCTGCTGGAGTGACAAACCTCTATTTAGATAACAAAAAAAAGTTACGCAAGGGAGTTTACAAGCCCAGCCCATGAGGTTTGGCTGGTTTGATTAAGATGAAGGGGGTCTCTCCAGATCCTGGTTATTTTCCCCCTTGTACCTGTTGCAAGGCAGCCCCCTCCCTAACAGAAACTAGCTGGAACAAGGAGCAAGCCGGAATAGAAAAAATAAAAAATAAAAAATGTTGGGAACCTGACTACCCTAATGCAGAATTGAGAAGCAAGTTGCCATTTGCAAAAGTTTGAGAGATGGGTAGATCTTTACTTAAGAGGGCGGATTTTGGGCAGTGGGCAGGTTCCCCACACAAGGGGTCTGATTTCCCCCCCAGGCGTTGGGCCCTTCTGCCGTTCTGCCCCAAAGCTTGGAAAGAAACAAGCAGAGGAAACCAAATGAGGTGGATCCATCCAGAAATGCTCTGAGCAGCTTCCTTTTGTTCAATCGTGTTTCTTTCTTTCTTTCTTTCTTTCTCAAGATGCATTTGGGAAGGATTGAGGCTGGCGAGGCCAGGGGGAAGAAGGGCAACGGGGAAGGGGGCGAGGTGGCATGAGATGCAATGATTGACAAGGGAAGATCTTTTAGGGCTGGCTGGAGAAAAGGGACCACCAGGAAAAAGAGCCGGATTGCAGGGCACTTTGAATCAATTTAAAATAGAATAGAGGACGGTGCCTGAGTGCCTCAAAAGAGGTGCCCGGTCTTGTTTTCCATACCATGAAAAAAATTCACAAATTAAGTGTGGCTGGTGGCATTTCATTTTTGGTTTCTTTTTCCCGGTCAGCTGGCCGTCTCCATCCTGGATATTCCAACCCAAGAAAGCTGTTTTTGCTTCCTGACCCCTTTCACACAAGGCCCAGGAAGGGAGCCGGGAGATAAGTGGGCCGCCAGAAGATGCTGGAGAAGGGAGGGGGGGAGGTCAAGGAGGGGCAGCAGGGGGATATTCCGGATGCAAAATTAGCCGGGAGTGGGGGGTTGGACCTCTGCACAGAGGGGGACAGATGGACATTTGTGCTCATCTCAGATTGCTGTCTGTCCTGCAGTGGCTTAGAAGACGGAGGAGGAGGAATTCTGGTTTAAGACCGCTTCTGCTTTGTCTTAACTGGTTTGAAACCGTGAGAGAGTGAGGGGGGGGGTCTCCATCATTACGCTTCATGCATTGAATTGGGGGGCGCTTGGGGGAGATTGGGCCGTGCCCACCTGCGTCGGGTGGTACTTGGTGCCAAGGACTTTAGAAGGAAATTACTTGCTTTGGGATGTTTGACCCTTACTCCAAAGGGGAAGGGGCCTTCTCCATGGTGGAAGGTAACCCCCGTTCTGGTCCTTCGTCCTCCCCCCCTCCCCACTTCCCCCTGCTTTGAACCACTAGATGGCGATGCATCCTCGTTGGGGGACCCACACGGGACAGTTTGTAGAAGGAAACAAAAGGAACCCCAACTTCTTGGAGGCAGCAGCCTTGACCGTCCTTCTCAAGGTCCTTCAGGGAGTCCGGTCAAAGAAGAAGGGGCTCACCTTGGCCTAGACTCCCCCCCACTCGCCCTCCCCGGGGTCTCAGATTACAGGAGGGTGGTGACCCCAGAGCAGGATTCAGAAACGACCGTCCCTTCTTCTCCTTTGGCCATTTTAACGCCTGCCCGGCTGAAGTGCTCGTCTTCCATCTTTGGTGCAAGAAAGGGGGAAACGTCCGGCGTCCTCTCGGGGGGGAAGGGGGAAGGGAGTGGGGGGCGAGGGTGTCACGCTTTGGTGCAAGTGACGGCCGAGGACGGGGTAGAGCCGGCGGAAGGAGACCTCCCTTCCTCCATCCATTTGTCCAAGCTCCTCCGCCGGGCGTTCATGAAGAAGTTGCTAACGGTGGAGAGCTCCAGGCCCAGTTGTTGGGCGATGGTGATCTGAAGGTCCTTCGAAGGTCTTTGGTTCTCGTGGAAAATGGCGTGGAGGGTGCGGCGCTGGATGTCCGTGAAGACTAGCCGGTGGCGTTTGGGGACATGGTTGCGATCAACTTTGCTTTGGTCTTGCTCTTTTCTTTTGCAGGCTGCGGGTGGGGGGGGATGGGGGGAGAAAAATGGGCAGGTTGGAAGGACAAGAAGCCGTTAGTTATGCAGCGTATAAAAGAGGAAAATAAATATTAATTGCCCTCTGGATGGCTGTTCGCCTTGGCAGAGGATCAGCTCCCGTCTCCGCCTATTATTATCCTTTGCTCTATCACCACCGGCATTCTGGTAGACTGCCCCTCTCGAGGGAGGTTTTGTGGAAGGAAAGAGGCATCCAGAGATCCTCTTCCCTCCCAGCCTTCCCCCTGTCTCCTTTTCATTGCTGCCTAAACCAGTTTTAAGATCGAGGGCAGGGTTGCCACCCGGGTTAAAGCACAGGCCTGGTGCACCCAGTGGGAGAGAATATTTCTGCCTTATTGGGGGGGGGGGATAAAGTGACCGGCCTCCAGTTGATTTGGGGGGCAGGAAGGTGGAGTAGCTGGGTTTGAGGGTCAGATGCAAAGCGTTTCCAGTTCTTTGCGTGTGTCTATTTTGCTTCCCTTCCCTTGGAATCCAGAATAAAAGTTTGCTCTTTAGCCCGAGGATGACCTTAAAGCAGACAACTGCACCCGCTCCCTGCTCTTATGCCTTCATTTAATGGCAGGGATGGAGGCGGCGGAGGAAGAGGGGAGTTCGAAATTTAATGCTAAATCAATAGCTCTGGTGACTGAAATCTTCTTCTCCTTTTCTTGCCTCTCCAGCCCTCTGGCTCCTCGCAGTCCTTTTCCCAGCAAGAAACCCATGTGGGCATCCGGAGGCAAGTCCGGCTTACATGGCAAGGGCACCCCCGTCCTCCTCAGGAGACCCCCACATTGGGCTCAAGGGAGAAATACGCTTCCTCCCTCCAGCAAATTCAGAAGCTGGCGTGAGGTGGTTGGGGAGCAGACCCCTCCGACGTGCCAGCCAGCCCTAAAGTTGGTCCTGCCATCTCACCCAGGGTGCCATTTTTAACCCAGTTTGATCAGCTCAGCACGCAACCTTCCCGTGCAACGGTGGTGGTGCCTTTTAGAAACCTGTTTGGTGGGTTGGTTAAAAAAAATAAAATCAAAATAGCAGCTTTCCAGACGAAACATTTTAATAGATGTCTAGTGACCAAAAGGTAAAGGCTCCCCTCGCACATACGTGCTAGTCGTTCCTGACTCTAGGGGGCGGTGCTCATCTCCGTTTCAAAGCCGAAGAGCCAGCTCTGTCCGAAGACGTCTCCGTGGTCATGTGGCCGGCATGACTCAACGCCAAAGGCGCACAGAAAACGCTGTTCCCTTCCCACCAAAGGTGGTCCCTATTTTTCTACTTGCATTTTTTACCTGCTTTCGAACTGCTAGGTTGGCAGAAGCTGGGACAAGTCACGGGAGCTCACCCCGTGGCGCGGCACTCGGGATTCGAACCGCTGAACTGCTGACCCTTTCAATTGACAAGCTCAGCGTCATAGCCACTGAGCCACCGCGTCCCTGTGTCTAGTGACTAGCTCTGTCTTTTGAGAGCTTATTCAGGAAGAAAAGGAGATTTTTCTCCAACTAACCAATACAGCACTTGATTGGATCTGTAGAACGCTTGTCTATGGAGAGTCTTAGTCATTCAAGTCACGGTCGTCCCAAAGGTGCTTTTTCGAGAGGCAACTGGACTTCCTTGTTTCTTCTTTGAAGACCTTTCACTTCTCATCCGAGAAGCTTCTTCGGGCTCTGACTGAATGGTGGAGAATGGATTTATATTTCTTGCAGTCATCTGGTCGTTGGCGCTCTCTCTGAGAATCGTTGAGGCCGCTTGGAGGTTTGTCTGTGCCCTCAGGATCACCTGAATCCTGTAGTCCGGTTTCAGGTGACCTCCAAGTGGCCTCAATGACTCTCTAAAAGGATGCAAATGACCAGCTTTATTTGCCAGGAGTACAAATCCTTCCATTCGCCACCATCCAGTCAGAGCTGAAGAAGCTTCTTGGATGAGAAGTGAAACCTCTTCAAAGAAAAAACAGCACCTTTGGGACTATAGAACACTTATTCTATTCTTATGAATCAACATGTTTTAAAATGTAACCTATAACTGATATATAATCCCTGAATCCCCCAAATCTTGCAAAATTCACTACATATTCTATCACATACGTACCATAGTATTACATGCGCCTTCTGTGTAATTTCATTACTATTATCCATGCGCTCTATGCCATACGCCACATAAATAAATACATTTTGTTAGATTTCCTAACTAAAATTTGCTTGAACTCCGTATTTGGAGTGTAACAAAAAATTACAGGTAGCCATTTTTAAGACGCCGCCTTCGAGGATGGGACTGGAACAAAACTGCTAACGTGGAACAATTACGTACCGTTAAGGGAAGCAAAATTTAAATAGGGATTTTCTCATTTAGCTTTCCAAAAATAATTGCCAAGGAAGGTAACCCAACCCTTCTTTGGATGGCGTATCCCCATACAGTGATGGTTTGCTTAACAGTGGTTTATAGAAAAGCCTTAATCGCCTGAGTTCGCACAACGGGAGAAACTCAATCCAGAGCTTTGGATGGTGTGTGTGAATTCCAGGTTGTGAATCCAGGACCACAATCAAAAGCTTCAACCTGCCAAATTCGTGGACCAACCCCTGAACAAATCTATAATTCTTTTTCTCATCTGTTGCCAAGCCTCGCAGGTTGACAATTCCTCTTGACAGAAAGGCGGGCATCGACATCAAAATCACGCAGATCTCGATAAGCCGTAGCTAGAGAAACACCTCTGTGCATTGCAGCATTCAAACGAGGTGATGGTTGTTGGGTTATTTTGCAAACCTAGATAGTTTTAAGCGGACTTAAAGGTGTTTTAATGTTTCACCAACTAAGATTCGATCATCGCCCCAGTGTTAAAATCTGGCACAACTCTTTATAAAACAAGCCCTTTATATTTGAATGAAGATGTTTCCAGAAGGATGTTGGATGTTGGCTTAGAAAGGCCAACTTTTATAACGGGCATCCCTGGGAAATAAGGAATGCCTCACACATTTTGAAAGTTTAAACTTTCTGCTCCAAAGAATGAAGGATGTTGAAGTAAATCTGGAAATGTGCCTCAAAAGTCTAGGAGGCCCAGAGACGTTCTGATTGTGAAATTGTGTCTTTCACCATCACAAACCTGCTTGTGGTTTGGAAAGTCTGAATCTGCCTAGGGCCCTTTGCTCCAAGGTTGGAGTGCTGGGATAAGAGATGGGACTTTTTGGTGTTGGCCCCTAGATTTTTGGAAATGCTCTCTTCCAGTAAGATCCCTTTTTTCTACCTTTTAAACTTCCGGGCTAATTTTACACAATTGATCTGTTTTAAGGTAGTTATTGTCTTGTGTTTTTTCTTTTTAAAGCATCCTGATTGCTAGTGATTATTTTTCATATACATAGCTACATGCCTATGGCTCCATATAAATAGATAAATGCCTCTTTCTGTTTTCTTCGAGCGACTTCGGTTACTTTCCGTCGCAAAATTTGGCCCGCGTGGAACCAAAGAGACATCTGATTAACAGTGGTTTTAATTGCCTTAATTGTGGGCAGGAAACCTGCCTGAGGATAGCCTAACCCTTGGAAGGAAGCACGTGCCCATGGTCCACAGCAGAAAAGGCACAGAAAATACAGCCTCAGTCACTCTGCCATGGGATTTCTCCCCAAATTCTGATCTCTGTTCCTGTCTTGTGGCCGTGAAACGTGACAAGCTTGTTTTGCTCTTCTGCTCTTCCCCAGCAGACCCCCCCCCACAACACACACACACACATACACACACTGCCTTTGCTACGCTGCTCTGGCTGCACGCTGATAGAAAATATTGATCAGATCCCAACTATATGGCTGCAAAGAACAGCCAGTTTCGCGTTAACCCTTGCAGGGCGGGATTGATGGCGGGCTGATGCTCAGGAGAAGAGGCAGGAGGGTAGAATATTTCAGGAAAGGAGAGACGCCCTTCAGATGCAAAAATTGGGGTTCAACTCCCCCAAAATCTCTGGGCTTGACTCTCTTCAATGCATTATTGGTGTCCTTCCTACCCCGGAGTCCTCCAATTGAGTGTATCCCTCTCTGCGTGGGCACCGACCGAATATAGACGATGGCAGAAAAGACAGAAATCTTAGCTTGGGATCCACTAGCTCAAAACAGAAAGTCCTGCCTCATCAGTTTTTTCCTGTCCTTCAGAGCTTACCTAAAATCTGGTAAATTATGCATTAGGATTTTTCTCGCAGCGTTAAGCCAAAAGGCTCTGCTAGGAAATTCTCCCACTTGAATCGAGCGATTGTTGGGCCGGTCCCTGGCCTTCCCTCTTGAAACCGGTGAAGATGCATCCAAAGGCATCTTCCATTTATTATTCGGTTTAGCTTCATCTCGGGCTCCTGGCTGAGGTTTAACCATGCCTGGACCAGGCTTGGCTCCTCTAATTCAGTAGACGCTTTGCTCTTATTTGTGGAATGGGAGGAGAGCCGGATTCCGAATTAAAGAATAATAATAATAAAAATAAAAATCACCTGCAAATCAAAGATCTTCACTTTGATCCCCAGCTCAGTTGTTCTATCATAATAATAATAATAATAATAATAATAATAATAATAATAATAATAATAATAATAATATTATTATTATTATTATTATTATTATTATTATTATTATTATTATTATTATTATTATTATTATTATTATTATTATTATTATTATTATTATTCAAGAACCTCCTTCCTCTCTTCCCCAGTTCAGTTTATTCCTTTGTTTTAAAATAACTTTTCCCAGATAAATGAAGTTTCCTAGATAATCTTCCCTTTAGGCACAATCACGTCCACTTTTGGCTACGTTTTCGGTGGCGGCAGCTGCCGAGTCGATTAAACAGAAAAATGACTTGTTCGTTTCAGGGTTTGTTTGTTTTTTTTTTTTTTAGTATTTTTTTTTTTACGAACAAGAATTGGGTCAGGTGGGTGCTGCAATTTGGGAATTTAATCAGCTGCTTTTCGCCCCCCTCTTTGTGGGTTTGGGGGGGGGGGAAATGATTGGGGAGCGGCAGGGTTAAAACCAAGAAGGGGCACTGTGGGGCCAATTGCAACCTCATATCTCCCCCCACCCACCCACAAAAAAATAAATAAAAAATCAATGTTCTGCTTGAAACGGAAAGCCCAAGGGAAGGGCAGAAGGAGTTGGGTAGCTGGTGGCTGGTTGTGCCTGAGAAAAATCAATGATGCTCTTACATGAAGATCCTCCGTAGGTTGAAGGGATGTCTGGAAGAGAAGGGGGGGGGATTCTTCCCTTCCTTCCACTTCCCCCCCCCTTTTCACGTTGCCAAGGAGAGGGGAACAAAAGAAATCTCTGCCAAACGGAGAGGGTCATCTCGAGCAGGGCCATTTCCATCCTCCGATTCCAAGTTGGCTTCTGTCTGACCCGTGGCCGAGGGGACGAGGTTGCCTTCATGGCCTTTTGCACATTTGCAGCCTGGTTGAGAAGGTCACCCTTGGGCCTGGATGAGCCCCGGTGGGTCTGAAGCAGCCCCCACCCCCAATTAATTTCATTAATGACGCTCTTTAGCCTTCCTGCCCTTCGGTTATGACCCCACCTTGTCATCCCCGGGAAATTTTTAAAACCCTCCTCCGTAGAATTGGACTGCATCAATTAAACCCCAGTGCCCCCACTCCCACCCCCGACTCATCAGCCCAAATGCATCGCCCCTTTCTTTTTCTCAGAAAGCAAGCCCCCTCGAAATCACGGCAAAGCCTTCGAAGCCGTCGTCGCTGGTTTAAATTTCAGGAGACGGTTTTAGCCATTTTAATCCACGCAAGGTGACCTTCCCAGGCTCTGCTTTTCACCCCTATCTTTGGGGAGGGGGGGGTGTAAGGGCTTTAGCAATAATTAAAAATGGGAGCAAGCGCCACTCTGGAGGTTTGAATGGGGAGAGACCCACTAAAATGTGCATTTTGCGTTCAGTCTGGTGGGCCGGTTTGGAAGTGGTCCCTGAGCTAAAAAAATGGGCAGGTTTTATTGCCATATTTTTGTGCGTGCATGGCGAGCGTGGGGCTTTTTTTTTTTTTCCCCCTCCCAGATTCAGGGTTTTTGGAACACAAAACCGGTCACGCTTGTTCTAAATCTTCTCCTTAGTTTAATGCTATCCATTTCTAGAGTGAATTGAGCCTAAAAGTGCTAAGCTTCCCCATTTTTTCATATGACCTCAAAAATAGACCTCAGACAACTTGTGGAGGCTTCTCTCGGAAGGAATAACTGCATAACTGCACGGATCACCGTTTGAGCTGGACCCAAGTTAAAAGCATCGTGTTTCTGGCTTCTCGTTCGACCTGAGGCACCAGATGGCCATCCTTCAGGGATCATTTCAAAGCTTGAAATGAATTGCTCGCGGTCGGTCCCCAGCGTTAGAGGAGGCAAAAAGGAGGGGGAAAAAAGGAATGGAATGGACATTTTATATAAAAAGCCAATGAAACTTCTTTTTCTGGACTTGTCAGGGGGGGGAAAGAGGCTCAAATATATCTACGAGCACTTTAAAACCCCGGCAGAAATTTTGCAGAGCGCAGTTTTTGAAGCGATTTGTTTTGCTTAAAAACAGGAAAAAAAAGTTTCCTTGGCTTGCTCACAGTTAGCCAAAGGATGCTATTACCTTAAGGTGAATTTGGAAATAGATGCTGCAGAAGTGAATTTTTTTTGGAGGCAGGGAAGATGTGTCTTATTCAGGAAATGAACCAATATTTTTTGAAAAACATCTTAGGGTTCATTTCTTTTTCGGGAAAAGCAAGAGAGTCTAAGATTAAAGCGTTCCTCGTCAGGAGCCAGTGGGTCTCCTCCCAGCTCAGCCTGTTAGGAGATCCCCCAGAGATCGATTACCACCGGATCACACAACCGCACCTCTTGAATTACAGTGGTGTGATTTCACTGCTTTTTCTAGCCAGTTTCGGTGGGAATTCATTGAAAGGGAATCTCCTCCAAAGGGAACCTTGGAACTGCCCGCTGCATGAAAGCAGGCAGAATTGTGATCTAGTGGATTTACCTGCCTGAATAGATCAGGGTGCAGGCGGATCCTCTAATTTTTTTTGCAAGTAGATTCCAGCACATGCGACGTGGTCTCTGGAGAGACCACCCTTAGGTAAACTAACAGGGAAGAGCATGGAGAAGAAAACAAGCAGGGTTGGTCTAGAAGACCTCCAAGATCCCTTCAGATCAGTTTTCTCCACCTTGGCCACTTTTAAGATGGGTGGACTACAATTCCCAGAATTCCCCAGCCAGCATGTGTGGACTTCGACTCCCAGAGTTCCCTATTCAGCATGGAATTCTGGGACTTGGAGTTCAAATGCGCTAACACTAACTTGGCTCCTTCTGCGGGCTGTAAAAACAATATTGCATTTCTCCCCCCACCCAAAAAAAGTTGTTTTTTTTCCTTAAATTTCATTTCCCCCTCTTGCAGGAACGTATCAGAAATCTCTGTTTTTGTAATTCCTCATTAGATCAGAGTTGGTCCTTGTTCAATCAAAGAAACTTCTCTTTCCCTCATTTAGAAAGTTAAAGCACCTGACTCAGATGGTAGGCTAAATTTTGCCAACGACCATCCAAATAATATTTCACAGCCTTAACTTTTCCCTTCTTATATCCCAGTTAAATATTGTCCTTTAGAAACTCTGCGAGAAGCTTAAAACCCTAAAGCCTCCATCATTAGCAACACAAAAAGGAAAAAAAAAAAACCTTAATTCCAAATATTGCTATTGAACCAAATATCTTTGCAACAGTTTTTTAAAAATCAACAACAACAAAAGAGATGCCGAAGAAACATTAAGACAGGATGGAGAAGGATGAGTTTAAGGGAGGATATTTTGGTCGACACGAAGGAAAATAGATTGTGGAACAAGACAAAGAAAAACCCAAACAGAGACGTCTAGAAATAACTCCTAGAAAGATGCTTTTATCAGATCTGCATTAGCAGCTACTTCTCTATTTCAAAAAAACCCATCAATCGAGATTCATATAACCTGAGCATAACGCACCCCCAAAATAGAGATTTCACAAGATTTAACCATGTCAAGAAATTAACTTAAAGCCTCCTTCCCTTTAGGTATTTTTTTTTTTTAATTCAATTTTCTAAACATAAAAAACCCAAATCACAAATTTTCCCTTCTCCCTCTGTTTTCCCATGAAGGACTGACCCCCTGTTTGTTAGTGAAGAAGGGGGAAAAAAAACTTTTTCACATAGGACCAGCAGAGATGCTGGAATGGTGGCAGGATGAGGGGGATCATATTTTTTATTTTGGCCAGCTTGCAAAAAAGAGAAAAAGGAAAGAAAGAAGGAAGGAAGGAAAGAAAGAAAGAAAGAAAGAAAGAGAGAGAGAGAGACAGATGGAGAGAAAGGGAGGCAAGGAAGGAAGGAAGAGAGGAAGGAAGAAAAGAGAGCAGACAGACAAAGAGGGAGAGAAGGAGGGAAGGAAGAAAGGAAAGAAGGAAAGAAAAAAGAGATGGAAGGAAGGAAGGGAGAGAAAGAAAAAGGAAAGAAAGAAAAGGAAAGAAGAGAGAGACAGATGGGGAGAGGGAGGGAGGGAAGGAAGGAAGAGAGAAAGGAAAGAAAAGAAAGAGACAGACAGAGACAGAGGGAAGGAAGGAAGAGAAAGAAAAGGAAGGAAAGAAAGAAAGAAAGGCCTTGCATGTACCCATGAAGAGTTGGGTTAAGCCGAATGTGAGCTTGCTGGTCGTTCTCGGGGTCTGACGTGGGTGGCCTGGACCTGCTAAGGAAGCAGGGAAAGGTTCTCCAAAGACACGAAGAGGCTGCATGTGTGAATGGGAAGGCATGGAAAGGAAAGCGAGCAGCATCTTCTACACCTCCCAGCTCAAAGGCATAATTGGAGAAGCCCCTCCCCCCCCCACTAGACCAGAATGGACCCTCCATTCTTGGTGCTCCACAGGGAGATCTTTGGACCTGGGATGGAGGGTCCACCTGAAGGGTCCTAGAACGTTGCTGCAGGTTAGGATGGAGATGCGAGGCGTGTGGTGTTGTGTGGTGTTTCCTCCCTGACCTTGACCGACGGGGCCTTGTCCTCCGTGCGCAGAAGGGACTCGCGGGAGGGGAAGGCGGGTTGGAGATCTGCCCTCCCCATTATTGACTTGTCCCGTGACCCACAAGGTTGTGGGGAGGACAAAACTGGGTTAGGCCTTGGAGGGGACGCTGGCCTAGATTTTAGCCCCGATGCACTCATGCCAGTAGACGAATGTTGAGTATTGATCGGAGGCTGGAGGGAAACCAAATGTGGGCTTAGGTAAACCCCTGACCGATTCCACGGGGGGGGGGGGGGGCTTCAGAAATTCTCTCCTGGGCCCTCAATCCTTTGTACGACCTTCAATGGTTCGTTGAGTGACCGTTCGAAGTCACAAGGGCACTGAAAAAAAGACCGTTTTTCACACTTACGACCGTCGCGGCCTCCCCGTGGTCATGTGATCAAAAGTCAGGCGCTGGGTAACTGACTCCTCTTTATGACGGTCACAGAGTCCCTCAAGGGGGGAGGGGTGACGCGATCCCCTTTTGTGACCTTTTGACCATGGGGAAGCCAGGCTCACATAACAACCTCTGTACTCACTTAATGACAGCAGCGATTCACTTAAACAACTGTGGCAAGAAAGGTCGCAACGTGGGGCAAAGTGCACCTAACGGGCGTCTCGCTTAGCAACAGAAATGTGGGGCTCCATTGTGGCCGTTAACGCGAGGACTACAAGTGGCACATATTCCCTACAATTTTGGTGGCACTGGAAGCCCAAGGACAGCACAGCCTGATGCCCAGATTGTCTACCCAGAAGTCAGTCTTGGTGCCTGCAGTGGGTCTTGCGTCTAGGGAAGCAGGACCAGGTCCCCAGACCTCAACATCTGAAGGTCATCAGATGTCCTCCTTGGCGCCTGACCTCCCTTGCCTCGTTCCTACCTCCGCCCCCTTGGATCCCAGCTATGAAAATATTATCTTACCTTCTAACCTTAAAGCTGCCATCCTCTGAAATTCGGGCTCTTGAAGCCACCTCCACATCCTTTTGAAGGTCTCCCTCCCGGACTTGAGTTTGCTCCAGGGCTTGGGGTTCCTCAGGAGGTCGGACAGGGTCCCCTGGGACCGGCAGAGAACCCGCTCCGCGAAGATGGCTTGGGGGATGCTGTAGCGCTTGAGCTCGGCGATGATGCGCTGGGCCACTTCTCGGGTGTTGATCTCCTCCAGCTGGCTGGAGAGGACCGTGGTCTGGCTGGCGATGGGCGGGTTGGGCCGAGAGTTCATCTCTGGCCGTGGGTGGCCGTAGCCGCTTTGACTCATGGGGTTGGGAGACGCCATGGTGGAGTTTTGGGTGGGAGACATCTCTCTTTGGAAGTGCTGGTCCATCCGGCCAAACATGGCGGCCGAGTGGCCTTCGAAGCCGTTGCCCAGCACCATCTTCTCGTTGGCCAGAGGAGCCACCGAGTGTCCGGCGTAATTGTGCATGGGAACCAGCTGCGGGCTGGACAGCGAAGACAAACTCTGGCCCATGCCCAGATCTTTGTGGTGGTACGGGCTGTAAAAATGCCCGCCGGCACCCAGCCCTCGGTCTTCCCTCATGAGGGTGAAGCTCCCGATGACGTTGCCCATGGGTAGGCATTGATGGTGGTGGTGGTGGTGATGGTTCTGGTGGTGGAACTTCTCGTGAAGGGGCTGCAAAGGAGTCAGGGTGGTGTAGCTGTTCCCCGTGCCGGAGGTGGGCGAGTCTCCCCCAAAGCCGAGCCCAGGGTGCAGGGTGGTGCCCAAGGTGTGTTCCGCCCGGTGGCAATCGCCGCCTTCCAGCACCGAAGCCACCAGAGAGGACCTCTGCAGTGCTGAGTGAAGGGGACGCGCGTCGCCCGGCATGAAATCCTGCTCAGGAACGGCCATCTCCCCACCATTCTCCAAGCTCAACTGGACGTTCATGGTTCCACCTCCTAGGCTGTCATCCTCTCGGTGGGGCAGCCCAGCCTTAACCGCGGTTAGATGTTGGGTGGGTGGAGGAAGAAGGAGAGGCTGAGATGGAGAAGGGTCCGGTTGGGAAGCTAATCTGCTTCCTTGACTTCCTCGGGGAGACTTTGGGGACAAAGGGAGAGAGATAAGAAAGAGAAAAAGACACCCAATCTTCTACCTCCTCCTCTTCTTCTTCTTCCTCCTCCTTTCCTCCTCCCTCCTCCTCTTCTTCCTCCTCCCACTCCTCTCCTCCTCTTCCTCTTCTTCTTCCTCCTCTCCTCCTCCCTCCTTCTCTTCTTCCTCTTCTTCCTCCTCCCCCTCCTCTCCTCTTCTTCTTCCTCGTTGTCTTTTCATGCATTGAAATTTCATCCGGCCAAATTAAACATGCATTTGTGCCAAACTTCCCTTGATGCAAATGCCCTCATCAAGCAGGGAAACCTCTAAAAAAATCCTTCCCCAAAACCGGTGGGCTCCAAAGACTCCTTGACCCTGCCCCTCAACCCCCTCTCCCCTCCCTTGCATGCAAAGCACCCCCCCTCCCCAGGTTAGGAGAGGAAGCCTTACAGAAAAAGACGAGAGAAATGTTGCCCCTTTTTTCCCTGCCAAAGTCCAAACAATTTTCCCCCTGGCTCACAATCCAACCCTTCACACCACAAATTCCCCACCCACCCGAAAAAAAGAAAGAAAGAAAGAAAGAAAGGCAGCTTACCTATTGTTGCATGTTATCCTTTGAGAGGCAGGTAGGATGAGAGAGAGTGAGAGAAAGAAAGAAAGAAAGAAAGAAAAAGAGAGAAGAAAGATTATTTTGACTCTCTCGGGTACCAGAGGAGCCGTTAGCCGCCGTCTCTTCCACCTGTCTCAGCGGCTCGAAGGGCTGGCTTTGAGAAAGGGATGAAGGAGACCAGCCCAAACTCCTTCCCTGAGGGGCCAGAGCGAAGCAGAAAGAAGCTTGTCCCCCCTCTCAGCCCCAAAACAGTCCCACTTTTGAGATCTTCCCACCACAAATAGTAGCAGCAGCAGCGTCTGGGCGGGCAAGCATCAATTCCCTGCCTCCTCCTCCCTCCTCCTCCTCCTGCTGCTGATGTCCATTTAATTTTGATTTCTTGAAGTCCGTCCAGCTTGAACTAACCTCTTTGTGTGTGTGTGTGTGTGTGTGCCAGTGGGTCTGTCTCAGCCCTCTCCTCTTTTTTTTTTCTCCTGTGGGTCTCCTCTCCAGTCCAGCCTTCCCCCCCCACCCCACTCCCTCCTTCCCAACCTTGCTTCTTCCAAGCCCTGAAGGCTTTGGTATCGATTCTACCAGCCTAAACCCTTTGCTCGCCTGCCTTTTTCTCCACGTCACCAGCCTAAAAAATATGCCGGATTGCAATCAGGAGCCAATTGGATTTAACCCAGTCCAGCCTGGAGCCAGGGGGTGGGAAAGGCACAAGGGGGCTGGGTGGTGGGTGCGGGGGGTGCAAGCAAAAGAAAACAGACATTTTAAAGATATGCCGTGAGGGATCTATCATCTCTCTCGATTTGCCTTAAGAAGCTTCCTCTGTGGGTCCGAAACAGGACACTGGTGTTAAAAAGCCCCAGAAGGTTTTTAATTGAGAAGGGGGTCTTTGTAGCGGAGAAGGCAGAGATTAACAATGGAGTCTGATTAGTTATTTCCATCCATCCAGACTTGCTTGGCCATTGTCGTCTTTTATTTAAGCTACACCTGTGGGATCACCTCGTGGTCTCCCATCCAGAGAGTCACCAGATTTAGCATCATTTTTTTTCAGCCTGTCTGGCCTGGGTGCGGGGGTGGGTGGGTGTTGCCTGTCTAATCCCAATTTCACTGTTAAGTTGTCCTGATCCATCGTTGTTGCTTTTGGAATTGGCTGCGGTGACTAACCGTCCTTCTGTTAGTTATATCCGGCTAACCGTTGCGCTTTTTAAATTCTGAATTTCATTTAATTCTGAGACTTGCCCTGTCAGAGAAGGTAAAACAGATTTCTCCGTAAGTCTAATTCCAGGGAACAATGGGTGCTGAATGAGGTTTGAAAAAAAAAAATAAAAAAATAAAAAAGGGGGAAAAAAATCAAAGGCTAAAAAAAAGAAAAAAGAAAAAAGAAAAAAAGAACAGCCCACCAATATTGATTTTATTTCTCAAGATTCTGTAGTAATTTATTTTCCTTTCCTTGGTTCTTATTTATTTATTTTCGGGCCATTCACCTGCGTCCCAGCCTGGATTTTGTTTGTACGTAAATGGGAGCTTGAGGGGAAAATATATTTAAATTTTGTCCGTGTGGAAAGTTTGCCTTGTTTGGTTGAAAAGATCAAAGGTTGGTGAGCAAAATTGGAAAAAAAAAAAAGGGGGAAAAACTGACATCTTGTTATTTCAATTTCTACTTAAAATCACTACTTCGTAATTTCATGATGATGATGTTTGCAAGGGATAAAAAAAGACCTTTTTCTGAGGACTTCTTTGCTGTGACACTCCACAAAATCCTTGCAAATAA
The DNA here is from genome assembly GCF_059756535.1 of Pantherophis guttatus. NCBI lineage: Eukaryota > Metazoa > Chordata > Lepidosauria > Squamata > Colubridae > Pantherophis > Pantherophis guttatus. The sequence goes on from NC_142080.1 coordinate 915,740, forward strand.
CAAGGATATATATTGCCCATCAGTGTTGCCACAACTTTGTTGGACTTTGAAAATTTCCCATAAGAAGTGGGACACCTACAGCCAGCAAGCTCTTTCCTTCCCATAACCCAAATCCTAATTTTCCTGGCCAAATAATCATCTTGGCCACCAACGCTATTTGGGGACTTCCTTCTTGGTGAATTATTAAACTTCTAGATCCCCCCCCCCAAAGACCATCAAGGGTTGAGTAAGAAATGGACAAATGACCCCCATTTTCTCTGTTGATAATCAATCCCGTATGGATAATTTAAGATCTGATGAGCAGAAGTCCAGATCTTCCTTCCAATTTTGGCCAGCAACAGATCCGGCAAGAAGGGGATTTCAAATCTGGATTTTTTTTTTATTTTTTTTTTGCAAAAGAAATCCTTCTCTCCAACTGCTGGAGGATTTGGGCAGGATTGAGGCCTCCATGAAAATCAACAGAGGTCCAAGGCAGGACTTCTAAGATGCCCTCTAACATCTCTTAGTTTTTGGACACGGTTCAAGGGGCTGGATTTTCACAATTAGAGAAGAGCAGCCTCCCTACAACTCCTTCTGGCCTGCAGCTGCCCATGCTCACACAGGTGAGTACAGGTGAGTACAGGTGAGCCCCCTCAGAGGTCTTTTTATGCTTTGTTCATTGCACAAAACTGGAAAATGGGGCCCCAGTACGGAAGGAAAGGACAGCTAGACAGTTTTTGTGAAACAAGGAAAGGAACAAGAAGTTGCCGAGGACCCCAATTGTTGAAAACAAAACCATCAGGAGAGCCTAACCACTTCAGGTTGCAGTCTTCAGAGTTACACAAAACACCGCAGTCGGAACGAATTCCCCACCCCTTTTGCAAAGCTGCAGCTGTCTATGAATTTCAAACCTTTTTATCAAGTCAATGAACAATCACAGCTTTTGTCAGCTTTCCTCTTAACGCCCCCCCCTCTTTAAGAACATACAGACATGCACACCAGCCAAACAATGGGAAGTTGGCGACTTTCTGGTTACACAAAGCTCTTGGTTAAACGAATACTCTGCTCCAGCTTTGAGCAAAGATGGTCTCCAAAAATGTTTGTGCATAAATGCCTCTTAAGAGGAGATGGTTGCAATGTTGTTGGTGGGCAGTCAATCTCTTGTTTTTGATTTCATGAGGATGTTTTGCTAAATTCCAAATTAATGCTTTCCAAATTATTTATGTATTTTGAGGTGGCTTAGACGTGAAAAAAAAATGTCCTTTTTTGTGGCCCAATGAGGCAAGCATCCCCTTCTGAGACATGGTTACTATCTCTGCTTTGAAAAAGAGCAGGGATTTGAGAAGGTTGTTTAAATTCTTGCTCATTTTACGTATTTTTAGTATTTATCTACTGCCTTCTTAAGGTGGCTCCCGCCGCAGGAATGGAGTGAGTTCATGGCAAGCTAGCAGCAGAAAAATACAGAAAACCACAGAAACATAATAGCTAAATCAAAGTGGAAAAACAAGCACAAACTCTTTAAATATTCATCATGTGAATTTCTGAGCCATTAAATCCTAAAAGCAGACTTTGCTTTTGGACGAGGTGGGCCAAATAAAAATAATCCACAGATATCTTCTCAATTAAACTCAAATGCATTATCAAGAGAGAAATGAGGGTTCGGAGGGGGGGGGCATTTGGAATCACTCCAGGATGTGGTAGCGTCAGCATTTTTTGATAGTTAAAACTGAGGACTAGCTGCTTGAAAAGCAACACTCTGTCTAAACATGGCTATTTTTGTAACCAGCTTCCTCTTTGCAATTTTATATTTATATATAAAAGCTTGTGACAAAGAGGTATTAAATGTTAAGAGTACTCAGCTTTGAGACTCATTTAGGCCCAAATCACTATGACGCTGTAAACTCTACCTTAAAATATTGGCCAACATTCAAAGCTTTATGTTCAAGGTTTTTTTTTATTATTATTATTAATGTACCACCACCTCACTGCCCACTTAATTACTGTTAGGTCCGCTTACCACGATGCTATTTGTTGTGTCAAAAGACTCTGCATCTTTTTTTTAAAATGAATTTATTTCCTTCTAAGGATTCCATAGTGTATTTGTGTGTATGTACATATAGGGGATAACCTGACATTAAAAAAAAGAAAAGAAAGAGCATTTTATATACCGTAAATAACCCAAATATTTGAGCCTGATTCAGAGTAACGGGATACCCCCTTCTTGTTCCTCCATTGCTTTCTGCATCTTTTAATTAATTTGTAAGCATCTTGGCACAAGAATGGTAGAAACTGAAGAATTCTGGCCAGAGAGAACCAAAATCTAATTCCAATTCTTGCAATATTCATTAAATATATACTACCCTCTGCGTGCAAGGAAACTGCTGAGGCTTTCACAGCAATCTGAATGACCAGAAGTGGAGATTCCTTTGGTAAAAATAATAATAATGATGATAATTAGATGGAAGATCAATCTAAAATGGGAATGAAGTTGGAGGTAGAAAGTCCATTCCATTCTAAATTAACTCAGAATTTAGAAAGGACGTTCAGGAGCGAGCAATCATTAAACACAAGTTGGCTTTTCTTTTGGAGATCTTTTGACCACGAACGGCTCACAACAGCCTCCTCCGTGCCAATTAATCAATATTTCGCAGAAATCTGCTGGAAATTCAAGAAGAGGGAGAGGAAAAAAAAAAAAAGAGACTTCAAATCCTTTTCAAGTGCAGTGGAAAAAAAAAATCGGTTTTTTCCTCCCTTTTTCCGAAGACGCTGTCCGGTTGTTTAGGTGCTGAAATGGCTCCGTTTGGTCCCCCTCTTAAAATATGTAGAATTTTAATAGAAAAGAAATAATAGAAACCATCTTTTTCTCTGCTAGGGATCTGTAATTGTCAGAATCTGAAATAAAATGCTGCCAGTTGTGGCACATTTAAAACAAAGAACCACATATTAGAGAATATTTTCGCACTTTCCTCCTAGGCAAACAGACTGACTTTTCTGCTGGAAATGGAAGAAAATATCGTAGTTCTCCAGGATTAAACGTCATTCAGACAAACCTTGCTTTCCCCCACAAATATTCTTCATTTGTTATCTTCAACCCAAGTAGGGACTGTATGTATTTCTTAAATATACTGCATTCTTCCAGACTCGAATAAGATTCGGTTCTTCTATCACTGATCACTTGCAGGAAATTCACGCAGAAAAAATACATACACACAAAGCCCTCTCTTATTTCCACTCTTCGTAAACTGTGTCTCCGAAGATAGAAGACATTTTTATTAAAAAAAGGTTTTAAAAAACCCATCTAAAAATATTCAGGAGTTTTTAAAGACCTAGATTTTTTTTTTTAAAAAAAATGTTTTTGGCCAAGGATGCCAAGAATCTCCGCTTATGGTGAAAATCTGTGTGCGTTTTAACTAACCCTAAGGATTCCCCCTTGTTTATTTTTCCGTGGCTGCAAACTTTGCACACAACGCTGTTAAAACAACTTGTGAATAATGTTGTACTCCCTTATTCTGGTTTAACAATTATGGGAGAGGCTGTGATTTGGAACTTTGTAATGCCTTCCATTTTTCCCCATAAGTCTCTCAATACACTTGTCACATCAGCGGGCTGTTTTATCTGCATACACACTCACAAACACACACACACATTCTCTCTCTCCCCCCCCCCTTTGGAAGGAGTTTAAAACACCATTTGGTTGATTAATTGTCTTTTATTGATCAATTTTCTATTTGGCAGAAACTGTGGACCTTTGGCTGCATAGATTTCAATATGTTTCCTAACCTTAAAAGGCAAAAAAAAAAAAATACTCTTGATTTTTTTTAAACACACAGAGACTGGATTTGTTACTATTCTAGAAAGCGGGCTAAGAAATATGGATTTTTTTCCTCCACGCCCATCTTTCATAGTGAGGAAATAAAGACACCTTTAATGCAATACTGGAGGATGGGCTCTTTTTAACAACATGGAAATTACATTATATAAATTTAATCTTTTTCCTCTTTAGGGAAGAAAAGTGAAGGGACCCGCTAATGAAACACCAGCCAGGCAACCTTCAAACTTACCTTATTTCATTTCTGTGGGTCCATTGAGGGTGGGGTGGGGGGGGAAATATGATTTATGATTTATTAAAATTATTAAGATGGGGTAGTCATCTCTCTTTCCCCCCCCTTCTCAGGGATGGAAGAGTTCTAAGCAAGACGAAAACGAACATGTAAAGAAAAAGCGATTAAACGTCTTGATTCCTGCAAGGATTTCTTCATCTTAAGGTTAGGTGCCACCTGGCAAAATTATTTTTTTATGGTTATTAATATTATTTTCCTGGTTGGGAGTCTTGCTACGTCTCCCCTCACTCGCTGCCCCCCCCCTCAAAAAAAGCCCCTTCAGGACAACTTCAAACATTTCCAAAGTATCCAAAGAAAAGACTTTAAAAATTAAGGGCGCCCACCCACTCAAACACGCCTAGTTGTAACTCCATGGAGTTTGTTTTGCAAACATTTTTATGAAGTTGTGCAAATAGTATCTCGCCCCACCCTCCACTGCCCCATTGCTCAGGGGGAGCCCTGGCAGACCTCTTTGTGAAAAGGTGACTTGATTTGCAAAAAAATAATAATAAAAGTGAGAGATAAATACATAGAAGAAATGCCGGAAGGGGAAAGGAATGTTCTCTGGGGGTTATTCCGAAGTAGATCCCCCCACCCCCCGATTGTCCCGGGTTCCTGGTTCTGCGCGGGTGGGGTGATTTAGGGGCAATGAAAAGGCGTGGAAAAAGGCCAGGAGGATGTTAAATCTGCTTCGTTAAATCTCTTGCCTGTATGTATTTTATTTTATTCTATTTCTGCCGCCGTGTCTCTTACGGAAGGGAGCCTAAGCGGCGTACAAAGGTTTTGCCTCTGGGTGTAAATTCTGAATTTTTCTTTGGGGCGGGGGAAACGCGGGACTCTTGCTGGCACCCAAAGGCTCCTTCCACACCCCGGAAAGAAATAAAGAAATAATATGTATTTTGCGTTTTTGAAGGTGTGTGCGTGGGAGGAGGGCGCTGGTAGCATTCCCAGCAGGTCTCCCGTTGGGGAGGGGTCCCGCAGGCGAAAAGGCGCCTTGCAGGGGAGACGGGGGGGAGGGGACGGATGGGGGGTCCTGCCGGGGGAGACCTCCGGTTTGGGAGGGGGGAGGAGAGACCCCTCCTTCCTTATGGAGCTGAGCTCGGGCAGGCAAAGCTCTCTGCTCCTCTGAATTCTTTGCTCGCTCCCATTCCCGTATTTTGCCCCCCTCCCCGCGGTCGAAAGACTTGGGCCTAGTTTGGATTGTGGGGGAGGGCAGGGCGGGATTCGGGGAGCCCCCCGAGAGGGAGAAGGGGCGCCCCTTGTGGCTCAAGCCCCAGAGTGGGGGACTTCGAGGGCAGAAGGGCAACCTGGAGCGGGGCAGGCTGGAGTCTGGACATTTGGCCACCCGGGATAGGGAGCGTGGGGAGGGGGGCAGCGGGCACGGCCTGTTTGGAAAAACCCCATTTTTCAAACTCCCCCCCCCCCGCCCCCCGTGCGGGAAAGGCGAGAGTGGTTACATCTGGCTTGGCTGCGCCTGGCAGGCAGGAAGCCAACAGGTGGGCAGCTTCCCCTCGCTGCTAGGGTGAAGAAGGGAGCCGAGGAACGGAATGCCTGCGGGAAGGGTGGGTGGGTGGGCGGGCTCCGGGATTATCTCCCGGCCGTGGGGGAGAGGCTTGAACCCTGGAGCGGTCCGTGCGCTTCGGAAAAAGGCACCCGCCTTGCAGGAGGTGGGGAAGGGAAGGGAAGGCGACTCGGGCGGGGGAGGAAGAGGACGGGAGTGGGGAGGGGGGGTGAGGAGCGTGGGAATTGATTTGGGCAGCGCCTCTTGGAGGAGGAGGAGGAGGAAGAGGAGGAGGAAGAAGAGGAGGAGGAGGAGGAAGAGGAGGAGGAAGAAGAGGAGGAGGAGGAGGAAGAGGAGGAGGAGGAAGAAGAAGAGAAGGAGGAGGAGAGGAGGGGAGGAAGAGGAAGAAGAAGAGGAGGAAGAAGAGGAGGAGGAGGAAAGAGAAGGAGGAGGAGAGGAGGAGGAGGAAGGAGAAGGAAGAAGAAGAAGAGGAGGAGGAGAGGAAGAGGAGGCGGGGGGCAACCGGGCAAAAAGGCGCAAGAGAGCCGGCGAGGAAGCGGCTGTGCCACCCTGGCCGGAGTGTTCCGCGCCCTCCCAGCCCGTTTTGGGATGTTCCCTCCTTCCTTCCTTCCTTCCCTGCAGCTGCCCCCAGGGCCGAGCGCCCCCTCCCTCCCTCCCTCCCCCCGAGGGTCTCCCCCGCCGAGGAAACCCCCGCGCGCTTCCACGGACAAGAAAAAGCCGCCTTCACAGTCCCGGCTGCCCTTGCAACCCTCTCCGCCCCCGCCCCCCCCGGCATTCCGCTGGGAAAGAGGTTGCAAGCCGAAGGCCCTTCCGCCCCCCCCCATCACAGGCTCTGCCCCGAGGGGGACGCCAGAGGAAGGGGGACCCAGGCTGAGCTGAGCAGCCCCATCTGGGAGCCGATTTCGGGGGTGCAGGAATCAAAGCCCCCCCCCCGAATATTTGCATCTAGATTCCCTGGGGGAAGGGAGGAATTTCGCTATTTAGCCCCCAGGGGGGGAATCTTCTGTAAACTGCTCCCCCCCCAGGCATTTGTCTTTCCCTTTTCCCCTTTCACTAGAATAATCTCATCTTTCTTTTTTTTCTGTCCTTCCTTCTTCCCTCACCCTTTCCTTCTCTCTCTCTCACTGCCCCTTCCTTCCTTCCTTCCCTCCCTTCCTTTCCTCCCTCCCTCCCTCCTTTTCCTTCCATCCTTCCCTTCCTCCCTCCCTCCCTTCTTCCTTCCCTCTCTTCCTTTTCTTCCTCCCTCTCCTTTTCCTCTCTTCCCTTTCCTCCCTCCTTCCCTCCTTTTCCTTCCATCCTTCCCTCCCTCCCTCCTTCCCTCTCTTCCTTTTCTTCCTCTCCTTTTCCTTCCTTCCTTCCTTCCTCTCTCTCTCTCAAAGAGGGAGGGGGGGGAACTTGTATGGCACATTGCTGGCACCCTGCCTTCATTGCAACCCCAATTTGGGGCCCGATGCTGCCTTCTCCAAAGTTGTCCCTTCCTTTTCCTGAATTCCACCCCCCCCCAACTGCCTCCCCGCGGGTCCATCGCATTAGGAAAACGGAAAGCAAAATCACGGGCGGGCGGGGACGCGCAGGAGGGATTTTTTCAGGAGCCCCCCTCCTCCGCCCCTTTAACCTTTGGAGGACTCTAAGGGGGGGGTTATAAAATGCACGCTGCACACCCGCCCCCATACACAGCCGCCGCCGCAACCCGGGTGGGCGCAGGGGAGAGAGGGAGACATTTTTTAAACTTGATTAAGGTTATTTAAAGCATTCCCAGGAGGCTGCCCCCAATGAAGTTTACTTTACAGATAAAGGGAAGCGGAAGAGGGCGAAATTGAATTAAATTCCTGTATTTGCCACTGCTTGACAGGTGGAAAAGGGGGGGGGCTGGGAGAGTGGGAAGAAAAGAAGTGAGAAAAAGGGAAACTCTGATGATTACTTGAATGCTTTTGCGTTTAAATATACCTGGATGAATATTTTGTACCTTTGCATCTTTAGTCTTTATTTATTTTTTTTGCTGCCTGCAGCCCCCCAAAAAACATTTTTTTTTTTGTTCTCCAGTTTTGGCTGCAATTGAGATATTTGGACTCAATTTTAGGGATTATTTTTTTCCTTCTTTTTTTCCCCCTTCCTATTTCCAGCCTCCCCCAAGCACCCCGACATTTCTGTGGTGCCAAGACCTTTTAGTGAAGCCATAAATTTTGTGGACTTGTCACTCTGGACCTGTAAAAAAATCTCATCCTTTTTTTTATTATTATTATTTTTCTTTCTATCTCAGCTGACATTGCAAGCCGGGGTTTATTATTTATGGTAGCAAGAGGTGTGTGTTTGTGGGTAGGTGTATACATGTGTGTGTTTGCGTGTGAGACCAGGCCTTATAAAACCCAAAACCAGGTTGAATTTATTCTACTGCATTTGTTTTTTTTTTTTAAAAAAAAACAACAACGCATGCACACAAATATCTGGCAGACTCCATGCGCTCAATTTCTTTTATTTTATTTGTAAAGATCAGGGCTCGGAGGAGGAAACCAAATTATAATCTTAAACCCAGAGCTGGAGAATGAATTTATAAAATTTACTTCAGAGTAAGTATGTATAATGCATGAACAGGCAGCGATCAAAACATGGGAGTATTATTATGAATAATTTTTCTAATTGTTGCGCGGAAAGGAGGAGTCAGATGGGCCTTTTAAAAATGCAACTTGCTTTACATTTTTTTAAAAAAAATACTTTGATTAACTGGCAAGCAAGCCTTTCCATCTCCCTTCAACCCCCCCCCCAATAGCTTCTGTTTTCCTTTATTGATCTGTCTTTCTCTTTATTGATCGCTATATAAAAAGAACCCTCATCCTTGTCCACAAGAATCCATATTGGAGAGATTTCTAAACACATCTGGTGCCCCTTTCCTTTCACCATCATGCTGAAAACACCCCTGCATTCCCCCCCCCCCCCCGATTGGGCTCAGAAACATGGATATTACTGTGTGTGCAAGAAACAGACTCTCTATTTATTTAACAAACTGTAGGAGAAGCAATATATTAGCATTGTATATTAGCAACCTCAATTATATATTGAGGTTTTTTTGAAAACAAAATAAATCAGTCTGGGTGCATTATTCTGTTATTTTAATTCTCCTTAAACCAGGAGTTAAAATCTTCCTAAGGTGGCTGTTATCTCTATTAAGGAACAAAGCATGAAAGAAATCTGACAGATGCCAAATATTGAAACACACTTCCAAGGCAAGCTAATAAAATCACACAAGATTCCAGAATTCTCTATCTCCATGCAACACAGTCTGATTTTCCCACTTGAAAACACCAGATTCAAATGTGGGGTATCAAGAACTAAGAAACTGCAAATGTTTCAGAAAAGGCCCCTTTCCTGCAATCTCCCACCTTCAATCATAACCTGCTTTTTATCAAAACAAATATCAAAGATTGTCACCCTTCCTGATCCCCTCTGAGCCACGGCCACGAATACTAAAAATATGACCCTGATCCCCGTTTTGAGGAAAAAAACTTTGAGGATGAAGAAGAAAGTTTAAAACAGATTGGGGGGCGTAGAAAGAAATTACCTTTATTCCGATACTAAAATGAATATTTTTTTTTTTGGTTCGTGTTTTGTTCCAGGGCCCAAGGTTCCATGCTCCTAAGAAAAATTCTGGGGGAAAAAAAGAGGGATTTTAATCTCTTTGGAGGTTATGTTTTCTCTGCTGTTTGGAAAAAATCAAAGTGGTAATTTTAAATACTGATTGGTCGCTAAATGATACTATTTATGTTAGGAAGCTGGCTCTTCTTTTTGGAAGTCCGCTTGACGGAGAAGCTTCTGCAAAGGTTTATTATTCGTTGCAGGGAATAAGGAGACCTCTCTTTCTGCCTTTCGAAACAGATTAAGTTGGCCCCCACTATATCGACGGCTGGATGCAGAATGCAGCAATTATTCTCTAATTTTAGATTCGAGCTGCCTGAGAGGCAGGAGGCAGAAAGAAAATCTCCCCAAATCAAAATCAGTTCTCAAATCAGTCAGGGTTTCTTCTCACCCCCCCCCCACACCAATTAACCTTCAATCTGAAGGGATTGAAACCGCCAGGAAATTAAGGAAATTGAGTGTAAAATATACCTCGTGTCCGGCCTGTCTTTGGTTAGGGAAGAGACTACCCAAGACGCCCGCATGGCTGTCGAAATAAAACATCAAAGGAAATCAATGAGATGCATTTCCCATATTTTATGAGCCCTGGATGGAGGTTTGGAGACTTCATTGTCTGAAGGCCTCTCAACCCTTCCTGAGCTCGGAAAGCCAGAGAGGTTAAAGCTGCCGAATTAAGCCGGGCGTGAATCCCAGCTCAGAATTTCCAAAGGTACCGTTAAGAGTTAAGAATTGCGTTTTTGAGTCAGGGTGGACACACCTAAATCCATTTTCAGGGCCTGCAGCACCCGTGGCTGGTGGAAAACGGGCATTTCTGCTGGCATTCTTGATCTTGTCTTGACCTCTGGATCGGAAACTTTGTGGGGTTCACGCATTCCGGCCTCAGGGATGGAGGTGTTTTCCAGGCCAATTCCCTGCCTGAGAATCTCCTTTTATGGATACCTCATTTGCTAAAAGTTGGTTAAGTTGAAACGAAATTCGGTGAGGAAAGGATGATGAGAAGAGCGATGCAGAGGCTGAAATCCTGTTTTTCCCCACCGCCATTTCCTGCCGGTGCCCCCTCAGTCCTGTCCTCATGCAAGGCCTTTGCGGACCAACAAGCCATCCTTCGCTCCGGAGGATGAAGAACGAAAAAGCTCACGTCAAGAGACCTTCGCTCTCCCTGGCTGCACGTTTTCAGATGAACAGAGTTGGGAGGGACCTTGGAGGTCATCTAGTCCAACCCCCTGCTCAAGCAGGAGACCCTACACCATTTCTGACCAATGGCCGTCCAGTCTCTTCTTGAAAGAAATTTCTCCGTGGCCTCTTTCATCTACCCTCTTCCCATCATCCCCAGCTGGCATAGACGGGCATGAAAGTCTTCGACTACCTGAAGCCGTTTTCTTACTAGAGGTTGCCTACATAGGTAGTCCTCGACTCAGCGACCACAACCTCTGTGGCTAAGCCAGGCGGTTGCTAAGTGAATCACCGCCGCTGTGCGGTCCTTAAACAGCTCGCCTCTTTCAGTTTGCTTCTCAGAGCTGGGAAGATGAAGCTGCAATTGTCAGAGACAGATGCTTGTTTGCCTAGTGCCTGAATTTTAATCACGGGGCCGCGACGGTCATAAGTGTGAGGACCCCTGTCACTTATTCCAGTGCCTTCCAACAGCCACTAAATAAACAGTTATAAGTTCAGGACCACCTCCGTACAGAACTTCCCTAGAGTTACGTTTAAAGCGACACACGCATACAGGCAGATAGTGAATTAAAGTGGTTAATTCCTCCTAATTTCTCCCCAGGTTATCTTAAGTGGGGGGGACCCAGAGGGGGCTGCTCCATGTGCTCCATGCAGTCCTACAGCCCCCCCCCGCCCGGTCCAGTCCATGTGGGCCTCGTAGCCGGCCTATTAATGGGAAGCTTCCTAATTAATAGATTCAGTCAAGAGAGTCGGGGTCTCGGCCCCCCGTCTCTTCCTCTCCGGCCCTGGGAAATCGTCTGCGTTTCCCTCCCTTCGCCTGGTGATCGGCTAATGAAAACAAATCCCCCTGATCAGTTCATTTGACAATGCAATTTAATTACTCCCTAAACCAGATATGAGCATTTCCAGAGTGGAAAGTTAGATTCATCGCGCCTCTCCTCCTCTCTCTCTTTTTCCCTTTTCTTCTCCTGAAATTCAATGACGGAGAGCACGGTTCAATTTCAATGCCCTTCTCCTGGAGGGACACATTTGCAGAGCCCACCGGAGGAGTGGGGGTCCCGTTCAGCCTGGGGGGTCTCCAGAAGCCTCGCTCTGACGCCGACACGCAAACGGGCCTCTTCCTTTATTTTGCTTTTCGCCGAGGTATTTTTTTCCTACATTCATATTGGTTGTCGTACGGTTGACATATGACAATCAGTGGAACGGCTCACCTCCAGAAATGGTGGCCCTCCATCACTGGAGGTTTTTAAGAAGAGACTGGACAACCACCTGTCTGGAATCATATGGGGTTTCTAGCTTGATTAGGGGGTTGGACTAGAAGACCTCAAAGGTCCCTCCCAAATTCTATTCCTGTTCCTATTCCTCTTCCTATTCTACTCCCATCCCATCCTTTTTCTCTCTTCTCTTCTCTTCTCTTCTCTTCTCTTCTCTTCTCTTCTCTTCTCTTCTCTTCTCTTCTCTTCTCTTCTCTTCGCTTCTCTTCTCTTCTCCTCCCATTCTTTTTCTCTTTTCTTTTCTTTTCTTTTTTTTCTTTTCTTTTCTTTTCTTTTCCTATTTCTATTCCTATTTCTAGTTTCAGTTTAAGAACTGAGTGCATTTTGGTCTCAGGAGAGTCTGGAATTTGTGATGAGCATGTACCAAGTTCCCTTGTATTTGTACAAGCAATGGGCCATCAAATAATAACAATAATAACCCAGTGGGCTAATTCTGTTTTCAGTCTTAATTTTGTCCTTCAGGAATCAATTCCTTTCCTTCCTCCTCCTCCTCCTACGCGATGCATTTCCCTCCACGTTCAAAATCTTCTCCCAGTCTCTGGTTCTTGGACTACAACACCCATCCCCTCCAGCCACCTTCCCTTAGAGAGGACACAATACTGCTTATCTCGCCATGAGGACTCTGGGCTGGCTTGCGAGTCTCCTGCAGCTCATTCCCCTCCTGCTTAAAAGAAGCTCTCGCCCCCCCCCCAAAATGGGTTTAACCCCCCCTAAAAGGCCTTATCCTCCCTCGGGACACCCCAAGATCACTCTATTGGGGTCCCTCCATCCTTCTTAGGGAGGAAAGTTATCTAGTCATCCTGCCCCCCTCAACAGATCATCCCCCAGCTTCCTTTGCCAGTCATCCACTCCAAATTTATCTCCCTTCCCAGGACCACTCAAGGGGTTGCGTGACCCCCCCCCACCTATTTCACCCTCTGCTTTTGAATGGCCTTCGAAGCCTGCCCCTGCCTCTCTGGGGGTGGGGGTGGGTGGGCTCCCGTTTCCCACCCCAGAAGAGGGCAAAGGAAATGGGAAAGGAAAGCAGGTGGGAGGGGGATTAATTAATTAACTGTAACAACATCACCAAAAAGAGTTGTAAACCTAATTTTGCATAGCTTCGTCTCCGGTAATATCACACTACTAACCAGAGCATACAAAACCTTTGCTAGACCAATTCTTGAATACAGCTCATCTGTCTGGAACCCGCACTGCATATCGGACGTTAATACAATTGAACGTGTCCAGAAATATTTCACAAGAAGAGTCCTCCACTCCTCGTAACAAAATACCTTACGCCACCAGACTTGAAATTTTGGGCTTAGAAAATTTAGAACTACGCCGCCTTCGGTCTGACCTAAGCGTAGCTCATAAAATCATCTGCTACAATGTCGATGACTACTTCAGCTTCAACCACAACAATACACCAGCACACAATAGATACAAACTTAAGGTAAACTGTTCCAAACTCAATTGCAGAAAATACGACTTCAGGAACAGAGCGGTCAATGCCTGGAATGCACTCCCTGACTCTGTGGTCTCATCCCAAAACCCCCAAAACTTTAACCTAAGACTGTCTACTGTTGACCTCACCCCATTCCTAAGAGGTCTGTAAGGGGGGTGCATAAGCGCACCAGCGTGCCTTCCGTCCCTGTCCTAATGTTCCCTTGAATTGTATTCATTTTATGTATTAAATTCATGCTTATATTATCTAATACGTACTCGACAAATAAATAATTTTTTTTTAAAAAATTGCAATCGGGGTAGCTGTGCCCGGTTCCATCTGTGCCAGCTGCAACATCCTAACAGCTGGGTTGTTTTTTGCAAGCATCGTCAGCCCTCCTCATCCTCTCCTTTTCCTTTCCTCAACTTCTGGATCCCTCGGCCAGATGTTAGACCGATATTGCCTCTTCTGACCCTTCTCGTTCTGCAGACTTTCCCGGGCTGTTCCCGAACCCCCCCCTCTTTCCACGCACCCACCACTGCCTGGCCTCTCTCTTCTCCCCCAAAATCCCCGTTGGAGTGACCTCTCTTTCTCCCGCGTGCTGCCCAACCAGCTGGCCTGCGATGCTGCGGTAGCCAAGGCAACCACATCTGACCCCGGCCGGCTCCGAGGACCGGCCCTATCGATTGCAAAGATAATAAATGGACAGCAGAAGCCACGGGCCCATTTCCATATCAGTCGGGTGTGTGCGTGGGGGGGGGGAGGACTGGCTTTCGGGTTCTCTCGGTTGGGCTCCCGTGGAGGTGGGGAGGTTTTGCTGCAGAGGAGCACCAGAGGCCATCCAGACGGGCCAGCCGCCGGGGTCTCTCTCTGAGCCACAACGGCCTTGCGGAGTGGGCCTGTGGTCGCAGGTGTTTTGAAGACGGTGGCCTTTGACCTGGAGGGTTTGTGGGCCAGGTGGAGACCGAGATTTGAGCCATAGGAGTGAAATGTAGTTTCTCCTCCTTTAAAATCCTCTCTTGGGCGTTCGAACCTGGAGCCTCTGCAGACTCTTTCTGGTGTCTTTCTATCCACTCTGGGGTCTGTTTTTGCTAGGTTTTCTCCTCGTTGACATTTCTTTCCTCCCCCCTCACTCTCTCAAAGCTGCCTTGAGATCTTTTGTCATCCAGCGAAACACTCAAGGGGCTAGTCCCTGTTGCCACAGCTCTACTCCACAAGGCCGGCCGCGTAGAGAATCTGCATGGCAGCCCAGCATGGAGGATTTGCTGAGCTTTGGCCTGGCGGAAAATGTGATTTTGCCACTACTGGGATTTGTATGTGGGGTTTATTCCACATGTGGGTTTAATAGTCCAAACAATCGTAGTTTATTCACGGCCGTGGCTTAGCCTGCTGGTGGGAAATGCTTCTTTTTGGGCAGGCTGGGTCTCCTCTCCGGGATTTATTTGGAGTTTGAAGAGGGGAAGGAGGAGAAGGCGAGTTTGTCCGAGGCTGTGGGGTTGGTCTTCCATGGCGCATTTCTTGGGTATCTTTTTAAAAAATGCAGCCCCTTGAAGTCTGATCGATGCTTTTGCAGGAGTGATCTATGCGCCTCTCTCCGTCAGCTCTCCATCTTCCTCCTCTCTGGCGGCCGGGAAGATGGGGAGGGGGGGAAGATACATGCAGGTCAGCCCATTCCTGCAAACTCCCCCCCCCCCCAAAACCATCTTTCGCCCTCCATTTTCCAAGGGGTCAGATCTCAGCCCCTCATCCCAGAAGCTGGCTTTGCAAAGAGGGTCTCCTTGGCCATTTCTCCTCCTGGTTTCTGGGGGTGGGGGGTTGTTTTCCCACGGCTGCCTCTCCCCCCTCCCTGATTTTTTTATTTTTTAAAATATTTGCACGACTGTTTCCTTCGGCTGGTTCGAAGCGACTGGGATGGGCCGGCGGTGGAGGCTGTTTGGGGTTTCCTGATCTTTGGGGAAGCCCGATGGTGAATTGGTGTGTGGCAAGCAAGGCAGGAGGAATAGTATAGAATAACAAGAGTCGGAAGGGACCTTGTGGGTCATCTAGTCCAACCCCCTATACCATTTCTGAGAGATGGCTGTCCAGTCTCTTCCTGAAAGCTTCCAGGGCGATGGGAACAGCTGGAAGAAGGTTCTTGGGGTGGGGGAGTGGGTAGAGAAAACAAAGAGGAAACGGTGAAGAAAACTCCACGTTTTTTAATTCTTAACCTCCTCCAGGTTTTTCCATCATTCCAAGATTTACCAGGGGCTGAAGATTTGCAGGGGGCAAATAGCTCTTTTCCCGATAATGCCGGAGTCCAGCTTCTGTGGTCAAGGAAACTGGGCCTTCAAAAAAATCTGCGTCTTGTTCGGGATATTTTGTTTCTGCAAAAAAAAAAAAAAGAAGAAGCCTCCCCAGCAGGCGAGGAGGGAGTTCTGTGCCTTTAAGGCGCCCGGATCGATCTGCAGAGTGACCTCCAGGGCTGTCCAAGAGGTTAAAGATCAGCGGTTCCCATCCAGGCCTCAGGGACTGGCCAAGGGGCTAATTACAATCCGGCCAGAAAAGGGTCAGAGAGGCAGGGCGGCGCATCTGTGCCCAAGGAGGTTGGGGGAGCCCAGGCTGCACCCCTTTTCTTCCCTCCACAAAAAAACACAGAATCCTCCCTTCTGGCCCCTTGAGATTTTTGCTCAAGGGGCCAAAGGCAATTTATAGGTAGTCCTCAACTTAAAACGACCGCAAGCGAGCCCAAAATTTATGTCATTAAGTGAGACGTTTGCTAAATGAGTTTTGCTCCTTTTTACGACCTTCCTTGCCACGGGGGTTAAGTGAATCACTGCAGTTGATCAGTTAGTCCCAAGGCGGTTGAAGCAAATCTGGCTTTCCCCCCACCCCCGCCCTTGACTTTGCACATCAGAAGGTCGCCCAAGGGGATCACGCGGCACACAGCGACCGTCATAAGTATGAATCAGCTGCCGGGCGTCTGAATTTTGACCCCATGAATGCTGCAAGGGTCGTAAGAGTGAAAAACAGACCTAAATCCCCTTTTTTCAGTGCTGCTGTAAGGTTCTGTAGGGCAGGCTCTTCTGCCCTCTTTTCCTTGGCACATCCACTTTCCTAGGGACTAGGAACTTGAAAACCTCTCCCGGCACTCAACGGCTGCTGCTGACTTTGGCTGCAAAATGGGGCAAGTTAATAATAATAATAATAATTATTATTATTATTTAAAAATGTGCCCTGCCTTCCCTGCCCTTTGGGCTGTTCCTGCGATGACCCCTCCGTAACCGATGCCCCGCCAGGGGGGAGGACGGGGGGGGGAGACGTAGTAGGGAGGGGGAAGTGGAGAAGAGAGCCGCACTAAAAGAGGAGAAGAAGAAGGCCACAGAATACTCATCCGGAATAAACAGAGTCTGCTATTGATTTAGGCCTATGGTTAGAGAGGAGGAATTGCAGCAGGACGCTGCGCGGACAGCCGACTTCGGCTGCGCTGATCAATAGCCCAATACATCAGGCGTAACCATGGAAACCTCGGCTTGCAGATGATGGGGTGTTGGCAGCGGAGGTGTGTGGGGGGCGGTGGGGGGGGGTGTAGGAAGAAGGCGGAGGGCTTGGAGACGAAGAGGCCTCTGATCTGTGGAGAAGCCCCCTTCGCTCCTGCTTTTGAGACCCCCCCCTCTTCCCACTGCTTAAAAATAAATAAATAAAAATAAAAATAAAATAAAACAACTTCCAGCATCCTCTCTTGCAACCTGGTGGGGGAGTGGGAGGGGCCCCTGAGTGGCCCCTTCCGACAAAAGGGGCCTCAGAAGGATTTCTATCTCTTACCCCAGGGGTCTCCAACCTTGGCAACGTTAAACCTGACGGACTTTCATTCCCAGAATTCCCCAGCCAGCTTAGCTGGCTGGGGAATTCTGGGAGTTGAAGTCCGCCAGGCTTAACGTTGCCAAGGTTGGAGACTCCTGTCTTACACCATGCAAAAACAAGGAAATTTCCTTTTTGGCTATGGATTAAACACAACTAAATTTTTTTTTCTTAATTCATTTGCAAAACCGGCAGCTTCTGGCCCGGATGCTGACAGTGCCCAATACCTCACCGCGGGCAACGCCCAGAAGTGGGCAGGGTTTCTAAAGAGGCCACAACTCGCAACCACAAACACACCAGCTCCAGATTGTCTGTACTGGTTGTGCCCTGGATGCTAAGTTGTTTAAAATCTTGCAGGCAGCATCCCTCGCCCTCCGCGTAGGTTAACCACCGGCCCTCGGATGTCTGCAAGGCGGGGACCCCTTTATTTTTATTAAAATATCACTTTTTGAACTCTTTATTATTTTTATGGACGAGATGTGTGCGCTGCTGCCCATCTCGTCTGCTTTTGGAGCCGAGTTGGATCCGTAAACCTGCCAGGTTGGACCGGAGAAAGCATAGGAAGCGTTCTGCCTTGCACCAGGAAGGGCGCCCTCTCCTGGCCGTGCCCAGGATGGCCTGGACTACTGATGATGGCCCAGCCACTGCCAAGGGAAAGGAGCATGGGTCCCCCAGACTCACCTCTGAAGGAGCCTCTGCGATGCCAGTCCTGGAGGGGGCACCTCGGTGGCGGAGAGTCCAGCTAAAGCGTGACGCCGCCAGGCAGTGTGGTCTTCCCCGGCGCTGATACGAGGCCAGCTGCCTGTCCCTTGGATGCCACTGGTTGCAAAAAAAAAAACAGCCCCTCAAACCCACAATCGAACGTGGCACAGGCTCCTACGCGTTACACACTCACTTTGTCCTCCTGGCGAATTAAAAAAAAACGGCTCCAACAACGTGGCACAGCCGCGCGAGCGAGCGCATCCCAGGGAGCAGAGAAACATATTGCCGCGTGGCTATTGATTTTCCTCTCCCCCCTTCTCTTCTCCTCCTCCCCCCCCCCAGCCCTTTCCAGCAGATCAATGCAGCCCCAATCAATAAGCCGGGCGGGAGATTCGCCCATGTGGCACGCACTGCAACATGGAGTCCTTTCTCTCTCTCTCTCTCTCTCGCACACGCAAACACACCTTTGCGGGGAGAAAGCAGGAGGGTCCGGTGTGCACAAGGATGCCGGTCGGATTTTGGCTTTTAAACTTTTATGTTAGCCCAACGAATGCTGCCAAATCTCCTCAGATGGGAGTGGGTGGGCAGGTGGGAAGCCGAGGGGGCTTTCCTTCAAGAAGGGACCTCTAATGCCCTCAACAACAGCCCTGCTAGGTAGGCTGGGGCAGAGAGAAAAATAGCTGGTCACTCAGGCCTTTTTCCTCGCGTCTCCTTAATTTAATCAGAATTTAACACCGGCTTGTTTAATATGAGGGGAGAAGGGTCAATCAGCCTCACGGCAAAAGCTTTGGCACCCATCTTGTCCTCATCTTCATTTTCTCTTCCTTTCAAACCCTGATTCCTGGCTTGTTATCAGCAAACTTCAAGATGGATGCCGCCAGGAAAGTGCAAAAAGAGGAGAGAGACTGGAAATGGCTTCATAAAACCCTTCGAGGGATTCCCCAACGTTTCCTTGCTTGAGATCATCAAGATCGCTGAAGATCGGGGGGGGGGGGAATCCCAAGCCAGAATCAGTTGGTCCCTGAGCCTCATAGTTTTGGAGAGCCAAAGGCGGGAGGGTCAGAAGAGAGAAAGAGGGGGCTTCAGTCCTCTTCTCCTTCCTTCCTTCCTTGCAGTCCTATTGATTTTTCAAAGCCATTTCGAGTAAATCTACCCACCGACTCGGCCCCAAGCAGCTTAAACGGCTTGACAGTTTTTATTCGGCCCCTCAATCTATTTTAAAACGTGTCGGTCTCCGGCCTCTTGTGGGGAGGGAAAGAAACGGGGACGGACAGAGCTGTGGGCAGCTGCAGATGGGAGGTATCGGTCCCAGAAATATTTCGAAAGTCATTTCTTGAGGGATGGGGGGGAAATACATATCCAGCTACCAAATGGGCCTTTTTTTCTCCATATATATATATATCCGAAAATAAGACCCTGTCTTATATTTTTTTGGCCTTATTTTCGGGAGGTCTTATTATTTTGGGGCGCGTGGGGCAAGATGGGGCTCCTCTTGCCATCTTACCTGATTTCCAGCTCTGTGTTTAAATATTTTCAGGGAGGGCTTATTTTTGAGGCGAGACTTATTCTAGTACACACACTCAAAAGAGCATTGGTAGCACAGTGGACTAAAGCACTGTCATCCTTTCAAAGGTAGGACCCAGATTGTGGGGGCAATAAGCTGACTTTGTAAAAAAATATACAAAAGCATGAAGGCTATTGCTTAATGCATTGTAAGCCGCCCTGAGTCTCCGGAGAAGGGCGGCATATAAATTAAAGAAAATAATAATAATAATAATAATAATAATAATAATAATAATAATAATAACAACAACAACAACAACAACAACAACAACAACAACAACAACCCGATTGGGCTTATTATCAGGGGATGTCTTATTTTTGGGAAAACAGGGTATATGTGTATATATGTATATGTATAGATCCTGGCCAGGGAGGTTTCACTGAAGTGCGGAGACAAGTTTTAAACCATGCCATTTTTGTTCTTTTGTTGGCAGAGATGTATTTCCAGCTAAAACCCCAAACCTTTGGGCATTGGGGTGATGGGGGTGAAATTTACCTTTGGAGGTATAAAACCACCAGGATAATCTTCTTGCTTCTGGCCCCTGAAGTCGGCAGGCCCCCAATGCAAGATTACCCCCCCCCCCGGATCGTCCAGTAAGAAAGGGGTGACAACTAAGGAAAGACAGTAAACCCCCCAATAAATAAATGGGGGATCTTGCATTCAGTCTGGCCTTCCCAGCGGGGAGGCAGGGTGGATCGAGCCTGGCTGCCCCCCAGACCAGAACTTGGAAGCCCCCAGCCTGCCGCTATTTTCCTCTTCCCGGTTGCCATAGCGGCCACGCAATTCCGGCGGTATTGATGTTCCCCATTGATCTGTGCGGTGGTGCGGTGTCTGGACATGAGGCTCAGCCATTGTGCCGGAGAAGCTGACAGACACCGATCAATGCGCCCTGCCATTTTCCAGCCCTGGCCCACCCTTTCGGGGAGGCGGCGCATGGCTGATCCCTGCCGGGTATGGGGGAAATGGGGACGGGGGGGGGAGAAGGCCGAGAGGGGCTCCTCTCTTAAAGCAGCAGCTATGCATTCGTCTCCCCCCTGGCCTTCCTCCCCCCAACAACAGCATCCAGAACCTGGCCCAGCTCTTGGAGAAGGGAGGGAGGCGGCCAGCCCTGGCACCTTGGCCAGGTGGAAGAGCAGGAGGCGTGGCTATGCAGATGAAGGGGTGGGGCCACGCAGGGGGCTTACCACTTTCCCTGTCCTGTGGCTAGGCCAACCGAAGTCACGCCATGTCCCATCAGCCACAGCCACAGGGAGAGCACAGGTCTGGCTAGTGAACTGGCGGGATCAATCAGTTTGTGACCAGAGGGAAAATAAGTGAGATGTTTTTTTTCTCCTGGATGCTTGTTGATGCCGGAAGTGATGGGGGGGGGTTGCCCTTTGCCCATGGTCTGGGGCTCGCAAAAGCCAAAGGCAGTTTCTGGTTGACTTTGGGACTGAAATGCCATTGTTGTGGCCTCGGCCATCCCTCTTGGCTTGTGAGCCTTTGCAACCCCCAGAAGAGACGAGGATAGGTCAAGGCAACGAATAGAAATGGTAGAGGTTCTCCAGGGGGCTGGACTAGAAGACCTCCAAGGTCCCTTCCGGCTCATTCATTCATTCATTCATTCTGTTCTAACCGGGCCAGTTGGGGGAGCTGGGAAGGGGCGGCCAAGGCTGAGCCCTCCTGCACCTGCCGGCCTTATCCGGGCTCCGCGCAGCGACCCCGGCCAGCATCTCCGCCGCTTTTCCTGCGCCTGGACCAGTCTGGAAGCGGCCGGGCGCCCTCTGGTGGCCCATCCCGGGACTGCAGCCAGGCGCCGGCTTGGGGCTTCGGCAGCGCTTTTGGGCGGGTGGTCGCGGGGGGGGGGAGACGACGACCCTCGTGGGGACCGGGGCGAAGAGGGGGGCTCGGGGGGGCTTCTTGTTAAAATCTGCATCTGCTGGGGGGGGGAAGGAGGAGGGAAGCCCTCTGCACGTGCTTTGGGGATTGCAGAGGCAATCTGTTCATGCTCAGGGGGATGCATTTTGGAGCAAGTGGGTGGAGCGCTCTGTCCATGCTCAGGGGCACCGTGCCGGGGCCAATGGGGGATTTTTTTGATTGACTCCGGCTCAATGAGGCTCTTCGCCCCGCCTTCTGCAATTCCTATTGGCTGAGGACGGTGCCCGTCTAATTCGAATCTTTTTGCCGCCTTTCGCCGCCTGTCAATCACTGCATTGGAAACCGAGCGCCCGATTGGTCGGCCGAGATATACCCCGCCTCCCGGGGCTCGCCCGGTGATTCGCTGCGGGGCTCGCGGCTCCTCCCCGTGGGCGGGGAATAATGAAGCGAGGGGGCGGAGGAGGCGGCGGCCATTTTGGCTCTCCGCTGACAGGGGCAGGCGAGCGGGAAAGAGGGCGCCGGCCGTGCCTGGCCCCAGCGCTTCTACCCTCGCCTTCCTCGGGCCGCCCGGCTCGGCTCCTCGCGCCTCGCCATGTCGGACACGCGTGGCGGCAGTGACAGCCGTCCCGACGAGACCGGCGTCGAGAAACAGGTGAGGGCGGGGAGGGGCCGAGCAGCGCTGGTGGGGGGGGGAAAGTGTGCAGGACGGGCAGCGCGGATTGGTCTGCCGCTCCGCCACTCGGCGCCGAGCTGCCCCCTGATTGGCTGAACCCGAGGAATGCCCCGGGGCTGATTGGTCGGCGTTCGGGCCCGTGGGGGACCATAGAGAGGAGCGAGCGCGGCTACCCGCAGCATGAACTTCCGGTTTGAAACGGCTCCCCCTCTTGCCAGCGCATCTTTATGGTGAATACACTCGCTAGGGAAAGTCACGCGTGGGAAGCCGGCTCTGCGCGTTTGAACGAGGCCCGTTGCGTGTCGAGCGAGCCGAGCCGCCTCTGGAAAGCGGAATGCTGAGTCTGACGTCTTGCGGAAGGACTACAGCCCCCATCCTCTCCCCAGGCAGGGGATGATGGGCCCTGCTGGGTGATTTGATCCCAGCAGAGTTTGGAAGGGACCTTGGAGGTCATCTAGTCCAGCCCCCTTGGAGGCCCAAGAGCGTTGCAGACACAAAGGGCTGTCCAGTCTCTTCTTGAAAACCTCCAGTGGCAACTTCTGGAGGGCAGCCGTTCCACTGGGGTGGATTGTTTAAGCTTCCGTGGCAGGAAGCTGCCGGCTGTAGGTAGCAGGTGGGCACCTGGTGGGTGGAGGGGTGGGTTGGGTGAGAGCCTTCCTAGCAGTCAGCCTTGCCTGCTTCCCTTTGTGCTCGGCTGAACTCCCTGCCCCAAAGGCCTCCAAGCGAAGAGACGTTGCACCTGATGTGGCCCATCAAGCCGCTCCAAATAAACAGCCGGGGGCTGGCATCCTTGCAAAGCTCAACCTGGCAGGGACGGGCAGGGTTCGGTTTCAAGCAAGAATAACCTACAGGGCATCCGGCTTGGTGGCAGCAAAGATGACAATTTAAGGAGTGAGCATCTGAAAATAATACCAGGATGAGTTCCAGCTATTGTAATGAAAGGAATCTTGAGTTTAATATATCTATATGAAGCTCAAGATATATATACATATATATATGCAAAAAATTAAAATCTCGGGTGTTTTCCCACGTCATGTTAAATAAGTTAGTTAAAATGTTTAAAATTCTGGTTAAAATCCCAGCTTAAAATCTTCTAAAAATCCTTACAGAGCACTCTGCAAGGTCCTTTAAAACCTTAGCTAAAATCCTACCAGTATCTTAAAAGTTTTTCTTTCTAGCAACGTTTCGACAGGCTCACAACCCTGTCATCTTCAGGCTCTTGTTTAGTTTAGAAACTGTGGGTGTGTTGCGAGGTCGGCGCTGTCGCTTTTCTATGTTTGCTGCTGCTGACGACAGCTCCGACCTCGCAACACACCCACAGCTTCTAAACTAAACAAGAGCCTGAAGATGACAGGGTTGTGAGCCTTCAACATATAGGGGTGTCCTTATGCTGCCCTCTGATATGGGAGCTCCTTTGAGATCAGCCCAACCCAATCCGAATATATTACTCTGCCTTTTGTTTTCAAAGTATTGTTTTAATGTTGTTTAATAAATTGTTTTTTTTATTTGCTGGTCTATGACCGTCATAAAAGATGGATTGACTGAGATCAGCACAATCTTTTCCAGTGTTATCTTAAGTGAGGCAGGAGTTGGCATGGCTTAAAGAAAAGATAAATTCTTCTAGGGGTGGAGGAAAGTTCAGGAATGTAGGCTTGGCTCTCAGATAAGAGTTTGAAAAGTGTGACAGTCTTTCTCTTCCCGCACCCCCCCATCCAGTTATTTATTCTTTGCCTTCGGTTCCTGTTCATCAGCATTCTAGAAATATCTAGCTGGCCCAGGGAGAGGAAGGCCTGGTGCACCCAGAACATAGAAGAAACAGGGGTGGATTAATGGGTGAAAGTCACGGACGGTTCAAAGCACTGAGGCAGATATTAGGAATTTTGCAAAAGCTTTATTCTTTAGTGTTGTGTTTCGAACTCCCTTCAAAAAGCTCGGGGATGGCTCTTTTGATACATGAAGCATTTTCTGTCCCTGCAGGGCTTAATGGCTGTTCTTGATGATGATGATGATGATGATGATTTTTGGGTGCTGTGCTTTCTTTCAGGATACGCAGGAGAAGGAAACGGGCATCCCTGAGAAAGAAGAGGAGGCCAAATTAAAAGCCAAATATCCCAACATAGGACTTCAGAAGCCGGGGGGTTCTGACTTCTTAATGAAGAGGCTGCAGAAAGGGGTAAGTGAGCCCCCAGAGACCCTCTCCTGGAAAGAAGGAGCGCCGTAGGGAAATCAGGGTGGCAGGAAGCGAAAACTCAGCAGCTGCTATGTCTAATGGTGATAAACCGAAGCCCGGATGGGTGGCAGTTGATAGAGCGGATGGATGGCTGCTGCCTTTGCTTGTGGGGCATCGGGGGGGGGGGGGAGCCTGGCTAGAAGCGTGTCTTGCTAAGACCCTTGGTGTCTGCTTGCAGGATTCCCACCCAGTGGGAAAACCTCTGTTTGAAAGGAATAGGCTGGAAACTTCCCTGGAGTTTCTGCTGTTTTCTGGCAAAGTCCTTCCCATATTTTAGCCTGAATGTAACCAGACCAGTTCCCTCTGTGGCCCAAGGGAGCAGCAGAGGGGAGAGTGCTAATCGGTGGCTAGGTTGGTTGGACACTTTTTAAGTCTTGTGGACTTTAACTCCCAGAATTCCCCAACCCAGGGCCAAAGGAAACAATAGGCCACCAATTGGAGGCAGGGCCCATTCGGAGGAATTGGTGGCTGCAGCTGTTATTTGGTGGAAGGGGCAGCAGGAAGAGACGAGAGCTCGGCATCTAGACGGGCCTACCTTGTGCAAAGCGACGGTTCCAAATCCTCCCTTTTGAACGGCTTCTATTTCCCTTGGAGGACAGAACAGGGCCCGCCGTTCACCTGCGGCTTCTCTCCACCCTTTGGGACCCCAAATCTCATCCCTGCTTTTCTTCCCCAGCAAAAGTACTTCGACTCTGGAGATTACAACATGGCCAAAGCCAAAATCAAGAACAAGCAGCTGCCAACGGCGGGTACCGACAAGAACCTGGTGACCGGCGACCACATCCCCACCCCCCAGGATCTGCCCCAGAGAAAATCGTCCCTCGTCACCAGCAAGCTGGCAGGGTAACCTGCTCTCCTGATGGAATTTCTCTCTTTCTCTCTTTCCCTCTCTCTCCCTCTCTCTTTCTCTATTTTTTTTTCCCCATTTGGGGGTTTGGGGAATTGGGTTGCGTTTCCCCTCCACCCCACCCCAGTTGTCAGACTGAACTGAACTCTGCTGTATCCTAGAGCTGGGACCCACAGAACCTACACTGTGGCGGATCTCTTTGTAGTAATCAAAGCCAGAAGCCGAGACATGGACTTGTGTGCCGTTCTGGTGTGTGTTTTCTCGCCACTGTGGGCGGGCAGGCTGTGCAGCATGGATTCTCGGGGGGTGGGTGGGGGTGGGGCCCTGAAACTCGCTTTGCTTTAGATCGCCAACGCTCTGTCCTGTCCATTAATCCTTCATCGCCAGCTTGGAGGGGCCAGGAAGGCTGCCAAGAAAAGCCCGAAAGAGGGCAGGTGCAGAGTTAAAGCAGCCGTGTCTTTACACTTCCGGGAAACTGCTCCATACATTTAGGACAACGAGACCCATGTACAGCGACAACCACGTGCAGCGATCCGAAACGCCCATAAGCCTCCTCATCTCGAGGGAAGAAGGCTTTGCAGGCAGAACCTCAACAATTCTCGTGTTTTTACTTCTAGAAAGCTGGTTGAGGGAGAGTTGGGCTCTTTAAAGGTCTTGGAGAAGCCCTTTTGCAAGGCTTGGAGCTTAGGGGCAAAAAGTTTTCCAAACTTAGGTTTTCCCAGGGAATCTTGTCCGATGCCGACTGTCCAACCTCCCCTGTATCTGCAGAGGCTCTGAACCCCCCCCCCACCCCCGGCTGATAGGAACCAGGCAGTGAGTCAGAGAAGACGTCCCATACCTCAAGTCGAGGCACCCAGGCGGATTGAAGGGTTTCCCCTTCCTCTCTGCTGTTTGCAGATTGGCGTAAAATCCTCTTAGGCGGGAAAAAGAGTTCTTATGGGATTGTCTTGGGAATGGATCATGCTTTTGTCTGGCGTTGGCCAGGAGCTGGGTGGGCCCTGCTCACGCTTCCCTGCCAACGGCTGAGCCCAGCACTGCGGTATTGGCCAAGGCGGGGCTGGTCTTGTCTCAAGGATGGACGCCTGGCCCACGCCCCTCTCGAAAACTCAGCCCTTGGGAGTCTTAGAGGCAGGGGATGGCCAGTGGATGAGGGGTCAAGGCAGGAAGCGTCTGACGGCCCTCATTTCTGAATTGAAGGTGCTGGGGATGACTGGATGTTCGGCCTAGTGAAACGTCCCGCCTTAATTCACGATGGGGCAACCTCCTTTTCCCGTCTTAGAAAGAAGAGTATTCTAAGCAAGGCTGTCCAACTCCAGCCACTTAAAGGCGTGTGGACTTCAACTCCCAGAATTCCCTAGCCAGCTGCAGAATTCTGGGAGTTGAAGTCCACACACATCTTAAAAGTGGCCAAGGTTGGACATCCCTAATTTAAGGATGATTCCAACAGATGATTATTCTAATTCCCTTTGATCAATAGAATAAGTAGAGAAACTTAACAACTTTGAATTGGGAGCTGTCCAGAGTTATTAAGATAGGCAGCTCCAGAAACCGAAGGAACGAATGAATCAATCGATCGATAAAACGTTAAGTAGGATCCTCTTGGCAGCCCAAGGAAAGCAGGGTCCACCCTTTGAAATGCTGGGAGCTCTCTCGAGGGGGCTCTCCCAAGAGCCCACCACCCTTCCCACTCTCTGTCCTCCGTCTGTGTTCTTCGCTTTGCTTCCGAAAGAGAACAAAACCCTGGATTTTTGAATTGAGTGTGTCCCCTCTCTGCAGCAGCACTTGGTGGGTCCCAACATCTTGACACGGGAGGGCGCCCCCCCCTGACCAGCCCCCCCCTTTCCTGCTGAGCGGTTCATGGAGCCCCAGGAGACACGTCCGTGGGTGCATCGGCCCAGCTGCTGCCTGGTGGAATGTCCTCCATCATCCTGGCTTTACTAGATGGCTTAGTATTGGCCAGAAGTAGAGTCTGTTGTTTCCCCCTATTTATCCTGTGGTGCTTCGAGACCCCTGAAGCCGTAGAGCATCGCCCACCGAGCCTGCCCTCTGTCCCAGCCATACTGTAAATAGACCCGAGTCATATATATATAAATATATATATATATAAATATATATATATATATATAATTTTTTTACATTGTCTTCATCCTTATCTTCTGGTGCTTGCTTTTTTCTAAAAAAAAAAAAAAAAAGGAAAAAAAATACCCCCCCAAGTATGAACGTTCTCTCTCTCTCTCTCTCTTTCTCTCTCTCCAAACTTCCAAATCACGGGTGCCCCCCACTGCTCTCCTCTTTGTCCTTCCCGCAGACCGGCTGGGTGCTTCAAAGCTGCTTCTAAAAATAAAAAAAATGGGGGGGGGAATTGTGTTCTCTGGCTTTTGGCGACCAGCAATTCCGGGGGGTGGGCTGCGACAAAGAAAGGGAAAAGAGCCAGGTGTGAACATTGGAGTGACAAACCTTTTAACAATAAAGTAACCCTTGTTTCAGCCCAGGAGTCCGATGTCTGGTGTGTGGCCTCTTTGCGGGTTGCCGATCCCGTTAACCTGGTTTACTGGGTTGCTTTTCACTTAGGCTGTTCGTGCGAACCGCTGTAGTTAGCTGAACGTGGCTTGGAGGCTTAGCGGGTCGCGTGAACCCAGGTTTACACTCTTAGCTAAATCGGCAAGTCCAAGTTAGATGGTGGTGTAGCCCGGTGTATGAACCAAGCGGTTGCGTTTTGCTGATTTCTGTCATTAAAATATCTGCTTCTGTTTTATTATCGACGCCTGCCTCTTAATGTGGTGTCTCTCAAATTGAAAATGTATGGACTTCAACTCCCAGAACTCCCCAGGCTGAGGAATTCTGGGAGTTGAAGTCCACTCATCTTTTGTCCCGTGGAAATATTCTGCCCAAGGCAGGAAGGTCAGGAATTGAGCGGCAAAAAAAAAAAAAAAACACCCCACGCCAAGCTTGTAACTGAGCCATGTCCACAAATCTACGAAGGAAGCCGGGCCACGGGTTGTGTGAAGGGGGCTTGCTGGCCGTGTCATTCCCTCCTCGGCCATGGGGGGGTGAAAGAGGCCTTCCCGTCCAACCGCTCCCAAATCGAGGGGGGAGGGGAAGGGAAGGGGAGGAACCCAGCGTGAACTGGACGTTCCTTTGCATTTCCAAAGGTTGAGATCATTGCAAAGCGTGGGAATGGCGGGGAGGGGGAAGGAGCCCCAGAGCATTGTGGGAAGAGGGGGGCCGAACGGTTGGGTTTGTTTGCAGTCGGGGCTGGGCCCGTCCCGTGGCCGAAGCCTGTTTCCCAACAGACCCACCCCTCAGCTCAAAAGCAAACGAGCAAATTCAGAGCTTGCCCGGGTGTGTGTGTGTGTGTGTGTGCTTTCCTAGGGAGCCTGAAGTGTCCCATCGAGATCCTCTGCTGAGGGACAGGCTCCCCCCAAAAACCTCAGAGCTCTGAGATCTCTTCCTCCAAGGGCTGTGTTTTCTTAGCCGGGCTCGGCCAGCCTCCCCCCCCCTCCGGTGTTTTCAATGTAAACCTGGCTTGTTTGCTTTGGAAGGTTTAATTGCTGTTTTCCTTTTCCCCAGGTGCCTTCTTGGGCTGGGCTGTTTACCTGGGCTGTGTCACGTCCGCCTTTACTTGTGGAGGGTCAGAGGGGACGTTTGCTGGAAGTGGGGTGGGGGGGAGGCACATAATCTGGTCACTCAGTTTTGACACCCGCAGGACTCCCGATCCCTCCCAAGGGGAGAAAAGGGCTGCGGGGTTTAGGTTGATTGGCCTGCCTGCCTGCCTTCCTTCCTCTGCCCCTTCGGGGGAGACCCACACAGGTAGAGGGCAGATCTAAATTGCTCCTTCCTTCTTCGACCTGGAGCACTCCGACTCCCATTATACACGGCGGCCCTTGCCAACTTGCGTGGTTCTCCCATCTGGGTGGGAGAGTCCCGGCTTCCTTGTGGATTTGATTTTAGCCCGAATCGATCCCCTAAGAACAGTTTATGCGTGTCAGCAGCTTGTTTGGGAAGATGGTTAAGAGGTCAAGAGTATTGCAAGGTCTCCATCCCTCGATTGTCCCCCCCCCCCTTAACTTTCTAGGGAAGGGGTTTGCTGAAATCTTGGATGAAAATTTAGAATGGAGGTCAGGCTTTTGTGGTGGTGGATTCTGGGCTAAGGAAAACATTGGCATCTTGGTGTTTCTTTAGTCTAAAATAAGGATGTCCGTGGCTGGCTGGGGAATTCTGGGAGTTGAAGCCCAGGCGTCTTAAAGGTAGCCATGTTTTGATATCCCTGGCCTAAACTCTGCTTCTGGATCCTTAACGGAAGGGATCCCTCCTCTCTCGACTTTTAAACCCTTTTAAGACGAGGGCCAATGGGGGAAGTTCCCTTCAGTGCTCTTTGGCTGAGAAATGTGGGGCAGCACCTCTTTCGGGAAGTCATCTGACAACCTCGCTGCTCTTCCACCCACCTACTCCTTTGATGAGGCAGAAGAGGAGGAGGTGGGGACAGCCCGGCCAGGAAAAAACACTATGGACGGTGGGCTTCATAGGCAAAGCACCCCTCCATCCCCCCCGCTTTTTGAATCCTGCCAAAAATCTCTTGCTGGAAAGCTGTAGAGCAGGAGTCCCCAAACTTGGCAGCTTTAAGACTTGTGGGCTTCAACTCCCAGAATTCTCCAGCCAGCATAGAATTCTGGGAGTTGAAGTTCACAAGTCTTAAAGCTGCCAAGTTTGGGGACCTCTGCTGTAGAGCAAAGCAGGATGATTGACAGTAAAGCTTTTTTTTTTTTTTTGGTGAATGTGGACAGGAGGAAATGCTAATTTTCCATTGAAAGAAGAGGACTAGAAACTTAGGCCACCCCTTTCTGACGAAATGTAAGATTTTCCTGTCAAGTTTCTTTCTTAAAAAAATTTTTTTTTGGTGCGGTTTGACCTTTTGGGTTGTGTCCTTAAAAATGTTATTGGTGTTTGGGTCAGCTGTGAGCTTTCCTTGGTGCGTGATTGACACCGTATGGGCACCGTGTCAACAATTTAGGGCTGGGGCATCATATTGCTGACATCTGAAGACAAGATGTACTTTCCAGGAGCCGTGTTTTCTTCCTCTTTCTTAAGTCCTCCGTCACAATAGATTTATTACATAATCTCCAGGGATCGGTTAATAGGGGATTACGTAATGGGGATGTAGGTCAGGTAACCAGGTTTGCTCCCTTGTTCTGAGTCGAAGGGGGTGGGTGTGAGTGGGTGGACTTTGAACAGAGAGGGGCCTGTGTGCTCAGGATTTCACTTTCAAATTCCATTTTCTCTCCAGGTTTTTCTTCCCATCAGTGAAAATGGCTTTACTGTGGGGAGGGAATTTTCAATTACTGACATGACGCCACTTTCAAAGACTCCTGGCTGGTTTACAAGAGAAACACGAGCACATCTGTGAAAATTAATCCCACATCTGCAGAATACAGCCCCTTCTTTCTTTAGCCATTAAAGGCTGGGGGGTCTCCGGGAAAACAGGCAGGGAGGAGACCACCTCACATAGATCAGGGCGAAAATTGGCCTTCTGTTGCTCAATGGGGAGAATTGTTTGGCTCAGGCCTTTTGAGTTCTGCTGACGTTCTCTTCCCAGGTTCGATGCAAACATTTAAAGACAATTTTCCATAACGTCATGCTAAGAAGAACGGGGGAAGGAAAAAAACTAACTTAGGCAGCTTTTTTGAAACCCCGTCTGTTTACCGAGGTTTGAAATGTGCAAACCCGGTCTCTGGTTCCTAAGGCTTTGGAAGGAGTGATTTCATTCAGTTATCCTTGGCTGGGGGCCCTTGAGCCATCGTGCCAAACCCAGGCCACCCCCTTGGCTGCAGGAAAACATCGCCGCGGGTTGGTCTAGACAACCCCAAACTGCTTAATCTGGGAACCTTCATCTGGTGACGTCACGGAAGACGTGATCCTGTTTGCGGGCTGCTCGGCCCTGTGAAGAAGTCAGCTGAGCTGCTGGGCTTTTTTCTTTTGTTTTTTTTTTTTGCAGAAGGAAAAACGGAAAATGTGCTGAAAATGGATTGTACAAAGTTTTGAAATCTGTCATTTGCCCCGGAGGCTGCGTGACATCCTGTTATGCTCTAGAAAGATGCTGAGCTTTTTGTTTCGCAGCCAGCCAGCAGGGCCGTTTTTGCTGAATTCTGCTCGAGGAGAGGCTGGGTGCCTTAGAAAGCAGCCCAATTTTAATTTATTTTCATTTCATTTCATTTTATTGGATTTATATACCACCCTATTCCCGAAGGACTCAGGGCGGTGAACAGCCAAAGATGAAAACCCACAAACTACAAAATTTAAAAGACAATATAGAAACCCATTAAATAGTTTGGCCCAAAACAAATTAAAACACCCCTAATGGTTTAAAACAAATTTACAATTTGCAATTTAAAAGGGAAGTTAGAATTTACGCTTTATAAGATAGAATTTACTTTATAAGATAGAATTTACTTCTATCCTGCCTTTATTATTTTTGTAAACAAGGCAGCGAACGTATTCAATACACCTTCTTCCTCCTGTTTTCCTTACCACGACAGCCCTG
This sequence comes from Pantherophis guttatus, assembly GCF_059756535.1. Classification (NCBI taxonomy): domain Eukaryota; kingdom Metazoa; phylum Chordata; class Lepidosauria; order Squamata; family Colubridae; genus Pantherophis; species Pantherophis guttatus. Next base: position 947,089 of record NC_142080.1, read on the forward strand.
TGAGGTGAGCCGGACCGGGAGAGAGGGAATTGGCTCAAAGTCACCCAGCTGGCTTTCATGCCTAAAGCAGGACTACAACACCCATCGTCTGTTGGCTGATTTGAGGTTCAGTTTGATGGTCCATCACGCCGGAAAGGGTTGCTCCCATCGGGGTGTTTTATGGGGCATACTCTCCCTTGCAGGTCAGGAGGGGAAAACCCCAAGACCATCTAGTCCAGGGCTCTCCAAGCTTGGCCGCTTTTAAGACTGGTGGACTTCAACTCCCAGAATTCCTCTTGCGTGGCCAGCTGGGGAATCCTGGGACTTGAAGTCTTAAAAGCGGCCAAGCTTGGAGAGCCCTGGACTGGTCCGTGGCCGGATGAGGCTGATCCCCCCAAATCCCACTCCTGAGACGGGCTTGCAATGCTGCCCCCAACCCCGGAGAGGAGGAGTGGGAGTCAGGGTCAACCCAGGACGCTGCGGGCGCCCGCGGGCGCCGCTTTGCAACTCTGCACTCCAGACCTTTCCCCCCCCCATCCGCTTTGGCTTCCCCAGTCTTCCACAGGCCGCTTCCATTCCTTCCCCCTTTTTTTCTTTCTTCCCCCCTTTTCCCAAAGCAAAAATGGGCCCGCCCATCCTTTGCTGGGAAAGATGAAAGAGGGGATTTAACAAAAAAAAAATAAAAAAAATTCCAACCCCGATCGCGAACTCCGATTGGCTACTCGGAACCTTTTTTTTTTCTCCACCCACCCCCTCTAGGAGTCCCCGCCCCTCCTCCTCCGCTCTATTCTATTCTATTCCAATCGCTCCAATACGCTTCTCGCGTGGCCCCGCCCCCCCCCTTTGCGTCACCTACGTCACTCGGCGGGCGGCATTTATAACGGTCGCCCGTTGCGCGCGCCACTCCCCTCCTCAGACGAAGCCATCGCGCGAGGTCGGCAGCCATGTTCAACAAGAAGACGATGGTTCTGTATTGCGGCGGATCCCCCGGATTGGCCCCGGCCGCCCCTCAGTCTCCCGGCGGGGGCGGCGGAGGAGTAGGAAGCGTCGGCGGAGGAAGCGGCGAGGGCGGCCTGGCTCTCCTTCCCGGCGGGGCCCGAGGCGGCCTAGGCGGGGGGCTGTGTTGGCCTCCCGCCGGCTGCGCTGAGGGGCCTCGAGCGCTGATTGGCGGAGGGGCCCCCTCGCTGATTGGGCCCCCGGAGGCGGCCGCGCGCGCGCTGATTGGCTCCCCCGAAGAGGAGCTGGACGGCTGCGAGCCCGACGCGGAGAACGGAGCGGAGCCTCCCGCCTCTTGCCCGGCCGCCTCGCCGCCTCCGACGACCCCCGGGGACCCGCTGCGCCAGGTGACGCTGCAGCTGGTGGCCTCGTACCTGCGGGAGGCGGCCGACCAGGAGCTCCCCAAGCAGGACGGCGGCGCTTGCGGCGGCGGCGGCGGGAAATTCCTGCAGGGCCTGCTGGGCCGCTTCGGTCCCGGTCCCGGCGAGGCGGAGACGGCCGCTCGGGCCCTGGAGACGCTGCGGAGGGTCTGCGACGACATCATGGAGAAGCACCAGCTGGCCTTCCTAGGTAGGTAGGCTCCTCCCCCTGCTGCACTGGGGCTCCTGATGGGCTTTGTAGTCGCCCCCCCCCTTCGCAAGGAAGGAGTGGATGGGATTCTCTGTGTGTAAATATTGAGAAACTGCAATGCAAACAGAAGGTTGGTCTAGTAACTCCCTTCCCGCCCGCCCCCAGCGAAAAGAACAGCAAGCAGGGAGGATGGGGGGGGGGCGGGATGGAAATATTGAGAAAGCGCCATGCATCCAGAGGGTTCATCTACCCCCACCCCCGAAAATGGGTTCCCACCACCCTGAAAGAGCATGGGATTGCAAAGGTGCGAATATTAAACTGCAATATAAACAGAAGGCTAGTCTAGTTAGCCCACCTCCCCCCAAAAGGGCAGCAAGCTGTGGGGGGTGGGAATGTTAAGTAACTGCAGTGCATCCTGCTGGAAAAGGCAGCAGGCAAGGGAGGATTGAGAGGATGCCAGATATGCAGGAAGGGATGTAAAATTCTTTTTTCCCCCTTATATTCCGGGGTTCCCCCCCCCACTCTCCATCTGCCCTTTGCTGGAGAGGGATGAATTGGAGAGGAAGGGGCTCTTGGCCAGGATTGGCTGGAAAGCAGCTGCAACTCTGGTAGAGCCCACCCTGGTAGCTGGGAGGCTGTGTGTGGCCAGGGCTTCTCTGCCCACCCTCCCCTTGTTTTTGCTGCAAGCAGTCATTGTGAAAGTATCAGGCTGCAGCAGAAAGGAAACTGCACTTCGTACTGTGGGGGAGGGGGGGCAACCTTGCAGGCAGGCAGAGATAAAAAAAAAATCTCATTATAGATTAGCTTTATCAGTGGCTCCTATCCTGCTGGGCCCAGCAAGCGGAAAATAACTCATTGTAAACAGGGTGGTGTTAAAAAAACACCAGAAACTTCTCTAGCTAGCCAGGGTTTTTAACTTCCTTTGCTGTAGACCGTTGTGCTTTGCCTTTGGAGTGATTTTAGCAAAGCGTTTGAAGTTTGCCAGCTTTTGAGTTTTCTTGATAAATGGGATGGTTGCTGATGAGTTTCCAGGGTGATGTATAAGTGGGGGACATCCTGGCCCATCATGCTTTGAAGCAAGGACTGTGACACAGAACAGGCAGAGGGTGGCCTAGTACAATAGTATTTGGCTGATACATTGAATTCCTTGGTAACCAATTTCATCAGCACCTGCTTCCTGGGAGGCCTAAAGCCTTCTGAATAATCCACTATACCGCAGGGACTCTCCTCACCTGAATTCAAACTTCCTGAAGCTTTGAGATCGACTGGGGAATCCAGTTCTGCCTTTGCCTCTTACGTGGCATCATTTAGCAATCTGAACTGAGAGTTGTATCCTGCTTTGCTTGGGAAATCACTGGGGCTGAGAATTAAATACTGTACACAAAATTGCTGTTTCCTTTTAGTTCTAGTTGCTATATGGATGAACTGTAGCAGCACTGACCATGTTTCTGGGGGTTTCTGAGGTCCCCCCTCCCTCACCGGGAAAAGACAAAACCAGAGATTGTTTTCAGTATTTTTCCTCTTCAACCTTTTGTGGTGCTTTGCCTAAAGTCCTTCCTTCCCTTCTTAATTCAGGAATGCTGAGGAAAGTGCAGATCGACAAAGCAGATGACTTGAAGCTCATGTCGGAAGTTGCAATGCAGGTTTTCAGTGATGGCATAACAAACTGGGGGCGAATTGTGACTCTCATTTCTTTTGGTGCTTTTGTTGCCAAACACTTGAAGAGCATAAATCAGGAAAGCGGCATCAACACTTTGGCGGAGATTATCACGGAGGTGCTGGTGACAGAGAAGAGAGAGTGGCTGCTGCATCACAACGCCTGGGTAAGGTTCCTGGCCTTTGGGGGGGGTTTCTTGCTTGTTCCTCCTTATGACAGACCTTGGGGGGTGAGGGAGTGGAAACTTCAGCTGTGCTTGAGGCTAGTTGTCCAGACACAAAAATAGGCAGTGCTTGCATGACCAATCTCCCTGTTCCCCCAAGACGGATTCTAGAGGGCTGAGCTTCTGGGGTTTTATGATAGACTAAGTTCTCCTCTGAAGGGGTGTCATATTCTATAGGCCCAGTTTCTGGAATTAGCTTCTCTCTTCATACAAAACCCTGCTTGCCTTGCTTTCTGTGGATTTTCTAAAGCTGCCAGGTGCTGCTGTTGCTGCCTGTGTCAAAGCCATTAACGGTACCATTCTTTCTTTTAGGAGGGCTTTGTTAAATTCTTCCATGTAGAGGACCTGGAAGGCAGCATCAGAAACATTCTGGTGGCTTTTGCAAGTGTGGCTGGCCTAGGAGCGAGCTTGGCTTACTTGATCCGGTGAGCCAAAAAAAGGGGGGCTCTCCTGAGTGGAGCTTAGCTTGGACTACTCTGTTCTGCTGTGAATAGAAAACTGAGCTGTTCTCCTCTTGCCGAGTGGGAAGCAGGACAGCTGGAACTCCCCAAGAAGGACTGCTATGAACTGTCCCGGGATAGAAGGTAACCCAGCAAGGATGTCTTACAAATGGAAGTCGCTTTTTCCAAGGGAAGAAACGTGTGCACTCTGCTTCACTCACACGAAGCTAGGAGGACTGAAGCCCTGTGCAGGAGGAGGAGGTGTGCTTGGACTGGCGGCATTGGGCTCCGGAGGAAAGACAGCTGGATGCACTGAGCAGTGAGTGATCTGTTTGCACAGGGCGACAATTGTGCCCTCCCGTCTTTTGGAGAATAACGCTGGGTCTGAAATACAGGGGTGTTTGGGTCCAGTGTCATCCTAAAGACTTCCGGGTGATCTCTGGGAAATGCCTTTAACTGTTGGTGGATGCAGGCAACGCATTTTTGCCCCGTCACTAAGAGAAAAGGCCTGGCTTCCTTCAGCCTCTCATCAACACATCGTATTCTTAAGGGCTGACTGTATTTTTTCATTTTATTTTTTTTCAATCTTTCTTTCCACTGCCCTCCCTTTGAAAGCGTTACACTGCCATTAAGCCACCCCTTGGATCTCACCCATAGCTGCTCCCTGCAGCGGAGCTCAGTCTGCAACCATGATAAGCATCATTTGGGACCGGTGAAACCTGCAAAACGTGTGCACTCTTGAAGCAGCTTTATCTTTGAGAAAAGATTGCGAAGAGGGGGTTGATTCAGTTTGGATTTGATGACTCTTGATTCATTTCTCCTATCAGCATATACTGGGCATTTCAGAAAACCTTCGCATCCAAGTTTAACAAGGTTATCGATGTGACTGTAGTGACCAGCTTAAAGTTTGAAAGCCCCTCTTTTCCTTCCCTCCCTCTCTTGGGAAGAAAGGAGCCCTTTGGGGTTTTCCATCACCCTGCTTTATTTTTTTGATTCCTGAGTTGAGTTTAAAGGATGCTTTTTTTAAAAAAAAAAAAGCTAAACTTGCACATGAATGTCATTTATCCTGTAAGAAAGCAAAATAACATGCGTGAATTAGCAGTATGAGATCCTGTGGTGCACAAACACACACACACACACAAATTATAATCTGTAGGCAGCTTCCTGGATGTCCTCCAGATGTTTCAACCTGGATGTTTCTGGAGGATGCCTGATGGCCTTTTCTAAATGAAACAGTTCATAAGCTGAGTTTTCTTTGATTTTTTTTCTTTTATTCAGGAGAATGGCTTCAGTTAATAGGAGCAGGAGTTTTAATTTGCAGTCTAGAATTGCTTTTAGTTTTCATTGTGCATCAGTCTAGACCGGGAGTATCCAATCAGGGCCACTTCAATAACCGTGGACTTCAACTAGCTGGGGAATTCTGAGAGTTGAAGTCCACAAGTCTTAAAAGTGGCCAGGGTTAGGCACCCCTGCTCTAGACCAAGTAATGGCAGAGATAAAAATCTTGGCAAGGTGCTGGAAGATCTGCTTGTTTACATAAACCGTCTTAATAAAACCCATTCAGTGATTCTCGCAATGTGAGGTCCTTAATACAGAAACCTGAAGTGTTTGTTTTCGTTTTGTGGCTGAATGATTGTCCCTTGTTCTTTCTTTTCTCCCCCTTTAACGTTGCCAGGCGATTCGTTGGTAGACGAGGCTTAAAACTCTGGACTGGCTTTTTTTCTGTGGAGATGGAGAGGCAGGGCCCGAGATCACTCTTAGAATAGGACTAGAACTAGCCAGCTTCAGGGATGTTGGGATTAAGCCTTGTTTCTTCATTCAAGATGGTCTGAATTCTGGCTTGGGTCCTGGAGCTGTCTGATCTGTCACTTGCACCTCATGGTTTCCAAATTGCTGCTCTGTGGGCACTTGAGCTGGTTAAAAAGGTATTACAGTAATGTGCAAGGAAATGAAAATATTTCAGACAGGTTAAGCTGCCCCCTTCTGCCTGCCTCCAGGGCCCAGAAAGAAAAACCGCGAGGAGGCTAGGGAAGTATTTTTCATAGGGGCTAATAGAACTAGCCTATTGCAATGCCTTGTGGGGGGTTTACTGGCAGAGTATGCAAAGTTTTTCCTTAGAAACATGCAAAATGGCACTTCTCCAAAGTTCTGTTTATAAATACTGGTGCCCTGTGGGTGGGCGTGTCAGCTGGGGTTTTCTTGTCCAACCAACCAGGCAGTGCCTGAGGTTCCCCATTTTTACACGGGCAGCAAACCGATTCCAAGTGAGACCTGATGGCGTTGGCCTGTCCTCTTTCCTCCCATTTGACAACACTGTAGCTGTGAATGTCTCTGACGAGAATCCAGTGGGAACATGGGCATTTTATATTTCAATAGGGCCCTGAGCCTGGATTCCTTCTGACTTCTTGGCACATCAGGAGAACCAGTCCCAAACCATGGCAGTTCTCTCTTCATCCCAGATCCTCTTGGCTGCTGGGCTACGGGGTCAGCATCTCTTTTTGTGGTAGGAAAGAAAGGAAGAGTTGCATGTAGCGAAAGCCAGAGAGGGCTTTATTCGGAGAGCCTAGACTTCAATAAAGCCCAAGTCTGCCAGCAACATGGAGGCCTTACTGATTCCTACCCTGCCCACATTCCTCCCAGGCAGAATCACTGTTTTGCAACCTAGCAATGAAGTGTTTAATATAATATGTGCTTGAATGTTCATCCGAATTAAATTAATTTAACCCTTAACTGTTCAAGTTGTCAGTAATGTTATATACATCGGGCAGGCTTCCCTGCCTCCTTAGAATGTCCTGCTTTGATGAAGCAGAGGAATGTATTTGTCTGAATATTGCGAATGTTCTTTTGGGAATTGTCCATAAAAAGTTCATGTATTGGTAGATTCTTAATCCAATGAGGTTCTTTGAACTATTCCACCCCCCACCCGCTTGTATTGCTCCTTTGTGTAACTGACAGACTTGTGCCTTTTCCTCTAATCTGATATTTATAAATTTCTCAGTTTTGCAATAAGTAGATGAGTCTGCTGGAAATCACTGTTGGGGGTTGTGATGCTGTGACTTTTTCGAGCAAAGGTCATACTTCAAACAAAGCAAATAACAATTGCCAGCGAGGATGCAAGTGGGCTTCATCCTTGGTTCAGCTTTTAGGCAAAAAATAAAGATTGCTCTACAGCTCAGAAAGATTTAACCGAAGGGATAATGGGCAGTATTCACCCTCGTGAATAGAAGGAAACCAGATTAAGGAACTCCAGCAACAATTACACGATAACCATTTCCCCTTCCTGCTTTTCATGTGCTCACACCCCCACCCAGTTCACTGCAGAAGAGTCGGCTCTCTCAAGGTGTAAATGAAAAAGGACGGAGGGGGAGAGAGAAACACCTCATTGGCAGTCAGCAAAACCAAAGGGAAGAATTGATGTCTTATTTTAAGGCTGGGGGGAAAAATGTTAACTTCAGAAAGAACAAATCATTCAGGAATAACTGAAGTCACGCCAAACTGCTTTCTAATGAGGCTTTAAATTATTTGGTGACACCGTGCAAAGAAGACCCTGTTTCTTGGAAAAATCAAGAGCAATTGATTGTGGAAAACATTGTTAGACACCCCCACCCCGCCCAAAAAAGTAGCTGAACAATATTTTCTGTTTCATAAACTGGTCCCTGGGATTTTGAACAGAGCTTTGCATTAAAATACACACCCTTCTTAATCTCTGAAAATGAAGTGTAATTAAGCATTGTTGTTGTTAACTTCACAGGTTCCTTCTTTCCTCTCCCCATGATTTAATTAAACCAGAGGAAAGTTGGGGCTTTGGCACTAATGAACCACCTGCTTAAAGTCCCCAGTTCTCTGGATTTCCTAGCGCAGATCCAAAAGAGGCATGGGGTGGAGCCGAGTGTTGTTTACCCTGTTGAATTCGCAATCCTTTTCTTGGGGAAAACAGATGACGGGGAGGCTTGCTCCTCTCTCGAAGCTCTATGGGAACCATGTGGGTGGCCTCTTCCATTTCATGGGCTCCCATCCCAAAACTTTCAGCAATAGCCTTATTAGAATTGTTCTAGAAAGATAAGGATAATGAACTAATAAAAAAACTGTGTTGTTTTTAAATGGAAAGCTGCAAAACTCAACTTCCTGCCCCCCCCCTCCTCTGGCTTTGAAGGGCTCCCGTGGTTGTGTGGGTCTGAAACTAAGCAGATGGCTGAGCCCAGCCACCTCTGTCCAAAGCCCAGGCTGTTCTTTCCCACCATTTCCCTTTCTTGCCTCCTTGATCCGGGGTTCAAGACAATTCATAAAGGATCCCCCTGTCTTTTTCATGGCCACTTAGCACAGCTGCTTTCCACTTTCTGTTCCTCAAAGGCAGAGGGGGGGAAAAACACCCCATAGCTGGGCAAATGTTTAATGCCATTCTTGTCTGGTGAAGTCATCGCTGGTGGCTTTTCCTGTAATAAGAGGCCTTGCAAATAAATAAATGAAAGGGAAGCTTTTATCCCAGGGAAGGGAAGGGAAAAGGGGGGGGGGAGGAATCAGCCAGTCCTCCAGCACAAGGCAGCTGCCTCCAGAAAGGGAAACCTCCCTGCTGGAATCGGTTCCTTTTACCTTTAGTCAGGGCTAGTATTTCCACATGGGGTTCATTATTCCTTGCCTCCCACCCCCACCCTGAAACTTTAATTCAGCATTTGATTTGTTTAAGGATTGCTGATAGGCGTGTTTTTATTTTAAAAAGTCTTCCCTGCCTGTCGGTCTGTTTTCTTTCTGATAGCAGAAGTCAAAAGCAGAAACGAGACCTGTGTCAGCCAGCTGTTCTGGGAACTGGCCTTCTGGATCTGGCAAGACTCCATTGTCAAATAATGGAAGTTTTCTGTCTGAAGTTCCTCTCTGAGAGCCATTCAGAAGGAGCCATTTTAATTCATGGGGGGGTGGGTTCTTTGCCAGCAGTTCCTCCTTTGCTCTTCTTTTCTGCAATATCCTTTTTTGCATCCTACAGCCTGCTCCCTTGGCTTTACAAAGGCTAGTCGCACAACACACAAATCCTCACCGAGTTATGCCAAGGCACAAACAGCGCATGGGGTGAAGCATCCCAGGCCCCAGAGGATATAACCTGCCATGATTTTGTAGGGTGTTTTTTTTCCTGATCTTCCAGCAACTTTTGGACTGGGGATGCCCTTTTCTTTACCTTCTGGGGTAGAGTTAAAGAAAATAGTTGGATTTTTCTACTTCTGTCTGGCTCCTGGCTGAAAGTTGCCAGCAGCATCCAGATGTTTTATAGAGCAAATATTCTTTTTTGGGGGGGGTGGCTGGTTCCTTTCCAGGAAGCGATTAGCAAGCTCCCCGTGTGACTTTTAAGCCTTTTGCAAATAGCGAAGAGATGGGATTGGGCGCTCCAGCCGTCCTTGCATCCTTAGAAATAAGCACTATTCATTGAGTAACCATCACGTCTTTCAAAGGAAAAACACAGCCCAGAAAGACTGACTGAGCCTTTGAAGGTTTCCAAAAGCGTCTCTGGGCAGACAGCATTCTGCAGTCCTGAACTCATTCTTCAATCCTGTCTAGGTCTCAAAAGAGAAGCTGCTTTCCTGGGTGGGTGGGTAGGTGGCTGGCTGGCTCCCAAATTGTTTTTCTGTGTATAATTAACAGGCAGACTTGCTGGGAGGTTGGGAAATGAACCTTGGTTGTTTTCTTGGAGTTGTGCTGCTGCTTTTCCAATGACTGGGCCTTCCATTCGTGCTCCCCCCCCCTCTTTTACTTCAATATGGCCAGATCCTGACAGCCTCCTTTGGGTGTTTTTAATCTCTTCTTTCTTGGAAATCCGCACATCTGTTTAAGAAGCTCCTGAAAGCTACCTCCGTTTTTTTTTTCCCCCTTGGACAGACCTGGGATCTCCTTGTGGCCAGATTCTTCAGCCAAGCGATCACATGCGGGTGCAGGATCACCAGGGAGATATCCAGGGAAAACGATGGATCCAATTAAGGAAATGGAAGAGCGGAATCTATTCTCTGCTTAAACCATATTTGAGCCATACTTGGCTGGGGTGTACACTTCACATGAAGCCATAAAAACCGCCTTATCAGCCACAGTGGGCAATTCTTGTGACCTTGCCCTGTGTTCCTTCCACATACTCCCAATATAATGTCATAAATTCATTAAACTTTTCACAGTTGCCCAGGGGCAAAGTGCCACGGGGTGAGCCCAGTCTGCTGCCTTTATCACCAGAGGCGATATTTGACCATATCTGAACTTTGCTGGGAACCGAAACCCTTCTCTCGTGGTCCCTCCCAAACATAGCTTGAAAAAATGCCAAGTTTTGGATTCGTTCTCCTCTGAGAGAGAAATAAAACTTTTATAGTTGTTATTTTAGCATTTCTTCCCACGGAGAAAAGTTTTTCTTCCTTAAGCAAACTGAATCTTCCTAATCTGAGAACGGACTGAAGAATTTGCAATTATTTAGGGTTAAAGTCCTTGCTGAACAGGCAGTCTTTTGTCTGGATGTTTTCGTCTTTTTATTTTGCTTTAACGTCTTTTTTTTTTCCTCCTTCTTTGAAATTGGAGACTGGGAAAATGCAGTGCAGGCCATGAAGTCTGCTGATAGGGTTATCTACATGCCTTGTCCTTGAATCGCTGAAGCAAAATGATAGGCCCCGCAATTTCCTTGTTGTGAAAAATCTGAAAAAAGTCCATGAAGCTCTTACAAAGAGAGAAGATTTTTTCCGCAAAGATGGGGGGGGGGGGGAATAGCCATTTTGACTCACATTTTTGCCACTGGACCTTAGTCTGAATTCTAAGAAATGGAGTCCCAACATACCCAGATTTCGAGGAAAAACATCTCTGTAGAATGAAGGATCAAATTGGGGCTGTTTATGCTTTTAAAAAAACCTTATCATTCCACAATTGTGCATTAAATCCCTTTTAATTCACTGAAGGTTGTTTGCGCCAGACGGAGCCCCGGTTTAGGCCTCTGTAGAGAAAGCCTGAGAAACTTAAGGAGAATTTAGTTGAGCATGACTAGTTAAATACTAGGATCAATGACTGGCAATTGTGATATTTTAATAGGCTCCATGTTGATACCTAACCAATTGAAAGAATTCCTTAACAAAGAGGGCCCTTTTCTCATCTCTGCAAAATAATAATTAGGGTGGTGATGTGGAAGGCAGATAGTAATTTACAAAACCCTGCTAGCATCCTAGGGATTGTACAAAATACATCAGCCTGACAGAGAAGCCACCTTTCTTTTACAGGCCCCGTTGTCAGGATCGAACTTGTTTTGCAGACTTGAGCGATACAAAAAAAGGTGCTGCCATTCGTGGTCTTCGTACTCCAGGGGTTTAACGGAACGTTGCTCCTTCCGAAATTGGACGGTTAGTTTTCAGAGAATGAATTCCCAGGGTGCCCAAGTCTCGGCGTTTCCTCGAATTTTACAGGAATTAGAAGAACATCTTTTTCTTAGAAGTTTTTAGGCAACATGGGAAGATAAGAACACGACGTGTCATTTCGGGGAACCGTCTCAAGGAAGCTTATCAGCCAGACCCAGGAGGCCCCTACTAGGAAGAGAGGAGAGGAGAGGAAAGGGGGCCCAGCCAGATTGTGGGCACCGTGACGCTGCAGGAAACTCACAAGCAGCTCAAGATGGCAACAGTTCGGTGTGCTCCTAAGTGTTAAACGGGCACAGCTGCCATCGTTCCTTGCCATCAGGCTGAGGTCAGAAGGAGCCGAGCGCTCCAAAAGGGTGGCAGATCGTACGCTTTGCCCCACGCCCGGGATGGGCCCTGAGTCAGCAGGGGTGCGAAGCCTCTCTGCCTCCATTACACCCAGGGAAAAACTTGAGTTTTCACATATTTTTTTTCTTTTCTTTCTAGCCCTCTTATTTCCTGTGACTCAGGAAATGCAAAGCTTCAGAAGTTCCCACCTTGGCCGCGCTATCTGCTCCCCGAGTGGGTTTTTTTCTCAGTTTCATGCGAGTTTCTTCTCGGCTTTTGCTCCTTAATTGCAAAGATGACGCGTTGGGAGAGAGAGGAGCAAAACAGGTGACTTTTCTCGAGACCCGAGAGTGGAGTTTTATTTCTCAGAAAGGCAAGATGCTGAAACCAGGTTTCAGTTGTGGGTCCGAAGAAGCCAAGCCTCCCTTTGTGCTTCCCTGCCATCTGTTCTCCAACAGGCCTTCCCTCTGCCCACAGCTGGCTGCGTCTCAGGCAGCTGGTCCTTCTGTTTTGGCACCTAGACAGGCTCCGTCCGTTGGGCGCTTCCTCCTTGATGGGCGGGGGGAATCTCTTGAAAGATTATCACTGGCTTGGACTTGTCCATGCAGAGAGCGTGTGTGTTTGTGTTTGTGTGAGTGTTGCTAATTGGCCAATAATTCTGCATGGCAGAAACCCTGGGTGCCTAGAATATAAACACTGGTAGTCAGTTTGAAGTTAACAACAGCCCTGGAAAAAGTAAGTTAAGGAGCATTTTTCACACTTACAACCGTTGCAGCATCTCCAGGGTCCCGGGATCAAAATTCGGATGCTTGGCAACTGGTTCAGATTTGTGACGGTTGCAGTGTCCCCTTTTGCGCCGTTCTGACAGCCAAAGCCAATGGGGAAGCCAGATTCACTTAACAACCCGGTTACTACCTTAACAACGGTAGCAAGAAAGTTCGTAACATGGGGCAGAACTCCCTTAACGAATGTTTCACTTAGCAGCAGCAATTTTGGGCTCAGTTGTCGTAAATCAAGGACTACCTGTAATATATAAATCAAAATATGAACCAAGATGGCGAGAAGACCCCTTGAAAGTGGACAATGCGATTAAAACCTATCTCTAACAAAATTTGTGGATCCTCCTGGTCTCCACACACTCGTGCAGTCCACCTCCCGATCCAGATCTTTTCAAATACAGTTGCTTTCTTTCCAACCACAGCTAGGATCACACAACCATGAGCTTGCAGAGTTGCGAGGGTTGTCTTAAAAGTTGCCAAGTCTGAAAAAAAAGACGACAGGTCTTGGTCCGGATTCCCTTGCTCCTTTCTCTTGCAACCCGAGAGAGAAACGCAGTGGGGTGGCCCGGCTTGACGCCAGCCAGTAAAAATTCAATTGAAGGCGAAAAGATGCCCTTGAATCGAACAATTGTGCCAGGAGAGAAGTGGTTTGCTCTGGCTTTGCCTGTTTTCAGTCTACAAGCTGTGAATGGAACTGAAAATACAGCTGTGGAGTGTCGTATACAAATTACCGTGTTTCCCTGAAAATAAGACCCAACCAGAAAATAAGCCCTAGCATGATTTTTCTGGATGCTCGTAATATAAGCCCTGCCTCCAAAATAAACCCCAGATAAGATTGTCAGCCAGACAATCTAGGTACTAGATTTTAGTACTATATGTCCCCCAAAATAAGAGCTAATCAGAAAATAAGTCCTGATGCGTCTTTTGGAGCAAAAATTAATACAAGACCTGGCCTTATTTTCAGGGAAACACAGTAAGCACTGGGCTGCAATACAAATCTGCCTTGCTAGACTGGTTGCAACCAGGAAGGTTGACCTGGGCTCTTGGCACAGGCTGGCTGTGCCCGTGTGTGTGTGTGGGGAAGGAGGTGTAACATCTGCCCACCCAGCCCATTTAGGCGTAAAATGCTCAGCCCACCCAGGCAATGGTCCCCTTCCTCTGCACGTAGGCAGAAGGACTCCCTCCCACTTATGACCCCGTGGGGGCTGGAATGCAACCTTTGGGTCTCCTCCCATGTCCGCCTACCTATGTGAGCCTGGAGATTAATTGGGAGGGGGGGTCCTGCAAGAGTTGCTTTCCCTCCTTCCCAGCCAAGGACCCGCATTTCCCCCGGGGAGGGGGATTTATTGGCTCTCTGCAGGGACCCTCCTCTTAAAATGTGTTTGTTCTCCGCCCGGTTTCCTCTTCTCTAAACTTTGCAAAGTTTACAGAGTGGTAATGCCTCTAGTGCCTGTGTGTACTTTACATCCTGTTCTCCAGAAAAGAAACTTATAAAGTTAAGACAAACTTCCTCCACCAAGTAGGCCTGGCTGATTTGAGAGCCACGGTGCAGATTGTCTTATTTTGAAATCGATTTATTCTGTGTCACTCACGCCTTCGGTTAGGATTGCCTATCCTATGGGATTCTCATTGGGTGGTTTGTTTTTGTAAATGCCACCCAAAATAACTTCAATTTAGACTGGTATGTTGCACAGACCTAGGCTGTGTCATTAGTAGATTTTTATTGTGAGATGTTGGTGAAAGTGGATTACTTCTGGTGCCAACACTGCCTCCTCTCTATTTGATCTGCTATAATCAGTTTCTATAGTCCGAAAAGTCGGGTAGAAGTTGAAATAACCATTCCACGCCCAAATTCCCCAATATTACCCTCTCTATTTCCTGCACCATTTTTTGTCTTTTTCAGTTTCTTCCTTAAATCTCGCCCCGTCTCCCCTTCCCTCCCTGATTCACAAGACTTGTGGGGGAGTTAAAAGTCTCATGCTTAAGCTGGCAGCAAACATCACCTGCTCTTTGGGCCAATGAGGAATGATTCATTGCACAGCAGAACAATCTGTTTCCTCCATGCACAAATATTTGGGTTTGCTGTCGGCAACGGGAGGGGAAACTCCTTCCTTCCTTTTCAAAAACACCAGAGGATCTCGGGATTCCTGTTTGTTTCTGCGGCCTTCAAGCAGCGGCAATAACCGAAATGTGGTTGTTGTCAAGTGAAAAAAACAAAACAAAACTGGATTTAGACCGGCCCCGGATAATCCTTCCCCGGGTACTGAATCAACCATAGCTTTATCTAGCAATTCGTCATCCCAGAGGTTGGCAAAGCAGTCGGTTCAGCCAAGTGTGGAGAAGTGGGCTCAAGCACACCTGGGTACACCTGCCATCCTAGTGTCCCCCCTCCTCTCTCTCTCTCTTCATCCCTCCCTCCCTCCCTCCGTCTCTCTCCTCTCCCTCCCTTTCTCTCTGTCTCTCTCTTTCCCTTTCTCTCTGTCTCTCCTCTGTCTCTCTCTCCTCTGTCTCTCTCTCTCTCTGTGTTCTTCAGCTCTCATCCCCAGCATGCTCAGCCAGGGTACAAGGGAGCCAGCAAAGAGGGTGGATGGGGCATTCCGTGTCCAAAGGGTGGATGGTCCAGAACAAATCTAGGCAATATATTGGAGGTTGCAACTGAAGCCAGTTTTTTTAAAGCCACCATGGGCCTTTTCTTGCTGTACCACTCAGTTGTTCATTGTACCCAGAGCTGTGTGTGTTCTCTCTCTCTCAGTGGGGTGCAAGGAGCCCAGCCAATGGTTGCTTATTCTACAAACCCTAGTGAAGCCAGGATTTGGTGCCTAAACCAACAAACCAGATTCCTGCTTGCGCCTGCGGTAGACAGCTGCAAAGGAGCTCCTCGGAAGGGTTTGCTCGGGGCCTCCGGAATTAAAAGTTGGGAGGCAAAACCTGCCTCTTACACAATCAAATTGCCCTTAAAGAGCCAGCCCATCTTGGGGGATTCCTATTTCGGAGTGCTCTCCTGGTTTCAAGGGGCGTTCCTGTGTGGGGTCCGTCCGAGAAGAGATGCTTTTCCAAGGCTGCCTCTGATCCGAGGTTGGATTCCAGTCTCCCCCACGCTGAACTATCGCGATGCAACTTCAGATGCTCCGTGACGAGGCTCAGGAAGTCGCTGTGGGCGAGAGATGGGTTTTCCGCGAAATGCTTTTGCTGCATCCGGCCCTGTTGCTGGGCAGAAAAAGCCAGGCAGCCGGCCCTCCTGGCCAAGGAGCTCCTTCCCCTTTCTGTGGATTTTTCCGCAGAAGGAATTTTTTTGGGGGGGGGGCGCTTGCTGTGACTCATGAGGATGAGGACTAGGAAACTCAGCTGGCCTTGTAAAAACCATGAACCATCTGCTTTTTGTTTTGGCTTTGCCTTAAAATTATGCCACTGACACCATTGCTACATTTCTAACAGACGTTTAAATCTGCAAGCAATTTTGATAGCAGGAAGCGCAAGGGCCTCTGAAGGCAGATTTCCTTCCTTCCTCTTCCCCTCTATTCCTCCTTCCCTCCCTCTCTCCCTCCCTTCCTTCCTGAGAGCTTTCTCCTGGTGAATCCCACTCAGTTCTGCTCCGTTTGGCTTTCACTCTTATTTCAGTCGCAGGGCTTAGAAAAGGGCTACCATGTTGGTTCAGGCGGATTTTATCCCGTCTTTCCAAGCGAAGAGGGATGGATGGCCTAGACCAAGAAACGGGAAGGCCGTTTCCTTTGAATCCTGCTTGCGTTTTTTCCCCTGTGGGGGGTGGGATTCCAGTCGAAGAGGATTCTGGGCGTTACAGAGGAGAAGGGCCCAATATTCTCTGAGCCTGACTGCCACAGTGCCCCTGCCTGTGGGGCTTTCCTTGATGACTTAATTTCTGCTTGAGCAAAGATACGTAGGAGTTTATAACTTTCAGCCAGGAAGTGCTGTCTGGACAAATACATAAAATAGGGGGGAGTGTTTTGCAACTGGCCATCTTCATTCAAAAGTCAGCATTTGTCCAAACCCCACTTCCTTTTGGCAAGGTTTGCTTCTGCCACAGCTGTCTGCACGTCTTTTTGGCGTGAAATGAGGAAACTGGGCTCCGTCCTTCGGAGAAGCGAAAGGACCAGGTTTCAGCCGGAGGGAACCCAACCGGTCAGGCCAGCCAGAAATCGGATGTGAAGCAGGAAGCTTTGGGGGAAAGAGGAGCCCAGAAGCACCTTCGGGCTCTCCCTGGCAGCCACCCTTCAATGGAGGCATGTGGGGGTTGCCCCGAATCTTTCTCAGGCCCAGAGCGTGGGAGGGGAATGCTCCAGCCAGCGCCTTGGTAGCGGAAACAACAAAATTTGGGATTTGCTTTTCTGGTTCCTTCCAGAAGGATTCTGGATTGGCTGATGTAGGCAGAGATTAAGAGAGGGGATTTGAGTCTGTAGCCCTCCCCACTCCTAAGAATCTAGAGAAGGGCAGGCGATGATCTGAGAGTTTTCCCTTTCACCCAATAAGGATCAAGTTTCTAGCTCCCATTGTTAGAAGGATATCTTCTCCCCCTCCCCCCCCCCCCTTTTTTTTTTTTTAAATCACATAGTGTTCTCTGGCACCGCCGCCTGGGCAACCTTGAGGCACAAGGATCACTGAGTCATTTCCGGCTGGGGATGATGTGTTCCCGGCCAAACCACACACAAGGTGCTGTGTTTCTCTCCGTGGGGACCTGGAAGCCCTTGTGCTGCACAAGGACTCTACAAAACGCACAACCCAGCAGGTTGGGCCTGCTGATTTGACAGAAAATGCTGGTTTGCACACTCACCCCAGCCAGCCCCATTCGGTCTGGGCACTTTCAAAAGCACGGGATTGAGTTCGTTCTCCTTTCAGTCTTGCACAATCACAGCTGGGGGGTATGTCTGTGTGTATAAGGTTGCGATGCCTGGATTTAGCAGCATGGAGGAGCAGCTCAGGGTCTCCCTCGTCTTCCATCCCTCCCCCCCGTACTCCTTTTAAATCTGAATGCACAGTCATGAGGACTAGGATCTTGATGCTGAGGGGCTTGTGTGAAGGGGGTCCAGGAAGCAAGCTGTTCCATTGGAATCCTCTCCACTTTGAAGAGGATGGGATTTGAAGGAAGCCGAACATTTTTTAAAATAAACACCTTAATTGTTTTACAATTTATGGTCTCGGCCATCTGTAGGCCTCTTTCTTGTCTGCTCACCCTCGTCAGAATATCGCAGTGTCCTTGGAGATCTCCCAGATTCAGGAAGGAATCTGGCAGACAACCCCCCCCCCCCCAGTATGTCTGGTGGAGCTCATTCCTAGCATTTTTCTCCCCTTGGTTGTTAGCAAGGCGACTAAAAAAAGGCCTCATTGTTCTTGCAAAACCTGAGCGATTCGCACACGTTGTACTCAACGTGGGTTAGTCAGGCCTCAGTCATCTTGCTGAGGAAACTCGTGGGCTGAATGTTAGGAGGGGGTGGGGAGAGAGAGAGAAGATTGTTCTGCATTTCTTAATCCTTGTACCTGCAGAACCCCCCAGGCAGACCACCTAAACCAGTTTTGGTTTCAGCAAACAAAATCTTGCCTGCCCCCCCCTTTTCTTTTGAGTTTTGAGGGGGGGGCATAACTCACATTCCTGGCATAGCAACCCTGAACCTTAGCTATGTGGAGCCTCTTTTGCAAGAGATTGTGGCAATATTTACCTTTAGCAAATTGCTTCGGGCCCCAAGCGGAAATTCTTGCTTTTTTTGCTGTCTAGCAAAAGAAGAGCAACTAAGACGATAAAAGGCCTGGAGACTAAAACATATGAAGAACAGTTGCAGGAACTGGGCCTGGCTAGTCTAGTGAAGAGAAGGACCAGGGGAGACACGATAGCACTCTTCCAATATTTGAGGGGCTACCACAGAGAGGAGGGGGGTCAACTTATTTTCCAAAGCACCTGAAGGCAGGACAAGGAACAATGGATGGAAACTAACCAAGGAGAGAAGCAACCCGGAATGAAGGAGAAACTTCCTAGCAGTGAGGACAATTCACCAGTGGAACGGCTTGCCACCAGAAGTTGTGGGTGCTTCATCACTGGAGGTTTCTAAGAAGAGGTTGGACTAGAAGATCCCTTCCATCTCTATTCTGATAGATTGAAAAAAAGTTCCCAAGTTCGAGTTTTCTCCGTTTGTCTCCGCCCATTCCTGAGCGGGAATGTGGGTTGGATCAGGAGTGAAAAAAATTCCAGTATTGACTGTTGTTCTTTGTCAATTCAGTGAATTGTTTGAATTTCTCCTGTTTTGAATTGGTTTCCAAGGTGGAGCCTTTGCACAATGCCCTGAGATACAGTTGGCCTTGGCGTAAGGGCAGCTAAGGCAACGAAAGGGGTTTTTTATTACATTTTATAACGAAAGGGAAGATAGATCTCTGATTCGGAGAAACAAACAAGATAAAACGATGGGGAAAATACTTTCCCTTCTATCGGTATCCTTGCACCTTTGCAGTTGGAAAGTACAAGTTGGGGATGAGCTGAGCTGCAGCCAACAGGAAACACCAGCACTGATTTATCCCTTTAGCAAGATAGACTGCTTAGGAAGCCGGAAGCTCTATTAGTTATTGTAGGATCTCTCATCTTCCAGCCCCTTTCACAATCGTTCTACACAATCCCAAGTTCTGCTCCTTGGGCAGTTGCCATCGGTCTCTCAAGCCCGATTTTGCAAAAGTTGCAGGAATAATTTCCAACTCATTAATTCTTCCTCGGAAAGGTGCATGCATGGGGGTGAGGTGAGGCAACATTCCAGCTGTTCCTGCTCAGCTGGGTGATTCAAATCCCCCTTTTCCTGCAAAATATCTGAAGACTGGGCAGCTTCAAACTCAGGTGGCTGCTGGCTTGGTGTCCAGCAAACTTCAAGGGTGGGCCACTCTAGGCTGTTAATGACCGATGGGCTCCAACTCACAATTCTAGGAGTTGGAAGTCTACAGATCGCCTAAAGGGGCCAGAGTTGCCCACTACTTGGTTCAGATGGACAAAAATCTGGTTTTGATCAGCAACCCAGCTTTGCAGCCTCCGGGGCGGGTGAGGAAAACGGCCAGCGTCCTTCTGAGCTTGCTGGTTTCCAGAAGCGTCTTTCCTGCATGTTGGAACTTGCCTGCACTCCCCCCCCCCCGACTCCGGGGTTCAGGTATCAGCCAAAGCAGGAATCCAATCCGAGGGTTGTTTACCTTCAATCTGGCAGGACAAGCAGCCCTGACTCAGGAGTCTGGAATGCGTCTGTCCAGCACATCATGTCCCAAGCAGGCCTGGAAGCCGCACCAGCCTGGCTGGATCTGGATGACTTCAGCAGTCCTCTGGCCTTTGTTCCATTCTGTAATTCCTGGCAGCAGGAATAAAACAAGACCAAGCGTTTTTTATTTCCCCAGGCCTGGCTGAAGCTCTCTTGTCCTCACGGGAGGCTTGGTTTGATCCCTACCTGGTTTTCTTTTATAATCCATTTGAGGATCAGAACTGAAGAAGCTTTTCGGATGAGAAGTGAAACATTTTCAAGGGGGGAAACCCTTGAGTTGCTTTTTGAAAAACACTTTCTCCTATTCCCCGGGCATGTGCAGAGTTGCTTGGGGGGTGGGACTGGCTCCCCCAGGAACACACCAGGCAAGGAACAGACCAAAAGGGCAGAGCCTCCTCAATCGAGAGAATTCAGTTTTATTGAGTTTTGCTGACTTCTTTTTCGTATCCTGAACTCCCACTGGTGGAAATCCCACATCTCTTCTAGCCCCTGCCCGAGTTGTGTCAAAACACAATACAATCACGTTTTTTTTTTCTTTTGTCGCTTCGTCCTGTTTTTGTCCCATGGCTCAGTCCAAATTAGGAATGGCTGGATGGTCACCACCGTCCAAAGCAAAGGCTCAGAACTCACCTGCTGGTGTCGCAGCGACTCCTAGTGGTCAAAAGGAGGCAGTGCCTTTGCGACCGACGCAACAACACAACTCCCAAGCCTCTGAGTTGTCTTGACTTTGTGGACTAGTTTAGGTAGCTTTCTTGGCAAGGGCACAGAAGGTCTTTCATTTTGACTCCCTGGCTTTCCTTGTGGTCTCCCATCCTTGCACTAACCAGATCTTGCAAGTTCAGTCAAGTCCAGTTCAAGGTCACTCCCTAACTGGGCTGGTAAAGAATACAAGCGTATTTTCATCTCCTGGACCCCCAACGCTTTCACAGGTGAAAAAGTTCCCAAAAGTCCTGTTTTGTCTCTGGTCGGGGAGGATGGAAGCTGTAGTCCAGGACTGAAATTGAGGGAAGCTGTTCCCTGATCTAAGTTCGGTGTTGGGCCCTGATCAGAGACGTGAGGTTTCTCAAACTTCCCAGGCCAAGCAAGAGCAGGGCTTTTGTCCTAACTTGACAAAAGAAATAGAGTCCTTTTTTAAGAAAACAAAAACCCTCTGTATAACTTTATTCAGGATTTACAAGCAAAGCAATCAATGGAAAAGAGAGGGTTAGGAAGAGAGAAACGGGCAAGCAAAAGCTTCCAACAAAATTGAGCGTGAAATGAGTTTTTAAAACTTCAGCTTGGAAACTCCGCAAAGCAGGAGAGCAAAATCTTTGGGAAGTTGGCTGTGAAATGATTGTCTCTAAACACAAAAGGCTGCTGGTGTCCACAGGATTTCCACACGAAATGCCACAACACCCTCCCCCCCCACTAGCCCCCTCCCAGGTGAAATAGAACCCCCAAATGTCAAAATCCAAGAATGAAAACTTCTCCTCCTCGTTCTGCCTCTAGTAACAAGAATGCCAAGAAGGGGATTTTTAAATACCGGCCTCTTGTTTTCATCAAGACAACTCTGCTGTTTTCCTTCCCCATATCTTGACTCTCATCACTGCTCGTTTGCAGAAGGGGACCCTGTCTGAAAGCCCCCTCCCCCACCCGTTTGCGTTTCCCACCTTTGGGGAAGAGAAGCATCAATGTTCAAATGAGGTTGGGTGAAGCGCCTTGCAGGCTCATGCTCTTCCGGATTTTCTTTCTACACGGGTGTTCAGTTTGTCTTTGGGAGGAATGGGAAGGGAAGCAGGCCCAAGGGACGGGGAATGGGGAAAGGTATCAGCTGGGGCCTTGTCTTGTGGCCTCTGAGCTGCCTGCAGCCTCCGCCGACTTTTCACAGTCTGCGCCGATCCGCTGCAAACGTCCTGTCGGGGCCCACAAGCCCGAGGCTGTTGGACAGTCTCTGGAACGAGATTTCATTGAAAGATCCGTGGGCTGCAGGTCAGGATCAAAGGAGCTGTACCTGTCTGGCTGGTCCAATGGCGGGGACTCCCGTGAACCCCATCCAAAGGGCGTCGGGATGAGAGGACTTGGCATCCTGGTTCGGATGACGCTGAGGTGGTAAGGCGAGATCCTCCTGGGGGGAGCCACAATGACGTTCCTGGCCTCAGCCGGCCTTTCCTCCCTCGGCTGCTCGGGGACCGGTCTCTTGACCTCAAATCCCAGGGGGCCCTCCGCTTGGGAACTCTCTTTTGTCAAGTTCTGGGTGGAAGAATTCGGAGCAGCAGAATCCGGAGCAGCAGATTCAGGAGCAGCAGGGGGGTCTTCGATACCTGCAGGCACCACAATGGGGTCTGAATCCTCCTTACTTTTAGACAGCTCTTTTCTGAGGATGCTGTTATCTGGCACGGGAGGCTCGTCCGGCTTCTTCCGTGGCCGACCACGCTTCCTCTTCGCCGTCACCTCTCTGAGTCGGTCTGCTGGCCGCTTGGTGGGGCTCTTGACTTTCTGCGGCTCACATGGGCTCCGCTCAGCTTCAACACTGGGTGCTCCACCGGCCCCACTGGAGATACTTTTGGGCTTCAGCCGGTTCTCGGCTGCGGGTGGGACCGCCACATTGATAACTGGCACCATGTTGATGACTGGCACAGCGGCCGGCTGGCTGACCAAGGTGGTGGGTCCATTCACAGCTGAGGCTAGCAAAGTGGAGGAGGGTGCCCCCACGGACAGTGCCATCTTGACTGTTCCCCCCACTGGAGGGGTAAGTTTAGGAGCCAGGATGGGGTGGGGAGAGTGGACAGTCGCCGTCCCAGGAGACACTACCAAGTGGTCCCTGGGTTGGACTTGCACACGGGGAAGCAGCAAAGGGAGACGGGCCACCAAGGCGTTGACCTGCGGGCTGCTGGCCTTTTTGGGAGGAACGTCTGCCGGCTTTTTGGCTTCGCTCCGTGGGGAGGGAGCCGAGGGCTTGGGCGCGTTGTCTGGTTTAGCCTGAAATGCAAAGATTAGATAGGAAGGATGAGAGGCCCATGGCCCATCCAGCTACTAGTCTTGAGGGCCATAGTGGCTTCTTGGACCCCTGTGTGGAGAAATAACATAGCTGGGAAATGGCGGTGTTTGTTTGTGCCATTTCCTTTGCGCCAGATGTGTGGGTTTTCCAGAGGTTCCTGGTTTGATCTTTTAAACGTGAGTGGGTCTGGGGTCTATGTTGCACACTGTTTGTCAGAGCTGATTTATGCAAAGCACCTTTCGGAATTCCTCTGTCTGATCCACTTTGCCTGCCTCCCAACATGGTGTTTGCGTTTCTCCTGGGGTGGGTAATTCCCACCCACCCACCCCCCACACACACTCACATACACACAGATACATGCCAGAGTCTCGTACCTGAGGTTGTGCTTTGGCTGTATTTTCTGCGGCTTCTGGCTCACTTTTCTTTGGGGGAGGACGCTTCCCCCACGAGCTCTCGGGATGTTCTGTAGCCAGAGACATTGAACGAAAAGAATATCAGCAACTCAGGGTTTGGGGAATATTATCTGTGCCATGACGGGGGGAAGGGCACAGCCTCACAAAGAGAGTGAAGCCACAAATCTCAAATTTGGCCCTGCTTGCAAGAGGCATCTTCTAACACCCCCCTCCAAAAACAAGATGGGACTAAGTCAGGACCAGGACACCGGCAAAAGGCAGCCCTCCCTCTCATCATTCTGCAGAGGGTCAGACTCAAGTCTGGCTGAAATGCGCAGCCTGGCCCCAGTCCATTCTCGAGGTCCCACCTGTGACCACGGTGGCCATGACTAGGTCGGCGTGAGCTGAGCGTGAGCTGATGAGGTGCTGCTGGAGGAGGAACTGGGCCACCTCCACGATGCTGTCAAAGGAGCGTTTGAGAATCTTCTGGGCCCAGTTACAAGTCAGGGCGCAAGCCGCCTCGACCACCTTGTCGTTGTAGGGGTTGGTGGTCTCCGTTCGCTCCAGCTGCAGGGACACAAAATCGGCCTCAACCATGGATCGGCTGCCACCCACTCCCACCCCCCTCCGAGTCTTCTCAGAAGTGGGCTGCGTGAGCAGCTGGGCGACAAAGGCACACAGGTGTCCACGCAGCTCAACTCGCACGAATGGCAGGCCGGCCCGCACACGTATGCACCGGCCCACCTCTTGCATAGGCCAGTTTCCCTATCCCCCCCTCCCACTGGGCCACCAAGCCATAAAAGTTGGGGATCGCTGCCCTAAACCATCCGACCATGGTTGAAAACCACTCTATTCCAACTGCATTACAGCTGGGAAGCCTTAAAAAGGTTACAAAAAGATCCGGTTGGAAGGGCCTCCTTGGAGTTAAACGGATCCTCCAGCTGCAGGGACAGCCCATCTCTTCAGGGACGAGGTCCGATTGCCTGGTCCATCTCGGTTTAATCTCCGTTCTCAGAGCAACAGGTGATTCGTGAGCAAGTCCACACAGCTTACGGTCTCTGTTTCTTTCAGGTCCAGGCTGGGCAGGGGAGGCATGTTGACCACTGTTTTGCGACGGATCCCACTATAGCAATATGTTGGAGGAGAATTAAGGACCAATGAGGCAGGACGGCCTTGAACCAATGGTGGCATTCAGCCGGTTATATCCGGTTCAAGCGAACCGGTAGCGGTGGCTGCAGGAGGCTCCGCCCACCCATCCAGACGTCATGTCCCATTTTTGACGCTCTGCGCAGGTGTGGAAGTCTCTGCGCATGCGCGGAGGTGGTGTGTGCGCTCACATTTGCGAACCAGTAGCAAAGGTAAGTGAATACCACCCCTGCCCTGAACGTTTTGTTCCGAAGAGCTAGATGAAAACCAGGGAGGCCCAAAATCCTTGGGGAACCACCCCAAGGTCAAACAAAGGGCTTCCACCACCACTCCCTCTGGTCCCTCCAGCATGATAAGAAAAAGGATATTTGGATTGTCCACGTCCACCCAATCTTCTCGCTTTGATGTTCGGAAAGATCTCCCTGATGATCTTGCCAAAATTCGCTGCACTCAGGGAGCGGCTGCACAGGTTGTCGCAGTAGCGCCTGCCGAGAGAGACGCGTGGCAGCCGCGTTTTCTTCCGGGCCCCCAACCGGCGACAGCCCAGGACTCATAACCCTCCAACCCATCTTGTGGGGACACCAGAGGGGTCCTCGGGCAGAATCGCCCCACGTTACTCACTTGTAAGCATCGTACACGTCTTGTTTTGGCAAGCAGGTGTCGAGATACTCCTCCAGGTGGTTCCGTATCCAGGTACAGGCGTGCATCTGTTCTGCTGAATTGAGAGAAGTGAGGTCCAAGCTGGGGAAAGAAAGCAATTGAATCAGAAAGAGAACCAGTGCCTCTCTATCCATCTGTTCCTCCTAGCCTTCTCTCTCTCTCTTTGTCTGTCTGTCTATCATTATCTACCTACCTATCTTTATCTATCATTATCATTAATTTCTATCTTATCTCTTTATCTAATCTATCTTTATCTCTGTCTGTCTATCTATCTTCATCATCTATCTAATCTCTATCCTCTTCTCTCTCCCATCTCCCCCATAGAGTGACTCCAATGTCTTCACCCATTCCCACATGCTCAGGGACCACAAAGTTTACAAACCTTAATCTGTAGCATAACCAGAACCATATTCACCTTTTTTCTCCTGAGCTCGGCCCCGAAGGCAGCTGAAGGTACAGATAAAGTTTGGCGTAGTCTGAAAACTTCTGGACATCTTGCTGTTATGGCAAACGCAGGGAGAAAGAGAGAGGGAGAGAACGGAGTATCGGTAGGTAGTGAAACCCAAAATTTGGATCTGCACTTGGACAGGAGCCCCTTGTGGCACCCCAAATGTTTTACCTGCCATTTATATCATTGCAAGAAACATGCTGAATGGAGTCCGGTGGAGATACCAGATTACTTACCAAGATGGAGTCGACTTTGCTCTGGACAGGCTTTCTGTTGGAAAAACAAGAAAAATATATTGTATTGTGGCAAAAATATGCTTTAAATGGAGCTCCGTACCTAGAGTGTGTAGCAGTATGGCATGGTCTGGGATGGAGTGAAGGTTCCAGTTTACTCCAAGTGGCCTCCCATCCCAGAACTGATCAGGCCTGCCTGCCCTTAGCTAAGAACTCACTTGCACATGCAATTTATGCAGTGATCAACCAAGGGGACCTTTTGTAATCTGAATGACTCTCCTATATTTAATCCTACAAAGCTGCTCCTGGTCTCTAAAAATACCCCCTGCAATCATCATCATCTTTTAACCACAGTCCGTTTTCAGTTCAGTTCAGTTTTGCAGTTCGAAAGCACTTAAAAAATGCAAGTAGAAAAATAGGGACCACCTTTGGTGGGAAAGTAATAGCGTTCCGTGCGCCTTTGGCGTTGAGTCATGCCGGCCACATGACCACGGAGACGTCTTCGGACAGCGCTGGCTCTTCGGCTTTGAAACGGAGATGAGCAATGCCCCCTAGAGTCGGGAACGACTAGCACATATGTGCGAGGGGAACCTTTATCTTTACCTTTTTAAATCCCTTGCAGGGTGGAGGCTGGGTAACTGAATGGAGCTAGCAGAGTGTTTCCCGGCTGGATGCCCTTCCTGTCACCAATGCGGAGTTTTGTTCAGCAGATATATTCTCATTGTGCCCAGAGAGAGAAATATTTGCCTCTACCTAGGATCAAACTCACAGCCTCCTGATTGGAGGCAAGACCTCCACATCTAGACCACTGCACCACTTCTAAAAATACCCACTGCAATGACGCCTCTAATCTATGCCAGCCTCTCCGTTCCTCCTTTTCTTCAACAGCCTTCTAAAAGCATGGCTGTTTCTTGTGGCAGGGAGTTCTACAGATCAGGCAGAACATTTTGTGGACAAGCACCGACTATGCCGACCCTGAATTTAACTGGTCATTGTTAAAAAACATTACTGCACTGTACTGCCTGTGCCCTCCTCATCTTTCTTAACCGGACCCCCTGTCCTGAGTTTCGGAGTTTTCGAGACCAAAGGGAAAACCTGAAAAATCACTGCGCACACGAGAAATAAAGGACATCCCGCTTACGAGATGGTGCTCTTCAGCTTCTGCAGCAGGGTATTGGGCTCTGCGCTGCAGTCGACCTGCACATCAGCCTCCAAAATTTCGTTCCCATTTTCCACGATCTTTGCCAACAGGCCGCTGTCGTCCGCCATGGCATCGGTGCCCTTGAAGGGGAAGGAGAAATATATATATATATAGTTTTCGTAGATTTTCACGGGTACAGGTATGCAAGTCTTGGCGTATTTGGGTCTTTTCCCATGTAAGATTGAGAGTATCTTGGCGACATTTCGACGAGGTCCCACTCGTCATCTTCAGGCTGGTGTCTTCGGCTTCGTGCTTGTGCGAGCAAAGCGTGATCGGAGATGCCGTCTCTCTATAAATACTGGTGGGGGAGG
This sequence comes from Pantherophis guttatus, assembly GCF_059756535.1. Lineage (NCBI taxonomy): Eukaryota > Metazoa > Chordata > Lepidosauria > Squamata > Colubridae > Pantherophis > Pantherophis guttatus. Next base: position 974,018 of record NC_142080.1, read on the forward strand.
TGTGTAGTGCTGGCTTTGTTGTTGTAAGCGGGTTGGATGGCTGTGTTGTTACATCTTGATTAGTAGATGGAGTTGATGTTTGCATATTAGTTGGCTGTTTTGTAACATCCTGTGTGCCCCGAGGTCCTAGCTGTGTGCCCATTAGCCTTTTGTGTTGTAACGATCTGGGTAATGGGTTGTGTGGTAGCATCCTGAGCTCTAGTGTTGTGACATCCTGAGTCCTGTGCTGCAACATCCTGGGTAGTTGGCTGAGTTGTAACATCCTGAGCTTTAGTGTTGTAACACCAGCCTGAAGATGACGAGTGGGACCTCGTCGAAACATTGCTAAAATACTCTCAATCTTACACGGGAAAAGACCCGAATACGCCAAGACTTGCATATATATATATGTAGCATTCATGACGAACCATTTTATACCAAATTTATATTTGCTGATAAAGAAATAAAGGGAGACTGGTATAGATCTATTTCAAGCTATTTCAAGCTATCAAGTTCGAATCCGAGTAAGGGTCTGGCTAGCTGATGAGAGCTAAATAGCTTGAAATAGATCTATACTAGTCTCCCTTTATTTCTTTATCAGCAAATATAAATTTTATACACACACACACACCCTCATAAATCTCATGGCACGTAATAATAGTTTTCAATCAATGGGAGATTTGGAGAAGAGGGCAGAGACCTTAATCGACACCCAGTATTGAAACAAACCCAGCAGAAATAGCTCAGAACTTCAGAAAAAGGGGGTCTACTTTTAACTTTTTCTTCTTCATCTTTCCCGCCGGTTTTTCTTTCCAGGGCAGCTTCCCACGCTCCGCTGAGTCTGGCAAAAGAGGGCATCTCTGGGTCGCGTTTAGCCCTCCTGCCCTGGATCAACTCTAGATCTTTGCATTCCCTTTGCAACTTTCTTGGGCCCCTTTCTTGGGAAGCGTTTTCTGGGTGCAAAGCCCCCACCTGCACCCACCCACCCCTTAGGCAGTTTTCCTGCGACCCAGGGAAACCCCCTCTCCCTCCCCTCCTGCCGCAGCTTGGGTGGCAATTAGCTTCCAGGAAGAGGGAAATTCAAATGCTTTTCTTTCTTTTTTTGGATTCTCCCAGGGACAGAAAAACTGCAGCAGCCGGGCAGCTAATAAAAGAATCCAGTTGCAGCTTTTGAACCTGGAAATGGCTGTTCCTTTCCCCGCAAAGGAGTTTTGCAATCCCGGGTATTTTAAAGAAAAGGCTTCCCTTCTCTGGGTGCCGCTTTAAAACCCAGCCCAGTCTGGCTCTTTCGACGCATTTTATTGCTTTTAAGCTTCCTTTCTCTTCCTCCTGCTTTTGTCTCTCCCAGGAACAACTGCGGCTGGGTTTTTGGGGTTTTTTTTTTGGTAGTTTGGTCCATGCAAAGCTTTGCAAAAAAATAGAATTTTTTTTTTTTTAAAAAAACCCAGCAATTTAAGGTGGCTTTCCGGATGGAATCGACTTACCTATTTCCTCCCCGGGTTGCAGTTCTTCGGCCTGTAACGATCTGCTCTTCTGTGAAACGGCTTGATTAAATTGCAAAAAAGAAAAGGAACATTTTGCACGCCGGAAAAAAACATCAAAAATAAGGGGGCGGGGGAGAAATCCTCTGGAGATGATCCTCTGGGACCCTCCGAAGAGTTAAGAGATCCCCCCGTTTGCTCGAAAAGGATCCTGAGAGCAAAATCCCGGCCGCGTTTCTGCCCCGCCACGAATCTCCTCCACTTTCGGTCTCAAAATAAAAGAGAAAAAGAAAGTAGCTCCCGGGCGGGAGGCAGATTCGCCTTTTCTTTTTCCCTGATTGGCCAGCCCGTATCAGTTCTGCCTGGATACTGGCCGGTGCTATAATGCAAATGGCTGCCTCTCGGTTTTCCACCCGGATACAAGCCGGGCGCGGGCGCTGATTGGTTGAAGGGGCTAGGAAGTCTGCCTGGCAACATGTTGGCGATTGGTCGGGACTCTGTCAGTTTAGAAACGAAGTAGGAAGAAGGGAGGGGACAGAGAGAGAGAGAGAGTGCCCTCATGGGCTTCAGATAGACTGGGCTGAACCACGGAGAATTAAAGCTGGTTGTGGATCTCCTCCGGGGTTGATCATCTGCTTTTGCTGAAAAGGTGTGTTGTGTGTGCAGTAGCATCTGCACGGTTCCAAGCCAAGGAACTGTTTTCTTCTCGGTGTGGGCTGGGACTACACCTCCCATCATCCAGGGCTGTTCTGCATTGCAGTTAGTCGCAATCAAAGGATGGGCCTTGAATTGCTTCCCAAGGTTGGAAGATTTGCGCTCCTTCTCCATCCAGGGAGGAGTTTTAGCAGCCAAAGAACCAGAAGGAGCAAAATTCTCTGCCCAAACTTAACATTTGGTGTCTTTCTCTCTCGGAGAATTTTCCGTGGATTCAATTTTAGGATCACCCTCCCCACTTTAACAGGAGCAGCACAGGGTTATCTTCCAGTTGTTATATATTCTTAGTGTTTTATTTGTTATTCCTCTCCTTCTGACCGTTTTCTGGTAGATCTTCCCAAGACTTGGGGTCTCCTACAACCCCTTCCCAGGAAGCCCAGAATGAGGGGTGGGGTGGTGAGATTTAGAAGGTGAAGTCTCTTAGAGCCGTGTGTGTGTGTGTGTGTGTGTGTGTGTGTGCCATGCCTTTATGAAAAGCTTGTCTACGATTCTGCATTGGTCCCCAAGAAAGTAGGATACGGTCTAGTGTTCATGTGCAGCCCCCCCCCCCAAACTTTGTGCTCAACGTAGAGGAAGTGTTCCCCCAAACTGTGGAATGAACAATCATTCGGTTTTGGGGAAAATGGGAAGAAAAGATTTTGGCCACTCTTCGATTTATTCAACTATTCTGCCTTCATCAATGTGATGGTGAATCTGAGACTAACCTTCATTATGGCCTTAACTTATGGATGAGAGGCAGTTTGGTGTAATGGTTAAAGGTGCTGGATTAGACCCTGGGAGACCATGAATTTTAATCCTGTTTTAGGTGAGTGACTTTGAGCCGGCCCTTCTCTCTCAGCCCTGGGAAAAAGGGTTTGGTCAAAATGAATTGCACGAGAGACACAGACTGGTGATTTCACCTGAAATGAAGATTATCCTCGAGAATCTGTATTGCCAAGAAAGTGATTTATTTATAATAACTTTAATTTCTCTCTTTGCATTGGCCTCCAACGCGGAAATCTGTGCTACGTTACAAACCAACAATTTTTTGGGAGTTGCTTCCCTGCCCCCTAAATGCTAGTTTAGCAAGAAGGTGGGCTCGGAGGAGGATCTCAGACCCAGATGTCTGAAGTAGAGTCTCCTCCTGGGTAATGCATATCGTGGGCACGAGCGGGACCCCAAGGCTCCTTCCCGAAATCCACCAGGAAGTCTGGATTCACACAGAGACCCCCGTTTTCCGTGTCCACATCAATCTGGAGCATGACTGACCCATTGCTGCAAAGGAAGAAGAATTCAAGGGTAGAAAAGGAGGGTCTTTTGCTTCCTTATTTGGGCCTCCATAAAACTAGAAAAGCTGATTAGGGAACTCTAGAAATGAGAAAGATTTATGAAATTCCAGTATAAATGGAGAAACCATGGCAATGGAATGGAATAAATGGAATAGAATAGAATTCTTTATTGGCCAAGTGTGAGTGGACACACAAGGAATTTGTCTTTGTGGAAAGGATTGCATGTAATACAAAGGGGAGGAGAAGGGGGAGAGCACCCACCCCACATTTGCAAATTTGGTATGAATATTCAGACCAAAGACTTTGTACCTGACCATTTGTGGATAAAATTGCTTATCCCATGGGGTGCAGAGACAGTTGGTGACATAAAGCCTTTTCCCATCCAAGCTTAGCTGGAGCATATTGGGTCCTCCGTGAACTCTCCTTCCCTAAGGGGAAAAAAAGTGAGGAGTGGTCAAGAAATGTAGGAGGTCCATAAAGGGCTACATATGGCTCCTTGGTTTTATTCTGACTCAGGATTTCAAGGAGTCCCACTGAGAAGAAAGAAGCCACGTTGTCCGTTGACAATTATGTCCCACACAATTCCCGTAAGTGTCTCAAACCCGAAATCCTTCTGAGGAAAGAGAGCCTCACCTGGAGCATGAAGGGATCTGGTGGGCAGTCCAGCTCTTCGTCCTTAATCACAGTCACCGACCCACCTTTGTAGATGATGCCTCCTACAAACACCTGCAGGACCCAAAGGAAGGGTCAGTTCAGGCTGAAGGATAGTCTCCCCTTCCCCAAGCTGCTGTTTTTCTCTGTCGCATTTGGAGGTGGACCCCAATGGAGTGGTGCGGTGACCTAGAGGTGGTGGTCTTGCCTCACAATCAGGAGACTGTGAGTTCAATCTTAGGTAGAGGCAGGTATTTCTCTCTCTGGACACAATTAGAATATATCTGCTGAACAAAACTCCACACTGGCGACAGGAAGGGCATTCAGCCAATAAAACACTGCTAGCTCCATTCAGTTGCCCAGACTCCACCCCGCAAGGGATTATGGGGTCATTAAATGATGATGATTTGGAGGTGGACCCCCTCTGAACATGGATGTTCTTCTACCATGTGCCAGTAACTAAGGCCTGGATTAGCTTTCTGCTTAACCCAACATCCTGGTTCTGATGGTGGAAGAAGGAACTTCTGGAAGGACCCCAAGCCTTCCTCACAGTTGCAGGGCCTTTGGGTAGGAGGGAGCTCACCTGGCCCGTCAGCCGAGGGCAGTGGGGATCAGAGATGTCGTATTGTCGGACATCGCCGTGAAACCAGTTGCTCAGGTACAGGAAACGATCATCCAGCGAGATGATCATGTCTGCGAGGAACGCTGGAGAACAGAAGGTGCCCAGAAATAAGGTCAGAAAGAAGGGAGGGTTGCTTAATTCCATGGCACTTTCACAAATCGGTGTCTTCCCCCAAAATGTGGAGATCTTTCAGCCTTGAGGGCACTCAGCCTGTTCTCTTAAGATGCTAAAAATCCTTAACAGAGGGCGTGAACTCCAGCACATACAAAGGTAGAGGATGGAGACATAAGCATGACAAGAAAAGCCCCCCTGAACTTCATTTACTCACATGTCATTTCAGGTTGGTACCACCCAGTGACCACCTTCTTTGGAATCTGGATAACCTTCTCTGTGGCCCACGACCCGTCCTGCAAGAGACACGCGAGGCTGGTTGGGACGTGGAAAGCTCTCCCATCCAAACAAATTTGCACCAGCCCTTCCGCTTCCTATTGTGTCTGCCTCCTAATCTGAAGTCTTTCAAAGACATTTGAAATATTCCTGTAGTTTTTGAATTCCCATCACTGCCAGCATCGGGCTCTTTCAGCTTCTCTATGCGGTCCTTGGGGCTCTCTAAATTCCCTTTCAGCCTCAGTAGAGATTCACATAGTTTCTCTGCCATAAAGAGAAAATGAACTGATGGAGCAGGGTGGCCGACTCCCTTAGGACGATCCCCTCCACCCCAAAATCTCCCAGGCTAGTCATCTGATTTTGCAATTCTACATTCAGGTTCCTGCAGGGGTGAAATGTAAAACTTGTTACCATCGGTTCTGTGGGCGTGGCTTGGTGGATGGGTGGGTAATGTGACTGAGTGGGCGTGGCCAACTTTTTTTTTTTAACTTTTAAAACCATTTTAAAAGTTCCGGTGCCAATTTTGGTCAGACCTGTACCGAGGTCTACCTGTATTATATTGGGTTGTTTTAAAGCTGCATTTTATCCATTTATTCTGTAGTTTATTCTGAGCTGAAGGCTTGGATGCCCGTTCTTTCTCTGCAGAGGTGGTGGGAAAGGAGAAAGAAATTCTACTTGTTCTTACCTGCTTCCTGAAAATATGATGCAGAGCGCCGGCTAAGGCGCAGCCCACATAGCCATGTGGGGCATCTGGGTTGTGCAGGAAGCGGACACTCAGTGGGGCAGAATCCTCCCCCAGGTCAATAGACTGGACAAGGCAGTGGGTGGTCCAATCCCACACGTTCAGGCGGCGGCCATAGCGGTCTACAGAGGAAAAGAGAAGAATCAGCTCAATTTCTTCTGGTGAGTAGGAATGCTTCCTGCCAGAAGGTACCCAGGAGGATGCGGAAGGTTTCCCTAAGCAGTTCCTTAGAAGACCGGTGGCCTTCCTCATGTTGGAAGCCTCCAAGCAGAAGCTGAGATGACACCTCTTGGGGAAGTGCTAGCTTTGGATGGACAAGAGGATTGGCGAGATGGCCACCAACACCCCCTCAGCGTTCCTCAAATTTCTCAAAGAGTCTTGGGTCCCTCCCTAGTTGGAGTACAGACCTCCTGGATTTTGAATTCCAATCTACCATAAATTCACTTAGTTCTCTGGCATCTCACCTTTCTTTAGATCTTCAGGGTTGAACCCATTCAAAAAGAACTTGGGGGCTCCAGCTTCAGTGCTGACTAAGACGTTATGCCTTGGTTGGAACCAGAAATCATATCCGTATGGAGCCGCGTCCCCAGGGGGGTTCCAGGTGCCTTTCAATTCCCATGAGTCCACATCCACGACAGCAAATCCTCCTGTGAGTGGGGTGTGTGGGGAGAATGCAAATTAATTCAAACAGGTGTAGGGGACTCCCAGGAAGTGTTGGCTGAAAGGAAAAGAAAGCTGCCCAGCTATACCTTTTCCATTGCCGTACAGGTCCCCTAAGGTGCTGATCACGACATCTCCGGGGGGCAGAAAGCGTGCACTGCGTAATGTAGCCATGTTGGTTTTACAGAAGACCTCCTTAGGTTCAATAACCTGTCAGGGTTGGGGAGGAGGAGAAAAAAAAACATTAAAAACTCTTGCATTGCAATTTTCTGTTTTCCTTCTTTACACCTCTGCAAAATGCTTTTTGTCTAAAAACTCCAAAGCCCCCGTGAAAATGGACTTTGGCTTCAATCACTTATAAAGAGGTTGGGGAAACCAAAGGCAAGGTCAGGGGTGGTGTTGTGCTCACCGCTTTGAAGACCCTAAGGCTTAGCTCCACAACACGGGGGCCTTTGCGGAACCCTTTCCAACTCAGTTCCCTGACTTGCGCCCTCTCTGGGTGGGTGGCTTACTTTAAACAGGCAGGGGGCTTGGGGGTCAGTCCCAGTATCCACAATATAAATCCGTGAAGAGACGAAACCTGGAAGGACCAGCTTGTTGCGTTTCTTGGTGGGGTCTCCAAAGCAGCTGCTACCAGTATTCCAGCTCATGCAGTGAAGCTCATCATTAATGTAGGGCATTTGCAGACGGTGGATAACCTAGTGGGGAAAGATTGGGGTGGCAGAGATTAAAGAAGCATTATTTATCTCGTCGGCTGGAGTTGGGTTTCTCCGTGTGATTCCCAAGAGTCTCAGGTGTCTTTGGATGCGGGACACCGCTTGTGGAATGGAATTTTGTTAGAAAAGTCTGTTCTGCTTGGCAAGAGAGCGCTTTGGTTATGGGTTGTTGCTGGCACAATGCAGTGTTTCTCCCACTTACAATCGGCAAGCAGAACCTCACCAACAGATGCGCGTCTTCTAAAACATGCAGCATTTTCCTCCCCTTCCCAATCTTTTATGCACCCTCGGCGCAACAGTGCCCCACCATGCCAACCCTTGACATCGGGAGCTGCAGAAACGTTGAGGCAAGGATCTGAAGCCCTCACAGATCTGGAAATGCAAGAGCCGACGTCTGAGCATCGCCTGCTTACTTTGCGGATTGTGAGCAAGCCCAGTGCATTATAGCATAGGAGTCTGCGGTACCAGCTAATGATCCTTTAGGCTTCCTTCGGCTCTCATAGTTCCAGCCTCAGCTGCACCTAGTTAAGGTGTCTGTGCATAGGTGTAACTGACCGTGACTGTGCAGACATAAAAATCTGCCTGAGGATACCCATTAGACACTGAGGAACAGAACGACTAGAAACAGGCTGGAAGTTGCTGAGCTTTGTTGGGCTTAGAACAAAGGACTGCCTTAATTTGATTTAATTTAATTATTTCCAGTTTGACTTTATTATTCTAGTCATTAGTAATAAGCATCTTAGAAATTGAAAATATATCCGAACATGTTGTAAATAAGGCAGATTGTCCTCCAACTGCAGCAACAATTGTGACTGGAAACCCGGTCAGTGAGTGAAGTGCCATTAAGTAAACTATTTCCCTAAATTACTTCAATTCCAACATCTCTGGGTTCAGTCTTTAAGCGATTTCCTAGGTTGCGAAGATGGAGTGAAAGCTGCCTCTTGAGTTCAGCTCCCCTCCGTGCACTTCTGAAACATCTTCCAGGTTTTATATCTCTTCAGAGCATTACAAAGCAATGTTTTATTTTCCACCCCTCCCACCGGCCCTGAGTTGGAACGCAAGGTATTAAACAGAGGCCTAAGGAAAAGGAAACCAGACAAGCGTTCACATCTTCCCAAAGAACTAAGTAACCTCTTACTTGGCAAAAAGTGGGAGATTCAGGATTAATATCCACTGTGGCAAGATAATCCGGCATCTGGGTCCCTGTGCCATTTAAGATGCACGTCACGTATATCAGCTTCTCTCGGGGTCCTGGAGAAAAAAAAATCCACATTTTAGGATCCTGGGCCTGAACCGTAAAATGGTTTTGTTTGAGCTACAACTTGCTAGACATAAGTTTGTCCATCCTGTTAAAGTTGGTTACATAACTTGTGGGATGGACTGAATCGTTGGTCAAGGGTCTTGATAACAGAGCGGAAGTCCTATGCCAAATGGCTCAGCTACTTTGCTAAGCTTGTTCCTCACACCATGCTTCAAACAAGGTGGCTTAACACTCTGAAGGGTGAACTCACACCTCATCGCTGCAGCTCTGCCTGGACCCAACATCCATTTCCCTGCTCTGTTCTCCAGAAGAGGAGAGAGGATCACCACTTCTTACCTCTCATGGCATCCAAGGGCGTTGGATATCCAGGGCCATCTTCTCCCTCTTTAAAAAAGAGAAAAAGATTTAGCTCCTTGGTATCATAAAGGAGACATGGACGTTTTAAGGAAAGTTGTGGACAGGTGGCATTGGGGAAAAAGTCGGGTCTCTTGGGAGATGGATTGACTTCCAACCTTTGCTTGGCATCTTTGGAGGTTTCTTCTCCGAATCTCTTGTCCGTTGCTTGAGCATTTCTTTCTCTCTCTTTTGCTCTGCCTCGGTTTGAGATATACCTGAGATTCTCCAGCCTGCTTGCGTCCGGTTTATATAACCCATGAGAGCTGACCAAATCCTGTTACATCCCCAGAGGGTGGACGCCGAAGGAATTCATTAAGAAAAGGGCCAATCCCTGAAGCCCAGAGGCTCTCTCCCTTCATCTCATATAAGAGAAGCCCAGCCAGCTGATTCCACACCCTTTGGGGCTGTTCAGAAACAAAGGCATAATATGTTCGTTTCATCTCTTTCTCCTCACATGCTTTTCATTGCATCCTCAGAACAGTTTATCTGAACCCTCATCACATCTTCTGGTTTTGTAGATTTGCTGACTCTGATCGGAATAACCAGAATTTCACAGGGCAAAAGCAGTACAGCACACATTGAGAATAGCCATTAGAGAGGGAATACTTAACAAACAGAAGCCACAAAATTTGGAGTTGGTTTCATATTTCAGGGCTTTGCAAATGGAATGGAGGCCAGTCTGCGTATTAGTGGCTCCACAAGATAAAGCAAAGAATTAGCATTAACTAGAAGCAACTCTCCAAATTCCAAGAAAGCTCTATGGCTCAAAAAGTGGGTCCAAGCAAGCATTACAGGGTGTGCCCTAGCCCAGGCAGTTTTTATTTTCATAAGTAATAACATTAATCTTACCACTGCCTTTTGAATTCATCTGAATTATGCCTGTTAAGCTCTTTCTGATGCTGAGTGCCAGCCACTTAACATTCTTTGATGAGTCTAGGGCTGGAATTGCTGGTCTTGCCTTTCCTCTTCTCCCTCACACAGTCTCTTTCAGCTTTCCTTTCTTAGCTAGTTTTACAACTTTTTCAACTTTCTTGCCTCTATCTGCTCTTTATTGAGATTTTACCCTTCTGCCCTCACGTCCATCACCTTTTGTCAGTTTTTGATAGAAAATGGGAGTTCTACCCAACAACATTCATGGGACCTCAAGGTAGCACCTTCCTGAATAAGGGACCAAGGACTTCCAGACTGATCCATCTGCATTCCCACACTAAACAAGGGAGTTAGTCTAGGTCAGGGGTGTCAAACTCAAGACCTGGGGGTTGGATCTGGCTCGCGGGGTGCTTAGATCTGGCCTGCAGGGTCACCCTGAAAGCAGCGAAGGACTGGCCCACGGTGCCTCTGCCAGTCAAAATAGAGCTTGGGACAGCCATGTGTGCCCTTCCCGAGCTCCGTTTTCACTGGCAGAGGGTTGCAGGAGGCCGTCGCAGCCAAAAAATGGAGCTTGGGAGTCCATTTTTGCTGGCAGAGCACTTGGGCCGCCACAGGCGCCTCTGACACAAGTGACCTTGAGCTGGCCATGCCCCCCTTGGCCACATCCACCCCCTCTCCCTCCCCCCCCGAGGTTAAACACAACACCGATGTGGCCAGTGGTGGGATTCAAGTAATTTAACAACCGGTTCTCTGCACTAATGATTTCTTCCAACAGCCAGTTTGCGAAACTACTCGGAAAGGTAACAACTGGTTCTCCCGAAGTGATGCGAACTGGCTGAATCCCACCACTGGATGTGGCCCTCAATGACATCGAGTTTGACACCCCTGGTCTAGGTGATCTCCAATGGCCTTTCCAACACTCACATTCTATGGACTTAGACTGTTCAGTTTGATTCAGGTTCTGTGGAGGAAGTCCAAACAGGCAACGGTGGTTGGGTGTGATATTTTTTAATACAAAAGGCAGTCTCACACATTTCAAAGTCCCATCGCTTTATCAGATAAAGGCTTGTTAAGCTACTGAAAGTGAAAACAAATGAGCTTCCTATTAAGGGTTCAGAGGGAAATTACTGCTTATTTTGCTTTCTTTTGTCTCAGTAGATTAGTGCTAGAGATTTCAGAATTTAAAATGAAAGTGTGAACACTGCTAGGAACATTCCGGTTTCAGACCTGTCAGACTCACACTTTGTATGAGAAACAGTCCTCTCTCCTCTTTTTCCATTCGTGCTATGAGTGAAGGTGTGATCACTGATGACTGATACTGGGGGATATTTCTTTTGGATGCAGGGATTCTTAAAATCCAGGGATAGGACTGCCATACAGCAAGATGATGACTGCTTAGGCACAGTCTTCATGTGACCTTTTGTGTCCAAACAGGACATGCCCCAACCGGAGGGAACCACACACACAGGCAAGAAAGTAGTAGTATCTCAAGGAAAAAGCCATTCTAACAACTGCCTTTCTTGGTGTCCACATTGATTCATTACATTCTAGACTCTAGAGCCTTCTGTGAGAGGATGAAATAGAGTTGTTTTTATATTTTGTAAAATGCGACAATTAGTGTTATGAAACTTGAAGATCAATGGATTCCAATAATTTTTTCTTTCCAGGTGTTTGAAGGGTTCATTCCTTGGCAGTGTGTTTGGAATTAAGTTTTAATTGGCATAATTTTTCTCGTGATGGTGTTTTTCATAGGTGTCATCCTATCTCACTACATTATAATTATAATTGTAGATCTTTTAGTCAACACTAAGTGAATATAAAGGCAGGAAAGGCCCTACTACATTAAGAGTTGCTCTTTTGCTCAGTCAAATTATCTCATGGAAGAAGAAAAAGTACTGCCTCATAGAGCCATAAATTTAATCTAATTAGTGGTTGTCACAGCCCTGAGACCTCCTCATGGGGATAGAAGTGATCCACATTCCATCTTCTGCTGAGGAGAATTTACCACAGGAAAGAGGAGGAAGAGTGATTATGGAGGAGGAGGAGGAAAAAGAAAAGGAAAAGATGGAGGAAAAGGAGTCGATGGAGGAGGAGGGAAAAGAAAAGGAGAAGATGATGGAGGAGGAAGAGGAGGAAAAAGCAAAAACGATGGAAGAAGAGAAGGGGGCAACACTTTCCCGCCAAATCTCGGAACTCCCCGCTTCAGGCACGCGCCAACCAGGCAACCCCGCCCCTGCCGCTAGTGGTGTAGCGCAATTCCTCTTTAAACCCCGGAAAGAAGGCATTGGTCTTAAGAGGCTTTTAAAATACATGAATAAGAAAATCTTTTATTGCAATAACAACTTTAATTTCTCTGTTTGCATCCTCTTCAAACATGGAAATCTGTGCAGTGGGATTAAACTACAAGTCAACATTCTGGTTTTGGGTTGCTCCACAGCCCACTTCCTGCCCCCTAAATGCTAGCCTAGCAAGAGGGTGAACTCAGAGGAGCATCTCAGGTCCAGATGTCTGAAGTACAGTCTCCTCCCGGGTAACGCATTTCATATGCACGAGCGGGACCCCACGACTCCTTCCCGAAATCCACCAGGAAGTCTGGATTCACACAGAGACCCCCGTTCTCCGTGTCCACATCAATCTGGAGCATGACTGACCCTTCCCTGTAAAGGAAAAAGAATTCAAGGGTAGAAAAGGAGGGTCTTTTGCTTCCTTATTTGGGCCTCCATAAAACTAGAAAAGCTGGTTAGGGAATTGTAAAAATGGGAAAACTATGCAATTCCAGTATAAATGAAGAGGCAATGGCCAAGTAATAAAAAGTAGGCATATGATTAATTTGGTATGTAATACAAGAAGGAAGAAAATGAGGAGAAACCCCCACCTTCCTCGTAAATTTGGTCTGAAGTTCTTTGCAAGTTGAGAGACTTCATACCTGAACATTTCTGGATAAAATTGCTCATCCCACTGTGTATAGAGACCATTGGTAACATAAAGCCTTTTTCCATCCAAGCTCAGCTGGAGCATTTGGGGTCCCCCATAGACTCTCCTTCCCTAAGGTGAAAAAAGGAAGGAGTGGTCAAATATAGGGGGTCCAAGGAGGCTTATATATATAGCTCCTTAGTCTAATCTGCTGCAGGAGAGTTCTTTCTGGCATTTCAAGAAGTCCTATACAAAAGAAGCCACGCTGCCTGTTGAGAATGATTCCTTGAAAGGTTTCCTACAGGTGTCTCAAAACTGGGATCTTGGTGTAATGGAAAGTGTGGATGGCCTTTGGGAAAGGAGAAGGAGAGAGGCTACCTAGGAAACAATCAGATGAGAAGAAGGAATCTCCAGTGTCTTAACAATTAGAGGAAGAAACTTAGGAAGAATCATAACTAATGGAGCAATCAGTTAAAAGTGACAGCAAGAAGTTTCCATTCTCAGAGTTGCAAGATTCTCTTAATGTAGCCTTACAATAAAATAGACTAAGTTCATCTATTTGTGTGGCTTGCCTAGTTTCCCTGGAAAGGCTGATGCTCAGAAAACAGAGGCTCACCTGGATCACAAGGCGATCTGGTTGGCAGTCCAGCTCTTCATCATTAATCACAGTCACCACCCCACCTTTGTAGATGCTGCCTCCCAGAAACACCTGCAGGACCCAAAGGAAGGGTCAGTTCAGGCCGAAGGACAGTCTCCCCTTTCCCAAGCTGCAATCGTCCTCTGCTCAGACTGTGGTATTTGGATGTGGATCCCCTCTGAACATGAGTGTCCTACTAGCACATGCCAGTAAATGAGGCCTGGATTAGCTTTCTGCTTAACCCAACATCCTGGTTCCAACTGCAAAACCTTTGACTGGGAAGGAGCTTACCTGGCCCGTTAGCCGAGGGCAGTGGGGGTCAGTGATGTCATACTGTCGGACATCGCCGTGAAGCCAGTTGCTCATGTACAGGAAACGGTCATCCAGCGAAATAACTAAGTAAGCATTGAATGCTGGAGGAGAAATAAGGTCAGAAAGAAGGTAGGATTGCTTGATTCCTTGGCGTGCAACTTTTTCAAGAATTGGTGTTTCCCCCAAAGCTGCAGATGAAAAGACTTTCAGCCATGAAAAGACTTAGCCTATTCTCCAAAGATGCTAAAAATCCTTAACATGAGAGTGCAAACGGAGGGTGGAGCCCCCTTTTTATGTTCCACTCCAACATAGCTAATTCTCCGTCAATTTCAATGGTATTTTTAATGTTTTACACCATTATTTTATCATGTTGTAAAGCCGTGCAAAATCGCATGACAGCGAGATGGGCAGCATATAAATTTAATAAATAACTAAAAGTCAAATAAGAACTCCTGGACGAACAAAGCTGGGGGCTTGAGACACAAGCATGAGGACAAAAGCCCTCTGTACTTTACGCACCTGGCATTTCAGGAAAGTACCACCCGGTCACGGTCTTTTTTGGAATCTCTATCACCTTCTCCGTGGTCCATGTCCCGTCCTGCGAGAGACACCGTGTTGGTTGGGACATGCAACGCTTTTGACCACAAAGTCAGTGGGGAAAACTGGATTTGCTTAATGACCATGTAGCTCATTTAATGACCGTGGCAAAAAGGTCATAAATCAGATGGGGCTCACTTAACAAGGGCATTGCTTAGCGACAGAAGTTCCGCTTCCAATTTTGGGCATACCTTGAGGACTACCTGTACTTTGTTCTCCTTTTAGCAGTGCATTTTACCCGTTCCTTTTATTCTCAGCTGAAGCCTCGGGTGCCAGTTGTTTCCAAAGGAAAGATAGGGGGAAGGAGAAAGAAATTATACTTCGATTCACCTCCTTCTTGAAAATATGATGCACAGAGCCCTCAAAGAAACAGTTCACGAAGCCATGTGGGGCGTCTGGGTTGTGCAGGAAGCGGATCCCCAGGGGGACTGAATCCTCCCCCAGGTCAATGGATTGGACGAGGCAGTGGGTAGTCCAGTCCCACACATTCAGGCAGCGGCCAAAGGCCCCTACGGAGAAAAGGAGAGGAATCATCTTAGCTTGCTCTTTTGAGTAGAAATGCCTCCTGCCAGTGGGTACTCAGGAGGCTGTGGACAGTTTCCTTAGAAAGGTACTGGGCTTGCTCGTGTTGGAGACCTCCAAGCAGAAGGTGAGATGCCACCTCCTGGGGAAGGGCTAGCTGTGGATGGACAAGAGGGTTGAACTAGATGGCCACCAACACTACCTCAGTGACATCCTTCTTCAAAGAATCTTGGGTCCGTCCCTAGGTTGGAGCGCAGCCCCCGTGGGTTTTGAATTCCAATGGGTCATAAGATCATACAGTGCTCTAGGAACTCACCTTTCTGCAGATTTTCTGGGATGAATGCATCCACGCAGAATTTGGGGGCTCCTAATTCAGTGCTGATTAAGACATTATGCCTTGGTTTGTACGAGAAGTCATATCCTAGTGGAGCCGCATCCCCAGGGCGGTTCCAGGTGCCCTTCACTTCCCATGTTTCCGTATCCACAAGAATAAATGAGCCTGCAGTTTGGGGTGGGTGGGGCAAAGGCAAATTAATTCAAATAGCAGATGTGGGTGACTCTTAGGAAGGGTTGGCTGAAAAATGTTTGCTCCAGCACAAATTTCAGCTTTTGGAGTTTCCCTCCCAGCATTTTCCAAGTCACACCTGCTCTTACAAGTACTTCAATCCGAACCCCCTTTTTGGAAAACAGACTGTCCAGCACTACCTTTTCCATTGCCAAATAGGTCCCCTAGGGAGCTGATCATGACTTCTCCATTGCCCAGATATCGTGGAGTGAGTAGTGAAGCCACTTCAGTTTTACAGAAGACCTCTCTGGGCTCAATCACCTGTCAAGGTTGGGGAGAGGAAGAAAAAAAATAAAAACTTGCACTGCAGTTCTGTTTTTTTTCTCTTTATAACTCTTCAGATTGCTTTGATCTAAAAACTCCAGAGCCCATCTGCCGTCAGTGAAACATGGGGGTTGTTGATAGGAATGTGACAGGGGAAAATTAGTGGGACAGCTCTTTTATTATCGGGTTGTTTGTCAGGATTTCTTTCTATACTGCAATAAACTGCAGGTGTGGGAATGGTAAACTGGGTTCTATTCTATACTGTAGATATTCATCTTGCAAAAGTGGGGTCTTGCTTATTAATTTATTTCCCTTTTCTGTTTAAAATCAACATGAGCTCCTCTCTTTGATTTTATTCCCTTCATTTTATGCATAATAATTCTGCTCAGCGATTTTGCAGGGAGACGTGAGAATCACAGAAATCAGGTGTATGCATTTTTTTTTGTTCAGTGTCTGTGGAAATGGATTTTAGCTTGGGTCACTTATAAAAAGGTCGGACAAAACTAAGGCAAGGTCAAGGGATCAATACTGGTTATAATCAGAGGTTTAAAGTCCCTTGCACTCTTTCACAGAGTCCTTTGCAGTCCATTTCCCTGGCTTGCACCCTAAGAAGATGGGCGGGCCTACCTTGAACAGGCAGGGAGCTTGGGGGTCAGTCCCGGTGTCCACAACATAAATCCGCGAAGAATTGAAAGGCGGAAGGACCAGCCGGTTGCGTTTCTTGGTGGTGTCTCCAAAGGTGTTGCTGCAAGCGTTCCAGCCCATGAAGTGAAGCTCATCATTAATGTACGGCATTTGCAGCCGGTGAATAACCTGGTTGGGAAAGATTGGAGAGGCAGAGATTAAACGTTCATTGTTTAAGTTGTTGGCTCGGATTAGATTTTTCCATCTGTTTCCCAAAAGTTTGTAATTTGCGTATCTTTGGATGAAAAACACCGTTTGCAGAATAGAATTTTGTTAGTAGAAAGCTCTACTTCTGCTTGATATTTCTCTCTCTGGGCAAAATGAGAATATATCTGCTGAACTCCACATTGGCGACAGGAAGGGCATCCGGTCAGTAAACATTCAGCTCCATTCAGTTGACCAGACTCCACTCAAGGGATTATGGGATCGTTAAAAGAAGATGATGAAAGGTCTACTTCTGCTTGGTGGAAGATTGCGTTGGTTGTGGCTTGTTACTGACAGAATACAGGTTTCTCTCCCAACGGGCAAGCAGGACAGTGACAAGATGGGCATCCCTAAGAAACTCACAGGCGTTTTCTTCCCTTCCCAGTCTTTCATGCACCCTCTGCGCAAAAGTGCTCCACTATTCCAACCCTGGAGCTGAAGTCCTCACAGGTGTGAATGCAAGAGCCGGCATCTGAGCATCACCTGCTTACTTTATGGATTGTGAGCAGGCTCAGTGCATTATAGCATAGGAGTCTGTGGTAACAGCTAATGATCCTTTAGGCTTCCCTCGGCTCTCATAGTTCCAGCCTCAGCTGCACCTAGTGAAGGTGTCTGTGCATAGGTGTAACTGACCGTGACTCTGCTGACACAAAAATGTGAAAATGGCAGATCTGCCTGAGGATACCCATTAGACACCGAGGAACAGAATGACTAGGAACACGCTGGAAGCTGCTGAGCTTTGTTGGTCTTAGAACAAAGGATTCCCCGTAATTTGATTAAAGTAAATTGTTCCCAGGTTTCCAAGTGTTTTGGAAACTGAGAATGTGGCTGAACATGTTGGTATAAATTTTCCTTGACTTACGACCGCAATGGGAATGCAAGATACTAAAGAGAGGCCCAAGGAAAGGGAAACAAAACAAGCGTTCGCAACATTGCCCCAAAGAACCGAATATCCTCGTACTTGGCAATAAGTGGGAGATTTGGGATCCACATCCACCGTGGCGAGAAAATCGGGCATTTGGGTCCCTGTCCTGGTTAAGACGCAGATCACGTACATCAGCTTCTCTTGAGGTCCTAGGGACAACATCCACATTTTAGGCTCCCTGGCCTGAATCTTAAAACAGCTCTGTCTGAGCTACAACTGGTGTTCACCCATGCTCTTAGGGTACTGGATTAACCCTTGCTGTGGACTGAGTCACTGGTCCAGGGAATCCGATACCAGATCAGTAGTCCCACGCCAAATGGCTCAACTGATTTGCTCAACACAGCACAACGAGGCAGATTAATATGAGGTGTGAGCCCACCCCTCACCTCTGCAGCTGGTAACAACATCCTCTTCCTTGCCCTGCTCTCCACAACGGGAGGATCTCACCCCTTCTTACCTTTCATGGCATCCAAGGGCGTTGGATAGCAACATTCTGGATAGCAACATTCTTCCCCCCCTTTTAAAAAGAAAAACAGAGGGATTTATCTTCTGTGCATCCGGAGATAGAAGGGAGACACGGGTGTTTTATGGAAGGTTGCGAACAGGCAGCATTGACGAAAATGTCAGGTAACTTTTTGTCATCTGACGCAAGAGATGGATTGACTTCCTACCTTTGCTCGGCTTCTTCGGAAGCTCCTTCTTGGCATCTCTTGTTGGTTGTTTGAGCATTTTTTTCTCACTCTTTTGCTCTGCTTCTGCTTGCATATCCGAGGTCCTCCTGCTTTCTTACCGCCGCTTTATATATCCCATGGGAGCTGACTGAGCTTCGCTCCATGTCCTTTGGGGCTGCTATAAAACAGAGGCCCTAATATCTTTGTTTCATCTTTTTCTCATCACTTTTGATTGTATTTTCAGAACAGGTTATCTGAACCCCCACGGCATCTTCCGTATTTAGGTTTGCTGACTCTGAATAACCCGATTTACAGGGAAAAAAGCAGTTCAGTGTATATTGAGCAGTTTGGTGAACCTGTTGGAGACCGAATGCTGTAAGAAACAGAAGCTACAAAATTTGGGGATGGTTATATAATTTGAGAACCGCAGTGGCCCAATAGTTAGAATGCAGTAATGTAGTCTACTTCTGCTAATCACGGGATGCCAGCAGTTCGGCAGTTCGGGTCTCACCGGCTCAAAGTTGACTCCGCCTCCCATCCTTCCGAGGTGGGTAAAACGAAGATCCAGATTGTTGCTTGCATATCTGAGGTCCTCCTGCTTTCTTACAGCCAGTTTATATATCCCATGGGAGCTGACTGAGCTTCGCTCCATGTCCTTTGGGGCTGCTATAAAACAGAGGCCCTAATATCTTTGTTTCATCTTTTTCTCATCACTTTTGATTGTATTTTCAGAACAGGTTATCTGAACCCCCACGGCATCTTCCGGA
The DNA here is from genome assembly GCF_059756535.1 of Pantherophis guttatus. Taxonomy (NCBI): domain Eukaryota; kingdom Metazoa; phylum Chordata; class Lepidosauria; order Squamata; family Colubridae; genus Pantherophis; species Pantherophis guttatus. The sequence continues at coordinate 992,826 of NC_142080.1, forward strand.
TTTAGGTTTGCTGACTCTGAATAACCAGATTTACAGGGGAAAAAGCAATTCAGTGTATATAGAGCAGTTTGGTGAACCTGTTGGAGACGAATGCCGTAAGAAACAGAAGCTATAAAATTTTGGGATGGTTATATAATTTGAGAACTGTGGTGGCGTAATAGTTACAATGCCATAATGTAATCTACTTCTGCTAATCACGGGATGCCAGCAGTTCAGCAGTTCAGGTCTCACCGGCTCAAGGTTGACTCAGCCTCCCATCCTTCTGAGGTGGGTAAAACGGGGACCCAGATTGTTGGGGACAATAGGCTGACTCAGAATAAACTGCTTAGAGAGGGGCTGTAAAGCACTGTGAAGCAGTATATAAGTCTAAGGGCTATTGCTATTTGAGGGCATTGTGAAAGAAATGGAGGCGTGCCTGCACGTCACCTGCTCCTCAGGGTAAGTCAAAGATTTTTGAGTTGGTTTGCACCAAAGGTGCTTTTTCAAAAGACTAGTGAACTTCCTTTTGTTTTTAAGGACGCTTCGTTTCTCATCCAAGAAGCATTCTCAGTTCTTTCGCAGTCTTGAGAATTTAGAATTGCAACCGTTGCCAACGTCTTCTCCAAATTCCAAGAAAGCTCTGTGCCTCATAATGTGGGTCCAGCAAGCACCGTCAGCTGTGTCCTAATCTAGATAACTTTTATTTTCAGTAGTGGTAACTTCAACTTTCTCCTTGCCTTTTGAAATTATCCCTGTTTCTGCACTGGGAAGACGGGAAGGAGGGAGAATTAAGAGTTCTGCTGTTCTGGCAATCAAACTGGAAAAGTGCCATGTGGACATGAAAAGGAGACAACTTGTGCTCTGCCGTGTGTCTCGGCTGCTTTTCAGGAGCTCAGCGTTTTTCATTTGGTGGGTCTTTGTTGTGGTTTATTAGCTTTCTTCTTGTTAGGATTGTCATCCCTTCTCTGAATTATGCCTGCTAAGCCCTTTGTGATGCTGAGCGCCAGTCAATTGGTGTCCTTTGATGACTCCGCTATTGGAATTTCAGAATTCCATTAACTGAGTCTGAACCTCACTTCTTCCCTCTTTCAATATCTTTCTTTCAGCTCTCCTTCTTAGCTGGAGTTTTACAACTTTTATCCCCCTCCTGCTCTTCATAAAGGTTTTACCCTTCTACCCTCCTGTCCATGACCTTTGTTGGGTTTGATAGAAAACGGAGCTCTACCCACCAACATTCATGGGACTTCGAGGTAGACTCCCAAGTCGGATCCCTCAGCATTCCCACACCAGACAAGGGGGTTAGTCTAAGTGATCTCCAAAGGCCCTTTACCAGCCCTCACATTCTATGGACTGTTCAAAGTTTGATTCAAGTTCTGTGGAGGAAGCCCAACCTTGCAAAAGTTAACCTCGTACATTCCAAAGTTCCGTTGTCGGATCAAATAAAGGCTTGTTAAGCGATTGAAGGTAAAACCAAACCAGTTTCATGTTAAGGGTTTGGACGGAAATTACTGCTTATTTTGCTTTCGTTTGTCTTGCTTATCAACTAAACCACTTAAAATGAAAATGTGAACCCAGAGAGGAGGCCATGGAGCCCTTGGCATTCCGCATTCAACTTGGACAGGTTCACAAACTGCATGAGAAACTGTCCTTCCTCCTCCTTTGCCACCTGCCCTTATATTGTGACTGAAGGTGTGACCTCTGATGGCTCCTGTTGATTGTTGGCTATTAGTTGGAGAAGCTTAAAAGTCCTGGATTAGGGCTGCCCCACAGCCAGATGATGGCTGTGTGCGAGCGCCCCCTTGTGGCAGAACAGGGCTTCCCCACCCATCTGGAGCGAGTCACATGGGAGCAGGCAAGAAAAAAGTAGCACCTCGAGGAAAAAAGCAATTCCAAACTCTGTACTGTTTGCACTATAGCCTTCTCTCTGCAGAGAGCGTTTGTTAAAAAGACTCTTGCTACAATGGGTTAATTTATAAGCCTTCAGGGCAGGAGTGGAAGGCCAGGTGCCTAGATGCCGAAGGAATCAAAACTTCCTGAGCAGGGAGTTGGACTAGAACAGCAGTCACCAACTGGTGGTCTGCAAGAAAATTTTGGTGGTCCGCAGAAAAATTATTTGCATTTTTTGTATTGCACTAAATCAGGGGTCCTCAAACTACGGCCCCTGGGAGATACATGCAATGAACATTTGTGTTGCTGCAGAGAGTCTCCCACTTCGGGGTCTTTTTGTGTGGGTCGGAGGGGGGGCAGAAATTCCGACTCGGGGTCTGCTTCGGCCTCCTGGTGCAGGGCTTTGGGCGAACGCTGGAGGGAAGTGCCATTGATGGCTAAGAGCCGGAGGGCCTTGTTCCAGTGGGACTGCCTCATGGCCTGGAACTGGCTGACCATCTCAGCCTGCTGAGCCTCCAGGCACCGGTACCTGGTCTTGCACTCCTGCAGGTCTTCCCTGTACTTGGAAAGCCTATGTTTGTGGTCCTCAGTGAGGTGCTTCTGCTGAGCCTCCTTTTCGGTCAGATCCAATTTGAACTGAGCTGTTTTGCCAACTCTTTCTCTAACAACCTGATGTCCGAAAGGTTGGTGACCCCTGGACTAGAAGACCTCCAAGGTCCCTTCCAACTCTTATTCTGTTAAAACCTCAATGAGGATTCTTTTGCATCAGGTTAAATGGCCAGAGTTAAACTCCACTTTTGGGGGTCACCTGATGCTCAGGGTCTTTCTATGGGAAACTTAAACTGAGTTTGATTTTGTCTCAATTTCTGCGGTTGAGATGCGTGTCGTTATCAACCACCTCTGAATGCCATGAAGCCTACGTTGAGTGCACTTGAACTGGACTTAAGGGCATTCATTTTCAAAACTGACACAATAGAAATGTAACGTGCAGAAAGAGGCAAAACAGTCTCCAGGTAATTCCTTCCCCGGCTATTAATATCCTTTTGGGGGTCACAAGGATATTAGTTGAAATACGTCAATACAGATTGACGTATTTAATCATTTGTCTTCCTCTTCTTGGCGGGCTGTTTGCATTTGTTCCTTCCCAGCCTTCTGGCAGATACCAAGAACAACCATGGCTCCCATTTAATGCAGAAGAGTTCTTTATAGACTAGGATTGCCAAAAACTGGGTACCCAGGAAAACCAGCAGAGAGCCAGCTTATTCTCTGATCCATTGACTGTGATTAACTGACAGTGCTTCAGATAGCTAGGTGAAAATCCCTCTCCTGCAGCTAACATTAATTATGGCCTAAGTCACAGGTCTCCAAACTTGGCAATTTTAAGACTTGTGGACTTTAACTCCCAGAATTCACGCTGGCTGGGAAATTCTGAGAATTGAAGTCTATAAGTCTTAAAGTTGCCAAACTTGGAAACCCCTGGCCTAGGTTATGGATGGAAAGCCAGTTTGACATAATGGTTAATGGATTAGACAACAGGAAACCATAAATTTTAACCCTGTTTTAGGCACGGAAGCCAGATTGGGTGACTTCGAGCCAGTCCTTCCCTCTAAGCCCCAGGAGGAAGGCAGCGTTGGTCCTTCAGAGGTTTTCAAAATAAATTGCGAGAAAAACACATAGACTTCCCCACAAACCTCAGGAGCCAGGATTGAAGCGAAGGATCACAACAACAACATAATTAAAGATTTCATTTCACCTTGCCAGACTTATGGCGCGTTGTTGAGGATTATGTGGTAAATCAGTCATGAGATGAGAAGGAAACATGGGAGGTGAAGATGGAGATAATTACCTATTGACGGTGCAATGCAAACATTCTTTCCTGATTGACTTGATTAGCACACAGAGCAGGGTAAATATTTTATCTCTGTATTTAACCGTCTTTTATTCAGGTCTGAATGGTTCAGGGTGGCAATTCTCAATTCCCGCAGAAGGTGGTTATAGGGGCTGGAATTCCCGAAGGTGGCTTATGGGTAGGACTGGGTTATAATGGGAGCCCTACTTTTCAGATACCTGGAGGACGTGGAGATTAGCCACAAATATTGAAGGAAGTGATTTCCAGGCATTTGCTGAGTCAAACGCCTTTATACATCTAGTGATAAAGTAACTTAAGAAAGATGATATGAGTATATTTGTGAATTTACACACATAATACTAGCTACGCATTTGCAGGTAGAAGATTTGAACTCAGGTCCTGTTTTGTGGGCCACGGGGAGTGAACCGGTTGGTGCTCTCAGCTTGAAATAAAGGTTATCCGAAAGAGTCAGTATTACCAGAAAAACTTTTAATTACAATGACAATTTTAATTTCTCTGTTTGTGTCTGTCAATAACTGCCGGAAGGCATTTAAAAATCTGTTCCTCACCAATTTGCAAGAGTTGCATCAGAAGACTTGCAAAAATCTGTAGAGACAGGCTAAGCAAAGTGTCTTGAAGGGCATAAACCCCGGATAGAGTTTTGCACCTGGGCAACAGAATCTAAAATTTCCTCTGAATGAAGCCGAGCTTGTAGCACTTGCAGCTAAGCAAGGAGAGAAGAGCGATGAAGAAACCAGGGTGCCCCTTAGCTCCATAGTGCTGACTGAAGGATGAGCGAGCTAGCTTATTTCCTGATTTTTGCACACTGGTTAAGTGAAAAGGTGGAAATCGGTGCAACGGGATTGAGCTACCAACCACCATTCTGGTTTTGCGTTGCTCTCTGCCCCATTTCCTGCCCCCTAAATGCCAGTTTAGCAAGAGGGTGGGCTCGGAGGAAGATCTCAGACCCAGATGTCCGAGGTACAGTCTCCTCCCGGGTAACGCATTTCGTGCGCACGAGCAGGACCCCATGGCTCCTTCCCGAAATCCACCAGGAAGTTTGTGTTCACACAGAGACCCCCATTCTCCGTGTCTACGTCAATCTGGAGCATGACTGACCCTTCCCTGCAAAGGGAGAAGAAAGGAAGGTTATCTGAGCAAGGAAGGCTCAAAAAATAGCTAACGGATTGATCTGGAGGGCGCGAGGAGGAGTAGAGGGAGGGCAACTCCCTTGCCCCCCATTTCCTCTGAGTTTTCTCCACCTGTTAAGAAGCTTCGTACCTCACCAGTTGTGGATAAAATTGCTTGTCCCATGGTGTGTAGAGACTGTTGGTGACATAAAGCCTTTTTCCATCCAAGCTCAGCTGGAGCATTTGGGGTCCTCCATAGACTCTCCTTCCCTAAGGTGAAAAAAAAACACGAGTGGTCAAGAAATGTAGGAGGTCCATAAAGGGCTACATGTGGCTCCTTGGTTTTATTCTGACTCAGGATTTCAAGGAGTCCCACCGAGAAGAAAGAAGCCATGCTGTCCGTTGACAATTATGTCCCACACGTTTCCCGTAAGTGTCTCAAACCCAGAATCCTTCTGAGAAAAGAGAGCCTCACCTGGAGCATGAAGGGATCTGGTTGGCAGTCCAGCTCTTCGTCCTTAATCACAGTCACCACCCCACCTTTGTAGATGTTGCCTCCTACAAATACCTGCAGGACCCAAAGGAAGGATCAGTTCAGGCCAAAAGACAGTCTCCCCTTCCCCAAACGGCAGTTTTTCTCTGCGGTATTTGGAGGTGGGCCCCAATGGAGTGGTGTGGTGGCCTAGAGGTGATGTTCTCGCCTCACAATCAGGAGGCTGTGAGTTCGATCCTAGGTAGAGGCAGGTATTTCTCTCTCTGGGCAAAATGAGAATATATTTGCTTAACAAAACTCCGCATTGGCAACAGGAAGGGCACCCGGTCATGAAACACTCTGTTAGCTCCATACAGTTGCCCAGATTCCACCCCACAAGAGATTATGGGGTCATTAAAAGAAGATGATTTAGAGGTGGACCCCAGAGGGTCTTCTACCATGTGCCAATAAATCGGGCTTTCTGATTAACCCAACATCCTGGTTCTGATGGTAGAAAGAAGAACTTCTGGAAGGATCCTAGGTAAGAAGCCATGATTTCCGGGCCTTTAGGTGGGAGGGAGCTCACCTGGCCCGTCAGCCGAGGGCGGTGGGGGTCGGTGACGTCGTACTGTCGGACATCGCCATGAAGGAAGTTGCTCAGGTAGATGAAGCGATCATCCAGTGAAATGAGGAAGTCCGTGACAAATGCTGAAAAAGAGAAGATGCCCAGAAATAACATCAGGAAGATAATTTGATTACTTTAATATCCTGGCACAGAAAGTTTTTCACGAATCATTATTCTCCAAAATGTGTAGATCTGTCTCAGTTCTCAGGCCATTCTCCCAAGATTCTAAAAATCCTTAATTTGGGGACAGAACTAGAGAGCTGAGCCATGAGCAATGAGGACAAAAGCCCTCCTGAACTTTATTTACTTACATGGCATTTCGGGGAAGTACCACCCAGTAACCTCCTTGTTTGGAATCTGGATGACCTTCTCCGCTGTCCAGGACCCGTCCTGCAAGAGACATGCGAGGCTGGTTGGTTGGGGAGTGCAAAGCTCTCCCGTGTCAACTTAATTTGCACCACCCCTTCGCTTCCTATCCATATCTGCCTCCTAATTTGAAGGATTTGATCTCGGTGGGATTTGAAATATTTGCATAGTTTGCAATTACTGAATTTTATCCTGATTCTGTCGTAATTCTTTCCGATCTCTTCCAGGCAACTGGACCTATCGGTCTGGTCTTCAGCAAAGACTAAACACGGTTTCTCTGCCATAGAAACAAGATGAATTAATAAGGCAGTGCTATGTTCAGCTTCCCGTGTGCAAAGATTTCTGTACCATGATCATGGTACGCTCATTATTATGTTTTGTTTTGTTTTTAATGGTGCATTTTAACAAATATTTTATTTTGAGCTGAAGCCCTGGATACCACTTATTTCAGATGGGAAGATGGGGGGAAAGGAGAAAGAAATTCTGTTTTTTTTTTCACCTCCGTCTTGAAAAAATGGTGTATGGAGCTCTCAAAGGTGCAGCCCACAAAGCCATGCGCGGCATCTGGGTTGTGCAGGAAACGGATCTCCAGTGGGGCAGAATCTTCCCCCACGTCAATGGACTGGACAAGGCATTGGGTGGTCCAGTCCCACACATTCAGACGGCGGCCATAGCGGTCTGCCAAGGAAAGGGGAAAAATCACCTCAACTTCTGGTGAGTAGGAATGCCTACTGCTAGACGAGGGTACTCAGGAGGGTTTTTGCACCATCCTTAGACAGATGGTGGGCTTTCTCATGTTGGAGGCCTCCTCCCCCCATGAATTTTGGATCCTGATAGGGCTTAAGCTGACACAGTATTCTGTCATCTCACCTTTCTTCAGGTCTTCAGGGTTGAACCCATTCACAAAGTATTTGGGGACGCCCCATTCGGTGCTGATTAAGACATTATGCCTGGGTTGGTACCAGAAGTCATATCCTTGCGGAGCCTCGTCACCGGGGCGGTTCCAGGTGCCCTTCACTTCCCATGTTTCCGCATCCACAAGAACAAATCCACCTGTGGGTGGAGAGAATGCAAATTCATTCCGGCACATGTAGGTGGGTCCCAGGAAGGGTTGGCACCACTCAGAGAGGCCTGAGAGATAGCAACGGCCTGAAAGAGAGCCCAGGGCTCAAATTTCGGGTTTCTGGAGTTTGTACGAAACTCCCTCCCAACATCTTCCAAGTCACACCTGCCCTTACAGTACTTCAATCTGGACCCCCATTTTGGAAAACAAATCCACCCAGTGGTACCTTTTCCATTGCCATATAGATCCCCTATGGAGCTGATCATGACTTCTCCACTGCCCAGACAGTGTGAGGTGTGTAATGTAGCTAGGTTGGTTTTACAGAAGACCTCCCTGGGCTCAATCACCTGCCAAGGTTGGGAAAGAGAAGAGAAGACGACATTGGTTAATGTCCATGGAAACGGATTTTGGCTTATATCTCTTACAAAGACAAGACCAGGGAATCATTGGTGGTGGGTAGTATGCTCAGAACTGTAAAGTCCCTTGGGTTATAAACCACTTCGGGGTACTTTGAGAGCCCTCTGCAACCCATTTCCCTGACTTGCACCCTCTCTGGATGTGTGGGTGGGCCTACTTTAAACAGGGAGGGAGCCTGGGGGTCAGTCCCGGTGTCCACCACGTAAATCCGCGAAGTGTTGAGGCAGGGAAGGACCAGCCGGTTGCGTCTCTTGGTGGTGTCTCCGAAGCAGCTGCTGCAAGCGTTCCAGCCGGTGTGATGAAGCTCATCGTCAATGTATGGCATTTGCAGTCGGTGAATAACCTGGTGGGGAAAGTTTGGAGAGGCAGAGATTAAACGTGCATTGTTTTATGTCATCGCCTGGAGTTGGGCTGCTCCATCGCTTTCCAAAGGGTTCGCGATTTGCTGGTCTCTGGACGCGGAACGCTGCTTGCAGAATGGAATTTTGTTAGCAGAAAGGTCTCCTTCTGCTGGGTGGAAAGGGTTGTGGATTGTAGCTGGCAGAATGTAGGTTTCTCCTTCTTCCAGCTGGCAAGCAGAACCTCACCAGCATAGCCCCTTAAAACACATAGCCACTCCACAACAGTGCTCCATTATTCCAACCGTTAGGGACCTGCAGACCCTTTCTTGACCATTGGGTCAAGGAAAAGCTCTCCCCACATGTGTGAGTGTGAGAGAGCCGGCAATTCCAATTTTGTGGATTGTGAGCATTCCCAGTGCATGATAGCATTGGTGTCTGCGGTACCCGCTAATGACCCTCTCTTGCCTTTAGGCTTCCCACGGTTCTCACATGACGGTTCCAGGCACAGCTGCATCCAGTTAGGGTGCCTGTGCCTGTGGGGATCTAGGTATGACTTTTTCACTCGTGAAAAAGGCAGAGCTGCCTCAGGAGTATCAGCAGACAAAACAACAGAATGACTTGAAACGGTCCAGAAACTGAGAGTGGCTGAGCTATGCTGGGCTTAGAACAAAGAACTCCCTTAATTTGATTTAACTTAATTATTCCCAGGTCTTGATGTCATGATTCTAGTAATTAGCAGAAAGTGTTTTAGAAACCAGCAATGTGTCTGAACATGTTGGTATATATTAGTTTTCTTGCAGTTTCATAAAGAGAGTCCTGTTTTAGGCTTGCAACCTGGCTTATAATGCTTAACGTTGCAGTAATGGTTATGCATTCTAAAGTAGTAACAGCCTCTGTTTCAACCAAAATCTAGCTATTCAGGGAAAGAATTTGAGGTGTCGTCTTGAAGTGACTAGGACTTCTGTTCTCCTCATGTTTGCACCTAGCAAGGAGGGCGTAGAGGGTCTTTCTTCAACCTTTAGAGCAGATCTGGGGAATGATGGCTCTTTTATGACTTATGGACTTACAACTCCGAGAATTCCTGAGCCAGCATCATTCCCCACCCCTGCTTTAGAGGATGTTTGCCATCCTTAGCCTTTTTTAAAAAAAGAAGTTGCAGAAGTTCACAAGGAACACTGCTGCACCACAATTTGTTTGTTCTGGATGAGTGTGACGTGAAACCCAGGACCCATTGGCTCGTTCAATAAACTCTGGTTAAAACTAACCACAGTTTAGCCTGATGGGCTTTTATGCAGCCTTACTCCGCTTCCACCCCCAGCCACCAAACATAAGTTGTCTTCAAGAGACGCCCAAGGAAAAGGAAACTGAATAAGCCTTCATAATGTCATCCCAAAGAACTAAGTAATCTCGTACTTTGCAGTAATTGGGAGATTCAGGATCCACATCCACCGTGGCGAGATAATCGGGCTTCTGGGTCCCTGTGCCAGTTAAGATGCAAGGCACATAGATCAGCCTTTCTCGAGGGCCTAAGGGGGGGAAAAAACCCACATTTTAGGATCCTGAGTCTGAATCTTAAAATGGTTCTATCTGAGCTACAAATGGCTAGACTCGCATTTGCCCGGCCTGTTAAACATGGTTACTAGATTAACCCAAGTTATGGGCTGAATCACAACAGAAGGCCTTTCAGTCATCTGCAGTAACACAAAACCCCAAGGTTCATGCTAACCGAGCTGGGCGGGCTATGCAGAAATCACGACCAGATTTTTCCTCACCAGTGAGAGCAATCAACCAGCGGAACAATTGGCCTCCAGAAGTTGTGGGTGCTTTAACACTGGAAGTTTTAAAGAAGTGATTGGACAAGCATTTGTCTGAAATGGGATAAGGTTTACTGCCTGAACAGGGGGTTGGACTAGAAGGCCTCCAAGGTCCCTTCCAACTGTTATTCTGTTATTTGCATCAGGCCAGGTTGAGCACATTGGGCGGTAGGGGCTTCCCAATGGCACTTTGAGATGCTCCCTGGATCTGTGGGGTTGGAGTGCATTGATTGTTGGTCACGGATCCCAATGCCAGGTCAGTCGTCCCTCACCAAAGGGCTCAACATCCATATTGAGCTTGTTCCGCACACCATGGTTCAAAGGAGTGGCTTAATATGAAGGGCAAACCCATCCTTCCTCTCTGTGGGTCTGTCTAGTCCCAACATCAGCTGCCCTGCCCTGCCATCCAGGAGGAGTGCGGATCCATCGAACTTACCATTCATGGCATCTAAGGGTGTTGGATATCCGGGGCCGTGACATCCACATCCTCCTCCTTCTTCTCCTCCTCCTCCTCCTCCTTTAGAAAGAAAGAAAGAATAGTTAGCAACTCGGCATCAGGAGAGAGAAGATCCGTCCGTGCTGGGACCTACCAGAAGAAATCATTTTGGACCCAGTTCTCGATCTAAAGGATCCTCCTACTGCCCCTCGGCAGGGCTCATTTTCCCTGCCGCTGGTATACAGCAAAGACCTCGAGTGGGGAAGAGATATTGCCTGTGGAGCAGTCCGATAAGAGAAGGCATAGCCTCCAGCTGCATCATGGATGGAGTAAGAGTCTCAAAGGGGACCATCTCTAAATTCTCAGACTGTGAAGAAGACGGAGGGAGATTGATACTTTCAGACCTGCAAGATTCTGTCAATGGAGCTTCACAATGAGGTGGGGTCAGCTGATCTGTTGCTGATCTACCTGGTGAGGCAGGTACACCAGCAGAGTCATAGAGCCAGGGGAAGAATCCATGTGAGTTAAGCAGCTCAAGGAGGGCAAAGGGACCAACTCCTCAAAACATTAAATTAAAGGCTCGGTGGAAACAAACCGACAGCTCATTATCTCTTCTGATTTGGCTGTTTCATTCCCCTCATTTATTTTGATGCCGTGTTGAGCTTGTGATCTAATTCATTGCTCATCCCTGCCTGTGAATTAATTGTTCTGCTGTGGCAACTCATATCTCTGATTGCCCGATACTCCTCCTCGTCTGATGATGATGCTGTGGCAACACACACACACACACACACACACACACACACACACACACACACACACACACACTGCCTGGATGCTAAAAGGAAGAAGCCGGATGGCCTTGGCATCCAGTGACTAACTTTTGATACGGCTGGCAATTCCATTAATCAGCTCCTCTGATGCAAGGAGGTGATTGTCTCTTCCTTCATTCCACACTCCCTCCTTTCGGTCCCTAATTAATTAATAGCAGGAAAATAACCCGCCAATTTTCCTATTAGTCTTCATTAGATATGTTTCTAGGACAGGATATAAGACACACCAAGGAATTATTTGACAGGAAGCTGTCAAATAATTTGCCTCACGACTATCGACAAAAATAAATTCCAGAAAGGTGGACACCGATCCCCATTGGACCCACATCACGCTCCCCATGGAAGTCATAAACCAGTTTGGCCCTCATTAGCTTGAAACACATTCATCATTGGGAATTTGCTTCCCTCCTTCCTGATGAGAAAACATTTTAAACAGATCTGTAACTCAGAAATAACAAAGGCTGCGTTTTTCCTTCTCCCTCCCGGTCAGTTTTCCTTGCGTGCCATCCTAGGCTTAAGATCATCTCTTGTTTGGTAGTATGTAAGCCATTAGCTTGTCCGAATATTGATTTCTGGAAGCTTCTTTGACTGTGATGAAAACATGCGAAACAGGAAAATAGAAGCTTAGTTTCATTGCAAATTAAGGCAGGAAGCGGAGGGCGGTAATGGGAATTTGGAGGAGGCAGGACAGGAGCCCCTTTTTTTCAAGCATTCTCCCCCAAAGTCAAAGTGATCGAGTATTGGCAATAATTGGAGATCGAAGAATTGGGGCTTCATCCCTATTGAAAAGGTTGCTGCCCTGAGCTTATGCAGAATACATTTACAGAAGTTGAGGGTGCTTCAACAGTGGAGATTTTTAAAAAGAGATTGGACAACCATTTGTCTGAAATAATAATATAAGGTCTCCTGCTTGAGCAGGGGGTTGGACTAGAAGACCTCCAAGGTCCCTTCCGACTCTGGTATTCTGTTATTTTATAATCTCAGATCAACTAATGAAAGGAATATCTGTCTTCCAGATGTTTTGGAGGCTCCATCACTGGAAGTTTTTAAGAAGAGATTGGACAATCATCTGTCTGGAATGGTATAAGGTCTGCCTGAGCATGGGGCTAAGCTAAAAGTCCTCCAAGACCCCTTCCAACTCTGTTATTCTGAACATCTGTGGGTTGTAACCCCACCTTTGCAAGGGTGATGTGGGTCTTGTCAGAAAGGCTGTGGACAGGTGGAATTGGGTTAAAAATCGGATGTCCAAAAGGCAAGAGAAGGGATGACTTCCTACCTTTGGTTGGCATCATTGGAAGGTCCTCCTCAGCATCCTTTGTCTGGTGTTCGAACATTTTCCCTCCTCTCTCTCTCTTCTGCTCCGCCTGGACTCGCACACCTGACATTCTCCAGGTTGCTTGCGGGTGATTTATATAACCCGGGAGAGCCACGGCGAGTCTTGCCCCAGAAGGCGTGGTCTCCGGAAGGAACTCAGAGAAAGAAAGAGCTGATTCCTGAAACCCCAGAGGGCCAAACAACCCTCCCTCCCTCCCTCCTTCCCTCCATCTCCCACCAGAGAAGCTCTGCCAGCCGATTCCACACCCCGTGGGGCTGTTCAGAGCCCAAGGCCCCACGACATCTGCTTCGACTTCTTCTCCCAGCCTTTTAATTACTCCTGATCTTATCTGATTTTTATCTGAAGCCCCATCACCTCTTCTGGTTTTCTGGCTTCCCCAAGTTCATTGTGAAAATCCAGATTCAAAGGGTGAATGCAATTCGGGGCGCATTGAGAATGGCAACATGTTAAACCAGTGCAAAAGATACCCCTGCTGAAACATGCTGGGTTGTGCATGCGAGTTCTGACACCCCCATTGTGTCCTTGAATCCAGATGTTCACAAACGTGTTAAATCTGCAGGTGGATTTGGTCTGTGCGGTCCACCCTCAGTTGGAGACAGAAAATTGATTTTGGGCTTTAATTTCTCCACTCCACCTTCCCTTTTACCAGCAACACAACAGCAGAAACCACAACTCCAGTGAAACATCTGTCCAGGCAGATGTGAATGTGTGTTTAATATTTTTCATAAGAGGTTCAGGTGACGCGCACTGAGATTTGAAAGGTTCAATCGAATAGAGAGATTCGGAGAGTTTTCTGAAAGGATTGGAGGCCTTGCCCCTTGGAGTAAAGCAAAGGTTTCTGAATTGCTTTGCGGTTTCGAGAACCTAGAATTGGAGTCGTCAGCAAGTTTCTTTTTTTCCAAGCCCCAGGAAAGCTCAGAATTTGGTTCCAGCAAACATGGTGGGTCAAGCCTCATCCCAGATATTTAATCACCTCCCATCTTATCACTACATTTTGAAATAATACCACTTTACGTTTTCCGTGGATAAGGAGACGAAACTTGCTGTTCTAGAAAGTCAAGTCAGAAAAGCACCGTGAGGGCATGAAACTGAGAAAATTGGAGTTTTGCCTCGTGGCTCAGCTTCTTTTCAGGAGCTCAGCGTTTTCATTCGGTATCTACGTTCGCCACAATTGTGGATTATTAGCTCCATTCTGGCTAGGATCACCTCTGCCTCCGGTCTGTGCTGCTTGGGATTACAGCAATCGATGTTACCCGATTGAGTATCTCTGCGCCAACTAAAATGAAAAAAATATCCTGCAACGTCGAAATTTAAACTAGAGTGGATGCAACCATTTGCATGATAGCCAGTCTTCTGTGTGTGTTGGGATGATGTTTTATTCAGTTCATACGTTAACAAAAGAGCCCACCATCATTAGACTTAGGCTTCAGAATGTAACCCAGTACCTTAACTGTCGTACTAAATTTATCTCCTCAGCTTTCTTTGGAAGCTCTTCTACCACCCGATGTTGACTTTCAGCCGGTGAAGAGATGACCCTCTCTAACCTAAAAATACACTTCGATGGGAAGGAAAGTTTGTCAAAAGAAACTTTCTGGTTTTGATGGCTGGTCACTTGGATTGGAATAACCCAGGGGTGAAATCCAGCAGGTTCTGACAAGTTCTGGAGAACAAGTAGTGGAAATTTTGAGTAGTTCAGAGAACCGGCAAATACCACCTCTGGCTGGCCCCAGAGTGGGGTGGGAATGGAGATTTTGCAGTATCCTTCCCCTGGAGTAGGGTGGGAATGGGGATTTTGCAGTATCCTTCCCCTGCCACGCCCACCAAGCCACGCCCATCAAGTCACACCACGTCCACCAAGCCACACCCACAGAACCAGTAGTAAAAAAAATTGGATTTCACTACTGAAACAATCACAGTTAATTGGAGCACAGCTGGCAAAAGCAGACCAATGTCTCGGCGCAATTCCGATGGATTGAAATTTAGGCTCCTTATCTGTGGGAATGCAGATTTTTTGGACCTTATCTTTGGACCCCAGACCCAGTTTCAAACTGCGTTTGTTAAGCAGATGCTGCCATCCTTTCAGAGAACAAAAGAGGTGGACATCTTGTGCAAAGAGATTGGTAAAATAGGTCCGAGAGAGAAGAGAGAACGATAAAACTAAATTTGGAATATCGCATCCAGTTCTGGTCACCACAATATAAAAGAAAGAGGTTGAGACTGGAAAGAGTGCAGAGAAGGGCAAGAAAAATGATTACGGGGCTGGAGGCTAAAACATACAGAGAACGGTTACAGGAATTGGGTCTGTCTAATAGGAAAAGAAGGACTAGGGGAGACCTGATAGCAGTGTTCCAATATTTGAGGGGCTCCTACAAAGACGAGGGGGTCAAACTATTCTCCAAAGCACCAAAAGGCAAAAGGAAACTAACCAAGGAGAGATGCAACCTAGAAGTAAGGACAACTTTCTTGACAGTGAGAACAATTCATCAGTGGAACGGCTTCTGTCCATCACTGGAGGCTTTCAAGAAGAAACTGGACCATTGTTTATCTGAAATGGTATAGACTCTCCTGCTTGAGCAGGGGGTTGGACTAGAAGACCTCCAAGGTCCCTTCCAATTCTATTATTCTATTCTAAACTTTGTCTTGCTAGTTCAGATCCTTGCTGCCTAACCTTTCCAGCTTGAGATAGGCAATTGATCCTCCAGCCTGCATCTCGTTTGTTGATTCATCTAATCCCTCTGAAAAGCCCAACTCCTCTGGAGTCATGTCAATCACGCATGAATTATGCCTGCTAAGCTCTTCCTGATGCTGAGCGCCAGTCAATTGGTGTTCTTTGATGACTCCGCTCTAGGAATTTCAGAAGTTATTAACTGGGTCTTACCTCCTCCCATCTTCCCTCTTTCAATCTCTTTCGTTCAGCTCTCCCTTCTTAGCCAGAAGTTTCACAACTTTTAAAACTTTCTTGCCTCCTCCTGCTTTCCGTAAGATTTTACCCATCTGCCCTCCCTTCCATTTTTGGGGGATTTGATTCATTCATGAGAACTTCAGGTAGCATCGTCCCGAATCCGGGAGAAAGGCATCTGATCCCCTGCATTTCCACAGCGGACAAGGGGGGTTACTCTTAAGTCAGAGACCACTAAATTCATAATTTTAAATCCTGAGGACCACTAATATGATCTACCTAATGACCGGCTGGGTGGGCGTGGTTAGGTGGTCATGTTACTGGTTGGGCATGGCCAACTCGATGTCACTCATGTCGAGGGATGCCTTGCCGACTTATATTTGTCCCTCCCCTCCCAGCCACTCCTCGCCTGCCCGCCTGGGCTCCTTAGGGCCCCAACAGGAAGCAGTTGTTGGAGCTAAGCAGTCACTATGAGAAAAGTTGGCAAAACAGCTGCCTCCATTCAAATTGGATCTGGCCGAGAAGGAGGCTCAGCAGAAGTACCTCACTGAGGATTACGAGCATAGGCTTTCCAAGCAGAGGGAAGATCTGGCCAGGTACCAGGAGGCTGAAGCAGACCCTGAGTAGGAATTTCTGTCCCCCTTCAACCCACACAAAAAGACCCCGAGTGGGGAGACTCTGCAGCAACACAAATGTTCATTGCATGTATCCAGCCCAGGGGCCCTAGTTTGAGGACCCCTGGTTTAGTGCAATATAAAAAATGCAAATAATTTTTCTGAGGACTACCAAAATTTTCTCACGGACCACCAGTGGTCCACAGACCACCAGTTGGTGACCACTGGTCTAGGTGATCTCCAAAGCCCTTTCGCCAACCTTCACGTTCTACGAACTTGGACCGTTCGAAGTTTGATTCAGGTTCCATGGAGGAAGTCCAACCAGACGACGGTTGTTGGGTGTGATACTTTTTAACACAAAAGGCAGTCTCGCACAATCCAGAGTTCCGACGGTTTATCAAATAAAGGCTTATTAAGCTACTGAAAGTGGAACCAAACCGGATTTCTATGAAGGGCTCGAAGGGCAATTACTGCTTCTTTGGCTTTGTGTTTTCTTCTCCGTAGATTAAAGGGCTAGATATTTCAGAGCTGAGAACGAAAGTGTGAACACTGCCGGGAGCCCCGGAGCTCTGGGCTACAGACATTCAGGTTTCAGCCTCATACATTTCATAAGAAATGCTCCTTTGCCACCTGCCCTTAATGTTATGACCGAAGGGGCAGCCGCTGAGGGCTCGTGATGGCGGGTGGCTCTTAGTGATTAGCCCACAGTCAGATTGGAGAGAAGAAATCTGCATAGGTGAGAAACCTTTTAGTCTTGAAAAATTATTTATTTTTTTTAAAAGAACAGTGAGTAGCAAAGATAAAGAAATATATTAGTCTATTTCTGAAGCATCATCATCATCATTATTATTATTATTTATTGAATTTCTATACCGCCCTTCTCCCGAAGGACTCAGGGCGGTGAACAGAATAAGATTTCATATACATATAATTTTTTTTTTATCATGCTAGAGGTAATGCTAAGACGTTCCAAGAATGGCTCTGTTGCTTATTAAATCACAAACAACCCTGTATTCCATGATTTCTGAATCAAGATTTGATATTTGCCAAAAAAAACACCGGATGAGTTTGTATTATTCCAAATACAGCTAATCCTTGACTTACAACCATTTGTTAAATGATCGTTCAAAATTACAACAGCGCTGAAAAGAGACTTATGACTGATCCTCGCACTTATGACCGTTGTAGTAGACCCACAGTCACATGATCAAAATTTGGGCACTGGGCAACCAGCATGAAATTACGACGGTCGCAGCCTCCTGGGCAGGGGTGAAATGTAAAATTTGTTACTACCGGTTCTGTGGTGTGGCTTGGTGGTGGTGGGGTAATGTGACTGGGTGGGCGTGGCCAACTTTTTTTTAAAAAAAACTTTTCAAAGCATTTTTTCTAATGCTTTGAAAAGCCTCTGCCGATCAGGCAACTCAGCTGGGATCGTCAGAGACTTTTCAAAGCATTTTTTTTACCACCTCTTCGGCCAAGATCATTTGCTTTGTTCTTGAGGGACGCCTCAGCTACAGGAGTCTCAAAATAGAAAAACCTGGGTTTTCTGCTCCCGTGCCTGCCTTCCCTGAGAAAATTGTGGGGACAATTATTGCCTAAAATATTTCCTTCTGGGTAAAAACGTGCATTTCCCTGGTTACGCAATTGCGAAAGCGGGGCGAAACTGGAAACATGGAGATGTTTAAAATCTTGTATCAAAAATCCTGGGGTTGAGACCTGGTCACAGCAAAGAGGATGCAGTGGGTGTGAGCGACCTCTTGTGGCAGAACAAGGAATATCCCATCCAGAGGGAACCGCACACACAAGCAGGTGAGGAAGAAGTAGCATCTCAAGGAAAAAAACTTTTGCTAGCACAACAGACAGCTTGAAGCCGGGGAGATAGTTAGATCCAGATATCAGAGGTGGTGTCGCCGCCCGGATAGCGGATCTCGTGGGCCAGCGCTGGCCCATGTGGCTCTTTCCCGAAATCCACTAAGAACTTTTCGTTCACTTTCAAGCCTCCTTTCTTGCTGTCCACATCGATTTGCAACATGACAGAGCCTTCCCTGGGGAGGGGGAAAAAAGAAGATAAAACAGAATTTTACCATGCATTTCTGAGGACAATTACAGTTATGAAACTCGAAAATGGACAGATTCTGCCAATCTGGAAGTCGACGCTGCAGACGCACAAGCTAAAGTCCCTAGGCTGAAAGAAGAAATGCCTTTTACGTTTATTTAAAGTGTCATTTTAAATTCCACACAAACGGCAAATTCTAGCAACCATCAAAAACTGCACCACGCAACTTCCAGGTTTATTTCTGCTTGCGGATCTTCCAAGGAACTTGTCTCAAGACCCAGCTTTGTTTCTCTTTTTTAATAAACAAAGGAAAAAAGCGAAGGAAAGGCCGTCTTACTTGACCATGTCTGGGTAGAACTGCTTATCCCATCCGCTGTAGAGAGAGGTGCTGACATACAGCCGTTTTCCATCCAGGCTCAGCTGGATCATCTGGGGGGCACCTTGAACTCTCTTGCCCTGCGAAGGACGAGAAAACGGGTGTGACCTAACTTGGGACCCAAGAGGCAGAGAAGGCTTTGAGCCAGAATTCCCCATTCACACTGGAAGCTGAAGTCCACAAGCCTTAAAGTTGCCAAGTTTGGACACCCCTGGACTAGGAGACCTCCGAGGTCCCTTCCCACCTGATTGGAAGTTCTGTGTTCTACAAAGATGGTTTGGCTGTGAAATTTCCTGCAAAAATTTCTGAACATCCCTTGCACTGTTGTGAAAATGAAATGGAGGGAGACAGAAAGGTTCTCTGGAAGGCAGTTAAGACAGTGACCTAACAAAGAAAAAATGTAACAATAATCCTGGGGTGGGGAGGACCCACCTTGATGATGAATGGATCTGGCTGGCAGTCCAGTTCTGGGTCATCAATCACTTTGACGGGACCTCCTTTGACAATGCTGCCTCCCAGAAACACCTGCATGGGCGGAGACACGGCTGGGTGAGGATGTCCCACATCACCTGCAGAGTCAGCGATTCCCGGCAGCCATGCACCCTTCCCCTGCCCCGGGGTCTACCTGTCCCACCAACTTGGGCTTCCGACGGTTGGAAATGTCGTATTGACGGATATCTCCATGAAGCCAGTTGCTGAAGTACAGGAAGCGGTCATCCAGGGAGATCAGGATATCGGTGATCAGGCCTACAGGAGAGCTTCGTGTTAACAGGAAGGCAGCAAGTCCCAGGAGGAACCAATGTTGCCCCCAAATTCCCAGCTGGGCCAGGAGCAGATTTGCACGTATCCAACAGAAATATTGACTCATTGAGTAAAGACCACCTAGTTGGTTGCGTATAAAGTTGCATTGAAAGTCAAGGCTGAGACGTTTACAGCCTGTACGCAATGAGTCAATATTTCTTCTGGAGCCACCGCTACAAAATCCATGTCATGTAATGAATATAGAACCTTGCTAAGGTCACGGCTTTCCCTGAATCCTCTAATAAACGATCAAAGGAGTAAATTAAAGAATGGGAACCCCTCCTGTCTTGGAGATGAGATGTTGAAAATTTATATCTAGTTAAGAGTTCGAATTTAGTTCCAAAGCAAGACTTTTAAAGTTGTTATTGGTGGAGGAATGCAACTTGGATCGATTACGAAAATATAAAGCTCGTTGGACTAGCCTGGCATTTCTGGGAGAAGCCATCCTTCGACCTTCTTGTTGGGAATTTGAATCACCTTCTCTGCTGCCCAAGTTCCCTCCTGAAGGAGGAAAAAAAAACAGTCAGAAGGGGAGGAGTTACCCTTGGTGTAGCCCAACCCACAGAGACACCTATGCCTTCAAGTCTGGTTAGTTAACAGTTCTGTTTTAGAGCATGCCTAGGAACCACTTGCAAAGGGACAGGTTACAGATAATTATTTACTCGTTATATTTATTAATTACAACTCTCTTGCAACTCCGGGCACTGCACGCCAGAGCAGAAACTAAGTGAAGAGGCATATTTATCTGATTTCTTTTACATGATTTGCCAGTCGACATTTGGTGACGCAAGGAAGGACTGGAAGGGGTGAATTTGTGGCTGGGTGGCACGCCTTGGCAATCCGTGACTCAGGAACTCCTACTGGCGATATGATGGAATTTGGGTGGCTCAGTTGTGGCACCAACGTGACCTTGGCTGACCTCAGGGAGATCAGACCTGTTGAAACTTGGATGAGGTACCATCCCAAAATCCTAAGGCTAGAGGCCAAAATGGAGAATTAAAAAAAATAAAAAGGCATGTTGCTAAGAAGCTCCTTGGACATCTTTGGAAATAATTGCCCCAAAGCAGATGTTAGTTAGCTAGGTAGCATTTTGAGGTCGCCTTTCTGCATTCTGAAGTGCAAAGGAAAACCCTCCAAAAATACAAAAATTGAAAAAAAAAATGGGCCTGGCCCGTTTAGCAGCCAGTAGTTCTCAGGACCCTAAAAATTCCAGTGGGCCTACCACACCCTCGAAGGCTCTGGGGCGTTGGCTGTGTGCCTGTGCTCAATTGTGGGCTTTTCCCAGAGACTGTTCTTCGCTTTATTTTGCTGTAATTATTCCTTTTTGTTGTTGTTGTTGTTTGTTTTACCGGGGTCTTGTAGAAACGGTGGACAGCACTGCTGAGGGCACAGCCGATGTACCCCTCGGCTGCATCCGGGTCGTGGAGAAATCGGATCTCTAGCGGAATGGAGTTCTTGCCCACGTCGATTGTCTGGATAAATTCATGAGTGGTCCAATCCCACACATTGATGTTTCCACCATAGCAGCCTTTGGAAGCAGGTGTGAGAGAAGCAAGGAAGATTATTTTGAGAAAGGAGGGAGAGCAGGATTTGGTTAGTAGTATGTTTTCTTTTCAGGGGTCCTTGGTGCTCTCTGAGCTTGGTTGTTTTCCTGCAGACGGTTCATGACCCAGCTAGGAAACATAATTGGTGCTAGAAGGAGCGTTTGTAGCAAAGCCCTGATGATGTTACCTAGTTGGGTTGTGAAACATCTGCAAGAAAACAACCAACACAAAATTTCCTCTGGATCTCATACAGATGTGAATTGGACCTCACCACTAAAGAGCTAATGACTTAATCCAATTTATTGAGAAATTGGCCTCCTCCCTTCGGTAGCTCCTGGCTGTCGTGTGACCCATCTTTGCCTACAAGGCCCCATCAAGGCTCCTCCTCTAATTAACTCCTCATTGGTGGGAAGAGATGCTGTCTTGACTCTCATTGGCCCTCAGACCTCAATTCCTGTCTAGCTTCGACTCTTTCTTCTCCAATCCTTAATTCTGGACCTCAATCCCATCTTCTGGACCATGGAAGATGCTTCCAACCAGGTTCTCCTTGACCCAACAGCCTGGTTGGCTTTGGATCTGAGGATACCCGGTGTCTGTGGAACTCCTGGAACTCCTCTCACCCTTCTCCAAATCTGCTGGGTTAAACCCGTAGGCGAAGCACTTGGGCGTTCCCCACTCCGTGCTCATCAAGACGTTGTGCCTGGGCTGGTACCAGAAATCGTAGCCAAATGGTGGGACTTTGGTGCCTTTTTCCCAGTTGCCCTTCACCTCAAAGGTCTCTCCATCCAGCAGCACAAAACCCCCTGCAAGGGAAAACGAAACGTTATTTATTTGTTACACTTATTTGCTGCCCATCTCGCCGCAAGGTGACTCTCTATTAATATATTGATATTAGCATTCAAGCAGGGATGAAATGCACTTACCTTCACTACCGGTTCGGAAATATGAGTGCGTGCACCTGTTCTACGCATGCGCAGAGCCTTAAAAATGGGATGTAATGATGTCCCAGCGGGTGGGTGGAGCCTCCTGCTGCCAGCCCTACCGGTTCGCACGAACCGGATAGATCCGGCCGGATTTCACCGTTGCATTCAAGATTGCATTAAATGAACATAAATTCTTTCTGCGTTCTCGGAACAGCGGGTGAACGTCACAGCTCCTCCAAGAGCTATTCAGAGGTTGCAGAGAGATGGCAGAAAGTGGAGACAACATCTCCATCTGATTTCTCCCACTCAAATATTCTCAGGTAGGGAGGCTGCTCCCTGAGTTCAGACCGTTGCTTCTAATGGGATCATCTGTCTGCTGCAGAGAATTCAGCTTTATCCTTCATCTGGCTAAAAACACCTCCTGCAAAAACTCTCTCAGGCTGGGTGGCTTTAGGCCGGCCCCTTTCTCTCAGCCCTACCCACCTCACAGGGTTGTTGTGGGGAAAATAGGAAGACAAAGAGAACAGAACAGAATACAGAACAACAAAACACAACAGAATAGAATAGAATAGGAATAAAACAATAATAGAATGGAATGGAATGGAATAAATAGGATAAGAATATAACAAGAATAGAATACAGAACAGAAAGGTTGTAGGGTCTCCTGCTTGGGCAGGGGGTTGGACTAGATGACCTATAGGGCCCCTTTCAACTCTGTTAATCCAGAATACTTCATTATCCATTGTGTGATTGGACACACAAAGTGTATTAGATACCGTCAGCCACCTTGAGTTATTGACAAAAACTATAAAGGCAGAATTAAAAAGAAACATTAAAAAAGACCTACCTTTTCCATTGCCAGAAGGGTCAGCCATGGTGCTAATCATGATTTCGCCATTCCCCAGGCAATGTGAGGTGTGAGGATTTGCCAAATTGCACTTCCAATAGACATCAATGGGCTCGACAACCTGCAATGCAAGATTATGCCTGAGAAGAGATGAGGACGGGCAGACGGACCACGGATAGATGCACCCAGCCCCTTCACCACCCAAGCTTTGCACAGGGTGAGAAACAGGACGTGTCGGTCCCGAGAGCGAAAGAAGCTTGCAAAGGCAAGAGAAGGAAGATGGTTCTGTGAAGCCCCCTTTGGAGGGGCCCCCTCAGGCCTGGCGTGTACCTTGTGGATCTTGGGGGCCCTCAGGTTGGTGCCGGTGTCGATCACGTAAATGCGGGACGAGATCAGGCTGGGAAGAATGAGACGGTTGCGCTTCTTGGTGGTGTCTCCGAAGCAGCTGCTACAGGCGTTCCAGCCGGAATGGTGCAGCTCGTCATTGACGTTGGGCATCTGCAGGCGGTGGATGACCTGTGGGGTGGCAGAGCCCACTTGGGACCTTTGGACAGGCCCTCAAAGACCTTGTGTTCCTTCCCCTGCACTCTGTCTAGAGTCTTTTTTAATATTCCGGCGACCAAAACTGGATGCAGTATTCCAAGTGTGGTCTTATGTAGCCCAAACAGAATTCGATTCTAAAGCCGACTTGTGTTATTTCTGGTCTTAACTTAATGTCTTGCAACGCTCTGCCCCTTTCTTCCTCTCTCCCCATCCCCCAGATTATTTTAATCAACCCCTTGGGGTCTCCAACCTTGGCAACTTTTTAAGACTTGTAGATTTGAAGTGCTGGCTGAAGAATTCTGGGAGTTGAAGTCCACAAGTCTTAAAGTTGCCAAGATTGGAGACTCCTGGTTTTACGCTGAGAAACAGGACTTGAAGTGAATCAGCTCACTCACACTCACACACACACAGAGAGAGAGAAGCAAACAAGCGATTTAACCACGTGATTTACTGGAAGGACATGTTGCTTGGCAGTGAAGGGTGGGTAGGGATGTCTTGTGGACATTTTTTCTTTTGCAACCCTGCATTATTCAGATCCCAAAGCATGCAGGAACCAGCACCCACCCACCCCCGCTTTCCGATTTCTAAATTGTTTGAAAAGGGGTTGTTGGTCTTTTGGGCCATAATTATTAGCCAATGTTTTTTGGAATGCAGAACTTTGGGTTATCTCCACCCATCCACCCACCCCGTAAAGATAAAAGTGGGGATTTTGAAATGGGCTTGCACGGTGTGTCAATCAAGAACGCAGGATTTCAGATATTGGCAGTGTCCCTGAAATAACCATGAAAAGTGTCAGCCGCTGGAAAAGTCCGTAGTTTAAGATTTGAGCAGCTGCTCGAGTTTGACAACTGCTGGGCCAGTTGTCCTGAGTAAATCCTGAGGGACTCCAACCCCAAGATTGATCCAAGAAAGGAGGAAGAAAGCAATTGGCATTTGATCCGAAAGGAAACATTCTCCAGTTGGAATTTTAGGCAGCAAAGAAAGGCAACTGCAGGGTTCAGATTTCCTGACAGACTGCAGGGAAGAGAACCGTTTTCTCTCAGCTTCTGAAGGAACCACAAAGTATCTGGGGATACTTTGCTATATTGGGCAGCAATTTCTCCCTCATAATGTGGAATTAAATCTTGAGAATCCTGGGTTTTTCCCCCTAAGGCTTGATTGAGTCATATAAAAGCCCAGCTGCGCTCAGATTCTTTCTAAGATTTAAAATATTTTTTCATAAAAGACGAGAGAAAAGCAGCATTTGAAGCAAGGAGAAAACCGGGAGTGTATCTGTGAATCAGAAAGTCCACCGTTAAGCATTTAAAAATGAGGCATCCTATGTGTGCTGTCGAGAGATATCAAGTCATCCCAAAATACCTTCCCTATCTCGGGAATCACTTTGCTCAAAGCTGTCCCGTTTGCCATTATTAGGATATTGAGCTGCTGTTATGATAAACCAGCTTTGAATTTGAATTAAACCTACTTGGCAGTAAGTATGGGATTTGGGGTCCACATCCACAGTGGCCAAATAATCCGGTTTTTCTGTTCCGGTGTTTCGGTAGATGCAAGGCAGATAGACGATCTCTTCCCGTGGCCCTTTTGGAAGAAAGGGCAGAAAGAAAAGTTACATATAACTTTGAATGATCACTAAATGAATGATTGTAAGTCTAGAATTCCCTGTAATTGGGTCAGGTTCTGTGCAAGGCAAATATTGAGGATACACAATGATTATCCAAGAGTGGTTTCATTTTAGGACACACACACACCCACACGCACCGGTGTCCCCTCACCTTTCATTGCATCCAGCGGGGTTTTGTATCCCGGCCCGCACTCTCCGCATTTTGCTGCAATTCAAAACGGACAAGAGGAAAGTTAAAAACACACAAGAGGACAGCGATGGAACCAAATCAGCTCAGGATATGCTTTGAAATTCTGTGTCACTTTGATTGTGTCCTTTCCTGATAAATTTCTTGGTAGCTTCAGATCAGGGAATTCTAGGGCTGAATTCAGCTTCCTGCGAGTCTTTTTAAAGATTTCAAGTTGCTAGTGCTCATGACTTCAAGGATATCTTTCCCTGCTGAGACATCAGAGGTGTGGTGAGTGTCAATTAAAGAAGTTATTTAAGTAAAATAAGTTGAGTAGCATGCCCTGGTTTTATAGCTTGTCCTAACGTTCATTGCTTTGATGCCGAATGAACTTTGTCTTCTTCAGGTCTTCCTGACTCAGTTTGACTTTTTTGCATGGAAGGGAGTCGAAATAATTCATTAGGAATCGAGTTAGAAATTAGCATCACTCTTTTCCCTGGAGAAGCCCCAGTGGCAGCCCTGATAAACTCAAGCACCCCAGTGATTGGTAGGTTAAAATGCAATTATTTAAGTGTTATTGTGATTTCCTGCCCTACCCCAATGAAACGGTTGCTTTTATTGACCTGTTAGCTTAGCGTGAGCCTGCAACATTTGCAAGGATTCAGACCAATGTATAAGCCATTTTGAGACGTGCCGAGTGAGCAGAGCGTTCGTGTGACGGTGTATTGATGAATTATGTTTGACTGTAGGTGTGATTTGGCTGATGTTGCAAATGGGCTTCATTCCTGCAGTCATGGTAGGTGTCCTGAAGTCAATCCCCCCAGTGAAGCCTCCAGGTTTATGAACAGTCTACCAGTCCCTGCGAAGCAATGCTCCTCGCCAGCATTGGCTCCTGTGACTTTGGGCAGTCAGTGTGGGAAAGAGGTAGCCCTTTTCAGGACAAGTCTTCCGTGTGGATGGGGAAATGTGGGTCAGCTTGGCTCAGGGTTTGTAACTGTGTGCCTGTCCTGTGTTGTGCGTCAAGGGGAAACGGCACGAAGGAGCAATTCCACTGGGACCTTCTGAATTCAGCTTCCTCAAAGAAAGATTCTGGCTCTTGGCTCAGTCAAGAATTTTGCAGCAGATGCTTCCAGTCTTCGGAGGGAGGCTGTGCGCTGCTGAACACTCCCTTGTCATAAATTTTATTTCCGAGCATGAACAGTGGGGAAGAACGTTTCATAAGCCTGCTTGGGCAACTGCCCAGTTGCTGCTGCTGTCACGCAAGTGATGGGACTGGCCCAAAGATCATTTGGTGGGTAGTTGCAAAACCACGGCAGAGTTCCATTCCTCACATGATGCTTTCTGAGTGTTTGGGACTTCCCAACAAGTCTCTACTCACAAGGACCCTGGGAAGCTGGTCACTTTATGACCCAATGGAGAAACTGCCTGATATCCCAGTCTTGAGGCTGGACATTTAGTCCTAGATTTTACCACACCTCTTTACCTCACTGGTTTATTTATATTGCATTGTCTGCTTTATCTCTGGAAGCCAGGTGTGGGCCCCCACCTCTTGCAAAACCCAGCATGCAGCCTTCAAGTAACTGTTGGGTCTTTAACACACTTTTTTTTTTTTTTGGGTTGTTGATTCTGTTGCAACAGAGCAATACAGCCGTGATTTGCCATATTGGCCTGTTTGAATTAATAGGTAACGTATTAAACCACAGAGAAAGAAAAAAATTATGAACATCAAATGACTTTATGGTACTTGAGGATGGATTGAGACCGTCACAAATGGAGATATATCCTCATAACAACTTCATCAGTTGAGCTACAGTTCATTGTGCTAAAGTTGCCTGTGTTTTATTGGGCTTTGGCTTAGCATCTGCAAACCAGTCGATTAAGGCTTGTTGCACAAACTACGAATTAAACAAGCCATCAGTTAATGCATTGTGTAAACCCAGCCACCGTATTTTAAAAGTAGCCAGAAGACAAGTTACCGTAGCTGCAGACTTTGCATTCTGTGTCTCTATTTCTGTAATTTAATCTGGCGCTGCGAGTAAATTATGGTTTTTAAATTGGATGGACTTCCTAATCGGAGCTTATGCAAGATAAGTAGATGTTGCTGATCAATTTCTCTGAAAACTGAGTTAGAGCAGGTCTCCTGAGTCTATCTTGCAGTGACAGTAGCCATATTAATTGGCTTATTTGACTTGATGGAGTGGATCCCGGGAGTTGGGAAAATGCCATCTTAAAACCTTCAGCTATGACTCTGTCTAGGAGAGTCAAGCAAATTTATGCGTCGGTTTGGCTGTAGAGAATTGAGTTTGTTGGGTGGGTTGGATGGATGGAAGCTGAAAGGATCAAAGGAATTGTCACTTTCTGATATATGATTATATAGTTTGTTAATCTACTGACTGTCATAGCTCTTTACACTACTTCTATCTTGGATATAAGTGGATTCCAGACCATAAATTGAACTGGTTCATCTTATGGGTGGGTGGCTTTGTTGCAATAGGCTAATTCGTTTAATTTTTTAGAAGCCCAAATTCTACCCATCTTGAGCAACACCAGCAGTACAGGGGTAATTTTTTCTCCCTGTTTAAATTCATTAACAAAGCTTTCCTGTTGCATAAGGCATGTCAAGGTTAGCTCGGTTATCCGATTTTATTTATTAAGCTTATGCACCCACTTCCCACTAAGCAAGTTCTCAAGCCAGCTAACAAAACTAAAAGAAAACCAAGGTTCAGAAAGTTAGAAGCATCAGTTAAAACCAACACAGGATCAATGTTCGGTAAGGCCCTGTGTGAGTTTGAGCCAGATGGATGAAGGGGTTTAAAGAACCAGGCTGGAAACCAGGAGACTGTGAGTTCTAGTCTTAACTCCGGCATGAAGCCAGCTGGGTGATTTTGGGCCGGTTGCTCCCTCTCACCTTAGGGGGGGAAAAATGGCAAAGCACTTTGGAAAACATTTCCAAGAGAACTACAGGAACTTGTCCAGGTGGTTGCCAGATGTTAAAACTGACTTGAAGACACACATTTAATTTGAATGGTTCAGCAACATCTGAAAGGACAGGTTTGAATTACACCAGCGATGATTTTCAATTCTTTGACCATTCCTTTTTTCCTCTGATGGTGACCCATGGACCTAAAATCACCTGATTAATTGCAAGGTTGAGTAGAAATGGCGCAGCATTCGCTCCCTCCCTCTATAGATGGGTACTTTAAACAAGTCCTTTTTTCACCTTTATACTCTCTACGACTTTCCGCTTGAATGCTCATTTCTCTTTACTAAAGGCTTATATAAACAGCATAATCTTATATTTATTCAAAAGCCGATCTCACTGGGTGTTTCCATGTAAGACCTTTTATGACACAGTTTCCTTCGCTTATTCACAGTTTTGGTGGTGGTGCTGGGACTGGGAAGAGCGCCTAGTATTCTCTCCAATTTCTGAAAGTGGCTTTCTGCTTTTTTTCTTCTTCTAGAATCATTTCCTAATACAAAAAGCAATCTCTCTTAAGAGAGAAAGACAGAATTGCATACAATAATAATATTCGGAGCTGTTCTTTAGACCGGCTTCTCCCATTCCCATACCCTGCTTTGACCTCAACTAAGAGAGTTAAAATGCAAAGTATTTGGAGAGACATTGTATACATTTTCCTGCTAATGACAGGGTCCTTCTGCCATTGCTGAAGGAGCCGTTCTTCTGGGGATTTTTGGAGGGAGGGTACAACAGTGGTTGGGAGATTCTAGAGGACAGAAGACATCAGAAGTAAAGGAATTAAATTTAAAAAAAAAAAAAAAAGACATGCCAAAATGCAGATAAACCTGTTTCAAATGTAATCGGAACTGCAACTGCTAAGCCAAAGTGCTTATCAAAGAGAATAGGGGCTTCCTTCCAAGCATAAATGCAGCGGATCAAACAGTGCAAAAACATAGTATAAAAGTCGAGGTATTTTTTTTCCCCCCTGTGTTGCAGAGAGTAGAATCCTAAGTATATATCTTTGGAAGTAAACACATGTGAGTTATTGGTATCCTATTGCAATAAAAATGGATTTTCTTAACAATCAGGATTTTTAGGGACTTTGCCTGGACCAAAACCCTCTAAGAAATAAATGCTACTAAAAGAGAAGAAGTTCTGAAATCTCACTGGCACTTTGCATCTCAAAAGCTAAACTCCCTGAGGGTTACGGTACACTTTTTAAAGTATACCTGTATTAAAATTGATACGTGACCTCCTGTCAAGCTAGTTGCATCAAATAAATGGCATTACTGGCTTTCTCCAACTTCCGTAAGTGTTATAATAATGATAATCTATTCCTGAGCTTCTACATTGGAAAAGTCTGAACTACGCAGGAAACCCTGGACAAATCATGGCTGTTTCTGCAGCTGAGTAAAAGAATGTGGCCTCCGTCTTGTTTTGGCTTACCCATGGTGGTGGACTTGGATTATTCCTGATCTCTTCCCTCCAAAGAATTCTGACCAACGAAGAGGATCCTACAGACCAGAGGCAAGGCTTTTTCTGGAGGAACATATATCTCTGTATTTCAGTGGGTGGAGAAGAGGCGTGTTGGGAGGAGGACTATTGCAAACTGCTGAGCAATTCCAGATGGGGAGGGCTGTGTTTTCAGTCCAAAAAATCCAATGGTTTCCTTTGATTCTGTAAGCTGTCTCTTGTTTCTGTCTTGAAAGATCTGGTTCTTTGTCCTGTCAATAGTTGATTGCCTCATCTTTTAGCTTCGTCAGACAGAAAATCCTTCTCTGTTTTGGGCTGGAGGTGCAAAGAAAAGAAAACTCTTAGCTGGAGGTGGTGTTTCAAAGAGTATATCAGCGCCCAGCACAGACTCAACACAAGTATAGCTCTGAAACTGGCAGGCAGCGGAGATCTGGCAACTCATTTGCTTTCCTGTCAAGCAACTGCCGGTGGACTTTGGAGATGGTTTTTGTCCCTCTTTAGTTGAAAGTACCCTTAAGAATGCCTTTCTTCCCTTGTTACTGTTAATTAAACCCCAACTAAGCAAATATTTAATAAGATGAGGTGAGTAATTGCTCAGTTTTGTTCAGTTCTGAGTTTGATTCTGTTTGATTTGTAAAATCTTGCACAGACCAACTACTTTTCATGGTGAATGTTGATGTTACAGATTACATTTTTAATGCCATTAGTAGATTTCAGCACCCTCTTGAATTTTTAAGATGTTCCTTTTTTCTGCTCAAATAATGACAGATTGTTTAACTGAAGGAAACCTGTTTCACATCATTATATGAAGATTATTAAATCTGTATAATTTTCATTGCATATGCTAACAACTCCCAAAGTACCGTATATTATACTGATTCTCCTCCAGTTAACAGGATTTGTGAACCCTTCGATGCTAATCTGTACAAACCAACAAAAATTGTTAAAAAATCAATCTGGGTTGGCAGCCCTGTCACTAGGAAAATTTTCTGAATGGTTCCTTGCTTTTTGATTTAGAAAAACCTCAAAGGGTGTCTTGGAGACCATATATTGCCAAAAATGTACAGCTACACATTGCTTATAATGACTCTTTAGAATGTATTTACTATATTTTTTGGTGAGTAGATGGCAAATAGATAACTCCTATTTGTTGGTGGATGGATAGACAGCTCTTCATTTCTCCAGTTCATGATAACTTAATTGAAACAATAAAATATGCTTTACTGTATGTTAAGTTTCAATAAAAAGGCCAGATCCTGAAGATGAAACTCAAATACTTTGGCCACCTAATAAGAAAGAAGGACTCTCTGGAGAAGAGCCTAATGCTGGGAAAGATTGAGGGCAAAAGAAGAAAGGGACGACAGGATGAGGTGGCTGGATGGAGTCACTGAAGCATTTGGCGTGAGCTTCAATGGACTCCGGGGGATGGTAGAGGACAGGAAGACCTGAAGGAACTTTGTCCATGGGGTCGCGATGGGTCGGACACAACTTCGCGACTAACAACAAGAAGTTTCAATAATGGGCAGATCTTGAAGAAAGAAAATATTACTCATATGATTCTGTATGAGATACATGCTCATTAGCATGTTTATTGTTTGCAGTTTATGGAATCCCAGTATATTTAATTTGAATATGTTACTCTGGTTACTAGTTAATATACTTTAAAAGAAAATTGATCCAAATGCCTGGGAAAGGAGGGGTTGCATATTGACATCCATTAAAATTGAAATTTGTTTCACTTTGCATGGTTCTGACTCTGTATTTCTTTCTTGGAGTCTGATGATCACGGATTAAAATGTGATAGAACTTTGAAGCTAAATTTTAAACAGACTAAAGTAAACATGTTTACTTTAACAGTACTGGATGTAACTTTTTAGTACAATTTATTTTTCCTAATGCAATTTGCAATATTGTGTCCTTTTCATAAGGAGTTATGGGCAGTTTCTGGGTTTAAGAATGAGTTCTGTTCCTAACTCTATTTTTAACTAATTTATATTTAAATTGGAACTTTTACCATGAACGAGCTTTAGTATATTATTAAAAATGTGGGTAGCATTCTCCTTCCAGCTGATGAACTGTTGAAAGCAGGCAGTATATCAAAAACCTGCAGCTTCAACGATTCATAAAAACATTGTGGGGCTTCAGTGGTTCAACTCAAGGGACAATGCCATTTGAAAGTGTGGCTTGTCTGCAAGAACACATAGGGTACACCAAGAGACTTATTGCTGTCTCTCAGTCACTAATGATTTTCAAAGCTTTGGTCCATTCATTATTGAGAGATGCTCCATAGTCCTACGTTCTTATGGTTAAGCTACATAAGTGTAGCATTTGTGCAAACGCGTGGGCCTTTTTCCTCTGGCCGTCTGCCATTTGGGATGCTTTCCTCTTTGAAACTGTTTATCTTGTAATTGAGGAACAAAACCAAGAATTCTTGCTTTCCAGGCCTTTGGAAGGTTCATTCCTTGGCAGCATCTCTGAAATTGAGTTTTAATTGGCATTTTCTCACAATGGTATTTTTTTTTAGCTGCTATGATATCTGGCTACATTATAATTGTAGATTATCTTGTCGACACCAAGCAAATGTGAAGGTAGGATAGACCGTCATTGCATGCTCAAATTATCTTATGGAAGAGTCAGTCAGTAGTGAGATGGGCAGCATATAAATTGAATAAATAAAATAAATAGAAGAGGAAAAAACAGGCAAAATCTCAGTGTAACAGTCTCATAAGAGTCGCACGTTTAATAAGAGTATGACATAATCAGGTACACATCTTTCATCACAAGATTAAGACACATTGGACGGTCCCAAAGGTGTTTTTTTTTCAAGAGGCAACTGGACTTTCTGGTTTGTCTTTGAAGACGTTTCACTTCTCATCCAAGAAGCTTCTTCACATTGGACAGCTTCTGCTCTGCATCGGCCAGGGTTGCCTTTGGTGTGACTCTCCATTGTCTAGCTGGGGAGAGCAGAACCCCGTGGTCAGAATTTCCCCATTTTTTCTGCAGGGGAAAAAAATGGCATTGATGAAGTGGTGGGCCTGCACCCTGATGCTTCCTGGGGATGTCTTCCACTTTGTCGCCTTCTCCTGAGGAGAATTTACCTCAGGAAACCCCTGAGGAGAAATGGTGGAGGAAGAGGAGGAAAAAGGAAATGATGATGATGATGGAGGAGGAGGAGGAGGAGGAGGAGGAGGAGGAGGAAGAAAAAGAAAAGATAAGAAGGGAAGGAGGAGGAGGCAACCTTTTCCCTCCAAATCTCCTCAGAATTGTCAGCCTCAGACAAACTTCAACCAAGCTGCCTCGCTCGGGGCGAGCCCCTCCGCCGGTGACGTCACGCGCAGCGGCCAATCCGCGCTCCTCTCGGCGGGGCGAAGGAAATGACGACGGAGCCGTATCCCTCCGCCGGCCAGGACCCCTTTTTTTGTGTATGTGTGTGTGTATGTGTGTTGTTGCTGCTTCTGTGTACCAACCCGCAACCCTTTAAAAAAAAAAAAAAGAGGAGCCGTGTGGGAGGGGGCGGGGAGGCTCATGCGAGTCGCGCCGCCGCCGTCGCCCTTCTCCCAGGAGCCGGCGGGGGGCGCGGGTCCCTTTAAGAGTGGGGACGAGCCCTGCCTCGGAGCCCAGCGAGGGAGGCGAGGCAGCCACCGGCGGCCGCCGCCGTTCTGGGGAAGGTGAGTCGGCGCCATCCCGTTATGTGTAGCGGCGGGACGGGCGGGGCGGGGGGGGAATGAGGGAGCGGAGAGGAGAGAGGTGGGGGGAAGAGCCTGCGCGCGGTCGGCAGGGGGGCAGCGCGCGTGCGCGGGGCCCTTCGAGGGGGGGAAAAACCGTTGGAAACCGGTTCGAACTGCTCCCGCAGTGGGTGGGGGGGCTCCTCTCGCGGTTTTTTTTCCCCTCCCCTCTCCATGAGGGAGAGGGGGGGGCGAAGCGGCGGGCTGAGGGAACAGCGCGCGCGAGAGCGAGAGAGGGGAGCGCGCGCGGTACACAAAAGCGAGCGCGAGACGGTTTCCCTCAGCCGGGGAAGGAGGGAGGGAGGGAGGGAAGCAAGCGGCTCAGGGAGGACGGCGATTGGCTGGCGGTGGAGAAAAGAGGCGTGGCCTCCCTCCATTCTTTTTCTCGCAGGTAGCCCTCCGCTAGGCGGCGGCCTCCTCCGCTTGGTTGGGAGACGAGCGCGGAGCGATACTTTATACCGGGATTTTTTTCTTCTCTCTCTCTCTCTCTCTCTCTCTCGCCGTGAGGGGCGGGGCGAGCGGGGCGCGAGGTGGAGAAAAAAAAGGAGTGAAGCGTCGGATCCCTCCGCCGGCCCCTCCTCCCCTCCCCCTTTTTTCTGGGCCTTTGGGGGGGGCGCTGAGGAGGGGGAAAAAAAAGACGCGTGGCTCCCCCCCCACGCCCAAACGTGTGGAAATAATAAGGCGTGGGTGGCGTCTTTTACAACACCCCCACCCCAGCAACATTGTCCTCACTTCTGGGCAGGCGGCCATGTTGGCTGGGAGGGATTACTTTCTTCTCCCCCCCCCTTTTGGGGGAGACCCAGTGCTGATTCATAACCCTCGTGGTTAGGGGGAGGGGCTGTTTTGGAGTGGGGGTGTATGTGTGGGGGGCAATTGGCTGCTGGCTTCCCATTTAGACAAAAACTAGGAGGGGCAGGCGGGGGGGGGTCCCCTCTGGTGGGGCCCACAGCATTGCCTCCCTCACAGGACAGCCACTTCCACACACGCCCCCCCCCTTTTTTTTTTTTTGCAATGGCCTTGTGATGCCCTTTGGGCACCTCGGACTACAGTTCCAATCGCCCTGGCATGCTTCATCTGCCCAGCACCCTCGCACGGTGCTCCAGACACCTGTTGCACTGCGACCCATCTTCCTCTCTATAGTTTGGCCAGGCATTGCCCTCCAACCGCCTCCAAGGCATCCGTGGGGCAGAGGTGTCCTTGAGCAACAAAAGCCCCTTGGCTGCTCTTGGCCCCATTTCAGGTTCTTCTCGTCCTTTGCCCTTGCTCCTGTACAGACGCGGCCATACTCTGCCCAAGTCCCATCATCCCCATCCCAGAACTCTGGAGGTGGTGGCACTACGCAGAAGTGAGAGATGGCACAGTGGAGTTGCCATCTTTGTGGCCTATCTGCGCTTTGAACATGGGAAGTGCCGGCGTGGTTCGCTTGGTCGCTCTCTACAGAACAAATCCGTGTTAAAAACTCCTGTTGTCCTTTTCCCAAGTCTAGGAAGCTCCATCCGGGAAAAACTCCCACATGTCATTACGATTGGCAACCGGGCTGCTGAATTTTTACATTATTCTACGGCGCTTGAAGTTCTTGTTGAACAAGCCAAGGTTGTCCTGATGTGCCACAGTTGATGTGACTGCAGGGTGGTCTCAATCACCTCAGATGGGATGCAAAACCACATGGGGATATGGGGTAGCTCACCCTTAACAAATCTTTTCACATTTATTCTGGTTGCATTGGTATAAACGTGTGTAATTCTGGCCTGTAAAGTGAGAAACACACTAGTGCACAGCGATTCTTTTTCCTTAGATTTTAGTGGATTAAAAACACATACAAGAGTAGATCGTGTTCTGAACAGCCTCACTTTCTTCCTCTAATAGACCTGTAAAACATTTATCCTTCCTGTACGATTCCATTCCTGCCTTTTCTGACATGCTTAACAATATTGGATTGGAACAGAATAGTTGTGTTGCTTCTTCGGTTCTGAATCTGACCCACTTGTCCAAACAGGACTGGATTTTTTCATCATACAACCTGTTGTGTTTCTTCTTTAGTTTATCCTGGAGAACTCCTAAACTGCCTATCATGAAGTACTGTTCACTAATAATTTCCTGTGTCGTAGTTCATGTGCTTGGCTTTTCTGATGCGTTAAGTTTTCTACCTGGGTCGCTTAATAGCATCTTGGATCCAGATCATTCAGAAATCATTTGAAATACTGTTTCAGAAAACGGTTGTGTTTTCTCCTATACATCTGCATTTTTGTTCTGTTGAGTATTTTTTTAAAAAAAAAAAGTAGAATAGCTTTAGAATGAGACCAGGCTCAGAACTCGCCCAACTTACCCTGAATGTACTGGGAATTTGCAGTAAATGACCATGCACAACAATGTGATACTCTATTATTTTGTTTACATAGCTTAGCCACTTACCAATTTGTAGTTAGTATTTTTATGTGTGTGTGTATGTATGTTTTCAACTGTTTCTTACGTGACAGTTTCTTCTACCCTCACTTCACAGTGAAGTGACAGATGTTATGAGACCTTACCTTCAAGCTCCATCTAAAAAACTTTATACACTTCCCTCCGTCACATAGGAAGGCAGAACAATCTCTAATTCACAAAATACGTTTTCTTTTAATGTCACAGCTTTTTTTGTCTAGTTGTTACAGTAAGGTTGCCTTCTGTAATTTACATTGTATCTGATGAGTAATCAGTTATACAACTCGGTGGCTACATTGTAAGGCATCACCAACAGATTTCCTATTTTATCTTCTGTTTCTTATGAAAAGATGAACTGGTCTAAATTTTTTATTTGCTCTATTTCATGAGGAAAGGGAGAAACAGAAAATTTGACCAACTGTATGTTGCGATTGAAGTTTTACCAGATTTTATAATGGATTCCTGGCCACTGTTTGTCGGTTGGCCTGCAACATCAAATATTTTTATTTCCGAGTTGCTTTACAAACAAATAATCAAAAGCAGTTGCTTCTGTGGCCAAGGTTGGGTTAAGCTCTTTGCATTTTTGATTTAGGTTGAATACTTGAATGGTTGGCTGTCTTTGGAAGGAAAACTGATGCCTTGTTCCTAGATAGATTGACGGGCTCTTGATCTGAGCTTCATTTTTTTGCCTAAATATCTGTGGTTAAGATGTATATCTTTATCAACCCCATTTGGCTGCTTAAGTCAAGTGGATTTTTATTAAGTGCATTCTTTTCGAGAGCTGACATCATAGAAACGTCAATTCCCCACTTGTTTACAGTGCAATTATTATACAAAGTCCTTGTATAAAAAGAAATCAGGGTAGCTGTAATGGGCTTTAAAATTAAGGAAAGAAAAGAAATAGAGACCAAAATATGCAACTTGTTTCTGAACAAGAAGACAGGTTTGTGCTCCTTGTAATCCTAGAAGTACAATACAAAACCACAAGGAAACAAGGAAATAATACGCTGATTTAAGTTACAATTTTGATCCTGTAATTGCAGTTTTAAACAGACAAACATTTGAACATGGATGGAGGAAGAAAACCATTTTCCAGATAAACTTTATTCTAGCTGAATCCCAAATGTCAACGTTAATCTGCAATTTGAGCAAAGACTAGCATGACTGTCTTGGTAGATAGTGGGTATTAAACAGGCATTACCTCTCCCTATGGATTTGAACAAATCCTGAGTGATTTTTGTGATCTGTTCGTCTTTTGGCTACATTTTTAAAATCCTGAGTGATTTTTCTGCCTGATGGTTAAAAGGGAGACATGAAGGCATAGGAGTCTTTTTCTGTGGAAGTGCAGAATATTCCAGGTTCCTGTCTGGGCATCTTGGAGAAAAAAGAAGAGAGAGAGCAATATTCTTGGGGCAAAATGGTGCAAGTCCAGTGCTGGGTATAATCTGTTGTGTTTCCCAAGGGTGGTGTTACTTTCCGGAGCAATCCCTGGTGGTAAATTTTAAAGTTACTGAAAGGTTCCCAGAGAAGTTTCACTGCAGTGAAAACCAAAGCAGGTCTGCAGTGTGAAAAGCACAGCATGGAAGGAGAAAGGCAGGGGGAATCAAAGATCCAGGCCGTGGGCCTTCAGCATTTGCGATTCTCAAAATTGGTTTGCTTGACCAGGCAAAATTCTATTTACTTGCCTGTCTGGGTTCACTTGTTGCTTGCATCTGTTGATGTAGGACTTCTGTACGCAGTTGTTGCTTCTGAACAGATGAAAATGTGTATTATTGGATTTAACCTGTGCAGAGTGAACTTTGGAAAAGCACCTTGTATTCCAAAGGTCCTTTTTTTGCTAACCATTTCTTAAAATCTCCCCTCCTCCCTCCCTCCCTCTTACTGAGGCTCGTCTCTTTTTTTTAGCATGAAGTAGCCATAGATTGTATACTGGATACCTGCAAAACCTTGTTTCCATTTCACATTTTGGAGTATGCTCGCTTTTCATGACAACAAACCCAGGAGGATCCTTCCCTGAGCAAGGAAGAAACAGTGCTGGTTTTGCTGTATAAAGCAAAGGGCCTTTGCATTCGGTGAATTAATTAAACAGAAGTCTGTTTTAATAGGACTACCATTCAACATGTTCCGTTTTCTTTACACGTTTTAAATAAACGGCCTCATATATTTAGTGCATTCTCTCTGCCTGCTTTTGTGAGAAAGAGCATCTGTCACCAGTGTAGCAGAAAAGTAAATGTTAGCATATTTATCACAAGGATTAAATCATCTTATTGAGCAGAATAGTTTTGATGTCCTCCCAAATATCCACAGTGGGAATTTTGGAAGGAAGAACGGGATGGAATTGTAGAAAGATTCTTAGTTGAATGAACCGGTTACAGGTTTGTGTTCCTATATCGTGGATAGCAATAGTTTACCATCTATTTGTACATATTTTAAAACTTGCAGGTGCCTGCCGTCTTACTAAAATGGCAAAAAAATCATTTTTTTTAAAAAAAGAAACTGGATCCTTCTAACAGCTCTTTCACCAAGGTGTAATTTATTTGTCATGAGGGATAAATGGATCACAGCTAATCACACAGTAAAGCTTTTTAGTGTTGTTTCTAAAGATTTCATTAAGATTGAAGGCAACGTGGAAAATTTTGCAAGGCTACATTTCCTTTTTTAATTCTGTTTTAAGATGAGCAGGAAAGATACAGGAATTTTCAGCGTGGGACATTAGGTCCAAGTGAGGGCCCTTTTTACTTTTTCAAACAAACTAGAACCAAAACTAAAATCAATGTGTAACTTACAGTAGATGCAACCTGGTTGGTTTAGCAGCTTTTTGGAATGAGAGGCACAAACCAGAAGAATATAGATCAGAATTGCTGCCCAAGTTGTGCTGCTCCCCCTCTCCCCCCCCCGCTGAATTCCCTCTCCTCCCTTGTCCCAAAGATGACCTCCTCTTTCTTCTCCCGCCCCCCAAAGATGGCTGACACGGACCTGTTCATGGAATGCGAAGAGGAGGAACTTGAACCCTGGCAGAAGATCAGCGATGTGATTGAGGACTCTGTGGTGGAAGATTACAACTCGGTGGACAAAACGGCTACAGGTGATCGTCCTCTTCCAAAGCCCCAGCTCTGCGTTACGTTAATGAACTTGCATTTTGGCAGACGATCATAGTGGCCGGTTCTAGTCCCTGATGTGCAAGAAATGAATTGCTATGTGGTTTTTTAATTTATTTTTATTGCTTTTTGGCTGCACCTTGGCATTTTCAGAGGGCACAGACAGAGCCCCCAAAGAGATAGGAAGCAGACCTGTGAAGCTCCCAGAATCTGTTCCTAGTGAGAGCTGCTCACCTTTGATGGGGCCACAGACTACACTTCCTTTCTCGAACTCTGCCTTCTTGGCCTCCTTTCCTTTCTCCTGTTGGGTTGCATTGCGTCTGCCTGGGGTCCCAAGCAGCACCCACATTAGGAGAGTCCCAGCTCACGGAGGGATGGTCTTCTCCGCTTTAAATCACCTAATAGTCTTTGGTCACCTGCGGGGGGGAAAAATTAAAACAATCTCTACATAATTCCTTCCGCTGGCTATTAATATCCTCGTGGGTGTAACAGATTGACATATTTAATAATTCGTCTTCCTCTTCTTGGCGGGCTGTTTGCATTTGCTCCTTCCCTGCCTTCTGGCAGATACCAAGAACAGCCTTGGCTCCCGTTTAACGCAGAAAAGTTCTTTCTGGAACAGGATTGCCAAAATCTGGGTAACCAGGAAAACCAGCAAAGAGCCAGCTTGTTCTCTGATCTGTTGGCTGTGTTCAAGTTAGTAGCCATCCCAGGTTTCAGCCCGGGGCCTAAAGCCCATGACAGAATAAAGGGAACCTTGCAAAATAAGTCAACGAAAGTTGCTAGTCCGTAATGCCCATCATTGGGGAGCTCCAAAAGACGTCTCCCCACCCCAATTTTACACCTGGCAGTTTTCCAGGGGGGACGATGAAAACCTGGTGGTGCTTGCAGGAGACCCAATAACCATTCTGAGTTTCCTCCTTGACAGTTTCAGTCAGCGTGCAGCCAGTGGCCGCCCCTGTGCCAACCGTTGCCCACGCGTCCATCGGCAGCGGCCTCCCCACCACGCCCGTTAGCAGCAGCGGCACCTCCAACAGTGACAGCACGAAGAAGACGTTGGTGACTCTCTTTGCAAACAATAGCAGTAAGGATCCTGAAGGGTCTCGGCATCCAGGGGAGCTGAGAGCGTTTCCCCCACCCCACCCCACCCCACCTGTTGTCAGGTCTCTGGCATCCCCGTTGGTGGGACGAAAGCAAGGTCCCCGTCCTTAGAAGCGCCCCAACAATTTATAGGGAGGAGGGGCTTGGAAAAATTCTCGTACTTTTCACCTCTTTTTCCTGCTCTGTCTGTGCCCTGTCGCTCACCTGGGATGGGCCCCAGCCCAGAGGATTGTGGTGCAGTTCCTTAGAGAGAGAAGGAAGCTGGGCTTTCCTGGGCTTTGCTTTGCTGATGTAGCATGTTTGAATCCTTCGCCCGTGTGAACTCCAGGGTTTCAAATACAGGCGGTCCACGACATACGACCACAATTGAGGCCAAAATTTCCATTGTTAAGTGAGTTCTGCCCCATCTCTTGCCTCAGTTGTTCAGTGAATCACTGCAGTTGATAAGCGAGTCACCCGCTTGTTAAGTGAATCTGGCTTCCCCATTGACTTTGTCTGTCAGAAGGTCGCGAAAGGGGGTCACGTGACCCTGGGACACTGCAACGGTCATAAAATGGACCAGCTGCCAAGCATCTGAATTTTGATCTCCTGACCATGGGGATGCTGCAGGGGTCGTCCGTGTGACAAAATGGTTCTAACTCCCTTTTTTTCTGTGCTGTTGTAACTCTGAACGGCCACTAAATGAACTGTGTTGTAAGTCGAGGACTGCCTGTATTTAAATCAACTCCACAGCATGTCCCCTCCTCTTATAAACGAAGTAAGCAGTCTAACACACACACTCTGTCGCTTTCTCGGTGTGTGAGAAGAACAGGAATTAGTGTAGCACTGCTCCCCTTCTAGAGGGGCCCGAACTTCTCAAAGCCCCCCACCAGCGTGGCAGAATTAGAAGACCCCTTAAGTGTAGGAGGGCAGCCTTATCATTGGCCCCTGCAAGTAACAACCCTCTCCTCTTTTTTTCCCCAGCCGGCACGCCTCTGGTTCAGCAAGGGGGCCAGCCCCTGATCCTCGCTCAGAACCCCACCTCCGGCCTAAGCACGGTGGTGACTCAGCCCGTTCTCCGGCCTGTCCAGGTCATGCAGAATGCAAACCACGTGACCAATTCTCCAGTGACCAGCCAGCCCATCTTCATCACGACTCAGGTGAGGGGGCGTTTGGCCCCAGTCGATGGTTCCCTTTGTAGTCCACCACTTTTTTCGACCGTGGCAACTGGGTGGACTTCAACTCCCAGAATTCCCCAGCCATGCCGTTCATTTAAAAGGCTCAGAGAACAGGCCGAGCGTGACTTATTGCCAGCTAACATTGCACAGACTATCCATCGATTGTAATGGGGGGAGGGGATGGGGGACATGGTTTCCCAGCAATTGCCCACCCACCTGACTGCCTCTGAAGACCAGAGGTGCTGGGAATAAACCGATTCTGCCTTTGGGGAAGCTTTCTACAGGTAACACCTGGATGCCTGTTGCAGTTTTGTAACTATTATCTATTCAACATAGTCCTTTGAATAGAATAACAGAGTTTCCTGGTTTCCTGCAGCCAAAGCTTCAGTCCTTGGTAAACTTTGACTGATAAACAGCTATGACTGTTTATTTTTTTAAAGAAACCTGAAAACCCGGCCTGATACTTTTTATTTACATTGAAGTTTCAAAAAGGTACAAGCTAGCCGTTTCTGTCCTGTTATGACCTGGAG
The DNA here is from genome assembly GCF_059756535.1 of Pantherophis guttatus. Taxonomy (NCBI): domain Eukaryota; kingdom Metazoa; phylum Chordata; class Lepidosauria; order Squamata; family Colubridae; genus Pantherophis; species Pantherophis guttatus. The sequence continues at coordinate 1,034,228 of NC_142080.1, forward strand.
GCAGTACACAATTAGTAGGATGATTTTTTTGAGAGTTTAATTAGGCAGAACGATCTAAAGTAAATAGCCTGGGCAGTTTTCACCTTCTGTCCATATCATCCAGGCGTGTCTTTGTGGCCAGAAGATGGGCTACGGTTAAATGATGCGATGAGCCTTAGAAATCTTGATCCCCTTTTAGAAATGGGATCGCCTTTTGGCACTGAACGGTTGCCTCTGGCGAGATCAGAACGTGCCAGGCAGGCCGGCCGGCCTTGCTCTCACCTGGGCTTGAGCTCCTAAAGCGGCTTCTTTTCCTTGTCCGAGAAAGGGTTTCCCCGTGCGGAACGTCCGGCCTGTGCAAAACACGATGAACCAGGTTGGGATCGTCCTGAATGTGCAGCAGGGCCAGACTGTACGGCCAATTACGCTCGTCCCAGGTAAGGCGGGGGAGGAAAGTCGGCCAGAATTGGGGGGAGGGGAGCCAGGAGGGCAGGCTGATGAGCAGAGCCCCGCAAAAATGATCCCCCTTTGGGCACAAAGTCTAGGTCAGGAGGGAGTGGCCGTGCAAATGACCCACCCACTTTAGGTAGTGAGACAGGCAGCCTATAAATTTGAAAAAATAAATAACAGCAGCCTCCCCTCAGTTCCAGCTTTGCCGGGTTTAAAACACAACGTTCTGCCTTTTGCAAGTTCTCCAGAATTTCGGCAACCGCCCAGGCCTTTTCTCCCCTCTCTTCCCTCCCTTCAGCCCCAGGCACGCAGTTTGTGAAGCCCACCGTCGGTGTCCCTCAGGTTTTCTCTCAAATGGCCCAGGTGAGACCTGCTCCAACCATGCCGGTCCGACCGGCCTCCAACACGTTCACAACGGTCATTCCGGCCACCCTGACCATCCGGAACACGGTCCCACAGTCCCAAGCGCAACCGCAAAGTAAGTTCTCCTTCGGCATCTCCTCCTCCTCCTCTTCCTCCACCACCCTGTCCCTCGCCCTGGGAAAGTTCATTGTGCAGCCCACCCATAATCCACTTCTGCCCTTTGACTCCTTCCTCTTCCGCTTCCGAAAGGAAACGATTGGCTCCTCTCCTCCTTTCCCCCTCAGTGAGCATTGCGAGTTTTGTCGCAGTGAAGAAACCCGGCATGGCGGGCGAGAACAGCAACGAGGTGGCCAAGTTGGTGAATACCCTGAGCACCGTCCCTTCGCTTGCTCAGAGCTCGGGCCCCCTGGTGGTGCCCAACAACAGCCAGGCCCATGGTTCCCAGAGGACGGGCCTCTCGGAGTCCTCCTCCCAGAAAGGTGCCTCTCCTAACTTCCTAAGGAATTGGGGAAGGGGTGTGCTGCCCACCCCTTCCTTCCTTCTCCCCAGGGGAAAGAAATAACTTTCTTTTGAGCCTGGAAGAGTTTCTGCCTTCCGGCTGTGTCTCTTTTCCCTCCCCTGATTCCCTTTTCTGTTGCTGTCAACAGTCAGCTCCTCACCGATCCCCGCCTTCGACCTGCAAGACAGCGGACGGAAATCCTGTCCTCGCTGCAATGCCCAGTTCAGAGTCACTGAAGCTTTAAGAGGCCATATGTGCGTAAGTAATCGTTCCTGGCCCAGAAGGTCAGCCGTGAGACGGTAGCCGACGGGAGAACCACAGATATAGTTGTATGCGCTCCAAGCTTACAATTTCTGGAGTAGAACCATCCAGAAAGGCATCCGAAACTCAACTTTGGGGTGAGGGGGGCTGATGGGGAGAAATCTCGGTAGAGCACAGCGGATTCATGGATTTTGCTTGCCCCAGTGCTGGAAAAAGAGAGTCGCTCAATTCACGGCTAAGTGAAACCTGTAATGGCCCCATTACGACCGTGGACTCCAACTCCCAAAATTCCTGGACAGGCCATGTTAGCTCAGGAATTCTGGCAGTTGGAGTCCACGGGTCATAAAGGGGCCATGATTGTCCAACCCTGTCTTAGATGCTCATGACAAGGCCCATTATTTCATCCGGTCTCTTTGACCGTGTGCCACGGGGGACAACCGTCCTACTCAGAAGGTGGTTTGCAAGCAAGGTGCAGAGATAAATACCTATTGGATTTTGGAGATTTTTATCCCTGCACCAAGAGAGACAAGACCTGTTTGCACAGCAGCCAGGACGAAGCCAGGCTGCCACAGGGTGGGAAGCAAAAGACCAGACCCAGAGAAAAGAGGGGAAGCTCTCATTCGGACGACCTGCCTTTCCAAAGTGGCTACAGCATATACAAGAATTCTTACTGTCCTCGTCTTTTTTCCTCCCCACAGTACTGCTGCCCCGAAATGGTAGAATTCCTGAAGAAAGGAAAACCCCTGGAGTCCGAACCAAATATCCAAGTCCCCAAGCCCCCTTCCCCGGATAAAACCGCCGCTGTGGCTTCCCCCCCCTCCTCCACCCCCATCCCCGCCCTGTCGCCGCCAGCCAAGCTCTCCGAGCCGAGCGACGGCACCAGCGAGGGGGTGCAGAGCAAGCTGATCATGTTGGTTGACGACTTCTACTACGGCAGGGATGGGGGCAAAGTGAGCCAGCTGCTTAACTTCCCCAAGGTGCCAACCTCCTTCCGATGCCCGCACTGTACAAAGAGGCTCAAGAATAACATACGGTAAGAATAACGGGTCCCGGATTTTTTGGGGGGGGGACAAGAGAAAACTGCCCCCTCTCTTGACCTTTTGAGAAGCACCATCTCCCCTAGAATTAAGATTGATTCTATTTTTAAAAGCTGGGGAAGTTATTCAGATCAGGGGTGCCTCTACATTACAGGTTAGTGAAAAGAAACCGCTTCAGTTTCCCGCTTAAGATATTTTAAAATATTTAACGTTTTCAATGTTTTAATTCTTTGTCCTTTTGCTTTCATGACCTAAGCCGCCCAGTGAGAGGGGCAGCGTATAAATGTAATAAATGAAAAACAAAGAAGCCACTTTGCATATACACCCAGATGAACATTCACAGGGTTTGAACCGTTAATAGAGGAAGGATCCTATTTTATCTCTATAAAAACATCCAAATTCACTATTGCCTAGCTTTTCCTTTGGGGGAGTGGGGGCTGTGTGCTTCCAAGGACCAAAGACTTAGAACAGGCACCTGTGTTTTGGGGGAGCTCTTGAAACCCCGCCTTGCTGTCGCATCCAGAGGCTGCCCCCCACCCATCGCCAGCCAGATAAGCCCAACCATCTCCTTGCCTGCAGGTTCATGAACCACATGAAGCACCACGTCGAACTGGACCAGCAGAACGGAGAGGTGGACGTCCACACCATCTGTCAGCACTGCTACCGACAGTTCACCACGCCGTTCCAGCTCCAGTGTCACTTGGAGAACGTCCACAGTCCGTACGAATCCACCAGTAAGTTGGCCACCCCCAAAAGGGGCCTTAGCAGAAGGAAGCAGAGGATCCTCTTTTAAAGAAAAGAGAGAGATTTCGCCTCTTGACTTTTCCTGTATGACCCCAAAGGGGGCTGCCTGTCACTTTGCATGATTTAGAGAGAAAGGCTAAGCGGGAGAGATGAAAGTGCCAGGCTTCACTGAGGCAGGTTTCACACCATGGAGAGCCTCGCCAGCCTCGATTTGGCCACGTCTGCATGGAGGCAGTTTTGACCCGTTCCCTCTTGTTTACAGCCAAGTGCAAGATCTGCGAATGGGCTTTTGAGAGCGAGCCCATGTTCCTGCAGCACATGAAGGACACCCACAAGCCCGGGGAGATGCCCTACGTCTGCCAGGTACTGCCAATGCTTCCAGGTGTGTGTGTGAGTTTGTGTGCAGCAGGCGGAGCTTTGCTCTGCTCCAGCTTTGGCACTTCTCCTGATTCTGGAGAAATCTTAACCAGAACAAATTTAAAAGGAAAACAAAGCTTGGGAGGAGGATCCCAAAAACCTCCTTGCCTGACCGGCCCTAGAAAGACAGGTGGCTCCCCTCTGGGAAAGGCACCTCTGACCCCTTTTAACAAGAATGGTTTCCCCCACCCCCCAGGTTTGCCAGTATCGTTCGTCGCTCTACTCCGAAGTGGACACCCATTTCCGGATGGTGCATGAGGACACGCGTCACCTCCTCTGTCCATATTGCCTCAAGGTCTTCAAAAACGGCACGGCCTTCCAGCAGCATTTCATGAGGCACCAGGTGAGCCCCCTACCCCTTCCTCCACCAACGCCGGGACCTTCTGTCTTGGGTGGGGGGGAAGAGAAGGGCCCATCCTTCTTCAGAAAAATCAGTGCTGGGTCTCCCCCTCCTCCCTCGCAGAAAAAGAGTGTCTACCACTGCAACAAATGCCGCCTGCAGTTCCTCTTTGCCAAGGACAAGATCGAACATAAGCTACAGCACCACAAAACGTTCCGTAAACCCAAGCAGCTGGAAGGGCTGAAGCCGGGCACCAAGGTACAGAGCGGCCCAGGGGGTGGGCTGGTGGAGAAGCCTTCTCTCTCTCTCCATCTCTCTCTCTCTCCCTCCCTCCCTCCCTCCCTCCCTCCATCTCTCTCTCTCTCTCATGTGATTTATTCTTACTGTCTCCCTTTGGGCCGCAGGTGACCATCAGGGCCTCCCGAGGTCAGCCGCGGACGTTGCCCCTCTGCGCGAACGACATGCCGCCGGGCCTCCTCCAGGACACGGCCTTGCTCTCGGCATCTCCGGATCCCCAGCCGAACTTCTCGTACCCGCCCTTCCAGAGGAGCATCCAGAAGAAGGCTGTCCGGAAAATGTCAGAGCTTCTTAACAAGTTTCAAACTCACCTTAAGAGAGTTGCCGGCCACTGGTTGCTCCTCCCTCTGGGCTGATCGGAAAGCTTTCCCAGGGGGTGGCGTGGAGGCTCAGCCAGAGAATGGGGCAGGTTCAGCACAGGCCGTCCTCGACTTACAACACTTCATTTAGGGACTGTACAAAGTTACAACAGTGCTGAAAAAAGGGACTTTTTCACACCTGCGACCATTGCAGCATGACCATGGTCAACTGATGTATATTCGGATGCTTGACAACTGACTCACAATGATTGTCAAGCATCCCGGGGTCACATGATCCCCTTTTGTGACCTCGCCAGATTCGCTTAACAACCATCTTACTAACTAAACAACTGCAGTGTTTCGCTTAGCAAATGTGACAAGAAAAGTCGTAAAATGGGGCAAAACTCACTTGACCAGTTTATGTTGCTTAGCAACATAAATTTTGGGATCAATTGTGGTTGTAAGTCGAGGAGGACTACCTGTACACTGCCTTCATCTTTGGGTGGAGCTGAGAGGAAGCTCCCTGAATCCCGGCTGCCATGCCGTTCCCTTGTTGGAGGTCCTCCGTGTCCCTTGGCCGTGTTTTCAGTGCTCTGGAAACACACGGAAGACTTCCCTCTCTGCGCCGGGTAATATTTCATGCCCCACTTGGCTGTCGCTTTGTTGGGACGGACGGACACGCAGAGAGGCTCTAATTTGGCTCTCCCTCCCTCCCTCTCGGCAGGAGTGTCCTCGGCCGGCAGACCTGCCTAGAATGCAGCTTCGAAATCCCGGACTTCCCCAACCACTTCCCCACCTACGTCCACTGCTCGCTGTGCCGTTACAGCACCTGCTGCTCCCGTGCGTACGCCAACCACATGATCAAGTGAGTGCCACCGGGCGAGGCTGCCCGTCCACAGGGGCAGAGGGGCTCTGGGGTTGGAACGCAGCAGAGTCGTCACTTGGGGTGGGGGGAGATTCTTACGGGCTGCAGCCTGTTCAAAACCAGGCTGTGAGAGAGATGGGCAAGCGTGTGTGTGCGTGAAGCTCCATTCACATGAGTGGAGGGTGCATGCACCCATCCCTCGCACAAATGCAGCGGTGTGCACATGTGCACACCTGCCACCCCTGTGCCAGACCAGGCTGCCAAGCTGGAGAGGTTGGGGTCCTCCCTCCTGGCCTACCAAATTCAGTTTTTTTCCTGCCCCGCTAGTATCCCAAAGAGTTACTAAGAGCAGAAGGAAAAAGGCTCTTTGCTCTTGGGAGCCCCATCGATGTGGCTTCTTCTCCCTTTGCTGTAAGGAGAGGATTGGGGGGAGGGGGGGCTTCTCTTGATGTAACTCAGTGGTTGAAGCATTGTTGGTTGTGTAACGACTGCTGCATGCCTCTCTTTCCTTGCTCCGTCCCCAGCAACCACGTTCCTCGCAAAAGTCCGAAATACTTGGCCTTGTTCAAAAACTACACTGCTTGGTAAGGCTCTGTCCCTCCGGCCCTGCCCCCCCCATCCTTTTGCTAGCCAGGTCTTCTCCCCTGGATCCCGTAGGCCTGTGGAGGGGAACGGGGCAGTCGTGAGGGTCCCAACTGCCTTTCCCAGGATGGCAGCCCCATCCCGGTGTTTGGGGGGGGGAGGTGAGGAATTCTAGGCCGCAAATCTGATGCCAGCTCCTTTTGGGTTCCCTTGCCAGTGGGGTTCGGTTGGCCTGCTCCGCTTGCCTCTTTGCCACGTCGGAGGGTGACGCCATGGCTAAACACCTGGTCTTCAACCCATCCCACGAATTCAGCAATGTCATTCTACGAGGTAAGAAAGGGCCCAATCTGCTTTTCTTCTGCTCTGGGGGCTTTTCTTACTTCAGCCGGGAGAGAGGGAGCCCGATGATACAGGTAGTCCTTAACTTACGACCGTTCAAAGTTACAACGGGGCTGAAAAAACAACGGCGGCCTTTCAAGCAGCAGAATCAACTAGGAAACCAGATTCGCTTAATTGACCGTGGGATTCCAGTAAGAACTGGAACACCCCCCCCCCCAAAAAAAAGTTGATAAAATTGGGCATTAATCACTTAACAATCGTATCAATTAGCAACAAATGTTCAGGTTCCCCTTGTGGCCGTAAATTCAGGACTACCTATAATGACGCTCACAGAACCAAGCTGGAATGGGGAAGCTGCTCCCGCTCCCATTGACACCCCGTTGTCCAGCTTCTCCAACCGAAGAGAGGGCAGTCGGGCTGGAGGAAAGAACTTTGGCTCTAAAGTTTTTTTTTGAGGGGGGGAGGGAGCTTTTGCTGCCCCCACCTCCGCCTGTTTATGAGGGTGAATGCGATCCTTGCCATAAACTGAACCTCTCCTTTCTGCTTCCCGCAGGTCCTGCTTGGAGTTCCCATACAAGGTAAATCGTTGTGCCTTTTCTATTCGGGTAGGTTGTGTCCTCCCCTTCCTCTGGGCGATGCCTCACCTTCTCCCTCTCTTCCTTCAGGCCTGCCCAGCCGCTTGAAGGAGGCACGCAACCCTCCGTCTCCACCGCCTCATCCAGCAAAACCACCACTGTGAATACGCCGCCTCCTCTGCCCGAGGAGGAGGAGGAGAAGGCCCAGGAAGCGCCGCCGGTGGTGCCCGAGCCAATGCCTGAGGCCAGCCGCTCTCCCGCTGCGGTCCAGGAGAACGAGGGCTCCACCATCTCAAACGTTGACAGCCGCGAAGAGGAACCCGAGCCCAAGGAGGCTCCTGAGCCCGTCAGCAAGAAGGAGCAGCTCTCCGTGAAGAAGCTCCGCGTTGTCCTCTTTGCCTTGTGCTGCAACACCGAACAGGCAGCGGAACATTTTAAGAATCCGCCTCGGCGGATCCGTCGCTGGCTGAGGCGCTTCCAGGCTTTCCAGGAGGAGAACGTGGCTTCTCTGTCGGAGGGCAAGTACCTAAGCTTGGACGCAGAGGAGAAGCTGGCCGAGTGGGTCCTCACGCAGCGCGAGCAGCAGCTGCCAGTCAACGAGGAGACTCTCTTACAGAAGGCCACCAAGATTGGCCGGTCCCTGGAGGGGGGCTTCAAGATCTCCTACGAGTGGGCCGTCCGGTTCATGCTGCGGCACCACCTCAGCACGCACAGCCGCCGGGCGGTGGCTCACCCGCTCCCCAAGGACGTGGCGGAGAACGCCAGCTGCTTCATCGAGTTCGTGCAGGGCCAGATCCACACCCAGGACCTGCCCCTCTCCATGATCGCGGCCATCGACGAGATCTCCCTCTTCCTGGACGCAGAGGTCCTCTGCAGCGATGACCGGAAGGAGAACGCCTTGCAGACGGTGGGCACTGGGGAGTCCTGGTGCGATGTGGTCTTGGCCATCTTGGCCGACGGGAGCATCCTGCCCACCGTGGTCTTCTACCGAGGACGCCTAGAGCAGCCCGCCAATGTGCCGGAGATGATCCTGCTGGAGGCGAAGGAGAACGGCTACAGCGACGATGAGATCGTGGACGTCTGGTCGTCCAAAGTCTGGCAGAAACACATCGAGCACCAAAACAGCAAAAGCATGCTAGTCCTGGACTGCCATCGGACGCACCTTTCCGAAAAGGTCCTCTCCATGCTGAGCTCGTCCAGCACCTTGCCGGCGGTGGTGCCGTCCGGCTGCAGCTCCAAAATCCAACCCTTGGACGTTTGCATCAAAAGAACGGTGAAAAACTTTGTGCACAAAAAGTGGAAAGAGCAGGCCAAGGAGATGGCGGACTCCTCCTGCGACTCGGACATCCTCCTGCAGCTCGTCCTGTGTTGGCTGGCCGAGGCCCTGGAAGTCATCAGCGACTGCCCTGAACTGGTGCAGCAGTCGTTCCTGGTGGCCAGCGTCCTGCCCGGCCCGGACGGCACGGCCAACACGCCCACCCGCAACGCCGACATGCAGGAGGAGCTGATCGCTTCGCTGGAGGAGCAGCTGAAACTCCACAACGAACTGCAGGACGAGGAGGGCGACCTGAACAACGAGGGGGGGAATCCGTCGGAGGAATCCGCTAACCCCGAGATCCTGCACCAGCTCTTTGAGGGGGAGAGCGAGACCGAATCCTTCTACGGCTTCGAGGACGCAGATCTGGAGCTGATGGAAGTGTGAACGCCGAAGGAGAAGGGGGGGGGGGGAATGAGATTAATTCCTTCTCTTTTTTAAAAAAATTCATTGTTGGAAGAGACCATTTTTTTCCTACTTCCCTGTGGATTTGTGGCTACAGGAGACGCGTAGGCGAAACACACACAAACTTTAACGATAGCCATGTATGCTGTTCCGATTCCTTCAAAAAGAAAAAAAACCCACGTTTCCCTCCCCCCCCCCTTTTCAAATCACTGTTGTGGCATTTCCTGAAGATATATATTGTGGGTGGATTTATTATTATTTGGTTTTCGTTTTGCATTTCCTTTACCTCACTGTATTATAGTTTCTGGGTTTTTATTTTGTTGAGGTTTTTTTTTTTATACTGTGCAAAACAAGTTTTTCGTTATACCACATCATCAATGTGACTTTATTTTTATTTTTTTTTTGGAGGGCAAGGAAAAGCGATCCGTAGCCAATGGAAGATTTCTCAAATCTCGCTCTTTCTGTTGGCCATAGCCGCTTATTTTTTTAAATTTTTTTTCCCTATAACAGTTGGACCCGGAAACGTAGAAATTCTGGGGTAATTTTTTTTCTTAAGCTACGAATAATTTACTTTGAACCTTCGAAAAACGTTCTAGAGCTGCCCACAAAAATAATTGGGAAGATTGCTTTATGGAAAGGAGACGAGAACAGCAATTAAATGCAGGCATTATTGTTTAGGAAGAGGCAAAACCTCCCTTCATGTTTTTGTACGAAACTTGGACGTGGACATTAAAAGTAAAGCAAAAATTCACTTGTAGGAAAAATAAAAACACCCACCCAGATTTCATAGCAGTCGATGCAAAACCTTTTCAAAGTTCCCGGTGGCAAAACGTTTATCCGAGTTGCTACCAAGAGAACGCGGTGGGGGACAGTTCATACCCCACTGTGACCCCCTTTCTCCGGCGGCCGATCGCAAACGGATTCTCTTGAACGGATCCCCCGACATCGCCTTTTAAAAACTCTGCAAGCTACTGACGCCTTTCGCCGAGACACTACGTCCCCTGACCCACGTTCTGCAACTGAACCCCCAACTCTCGACGTGCACAAAAACGACGGAAATTTCCTGTTTTATTTTACACTGCCAGCATAAAAAAAAAACAAACAAAAACCAGAGACATTTAAAAAAGAGAGATGTTTTTTCTACTGTTTGCATGTTTGAGAGTTTTTTAAATTGTAACGTATTATGGTCTAAATGACAAAGAAAACATTTTGACACATAGAAAAAACAACCCGCCGTCTCATCCTGTACATCTTTTCTGTTTTTCCTTTGAGGTTGGGTGGGGGCGGAATTAAAATCTTCCCTCGTCTTTCCCCTTCCCTTCCCCAACTCCCCGAGGCCAAACTCAAGGGAAGCAGGAAATAGGGTGGTTTGACCTGTAAATGGTTCATCTTTAAAATGTACATATGTGGAACATTTAATAAAACCAGGGAAATGGATTTATAAACACGTGTTTTCATTCCAGAGAAAAATCTTCCAGAGAGGGGGGAAAAACGGGGTTTGAAATGCAGCTGGGGTCACAAATCGGACTTTTGAGAATTCATCCTGGTTTCATTTATTGAACAAAAGGTTGGTTTAAGACCAATGATCCCAGCCTCTAAAAACACCGGTGGGCTCTCAAGACCCTCGTGCCCACCTCTCAAAGTCCCACAAGGTAATGCTAGTTTCTTGTTGCCTCTTGTGGTTGTTAACTAAGTTTAGCTCCCTCTTGTGATTGTGAATTCATCCATCTGCAGGTGCAGTAGCAGAGAAGCTCCCCTCCTGCTCTGGAGCTGTGAAACCCAGGCAGATGGCAAGCAGGAAAGCCCCTGATCCACCCGATTGATAAGTACTCTGGGTATTATAACCCCCCTCCTCTTCATTTCCCCTTCAGATGAGGAAGACTCCCCATTCAAATCTATAAGATTTGAAAATACTGCCCTCTAGTGGTTCAGCAAGGTCACTGGATAGATAGACTCTTCCAAGTTGTCTCCTCCCTCTGGTGGTTTAGCATGGCCACTGCAGCTCCTATAGATTTTGCTTTTTGATAAAACAAGCACGGTGCTAATTAGTTTGGCAGGAGAGGGCATGTCTGAATAGCCCCCAGACCCTTCCATGCAGCAGCAGAGATCACAAACTACCTACACTAGAATCCACAGCGTACCTGGTGTTGCTGGGTAGAAAATCTTTCTAAAGATAACACCTCCAAAAAGTAGAAAATGCCTTTGTTGGTTTGGATCTCCAGCTGTGCTGGTGGGGGATTATGGGAGCAGAAGCCCAGCTGTTCTGGAAGGTTGAAGGATGATAGGATCATAGAAACGGGGAACCCCTAAGTGTCTTTTTTTTAAAAAAAACCCTCTTGAAACTGAAAATTTCTGACGCAGAAGAGTAGTTGTACAAGAGTCAAGCATCTTTATTAAAGAATGGCTCCTGCAGGAGCCTCAAACAGTATAACAAAGGATTTGGGGTTCTGTCTTCCAGCAAATAGAAAAACTCCGTTTTCTGTTTCATTCAAAACCACTGCAAGGGGGGAGAGAGAAAAAAAAAAGATAAAAGCCCAGCCAAATTAACAGGCAAACATCACAGCAGTCTTGAAAATAAATTGTTCCTGAAATCCAGGTTAGGGAGGAAGGGAAAGCGTCCACCACCAGAGTTGTGAGAACAAGACCAGGAAGGCCACCTCACCTGACGAGGTGAGCAATCTCCCAGTTGGTCTCCAAGGACAGGGGTCCTTCCACCTCCACGCCTTTCTCGGTGACGGTGGTGATCTCGTACTGAGGAGGGAGGGCAGAGGGTTAGGGTCTTCCTTGGCCTCTTCTTGACATGTCCACCTTCAAAGGTAGGCCCCAGCATGCCAGCTGGGCAGGGGGGAGGGGGACACCCAAATGCCCCTCTCTTACCCGGTTGAACGAGCGGGCATCCCGATAGTAGAGGATCTTCATACACCGTTCAATGAGAGCTCTGGCCGCCTGCTGGGAGAGGCTGGGTGTCTTCTCCAGCGCCTCTCTCATTAATGGCTGCGACGGGGCGAAAGAAACTCTGTTCAATTACACAGCCACACCCTGCCAGATTCAAACTGGGCCCCGTGACTCGAACCCGTCTCTGGCTTGCTGAATAAGCCACAACTCGGCACACAACGCTTGGAAAAACGAGGCCGGCTGAAATCGGCAAGACGGGGCACTGATCCCGAGATAAGCCATGATGGCTTAGCCCGAAACCGGGGAGCCCAATTCATAACCCAGGATCCCTACCTCAGTGGATCCAAAAGCATGCCAGTGAATTTACTTCCTGCCCACCTGTGCCACGTAAGACCCGTATCCGGTCGCCAATGAAGAAGCTTCGTACGCCACTCCCAGCATGTCGACGTAGCCTAAGAAGCTGAGAGGGGAAGAGGTTGAGGGGGCTACAGCAGCCGAAGCCCCTCCGCCATCAACATCCCCCCTCATTGGGGAGGAGGAGACAAAAACTGAATTATAGGCGGTTTGTTTAGGAGTTAAATTTATACGTTGCTCATCTCACTATCGGACGACAGTTGGTGAACGCAACATTGCTACTGGTAGTAGCCCTCAACTTATGACCACAACTGAGCCCAAAACTGTTGCTCGTGGGGGAAACGGGACGGACCACTCTCAAGCTTTTCCCTCCCCGCGTTCCCGGCCTTACCCTTCCCCCTGGGAATAGCCGCCGATGACCACTGTGTTCCAGAGGGGATTCATCTTGGACCGGTGGTTGTACATGACCCGCGTCAGCCAGGAGTGAATGGCCTTTGGGCTGTAACTGTGCCCGTCGCCCAGAAGGTCCTCGTCAATCCTGCGAGACAACAAGAGGCCCAGCTGAGACGCTGCTCTCTTAAAGCCACCAACTGACACCCCCCCCACCAGCCCCTCTCACCGTCCAGGCTCCTTTGCGAAGGCCAGGGGTCCGAGCATCGCCCAAGGGGGAGATTGCCCAAGCCCTATGGAAAGGGTCAACGGGTCTCCCAACTTCTCAGCCCCAAGAAGGGCTCAAGGCCATCAAGCCAGCTTAAAGACCCAAGTATTTCTATTTACAGGATTGATGTAGGAAGCGTGCAATTGTAATGTTGATTTCGGGGTCCCACTTGGAAGTTCTCCAGAAGTTTAAACCTTCACACTGATTTAAAATCGGAAAGGCTCATCGGGGCCCCCTTAACAGCAAATCAAAGCTGGTTTGTGTTGCTTCTTTTAGGTCGGGGTCTCCGAAGTTGGCCACTTTAAGACTTGTGGAACTCAACTCCCAGAATTCTGGGAGTTGAAGTCCACAAGTCTTAAAGGGGCCAAAGTTGGGAGACCCTGTTTTAGTTCCTCCTCCTCGCATGGTTTTCAAGGCCAATTCAGGGGGTTGAAGGAGCCAGCCAGGATCCCCGAACGCCCGCTGTGGGTCGCCTGGCCACTTACACCATCTGCTCCAGGACTTGCTTGAGGTACTGGAAGTCGGCGTAGTCCCCCGAGGCGCCCAGGACGGTGCTGTCGTTGACCTTCATGATCCGGGAGAGATTGCGGAATCGGGCCAACGAGCCGTAGGAGCCCAGCGTGTCGGCGGCGATCATCACCCCTCCCTCGAACTTCAGGCCCAGGACGGAGGTGCCCGTCACCATGGGGCTCCTGGATGGGATGGGGTGGGGAATGGGAAGAGGGGTAGATAAGTAAGCGGGTGGGTAGATGGATGGATGGATGGGTAGGTAGAGAAGATAGGTAAAAAAAAAAGGATAGAGATATAGATGGATGGATGAATGGAGATAGATATCAGAGATAAATGGATGGATGGATGGAGATAGATTGATGATAGATTGATGATAGATAGATGAGATAGATAGATGATAGAGAGGTGGGATAGATAAGATAGAAACAGACAATAAAGGTGGGATAGATAGACGGATGGACGGACAGAGAGAGATAAGATGGATGGATGAATAGATAGAGAAGGAAGGAAGGGAAAGGAGGAGTGTGTTGCCAATTCCTACAAGGGGCTCTGGAGATCTGGATGACCCTTCCCTGCATGGCGGGAAGATCCTGCTTCCCCCCACCCACAATTGCTGATCCCGAAGACGTGGGATTCCCCCCACCAAATCTCTCAACCCCCCTCCCCACAAACCCTGCAGTCCCATTCACGGGGCTGCTCCTTTGCAATAATGTCTGCGGTCGAGCTTCCCTAGCTAGGGGCCGTCTACCTTTAGGACTCAGGCCCTAGGATATGTATGTGTGTGGGGGGGCTCTTTAATTAAGAGCTGGAGGGGGGGGGCAGTTACAGATCCAACAAGGGAAAGTCCTCCTTCCACCCCAAAACCTGAGCCCCCAGATGAGCGTTGGGACTACAACTCCCATCCCATCTATGGAGGAAACTTCTAGCCCAGCACAGAGGCAGACCCTGATTTGCAGCCCTCCCCGTGAGGAGGGGGTTCCCTTTCCCCCCCTCCTCCCATCATGACGTCACACACCGTGGGAAGGAGCTTACCCCCCCTTCTCCCCCTCCCCCCCCCCCCAGCCTTACAGAGTCCTCTTGGAGGCCTCCTCGCTTTGGGCCCGGGAGTCCTGGGTCGGGCTGCCCAGTGGGAAGAGCCTCCCCGGGGCGGGACCCCCGGCCCAGAGCAGCGAAGGCAGCGGCAGCGTCGCGGGCGCCTCCATCTTTCCTTTCCCCGAACGGCCGCAGCTTAGTCACGGAGCAGGAAGAGGCGGCGCCACGGAGCATGCGCGGCAGCAAGCGAAGCGCCTCTCAATTGTCCGCGGCGGCGCTCCGTAGGCTGGCAAATGAGGCGCCGCCGCCGCCGCCATGTTGGGTATGGCGGATACGAGACAAAAGCGCCTCACATTTTACTTGGGTGGGAGGGGGGTTTTCTTGGGGAATGAAAGAGGACAGAAACGGGGAAGCCGAGAATTCCCATTATGAATTATTTTCGGGGGGGGGGGTTGGTGGCGGTCGGGAAGGAGGAAGTTGTCCGGGAGGAGGGCGCCATTTTGAGCGTGGCGCCGCCGACGCTGGAAGAAGCACTTCCGGGGCAGGGCGCGCGTGCGCGGTGGGGGAGGGGGGCGGCGGAGAACTTCACGCAGCCAGGGTGGGAGCTGCCCGTTTCCAGGAAGGCGGATGGTTTTTTGCAAATTGGTTTCTTGCAAGAATGAAGTGTGTGCAACAATGCAGTGTGCTGGTGCATCCCTTACATTTGCATGCAGGGTCCTTGCAAGTGAGCAATAGCAACAATGGGGGGCAAGGAGCACCTGGGGACCCCCCCCCCCAGGTTGGCTTTAGGCGCTGCAAACTAGCATGGGACTAGCACAGCAATAAAGTCCCTCTTCTCTTATCTGCTTTGGAGGAGAGAGAGAGAGAGCAGCTGGGAAAGGCCAGATTTCAGGCCTGGGATTGATACATTTATCATTATGATTTATTTGCAAAGATACAAAAACTCCCTTTGGGGCTTCAGATACAAGGACATTGTGGAATGAGGCTCTCCTGCCAAAGGGGAATATACTGCTAACAGAGCCGGAAGGGACCTTGGAGGTCATCTAGTCCAAACCACCCCCGCCCCACCCACCCACCCACCCAAGCATGAGACCCTTACAGAATGACAGAAACACAGTTGGAAGGGACCTTGGGGATCATCGAGTGCAAGCCCCCGCTCAACCAGGAGACCCAGTGATGGGGTTCAAGTAATTTAACAACCGGTTCTCTGCCCTAATGATTTCTTCCAACAACCAGTTTGCCAAACTACTCGGAAAGTTAACAACCGGTTCTCCCGAAGTGGTGCAAACTGGCTGAATCCCACCACTGAGGAGACCCTACACCATTTCTGACAGATGGCAGTCTAGTCAATAGAATTGAATTGAATTGAATTGAATTGAATTGATTTTTTTATTGGCCACGTGCGATTGGACCCACAAGGAATTTATCTTGGTGCATACGCTCTCCGTGTACATAAAAGAAAAGATACATTCATCAAGAATCATAAGGTACTACACTTAATGATAGTCATCGGGTACAAAGCTTCTTGAAAGCTTCCAGTGATGAAGGTCCCACAACGTCCGAAGGCAACTTCTGTTCCATCGGTTGATTGTTCTCACTGTCAGAAAATTCCTCCTTATTTCCAGGTTGACACTCTCCTTGATCAGTTTCCGTCCATTTATTCCTTGGCAGGAACGTTGAGTTGCTGGTAGTCAGCTCGTGTGGGAGAAGGGCGAGAGGAACAAATACAATAACGAAATAGTTTTAAAACCTATTTGGGTCATGGGCAACGTTTGTGGATGACTCTTTGATGGGACCTAACCCTCTCGGAATGCTGCAGAATTAACATTTTTATCAACTGGAAATGGAATATAGCGAATGACGCAAGAGTTGTGGCTTTCTCCATCTTTTCAAGATCACGAGAAGTGTGAGAATAAGCAACATCCAACTATTGGCAAATAAGCCCCAGATTGTGTGGGCAGAGGGAGATGGGAAAGTGGCACCACTTTTGCTGACCCACTCAGTCATTTTTTTGTTGCTTTTCTGCTTTGCTTGGGAAGAAGAAAACCCTTTGCAACATTGCCAACCTCATTCCAGATGCTTCCACTTCAGAGCAGCAGCCGGAAACCAAAATATGACCTTGGCTCGCTTGTTGCTTGTTCGCATTCCTGCTCCCTCTCCAGGCTGCTGAGCTCCTTCATCTTTCATTGAAAAACCAGCCCTTCGGCCCTCCGAAGCCCAGTCTTTGCATGTGGTTTTTTTCCACTGCTTTTCACCAGCAGAAAAGAAAGTGTCAGCCTGCTGATCTGATTCGACCTAACAAGCTCTAGATCGCCCAGCACAGAACATAATTGGGGTGACCCGTGTGGGAGAGTGACGTGCCACCCTGAATCCCTTGGGGGGGGAAGGGGAAGAAGGGGAGCAGGATTTTATTCGGGCTGCTCTCAAACGGCTGTTCCGAGATGCTGTTCCACCCGAGAAGACATTTCTGGGTGCCCGTTGCAGCAGCTCCTAAGAGTTGCTTTGACCTTTAAAAGCTCTGTGTACAAAGTGGGATTTAAAACAGAAAAAAAAAGGGGTTAGAGACAGCTATGTTCAATGACAAACTAGATCGCATTTTGCAAACGTGCAGTAAATAAACACCTTTGCAACATGCAGAAAGTATGCATTTGCAAAAATGCAGCAAAATAAATATTGGCAAAAAGATAGCAACAGAAACCCTGTGCGTGAAACTTAAGATGCCCCCCCTTCCCCTGATTTGTAATCGGGATGTACTGAGCCAGCTATGGGGGGAGAGCTAACCTTCTCCAATTGCTTTCTGTCCTCTGCAGAAGTTGGAAGACTTCAATGCCAGCCTTTGTCCTGGGTGGATAAGAGATCGGAAAGAAACTGGAGTTTCCTCTTAGAACTGGCATTGTTCTGCAAAGCCGCTGAACTCACAATGGATTCAGGATCTATGCCGCCTTTGTTTCACTTCCCTTACCAAAACTAACAAAAGGTAGGAAGATGCTTTTTTCCTCCAACCCTGAATGAATCCAATTGGAGGTGCCTCCACATCCATCAATCATATACCATCAAGTCACTGTCAACATTGACTAGTTAGACAGACAGACAAAAAGGTACTATTAAGGATCCTCCACTCATGTTTTTCCTCTTACTTGACTTGGAAAACAAATGTAGAAAAAGCAGATAAATCAAATCTCCCACCAAAAACAGTGGGAGAAGCCATCTTTAAGAAGTACATATGACAAAGCCAAACCCTTTTATTTATTTATTTATTTATATTAAATTTATATGTCACCCTCCAGTGGCTCTGCTGGCAGCATGTTCTATTTTCTTCTCCTTGGCAAAGAGAGGTGCTTATGGTGAGAAGTGGGGCACGGGGCTCTCCTTGAGGGATACAATTCTTATCAGAGCTGGAAGCAAGTCCGGTTGTAGTCCAGTGGTTGCTCACTTACTGGGAGCACTGGGCAGTGTCAAACTCCAGAAAAGCCAGGGAAATGGGAGGAAACGGAAGAAATCGAAATATTGTTCATGCTTTCTTACCCGGAGGGGGAAATGGGTGGGGTTGGTTTTGCCTCCAGCTGGGGAATTCTGGGAGTTAAAAGTCGTACCACTCTATAAAGAGTTGCCAAGGTGAAAAGATGTGCTCTAGGCTGTGGACAGTGCTGAGTGGACCATGCACCAGTTGGGCACCATGGATCATGCTGGACTGTGGAAGATGAGCACCATGGACCATGCTGGACCGTGCGCCAGTTGCGCACCGGAGTTGCTGTGCATCCTACTGTTGGCAGCTCCCATCTCTGTAGAGCTAGGAGGATGGAAGCCAGAGTCCCAACTACAGACAGTACAGCTGGGGAGAATGGGACTTGGGATCCCACACAGGATGGAAGCGGAGCCTGACCCTCCGGAAGGGGTGTGGGTGTGTTTGTGTGTTTTGGGGGTCTTTTCTCCACTTTCAATCCCTGCAATGAAGGGGCCGCTTTCCTGCAGCATCTCCCGGGCCCCGTTGCTAGGGAGGCGGCGGCGGCGGCGGCGGCCTCCTCTCCCGGTTGCTAGGGCTCCGGGCCCCGCCCGTCCGGAAGAGAAGCGAAGGCAAGGCTGCGGGGCGTGGCGGAGCGGGAGAGGGGCGTGGCTCGGCGCCGCGGGCTGCGCCAATGGGGAGCGGCGGGGGCGTGGCCGAGGCGCGAGCTCAGGTAACAGGTTGCGCCCGTTCGGGGCGGCGGCCAGAAGCGGAGCGGAGCCAGAGGCGGCGGGTGGGCGAGGAAGCCGGGCGGGTAAGAGGAGGAGGAGGCGGTGGGTGGGTGGGTTTCCCTTCCCTTCTCCCCTTCCCCTTCTCCCCTTCCCCTTCTCCTCCTTCCCCCGGGCTCTGCTGCCTTCCTGGGCTTCCTCCGCCGTCCCGGATAGCGACGGCCGCCCCTTTGAGTGTCCTGCGGGGGGGACGGGCGGACAGGAGAGAGTCCCCCCTCCCTATTGCCCCCCCTCCTCCCCGGGCATCCTCTCTGCAGCGCTGCCCGCTCTTTGCATGCCCTCCCTCCCTCCAGGACTACACCGCCCATTACCCCCGGCCGCACCTTCGGGGCTGCTTCCAGCTGAGCCGGACTGCAGCTCCCATGGTCCGCGCCCGGCAGCCAGGCAGAGAATCCCCCCCCTCCAGCCATCTATCCTCCGAGGAGGGGAGACCCACGCCCTTTCCTTCCTCCATCCCCTCGGGCTGGGGTCGCTTGGCCGGACGCCCCCTCCCCTCCTCTCCCCTCCGGCCGCCGCGCCCCCTCCCCTCCCGCGGGAGCCACGTTGCCTTTGCGAAGGACGAGGAGGCTGGAGGTGGAGGAGCCGCCGCTGAACCTCCCGGGACCCCCTCTGCCCGTTTGGCCCAGCTGGCCCCTCCGCCCCGCCCCGCTTCCCTCGCCTCGAGTCGGCAAGCAGGGCAAAGAAAGGCGGGTAGGACGGGGGCTTCCCAGTCCCACTCCCCCCTTTTGACTGGGTGGGTAAGGGGTCCGAGCTGGCCAGCCCCAGGGAGGGTCCCGGAAAGGCAGGTGGGGGCTTTGGGATCTGTGACCTGCCCAGGAAACGGCCCCACCTTTGCTCAGGGGAGTGAACTCATCTGAATTGAGTGGGATGGGCTTTGGAGTAGTACTCGGGAGGGAGGGAGGGAGGAAGATTGTAGGGGGAAGGAAGGAAGATTGTATTGTAGGGGGAAGGAAGGAAGGAAGGAAAAAGGCAGAAAGAAGGGAAAAGGGAAGGAGGGAATGAAAGAAGGAAGAGAAAAAGAAGAGAAGGAGGATGGAAAGAGAAAAAAGGAAGGAAGGAGGGAATGAAAGAAGGAAGAGAAAAAGAAGGGAAGGAGGATGGAAGAGAAAAAAGGAAGGAAGGAAGGAAGGAAAAAGGCAGAAAGAAGGGAAAAGGGAAAGAGGGAATGAAAGAAGGAAGAGAAAAAGAAGGGAAGGAGGATGGAAAGAGAAAAAAGGAAGGAAGGAAAGATCCATAGTCTTGGCAGGGTCTTAAAAGATTCCCCCAACCCTTGCAGACAGCTTGGATTTCAACCCCCACCATCCCCAGCCAGCCTCCTTCTGAAGTCTCTTTTTCTCTCTCTCTTAAGCCCACCCTTCTGTACCCCAACACACCCAGAGGGGCCTAAATCCTTTAATCCCCGACGGATGCTCTGCTGTTTCTAACCCGATTGTCAGAATCTGCAGCCTTTTAAATACCTTTCTGGGCTTCCCTTCCTCCCCCCCCTCCTCCAACCTTTCTATTCAGCTTCTGGTTTCCTTTTACACCGACAAGGTCAGCCTGGATTGAAACTGGAGTAAAGGGAAAAAACCGCCAATTTCCCTCTGCTTTTGTGCCTGTGTGGTTGTGGTCTCCCGCTGTGACGGGGGCTTAATTGACCCTCCCTGCAAACAGACCTGATTGTTGTCAAATCCTGTTTGCAGACAGGAGAGAGAGACACAAGCACTTAATCATTTCCTGAAGTGGCTGATAAAAAAAAATTGGCTTGTCAAAGGTCAATGATCACCAAAATCCAGGCAGGGTGACTGATACAGAAAGTCCTCGACTTACGGCCGTAATTCCGTTGTTAAGCAAAGCAGCTGTTAAGCGAGTCCTTCTCGATTTTACAACCTTGTACTGCTGCACCTATGAGAAATACATGCTGGCTGCTTAAACACCCGAATCGCAATCGCGTAACTGTGAGGAGGCTGTGACGGCTGTAAGTGTGAGGAATGGGCCGTAAGTCCCTTTTTGCAGCACTGCTGTAACTTTGAACAGTTGCTAACCGAATGGGCATAAGAGCAGGACTGCCTGTATTGATTTTGCACCGCCCTGGAGGGTGGGGGGCTTTGTGGGGGAGAGAGAGGACTCCCCGGGGCCCAGATTTTGAACCAGATGCTTAATTTCCCCCTGGAACTGAAACATTCATCGCTCTTTCCCAATCCTGCATTTCTGAGTCGCCGGCCTTATGGACAGGGAACTAATCTGCGCTCTGCACTTGCTCAGGAGTCCTCTTGTTTATTTTGCCTCCACTGTGGCCATAAACGAAGCCTTGGATTTCCTGCGGCCTCTTTAAAAAGTGTCACCTGAGGAACCTGGGCTCGTTTGGCACACTGTTGCCTGCGCCAGCGACCGCCCACCAGCACCCTTGACACGACCGGTTGTCGGAAGGGTGAATAATGGCCCAGTGAGGGCTGTGGCCACCCGGCTGGCCCTACCAGTTAAGGGCAGGGATGCTGTGGTTCCTTCTGGGTGACACCTGCGTCAAGGTGATGGCGTTGAAAGCTCTTATTTCCGCCCTCTGCTTGAACAAGCCAGCTTCCTTTCTCTTAATGTCCGTTTATTCCTGAACCAAAAAAAGACTTGCCAAAGTTTTAAAACTTTTTTACATCTCTGCTTCAGGAAAAGGGACGAGCGGCTGCAATTCTCGCTGGGTAGATTTTCTTTGAAGGATTATTATTATTATTATTTTCTCCTTTGATAATCCAAAAACGATTTGCTTCCCTTTTGCTTCGGGCCCCTTGAAGTTGGTGCCGCTCCCTGCCTGGTGCTAATTAGGTTTCCCTCTCTCCCCCACCCCTCCCAGACCCCCAGTTTATCTAGGTGGGATTTCTAGAGATTAAATCTGGTCGGGGAATGCGATTTTTCCAGAGGTTGGGTGACCTCTGATCCCAAACCAGCAGAGCCGGGGGTGAGAGACGCCAGAACTGGAATGCGAGATAACCTGGAAAAGACGCAGCCTTCCCACGCTTTTCTGGGAACATTTGGGCTGGTGTGTGTGCGTGTGCCACATTCCTGGTGCTTTGGGCTATGGGTCCGGAGAGGTCATCTAGTTCAACCCTAGTTCTGGGTTAAAGTAAATGTATTGTTTATTGTTTTACTGATTATTGTTTTGTTATTGTTTTGTTGTTATGACTAAAGCATTTTAAAAACAGACTGCCTTTATTCTTAGCGGGTGGAAATAAATATCTGGGAGAATTCCCACTGAATCTAGCCAGGACAGGATTAGAACAGGGGGTTTGATCGTGGTACCTGTTGTTATAAAAACAGAAGAAAAAAATCAAGAATTAATTCTATTTTGCTGGGATAATCGTGGCGAGATAGGAACCAATATTCCTCCTAAACCAACTCCGTTTGTTTGCGTGGCTCTCTCTTGTGAATATAGACTGATTTCTATTGATTCTTTCCCCCCTTTCCTTACCCCCCCCCCTCTGGACCTGTTTGGCTGGTTTTTTTTTTCCTTCTAAGAAAGTTTTGAGTTTGTTGGAAAATACGCTTTAAAAACCTATCCAGCCGCCCGGGCGCTGAAAAGTCCCTGCCAGCTTTTGATTCCTGGTTTTCACGTTGGAACAGCGTGTGACCGCAATAAAGCACTGAAAAAATGTTTTCATTAGAGTACGCTGGCCTCAAAATAACCCCACGTACACACAAGGGAAACGTGGAAGAAAACAGCAGCAGGTTTTACCTCTGTAGAACGACGGGCAGGTGGATTTTGGGGGGAAGGAAACGGCAGAAAAACACCAATAATAGCTCAAGCAACTTCTCTTCCTCAAACTTCAAAATCCTCCAGATAATCTTGATATTTTTTGGGAGAGCCAGGCAGGTTCTTGAGAAAAACTTGTCTCCAGATGTCCCGGTGTGTTGTGAAACGCCAAAGCGAAGTTCCTAAACAACTTAGTTGATCAAGTTGAAAGTGACTGGATTACAGCCTGTTTTCCAACAGATTCTCAACCCATTTCTTTATTTTGGATATATATATATT
Organism: Pantherophis guttatus; assembly: GCF_059756535.1. Classification (NCBI taxonomy): domain Eukaryota; kingdom Metazoa; phylum Chordata; class Lepidosauria; order Squamata; family Colubridae; genus Pantherophis; species Pantherophis guttatus. The sequence continues at coordinate 1,056,674 of NC_142080.1, forward strand.
TTGGGGAGGGGGGCAAATGGAAATTCGAATGCTTACAGGCCTGAGAGTTGAGCCCTCTCCTCCAAGGCAGAGCCTGGGGAAAGTTTTTAGAATTATTTCGTGCGTTTCAGGGCGCTGCGAGGCCTCTTCCGCCTGGCTCTTTCTGGAGCAGTTTCAGTGTTTGCATTCCAGGAGCTGATGATTAACAAGAGCTCTGTTCGCCTTGCCTGGGGAACGGCAAAGTGGAAATGGTTTGGTGATTCAGACCTTGCACCCAACCGGGGTTAGCGGGAGTCCAGGTTGGAAAATGTTACACACGTGAACGCACTCCCCAGCAGTGACTCAACGGGTGGACCTGGGGAAAAAACTGCGCTGTGCAATGTTTTTTGGATCTGGGTTGCATCGAAACATGGATTGCTTTCAGACGTATCCTGCTAAACACCAAGGGAGTTTGTTTTGTTGGGAATTCAGCTCTTTGGCCATTTTTGCAAGCCGCCGTTCAGTGTGAGTGGAAGGTGGTGTGCAGCCAGCCAGCCACGCCCTTTTCTTGCAACTCCAATACATTTTCCACTTCTTTCCTTCCCAAATCTGGAGACTTATCTTTTTTGCGTTATCCCATCCTTGTTGACTACCTAGCCACTCATCTCCTCTTGCAATCCGTCTTTAATAACCCGGGCCACGCCTTGCCGCTCTTATAGCCCTGCTGGTTTTGTTTTCGAAATGAAGTTTCTAGCTCTCATGGAAACTCCCCAAGTCGTGATTCTAACCACTAGGAATTTGGCTTTCTTGGCGCACCGGGTCCGGGAGAGTCACAGGTGTCCTTGGCACTTGGAGGTGCTAGATTTCTCTGGCAAGGAATGCCAGAAGGCGTCACGGCTGTTTACTCGGACTTGCACAAGAGAGGAAAGGTCGTCCCGCCTTACCAGTTCCATTCTGCCTGCTGCACCGGCTGGGTTGGTGAGCTCAGGTGCGGTGTTGGTTTCAAGTTTCTCCAGTGTGACAGAGTCACTCGGCCGGGGCCCTTCCGGCACGGTGGCCGCCATTTCAGGCCTTTGCAATGACGCCGGCCTGCTGGAGGGTCTCCCCAAACATTCCCACGGTACCCTGTTGTGGGAAGAATTCCTTTTCTTATGGAGGGGGCTGCAACCTCGGAAAAACCGATTTTGAATGCAGGTTTTGCTGCAGAACTGGGAGCAAGGCGTGCCAGGTTTCGGCCTGCTATCTTCAAGCAGCGATTTTGCCAAACCTCTGAAAAAAGGCTGAGGGGGGCCTGCGAGTGCGTCTCTCACACACACACACATTGAATATGTACTCAGCGGCAGACCAGCTCACGTAGTTCAGGAATTGGAGACTTGTGAGCCAAAGGAAGCGTTATGCGCGATATAATCATGATTTAGCTTCTGGCGCTCTTTGCCACAAGCCCCCTTAGGCAGTATTTTTTGGAGTGAATTAATGTAGGAGGATTTATTCTTTTTTTATTTTTAAGTTGTTAACCTTAATTAGAGGAATAGAACCTCCAGGTGCAGTAGCAGTGTATCTCGTGCCAGAAGGCAATTTCCTTTCCGAGACTCCTGCTAACTAATGTCTGCTTGTGGGGTTCCCAAAAGCTTTATTCTGGCTATTAAGATACTGGTGTTTTATTTTGAACTCTCTGCATAACTTAAATACATATAATTGAGGCTGAGTGTGTGTGAGAGAAAGGCCCACCCAGGTAGGGGCCCATAAGCAGGACCCCAAATTGCCACAACAGGACCTGTCTGAAGATTGAAATGTCCTGCTGTGGCAATTTGTTTCTCCTTGCATGAGTGGCTTGTGTTAGTGTAGAGGAGTATAATAACAGGCTGTGGCTTATGGGCTTGGGACACCTGGGACTTGTCCCCAGGAGAGGATTGGTTTCCTAGGGTTTTATGCCCCAGAGACTACTTCAGAGGCAACTTTTGACTTTATCTGATATGCAGGCATTTTACAGCACCTTCCGCAACACAACAAAAAGCAAACTCACATTCTTTGCAAATCTTCCTTGTGATTTAGGAACTCTGCCTGAAACTTAGCCAGAGGCTAAGCCAAATGATTCCTGGTTTAATGCTAACCAAGTTTTTAAACCAAAGGGAAACTTTTGCATTGGACTTCATAAAATGCAATGCATGTTGTAGCCAAAGATTGGCCCTCCCAGAAGCCAGCAAACCTTGCCCCCCCTATATGTAACTGATATAACCTGTGAACTCAGATCACATGTAGTTGACACCCCCCCCCCATGCAATGTTCAAGATGGAGGACCAAGCAGAGATCATTCAGTGGCTACTTAAGGCTTTGTGCCTCCAAATGTCATTGTACAAAAAACTTCATAAGTTTTTTTCCAAGAAGGTAGGATATTACTATAATAATTGCTGTTATTCCTGTCAGGAATTCCTTCACACTTCACCCTTATATATCCCCCTCAGGGGTTCCAAAGCCCACCATTTCCAGCCAATTAGGAAGAGACAGCCTCTTCAAATTGTGTAGACATTATATAAATTTTAATAATAAAAGATTCTTCCTGGCCCTGCTTTCCTGGTGGCCTCCTCTCTACCTCTTGAGCATATAGTGACTTCAGCTTTTTATCTCAGGGGCTGCTTCTGCTCTTTCTAAGCTTTGGCCTTCTGGGGTCCCAGTGACTTCAGCCTCAGGGGTTTCTTCCTTCTGTATTTTCCAGGGTCTTCTCTCCTGGTGGTCTCCTTTCCACATTTCAGCTCTTCTCCCCTCAGGCTGTTTCTCCTTTGCTAAGGTAGCTTCAGCTCTTCAGCTTTTCTCCTCCTTCTGGACTGTCCAGGTTCTTCTCCTCAGGGGCCAGCAGTGACTTCAGCTCTTAGTGACTTCAGCTCTTCTTCCCTCCGGCTCTTCCTCTGGGCAATCTGGCCCTTTGCCTCAGCAGTGCCCCCTTTTATACCCTTCTCCTTCAGCTGATTGGTGGCCCAACTCCAGCTTCTCATTGGCTCTTAGCCGGGCCCTTCCATTGGTCCCCTGAGCCCGCTCAAAGCGACCAATGTCCACACGATTTGAGGAGGCCGCCTCTTCCTAATTGGCTGGAAATGGCGGGCTTTGGAACCCCTGAGGGGATTTATAAGGGTGAAGCGTGAAGGCCTCTTCTATTCTCCCTAGCTCTGATTGGCCTTGGAGTCCAACCTTAAAACTGTTCCCCCCTCAGTCCTGACAGGAATAATAGCAATTATTATTATAGTAATAATAATAACAGTTCTTCCTAGCTTCTTGGAAAGAACTCTTACAAAGATTAACCACAGATTTTTTTTTTAAAAAAAGTGGCAGCTGTGATTCTACATTGTGTGTCTAATAATAATAATAATTTATATAATTATAAATTATTGATAAGCTCAGTCCTGACAGAAATAATAGCAATTATAATAATTATTTTCCTAGCTTCTTGGAAAGAACTCTTACAAAGATCAACCACAGATTTTTTTTTTAAAAAATGGCAGCTGTGATGTTGTGTGTCTAATAATAATAATTTATATTATTATAAATTATTGATAAGCTCAGTCCTGACAGAAATAATAGCAATTATAATAATAGTTTTTCCTAGCTTCTTGGAAAAAACTTACAAAGATCAACCACAGATATTTTTTTTTTTAAAGTGGCAGCTGTGATTCCACATTGTTGTGTGTCTAATAATAATAATAGTAATTTATATTATTATAAATTCTTACAATTGATAAGCTGCCCAATTCCTACCCACTCTGGGCGGTGATATAACGTTTATCTTGCTGTATATCAAGATGCATAAAAGCCAAAGGGAAACGGTGACACCCCCATGTTGTGCTCCTCTTCTTCCCAGGGACCTCAGTCAGGCCGGCAGGGGACGATGGGGTTGGTGGTGGCCAGAGAGGCCAGCTGGGCACGGTGCCCAGTCTGCATTGGAGTCTTTTTTTCTCTCCCTTATCTGGCTTTTCCAGCTGTCCTGGCTCAGTCGATGGGAGGAAAGGCAGATTGTCCTCCTTTCAGCCAGGGAAAAATGGCCTCCGGAGGCCTCTGCCCCCCCCCCTTATTCCCCCCCCCCATAGGGATCTGGCCTCTGACCAAGGAAGTTGGACACTGACCAGCCACATCCTGAGCCAGGAACGTCGGGAAAGCAAAGGTGAACGCCGAGTTCGAGTCCAGCTCTCTTCACGCTTTGCATTCAGAGGACCGTTTCCAGAAGGAAGCAAGCATGGCATCATTGCAAGATCTGGGTTGCCCAGCCCTCTGCGATGGCCATGGGAGGGGTAGACTGCTCTTCCCCAGGGAGGCTCCATGCAGCTCTCAAAGCCTGATAGCGACCGATCCTTTTTCAGTGCTCCGGGGTTCGGCCATCCTCCGGCCGGAAGGAAGGGCAGGCCGCTTTTCCACCTGGCTGCAAGCGATGTCTTTTTCCAGCCTGCCTCTCTCGTTAACCTGCTCCTCCTCCTCTGGCTATTGGGCTGTGATGCTCTCCGTCCCTTGGATGATGGGAGTTGTAGTCCAACCAAGCTGGAAAGCAGTGGTTGAAAACAAAGATCTTAGAATAGCCTCATTGACTCTCTCGTCAGTTTTTCAGTTCCTTCCTTCCTTCCTCCCTCTCTCCCTTTCTTTTTCTCTTTTTTCCCTCCTTCCCTCCCTTCTCATTCATATCTTCTTTCCTTCATCCCTCCCTCCCTCCCTTCTTCCACCCTCCCTCCTCCCTTCTTTGCTCCCCTCCCTCCCTCCCTCCCTCCCTCCCTCCCTCCCTTCCTTCCTTCCTTCCTTCCTTCCTTCCTTCCTTCCTTCCTTCCTTCCTTCCTTCCTGTCTCCCTCCCTGCCTCCTTTCATCATTCTCTGATCCAGAAAAAAAAGGCACCCACAAATTTGAAGCATCTCATCATCTTTTCTATCTCTTGTCTCGATCCCCTGTCCTTCTCCCCTCCTTTCTCTCTGAAATCCTTCCTCCTCTCCCAGCTCGGCTGCCCAGCTTGCAGAGCCCCCCCGCCCCCAAGGACTCCGCAGTCCCCCCCCCCTTAGCTCCAGAGATGCTCTGCCATACCCTGCCCCCTTCTCTGGCTCCAGCTGACCGGCTGCCCATGGGCTGGGGGTGGGGGCTATTGCCTCTCTGCCTCCTCCTCCCTGCCTCCATCCTTGCTCTCACCTCTTGTTTCCTCCTGGGGAATCTTCTCATTCTACGCTTTTCTCCAGGAGTGGAAGCTTCTGTGTTTCGTTGGGGGGGTGGGGGGTGGAGGTTGAGGGGAAGGCTGTGGTCAGGCGTCCGGTCTGCAAAGGGGAGACCGGAGAGGGGGGGCAGAAGGGGCAGGCAGAAGCCAATCCAGCCGCACGCAAGGGCAGCTCGGCCACCTTGATGGTGGTTGCATCATATTGGGGGAAAGAAGAAAAAGTCAGAGCTGAGAGCTGGCCCTGCAAACTTCTAGCCCCCCAATGCCGAGCCTGCTGACGTCCCTCCTTTGACGAAGGCTCCCTCCCTCCCTCCCTCCCACCCTCCCACCCCGAATCACAACTCTTTCCTGAATGCTTCTCTGTGCTGCACCAGCCGCAGTGAGTACGGAGCCTTGGGTCGATGGAGAGATGCCGGGGTTTCTGTGTTTCTCTTGTGTGCGCGCGAGTGTGAACGGATCAAAGTGGGTTTCCAGCATGATGTTCTTGGAGAAGCCCAGGGGGCTCTGTGGCTGTGGGGAGGGGGCGCTCAGTCTGACAGTTGAAACAGCATTGCAGAATCTCTTTCTCCTCCTCTCTCTCTCTCTCTCTCTCTCTTTTTCTTACTCTCTCTCCGCTCTCTCTCCTTCTCCTTCTCCTTCCTGAGTCTTCGGAGAGGGACGGCATATAAATTACATTAATTAAATTAAATTAATTCTCTCTTTCTTCTTCTCTCTCTCTCTCTCCTCTCTCTTTTTCCTTCTCTCTCTATTTTTCTCCTTCCCTCTCCTTCTCTCTTCTCTCCTCTCTCTTTTTCCTTCTCTCTCTTTCTCTTCTCTCTCTCTTTCCTTCTCTCTCTCTGTCTCCTCTCTCTTTTTTTCCTCCTCCCTCTCCCTCTCTGTCTCTCTCCTCTCTTTCTTCTTCTCTCTCTCTCTCCTCTCTCTTTTTCTTTCTCTCTTTTTCTCCTTTTCCTTCTCTCTCTTTCTCCTTCTCCTTTTCTCTTTTTCCTTCTCTCTCTCTCTCCCCTATCTCTCTTCTTCTCTCTCTCTTCCCTTCTCTCTCTCTATGCTCCCTCTCCCTCTCTGTCTCTCTCCTCTCTTTCTTCTTCTCTCTCTCTCCTCCCTCTCTCTTTCTCCTTCTCTCTCTCTCCTCCCTCTCTCTTTCTCCTTCTCTCTCACTCCGGATTGCGGGGTGCTGTAATGCCTTCTGCAGGATTGTGCAGTCCTGTATCCTCAGCTTTCCTTCCTCTTCCTCCTCCTGCTGTGCATGTCGAGGTCCCCGGCCCCTTCCCCTCCCTCCCCTTTGGCGCCACCGTTATGATGATGACGGCTCTGCCGAATTACGCTGAACGAGACCAACCCTGCGCCAGTTAAAACGTGGGGTCCCTGGTGGGACATGCAGCGAGCCGAAACTTCCCGTAAAACTGGCAGGGGGGGACGCCAATATAATTAACGGTAATAATGCAAGAAAAATAAGCAAGAAGCAGCGTTGCTCTCGCTGCCAGGGGTTGAGAGCCAAGTTTTCCCACTAGACGGGGTCTTGGATCCCTCGGCTGAAAAGAAAATTGGCAGCCCCTCCAGAGCATCCCAAGTGAGGGAAGCGATTGTGTTTGCCGTGCCTTTACTCCTCACGCCTCCTTGCACGCCAGGTGTGTGTAGATTCCAAAAAGCCGCCTTGCAGCTTTTTCGCTTGTGAAAAGCTGGACGTGAACCTGAGTGAAATAGTTGTTGCCTCTCCTTTTGTGGGTTATTTCGGTTCCTATTTCTAATGTTTGTGTGTAGGTGTGCAAGGAAGGCCTTGAGAGATGGAGACGCAGCCCGATAAGAGACGGCTGAGCCCACAACAACACAACACGGGCAGAGAAAGACACTTAGAAGGGACCCTCCCTAGTTTCTCAGGATGTATAGGAGACGGTGGGAGATTCGTACGTTCAAACCTGCAGGATTCTGATAAATGGAGCTTTATCATCAAGTAGAATTAGCTTATTTGGTCATATGTCAGTGAAAACTCAACCATCCAGGCCAAAAGTATCTTAAAAAGGTTTAAAGTCATGAAAACTGGACTGAAGTTTATCGTACCTGGTTAGGTTTCTGTCCGATGGTAAGGTTGAGAGTTTGGGATGTAGAAGCCGTGTTATCAGGGTTCCAAGTTTTTTATTTCAGACTTTCCCCTTCTGCCCTGTGAGCTTTGGAGAAGGAGCCGTGTTCCCCTCCAAGCTTTGTGACTAAATGTGTGTAATGTTGTGTGTGTTAAATAATTATCAGTCTTTCCACCTCACCCCCCCACCCCAAATGTCCGCAATAACTTTCTTTGCCGCTCTGCAATGCAGAACAGAGCAGCTTCATCCCCTGACTGTCGTCTTCACCTTCTCCCCCGTTCAGGATCCTTCGAGACCCCAGACTTGTGGAGAATGGACCATTCTGTGAATGGCACCCTAGCCGAGAAGCACAGCCCCATAGATTACGGAGTCCAGATCCGGTTCATCGATGACCTGAAGGAGCCCAGGAAATCCCAAAAAGTCCGCACCAAGGCAGCCAAGCCGGGTTCCTACGGTGTCGCGGTGCGAGTTCAGGGTATCGACGGTCAACCTTTCGTGGTCCTGAACAGCGGCGAAAAAGGAGGCGATTCCTTCGGGGTACAGATCAAAGGAGGAAACAAATATGGAAGGCCAGCTCAGAACCAGACTTCTGAGGAGACCTTTCCGGGCTCTCCCAGGACGGGGTCTTCCTCCAAGGACATTTCGGGGTCCATCAGCTCCGACTCGGATCTTCCCGAAAATCCTTACGGGGTGAAACCTTCTCGATACGGATCTCAGTACAGCACCTCGGACGAGGAACCGGGTCTCCAACGAGTGCCCCAAGCGGATAGCTTGGATGGGATTCGCGTGTCTCGTAGCAACCATGCCTCTGCTGCCCATGGTGGCTATCGGACCCTGCCCCACAAAAAATCCATGGGGCAACAGCACCTGCGGCGCACTCAGTCCCACAGTTCTTTGCTTGATCCTGAGCCAAGCGATCCTCAAGAGACGAGCCACTCTCGAACTCATAACTCGGGTTGTATTTCCCAGTCCTCCCCTTCAGGCATCCCAGAAAGGGGTACTGGTGCCCGTAATCCCTCTCCCCCCAGGCTCCCCAACCGTAGGGAACCCACAGCCACTAACTTCTCTGGTTTGCGACCGGTCCCCAAGCCCGTGTCCTCAGACACGGACTCGCCTGAGATGACCCAATCGGTACGGACCAACAACGGCGACATCGACACGAAGCCTCTGTCCTCCGTGGACTCCTTGATCCACAAATTTGATGGAAAGGCTCCCCCGAGGGGCCGAGCTTCCCGCAGGACCCGGGCCTCCCCCGAGAGCCATCAGCGCTCACGGAGCCTCGACGGGAGGAGCGCTTACCACGATACGGCCGACGGCCGAGAACGAGAGATCGACAGGCATCATCATCCAGGACATTTGAAAGAGGTAGCGCAATCCTCGGCGACTAAGCCGCTCATTTCGGCCAACGCCCCGGGCAGCCGGGGAGCCTCTGCTCAAGCAATGAAGGAGAAGGAAGTAGACAAATCTAAGATGATCCAGGATTGGGTCAACAAGAGTCTGGAGGAGCCCGGGACGGAAAAACAGACGAGAAAAATCCAGTCTGATTTGCAGGTAATTTTCTGAAGATCTTTGTTAGACTCTCAATTTCCCTATCAGTCCTGGGTCTGGTGGGAAAACCACAATCCTTTTGACGATGGGACTTGTAGTCCAGTAGTATCTTTGCCATCCCTTCTCTCTGGCTGGACGCCAGTAAGGTTACTACAGGGAGAAGGTCTTTTTTCTTAGCACATACAGTGGTCGCTAAAACGGACCAAGGTCTGGTTACTCTAACCAGAGACCCTTAAGTGGACTCTGTCTGATCATGGATGGTCCCTTCTGCAGCCGCCAGCCTGCCCAGACCCCCTTTGACTCACCAAAGTTGGGTTTATTCTTCCAGCTGAAGTCCACCCCAGACCTTCTGAGGGACCAGCAGGAAGTGGCCCAGCCGGGAAGCAGCGAATACACCAAGGAACTCATCTACAGCATCCTGAAGGACAGGTAAACCCCGAAAGCTGGCTTGAGCTGAGCCTAACCCTGGTTGAGTTCATCTCAGCATCTCCCTGAATGTTTCTGGGCAGCCCTGTGGAAATTCTTCACCCTTTTCTTTTCCGGCTTCCCAATTCCTATCTGAATCCCTAAACTCTCCCCATGCCAGGATTTAACCAGGTTGGATCCTGCTTATCTTTTTCCAAGGTCAGCCACTTTCCCGGCTTTGAATATGTTTTCACATTTTCCTTTTCTTCTTGCGCCACGGTGCTCTTCGAAATTTTGAGAAATTTGAAATTGCCCTGTGGGAATTCCACCAAAGTCATCCCCCTGCCTCGGTTTCCCACAGCAGGCAAGCCAAAAGTTTCCGGGAAGTCCACAGACAGCTGGCCTACAGGCCTTCCCTCATTTTGGGTTCAGCCCCCGGCATTTGGGTAGACTCTCCCTAAAGCTGGAGGCTCTGTTGTCTCAGCACCCTCTCCTGCTTGGTAAGATTCGATGGGACATCGCTGGCAGTTCCTTAACCGGGGTTACCCGCTTGTCAGAAAATCGTGGTTTATTCAGGGTAAGGTTGCTACAAGCCCTCCTTCGCATTTGTCGGCCTCTCTGTCATTCTTCAGGAGCAATGAAAGTGATGCCACAGCGAAGCGCAAAACCAACCTGATCTTTGAGAAAATCCAGGCGTTTGCGGTAAGTTTGCCTCCAAAATACATACAATGTAAAACTCAACAGTTGCTGCTGGTGGGGGGGGCTGTACCCCTTTCGAAAGAAGCTTCTGCCTCTTTCGGAAACCATTGTTGTGGTCGGCCAGTGGAACTGGTAGCAGATTTGGACAGTGAGGAGGTTGGGGAGGAACCTGGGCCAGTCCTGGAGTCTGGGGAAGGCTCTGCGTCGGAGGCAGAGAGGGGGCCAGGGCCGTCTGACAGTTATCAGCTGCCTTCGGAATCGGACATCAGTGAGGCAGACAAACAGCTGGGGCCTGTTCCCAGAGCTGCCAGACGAAGGGAACATCTAAAGAACAAGGGGCGACTTAGGAGTAAAGCCACAGGTGGACGATGAATGGCCCCTCCCAGAGGGAATAAAAGAGGGGCGAAAGGGGAGGGGAGTTTGCAGGAGGCAATTAGATCGCTTAATTGGTTCGTGACTCCTTGCCAAGTTTTGAAGATATCGGCCTGGCAGCTCTCCAAGCCAGATAAAGGCCTGTGACTGTAAATTCTCCCTTTAAAGTCTTTGCTGAATGTGAATGAGAAGAATTCACAGTCACTTAATAAAAAGGGATTTTTGTCGGGGTGAGGAGTCTGCTTCGTGGTTTAGGAATGCCTAGGTCACAACAACGATGAGGTCTGGCCACTTGACGTGAAGGTTCTCTTAAGAAAACGGCCACGCCTAAGAAATGGGAGTTTGCCTCCTTTTTCAATTTGGAAGAAAATTTAACTTAAAGCATTTTTATTTTCTCCTGGCTGGGGAGGAAGGCCGTCCCTTCATCCGAGCTGAGAGGATCCGGTGCGGAGGTGACCAAACCGAAGCTGAGTGTGGACGAATCGGACAGCCGGACCAAGGTGGACAAAATAATCTATGTTTCTTGCTTCTGGCTATATATATATATGTGCCTGTGCGTGCTTGGCTGCCGTTAATTCCCGCAGGGGAGGGGAGGGCTTTTGGACTCCAACTCCCATCTTCCCCAGCCACCGGCTGTACCAATTAGAGCTGGGGAGAAAAAGTCTTCCTGCAAAACGTGAAAACGGGCCCCCCCAAACAACCGTGGCAGAATTAAGCCCCGACATTTCCTTTGTTGATTCACTCCGGCAAAGTTTATTTCTCTCTGTCCCGCCCCTTTAAAAAATGTAAATCAAGTTTATGTATGTATGTATGTATATAATTTTTTAATTAGATGCATTTGCTGCCTGGCCTCGAAGGCATTTCTGGGCACCTTGCAAAAAACACTAGCAGTAACTCACAATAACAGGAATAATTTAATAACGGTTTAAATAATAAACACACCTTGCGGACTTCAACTCCCAGAATTCCCAGCATAGCTGGCTGGAGAATTCTGGGAGTTGAAGTCCGCAAGTCTTAAAGCTGCCAAGTTTGAAGACCTCTGCTTTTAAAGGAATAACTAAAACTGTCTAAATAAACGCATTTAAATAAATAAATACGATTGAGATGACTGGATTAAAAAGGAAAGGGTGAATAAATCGGGGTTCCACACAGGCGGCCCAGGGTCTCCCTCGCAACCTCCAAATCCGGCTGCAGGAACTGGAGGAAGAATGCCAGCGACTCCGGGAAGCCTTTGAGAAGAAGAGCCAGGAGCTCCAGAGCATGGGGAAAGAGTGAGTATGGGGTCCTTGTAGGGGGGTGGGGGTTCAGGGGGGGCAACTGATGCAGACCCCGTCCACCTTCCAGGCTCCCCGCCCCGGGCTGGGCTCCCCATGAAGTCTAATGGCTTCCCTTGTATAGGCAGCTTCTGACCCAGCTTCTTAAACTGAGAGTAACTCTGCTGCCTCATTGCTGCAGCAGCTTCCGGTTGCTTACAACTTCTCATTAGCTTACAGCTATTAACCCTTTACACTCTGACAGATGAATATTATTCCGAATAAGGATAGTCCTGTGCAACACTTCATTTAGCGACCGCTCGAAGTTACAGTGGCCCTGAAAAAAAGGAGTTGTGTGTTTCTTTCGATCAATGCTAACACTTGTTCCCTCCCCTTGAAGGTTGAGAGACGTCCGAGCGGTCAAGGAGCAGTTGGAAGCCAAGCTGACCGACCTCGAAGACCAACTGAGCGAGATGCAGAAGGCCCTGGATCGCTTTCAAGAGCTCTCCTCGGGCAGCCCAGATCAGGATGCCTTGCTGAAGGTCAGCTGAGACACCCGAGTGGACGCAGCCCAAACCCTCCGGCTGGGCCAGGCCCAGAAACAACGTTTCTCTTCCTTGGTCTCCTCAGGAGCTTCTGGAGACCCGCGAAGACCTGGAGGAGATCTTGACCGCCAAGCAGAAGCAGGAAGACCAGCTCCGCCAGAGGGAACGCGAGTTGACGGCTCTGAAGGGGGCTCTGAAGGAGGAGGTGGCCAGCCACGACAAGGAGCTGGATCGGGTCCGGCAACAGTACCAGCAGGACATGGAGCAGTTGAGACGTAACATGGACGACGTGTCTCAGGTGAGTGGCCTGGTCTGCCTCATCTTGCAGGTGGAAGACCCAGGGATGAGGGAGTCTCACCCAACCTCCAGTTGACATGCTAGATCTTTCCATGGAGAGATCCTTGGGCCAGGAAGCTGGGAAGAGCATAGTATCTTCTGGTCTTCAAGAGAGGTGACCACTAGAGCAGGATTTAGGCAAAGAAAGGGACATCACTTGTTAACCTTGAATTATCTGAGCTTGGGAACTCAAGGTTGTCAGGGTTCCCACGGATGCCCTAACTAAATCATGAGCCTTGAGCCAAGCTTCAAAAGAAATCCAGTTATTTATTTGGAGCTTCATGTCAGCAAGTTCCAAGTGAAGCCAACTCTCACGTAATTTACGCCCCAATCATGACCCTGCTCCCCCCTCCCCCCCAGGGTGTGTCATCAATCACATTCACCAGTTGTATAGATCACTCCCCTCCAGCCGCTGTGGGTAACCCTGGGAGACAGCCTTGAGAGAGATATGTCTGGAATGTGCTTTTATATTTGGCTGCCATGCTGCTTCATCAGTTTCCCATCCCCCTTGCCTATGGCAACTCGAGAGCAGGCCAGGGATGCTTTGTGAGTTGACGAAGGTCTCATGTCTAGTTCCCAGATGTCTAGGAGTGAGACCTTGATGTGATCATTCTCCAAACACGAGGTCCACCTTGGGGTTTGGTGAACATCTTGTTTTGGGTTCTACCTCTTCTTTGAATCTTTGAATGTTGGGTTTCTCCTGGGTAGGATCAAGCCAGTCTGGAGGCCGAGAGACAGAAGGTCAACTCTCTAGTGAGGACCCTCCAGACGGAGCTTCAAGAAAGCCAAGAGGAGGCCGCTCACTGGAAGGAAGTGTCCCAACGAAACAAGGAGGAGCTCCGTAGTGTCAAACAAGAGTGAGTAAACTACCTTTCCAGTCTGTCATCTCCTTTGAAGACCCCACCCATCGCTTTCCACCATCTTTAATCATCTTGAGGGGCTTCATGCATGGATTTCATGCATCTCGGCTGGCTCTCCAGCCACCGTTCACCCGATGGCTTCAATGATGGCCTGACATGTGACTTTGACATCCCATCACTGCCATTCATTGGGCTGTCATTGGCTTTCTGAACTTCCTGCCTCCCTTGGTCGTTGACACGGCGGTGGCCTTCACCTCTTCCAGGCTGCTGCAGGTTAAGGTGGAACGGGAGGAGTTTGAGGAGGATCTGAAGGAGAGCCGCGAGCGTTTTGCAGCCGTGCGGAAAGAGATGGACCAGATCCGGAACCGTTCGACGGACACTGAGGGGCTCCATGAGCTAAGAAAGGTGCGCTTAGCTGCAAAGACCCTTAACAACAATCTAGACCACTTTCAAAGCGTGTGGACTTCAACTCCCAGAATTCCCCAGCTTCCATGGGTGTTGAAATTCACGGTTGAGAAACGCTAAGATGGATCTCATAACTCTGTCAGGAAACATCACCAGGTCGAGACCTCCGATGATGGTTGGAGAACTCCAAGCTCCATCATCCCTGATCACATTCCCATGGCTTGATGGGTGCTTGAGTGCCATGCTTGGCCCTCTACTCCTAGTGTAGTGGGAACACATTTTTTCTGTTTCTTCTTCCTTGCCCGTCCAAAGGGAGACCTCTTCACTCTGTGTCTTTGTATGTATGTCCATACATATGTATGTCCATACTTTGCCATCTTTAAGGGCTGAGGAACATGGGCATGTTTTGAGGTTGAGTCTAAAGGGCTTTGTGGTATCCCAGCTTGGATTCCTGAGAGGTTATGCCTCTCACCTGGTCCTACAACAGTCTTCCAGCTCTTGAAATTGGTTCGCTTATTGGATGGGCTGCTATAACTTGACCTGCCAATGGAAGCCATGAACCATTCATGGTCCTTCAGCTTTCCGGGATGGCTCTGACTCGTTTTCTCCTCCTGCCAGGAGCTCCGTCAGGCTCGGGAACAGCTGCAGGACATGGTGGAGGAGAAGGAGGACCAACACAAGGTCCTACGCTTGCGGGAGAGTGAGATTGTGGATCTGAAGGAAAAACTCAATGACGAGATTGCTTCCCATAGCCAGGACATTCAGGGATTAAATTTGAGGTTCCAAGAGAAGATGCAGCAGCTCCAGAAGGACTATGAGGAAGAGTTTAAGGTAAGAAGGGCTAAAGCTAGATCTGGTTCAGCATCCAGCTTAGTGGTGAATTGCGATGGGGACCACCTGGTTGTTTTCTCCATCCTTTCCTCCTGTAGACCAAGGCGGCCCTGGAAGGCGAGAAAGAGGCCATGGAGCAGACAAGGAAACTGGTGGAGTCCACCCTGCGGGAAAGCCAGGAAGAGAACGATGACCTTCGCCGTAAGATCTTGGGGTTGGAGACCGAACTCAAGGAATACCACCATTTTGCTGACAGCTGGCAAGACGTGGAGAGCAGGCTGAAGGAGAAGATTTTCAAGTTGGAGGTACTGAAAGGAGAAGCGAAGTTCTCTCACTTGCTGGTCAACTTCTCAGTTTCTTCTTTGAGTAGAGTTGAATGTGTTCCATCTGTAGGCCCAGATCTGAGGAGGGGGTCCTTGCCCTGATTAACCCCCCCCCCTCCAAATCCAGTTTTGAGGTTCTGTAACTTTCCTTGAGCGAAAAAGGAGCTTCCTGCTTGGCCGATCTCTTGGGTCCTGCCTCAGTTTCCCTTTTTTCTTTCCTCCTCTTCCTGCTTCCAGGCTGATCGCAAGCAGATGGAAGAATCCGTCAACAACGCCGTGGATCAAGAGCAGGACTTGCTGCTGGCCAAGAGGACCCTGGAGAGTCGGCTGGAAGAGGCTCAGCGCAACCTCAATAGACTCACCCTGGAGCACCAGGACCTGAGTACCTCCTACCAGGAGGAGCTGAAGCAGAAGGAGACACTCAGGAGGGCCAAAAACGATCTGGAAGAGGAGAAAAGGTTGCTGGACAGAAGCATCGTGAAGCTGAGCAAGGAGGTCAGTCTTGTTGAGGGCCGCCAAATGGGCTCAAAAACCATAGATTGAAGCTTTCTGAGATGCCACCTTGAAGACACAGGTGGGAGTCGACATCCCAGGGCCTGCTACCTCCCCCTTGGACACCCACCTGTCTGCCCCCCCCAAAAGTTTTCCGAATGCAGAAGAAGGTCACGGGAGGGAGGGATCCAGGGCCAAACCGACCCTGTGGTGAAACTGAGTGTCCTCTCCTTCTCCAGATGAAGCAGATGGCTGAAGAATCTCACCAGGCCCTCTCGGACCTGCAGTTGCAGCTGGAGGAGTACAAGGAGAAGTCGCGCAGGGAGATCAGTGACTCCCAGAAACAGGCGAAGGACCGGAATGTGGAAGTGGAGAAGATGCAGTATGAGTTGGGGAGATGCCAAGACGAGGTAGGCGGAAAAGATCTCGTGCTCCCTTCTATCTGTCTCTCTCTCATCTGCCTGCCTCTATCTATCTATCTATCTATCTATCTATCTATCTATCTATCTATCTATCTATCTATCTATCTATCTATCTATCTATCTATTTATCTATCTCTATCTATCTATCTATCTATCCATCCTCTATATCTATCATTCTCTCTCTCTCTATCGATTTATCTATCCATCCTCTCTCTCTACCTATCATCTATCTTCCATCTCTCTATATCTATCCATCCATCCACCTATCTACCAATCCATCCACCCATCCTAACCCCATCTGTCCATCCAACCCTTCTATCCTTTCTTCCTCCCTCCCTCCCTTCTCTTTAACTTTCCTTTCTTCCTTCTCTCTAATCTTCCTTCCTTCCAACCAACCAACCCTTCTATCCATCCATCCATCCCTTCTTCTTCTTCTCCTCCTCCTCCTCCTCCTCAGGTGCTGCGTCTCAAACAGGCCCTGCAGGACAGCCAGGCCGAGCGCGAGAACGCCGTCCTGGACAAGGAGCTCCTGGCTCAGCGACTCCGCAACCTGGAGCAGGAGATGGAGACCAAGCGGCGATCCCAGGACGATCGATCCCGCCAGGTCAAAGCGTTGGAGGTTTGTACGGTCTCTGAACGGATCCCACTCTCTCTCCTTTTGGGCGTAGCTACAGGTAGTCCTCAACTTACAACCAGAGTTGAGACCAGAATATCGGTTGCTAAGCGAGACAGAGGTGCAAAATGAGCCGTGCCCGAATTTTACAGCTTCTTTTGCCACCGTCATTGCTTCCACTCGCCAGCAGAGGGCAGTGTCTGCTCTCAAACTAACTCCCCCTTTTATTAAACTCCGCGCTATGCTAACCCGTTTTTGCAATAACCCCAATTAATTTTCCGTAGAGACAGCATTTTTCGTACTGCAAAACTTTGCATTTTCCACAAGGCAGCATTTTTCTAGAAGAAAAATAAAGATTTTTTTTCCCCTCCATGTTAAGAAAGGCAGCCAGCTCCAGGGCAGGAAAAAGAAAAAAAAGAAAAGAAAAAAGAAAAATTACCAGCCCATTTGCTAAACCCCAACATAAAACAGTGACTTTTCCCTCTGTTTTCTAAGCGCTCGGTGGATCCCAAAAGATCCCGGTGCCCTTGCTAAGCCCATCCCTGTGTTTGCAGGATAAATCCAAGCGCCTGGAAGTGGAGCTGGACGAAGAACGCAACTCGGTGGAGCTTTTGACCGAGAGGATCAACCGATCCAGAGATCAGGTGAGCCGCGTTCGGCCTCGGACCTCACCCCAAGCCCTAATGAGTAGAAAGGGGGTACTTCGGTGGTTGCAAAACACAGAAGCCCATCTTTATGGCGGACACCCCGAAAAATCTCACGCGTTGCACATTATTTGGACCTGAAAGTTAATTTATCTCCTTCCCTGCCAGATTACCTCCATATTTTAGACTTCAGTGTCATTCAGACAAACTCTTGGCCCTGCCGTTGGTTTGCAAGCAATAAAAGAAAAAAAATATTTGTCTTGCTTCGGACCAGCGAGCTTCGGCGTTTCCCGTCTTTCTATTTTGTACGAAATCTGCTGGGCACGTCAAAGCAGATTGAGGCTGTGTCTGTCAGTGCGTTTAAATCCCTTCTCATCCTCCTCCCAGCCCTACCCGGCGCTGTCAATGCCTATATTTAGTTTACTTGCAAGTCTATCATTTCCTTGCGTTTTAGAGCTGTGTCACCCAAGCAGTTTGGGGAGGGGAAAAAAATAAATCAGGGGAAAAAAAAAAAAACAAGCGAAAGACGTTATTATTACTAAGATTTGCAAACGTCTAGACAATCTGTACCGTAAATATAGTCACGGAGCCATTCTTGCAAAGGGAAGGGTTGGCCTGGGCTTAAGATCAAATGCATTTGTAACATAAATCAGGATTCGAACTGGAGACTCCCCGGTTTTCAGCTCGGCCTTTTTTTGGGCTGCCGTTGACAAGGGGCTAAAAGAAACCTGGATGGTTCCAGAGTGGGATTTGTGCAAGAAAACAGGCCTAGGAATCCCTTCTGGGGCCCTGATGGAGCCTCCCCATTCAGGTGCAGTGTATCACTGCGTGGTTTCAGCCGGCATCTCTGGGGGAATTCCTCAAATTTCATGGACTGCTCCCTGAAAGGAGAAGGCTCTTCGGGGCCAGACTTTGAGCTCTTTTTGGGTGTCTTAATCTGAGCGGAGCCTCCGTGCACAGGAGCAGTCTACCTTTGAGCAGGAAACACTGGGAGATTATAGTTCGGGGAGGCATCCGTCAGCCAGGATGGGCACCCAGTGGCCAGATTAAGTTTATGCCCCCCACCCCAATTCTTTCTCTCTCTTTCCTCCCTTCCTCGCAGATCGACCAACTGCGCGCTGAGTTGCTGCAGGAACGGTCTGCTCGCCAAGACCTGGAATGTGACAAAGTTGCTTTGGAGAGACAGGTAAGGCTGCGACAGGAGGGCAGAGCAGAGATCCCGGGCAGTCCTCGATTTACAACGGTTCGTTTAGCGACTGTCTGAAGTTAGGACACCAGTGCAATCCTTGCACTTATAACCCTGGCGGCATCCCTACAGATACTGAGCCATTTAATCACAACGCTGGCAGTGTCCCCAGGGTCAGGCGATTGCTATCCAGAATAGAGCCTCCCAGCATAGGAGTAGTCTACCTCAATAGGCACGGAGGACCGCTGGAGGGCTTCACGCTTTCCTGCCAGGAGGGTGAATCCCATTCGCACAACAACTTAGCAACATCCGGTGGATTTTTCTTTTTTTGGGGGGGGAGGCTCTCGCAGAGCCACCCCAAAATGTAACCTAGATCCGTGTTAAGCTGGCTTTGCATTTCGAGAAAACGCTGCTTCTGGGCTTTTAACCTGGTTAAACAGGAGAAGGTGGCTTGTTTTCCTTAAGACTTTCTAGCGCTTGGAAACAAGACGATTTTTAATTCGACGGGAGTTGCAGTACCAAAAATGACCACTGGGTAGTGCCTTTTCTTAGCCCCACTTCCAAACAATTAGCAAGATTCTGGATTCAACAGCACACTTCTTCAGATGGACCTTATTCTTCTTTTCTTTGGGGAAAAAAAACCCCAACATTGTTTGATTTACAGGCCAAAAACTTTCCCTTTCAAACAACACAAAATTCATTTTTCACCCGGCCAGTTTTTCGAAGCTCTAAAACGCATGCAATGCCCCCATTCACCTAATTATGAAATTCGTTATATTTTAGCTTCCCGTAGGCCCAAATTCAGCCTCCTTTCACGATTTTTCAGTGGAAAAGATGCATTTTTTTTGCTCTTTCCCACAGAATTTTTTTCTACTCCGGCCAAAGGACCTCTTTTTCTGCTTTTCATGGGGAAAAAAAAAAAAACAGGAATTCAGACAGGCTGAATTTTATTCCTGTGCTAAAGCAATAAAATTATCATCGTTGGTGATCCAAAAAACTTTCTTTTTCTCCACCCTCCCCATGCGGTAGACCAACTCCTGACAAGTTTGAACTTGGCTTGAGGATGTTTACGGACCTTTTGAGGCTCAACGCAGCTCTTAAAAAGAAAAAATAAAGCAATTTTTTTCCCCTTTGTTCCACCTGGCCACGGTTCACTCCAAAATAATAATAATAATGCCTGTTATATAACTCAGGAGATGAAGAAGAGAGATTATTTTCTCTCTCTCTTTACTAGGCAGACAGGAATTACACAACCTTACGTTTTAATTGTAGGCTCATTGTTTATAATCACAACGTACCGACTCAGCCGAAATTTTCGCGCTGCCTTTCCCTTCTCCCTGGCTCCTCTGCGCCCCGCTGACGTGACCGCCTGTGCATTTTGCAGCCTCTGAGCAGGTCTTGATTGGCCGGGTTGCTCCGCTCGGTGGAACGACTTTGAATAACTCGAGTCAGTGAGCCAAGCTGCACCGAGCAAAATAATATTTATTTATTTATCACATTTTTCAACCACCCGTCTCCCTCGCCAGGGGGATGGAAGTTCTGTGTGTTTCAGGAGGGGAGGGGAAATCTAGGCTTGAGCGGAAATAATTATCCACTTCCTTAGTATTTTAAGGAGGTCTCTGGATTGATGTCGTCTTACACAAATTATACATTTCTGTGCAGAAAGAAGAAATAATAAACTTATAAGTAACAGAGGATGGGGGGGAAACTTGGCTTTCCTTCCTTTTAGCGTTCTCACATTTTCAAGAAACAGAAACGGAGCTGTGGGTTTGAGCTGTCGCCCTTCCCAGATAGACCAGACAGGAAAAACATCCAGATGTGTTAATCCTATTTTATTTTAAGGTTTCCTGAATCTTGCAAGTGTGAAAGTATATATATATATATCTCTCGCCATCTCTTTTATACCACCTGAGAAATATTTCCTTTCTGACTTTTTTTTTTTCTCCACCCGTTACGCAGCTGAGGGCTCCACACTCCCTTCTCCAATTCATCCCTAATCAGCATTTCGTTCCTCCATCCTTCAAGGTCATTCCCACATCCCACTATTGGGTCTCCTCCTTCGAGGCCTCCGAAATCGACCCGTTTTTTCTAAGAGATCCTTTCCTGCTGCCAGGAAGGATCGCCTGTCTAATCCTGGGGAATGGAAGGATTTTTTTGAGGGGGAAGGATCCCCTCTAAACTTCTCCATTCTTTCCCGCCCACTTTCTGTCATTTCCTCCCCTCCCCCCACTCCTGTTGCCAGAACAAGGACCTCAAAAACCGGCTGACCAGCAACGAAGGGCTGCAGAAGTCCAGCGCCAACATCTCCCAGCTGGAGTCGCGGATCCAAGAACTTCAGGAGAAGCTCCTGGTGGAAGAGAGGTAACCCTCTGCGCATTTCTCTTCGTGATGTTCACTCACCTGATTTCTGGTCCCCCCCGAGGCCAAGACCAGACAAAATAAAAATCACAACCAAGCTGTGGTCCTCACCATCGGACTGGCTTTAATTCCGTAAAGTAGCCACTTACTTCATCAAAATACATGGATGTGGTTTCTGGCCTCCTTGAGATAATTGCCTGCTCCTGTCACACGCGATGAATCTGTGGTTGATCCCGGAAAGCTTCCTGGGATCACATCCAACGATCCTGCAAGCCCGGCTTGTCTTCCACCGAGGCCATTTGTCCGGTGGCTGGGAGGGCGTGGGAATGACGTGGCCCCTGTCTCTACTACAGGGAGAAAACCGTCTTGCTCTCTTCCAACCGGAAGCTGGAGAGGAAGATGAAGGAGCTGAGCATCCAGATCGACGAAGAGAGGCAGCACGTCAACGATCAGAAGGACCAGGTGAGAACCTGCCAGGTGGAGGCTCAGCTGCTCTTCTTCTCCACCTGGGAGGAAAGATTGAAGCTCTTGGGTTGTGAGGTGTGTCAAAACTCACAAATGAGGCTTGGAAGAGATTCAATTCCCCAGCAGCTTAAAAAGGTCCCTGAGATCAGGCAATCGGCCGTCTTCCCCACAAGATCTGAAGAGGATGGTGGAGTGTTGCTTTGAGCCCCAAGCCATTCTCTGATGTTGGCTTAACGTAGTGGCTTGACGGTTTGTTCAACCCAAGGTTTAGTTAGGATGATCAATGATCACAGCCTGGAGGCCCGTAACTTCTGCCACAGACTATCCAAATGAGTGGCGGAGAACTTCCAGAAGTGACCCACCTAAGAATCTCGGCCCCAGAGCATGCTGGGAATTGTGGTTTCAGCAACCATGGGCGAGGGAGAGGAGGAGTCTCCAACCCACCTCTCAGCTTTGGGGGGGGCTGACCCTCACCGTGGGTGTGTTCTCCCGCTCCCTCTCAAGCTGAGCTTGCGGGTCAAGGCGTTGAAGCGGCAGGTGGACGAGGCTGAAGAGGAGATCGAGAGGCTGGAGGCGGCACGTAAGAAGGCCCTGAGGGAGCTGGAGGAGCAGCACGAGACCAATGAGCAGCTCCAGAGCCGGGTCAAAGCCCTGGAGAAGGACCTCTGGTGAGTAGAGGAGGCTCCTGGGGGTCCACCTTTCTCAGGCGCCCCCTAAACTTCTTCTCTGGGCTCCACACCTGAGACTAAATGGGTGTCCCTTTTATAGCTTTAAATCTGTCTACCTATTTGGTCGGTCTATCCATCCACCCACCCACCCATCTGCCTATCCTTCTGTCCATGCATCCATCTACCTACTACCTATTTGTCATCCATCCACCCACCTATCTACTTGGCTGTCTATTGTTGGTCTGTCTGTCTTCCCATCTATCTAGCTACTTGTCCATCCATCCATTCATCCTTCCATCCATCCATCCATCCACCCCCTACTTGTCCATCCATATCTCCATCCATCCATTCATCTACCTTCCTACTTGGCTGTCCATCATTGGTCGATCTGTCTTTCCACCCATCTAGCTACTTGTCCATCCATCCATCCATCCATCCATCCCTCCCTTCCTTACCTGTCCACCCACAGCTCCATCCATCCATTCATCTACCTTCCTACTTGGCTGCCCATCATAGATCTGTCTGTCCATCACCTACCTACTTGTTTATCCGTCTGTCTTTTCATCCATCCATCCATTCATCCATCCATCCAGAAGAGATGGACAGCCTGCTTATGGAAATCTGATGGTTGCAAGCAGAACCTCCATGCACAGGGGCAGTTTATCTCAGAGTATCTGATCACAACGCCCAATTACATTTGGTAGCCCATAACGTTGGACCGTTCCTTCCCTCTGATCCCCGGAAAATGTCTCCTTCCCTTTCGAGCCCAGGAGGGTGTCCATCGTCCTCGGGTAGGCCCCCTCTTGACCGTGCCCCCCTGTTTTTTGCCTCCAGGCGCAAGGCAGCACGTTCGACGGCCGAGTCCTCTCTCCGGGACGACCAGCTGAGTTCGGACGAAGAGTTCGACAGCGCTTACGGCCCGTCCTCCATCGCGTCACTCTTGACGGAAGGAAACCTCCAAACCAGCTCCTGTTAAGGGCCTCTCAGGGTTTGTTGGGATGCTCTCTAAAGATCCCCCGGGAACTTCGCAAAACTCACGGTGGGGCGGGATCCCTGCCCCACAGGGAGAAAAGGTTTCTTCCCCAATGGGGGGGGGGGGTCACCGAAGCAACCAACTTCTTGATTTAAAAAACAAAATTGGAGGAAAGATTTTTATTTTTGGTCGCTACCAGATGGAAAACCAGAGCCCCAGTCTGTAAAAGAAAAACTTGAGTATTATTTAGGTTTTTTTTTTTTAAAAAAATCTGGTTCTCAGGGCATTGATGAGCGGTTAAAATAACAGAGCCTCCTTTTAAATATGTATATTTTTTTGTACATACGTCGGGTTGCATGGAGATGGCGACGGGCGTGCAATTATATTGCAGAACAATCCAGAATGTTAAAAATGGGGCCTTGTTGCATGGAATGGAAGCCAAAGGGATTTTCTTCACCCTGGCCTGTTCAAGTCCCTCTGGAAGAAATATTTGCGGTTTCCTCAACTGAATCTTTCCTGCATTGGCTTGTCTTGTGTTCCCCGCCACAAAGAAATCTCAACCAGAGGCGGCCTTCCGGATGTGTCTGAATCCCAAACTCTCTTCAGACTGCTGGCTGGAGATCTGGTGGCGGGTAGTTCCGCAGGATCTGGAAGACGGCTGCCCCTCTCTGATTTTTCCTGCTCTGTTCTTCTCGTTTTAAAGGAGTGCCTTTCCCTCCTTCTTCCCCAGAAGGAAAAAAAAAGATAATTTTCAGTGGGCAACTAGAGGTCACGTAGACCTTCCCACTTAGAAAACAGTGAGCAGTTTTGGCAACCCCCCCTCCCCCCAAGGAGGGCTCTGGCCAATTCCTGGTGTTTTCCTCCCATTAAATCAACCAGGATTGGGTCGAGGATGCTGGAGAGTTGCCAAAAACGGAGACGGTTGGTTCCCTATCCATTTCACGCTCGTATCGGTCACAAGAAGCAAATTCATGCAAAAAAAATACCCCACCGCAATCCAGATTTAATCTGCAGTATGTGCCTCTTTCTGACTTTGGGGTGCGCATTCTACAGACAACACCCCTTGTTTTTATGATTTTGAAAAATTCAAAATTTTTCAGATTCAACTAATCTTCATGAAATCACCATCCTTGGCACTCGGTCAACGGAAGACTCCGGTTTACAACCGGGGCCCATAAAATGCTATCCGCAATCTGATATTTGGGAACCGAGAAGTCCCATCATCCATTCCTCCAAGCCCAGAGGCTGATGGGACTCGGAACACCTTCCTCTGAAGACAGTAGCGCAGGTGGTCATATCTCCCCGGTTAGAAGGAACGCAACCTTGTTGTGAAAATAAAACGACACCAGAGCAGAGTCAAAACCCGGTAACCTATCCGAGAGAGGTGGGGGAGGAAAAAAATGGAAGGAAAATAATAATAATAATCCCCTTTTTTTACAATTCTCTCCTTTAACTGGAGCCCCAAACCTGCCTTCCTATAGCATCTTTTTTGGAGGCAGGATTGGATGCTAAATTGGCCATTTTTAAGAACGACGCGACTGCAGCAACGAAATTTCCCTCCGCTGTTTTTCCAGTTCCAGTTGTGTTTTCAGGGCAAAAGAGGCAACCCATCAGCCTCAGCGCGTCGACAGCTCCTTGGCATCCCTGCGTGATCCGGATTCCTGTCCGGTGAGGCGGGTTTTGAACCCGCCAGTGAGCTGGCAGAGAAGAACGCGGCTGCTTTGCAAAACCCTGCAGCGTTACCCAATTTATTATTTTTTTTTCCAGGGGCTTCTGCTTCCTCGGTTTTTCTCTCTTGGGACCCACCTCAGGTTCCGCCAAAAATCACCTCTCCAGGCCTCGCCTGGCACCGAGTGCCTTATTGTCAGTGAGCAAAAGGAAACTTTTTCCTGGGTTTTTCCTGGCCTGGTTGCCCCAGGAACGTGCTCGGAAACGCAATGCAGATCCGTACCTCAGCACCCAGCCGGTTGAGGGGATGGAGGGATGGAGGGATTCTGGGAGTCTAAATCCCCAAATCTTAAAAAAGTTGCTGAGGTTGGACATCCCCTGAACTTTTAAGGCAATGCTGGCAATCCTGCTTCTGCAAACGTCCACCAATGAATCTGGATTAAATTTGGAAATCCCAATCCGTAGGAAATATCGGCGTTTTTCATCAAGGAGGGATTTTTTTTCTTTCTTTCGACAAAGCTCAACTTTATCCACAACTCCGAATGTTTCATTTCCTATTTTTTTTTTTTTAAATCAAATGCCAATAGTTCGCCGTTAGGGAAAAAAACCCATCCAAGACGGGTGAGATTTGCAACGGAGCTGTACGATTTTAAATAGCTGCTAATGCAATCCGGGCTGAATTTTAAGAATGGATCATTTTTTGATTTCCTGGAACTTTATTATATATATATATAACATATATATATATATGTATATTTTCCTGATCTCGGATGAAAATCAAACTCCTTGTATGTTGATTTTTTCAAATAAAAGAGCTATATTTATCGAGTTGTTTGGCTACCGGTCCTTCTTCTTTGGATTGGATTCATATCCTTGCTGGATTAGAAGCTGAACAGGATTTCTTTCCTTCCTTTCCTTTGAGGCTAATTACAAATATTTTCACATATTTTCACGGCATTGTGCAAAAACCGCCTCTGTTTCTACATCTCTATCCCACAATGTCTCTTCTATATTTCCATATTTGGCGTCTTTCCTTTCCCACCTTCGTACAATCCTAGGTTTATGCCACATAATTCGATTCCAAAGAATGATTTCTGCCTTTAAAACTTTTCTTTCTCTTCGCAATCTCCAGACATTTATCCCAGTTCCCAACCCTGCGCCTGATCTCTGGAAAATCCACTTTATTCTCCGCCACAAATATTTTTTTATCCGCCGGTCTTTTTTTATTGCTCGCAGGTGGCTTTTCCCCGTTTACCGCCTCCCTTTGCAGCATCTGGCCAAGCCTCGCAGTGACCACAAGAAAAGTATTAAAATCCCCATTTTCCCACCCGATTTCTCGGTGGGTGCTTCTCAGAGCAAAATGGATGACGTAAAATTCGCCTTCCCAGAAAACAGCACCCAACTTTGCCAAGATCCCAAAATAAGGGTGCCATTTTGTATCGTTGAGATGATTTTCATTCAGAAAATAAGATTTTAAAAAAAGAGTTGCATTTATACCCAGAACAAAATCATCCTCAATTCGACTGGTGCCTTTAGTTTGATGTCTCAAACTCTGGAATAATAACAATAACAATAATAACAACAGTAACAATAACAGTAATATTTTAATGCCACCTTTATCATTAGGTGTGATCTTCCCAAGCGTTTAATCCAGATTTTGGCTTATTTCGAGGTTCAATCTGGTTTATTAACCATGGTTTATGGGCCAGGCACTGCGGGGGCCCAGAATGTGGAAATCTCTTTCACCAAACTCTCATCAAGCCATCTTTGACCTTAGCTAACATCTCAAGCCAGCTTCTGCCTCTGAGAATATGCAGAGTACTTGTGCTGGATGGGGAAGGGGGGAGGGAGAGAGAAAGGGGTTGCCTTGTCTTGAAAGGGGTGGATTGAGGCAAGATAACAGAATAGGGACCTTGGAAGGTCATTTAGTCCAACCCACTGCTCAGGCAGGAGACCCTATCCCATTTCAGTCAAACGGTTGCCCGCTGTCTTCTTAAAAAACCTCCAGCCTTGGAGCACCCTACGACGCTTCTGGAGGGAAGCCTGATGCCCTCGAGGGTTCCCACTTCCCATTCCCGGCCCCTGACTCACAACAGTGGCTACACGAGACCCGTGGCCTCAGTTTCCCTTCTGTGGAAGACAAACAAAAGTGAGTCACCCTGGAGTGCATTCCTTCCCGGATACGTTGGTGAACTTTTGGGCTGGGTGTCAAGACGCTTAAAATGCCAGCTTTAATCTACGCGGGTGAGAATTGGAGATTTTTCCCCCCCTTCCTTTGCTTCTTTTCCTAAGCCGCTTATTAGGATGAAACCATCATCCAGCAGCTGGTGGGGAAGGAAGATCGACACCTTTTTTTATTTCCCCCTTGGGCAGGGAAGAGGAAAAATAAAACACATCCTTCTTCATTTTTGGCTTTAATGAATTAAAGACAGGGGGAAAAACCCCTGCAGAAAAATGACACACACAAATATTTTTTTCACCTATGTGTGTCATTGAAACTTTTAAACCAGGAGATTAAAAAACAATTGCAAACTAATATAAAGAAAGGAGAGGGGAGAAAACTCCCCCAAATCAAAAGCCTTCTATGTTGATTTTATAAAAAAAATAAATAATATTTTATAATAAAGGGGGAAAGAAAGAAAGTTGGAATGGGAGCGAAAGAAAACAGGTAGAAAATGGCTTCCCATCCCCTTCGCAGCAGTTATAAGTAGAAAAAAAAATTTAATCTTTCTTTTTTAAAGTTATGTCCCTCTTCTTTCCATCCTCTCTCCTGTCTAACTGCCCAATAATAATAAGCTCTTTATTTATTTTTATGCAAAAAAAGTGATGCAAGGAATTCCAAAGGAAAATGGCATTTATTCCTAGAATCTGGAGTTGTTGCACCCAAAGAAATTGGGGCCAAAAATAAAAAAAAAGGATCCAAAGCTATTATTCTCTGCCCCTTCCAATTCATCTCCAATCATAAAATTAATAAATGAATTAAAATGATACATTCATTAATTAAATAATCATAATAAAACTTGCTGCTTTAAGAAGGGGCCGAAAGATCTATCTGGAATTCAAAAATTCTAAAAGCTATCCGCCCCATGAAACGGAGCCTCCGTGTAAAGGAGCAGTGTACCTTTACGGGTTCAGAGCGCAAACAAAAGGCCATTGTTGCTCGCGTTTCCCAATTAGCCATTTCTCGTCATCGATGAGATCACTTCGTTCTTTTGTTTTAGAACCGAAGCACCATGTAAGTTTTGTGACAATGTTTTAACAACTTTCTTACGCAAATGCAACCTGTTGGGGATGTGACCTTGTCAGTTTCTCCATCTGGAATATTCCCCCAAGGCTTACAACCTGCGGCAGCCCAGGTGAATCGCAGCTCAGCTTAGACAAGGCAGGATAAGACATTGGAGGGGGTCATTGTCCTCCTTTCACCTGCTTACACAAGTGTGTGTCTCTGTGTGTGTGTGTGTGTGTTAAGACACACAGGTTGTCCCTGCGTCAAGGTTGGGAACTTTAGGGCGGCTCGGGTGCCAGCCCCTGCTGTGAAAACTCAGGCCCGGCATTTGTGTCTTTCTCTTGTTTGTGCAATAACTATGTGTGACGTCTGGCTAGAAAATCGTATTTTGGAAGAAGGAGGAGCAGGAGAAGAAGAAGAGAGGATGAAGGAGAAAGAAGGCGAGATGAAGGAGAAATAGAATGAGGAGGAAAAGGAGGAGGAGAGATGATAGAGAAGGGAAAACAGAATGAGGAGGAAGAGGAAGAAGGGATGAAAAAAAGGAGAGATGAAGGGGAGGAGGAAGAAAAGGAAGAGGAAGAAGAAGCGGAAAGAAGGAAGAGGAGGAGAAGGAGGAAGAATTGGAAGAGGAACGGGAAAGAGGAGGAGGAGGAAGAAGAGGAAGAGGAAAAAGGCGAAGAAGGAAGGAAGAAGGGAAGGAGAGAAGGAGGAAGGAAGAGAAAGAAAGAAAAGAAAAAGAAAGAAAGATCAAACAAGTTACAGATAAATTGCACTCTGCCAATGGAAACTGCCAATTCTCTCCTCCTTTTAGACCTCTGATCCTTTCCACTTTTCTACCAATTCTTTGTGATAATCAGATGCCCAGATTTCAGGGGGTGGGTGAGGGTGGGGCTCCTTCCTTTCCTGGTGGTTGGAGAAGAGCCACCTTAGCTTCAAAGAAAAGAAAAGAAAAAAAGGGGGGGAAAAAAGGCATCCTTGGCCCAGCCCCAGTTTTTATTTTAAGCTTTTAATCTCCTTGCTTTTCCCCAGACGGGTCGTTCAGCCAAGGTGTTCCCGGGCGCTTCCCGGGTTTCCCTTCTCTGCCAGCCCCGCCCAGGTGGTGATAAGAGAGAAAAACTCTCCTTCAATTGCTCAGCAAAATCGGCTCCTTCCTCCACTAACCCGGTTATCAGTCGCGGTGACTCAGCCGAAGGAGAAGCCGCCCGGAGGGTTCAAATCACCCCTTTTAATTCTCTTCTCCTCCTTCCCGGTCGCTTCCTCCCTCTCTCCGCAGCCACCCTGTTTCCTTCTCCCCATCCCTCCTTTCCCCCAAAGCCTCCAGATCCAACCGGGGGTGACACGTCAGGACAGAAGAGCTTCCCCTGGGAGACTTCAGCCTGTCGAGTCCTGATGGACTCTTTGGGCTCCGTTCAACCGAGTTCAGAAAAGCATAAAAGGACGCGAAGGATTTCCTCCCCTCCCGCTCCGGTGCCAGTGGTGGGTTGCTACCGGTTTGCCTGATAGCGGTAGCGACGTGAGGCTCCGCCCACCCGCATGAGCGAACCGCTAGCAAACGAAATTGAAACCCACCACTGCCTGGCGCTATGCCGTCCCATTTCGCCACGTTTTCTAAGTCACGTGCGTGCATGCAGGCCACGCGCGCTCACATTTTTGGTGCGTGGAGAACCGGTGGTAAAATTATGTGGAAACCCGCTCCTGCTTTGAGCCCAAGGTGGGAAAAAATTGGGGGAGACCGCATCTTTCTTGACTTGAGCGGAGCCCCCATGGGCAGGAGCAGTCTACAGTAGTCCTTGACTCGTGACAGAGCCCAAAATCTCTGTCGTTAAACCAAGACAGCTAAGTGATTCCCCCCCCCCCACACACAATTTTACAACCTTCCTCGCCGCAGTGAACCACAGCAGCTGTTAATTGAGTTACATGGCTGTTAAGCGAATCCGGCTTCCCCCTCCCCCCAGCCCCCCATTGACTCTGCTTATCAGAAGGCCACGAATCACGTGACACGTCATAAATGTGAGTCAGTTGCCAAAGCGTCTTGAGTTTTGATCACGTTGACCCCCGGGGGAAGCGGCGATGGTCGTAAATGTGAAAAATGGCCGTAAGTCACTTTTTTGAGGTGGTTAAGTGTGAAAAATGGTCCTAAGTCTCTTGTTTCAGCTCCGTTAATAACTTCGAACGGTCACTAAATGGACCGTTGTAAGTCGAGGACTACTTTCATAGGGAATTAGCCCCCAAAAAACAAGCTATTTGTCATGTTTTAGGATGGAAACACAACCCCCAGTGCTCGATTCCACCTCCGGGCACTTCACAGATACTCTGCCCTTGTACAGGGAGGCTCCATTTAACCCTTGAAATGCCCTGCCATTCTATACTTGGACAGTTCTCCCCACCACCCACTCCCCGCTCTGCTGAGAGGACAACCCCACATTGGCTTGGCTTGCAACAAGCCAGGTTGGCCATCCTTTCTTGCAAATCAGTTGCGTGTTATTGTGCTCCTTCCTTAATTCCCCGGAGAAAGGAGGGGGGCATCTCTGCCCAGTTTGGGGAGCCCAACTAGCTGCTCCAGCCACTGCTGGGCAAACAGGTGCTGGAGGAGGAGGAGGAGGAGGAGGAGGGCAGCTGCGCTGCTGCGGACGGGATGAGCTCACCGCTCAGGAACGTAGCAATTACGGCATCCTCAAGAAGAGGAGGAGGAGGAGGCCGAGCGACACACCTTGACGTGCAGGGATGGAGAGGTGGCGGAAGGACCGGCTGGGGAGCTTCGGCGGGCAGGTGAGACGATGGTGGTGCACGGAGGGCCTGAATCCCGGAGAAGCCCAGGAGCTCTGGGCACGGTCCAGGAGATTCTCCCTGCCGGCTGCGGCCTTGGGGAATCCACCTGGGCCCCCCCTCGCCGGTCCCGCCAGGGAAGAGAACAACAAGTGGTGGTGTATCCAGGTGAGTTTCAAGCACAGCATCCATGGAGAAAGAGAAAGTGTCTGTGTGTGTGTGTGTGTTTTGGAAGGGAGGCATGGACATTTCTGCCAATTTCTGGCACCAAGGTTGGCAGCTGGCAGCCTCTCTGCCCAGCCTGGCATGTATGGGGCCAAGACGGAAAAAAAAATATGGAATTATTCAAATAATTACGCTGCATCTCATTTCTTGTGTTGTTGTGCTTTTTGTTGGTCTCCAAACGGGCTTGTTCTTCCCTTGCTTTCCCGGATGGGAGTTTGATCCTAAACAGAGCCTCCTCCAGCAGTGCAGTCTATCCCCAAAAGTCCCGACCCTGCAGAGTTTCTCGCTCCGTATCTTTTGATTTCCAAATCCTTCTGGCTGTTTTCCCAAAATGTGTCTCCCTGGCTGTCGATTGGACGCTCGGTGAGAAAAATACCCTGCTCGTTGCATTCCCCCATCTGGCTGGAGAAACGACACCCCAGGCAGGTTGGACAGCCTAACTTGACGAAAATACCTTCCGTAAATGAAATTAACGAGTTTTCAAACTCTTCCCGGCTACTGTTACAACATCTTTGAAAGGAAAATAAACGACACAACTGCCTTTCAGTTGTTGTTGCGCTACGATTGTCACAACAACCCATGTTTTTCCAGAGAGAAAACAGATGCTGGCTGTTATTCACATCCGCTACCGTGTGAGAGGAGCCGATTTAAACGTTTGTAGCGGGCTCATTTGCCTGACATTTATTCCATTCCTCCTCGGTTAATGCAAATAAATTTGCATTTTGGCAGAACTGCCAGGCTGTTTTTCAAGTATCCAGGGAAAAGGCCAGAAGAGTTTAGACAACCATTTGTGTGAAATAACACCGGGACTCCTGCTTGAGCAGAGGGTTGGACTAGAAGACCTCTGAGGTCCCTTCCGAGTCTGTTATTTTTATGCTTATTTGGCTAAAATCCCAACGATTGAAGGAAAAATACTGTCTAGCATCCCTTGATTGTACGTCTGCTTTGCTCACAAGGCTCCATTAATGAGTGGGTAGGTATGTAGGTAGGTAGATAGAGAGGATGGATAGATAAATCGATAGAGAGAGATATGATAGATATAGAGGATGGATAGATGATAGATAGATAGATAGATAGATAGATAGATAGATAGATAGATAGATATAGAGGATGGATGGATGGATAGATAGATATGGATAAATGATAGATATAGAGGATGGATAGATGTAGAGGATGGATGGATAGATAGATATAGACGATGGATGGATGGATGGATGGATAGATAGATATGGATAAATGATAGATATAGAGGATGGATAGATAGATAGATGTAGAGGATGGATGGATGGATAGATAGAGATAGATAGATAGATAGATAGATGGATAGATAGAGATAGATAGATAGATAGATAGATAGATAGATATAGATAGATAAATAAAAAAACTATAGCCCAGTTTATTACAACCAACAATTTAGATGTGTTCAGATGCCTCAATGAAGGACCCAAAATCTTTGGAGAAAACCAATTTGGATCCCTTTGGAAAGAAAATTCAGCCCCGTTTGCTGACGGAACCCCTTGAGCGACGGGAAGGGAGGGACGGCATCTCGGTGGTGTCCGATATTCCTCCATTTTTTTAAAAAAAACCGTTCGGATGCCCGTCGTTCCGCTCGACCTGCACCGAGCCGTTCGCGAGCACAACCAATGCGACGTGCAGGCCAGCCGACAGAATCCGGTCGGACCCGTTGGGCAGGTTGTTTCTTGCACGGCTGCGAAGTGCAGCTTTATCCGCGAAGCTCTTACCTCCCCTTGGGATGAAAGCGGCCAAATGGCAAATAGGTCAACGCGTTGGCAGCCTCCGGCGTGCCCGGCGGTGAGAAAAATTAAAAGCGAGAAGGAGGGAACCAACGGCAGCCGCCGAGGGAGCGAGTAACTGGATTTACGCGTTCGTAGGAAGCCCCCGTGGTGCCGTTCAGTGGCCCTCGACTTAACGACCGCAATGGAGGTTAATTTTCAGTTGCTACGTCAGACGGTTGTTAAGTGAATTTGGCTCCCTTTTAATCCCCTTTCTTGCCAGCGTTGTTAAGCGAGTCCCTGCGCTTGTTCCAACTCGTTATCGAGGGGGTTGAGTTGAACCTCGCTTCCCCGGGACACTGCCACCGTCACAAATGTGAGTCGGTTGCCAAGCATCCGATTTTTAACCACGGTCGTAAGTGTGAAACACGGTTCCCTTTTTCCGTTGCCATTGTTCTTTGAATGGTCACTAAATGCATTTATGATGGTGGAAGCAAGCTTTTGACAAGCAACGTCGACGGGGAAGCCGGATTCGCTTTACGTCTGCACGGTTCACTTAACAACGGTGGCAAAAAGAAAAAAAAAGGTGGTGAAATCAATCTTAAATAACTCCGTTAACAACTCTTTTGCTTAGCAGAGGAAATTCCGGTCCCGATTGTGGCCGTAAATCGAGGACTCCCTGGCTTTGATGAACCCAGGTTAAGCAAACCATGGTTTAGGCTGTGCCCAAACCCTATCCATACGCAGAATAATCTTTACCACTTTCCCCAGTGTTGGAGGGCAGACAAGCTGTGTTTGAACAGCCATTACTGGCTTCGCAGGTGACCCCAAACTGGGTTTGATGCCTCGGTTGCCAAGGGGCTGGGCGTGTCCCCCGCTGAGCCACAAACCTAGGTTTACAAGCCGCAGCGCGAACCCAGCCAAACCATGAAGGGTGTGTTTGTGTTGTTTGTGGGAGCAAATGTTTGGAAAACTCGATTTTAAGGCTGGCATCGGACCAGAGGGTGGAGTTGGGCTGGGGGGAGATTTTTTTCCTCCCCCCCCCACTGGAGACGGAGCAGAAACCAGGATCTGTTTTCAGCAACGGGGAGATTTTGGCAGAGGGATCTCTGTAATTTGGCTGGCAACCCATCTTCTTCACACGCCCAGAGGACGGATTTAACAGGTGCTGCTTCAACCAGAGCAGAAAAACAAGCCCAGGAAAATACAAGGGCAGAGCCCAGCCCTCTCCCCCCTTTTCTTCGTCTCCCTGAGGACTAGCTCCTTTGTTGGCCTTTTCAACTTGGTCTGCATGGAGGTGATGTTTGCGCAAAGCTATCGTCCAGCTCAGTGAGAACCAAGAACATTTTTTGGCATCGTCCTTCTGAACATTGAAACTGTAAAGTTTCTCAACTTCGGTAGTTTTAAGATGGGGGGGGACTACAACTCCCAGAATTCCCCAGTCAGCATAGAATTCTGGGAGTTGAAGTCCACCCGTTTTAAAGCTGCTTAAGATTGCTAACACTGCCCTAGAGGAAGGTTAGAGAGAGAATTGCTCCCCTGGCATGGCCAAATGCACTTTGTCCATGCTCAGAGACCATTAGGACTCTCTTTCCGTTTTCATGTGTACATAATTCTTCCATATGGAAATGTTTTTGTTTTTAATCTCCCTTGCACGGCTTAAACCAGTGTTTCTCCCCATTGGTAGCTTAAAAACAGGTGGACTTCGACTCCCAGAATTCCCTAGCCTACTACCTTCATGGACTGCAACTCCCAGAGTTCCCCAGACAGCATGGAATTCTGGGAGTTGAAGTCCAACTGTTTCAAAACAGCCAAGGTTGGAAAAAAACACTGGCTCCAAGGGAGTTTTTTTTATAAAATTTAATTCCCTTTTATCCCGTTTCTATTGCCGCCCAATTCAGCTGAATGGGATTGAACTCGGGGCCTTTCTTAACCGCCGTAGGAATTGGGCGGCGAAGGATTTTTAAGAAATTATTGTTATTCCTGCAAAAAGCTGCTTTATTGTTATTGTTGTTGTTCTAGGCAGCACAGGAAATGGCGTTGCGGCTGACATTTCATGGAAAAAAGCAATAAAATTTAAAAACACCTGCATTTCTGGGCAGCCCAACCACACCTATCCGCTCTCAATAACCCCCCTGGGGGAAATTCTCCTTAGGGGTTTCCGTTGATGGGTTGTGGTTCTTTTTGACACAATTTTAACATAATGATGGACAGGCAGGAAGGAGTCTTTTTTTTTTTTTAAAAAAAGGGCCTTAATTACGATTTCCTATTTTTGGCACAGTTGTTTTTATTTTTATTTTATTTTTCCCCCTCTCCTTCTCCCCGCCCTTAACATCTGGGCGTTTTCGTAGCTTTTAAATGCATGGGTTACCTTGCCTCACCTCCATTATTTTGAAGCAATAATATATATGTATATATATAAATATATTTATTATATATATATATATAATAAATAATAAATAAATAAAAATGGATCATATTTATCAAATCCAATAAATACAAAAAAAATCCATCCATGGCAAGGGCCGCTCCTAAATAAAAAGTTCAGGCTTCTTTGGTAGAGGCTGGAGCAGATGGATGGCCCATAGCAGGCAGCTCTAGCTCCCATAATGCACAGCACCCCCCCCCCCAGCTGGCTGTGGACCATGGGCACTGTAGTCCAGCAGTTGAGTTAGGGAAATCAGCCAGCAGATTAGCCTCTCTTTTTTCTTCTTTTTCCTCCACCACCTCCACACTCCTATTTTCCTCCTTGCGCCCCCCCACCCCATTCACACCCGTTGCTAATTCCTTAGTTAATAAAGTTACTAAAAAAAAAAAAATTCAGGTAGACTACTAGAGGACAAGGCGCATGCGCGGGAGCAGAGAGTCGAAGGGGCGGAGCCCGAGGAGGCTCTTTTCCCCCCACCTCCTCCCAGGAAACCGGCCAACCACCTTCGAGCAGGGGCGTGGCCAGCCGCCGCTAGCGTGGAAGGAGAGAGGCGTGGTTTGGAGCGGTTCGGAACGCTGGGGGCGTCAGGAAAGGGGCGTGGCTGGTATATAAGCGGCGGGCGTGGCGGTCTCCGCCTCATTTGCGCCGGAGCGTCGCGGCGGACATGAGCGCTTCGCGCGGCCTTTGCACGCTGGTGCAGCTGCAGCCGGCGGACGAGCAGCCGGTAAGCGAGCATGTGCGGAGCCCCTGGACGGGGGGGGGAGGACGAGGAAGGGCCAATGCAGCTTCATTTTAACCGTTGCATTTTTTTTTGCATTGCTAAGTTTCTTTTGCTTTTGGTTTGAAAAGCGCAAAAATTAACACACCCCCCCCCCAAAAAAAAAAAAAGAAAAAGCAGCGCCGCTTTTGGCATGGGAAAAAGTCCTGGGAAGTGACGTGCATCAGATAAGGAGGGAGAAACACCCAAAGCAAAGCAAAGCAAAGCGCCTTTTGCAATATATGTTCTCTCTACATGGGGGAGATTGCAATAGGGATAAGATCCCTATTGCAATGTTGAATGGCCGCTCGGGAGCGTCCAAAAAAATTGGATTTTATTTTATTTTATTTTTAAAGTCAGCGCCGGCTGCCACCTTCCCTGAATTTATGTCTCTGCAGTGCAGCGTGGAGAGCCGCCAATCAAACCATCCCCAAGCTTGTTTGATGGCTGTGACTTATGGGAGTTGGAATCCTGCCTATGGAAAGGCCCCCTTTTTTTGCAATTGGTGTGTGTCTGTTGGGGGGGGTGTTTTAAAGATAGCACCCCCTTTTGGGGGGCTTTAAACCATGCTTTTTGGCTTGTTTTGGCACCAAACCTTAATCGTTGATGATAATTCATCAATACCTCTGATTGATGGGGGATGGATGGATGGATTTTTTTTTTCTTGCTGGCACCCCTTCTTCCCTGTGCAAAAGTTGTATTTTTCTCCTTGGAATGCATCCCAACTTCCCTCCCCTCCCCAGAAATGCATCATGGTTTAGGATATTAGTTAGGATAATATTCCTTGATCCTGCTGTTGGAACTTGTGAGATTGCAGAGGATTGTTAAAAGAGACCCACAAAAAAACAAACAAAACAACTTTATTTTTCAAAGGTGCTTCACTTAACCTCATGGAATGCTGCTTCTGTTTTTCCTTTTCAGTGTCTGTTCTGGATCCAAATTAATCTGAATCCAGAATTTGGTAGCAAAGCCTTTCAGGGGGTGGGGGGTGGGAGCGTGTAGAAATGTTGATCCCCGATAAATTCGCTTTTGGAGCCTTAAAAGAGGAAAATAATTCGGAATAAAGTGTGATGGATGCCTTGCTCAGTTGGTTCCGACATCCAGATCTCTGTGGCAGGCAGGCATGGATGGGTAGGCGGGCTGCAGCTGTCTTTTTACATAACATCTGAGAATTTGTGTGTGTGTGTGTATTTGTGTTTCCAGGCAGGGTGTGTGCAGATAACTCACACATCGGTCCCCGGCTCGGTTTGGAAAATTGAGGAGTCCTGTGGTTGAATTTTATTGAATTATTACATACATTTCCATTTGGTAGGCCTCCTGGAGAGCAAAGGAATTTTTATTTATTTTTACATTATTCATTTATCATATCTAAAACTCTCCCCCCCCATCTCCCTCTCTGAGGAGACCCTGTAAAATAAAATAATTCCTGAATAAACGAGACCCCTATGGCGTACACAAGGCAAAGTGTTTAGATGCAGCCCGAACTCTATAAATTAAAGATAGCTCTTTTGGTGCAGTACATACCATTGAGGTCTGTTAATTATATTTTTTTAATGTGTCTGTGGTTTGTAAAATAATTTAATTGTGCCTGAATTATTTCAAAGGATAAAAAAAAAAAAGAAAGATGACACTCTTAAACACATTTTGTATTAAGGATGGATTTTTCCCCCTCTATGGATGAACACAGTGATAGTTCATTGAATCTTACGAACAATCCCTTTGTTTTAATTTCACTTTTAAAATGATAACGAAGTACTTTTAGAGCAACCCGCTAGATTGATGCTCAAAACAAGGAAGGTTTTGAGTTTTGCAACAAACCTTAGAACAGTGTTTCTCAACCTTGGAAGCTTGAAGAAGGGTGGACTTCAACTCCCAGAATCCCCCAGCCAGCACTGCTGGCTGGGGGATTCTGGGAGCTGAAGTCCACCCATCTTCAAGCTCCCAAGGTTGAGAAACACTGCCTTAGAAGAATGTTTAAGGAGCATTGCAAACGAAACAGGTATCTGCAGTTTTTAAAAGCCTGCCCTTAAATGGAAATTTAAGGATTGAGCCGCCTGGTTTAGCAGCCAAGGTGTCAAGTTGCAATCTTTTGATTCAAGGAAAAAAACAGTTCTGAAAAAAAAATAACAAAGGTGATTAATTCTGAAGCCGCTACCTCACCAGGTGAAACTCACCCCCCACCTGGCTCAGAGGGAAAATAATGACACAATTTGGTGGTTAGGATTAAGGTTGGGGTGAGGCAGAATCGACGGAGACCCAATTACAGTGAGTCCTCGACTTACGACCCCAAATTTTCTGTTGCTAAGCGAGACATTTGTTAAGTGAAGCTTGCCCGATTTTATGACCATCATAAATCTGAGTCACTTGGCAGGAGTCTGGATTTTGACCATGTGACCACAGGGTTACCGCGAACCGTTGTGTGGAAAAAATGGTCATAACTCACTTTTTCCAGTGCCTGGTGACTTTGTACGGACACTAAGCGAACTGACATAAGTGGAGGACTCAGGACAGGAGTCTCAGTGTCTCTTCCCCAAGGTGGAGAAAATGCTCTCTTCTTTTTTTTTTTCCTTCTTTACAAAGATGCCAAAATCCAAAATTGGCTTTTTTTTTTTTTTTAAAAAGAAGTTGGGAAAAATTGGTCTGGCTGCATTGATTAAATTTTCTCCCACGGATAAAAGACAGATTGCAGAATTCCAGCCCCTCCTTAAAACTGGGGCTGATAAGCATATCTGGATAGTGTCATCTCCTGAAAATGTTGTGGGTGTTGCTTTTCTCTGTCTCTCTTCTCCCCCCCCCCTTTTTATTTTTCCTAGCCGTCTGCATTTTCCCACCCGGATTCTTGGAATATTTACAGACTCGGTGCCTCCAACTTTATCTCCGATTTCTTACAACTTGCCAAGAAAATTTACCTTCCGTTTTCCCCACTCTTCTTTCTAGAATTAATTGCAGACTATCCCTTCCTCCTCCTCCTCCTCCTCCTCCTCCTCCTTTTTCCTTGACAAAGTAAAAAAAAAAAAGACATCTGAACATGTACAGAGTGTTTGCTCTTTTCTCCTGTTCGGTGCCTGACATCCAGATCCAGGCGTTGCCCGCTTGAAAATAAAGAATTTATGGGTGGCCCAGTCCAATAAAGTTGAGCTGTTTTTATAGGCTTCGGGGGGTTTTTTTGGAAAGAAACTTTTTAAAAATAAAATAAAAAAATCTGAATAATTCAGCTCGTTGCCAGAATTATTAGCTGTAATTAGGAGACGAGAAAGAACAACTTTTTTAAAAAAAGAATGGGGCGATGAATTAAGGCTTTCAACAACGTTGGGTAGAAGTTTTTTTTTTTTTTTTAATATGCACCTTCTCTCGGCAGAGACTTTCAATCTGGGGATTTTAAAATTATAGTTGTTATCTCACAAAATAAACCAGTTCCCCAGTTGTGAAAGTATAGCCTTGTCTCCCTCCTCCTCCCTAAATTGTAGGAGTCTCTGGGTGCCCTTGTGAACTGAGGCAGATCACAAATTCACCTGGTCCTCGACTTAAAACCGTTCTTTTAGCCACCGTTCAAAGTTACGACGGCGCTGAAAAAAAGTGGCTTACGACTGCCTCCCTACGGTTGTGCGATTAAAATTCGGTCGCTTGGCAACGGGACGGGGGGGATTCACTTACCTTTGCTACTGGTTCGCAGACGTGAGCGCGCGTGCCACCTCTCCGTCCCCACATGCGCAGAGCGTCAAAAACGGGATGTGATGCCGTCCAGGTGGGTGGGCGGAGCCTCCTGCAGCCGCCACTACCGATTCGCCCAAACCGGATAGAACCAGCTGAATTCCACCACTGCTCGGCAACCAATGACGTATTTATGATGGCTGCAGCGTCCCGGCCTTGTGTGATCGCCACTTGCGGCCTTCCCAGCTGGCATTCCGATGAGCAAAACCCAATAGGGAAGCCGGATTCACTTAACGAGCACAATATTCCACTTTAAAGAACTGCAGCGGTTCGCTTACTTACTGTCCGCGGCACATAAAGGCAGTAAAATTGGATGTGGCTCGTTGAACAAGCACCCCTTGTTCAGGGATAGAAATTCAGTCCCGATTGTGTCGTAAGTCAAGGACTACCAGCAGTGTTTAAAAACGGGGGTGACATTGCCCCATTTTTGAAAGTCTTGCAGGACAACGAGGAAACACCAAGAGAAGATGATGTAATTTAAAAAAATATATATCAAATTTTAATAATAATTTGTTTCTGGAATTCTGCACTTTGATACGGCCCAAGGACTAATCAATAAAGATTGAATTGAATAAAAGAAAATTATTAGATTGCGCAGAAATGGATAGACTGACATTAAAGATAAAAGAGAAGGAAGATGCAGAATATTTTCAAATAATGGGATTTGTTTTTTTTTTTTTTTTAAATGGTTGGATAAATAGAATAGAAATTAGGAGATGGGAAAATTTTGTTATGTAAGCAACTGACTCAGACAATACACTGTTCACAAAACACATATATATGTTAATTGAAAATGTATAAATAAACTATATTTATTATATATTATATTTATTTTATATTATAAAATAATTTTATATTATAATATAAAATAAAAATAATATATAATAAATATATATAAAAAAGGAAGTCTTGTGTGACACATGCGAGTGGTTGGCTTGTAGGCCAATTTTTACTGGATAAAATTCTCTGCTGGCCAACCACATCTGATGAAGCTTCTTCTCTCCAAGTAATTTTGGGATGGTGGATCAATTTCCTGAGCCATCCAGAGGTCCCAGCCCTTGACTTCCCTTCCCTCTTGATGACTCATGCTTTTTATGAATCTTTCTGGAATGTAACTCAAGAATTATCTTTATAAGTCTCCCGGGAAGGGAAAACAACCCATATTTCTTTTAATCTCTGAAGAAGACCTTGGACTCTGATCTGGCTGGTTGATGGGTAAATATTATTGAGGAAACATCTCAGCAACTTATTGTTGAACTCAAGGCTGTTGAGTTTCTCGCTTTTGTGGTCCTTGCAATCTTGTGGGTGCTCCATCACTCAAGGTTTTCAAAGGCAGACCGGACAACCATTTGATCGGAGTGCTACTATAAGGTCTCTTGCCTTGAGCCAAAGGGGTTGGACTAGAAGGCCTCAAAAGTCCCTTCCAGCTCTAGGATTCTACCTGGAGTTGCAACCATGAATTTTTCTGCTGCTGGTTTGGAGCAAAGGAACCGTTCTCATATCTCCTAGACTTGATTAATTTTATTTTAACCTCCTATCAGCTGGGCTTCCCAATTGATTTATTTATCCATCATATTTAGGTTGCTCAACTGACCAGTGGAATAGCTTGCCTTCAGAAGTTGTAGGTACTCCATCCATCCATCCCGGGAAGCTTTCAAAAACAGACTGGACAACCATTTGTTCTATGCTCTTGGGGTCCAGTTAAGATAAGATAACCTTCATTGTTATTTTTTTCTCCACGCACAATGGCGGTGTGTGAAAAAAAAAAAAACAGGGTGGGTTGAGTGGAAACTTCTGGTGATCTTCTCTGGAAGGTCCTCCCCTCCGTCGCGAAGGCCTCCTGAAGAAGGAACGAGGCGTATTTTTCATTCTTCCCGGAACACCACGAGATAAAAGGCCTAATTGTGTTGACTTAATGTGTTCTTGGATGCTGTTGGTTTTTCTTCTCCGGCATCCGGCCAAAACTCTTCACCAAAAAAGAAGCCGATGGGCTTTCGGCAGAAGGTCAGACGAGGAGAAAAAAGGACTTTCTTTAGCTCAGGAAAACGAGGCCAATTTACACAATTTACACACACTGGCACCGGGGGTTGTCAGCTCTTCCGAACAGCCTCCTCCTCCTCCAAATTTATTGTCGCTGATCCTATCAGGAGTTGCGAAGGGTTAGACAACAGGGGTGTTTTGACAGCTCTGTTGGAAAGCAAAGTTGTCTTGCCAGTTTTGAAGAGCGAGATTGCAACCTTGGCTAGCCAGCTGCGTGCAGCAACAGCGAAAGGGTGTGTGAGTGTGTGTGAGAGAGAGAAGGAAATTCTGGAATGGCTCCTTGTGTTTTTTGTGTTGCGGTGGAGGGGCTGTGAAGGCCCCGTTTGCTATCAGTCGGTCGTACCAGGAGTAAAATCCAGCAGGTTCTGGAGAACTGGTAGCGGAAATTTTGAGTAGTTTGGAGAACCGGCAAATGCCACCTCTGGCTGGCCCCAGAGTGGGGTGGGAATGGGGATTTTGCAGTATCCTTCCTCTGGAGTGGGGTGGGAATGAAGATTTTGCAGTATCTTCCCCTGCCACGCCCACCAAGCCACGCCCACTGAACCGGTAGTAAAAAAAAAATTTTGATTTCACCACTGAGTCGTACCACCTTTGTCAAACCCGGTTTCTTCCAGTTGCCGGATGTAAGCTTCGATCTCTGGCGGAAAAATAATTAGAATTAGAAGAATAAGAAGAATAAGATATCCAAGACACTTTCTCTACTTTTGGGGTATGGAGGGGTGTCTGTTGGTGGCATCTTTGGTACGTTGCTGGTGGGAATGGATAGGGTAGAGATTTGCACTGGAAAGAAAGAAAGAAGGAAGGAAAGAAAGAAAGAAGAAAAAGAGAAAGGGAAGGAAGGAAAGCAAAGGAAGAAATAGAGAAAGGGGGGTGTGAGGAAGGAAGAGAAGAAAGGTAAAAGAGGAAGGAAGGAAAGGATGGAGGAAGAAAAGGAAAAGGTGTAAAGGAAGGAAGGAATGACATCCAGTTTTTTCAGGGCAGTAATATAAAAAATAATAATTATCTTCTTCATTATTTGCTCTGCATTATAACTTGTTTCTAGGACAACAAACTCATTCTGATCCTCAAAACTTTCATTCATTTCCCCCCCCCCCCCCCCCGTGTATGCAGGCTAAAGTTTCCAAGCAGAAAAGAACTTTAATGAAACTTTGGACTCGCGCTGGGTGGGGAATTCGGTAAAAGTTTATCCGAAGAAATCACTGCTGTTCTCGACCTTTGGCAGAGAAAACCCGACATTAGTGGTTACGCCACAAACCCACTTCTCGTATTTTGATCTCTCTGGTTAACGTAGGAAACCCTCAATGGGGCTTACTCTTGAGTCAACCTCCCGTGAATCGAGCCTGCAGGCTGCATAATTTTCTCGAGGGGGATTTCATCCTGACCACAGACCATTATGCTTGGAACAGAATACATTAAAAAATACCCTGCCTTTTTTTTTTCCTGTCTTTTTTTTTTACACCTCTGTTGGAAGGATTTACCCCTAAATAATAAAACTGGGCAAAAACAGCATCTCTTAAATCAGTGTTTTCTCAAACATGGGCCCTTTAAGAGGTGTGGACTTCAACACCCAGAATTCCCCAGCCAGGAATTCTGGGAGTCCACACCTCTTAAAGGGCCCACGTTTGAGAAACACGATCTTAACAAATGTCTGGAATTCTTCGCAGTTTCAGACTGTTACGGGTCGTTTTGGCTAAGGGTATCCGGCAGGGGAGCATGGGTCCCCCTGTGGCCACAAGTCTACCCTGCAAGGTGAGCGTTGCAAAACCGGGAAAAGTTTGCAAGAGAGTTGCTCTGAATTTGCTCTGCCAGCAGTCCTCCAAATTCCCAGGAATTCCTAGGTATTTCTCCGGGGGGGGGTGACCCCTGTTCTCCCTATATCATATCAAGGGGGGGCTTCCCCAGCTGTTCCCCCCTCACCCTCCTCCTCTTCCTCCACCTTCTCCTTGCTGTGGCCTGCAACCGGCTGCCACACCTCCAACGTGGCAGACAGCCGATAGGAATGACTCACCTATACCTGCCAGATCTTGGCTGGCTGCCTTTTCCGCTGCCATATTTGGCAAAGTTGCAGTATCCCACGTGTTAACTTTATTTGTTTGCCCGATGGTTTCTGGAGATACGGAGGCGATGACGCCGTTTAGAAGGTGTCATTCCATTACGGCTGAGGATAAGGAAAACTTGTCTACGTCTCTTCCCGCTCGAGCGTAGTTTTAAACGGGCACGAGGATTTTTTTTTTTCTTCCGCCTTCCTCATCTGGAGGTCAAAATGCTTTATGGAAGTCGCAACGGGGCAGTTGCTCCTAGATGGCCCTGGCCCCCTCTCTGCCTCCGATGCAGAGCCCTTGTCCGAGCCTTCTCCAGGCTCCAGGACTGGCCCACGTTCCTCCCCAGCCTCCTCACTGTCCAATTCCGCTGCCAGCGGACCACAACAGTAACCTGTGTCAGACTTGACAACCTGGTTGTTAAGTGAATCTGGCTTCCCCGTTAACTTTGCTTGTCAGAAGGTCGCCAAAGGGGGAGGGGGGGTCATGTGATTTCCGTCGAGAACTACCTGCATTAGCCATAATCAAGGGGTGGGCAGGAGCCGTAGGAAGCTGCGGGATCCATCAGCGTTGGATGAGAACATCTGGTGGGAGACACCTGGCACGCTAGGCAGCTCATTTGCATAGGGAAATGAGGTTCCCACGCCTAATTTCAGTCACGGCCTGATTTGAATATCATTTTTAATCTTGCCTTGGTTCTCCTCCGTCTCTCCCACCATTGGCGTGTTGCAAACGGCAAAGTCTTTGCCACGGAAAATTATCTTTTTTTGCATTCTCTTCCTCTCCCAGACCTAAACTATAGAGAAATATTTTCCCTTTCTGCTTAGAGACGCCCCCTGAGTGGAACAGCCGATAATTTAAAATAAATATGAATACATTTGCATGAGCCAAACGCTGCTAACTGCCTCTCTTTCCATCTCCCCCTTTATGGTGACTCCAGGACAGCGTCAAAGTCTTAAGGCTGACTCTGCAGAATGACCTTCCGGGAGACCGACCAGACCAAGTAAAGCAAAAGGTGAGTCTGTGCGCCAACCAGCCCTGCAAGGTAGGCTTGCCCCGTTTCTGCAACCTTCGTTCTGTT
Organism: Pantherophis guttatus; assembly: GCF_059756535.1. Lineage (NCBI taxonomy): Eukaryota > Metazoa > Chordata > Lepidosauria > Squamata > Colubridae > Pantherophis > Pantherophis guttatus. Next base: position 1,100,953 of record NC_142080.1, read on the forward strand.
TTTGCCGAATTTCAGCAGCTGGAAAGCTCCGTCTCAGTCGAGGTGGTCCAAGCTGGGTCCCCTTTAAGACTTGTGGACTTCAACTCCCAGAATTCTTCAGTCCGGGGAATTCTGGGAGTTGAAGTCCACAAGACTTAAAGCGGCCGAGGTCGGACGCCGTTGGTCTAAACAAAATCGGGATGAGTTCCTTGCTCGCTCCAACCTGGAGGGTGGGGAAGGGGTGCATTTTGGGGTCTTTGCTGGCTTTGAACTGCCCCCTCTCTTATCTCCCGCCCCTTAACGCGCTCTCTGTGTTTTCTCACCGCAGCCGGTGGGAAGAGCCTTCGCCATGGTGGCCAACCGTCCCACGAGCAGCCACGCCCTGGCGTCCGAATGCGTCAAGTCTAACGAGGGGGACGAGGAGATAATTAAGGTGAGGGGCTTCCCGGGCGATGAGAACATGCCAGACCTCCTAACCCTTCCCTTCCTTCAGCCTTGTCCACCCATCTTCAAGCTTCCAAGGTTGAGAAACACTCGACTAAATGAACCGTTGTGTAAACCGAAGACTTCCCGCGTTTAATTTTTTTTAAAAAAAAAAAAAAAAGAAAAAAAGCCCAGGAAGAAAACAAAAGTTTTGTTTTTCTTTTCTTTTCTTTTCTTTCTGCCTCCTTCCTGGCTTTCCAGCTGGCTCTGGAGTTTCGCCTTCGAAACTTCTTGCAAAAAAGAGACGATTCTGCAAGGAAGGTTTTGTGTGTGTTGCGTTGAACGGCCCCCCTGGGGGTGCCATTTTGTTTGCAGAACCGGTGCAGCCTGCTTTTTCGGCTGCTCAGTGTGTGTGTGTTTTTTTCCAAGCTCCCTGCCTCCCGTTCTCTTAATTCCAAGTTTTGTGCACTGTTGCGGCACAACCCCAGGAAAAATCGGTCTTCCCAGTCTGGCTTCCCCCCCCCCTTTCCTCTCTCTCTCTCTCTCTCTTTCTCTCTCTCTCTCTTTTTCTCCTTCTCTCTTTCTCCTTCTCTCTCTCTCCTTCTCTCTTTTTCCTTCTCTCTCCCTTCTCTCTCTCTCTCTCCTTCTCTCTCTCTCCTTCTCTCTCTGTCTCTCTCCTCTCTTTCTCCTTCTCTCTCTCTCCTTCTCTCTCTCCTCTCTCTCTCTCTCTCTCTCTCTTCAATGGGTGTTTCTCTCCTGTTGTGACTCAGGTGTACCTGAAAGCCCGGGCCGAAGACAGGGCGAAGCACGAAAACGGGCCCCCTCCGTTGACAAACGACAACTGTCATCCGCCAGAGGTAATTTGACGCCTCTCGTCCTGGCACCCCAGCCAGCAAAACAGGGAGAGGCCGGCTGCCGATAGAAGCTGATGTTTGGAGGTGGGGGGGAAAAAAAATCTGAACTTCTCTTCCCTTGGCTGCTATGGACCAAGTTTGCAAACTTGTCCTGGCCTGCTGGTTAAAAACAAAATAAAATAAAAAATTATATCGCCTCCTGATGGAGAGGCTGAGCTCCGATCAGAACAAAAAATCAGAACCGACACAGAATAAGAGAGTTGGAAGGGGGCTTTGGAGGTCTTCTTGTCCAGCCCTCTGGTCAAGCAGGAGACCCTCCATTCATCTCAGAAAAACAGTTCTCCGATCTCTTCTTAAAAACCATCCAGTGAGGGAGCAGCCACAAATCCTAGTGGCAAGGTGTTCCACTGGTTAATTGCCCTCACGGTTAGGAAGTTTCTCATTTGATTCCAGGTTGCTTCTGCTTCTTTCTTGGTTACTTTCCATCCCTTGTTTCTTCTCCTGCCTTCAGGTGCTTTGGAGAACAGGTGGACCTCCCCTCCCCTCCCCTCCCCTCTTCTTTGTGGCACTTACACAACTTTGCTTGTCATTTTGGCTGCTTCGCCCCATCAAATCTTGCCGAAAAAAATGTCCTCTTTTGTGCTTGCAGCCAGCCTTTAAATTTTGCATCAAAGTGCCTGTTAAACTACTTCCCTTCCTAAGGGAAAGGTTTGCCCCCCTAAAATCGCTTGGGGGTTTTTTTTGGCACAAAAATACAGGCTTTTATTCCTGCCTGCCCCCCAAATCCATGCCTACTTTGACAGCCTGGGTCGAGTTGCTAAACCCTCCAGCTTTGCCCAGAAAGGATAATTCTCTCCCCCCCCCCCCCCCAAGCTTGGCAGGAGATGCTTTGCGTCTCCCTGGCACCAAAACTCAGCCTGCTTAGCCGGCTGATTCACTCCTCCTTTCCTTCGCCCAACCGTGCCCAGATGTTGGGCTGGCTGGCACAGCCTTATTGACTCTGTCTCTGCCTTGTGTTTCTTGGCATAGTCGCACACACACCGCGCCCAACGGTTCTGGAAAGGGGTAGTCCCTTCCGACTTCAGAATCGGGGGTTGGTGGTGGTGACAGTGAATAACCACAGTTAATATACTGACACACTGAGTTGTGGTAGTCTTTTACTTTTTGAAAAAAGTAAAGCAAAGTCCAATAACAACCCAAGTCATACACAGATAAGGCGATAATTAAAATATCAATTCAGGGATATTCCAAGTACAAAGTCTTCTTACCAGTTGTTGTCATTTCACAATAAAACAGTTCTTCTTGAGTTTCAGACAGGAACAAGTTCAGCATTAAAACATTCAATAAATAGTAGAAAAACTACAAGTAGCAATGATCAAACAGTGATTATGCAGTGAGACCAAGTAGAGAGTAACAGCAAATAAGCAGATAAAATGGTGTAGTGTCCTCAAGCCATGATTCAGGCTTCCTCTTAAGTACATTGGCTACAGAGCTTAGCCAATCAGGATACAGGATGATGCAATACAATCTTAAAGCAATATATGTATTGATAGTTTATATATTGCCTGACCAACTAGTTAGACAATAGCCATTTCCTAACAGGGTCCCCTCACCGTGTCTCCCTGGCCAAACTCGGCACCCCGTTTTTTGAGAGAATGGATTGGTGGCCTCGGTGGGTGCCATGCTGAATTGCATTTTTATTTTTCTTCTTCCTCCTTCTCCATTTCCGATAACGCAGTTTCCCCTCAATAAGTCAAACGGCTTCCAGCCTCTTCGGACAGTGACATACCGCACCGTATCCATAAGCCAGGTCAGTGCCCGGATTTTTAACTTTTCGTTATTTTAAATGCTTGCCTTTCCCTGTTTTTTATTCTTAATATTTGTGCACGTTTTTTAAGGTTATTGGTCCACCATCATCATCTTTTAACGACCGCATAATCTCTTTCGGGGTGGAGTCTGGGCAACTGAAGGGAGCCAGCAGAGTATTTTACGGGCCGGATGCTGTTCCTGTCGCCAGTGCGGAGTTTTGTTCGGCAGATACAGAGGTGGAGCTCTCGTCTTACAATCAGGAAGCTGTGAGTTCCATCCTAGGTAGAGGCAGATATTTCTCTCTCTCGGCACTCTGGGAATATATCTGCTGGACAAAACTCCGTACTGGCGACAGGAAGAGCATCCGGCCAAAAAAATACTCTGCTTGCTCCATTCAGATGCCCAGACTCCACCCCGCAAGGGGGTCATTAAAAGAAGATGATTGTTGTAAGTCGAGGTACTCCCTGTACTGTAAGAATACTGGCGTTATTCAAATGGATAATTAAAACCCCTTTCTGAGCTGCCTCGTGTGTTGAGCCAATGGGGTTCTCCACCCCCCGGGATTAAACCCCCCTCCTCTGCATTTAGGATGAACCCACCTATCCCACCGAGGACATCTCCGTCATGCGCGAGACGACCAAGAGGCTCTTTTCAAAACTTCAAGAGGCCGAGAAGAGGCACCAGTCCGATCGCGCAGCCTATGAGGTAGGTGAGCCTGAAGAGCAAAATATTGGGTTGCAAATGGAATTTCTTGCAAATTTGCCACATATATTCCTCTTGGTGCTCACTAAGAAAGGATTTTTCGAAATGACTATCGGGAGCATTAGTATTTCCTATATTATTATAACACGCTCTGATGCTAATTAGTTAGATTTTCTACTCCCCCTCCCCACCTGAAAAGAACTCTGTTCCAACTGCCAGTTGCTTTATATTAACATGCTCTGATGCTACCCCTTTGCTAAACCAGGCGTGGGTGTGGCCAGCGCGTGACTCATCTGGCCTGGATTGCCAGTATTGCGAGGCATTTGCACACTAGGATCTAGTCCTGTTTTATAAGCAGGGGGAAAAAGCTTTTTGGGGATCTCGGCAGCCCTGCATTATCCTGAGTTTCTAACTGGGCAGGAAGAGTGTTAAATCCGGATTTTCCTCTTGTGCTCAGACGTCCATCTCGCATTATCGGAGGGAAGCGGAACATTCGGGCATCGCCCTCCGGAAAGCCGAAACGGAAGTGGAAATGAAGGACCTTAAATTGGAAGAATTGCAACGGCTCCTTACCGGCATGGAGAAGGTATATATTCCTCCACCTCCATCTCCTCTTCCTTCCTTTCTTTTTTTTTCTTCCTTTTTCCTTCCTCCCTCCCTCCCTCCCTTCATCCTCCATCTCTTCCTTTTTCTTCCTTTTTTTGTTGTTCCTTCTTTCTTTTCCTTTCTCCTTCCTTCCTCCTCCCCCCCCCAATCTCCTCCTCTTTTCCCTTGTGCCCAGGAAGGGCCTTTCTCTCGTGGAATGGAGCCTCTGCTCCCTTCCAGGGATGGGAACTGTAGTCCAGGGTGACGGGGAGGAAGGGACAGTCTTGCATCCTGGAGGCTGCAAGCCCATCGAGATCCTTGCTGGATTACTCGGGGTGCAAACAGGCCCGTTTTGGGGATGTGCGAACCCCCCGAGCAAGATAACCAAGCGGGAACCGTCGTCCAAGTCTCTTTTGGAGAACTGACTTGGGCATTTTGAGAGAGCCGAGAGCACCTCTTCCCGCCTTCCGGCTCAGCCTCGCCATCCATCCGTCCATCTGTCCCACCCCACCTCCCTCTTCCTCCTCCCGCAGGAGCACCAGATCCTCCTGCAGAAAGTTCGAGACGGCGAAATGCAGCTGGAGGGCCTGCGGAACTCGGAGAAGGACAAGGCAGCCGAGCAGGAAAGGTGAGTGCCGCCGCGGAGCCTCGGGCTGGGGCGGGCCCCGAAATACACATCCCCAGCCGAGCCCCGGGAACTGATTTGGCAACCCCGCTAATGCCGTTCGGTACCCGTTTTCCCCCGTCGCAGGTCGGCCAAGTTAGAGAAGGAGGTGGCCGGTCTCCGGGAGAAGATCCACCACCTGGACGACATGCTGAAGAGTCAACAGCGGAAAGTCCGGCAGATGATCGAGCAGGTTGGTCCAGCGGCCGAGGACCGGAAGTTATCCGAGGGGGCGTCCGGTTGGGGATGGACACGGGGCTGAATCCGAATTCGGGTCTTTTCCCTTCAGCTGCAGAACTCCAAGACGGTGATCCAGTCGAAGGACGCCATCATTCACGAGCTCAAGGAGCGAGTGGCGTATCTGGAGGCCGAGGTGAGGAGCCGGTTCTCACTTGGCGACGCCGACTAGGTTCAAGGGGGTGGGGGGGGGGGAAGACACAGGACTGAGGGGGAGGGCTGTCCATAACCTTGTGCGGCAGCTGTCGATGGTGCTGCTGCATACCTGGAACAGTGAGGACTAGAATCTTTTCTAAGGATTTTGGGATTATCCTGCAGCCCCTCCTCTCCCCACCGTGTTTTGCAAAGCTGTGCTCTGCTGCCCCCTGGTGGAATGTTTGGGAACTGTTGGACTCTAGGCAGACACTCGATTATTCCAGAAAAGTTGTGTTTGTTTATTTAATTTTATTTATTTATTTAATTTTTTATGCCGCCCTTCTCCCGAAGGACTCAGGACGGTGAACAGTCAAAATAAACATATATATATAAAAATGTGAAATAGAAGCAATAAATAATAATTAACTCAATTTGGCTTATCAGTTAAGATCTTCAGAATAAAATTTACACCATTAGGAAAAGGAAAGAAAAAAATTAATTATGCCAGCCCGGCTTGGTGAAAGAGGAAGGTCTTAAGTGCCCGACGGAAAGGACGAAGATCTGGGATTATTCTTATCCCTGGGGGTATCCTGTTCCAAAGGGTAGATAAATAGGTTTATCCCATTTGTGTGTCAGAAAATGTGCTCTGCGTATGTGTGGGGGGGGGGGGGGCTGTTCTTGATGGATTGAGACCCAGATTTTTGGGGTGGAAACTTTTCTACAGCAATTTGACACCTTGGCTGCTAAACCAGGCGGCTCAATCCTTAAATTTCCATTTAAGGGCAGGCTTTTAAAAACTGCAGATACCTGGTTCGTTTGCAATCCTCCTTAAACATTCTTCTAAGGCAGTGTTTCTCAACCTTGGAAGCTTGAAGAGGGGTGGACTTCAACTCCCAGAATCCCCCAGCCAGCAGCGCTGGCTGGGGGATTCTGGGAGTTGAAGTCCACCCCTCTTCAAGCTTCCAAGGTTGAGAAACACTGCCTTAATGGCAATTTAGGTTTTCACTCTCCTGCGCTTCCCGGGGCGAGGAATTTCTCCCTTAAATCCCTTTTCTTCTTCTTTTTTTTCCTGCACGGAAGAATCTGGAAATGCACGACCGCATGGAACACCTGATCGAAAAGCAGGCCAGCCCCGGGACTTTGCACAGCCGCACCCGGTCCAAATCGGAGACGGTCAGCAGGTGAGCCTGACCAAGAATGTGGCTGGCGTGAAAAGTTGGCCGTTGTGTACTTCCGCTCTCTAGCTCAAGAGAGTTGGCTTTTGGGTTCGCCTGCAGACATTTTGTGACCCAGCTAGGTAACCTCCTCAGGACGAGGGAGGGTAGGGCTTGGCTGCCTAGGCAAAGCTTCACCCTTCCTTGCACGGATGTGGTTACTTAGCTGGGTCATGAAACGTTTCAGGAAAATGAGCTCAGAGAGCACTAAAACTCTCAGGGGCCAACTCCTTTTTCTATGACGGCTTTTTTCTATCTTCTTCCCCACCTCCTTCCCCCTCTTCTCTTCCTCCCCTTCCTTCCTTTCCTCCCTTTTCCTTCCTTCCTTTTCAATTCCTTCTTTCTTTCTTTCCCTCCCTCCCTCCCTGCCCTTTCTCCAATTCTCCTTCCTTCCCTTCTCTCCTTTTCCTTCCCTTCCCTTCCTACCTTTCCTTCCTCTCTCCTTTTTCTCCCCTCCCTCCCTCCCCTTCTCCAATTCTCCTCCCTCCCTCCATTCCTTCTTTCTTTCCTTCCTTCCTTCCTCTCTCCTTTTCCTTCCCTCCCTTCTCTAATTCTTTCCTCCCTCCCCTTCTCTCCTTTTCCTCCTTCCCTCCCTCCCTTTCTCCTCTCTACCTCCCTCTCTCCTTTTCCTTCTTTCCCTTCCTCCTTCCTCTAATTCTCCTTCCTTCCCTTCTTTCCTTCTTCTCTCCTTTTCCTTCCTTTCTTCCCTCCCTCCCCTTCTACAATTCTCCTCCCTCCCTTCTTTCTTTCCTTCTTCTCTCCTTTTCCTCCCCTCCCCTAATTCTCCTACCTCCCCTTCTCTCCTTTTCCTTCTTCCCTCCCTGCCTTTCTCCTCCCTACCTCCCTCTCTCCTTTTCCTTCTTTCCCTTCCTCCTTCCTCTAATTCTCCTTCCTTCCCTTCTTTCCTTCCTTCTTCTCTCCTTTTCCTTCCCTCCTTCCCTCCCCTAATTCTCCTACCTTCCTTCCCTCCCTCCCCTTCTCTCCTTTTCCTTCTTCCCTCCCTGCCTTTCTCCTCCCTCCCTCCCTTCATTTCTCTTTTCTTTCCCTCCCTTCAGCAAAAGGTTCACCAAGCCTCTGGGACCGAAACCTTTGCCCCTCATCCGAGTCTTGGAGACATGAAGAGGATTCGCGACTCTGCCTGGGAAGATGGCGCCCACCGCAGTCCCGCTGGATGTCGGCCGCTGCCTCTCGTTTATCGCTTTGTCCGCCCCCACGTTCCTCACCCCCTCCTGTGCCAAGGGAGGGTGTTGGCATGAGCAGGAAGGCCTCCCCAGGCCCTTAAAAGCCGTGAATTTTACCGGATCGAAGAGGAAAACGCGTGACTGCAGAAGAAAACGGGAGCGAGTGGATAGCGGGTTCATTTTAGAAAAAGGACAGTGCCTTTTTAAACTTCCCGACCACCCCAATTTCATAGCTTTGGTTCTCGTGCAAACTTATTTTGGGGTAGAGAGGGAGAAGGGGAAAGGAGCATTTAGTGGCTCTTCCAGTGAATAAAGCTTAATTTTAAAAAAAATACTTTTCTTCTTCTTTGCCTTCTGAGCAAGGCGCTTCCCAAGGTCTCCTCTTCACTGTGGAGAAACCCTGAATCCCTCCCCCTTATTTTAAAACCCATTTTGACTCCCCCAAAATAAAAACAAACGAAGCTGAAATCCCTGTTTGCCCAGGGAGCTTTGATTCCTGTAATTTAATCTAGAACCCGTTGTGTGTCTGTACATATTTATCTATGAAATAAATGCAAGAATGGTGTTTAAAGAAGTGCCTTTTTCCCACCCACCCTGTGTCTTAAACCATCTCACGATCCTGGTTTGTGTCAAAAAAAAAAAAAAAAGAACGAGATTGGGCTTTGTTTTTAGAGTGACTCATTGCAGAAAAATTCCGCTCGGTTGGCACCTAGATAAGGAGTAAACGCTTATTTATTAATCCCCTCGAATGCCATGTTTGCCATGTTTAAAGGTCGGCGATCTTAATGATCCAGGAAACGGGTTTGTTCAGCACCCTAAACTGGTTTAGCGTTAACTTGGTTTGTTCTTTTGTGCGTCTTCCCCTCGGGGGTGGGGGGTGGGGATAAATCCCACTTCATTGGACGGGTTAAAAGTTTCTGTGTATTCCAGAACTTTTAAAATGGGTTCATTCTGTAACCAGGTTTGACTGCAGCTCCTGGAGCCTGTTCGCGGCATGGTTACAAATTCTTTTTTTCCCATTTTTGCATTTGGATTAAAGGGAGTTTTGGGCTCCGATCATAAACAGGTTGGGAGCATTTGCAAACAAGTCCAGATGATGCAGGGGGGTGGACTAGAAGACCTCCAAGGTCCCTTCCAACTCAGCCATTATATAATAATTATTTATTGGAACTGGAATGGCACCTGGCTCCTAATGGGTGGCTCAGAACAATTCAATCCATGTTGCTTAGCCGAAAAGGGGTGGTTTTATTTCTTATCTGCTGGTGGAATTCTGGGACTTGGAAATCCACCCATCTGAAAAGTTGCCAAGGTTGAGAACTTGGGCTTTTTAGGAGAAAAATCTTGATAATTAGCGGGAAAACCCCAGGTTGGGAATCATCTGGGGGCTCCAAGATCAAACCCCACAAAGTTCTTTGGACTTTTTATTTTGGGGGGGAAGGGATCCACTTTCTACCCAGGCTGCAACTTCCAAGCTGCCATCAAGGGCTGCCCTGAAAGCAGGGCTCTGCAGTAGTCCAGCCTTAAGGATTTCCAGACTCCTCCTCCACCCCCTCCCCAAATGAGAACGAATTTTTCAATGCTGCTACACCAGATTGTCCCAAAGGTGCTTTTTTTTTTTCCCCTTCTTCCCCCCTCCCTTCAAGAATCCACTGGACTTTCTGGGTTTTTTTTCTTCATTTTGAAGACCTTTCGCTTCTCCTCCCAGAAGCTTCCTCAGCTCTACCAGGAACCTGGAGGACTCGAGAAAAAAACTCACTATTTATTTATTTATTTATTTATTTATTTACTTACTTACTTACTCTATTTATTTATTTATTTATTAAATTTATAAAATTATTATTAGTACTAATTACTATTAGTACTATAGCTATACAGGCACTCTAAATTTAAGTGGCTAATCCGGCGGGCTCAAGGACCGCGCGGGAGAACTCCCGGCCTCGCCGCCCGCGCCTGCGCGCTCGCCTCCTACCTCTGCGGCGGTGTCCCGGGCGGGAGGGCGGGGGAGGAAAGTGGCGAGTGGGCGGGGCGGGCCGGCCCGGCTACGGAAGCCGGGGAGAGAGTGGGGGGGCGTGGCCGGTCGCGTGACAGCGGCCGGTCGCACATGCGCGTGCGCGGGAGCGCGCGGAGTGCGTGTGGGGGGGAGGGCAGCTGTTTCAGAAGAGCGGCGGCGGCGGCGGCGGCGGCGGCGCCAAGATGGCGGAGGAGGCGGGCGAGGGGCTTCCGCGCTCGGTGCTGCCGGGCCCGCTGAGGGGCGGCGGGGGAGGCGGGGGGGTCCCGTCGTGCTCGCCCCCCCCGGCGGCGCCGCCGCCCCCCGCCGCGCTGCCCGGCGCCCCCCCCGCCCTGCCGGGCCCCCGCGTGGTCCGCATCGTCAAGTCCGAGTCCGGCTACGGCTTCAACGTGCGCGGGCAGGTCAGCGAGGGCGGGCAGCTGCGCAGCATCCACGGGGAGCTCTACGCGCCGCTGCAGCACGTCAGCGCCGTCCTGGGCGGAGGGGCGGCCGAGCGCGCCGGGGTCCGCAAGGGGGACCGCATCCTGGAGGTGTGAGTATCCCCCGGACTACAGGGCCCATCCTCCCCTCCAGCCCCGGATCCCTAACCCGTCATCCGTCAGCCTTCCTCCAGGACTGCGTGGCCCATCCTCCCCGCCTTCAAGGGGCGTGCCCCTCCCATCATCCGTAGCCTCCGGTCCTGACCCGGGAGGAGGGAAGGACTACACAGCCCATCCTCCTGGAAACCTAATCCGTTGGTTCCCCCCCCCCCGTCAGTCCAGGACTACAGTGCCCATCGTCCCCACCTTCAAGGGGTGTGCCTCTCCCATCAGCCTCCAGTCCTGGTCCGGGAGGAGGGAGCGACTACAGAGCCCATGCTCGTGGGATCCTAACCCATCATCCCTAGCCTCCCTGTCAGTCTTCGTCCAGGACTGCATGGTCCATCCTCCCCGCCTTCAAGGGGCGTGCCCGTCCCATCATCCGTAGCCTCCAGTCCTGACCCGGGAGGAGGGAATGACTACACAGCCCATCCTCCTCAGACCCTAGCCCGTCAGGCACGGTCTCCCCGTCAGTCCAGGATTACAGTGCCCATCCTCCCCGCCTTTAAGGGGTGTGCCCCTCCCAATCATCCGTAGCCTCCAGTCCTGGACCGGAAGGAGGGAAGTACTGCAGAGCCCATGCTTTTGGGAACCTAACCCATCATCCCTAGCCTCCCCATCATCTTCGTCCAGGAGTACAGTGCCCATCTTCCCCATCTTCACAGGGTGTGCTCCTCCCATCACCCTTAGCCTCCCCACCAGTCCTGGACCGGAAGGAGGGAAGGACTGCAGAGCCCATCCTTGTGGGACCCTAACCCATCATGCATGGTCTCCGCATACGTCTTTGTCCAGGACTAGAGTGCCCATCTTCCACCTCTCCTATCATGCATAGCCTCCCCAGGACTACAGTTCCCATCTGCTCCACCTTCACAGGGGGTGCCCCTCCCATCATCCATCACTTCCCAATCCGTGCTAGGATAGGACTGCAAAACCCATCCTCCCTGCCTTCACGGGGTGTATTCCCCCCCCCATCATACATAGTCTCCCTTGTCCCAGAAGAAGGACAGGACTACAGTGTCCATTCTCCCCACCTTTAGGGGCTGTGCCCCTCCCAATCATCCACAGTCTCCCTATCCATCCTGGCCCAGAACAGGGGGAGGACTACAGCGCCCATCTGCCCCACCTTCACGGGCCGCCGTTCCCATCCTCCACAGCCAGCTGGGACAGGAACCTTCTCTTCTGCAGCCGGTGGACGTCTTGACCTACGACACTCCCCCCCCCCACCTTCTGCGGAGATAGGCTTTGTAGTCCTTCTTTTAAAAGGGGGGTGTGAGCCTTTGGGGTGGGGCCGGTCTGATGATTCATTGAAGAGCAGAGAAGAAAAGGACTTTATCTGTATAAAACTTCCACATTTGGGGGAAAATGGGGGAATTTTCAGCACAATAATATTATTTATTATGGCAGGCAATGTACGGGAAGTCTTTCCTCTTTTCTTCTTCTCACCACCTAAGCATAATTATTTAGCACGATGGTCTGCGGGCTGCTAGCTTGTCAGTCTGGGATTACAACTCCCATAAGCCTTGCCCAGCCACCGTGTCAATCCTTCCAGGCACATTTTTTCCAGGCAGGGTTGAAAAATCTCCCCGGCTTTTAAATGTGGCCCATTTTTCCAAAGTCGACCGCATGTCGACCTAATTTTTCTTTTTTTCTTTTGCTCGTGCTTGGAAGCTTCACGCCCACCAGCTGCAAAGGAGGATGGGTGTTGTAGTTCCCAACCTCTGGAGGGAGGGGGGAGGGCCTGACGCTTGATGGAAATTAGATTTGGGTGTGTGTGTGTCTCCGAGAGGTTTTCTGTGTTGAGGTGAACTTGTTTGACTCAAACCCCGATCTTGAAAAGATTCCCCCCCCCATTTTATGTCCTTTCTTTCCACCACCGTTGTTAAGTGAATCACTGCGGCTGTTAAGTTACGAACACGGCTGTTAAACGAATCAACGGCTTCCCCCCCCCCGTTGACTTTGCTGGTCAGGAGGTTGCAAAAGGGGATTGCGTGACCCCCAGCACGCTGCCACTCGTCGTAACTACGAGTCGCCGAGCGTCCGAATTTCAATCGCGTGACCATGGGGCATGCCGCGGCCGTCGTAAATGTGAAAAGCGGCCATAAGTCGTAACTCCGAACGGTCACTAAACCAACTATTTGCAAGCCGAGGCCTGCCTGCATAGCTCCGTTGCCGTAAATCCTGAATACACAAAGCAGACTCACAATTGTGTAGACCCAGGCAAGGTTTCTCTGGTTTGACAACTGTTGGGAAGCCGGATTCGCCCCCACGGCCCGTTCTCTGTGTGACGCCCTCCCTTTGTTCGGTTTCCGTTTTGTGGTGTCTTTGTGTGTGTGTGTTTGTTTTTACTTTCAAAACAGTAGTCCCTTGTGGGTTTTTTTTTTTTTAATTCCTTGCTTGCTTGCTGTGCAGTGTTTCCTGGAGAGGTTAAAATAGCAATTTTTTGATTCTCTCTGGCACTCCAGCCTCCCAGATTCCCCTTGGCCTTTGTGTGTGAGTGTTTGTGTGTTTGTGTGTTTGTGTGCCTTCCTTGCAAGTTGTGGAACGAATCCCGTTGGCCGAAAAGAACGAGATAAGATAAACTTTTGCTGAGTCCCAGGTTGCAAGGGCAGAGTAGCTTTTAACCTGCGAAGTTTGAATAAAAAGCTGGTGGGTTGTTGTTTTTTTTGGGGGGGGGATGGTTCTTCCACGGCACTTCCAGGGGGTCCTCGCCTTACAACGGTTCGCTTTAGTGACCGTTCAAAGTTAACGGCCCTGGAAAAAAGGGGCCGCTTTTCACACTTAACGGCCGTCGCAGCTGCCCCCACCGTCACGTGATTTGCATTCGGACGCTCGACAGCCGACTCATACTTACGACAGTCGCATTTAATAACAGGCAAACATTTGAGCCGCCCTCTCTAGGAATCAGACGCTCTCAACTCCATGCTCCTTTTTTTGCAAGCCCTGGATGCTTCTGGGTGTTGTAGGCGTTTTGCAATCCCCCCCCCTCTTTCTGGTGGGGGTGGGCTGAAGGGGCCACTGTCACATGCCGCTTACTTAGACCCAGGCGCTGCCACTTGCTGGCTGCATGGAGGAAGTAAGGAAGCCCAGCACACACAGCCTGACTCAGTTTCCTTCCTGTTTTTTTTTTTTTTTTGTTTCCTTGTGACCGATGGGATGCACCAGGGCTGAGTAGAGGGTGCCACTTTGGGCTGAAGGCTGAAGGGTTGAAGGTTGCAGACCTCTGATCTCTATCTATCTATCTATCTATCTATCTATCTATCTATCTATCTATCTATCTATCTATCTATCTATCTATCTATCTATCATCTCCATCCATCCATTTATCTCTGGTCTGTCTGTCTATCGATCGATATCATCTACCTATCATTTATCTTTTGTCATCTATTTCTATCTGCTATCTGTCCCTCCCTCCCTCCCTCCCTCCCTCCCTCGTCCATCCATCCATCTATCTATCTATCGATCTATCATCTACCTATTTATCTTGTCATCTATTTCTATCGGCTATCTGTCCCTCCCTCCCTCCCTCCCTCCCTCCCTCCCTTCATGATCACGGGGATGACACAACAGTTGTAAGTCTGAAAAACGGTCCCAGGTCCCTTTTTCCAACTTCGAACGGTCACTAAAGAAGCTGCTGTAAGTCAAGGACTGCCTGTATAACCACCTAGATCAAGCTTGGACAAGGATTGGACTTCAACTCCCAGAATCCCCCAGCCTTTTTTCTTTTTTTCGTTTGCTTTTTGTGACTTGCTCACCCAACTGCCCTCAAATTGCAGTTCAGCCTTGGCCTGTCTCTTGTCAGCACCCGGGCCCTTACGGCGTCCCTCTTCCCTTCTCCTCCCCTCCCCCAGAAATGGCGTCAACGTGGAAGGGGCCACCCACAAGCAGGTGGTGGACCTGATCCGAGCCGGCGAGAAGGAGCTGATCCTGACCGTCTTGTCGGTGCCCCCGCACGAGGCCGACAGCCTGGACCCCGGCGACGACTCCCTGGGCCAGTCCTTCTACGACTACACGGAGAAGCAGGCCGTCCCCATCTCCATCCCCACCTACAAGCACGTGGAACAGAATGGCGAGAAGTTCGTGGTAAGTACCACCTTCCCAAACCCTCTCTCCCCCCCCTCTCCCCCGGCTCTTGGCCTGTCTGTCTAACTCCCTCACGCCCCTCCCATCACAAGGCAAAATTCAATTTAATAAAAAGAAGGACCGGGGGTGACATGATACCGTGTTTCCCCAAAAATAAAGACCCTGTCTTATATTTTTTTTAAACCTCAAAATAAGCGCTTTGTCAGGTTTCGAGGTCGTCTCAAATAAATTGCATTTCAAACAAAGTCTTTGAAGAAAACTATTTTATTAAGTATGACATTTTAGACCCGACTCCATCGAAGCCAACACTGACTTCCAGACCCAAAACCCTCCCTTTCCGTTCCCCACTCCCCTGCACTCATTGGCCATCTTCCAAGTCATTCTACCCCTAATCTACTGCTCCAGCTCAAAGGAATTTCCCCCCTCCCATCCCATCTCCTAGGGGATATTATCTCCAGGGAAAATAAGTAGGTGAAAAGTCGAACGTCCCTTTCCAGATGCCTCCGCTTCTCCTCCTTATGTCAGCACTAGAGTAAATGCAGCTTGAAGTGCTGACATGCTTGGCCTTATTTTCAGGGAGGTCTTATTATTTTGGGGCGCATGGAGCAAGACGGGGCTCCTCTTGCCATCTTACCTGATTTCCAGCTCTGCATTTAAATATTTTTGGGGCGTGCTTATTTTCGGGGGAGCAGGTGCTCAAAAGCCCAACCGGGCTTATTATCATCAGGGAATGTCTTATTTCGGGGAAGCAGGGTAGTGATGTTCCAATATTTGAAGGGCTGCCCGAAAGAAAAGGGGGTGTCAAACTATTCTCAAAAGCCCCTGAAGGCAGGAGAAGCAACAACGGATGGAAACTAATCAAGGAGAGAAGCAACCTAGAATCAAGGAGAAATTTCCTGACAGTGAGGATATTTGGCCAGTGGAACCGCTTGCCACCAGAAATTAGAGATGCTCCAACAGTGGAGGTTTTTAAGAGGAGACTGGACAAACATTTGTCCAGAACGGTGTACAATCTCCTGCTCGAGCAGAGGGTTGGACTAGAAGACCTCCAAGGGCCCTTCCAACTCTTGCCATTCATTCTCCATGGTCTCTTCCCTTTGTTCGTCCTTCCTTGGTGCTGGGTCTCTTCTCCAGTGTGTGTGTGTAAAATATATATATATATGTGCATATTCTCCTTTTCTAGGTTTACAATGTTTACATGGCAGGCCGGCAGCTCTGTTCGAAGCGTTATCGCGAGTTTGCCATCTTGCACCATAACCTGAAGCGGGAGTTTGCCAATTTTACTTTCCCTCGCCTGCCCGGGAAATGGCCCTTCTCCCTGTCGGAGCAGCAGCTGGACGCCCGGAGGAGGGGCCTGGAGGAGTACCTAGAGAAAGGTAGGCGGTGGGCCTTTGCCAGGGGGGTGGGGGGGTGGAGAGGGGGGGGCGTCCCTCCTTCAGGGCAGCCGGGGGGGGGGCTCTCTTTATGCTTAAAAGTGTGGCTTGGTGCCGTGAATAAGCCCAAACGCTAAGCAACGTTTTCTTCTTCTCTCAACATCCACTCGGAGTCGCCTGAAAGATGGGCAGCAAATTAATAATAATAGTACCGTTAATAGTAGTAGTAGTAATAATAATAATAATAATAATAATAATAATAATAATAATAATAATAATAATAATAATAATAATAATAATATTCTGACTTCCTTGGAACTGCCTGTATACTCAGATGATACCTTAACAGTTCCTTGGTTAGGACTTGGAACGGTTGTTTTCAGTCCCAGACTGTGAATCGAATTGAAGATTAAATAAATAAATAAATCTGTCATTAATAATAATGATGATGGTAACAACCTGGTTGGGAAGTTTAATTTGAAAGGGCCATTTGAATTCTTGTTTCTTTTCACCTCCTGGAAGGATGAAAAAAAGGCCCTCTTAACCTTTCAGACCCCCTCTCTTCTCTCACCCACTCCCCCCACCCCACCCCCCGAGACCCTCAACTCCACTCTGGTCCAATCACAGCTCTGCTTTCTCACCCCCCTCCCACCCCCCACAGTCTGCTCCATCCGGGTGATCGGGGAGAGCGACGTCATGCAAGAATTCCTCTCGGAATCGGACGAGGTAGGCCGGTCAGAGGGTGGGCTCTCCCAGGCTGACGCTCCCCCCCCCTCCAACCCCAAGAGGAAATCGCCTCCCTCAGTGGTTCATCCGGGCTGTTTCCCCCCCCCCCGCCCCCCCAGAACTTCAATGGAGTGTCGGATGTGGAGCTCCGGGTGGCCCTCCCTGATATCACGACCGTCACTGTCCGGGTGAAGAAGAACAGCACCACTGACCAGGTCTACCAGGTAGGAGGGGATCCTCCAGGGGTTTGGGGAGGGGGGTCTTCTCGGAGGCTTTGGAGATGTTGGGGGCGCAGGAGGGAACTTGCTCTCCAAATGCTGGGAAGGACAGAAGCTCCTGACAGAAGATTTGGCTTCTTAGGGTTTTTGGCTTCTAAAAACATTCTAGTTTTTAAAATGCATTTCCTCCCTCCCTCCCTCCTTTCCTTCCTTCCTCCCTCCCTCCCCTTCCTTCCTCTCTCTCTCTCCCCTTTTTTTAATTTCCTTCTTACTTCTGTCCCTTTTGTTTTCTCTTTCCTTCCTTCCTTCCCTTCCTCCCCCCTCCCCTCTCCCTTTCTTCCTCTCTTTCTCCCTTTTTTTAATTTCCTTCCTACTTCTGTCCCTTTCATTTTTCTTTCCTTCCTTCCTTCCTTCTCTCACTCCCCTCTCCTTCCCTCCATTTTCTTCCTTCCTCTTTCCCTCCCTTATTTTTTAATTTTCTTTCTCCTGTCTTTTTCTCCTTCCTTCCTTCTCTCCTTCCCTCCATTTCCTTCCTTCCTGCCTCTTTCTCTCCCTCCCTTTCTCTTTAATTTCCTTCCTTCCCTCTGTCCCTTTCTATTTCCCTCCGTCCCTCCCTTCCTCTCCAGGCTGTCGCTTCCAAGGTGGGGATGGATAGCACCACCGCTAACTACTTCGCCTTGTTTGAAGTGATCAACCATTCTTTCGGTAAGGAACATCCCTTACGCGGCCGCCTCCCCACCACCACCCCCTCCCCCTCTGCGTCTAGAAAGGTTTCCCAGTAGGAATCCGGGGGTTCCTTTAGCCACGCAAGCCAACGGGGTGACTTCGAGCCAGTCCTCACCCTAGCCCACCTCACAGGGCTGTTGTCCTGGGGGAAACAGGAGGGAGGGAGGACTGTATGAGGGACGTTTGCCACCTTGAGTTATTTACAAAATAATAGGATAAAATTCTAACATGCACATCAATAGAGAACATGTCTCCTATTGAGGGCAAACCTTCTCGGGGGGAAAACCGAGATGCCATTGAGGCTGGCGAGAAGATGGCGGGTGCCCTCCAGCCTCCTCTGCTGTGGGACTCGCCTCCGCCAACCCCATTTCTCTTCGTTTCCCCCCCCCACCTCTCCCAGTGAGGAAACTGGCGCCCAACGAATTCCCCCACAAGCTCTACGTGCAGAATTACACCTCGGCCGTGCCGGGAACGTGCCTGACGATCAGGAAGTGGCTGTTCACGACAGAGGAAGAGGTTCTTCTGAACGATAACGATTTGGCCGTCACCTACTTCTTCCACCAGGTGGGACCCCCTTCAGGTGACCCTCAGCTTCTCCTTCCACCCCCCCCCCTCCAAGGCGTGGGTGTCCTCTAGGGGGGAAGCCTAGTGGTCTCGTTCGGGGATCAGGGCAGGAGGGCGCCAGGAGCAGAAGAGCGAGGAAGGGAAGAGCGGATCCCTCTGCAAAGCCCTCCCTATTTCCAATTGGGACCCTCTTGAGCGAGGGCTGTTGAGTGTAAAAGCTTACTCAGCGTAAAAACTCTCAAGATTCAAAGGAGGATCGAGTGATCCCTCCCAGGAGATCAAGAATGGGGTTGAAGGAGCAGAATGAATCTTTCTACAGGAGGGCACTACCAGCTAATTAAGGACTACTAATGAGTTTTCTTAGTAATTTATTTATTTTATTTATTTTATTATTTATTTATTTATTTATTTATTTATTTATTTATTTATTTATTTATTATTTAAATTTGTATACCGCCCTTCTCCCGAAGGACTCAGGGCGGTGCACAGCCAAAATTAAAATACATGCAATACAAAATTTAAAATAATTTAAAAGCAGAATTAAATCGAATTGGCTTCCCAAAACATTAAAACCCATTACCCTTAAAATAACCCATTAAAATTTTAAGCCAGCCCAGCTTGCTGAAATAGGAAGGTCTTCAAAGCTCGACGGAAGGTCCGGAGGTCCGGGCTTAGTCGTATTCCTGGGGGTAGCTCGTTCCAGAGGGCGGGTGCCCCCACAGAGAAGGCTCTCCCCCTGGGGGTCGTCAGTCGGCATTGCTTGACCGACGGCACCCTAGTAGTTGTTCGAACACAAGCACAGTTTAAATCAGTCTTTTCTGAACAAGGGCTGTTCATTTAACTTCATTAACAGCCAACAAGAATCCAAAGAATAATAACTCAATTCTGAGGCACAGTATTTCAGATAACCGTAATCTTACTGTGCTTGGCCGAATGCCCAGAAGCAATTTGCAGGAAAACTGACCAGAAAGGAGCAAGAGCCGACGTTTCTGGAATCAAGACACAAAGGAATATGAACGAAGTTGTTTCCTGCAAATTGCCTCAGTCGTCGTCCTTCCTTAAATAGGCTAGGGGAGTGGCCAATTAGCCCCAAGCCTTACTCTCGAGGAGACCTCCTCCTGAGGAGCCACTCCTGCCTTTTAACAGTTCTGCATCGAGAAGAGGCTCCTCCTCTTCGTCTTAAGGGAGCTTCTGGAGGTCTGAAGTCCCTGGCTGAATCCCCGCCTCTGGCACCACATCTTCTCCAGCCTCCTCACTGTCTGACTCGAGTGCCAGCTGCACAGGCTGCTGGTGCATCACCGCACCAGCCTCCTCGTTGTCGGAATCAGCTACTAGCTGCACAAGCCGCTGACGGGCCACAACACAGCCAGAAGAAATTTAAGGGATCTTCTCCTTCCTCCTTCTTCAGCTCTTCTGACTTGATCGGCCACCTTCCGCCATGAGGACTGGAAGCTTGACGCAGTCACGGAGAAGGAGGAGGAGGAAGGAGGGATTGTAGGAAAGCAGGAAACCCCCTTCTTTTTTGGAATGGTCCCTTTACCCCATGTTTTCCCTCACCCAGGCGGTCGACGACGTGAAGAAAGGCTACATCAAAGCCGAGGAGAAGTCCTACCAGCTGCAGAAGCTTGGCGAGCAGAGGAAGATGGTCATGGTAAGGTCGTCTCCACTTCCGGTGGAAAACATCTGTGGAGATTCTGGGTCATCCAGGTCATGGTTGTCCCAAAGGTGCTGTCTTTCAAAAGGCGACTGGACTTTCTTGGGGTTTTTTTTTTTTTTAAGACTTCTCGCTCCTCATCCAGGAGGCTTCTTCAGGTTCTGGCGGAATGGCGGAGAGCAGAAGGATTTCTATTCCTTGCAGTCCTCTGGTCGTTGGCGCTCTCTCTGAGAGTCGTTGAGGCCGCTTGGAGGTCACCCGACTACAGGATTCAGGAGACCCTGAGGGCACAGGCCAACCTCCAAGAGTGCCAACGACCAGAGGACTGCAAGGAATAGAAATCCTTCCGTTCTCCCATCATTCCGTCAGAACCTGAAGAAGCTTCTTGGATGTGGAGCGACATGACTTAAAGGAAAACAAAGTTCAGTTGCCTTCTGAAAAAAAAAAGCATCTTTGGGATTTCTGGTAGGAAGCGTTTGAGTTACGGGCTCTTTCCACTAGTCTGTTAGGCGGCCAGAATCATGAAATACAAATAGTCCTCGACTTACAGCCGTTTATTTAGTGACCGTTCAAAGTCACTAAAGTGATTTACGGCCGGTTTTTTTCACACTTAACGACCATTGCAGTGGACCCCGCTTTTCACATGACCAAACCCCAGCTTGGCAACTGACCCCTATTTATGATGGTCGCAGTTGTCCCTGGGTCACGCGATCCCCTTTTTGCGACCCTTCCGACGAGCAAAAGTCAACGGGGGAAGCCAGATTCGCTTAACGACCCCGTCGCTAACTTAACAAGGGCAGCGATTCACTTGACAATCACTCTGGCAAGAAAGGCCGTGCAATGGGGCGAAACGACTCGCTTCACAACGGTCTCCCTCAGCAGCAGAAAATTGGGGGCTCCCTTGTGGTCGTACGTCGAGGACCGCCCGCCCGAGATGAGCGGCACATAAAACATTTCCCAAATAAATAAAGTTTTCTTGGCGCTCGTCTTGAGTTGCAACCCAGCCTGTTGCGGAGAGCTAACTTGGATTCCTGGGGAGGCCTGGTGGGTGAGGAGACCCCTTCCCCAAATCTTTCATCCCCCTCTCCCCTTCTACCCACTCCCTCTCCTCCCCCCCCCCTTCACAGTACCTGAACATGTTGCGGACGTGCGAGGGTTACAACGAGATTGTCTTCCCTCACTGCTCCTGCGACTCTCGCCGGAAGGGCCACGTCCTCACAGCCATCAGCATCCAGCACTTTAAGCTCCACGCTTGCACCGAGGAGGGCCAGCTCGAGGTCAGCCATGGGGGGACGGGTAGGTGGGTTGGTGGGTCGGCAAATGGGCCATTTCCGGCCTCCGGGCAGTTGGGGAAGGCTGTTTTCACCCTCCCCAGGCTCCTAGGGTGGCTCTGGAGTCTGGGGAGAGCAAAAAACGGACCTACGGGGCCCACCCAAAGCGTGGGGAGCATAGAATTATGGGTGCGGACACGCACACTTGTCACCCCCCGCGTTTCCCCTGGCGCTGGGGAATTCTGGGAGTTGAAGTCCACACCAAGGGTTTGGGAAGCCCCTGGTGCAGACAGGCTGAACCCTCGAAGCTTCCAACGTTTTCCCACCTCTGGATCCCCGGGGTTGTGGGGGGTGCTCCCTTCCGGATCCGGGCACTGATCCCGCTGAGATCCTTCCAGAATCAAGTCATAGCTTTCGAATGGGACGAGATGCAGCGATGGGACACGGACGAAGAAGGCATGGCGTTCTGCTTCGAATACGCGCGAGGCGAGAAGAAGCCGCGATGGGTCAAAATCTTCACCCCTTATGTAAGCGGAGACGGTGGCGGGCAAAGAGGAGGTAGGGCGGGGTGGGTCCCAGACCCCCGGCAAGAGGAAGGAGCTGGGTTAGAGCCCCAGGCCCTGAGTTCGGATTTTTTTCTCTCTCCTTGCAGTTCAACTACATGCACGAGTGTTTCGAGCGCATTTTCTGCGAACTGAAGTGGCGGAAGGAGGTGAAGGTGGGGAGGGCCAGGCGGGGGTGGGGAGGGCCGGTGCCGTCCAGTGGGAACCCCTTCCCTTCCCTCCCTCCCTATAGAAGCCAGGCGAGGCCTCCCATGGAAGGCAGGAGCCCTCTTGGCGCTAGAACTCCCTGCGCCCGGCCTGCCTCAACTCCTCCCGTGTTTTCCTTTGAAAGGTGGAAGAGGAAGCCACTGACAAGGACAACAAGAACTGCAGTAAAGACAGTCTGTGCAGCAAGGTGAGAAGCGGGGAAAAAAAGGATTGGCTGTTGTTCCTTTTTATTTTGTTTTATTTGTAGCCCCGCCCTTATTATTTCTATCAATAACTCAGTAAGACCTAACGCTCCTTCCTCCTCCTGTTTTCCCCACGACAACAACCCTGTGAGGCGGGCTGGCCTGGGCTGAGAGAGAGGGAGGGGCTGGGCCAAAGTTACCCAGCCGGCTTTCATGCCTGATGCAGGACTAGAACTCCCAGTCTGCTGGTGATCAGCCCAAAGTCACCCAGCCAGCTTTTATCCCTAAATCAAGACTAGAACTCTCAGTCTCCTAGTGATTGGTCCAAAATCTCCCAGCTGCCTTCCATGCCTAAATCAAGACTAGAACTCACAGTCTCCTAGTGATTGGCCCAGAGTCACCCAGCTGCCTTCCATGCCTAAATCAGGACTAGAACTCACAGTCTAAGTTCCGTACCTAAGTTGGGACTAGAACTCCCCATCTCCCAGTTTCTGCTCTGGCGCCTTAAACCACTGGACCAAACTGGCTCTCCTAGTAGACCACCTGGCACATTCTTCCCCTGGCCCTCGGAGTCTCCGACATCTGAAACGGGCCCCTCTCTGTTTGAAGGAAGGATGTGACCCCCATATCTGGGTCGGCGACAGAAGCCGTGGTCCGTGGTCCTTTCCACCTGTCCCCCCCGCCCCCGCAGTTTACATCCCCCTCCAGATGAGAGGGGCCAGCAACAGGAGGAGATTAGCTGTGATCCCCAGTGCTTTTCGGTGGAAGCACCCCGATTTCTTTGTGTGTTCCAGCATTTCAAGTGGGAGAGTCCCCACCAAAACCTCCTTAGAACACTCCTGTTCCCCCTCTCTCCGTGTCCCACTTTTTGGAGGAGCAGGTGGGGTGGGACAGCCTGTCTTGGAGGAAATAACATACCCCTCCAGAGCCACTCGCTCGTTTTCAACCTCTTCCCTTCATTCCCTCCTTTTTTTTTTTTTTCCTCTCCCAGAACATCTTCCAGTTAATGCGGACAGAGCAACGAGACATCGCGACTTGAAAACCGCTTCGGAAAAACCGACCAACCGAAAAACCGTATTATCCCCCCTTTTCCCCCCCACCCCAACCCCAAAACCCTTCCTGGAAAAACAAAACAAAACAAAAACAAATTAACACTTTTCAAAACGAGGAGAAAAGAAAAGAGAGAGAAGGAAGGAAAGAAAGAAAGAAAGAAAGAAAAGAGGGGAACGGTTTACTGTATTAAACTCATATTAATTCCATTTGTGAATGTCCTGTTAAGCGGGGGTGGGTGGGAGGGAGGGAGGGAGGGAGGGAGACCACCGTGATCCAGTACAAGGTTGTGGGGCACCCAGTTTCTTGTTTCCAGAAAATTTTTAATTTTTACTTTTGGGGGGTAGCCATTTTCGGAGTCACCTGTTGTTGAAAGATAAGACGGCGCTGAACAATTCCCCCCCCCCCGTTTTTCTTTTAACAACTGGATGGAGACCCCTACATCCGTTTGCACTGTCTGAAATATATATGTATGTATGTAAAAAAACAAAACAAAAGCAAATATATATATAGAGAGACAAACTTATCACGCCCTTATATATACATATATATATATAATTTTTTTTTCCATATTGAGGCTGTTACGTTAGAGGGACTTCTAAATCAGAGCTTCCCTTCTTGTGTCCCCCATCAGAGCTTCGGCGAGGCCTGAAACCCTGTTTTTAAAAACAAAAAACCCACCCAGATTTTGCAATCTTTTCTTGCAAGGAATTTGGATTTTGCAGCTTAAGAAACGTTGAAGTTTAAACTTGGAAAATGAGTTTTCTCGCCCAACCTTTGGATTTTACAAAAAACAAACAAAAGCGCAGCGGTGGAGAGGGGAAAAAACCACTCTTAAATCCTTTGTAAAAATTCAGCTTCCGTGCTTGTCGTTTTCCCCTTCCCCTCGTGGCGTTGAAAAGCTTCCTTGGTTTCGTAGCTTTGGCATTTCAGATTTTCTCTTGGGCTGAAGAAAGAGGAGAGAATTTAGTAGTTTTTCTCCTTTTCTGGGAGTCCAAAAGTAGAAATTGCAATTGGCTTCTAAGGTGTTGGATGGGGACTTGAGTTTGGCTCTCTGCCTGCAAAATTAAATCCCCCCCTCTGCTTTTAAAGCCCTTTTGCTAATTCGTTGCTCGGGAGCTGAGGCCTGGTTGCTAACCACAAAAACAGTCCCGCAGACAGACCAGGTTGCAGGAAGGGGGAAACGAGTGGGTCTAGTCACATAATTAGAGAAATGTGTGTGTTTTTCAGCATGGGGGGGACTATTTAGTGGTGGCACCTGCCTGGGACAGTAAAAAAGGCGTCCGCCGGACCTCAGAGGAGCAAGGGAGTAACGGTAACCATGTGCCCTCGAAGGACAGAGATGATGCTGATTGCACTAAAAAGCGTGCAATCGTTCCATGTCCAACAAAAGATCCTTCTGGACGTTTTATCAGAGCTTAGGATGTGCTTAGAAGGGCACATCTCCTTAAGGACTAGCCTCTTGCTTTAGCCCCGGGATGGTGAACTTATGGCACGGGTGCCAGAGGTGGCATGCAGAGGGCACGTGGCCATCGGCAGCTGCTCTTCTGGTTTCCGGCAGGCATGCTGGTCTTCGCAGGTGCCGGAGCGCCGGAAACAGCCTGAAAAATGGCCAAAAACAGGCCATTTTCCAGACTCTTTTCCAGGGTATTTTTGGGCTGTTTTTTGGGGCCATTTTCAGGCCGTTTCTGGCCCTGAAAACGGCCCCAAAAAACAGCCAAAAATGTGTGTGCACCAACCAGTTGCACTGGTGCCCAAAAGGTTCGCCGTCACTGCTTTAGCCCAAAGCCAACACCACCGAGAAAAAAACCCGAGAGTACGGGCATCCTCATTTCTACGTGCCAACTGGGCTGCGCAGAGTGCAAATTTGGCCGCCTTAGTAGACGGAAGGTATCCATTGGAAGTAATATATCTTTGAGAGTGCCAAAGCGGAAAAATACCTACCTCTCATTCTTAACAAGGATTTGGGGACGATGCCTTAGGAATGCTGGTCTGGCACACAACAGCCCTGCTAGGTTGACCCTGGGTGTGCAAACCATCGCAGGTTTCCGAGGGATGGGAGGGGTCCGAAGGGACTCGCAGATGGAGGATGAGGTGGGGGAGAAGGACCAACAGCTCTCAGCTGGGTAACAAAACTTCCAAAGAGTTTGTTTCTTCCATCAAAAACCGTGTTTTCGTGGCTTCGCTTCCCAGAGTTTTGAGTTGCAAAAATGACCCCGTTTCTGAGCGAATCAAATCTATGTGTAAGTGTATGTTTATTCCTCTAAGAATGCAACATTTTTAAAAAATCCAGCATTTCGTTGCGAAGAAAAACCCACAGGTGTGTTTTTTCCCCATCGCTGTTTTTTTTTAAAGGTTCCGAACTTCCGATTATTTCTTTCCGTTACAGGATTTGTGATTTGTTTTAACATCCCAGTCTGCTATCCAAAGAAAGGCTGGAAGGGGGGAAAAAAAATGTTTCCATGTCCCTCAAATTTCCTCTTTTTTCTTTTCTTTTTTTTTCTTTTAAAAATCTCCTTGGTTCAGGTTCAAAATATATATATAAATATATATATATTTATATATATATACATTTAAGCCCTGGGATCCCTGGTGCTCTCCGTGTGCGTCTCTCTCACTGTTTTAATTTATTTGACAGACTTCTAATTGTAATTTTTCACTGCATATTCCTCGTTATTTTTTTCTTTGTTTGTTTGTTTGCGATTTTGGGGTGTGAAGAAGGAATATCCTGGCGAAGAAGGAAGAAAGGGCTCGGAGAAATGGGGGCGGGGGACGGGGAGGCGGGTTAGGGCATTCTTCATCTTTAGAGCTAACTACTCTAAAACAAAAAAAAATTGTTTGGTAAGAATCAATTAGTACAACTAATTGTAACATATTCTTTTAAATAAATTGATTTATTCGATGAAACGGCCCCAGCCTTCATTTGGTTCGCTTTCTTCTATGTATGTAACAGCCCACAAAGGGATGGCAGTTGACATGATGGTTTACGTTTATTCAGCGAAAATCTTATCTATCTATCTATCTATCTATCTATCTATCTATCTATCTATCTATCCCTACCTACCTACCATCCATCCATCATCTCCTATCTATCTATCTATCTATCTATCTATCTATCTATCTATCTATCTATCATCTATCTATCTATCCCTACCTACCTACCATCCATCCATCATCTCCTATCTATCTATCTATCTATCTATCTATCTATCATCTATCTATCTCTACCTACCTATCATCCATCCATCCATCCATCATCTCCTATCTATCTATCTATCTATCTATCTATCTATCTATCTATCTATCTATCCCTACCTACCTACCATCCATCCATCATCTCCTATCTATCTATCTATCTATCTATCTATCTATCTATCTATCTATCTATCTATCATCTATCTATCTCTACCTACCTATCATCCATCCATCCATCCATCCATCATCTATCTATCTATCTATCATCTATCTATCTCTACCTACCTATCATCCATCCATCCATCATCTCGTATCTATCATCTATCTATCTATCTATCTATCTATCTATCTATCTATCTATCTATCTATCTATCTATCTATCTATATCATCTATATCTACCTACCTATCATCCATCCATCATCTCATATCTATCTCTATCTCTATCTCTTTATCTCTCATCTCTCTATATCTACCTACCTACCTATCTTCCATCCATCCATCCATCATCTATATCTATCTATCTTATCTATACATGCAGACAGACAGACACGGACAGATGGATCTCTCATACACACCATTGTGCAAATTGCAGATTTTTTAAAAATCCAGTTTTTGCTCAAGCGCCCGTGAGATTTCCAGCTTTGGGGGCAGAACAGGAAGCCTGGCTGAATTTCCATTAAATGGGTATTTTTTTTTTTTTTTTTGCCTGCTGGGCATTCTCCCCACACCCCCCATCCCTCCACATATCCCCCCCTCCCTCCTCCTGTGCCAAGAATCTACTTCCAACGAATGCTTTCACGCCCACGGGGGTGGAGGGGGGGGATCCTCGTGCCACGCAGGGTGAAAAACCATTCAAGGAAGCAAAAATGTTCTCTCCAGCACTGCAGCTGTTGTGGTTGAAAACCGGGGCTCGGTTTGGAAAACTTAACCGCCGTGTGGAAGAATCCCGGGTGGATGTGAGTGCGAGACTTTCCCACGTTCCCTTTTCCAGTTTATTTTAAAAAAACAACAAGAAGACTATTTGTGTGCATTTTAGCACAGAATATTGGAAACGGCCTCCTCACGTTGGGTCTGCTGAGCAAACAGATTGGCATCCAATCTCTTGGTCTCCTTTCCTTACATCTCGCTGACAACAGGGACTAGAAACTTGGCTGGTGGGGTTTTTTTTTTTAAAAAAAAATGTTTCAGCTCTAATCTTGGCCCTCGTTCCTTAAGGAAGCGAAGACAATATTCAAGGGAGGGGTGGATTTAAGAAGGTGAGGGACAAGAGAAAACAAGAGTCGGATCTTCCCGGCAAGTGGAGAAGGCATGATCCTTTTTTTTTAAAAAAAAATGAATTTTAGGACTCTTGCATTCACTTGCATAAAATGGAGAGAAATAATCCTCCCGCCCCCACACCCTCCATCGAGAAGCTAGCAAAGCACCTGCATGACCCCAGCATCTGCTAATTCCATAGCTGAAGGGGGGCTGGACTGGATGACCTCTAGGGCACCCCCTAGGCTGGCCCTGCCAGGCTTCGAGGAGCTTCCTGCTGGGATGGCAGCCTGGCCAAGCGAGCCTCTGGAGGATGGAAGCTGACTCTGTGGTCAGAGAGGGCTGGAGGAGGAGGTGGTCAGGGGTGGGGGGGGGGGCGATGGCCCAGTTATTTCCAGCCTGGCCTCTTCCTCCTCCTCCTCTTCCTCCTCCTCTAGGCTGGCTGGCTGCAGCCTCTCCATCTTGGCTGCCTGCAGACCCTCCCGCCTCCTTGTCCCTTCTCCAAGCCCACCCACACTTTTGCCTGCCTCTCTCATTCTGGGGGGGGGGGGTAGTGTGTGTGCGTTCCTCGGAAATGGGGAGGGGGTCTCCAGGAGAGAGAGAGAGAGATGCTTTAGGCCCCTCTGTAAAAGGGATGAAGGATGGCTGGAATGCAGTTTCTTTCTTTCTCTTTTTTTCTTCCTTTCCCTCCTTCCCTCCCTCCCTCTCTCCTCCTCTCCTGACGGTTTGATTTTCTGTCTTTGCTAAGCTGTACATCCTCTCTTCTCCTTCTCCTCCGCTCTCTGGTCCAAAGCAGGCAGGCAGGCAGGAAAGATTTGGGGGAATTTAAATCCTGTTTTTTTCCAAACCGACATGGATACGGATTCCTCCGCTCGCCTCCTCGCCTTCTTCTTCTTCCTCTTCTTCCCAGGTAAGGCTCTTCCTTCCTCTCCTTCCTCTTCCTCTCCAGCCACCCACCTGTCCTGCCCACGTCTCCTCACTGGCATCGTAACCTGGCAGGAGCAGGTGTGTGGCTTCAAAAGGCTTTGGGGGGGGAGCTAAAAACCCCTGGGGTTTAGGAAAGGGGTTTTATACCCCCCCCTTACGAATTCAGACCGTCTGCTTTGAAGGTTTCCAGAAACGCCAAATTCCATTTTTTTGCCCCCCATTTCAGGTCCAGCTTCAATGGGTAATATTGTTTGGGGGTTGGATAGCTGTCCTTCAGAATAGCCTTCTCATTGAGCCTCGGCTGGTGTGTGTTTGTGTTTGTGTGTCTGTGTGTGGATGTATGTGTGTTCTATTTTGCCACACTCTGCCTTCTGCCCCTTTTGTGCGTTTGTGTGTCGTTCTGCTTTGCGGGCACGCAAGCCCATGCATCCCTCTTCTCTGCCTACGGGAGTTAAATTTTTGCATGTTGCGTTGCTGCTTTGCTGAATGGGGAAGGGAGGGAGGGGGGGCGGGGAAGGGAGGGCTGGAGAGTTCCTTGAGGGCCTGGGGTGGGGTGGGGGGCACCTTTCCCCCCTCCTTCCATTCAAGATCCCTGCTGGCAGATTTGCATTAGCAGAGCCGTGGGGGGTGGGAGGGGGTGGCACGAGTTTTCTGACTCTTCTGTGATGCAATTTGTACGGGGCGGAAGGGGAGGGGGGGCAAGTCTTTGGGTCAGGGGATTTAAATCTGGGGTGAAAAGATCAGGTTGGGTTAGAGCAGGGGTCAGCAACCTGCGGCTCTGGAGCCGCATGTAGCTCTTTTACCCTTTTCCTGCGGCTCCCCGTCATTCAAAATATGTGTCATAACCGCCAATGTGCGACACACGCTGTCACGCGATTTATTGAGCATTTCAACCATGGATAAATCCAAGAAAAGAAAAGTTTCGGAAGAAGAAGGTTGAGCAGCACTCTTCTAACGGCTCAGAGGCACCCTTGTCTTTTAACCTTCAGGGCAAGCCAAGCAGCTCAGCACGGAGATGGACTTGCCAGAGCAGGAGATTCCAGGAAAAAACATCTCCCCAAATTCTGGATCTTGATGTTCTCCTCAACATTCATGTCCAACTCTTGGTTTGCAGACTCCGAAGGAGGCCTCCACCAGCGGCAACTGCTGAAGGACCTGATGGAAGACTACCTCCCCTTGGAGAGACCCGTGGGCGATGACGCCCAAGCCATCACTGTCCACTTCACCCTCAGTCTTATGCAGATCATGGACCTGGTAAGTTCTGGAGATGAACGCCGAAACATGGACATCTCCGGCAGGTTCCTGATTTTCCAGCTGAAGTCATCCCTCTACATTCCAAGATATTTTGGGCTCCACGCAAGGCTGAAATCCAGCAGGTTCTGGAGAACCGGTAGCGGAAATTTTGAGTAGTTCGGAGAACCGGCAAATACCACCTCTGGCTGGCCCCAGAGTGGGGTGGGAATGGGGATTTTGCAATACCCTTCCCCCAGGAGTGGGGTGGGAATGGGGAGTTTGCAATATCCTTCCCCCAGGAGTGGGGTGGGAATGGGGATTTTGTAATATCCTTCATCCCAGGCGTGGGGTGGGAATGGGGATTTTGTAATATCCTTCTCCCAGGAGTGGGGAAGGAATGGGGATTTTGCAATACCCTTCCCCCAGGAGTGGGGTGGGAATGGGGAGTTTGCAATACCCTTCCCCCAGGAGTGGGAAGGGAATGGGGAGTTTGCAATATCCTTCTCCCAGGAGTGGGGTGGGAATGGGGATTTTGCAATACCCTTCCCCCAGGAGTGGGAAGGGAATGGGGATTTTGTAATACCCTTCCCCCAGGAGTGGAGTGGGAATGGGGATTTTGCAATACCCTTCCCCCAGGAGTGGGGAAGGAATGGGGATTTTGCAATACCCTTCCCCCAGGAGTGGGAAGGGAATGGGGATTTTGTAATACCCTTCCCCCAGGAGTGGAGTGGGAATGGGGAGTTTGCAATATCCTTCTCCCAGGAGTGGGGTGGGAATGGGGATTTTGCAATATCCTTCTCCCAGGAGTGGGGAAGGAATGGGGATTAAAACGACCATTCAAATGTTAGAACCGCCAGGTAAATCCCCCTTTTCCATGTAGGTTGTAAGTTTGAATCGGTCGTAAATCGAGGACTGCTTTAGGATTAAACAAAATTGCCTGGAGCTAAGAGTGCTTTTTGAATTTTTAAAGAGTGTGAGGCTTTTTAGGTGTTTCTAAGAAACATTTTTTTTTTTTGCAGGACGAAAAGAATCAAGTCCTCATCACCAACGTCTGGCTGCAAATGGTACATTTTAAAAATACATACATACATACATATGTATGTATGTGTATACATATATATATATATATATATATGTATGTATGTATGTATGTATGTGTATACATATATATGTATGTATGTATGTATGTATGTGTATACATATATATGTATGTATGTATGTATGTATGTGTATACATATATATGTATGTATGTATGTATGTATGTATGTGTATACATATATATGTATGTATGTATGTGTATACATATATATGTATGTATGTATGTGTATACATATATATGTATGTATGTATGTATGTATGTGTATACATATATATGTATGTATGTATGTATGTATGTGTATACATATATATGTATGTATGTATGTATGTATGTATGTATATATATATATATCTATATCTATATCTATATATCTATATATCTATATATCTATATATCTATATATCTATATCTATATCTATCTATCTATCTATCTATCTATCTATCTATCTATCTATCTATCTATATATATATATATATATATATATATAATTTAAGGGTGATAAAAGATAAGGGAAAGGGCACCCCAAAATTAGGCGCCTTGTAAAACATGGCCTGCCTTTTTTTTTTAGTACTGGTACGATCACTATTTGCGATGGAACGAATCCGAATATCCCGGGGTGAAGACGCTACGTTTCTCGGCCGACCAGGTGTGGAAGCCGGACATCCTTCTGTACAACAGGTAAGGCAGTTAAGTCCAAAAATTGGGGGGGGGGGACACACTTGTGGGGTCCCTGGAGTGGATACAAAACCGGTTAAGAAAGATCTTGCAGAAGGGACAAAGCCGGTGGCAGTTGTGAAAACGTCTCGGCAGGCTTTAAATAATTATTTTATTTAAATAATTTAAATTCTTGGGGGAGGGGCTTTTGTGTTTTTTTTAGTTAAAGAGTTTAATTCTTGTTTCCCCCCCCCCCTCCATCTTGCAACCTTTGTTAGATTTCAAATTGTGGGTCAGGATTATTCTAGGCATCTCCAAATACGGCCACTTTTAAGACTTGTGGACTTCGACTCCCAGAATTCCCCAGCCAGCCACAAGGGAATGCTGGGAGTTGAAGTCCACCAGTCTTAAAGTCGCCATGTTGGAGACCCTGCCCTGGCCTAGGCTGTTATTGGGGGTGGGGGTCCTTTCTGCTCTCAGGAAGGGGTGAGGAGTGTAAATGTTTTGATTGCAGCTTGGAAATTTCTGACTCTGAAGTGTGTTTGTGTGTGTGGGGGGGATGTCCTTGTGTCCCCTTCCCCAATTTTTCTTCTCAGTGCCAACGAGGAATTCGACTCCACCCTTCACACCCATGTCTTGGTGAATTCCAGCGGTTACTGCCAGTGGCTGCCCCCAGGTGAGACGGGAAGGGTACAAAAAAGAAGATCTTTCTTTTTTTAAAAAAAATAAATAAAAAGAATAAAACCATTTGACCAGTCGGGTATATTGCATAGGGTTCGAATTGCCGAGCAGAATGGAGGTCTCTTATTTTACACAGAGGCTCCTGCGCGACTTTTCTACAAAAATAGTTCTAGATTTTAGAAAAGGAGTTTGAGATTTTGCTGCAGCCCAACCGTTTGAGGAAATCTTTTTATCCGAACACTGATGACGTTCCCTAGTTGGGTCGTGAAACGTCTGCAAGAAAACAATCAACCAGGACCCCACAGTCATCATCGTTGTCCTCTCCTTCTCCTTCTCTTCTCCTCCTCCTCTTCTTCTTCTCCTCCTTTCCTCCTGCTTCTCCTCCTCCTCCTCTCCCTCTTCTTCTTCATCCTCTTCTTCTTCCTCCTTTTCTCCTCCTCCTCCTTTCCTCCTGCTTCTCCTCCTCCTCCTCTTCCTCCTCTTCTTCTTCTTCTCCTCCTCCTCCTCCTCCTCCCCCCCCCTTCCCTTCTAGCACTGATGATGTTCCCTAGTTGGGTCATGAAATATCTCCAAGAAAACAACAAAGCTCAGCGGGGACCAATCACCCCACTTTTAACCTGTGCCATCCCTTACAATCTTCATTCCCCCCCTTCTCCCCCATTTCCTGCAGGGATCTTGAAAAGCACCTGTCGAATCGACGTCCGTTGGTTCCCCTTTGACACCCAAAAATGCGACCTCAAGTTCGGGTCCTGGACTCACGACGGCTGGCTGCTCGATCTCCGTATGCTGGAGAGCGACACGTCGGGCTACGTCTCCAATGGCGAGTGGGACCTTGTGGGTAAGAGTTAGGTCACCCTTCCCAATCCGGAAGCCCCTCTGGCATTGCTAGAGCCCCCCGTGTTCTGATCTAGGCTTCCCCAGCAGCACGAAACCGAGTCCTCGGCCCGATAAACCCCCTTTTATTTAATTGACAGTGAATTCCTCTCCAGCAAAGTTCTTTCCTCTCCCACAGTCTTTCAAGATAGTTCACCATTACCGACCTTTATCAGGTTTGGAGAGGGGCCAAGCCGATATCTTTCAGACGCCTGCAATACTTGGCAAGAATGCAGGAATGAACTAATTGCCTCCTGCAAACTCCACTCCCCTTTCGCTCCTCTTTTATTCCCTCTGGGAGGGACCATTCATCGTCCACCTGTGGCTTTACTCCTGAGTCGCCCCTTGTTCTTTAGCTGTTCCCTTCATCTGGCAGCTCTGGGAACAGGCTCCAGCTGTTCGTCTGCCTCACTGATGTCCGATTCCGAAGGCAGCTGACAACTGTCAGACAGCCCTGTACCCCTCTCTGCCTCCAACGCAGAGCCCTCATCAGAGCCCTCCCCAGACTCCAGGACTGGCCCAGGTTCCTCCCCAACCTCCTCACTGTCTGAATCTGCTGCCAGATCTGCTGGCGGGCCACAACACCAGGGCCCCCATAGAAGTGGACTTTTCCTCTCCATCCCACAGGTGTCCCTGGCAGCGAGAACCGAGTTTTCTACGACTGTTGCCGGGAGCCGTACCTGGATGTCACCTTCGTGGTCATTATGCGCCGCCGGACGCTGTACTACGCC
Source organism: Pantherophis guttatus (assembly GCF_059756535.1). Classification (NCBI taxonomy): domain Eukaryota; kingdom Metazoa; phylum Chordata; class Lepidosauria; order Squamata; family Colubridae; genus Pantherophis; species Pantherophis guttatus. The sequence continues at coordinate 1,134,586 of NC_142080.1, forward strand.
CTGAATATGCTGGTGCCTTGCTTGCTCCTTTCGGCCGTGACGTTTTTGGTCTTCCTCTTGCCCGCCGATTCTGGGGAGAAGATTTCTCTGGGTAAAACTCATGGGCACAAGGAGCCGGGCGAGGGAGAGCGAAATTTTGAGAGATTTTTTTTTTTTTGCAAGTAGAAAAGGGAGAGGTAGAAAACCTTTTAGTCCGTGAAACAAACATCTTAAAACAAAATAGATTTTGTAGAGCAAGGACCCCGATAGTCTCCAACAGAAGTGGGGAACACGGGCCCTTTTATGACTTGTGGACTTCAACTCCCAGAATTCCTGAGCCAGCATGGCTAGCTGAGGAATGAAGAATAGAGTAGAGTAGAGTAGAATAATAATATAGAATATAATAGAGTAGAATGATAATATAGAATATATAGAATAATATAGAATAAAATAGTAGAATAATAATATAGAATATAGTAGAATAATAATAATATAGAATAGAGTAGAATAATAGTATAGAATAGAATAGAGTAGAATAGTAATATAGAATATAGAATAATAGTATAGAATAGAGTAGAATAATAATATAGAATAGAATAGAGTAGAATAGTAATATAGAATATAGAATAATAGTATAGAATAGAGTAGAATAATAATATAAAATATTGAATAGTAATAAAGAATATAGAATAATATAAAATATAGAATAATATAAAATAGAGTAGAATAATAGTATAGAATATAGAATAATATAGAATATAGTAGAATAATAATATAGAATATAGTAGAATAATAATATAGAATAGAAGAGTAGAATAGTAATATATAATATAGAATAATAGCATAGAATAAGTAGAATAATAATATAAAATATAGAATAGTAATATAGAATATAGAATAATATAAAATATAGAATAATAATATAATAGAGTAGAATAATAGTATAGAATATAGAATAATATAGAATATAGTAGAATAATAATAATATAGAATATAGTAGAATAATAATATAGAATAGAGTAGAATAGTAATATAGAATATAGAATAGTATAGAATAGAGTAGAATAATAATATAAAATATAGAATAGTAATATAGAATATAGAATAATATAAAATATAGAATAATAATATAAAATAGAGTAGAATAATAGTATAGAATATAGAATAATATAGAATATAGTAGAATAATAATATAGAATAGTATAGAGTAGAATAATAATATAGAATATAGAATAATATATTCCACTTTTTCCAGCAAGCCGGGCTGGCTTAAGAAGAAATTTTAAATGTTTTAATTGGTTTGTATTTTTAATTTTGGGCCAAATTTTAATTGTTTTTAATATTTGTATTCCATGTTTTTTAATTCTGGTTGTACACCGCCCTGAGTCCTCAGGGAGAAGGGCGGTATATAAATTTAAAATAAAATAAAATAAAATAAAATAATATAAAATATAGAATAATAATATAGAATAGAGTAGAATAGTAATAGAGAATATAGAATAATATAAAATATAGAATAATAATATAGAATATATAGAATAATATAGAATAGAATATTGTAGAATAATAATAATATAGAATATATAGAATAATATAGAATAGAATATTGTAGAATAATAATAATATAGAATAGAGAGATTCAGGGGTGGCTTAAACCTTTTTTGCCATCACGTGCCAGGAGAGGGGGGGGCGGGGGAGGGTCGCGCGCCCACGTGCCCACGCGCATGTGTGCGCAACCCCCTCCCCCCCGCCCCCCCCCCCCGGCCCCCGCTCCTGGCACAGGATGGCCCGGTAGGCCCGTTTTATTCCTCCTTACCTGGTTCCAGACCGTCTCTGTGCATCTGGGAACGGCGGGAACGGCCTCCCCCACTCCCTCGGAGGCCCTCCCAAGGCCTCAAACGGCCCATTCCCCAACTCCCGGTGGGACAGGAAGTGACGTTTTTTTGCTGTCCTCCCCAGCCTCCAGAACCTCTCTAGGAGTCTGTAGGAGCCTCTCTAGGAGTCTCTGGAGGCTGGGGACAGGAATAGAATAGAACAGTGGTAGAAAATATGAAATGGAATGGAATGGAATAGAATAATAATATAGAATAGAATAGAATAGAATAGAATAGAATAGAATAGAATAGAATAGAATAGAATTATGGAATGGAATGGAATAGAAAATATGGAATGGAATAGAATAGAATAGAATAGAATAGAATAGAATAGAATAGAATAGAATAATAATATAGAATAGAATAGAATAGAAAATATGGAATGGAATGGAATGGAATAAACAGAGTTGGGAGGGACCTTGGAGGTCATCTAGTCCAACCTCCTGCTTAGACCATTTCAGAGAAAGGATTATTCTGGGAGTTGAAGTCCCCAAGTCTTAAAAGTTGCCCAGTTGGGAGACGGAGCCTGGCTGGCTGAGGAATTCTGGGACCCCAAGTCCTCAAAAGGGCCATAATTCCCCACCCTTTGGTCTACGAGGACAAAAAGTAAAACTCCCTTCCCTCCTGTGCCAAAAAAACTGGTCTAAGCCTGATAGATTTGGAGGTCAGTCTCTAAGAACTCTCCCCATTTTGCAGACGGGAAGACTTGAGGCCGAGGCAGGTGGGGCTGACCCGGGGGCTCCCTCTTCAAGGAAAACTCCATGGGACAAACACCCCCCCCCACCTAACCTTTTGGGGTCTCCTTTCCTCCCCAGGCATCACCGTGCTGCTGTCGCTCACCGTCTTCATGTTGGTGGTGGCTGAAGTGATGCCAGCCACCTCTGACTCGGTGCCACTGATAGGTGAGGCTGGAAAAGGGGAATTTAATTTCAACAAGAGCACACACACACACACACACACACACACACCGGCCTTCCTCCCTCTCCCAAACTCGGGGTACGCCTGCGCCAACTCCGATTTTCTACCTTTGCAAGGAAGGTCAGTAAGGTCTCGACGGACACAGCCAAACTCTGGCACGAAGGAAGAAGCTGGTTGGGCTGTTGAGTTTTTGCTGGAAGGGCCCCTCCTCCTCCTCCTCCCATCCCCTCCCTTCTAGGACTGATGATGTTACCTAGTTGGGTCATGAAACGTCTCCACCAAGCTCAGAGAGCACCAAGGACCCCGCCCCTCTCCTCAAACCCCACTCCCTTCTAGGACTGATGATGTTACCTAGTTGGGTCATGCTTTTCTTGGGAGGCTGGTTGCAGCAGGTTCTGACCAGTTCTGGAGAACCGGTAGCGGAAATTTTGAGTAGTTTGGAGAACCGGTAAATACCACTTCTGATTGGACCCGCCCCCATCTATTCTCTGCCTCCCGAATCCCAACTGATCGGGAGGAAAAGGGGATTTTGCAGTAACTTTCCCCTGGAGTGGGGTGGGAATGGAGATTTTACAATATCCTTCCCCTGCCACGCCCACCAAGCCACACCCACAGAACTGGTGGTAAAAAAAACCCTGGCTGGTTTGTATTTGGGGTGGGGGTGGGGGAATCAAAGGCGGGATCCCACCGGGATTGCTCCAATCTGATTCCCTCCTGCAGGGCAGTATTTTGCCAGCACCATGGGGATGGTGGGTCTCTCCGTGATGACCACGGTCTTTGTCCTCCAGTATCATCACCACGATCCCGACGGCGGCTCCATGCCAAGATGGGTGAGTGCCACCTCCCGTTTTGAGATTTGGGGGTGTGCGGGTGAAACTTATCCCTGCTCTCTCCATCCATCGGGGGCCTCCTGGCAAACATTTCGGGATTAAAGATTATGAACTTTCCATAACTTCCTGCCAAAGGTATCATTTCTGTCTCCTGCTGTGGGGTGCCTCCCTTTGTGGATCTTGCCCCTTGGCTGGCATAATATGCCACCTTTTAAACCACCGGAGATGCACTTTCACCAACTTGAATGGCAGGTTCCTTGTCCTGGCGAGCTCTCCTATTTTTTTTTTTATAATTCTCTGTTTTGGGTGTGTTAAAAAGAAAGAAAAGAGTATGATTGTATTCTTACGTATGTGAGTTGGGGGCTTCCATCAAAACGTGGCACAGTCCAGAGCAGTGTTTCTCTATGCTGGCCACTTTAAGATGGGTGGACTTCAACTCCCAGAATCCCCCAGCCAGCATGCTTTTTTTAAATTTATTTATTTATATGCCGCCCTTCTCCGGAGACTCAGGGCGGCTTACAATGCGTTAAGCAATCGCCTTCATACTTTTGTATATTTTATACAAAGTCAGCTTATTGCCCCCACAATCCGGGTCCTCAATTTACCTACCTTAGAAAGGATGGAAGGCTGAGTCGACCTTGAGCCTGGTAAGATTCAAACCTGCAGAAATTGCAGGCAGCTGTGTTAATAACAGGGTGCATTAAACCACTGTACTACCAAGGCTCTTAAATGCTTTAAAGATGGGTGGACTTCAATTCCCAGAATTCCCCCGCCAGCATGTTTTATGATGTGCTGGCTGGGGAATTCTGGGAATTGAAGTCCCCAAATCTTCCCTTCCCCTTCTCCTTTGGTCCTTTCAGTGATCTCGACTCCAAGCGAGATTTGGGGTCCCCTTCTCTCATCCAGCAGCTTCTTCCACGCAGGTCCAGGTGCTGGTGCTGAACTGGGGCGCCTGGCTCTTGAGGATGCGCCAACCGGGAGAAGAACCCCAGGGGCGCCCCCCCTGCACCCCCAGTTTGCTGAGCTGCAGCTCGGACAACAGTGACGGAGCAGGCAGCCCGCCAACCCGTCCGGCTGGGCCCATCGCCAACGGCCACCTGGTCTACGCAGGGATCCCCATTGCTGCCGTCGCTCCTGCCCCCTTCCCCACCAAACCCCCCGACGTACCCCGTCCCTTCCTCTTCTCCCCGGAGCTTCCGTCCTCCATCCCGGAGGACCCTCTCTCTGCCCCCCACCTGAGCTCCATCCTGAAGGAGCTGAGATACGTGGCTCAACGCTTCCGCAGCCAAGACGTCTCCAGGGCCACCTGCAACCAGTGGAAGTTCGCCGGGGCCGTCATTGACCGACTCTGCCTGGTACTCTTTGTCCTCTTCCACATCGTCTGTTCCATCACCATCCTCATGGCGGCCCCCAACTTCGCCGAGGCCATCACCAAGGACTTCCTCTGACGCTCCGGAGCTCCACGTTTTCCGAGGACCTCCTTGAGATGGCGAGAAGGGCCACCCCTGGATGGAGAAAGACGGGGCTGGCCGGAGACCTTCCTCGTGTGCATGCTACCGACCCGGATTTTGTGGTGGGCACCAAGGTTTGCATGCAATAGTTGTGGAGCTCCTCCCGGGACAGAGGTCCCCGTTGGCCAGAGACAACAATGGGGCGGTGTCGTCTTGGACTGGTTCTCCTCCGAATCCCTCAAGCCGGTCTCCTTCAGCCCTCGGGATCACGTTGGACGTTCAGACTTCAAAAAGCTTGGATGAAAAAATTCTGGTGGACCGCGAGAACGTTCAGATTTCGGAGTGTTTGGACTCCAGCTGGACCAGGAGGCGAGGGGGCTTCCAGACCTACAAAGTCCTACCCAGAGGGAGCTGATTTTGGGGTGTGTTCCTCCCAAAGCCTCCATCCTTTCTCTCGGCAGCTGCTGGAGACCATGTCGTGACTCTGGACTCCCCCCAAAAATGGGTCTCTTCTCAGTTCCCTCTGGCAGGGCTGATCCCAGGACCAAACTCCAATCAAAATTGCTAAAAACTCTTTAAAAGGGGTCTTTTCCCTCACCCAAACCCCCAACTCATGTCCCGTTTCAACGTTTTAATGCCCAGATCCACCTCAGTTTTCACAGTGATGTGGTCCTCGACTTACGAGCATCCGTTTAGCAAACGTCCGAAGTTACAACACCCCTGAAAAAAAAATGACTTATGACAGGTTCTCGTCCTTATGGCTGTCGCATCTCCACGGTCACATGATCAAAATTTATGACCGCGGGGATCACGTGATCGCCGTTCCCGACCTTCCCCAGCCAGCTTACGAAAAGCAAAGTCAATGGGGGGGGGAGCCAAATTCACTTAATGACCATACAATGGCTAAGAATATATATATATATATTCTTAGCGTATCCTCACCATATCGCTCTTACGAGCCAAAGAGTAGATCGTCTCATTCTAGTTTTTCGCTTATTTTATTGAAACAGAAAAAGAAAAATAAATTATTCAAAGTAAACAGCAATAAATAATCAATAATTTAAGCCTTGATATTGTCTGAAAATCACTGTTCCCCACCCCTTTTTTTCCACTTCTTTGAACCCCCTTCTTCCCTTGGTCCTTCTAAACAAAATCACTATTAAACCCCCCTCCCAGCCCCCCCTCCCAAAGTGAAATAATCGAAGGAAGGAAAAGAAGAGGGGTAAAAAAAGAACAGGGAGACCCAACAAGAGACACAGAGAGAAAAACAGAGAGAGACAAAGAGAGAGAGACACACACAGAGAGACAGAGACAGAGAGACAGAGAGAGAAACAGAGAGAGACGGAGAAACAGAAAGAGACACACAGCGAGAGAGAGAGAGAGAGAGACAGAGGGACAGAGACGAGAGACAGAAAAAGAGAGCGAGACACACAGAGAGACAGAGAGAGAGAGAGACAGAGAGAAACAGAAAGAGACACACAGCGAGAAAGAGAGAGAGACAGAAGAACAGAGACAGAAAAAGAGAGCGAGACACAGAGAGAGGCAGAGAGAGAGACAGAGACAGAAAGAGAGAAAAAGGGACATGAGAGAGAAAGAGACAGAGAGAAAATGAAAGAAAAGAAGAAAATAAAAGAAAACAAAGTTTTGAAACTCTTCTAAGATCAGAAACGAGAAGAAGACCGAAGGATCGAAAATCCCTCCCCCCCCCCGAAAAAATATTAATTGCCGCTAAATCGCAATGGAATTATTTACAATTACTGGATCAGCAAAAGAGACTGTAAACATATTCTTTTTTCTGCTCTTTCTGGCGTTTTTTTTTTTTTAAAGGTGGGAAAAAGACGTTCGTCTTTTTAAAAAGACGAACGTTGCCGGCAGAGACACGCAGGTGAAACTCGCTTCCCCGGGAGGGGACAGAAATCTGATTATACTCCTTGGGTATAATTTTGTACACGCACCGAGCTATTCCAGAAAGTTGGGGAGCAAAGTTTTTTTGGGAGGGGAGGTGCGTAAAGAAAGTTGCAGATGAAGGGGTTGAGAAGAGTCCGGTCCTGATGCAATGGAGACATCCCCCCCCCCCAAAGAGAGTCCGGCACGACCGATCCGTCTTAACGCATCTGAAAGTTTTGCCTAAATTTTACGACGGAGCCTTCATAAGAGGGAGAAGTTCCGATCTTCGGCCAGCTGTCGTGTTACGGATGGGACTTCGCTTCCCCCTCCCCTTCATTTTTCCCTCATTCTCCTTCCCTTTGGTTTTTTTTTATTTTTTTTTTTATTTGTTTCTGTTTTTAAAAAAGAAGCATCCGTGTGATCCGTCCGTACGAAGGGGGGAAAAAAACCAGGACGGATGGACCGTTCTCTCGTGCCGTACGCCGGGCTGCTTCTTGGCCAAAATATTTTGGCTGCAGAAGAAGCTGAGAGGGTCGTAAAAGGAGTGGAAAGAAAATTTATATATATATATATATATATAATTTTTTTTCCCAAAGGGATTTTTTTCTTCCTGGGAAGAAGCGGAGATTTTGTAAGAGAGGCTCTGCCATCTTGGAAGAGAAGAAACAGACTCGGCCGGGCTGGTGAAAACGGAGAGAAATCCAGATTTTTTTTTTTTTCAGTCCAAGGATTCTCTCTTGGTTTCTTGGAGCTTCAGGACGGAGCGGTGGACGATGAGTTCTGTAGTCCTTTAAGGTTCACAACCCCCGAGAAGTCCTGGACCTCCGTAGGTCTGTTTCCCAAGGGCTCCCCTGCCCTCTCGCTTCAGCCTGGATCTCGTACATCTCGCAAGAGACGGCTTGTTGTATGATGCCAAAATAACCTCCGGCCACTTTGAATTTGTGTGTGTGGGTGTGTGTCTTATTTCACAACTTGGGACAGGGGCAGCCACACTAGTTCTATCCGCCCTCCTTCCCACCTCCCACTCCTCAAACTCCCTCCTTCGTCTGCCTCCCAATTCTCACGAGACCCCAGGGGAAAAAAAAAAAAGTTCGCCATTTTGGTTGTTTGAAACCGGGGTGCAAGATTCAATTCCTTCAGTTCGGCAGTTCGAATCCCTAGTCTCCTGTGTGGACTAAATGACCTCCAAAATCCCTTCCAACTCTGTTACTGTTACTTCTCTGCAGCAGAGAGAGAGAGAGAAAAATGATCATTTCAGCTTTCAAACTTCCAAAACTCATCTTTTTTTCAAAATTTTGGAAGCAAGCAAATGCCCCAAATCCAGAAAATAATCTGATAAGGAGGCTGGGGGAAGGAGAGAAAAAAAAAAAGAAGGCAATTATGTCAAACATGATTGACATTATTGGCAATTAATATTCAAAATTCCTCCACTACCTTCTGTGAGGAGTCGAGGGGGAGAAATTTCCTTCTCTAAGTTATTTGGGAGAAATTCCGCTTTGGCGATCATCAAACTTATCGTTTCAATAATCCGTCTTCGGGGAGCTTAGAAAAAAGATCGGGGGAACCTGTGGTTTTCTCAAACCTCCAGGACTACAATGCCCATCGACTCTGGCTAGCGTGGTTTAGGGTGAGGGAGGCTCAGGGAGGCCCCTTGGTAGCATCTGGAGAGCATGGGTTGCTCCCCCTCTTTTGCAAGGACCATCGCGTGGTTGAGATGTACAAAGTTAGAGGTAGCTGAATTTTGGCTTGGACCGTTGACGTCAACCCAACCTTCACCAATGCCTGTGAGAAGATGGTGTGGGCTGGGGAAAGTGGGGAGGGGGGGAGACGCTGTGAGTATGAGCCCCCCCCCCAAAAAAGTGGCTGCCTTCTGATCTTCAATCCACCTGTCTCAAGTAAGTCCATCTCAAATCCATCCAAAAATCAACGTCCTACTTCTTCCCAAGTCTCCACGCTCCATCGTTCCACCGTTGACCAAGAATGGACCTTCTTGAGACAGCTCTCCTCCCCCAACCTGGTTTTCCTCGGTTGGACCTAAAGGAGAGAGAGGCATGGATCCCACGCTGGAGAGGAGGCAGCAGGAGAAGAAGTTGGTCTGGTGGGACTCCATCCTTGAAGAAGTCTTGATGGCCCACAGGATCAAGTCATTGAGGAAAGCAATTGATGCCCAGAAGAAGCCGTTTTTTTAGGAGATGGATGAGGAGGAAGAAGAAGAAGAGCAGAGAGAAGAAGGAAACTGGGCCGTCGGAGGGTGGGCGACAAAAGTCAAGCGGAGATGGCTCCTATTTTGAGCTCCAGACCTAGAGAGGAGACAAGAGAACGGAAGCTACCTTAGATCTTTGCTCTTCTTGGCTTTTCCGCTGGATTATAGAGACTGGGAGGGAGTGGAGGCCAAGGACATGTAGGGAGGCCAGTCTAGCTGGGATCTTGGGTTCCCACCTGCCTCCCAAATCCACTCCTTCCTTTCTGGAGAGGAACATCTCCAGGCCAAAAAACCTTCCCGCCAAGGGTCTCCCTGCTCTCTTGCATGAAGAACCCCCCAATCCGTGGGTCTCCCCTTTTTAATTTCCTTTTGCCAGCACACATACCCCCTCCCCAAGATCCCAGCAGCCAGGCCTTCAAAGGCAAGGACCGTGTCAAGAAAAATCATCTTGGCATCCTTCCAGGTGTGTCTATAAGAGAGAACCAAGATGGCAGAGAAGCAGCTTTTGCTCAGGAGCTGGTTCAACTTACCAGTCTCTCTCTCTTCCTTGGTGCAAGGAAGGGTCAAAAGTTGCTTGCTTTGGCCAAAGTGGCTTGACTTTCCTTAAATAAACTAGGTTTATTATTAAACTAGGTTTGGTGGGACATTGAAGACCTTCTGCATTTATTCTATCTACTTCAACCTTCATCACGGCTAAAGTAGCTCAGCAGACTGATAGCATTGTGATTAACACCAGCTGTCTGCAATTACTGTAAGTTCGAATCCCGCCAGGCTCAAGGTTGACTCAGCCTTCCATCCTTTCTAAGGTAGGTAAACTGAGGACCCGGTTTGTGGGGGCAATAAGCTGACTTTGTATAAATATACAAAAGGATGGAGGCTATTGCTTAACGCATTGTAAGCCGCCCTGAGTCTCCGGAGAAGGGCGGCATATAAATCAAATTAAAAAAAAGAAAAAGGACTCGTGAAAGGGAAGAGAGAGAGAGACGCAGTCTTAATGACCTCTGGGCTTCCCTGCCGTCAGAAAATATTGCAAACAACCCCCCCCAAAAAAACTACACAAAATGGGTGGGTGGGATGCTGGACCCCACACCCATCCCTGTGACCAGAGTCTGGGCTTCAGTAGAGCCTCAAAACCACTACGCTTCCCGAGAACTGCCTTGTGGAGCTCCTCATCCAGACAATGCCACGTGACCACAAACACAAACACAAACGCACACAGGCACACACACACACACACACACCAACAAATACAGAGAGGAACGAGACACAGGAGAGACCCACAACAATGACAACCACAACGACAATGTTGACAACAAACCGGAATGAGGAGGAGACAGAGAGAGAGAGATAGAAAGAGATAGAAAGACACACACAGAGAGAGAGAGAGACAGAAAGAGATAGAGACAGACAAAAAGAAAGAGAGAGAGAAAGGGAAAGGGATAGATGGAGACAAAAGAGATAGAAACAGAGAGACAGAGAGAGAGAAAGACAGAGAGACAGAGAGACAAAGAGATAGAGACAGACAAAAAGAGAGAGAGAGAGAAAGAGAGAGAAAGAAGGGGATCGATGGAGACAAAAGAGATAGAAACAGATAAAGAGATAGACAGATAGACAAGACAGACTGATATAGAGATAGAGAAAGACAAAAAGAGAGAAAGACAGAGAGAAAGAGAAAGGGATAGATGAGACAAAAGAGAGAAACAGAGAGACAGAGAAAGATAGAGAGACACAGAGAGAGAGACAGACAGACAAAGAGATAGAGACAGACAAAAAGAGAGAGAAAGAGAAAGAGAAAGGGATAGATGGAGACAAGAGAGATAGAAACAGAGAGACAGAGAGAAAGGGATAGATGGAGACAAAAGAGATAGAAACAGAGAAAGAGCGAGAAAGATAGGCAAAAAGAAAGGGATAGGCAGAGACAAAAGAGATGGAGAGAGAGAGAGAGAAAAGGATGGTGAGATAGGAGGCCTTCAGAAAGTTCATACGATCTTCTTGGTAGGCCTTCCTTGGGGGCGGGCGTGAGGGACCTCCGTTGATGATGGGGGCCGAGAGAGCAGTTGTGGGCTCACACAGGGTCCCCCCAAAGGGTGAGAGAAGATGGACCTAAGAGTTCCATGCATCCCAGAATGAAGTGATGGGGAGAAGAAATTGCAAGCCGAGCTCCCCCCAGAATTGGCGTCCCTCCTTCAGAAGTTCCATCCCGGAGACGGTTGCATTTTGGACCCATCCTGGTGGGTCCAAAACACGAACCTCTTTGAATTCGCCAATTCCTGGCCAGTGGGCCTCTTAATGTGGACTAGGAACTTAGTTTTAGCTGTCCCTCTTGTGCACAAAGCAAGCTGTGCGGCCTTTAAAACCAGAATCTTTGATTCTGAAAAGACCCCTTTTTAAGGCTGATTTTTTGGGGGGGTGGGGGGAGTCTCTTCCCGACTTCCCTTCGAAATTGGCCGAGAAGCGTTAAATCCACCCGTGGCAACATCATCCGGTTCGTTCAATTTAGAGATTCCACCCTTAACGGCTTCCTTCTGGTCGTGGGAACCAAACAGGAAGCTTTTCCACGGGAAAGCTGAGAGGGGCAAGTCCCGTCTCTCGATTTTCAAACAGCCTGAATTTGGAATTTAGGACCCTGACCCCCGAATCCCCTCCCCCCCCCGAGGGTCTCTCAGGAGCTCGGCGGAGCAAAGGCAGAAGAAGGAGAAGGAGAAGAGGGCTGGGAAAAGTGGGGGGGGGACGAAAAAGCCGCCAGAGATTTGCACATGTGGTCACAGAGCATCACATAACTGACGTGTCGGAACAAACGAAAAAACAACCAGCACCACCATCCAGACGAGCAAGACACGGCACAGGCAAGAAGACGGCAAAAAAAGAGAGCACAGCCCGGGAGAGTTGACGGTGACGGCCACAACGGCATTCACACGGTGAGAAAGTGTGGAGGAAGGAAGAAAGAGGAGGGATGATATATCTATCTATCTATCTAGAGATCTAGATAGATGCAATTTGCACCAAATTCATTTGCAAGGGGAATTGAGGCCTCGTCGTTTCTGCAAGGGGGTCAGAGGGACGATTTGGGGTACGGCCGACTCGCCGCCGGACAATTCCACCATTAAATTTAATCATTTGAAAGAATTCTTAAAAATTGTTTTTGAGGTTTGTCATTCACGTTTTGTTTTGTCCCTCCTTTTGGCGTCCTTTCTTTAAAGAGTCTATTCCACTTTTTTTTTTTAATATATATACATTATGAAAGTCTTTTTCCCATCGTGAGTTGGCCATGGCGAGTTGTCATAGAACCCCTGTGCGCTTGTGTGTCGCAAGTGTTGTGTTGCGTGCACGCTTGGTCGGGAGGTAGAGAAAGAAAGAGGAGGAGAAAAGAGAGAGAGAGAGAGAAAGAAAGAAAGAGAAACAGACAGTAAGAGAAAGAGAGAAACAGAGTAAGAAAGAAAGAGAAAGAGAAAAAGAAAGAGAAAAAGAGAAAGAGAGTAAGAGAAAGAAAGAAAGAAACAGTAAGAAAGAAAAAGAGAGAGAAAGAGAAAGAGAGAGTGAAAGGGAGAGTAAGAGAAAGAAAGTAAGAGAAAGAGTGAGAGAGAAAAAGAAAGAGTGAGAAAGAAAGAGAAAGATAAGAGAGAAAGAGAAAGAGAGAAAAAGACAGTAAGAGAAAGAGAAAGAGAAACAGAGTAAGAAAGAAAGAGAAAGAGAGAAAGAGAAAAAGAGAAAGAGAAAGGGAGAGTAAGAGAAAGAAAAAGGGAGAGTAAGAGAAAGAAAAAAGAGAAAGAGAAAAAGAGAAAGAGAGAAAGGAGGAGTAAGAGAGAGTAAGAAAGAGAGAGAAAGAGTAAGAGAGAGAGAGAAAAAGAAAGAGTGAGAAAAAGAGTAAGAGAAAGAAAGAATAAGAGAGAAAGAAAGAGAGAAAGAGACAGTAAGAGAAAGAGAAAAAGAGAAACAGAGTAAGAAAGAAAAAGAGAGAAAGAGAGAAAGAGAAAGAGGGAGAGAAAGAGAGAGAAAGAGTAAGAAAGAAAGAGAAAGAGAGAAAGAGAAAAAAGAAAGAGAAAGGGAGAGTAAAAAAGAGAAAGAGAGAAAGGGAGAGAAAGAGAGTAACAGAAAGTGTGAGTAAGAGAAAGAGAGAAAAGAGAGAGAGAGAGAGAGAGAAAGAGACTAACAGAAAGAGAGAGTAAGGAAAAAAGAAAAGAAAAGAGGAAACAGCACTTCACCAAACGAGAAACTACAAACCAGGAACTCACAGCACATCCAAAGAAATGCTACTTCGTCATGCAAAACATAAAAATGAAAAGGTGCAACTCGGATTCACACGGACGGACGGACGGACGCCGGATTTGGCCTTTCCAAATCAAAGGAGGAAGAAGAGGAGGAGGAGGAGGAGGAGGAGAAAAGAAGACAACCAACTTTTAGTTTGTGTTCATTCCAAAGGATGCAACTTACAAGGGGGGCGGAGCTAGGTCTCCCGCGACAACGAAGGGTGGCTTAGCAACAGAGTCGTCTCAAGATATGATTGGCCCCCTGCCGAAGGGAGGGCGGGATTGCGGAGTTTTCGGACAGCAGAGAGAGAAAAGGGGGGGGGGAGTTTGGTTTTCTTCCTTTTTTATATTTTTTTTTTAAAAAAAATGTGTTTTTGCTAGACAAAATTAATAATTCTCCCACCCCCCCTTTCTTTTCTTTTTTTTTTCTTTTCTTTTTTTTAAAAAAAAGTTTCATTTTTTATTTCCGAACGAGATGATTTTTGTTTTTTTTGTTTTTTTTTTAAAAAAGAGACATTTATCCAAAGAAAATGACATAGCTACTTACACATTCAGAGAGACAAGACAGGAAGGTTTAAAGTTGAACACCTTAAACCGTCAGCCCCCTCCCCCTAATTTTTGGAGGGTGGGGGGAGGGAGGAGGGGGACACGGGGTCAATGGGGTAAGGAAACCCCATCAGGTCATAGCGCGAGTCTCCCCAAAGATATTTGCCAGCTTTACCGGAAGTCCTCGATTTACGACAATTGGTGCCAGAATTTCCACCCTTAAGCAAGGTGGCTATTCAGCCGTTTTACGACCGTTCCTGCTGCAGTCATTAAGCAAAACACTGCAGTTGTTAAACAGATCTGGTTTCCCCCTTTGACCGTTTGTCAGAAGCCAGTTAGCGATACCTGGGACTTTGCCACCCTTGTAAATTCATTTCCAAAAGCCTAAATTTTGTTCCCTGTGACCGTCGGGATACCGCAGCGGTCGTAAGGGTGAGGACTGACTCTAAGTCACTTTTTTGCTCCGAATGGTCGCTAAAACGCCGGCTTATCAGCGGAAGACTCCCTGTACATTTTTTTCGGGGTGACTTTTCGATGACTTTTAAGGACCCCACGAATGGCCGCAAAACGAGGCCGCCGCTAAATGAGGACTACCTCTAATGACTCAATTTTCTTTTTTTTTCATCTAGCTGCCGAACTCCGATGGAGATGCAACAGGAGGAAAACTATCCACCCACAGCAGCACACGCCAAGCCCGGCCCGTTGCAAATTCGAGATCCTTCCCGGGATAAAATTAGATTTTCTTCAGAAATGATTAGAAGGGAAGGCGCTGGTTAAAGCCGGAAAAAAGCGAACAGCTGAAGAAATCCCCCTTTTCCGACGGCGGGTGGAAACAGGGCCTGAGCCTGGGTCGTCCTTTTTTTTCCCCAAGTAGATTTTGAGAAACAAGCCAGGTTCAGAAAAGGGCCTTCGATACAGAGAACCTGGAAGAAACCTGAGCCCCGGGTTCGAATTTTCCGCGGCTGCTCGGTTGGCCGAGGACCCACCTGGCAGGCAGTGGCTCAATACGGCCGGTTGGCGTCTTTGGGGCGTTTCAACTGAACCTTCAACCGTTTCATCCCAATCTGGAAGCCGTTCATGGCTTGGATGGCGGCTTGCGCGCTGGCGGGATTGTCAAAACTTACGAATCCTGCAGAAGAGAGAGCGGGAGGGGGAAGGAGGGGGAGAAAAAGCAGGGCCAAGGGCCCGCTGAGACCCCACGGTGGAGGTGCATCAGCCCCCCCACCCACCCCGCGTGTATTTCCCAAGATGGGGCAGGAAGACCACTCAAGAAGTGGGATCCGGAGAAGATTAAACTTCCAAGAAAGCATTTCTCAACCCCGCTTGAAGACGGGCAGATTTCAACACAGGACGACAAAGTTGGGAAAGGACCTTGGAGGTCTTCTTAGTCCAACCCCCTGCCCTTCTCAAACTCCCAGAACCCCCCAGCCAGCATGGCCATTGCTAAGCATTCTGGGAGTTGGAAGTCCACCCATCTTCAAGCGGTTGAGATGGAAGAGACGCTGGTCTCCAGGCTTTGGTGGACAGCGGAAAGTACGATCTTCTTGAGATCTTAGTGCCCAAAATAGGATCTCTTCACCGGATACGAAATTGGGATTTACTCCCCTTGCTTGAGTCCTTAATACGATGAATAGACATCCTAAGACAGGAGTACAGATAGTCCTCGACATACGACCATAATTGAGCCCCAAATTTTGGGTTTTGCAAAGTGAAGCATCGGTTAAGTGAATTTGGGTCCCATTGTACAACCTCGCTTGCCTCACTGCAGCTGTTAAGTGAGTCCCACAGTTGTTAAGCGAATCCGGCTTCCCCACGGACCTTGCTTGTCAGAAGGTCGAAAAATGGGACCCTCCTGGGGACGCTGCGATTGTCATAGATACGAGACAGTTACACAAGCGTCCAAATTTTGATCACGTGACCACAGGGGTACCGCGGTTACCGGTCGTAAGTGTGTGAAAAACAGTCACAGTTTTTTTCAGTGCTGTTGTGACTTCGGTCACTAAATGAACCGTTGTAAGACGAGGACTAGCCGTACCCGCGTCCTTCTTCTCGTTCTGAAGCAGCTGGAGGTCCAGCTTCTTCAGTTGGAGAAGATCTGGTTTCGGTGTCCCAATCGGATCGGGGAACGGATTCCCGCACCCCCCCCTTTTGTGTCTGCGAGCCCTAAATTCAATCGCGCACCCCAAAAAAGTCTCGTCCTAATTCCCACCAAGCACTCTCAAGTTGGAGGAAGTCCACTTGATGGTCATTGAACCATAGAAGGAGAGACGGTGGAGGCCTCTAGGTTCAAACCACCGATCGGGGACCTTGGGACGTTTTCCGTACCGAAGCATTTACTCTGATTGGTCGCTCGGTCGACGAAAACTTTGGCCGAAATGACATTCCCGAAGGGGAGGAACATCTGTAAGATCTCCGAATCGGTGAATTCTTGCGGCAAGTGATAGATGAAGATGTTGCAACCTTCAGGACCTGCAAAAAAAAAAACATAAATTGTCGGGAAGGACGGACCGGTTGCGAAATGTCCTTGGCGTAACTCCAAACATGCGAGCGGCGTTTTCGCAACCAGGTTGCGAAAAAAACGTCTTGATATTTTTATTTTTTTTGTTTTGCTTGCCAAGGATTCTCCTCTTGTTTCTTCCCCGGGTCGTGCCCTTAAAATGGCAGCTGTAACTAGGTTAGAAGACAATACGATAAACCAGGTTGTGGCTTCTGGATTTTGTTTGTTTGTTTGTTTGCAAGGGGTGGAAGTTGGCATTGGGAGGTGCAGCTCAGCTGTGCAAAAACTCAACATTTCCGAAAGTTGTGTCTGCGTAAGAGGTGGAAAAACAGCGGGCAAGATGGAAATTTGGATGTTGTAGAAAAAATAGTCGTTTGCACTACTGGTACTAATTGCACACTTCTTGTTGCAACGATTTGGAAAAAACCCACGAAGACCCACAAGGGGGGATCGACCCTCGTGATAAAACCGTGGGGCGAATGATGTTAATCCCCCCCCCCCTTGGAGGAGTTTCTCAACCTTAGCAACTTGAAGAAGTGCGCGGACTTCAACTCCCAGAATCCCCTAACAAGCATGTTGACCGGGGAATTATGGGAACTGAAATCCACACATTTCCAAGGTGCTAAATTTGAGGGTTAAATTATAATTCTGCGTTAAAGCAATAAAAGCTTGTTAAAAATTCCAGATCTCCACCAGGGGGAAGCAAAACCTCCCCTTTGGACGCCCTCTAGTGGTTCCCGGGGTTACTGCAGCCCCAACGTGATCATCCCTGCTTTTTGGTTGCCGCTGGCATTTTGCAGCTGGGATGACCGCTGGCTTGATCTGGGGAGGAGTGGGGAATGGTGGGGGGGGGGGCTCCGGACCCCAACCTTACCTTCTCTCTGCTGGGGGGGCGCCTGCTGGGTGATGATGGCAGCGGGCTGCTGGGGAAAGGCGGTGCTGACCAGTCCGTAGGCTGTAGGATAGGCAGCTGTAGGAGGAAGCGTGGGAGAGGGAAGGGGGTCAGCTGGAAGAGGGGGAGGCGCGTGTCCAGAGCTGGAGGAGAGGGGGAGGGGGTACCTGGGTACCTGTTGTCAGGTTTCGATGTCGTCTCAAATAAAATAAATTGCATTTCCAAACAAATCGCCTTTGAAGAAATCTTTCGTTTTATTAAGCACGACAACCTGTCCCCGATTGTGGCGTAGCCAACAATGACTTCCTGACCCCCAAACCTTCCCTTTCCGTTCCCCAATTCTCTGCGTCTCATTGGCCCTCTTCCAAATCACTCTCCCCATATCTACTACTTCAGCTCCCAGGAATGTCCCCCCTCCCATCTCATCTCCTAGGGGATATTATCTTCAGGGAAAATAAGTAGGTGAGAAGGCAAGCGTCCTCTTGCCAGCTGCCCCCTCTTCTCCTCCTTATGTCAGCACTAGAGTAAATGCAGGTTGTAGTGCTGACACCTGTCCTTACCTGTGTAATGTTGCATCCCGGCGTAGGCCTGCTGTAAGGGATCCACAGGGGCGGCCGAGCTCTGTGCTGTGGCATTGGGGGTGAGGGAAGACGGGAAGACAACACACACTTAAAGACAGTTGCGATGGGTTCAACGTGTCCGAGCATGCCCTCCCCCCACCCCCACAAGGAAGAGTATCCAGGTGTCTCTGGGGGTGGGGGAGGGAGGCCACCACGAGCTTCGCTTTTCTCTAAGCCCCGTTTCTGAGTGTCAGAGGTAGACTGCCTTTGAATAGGGAGGCTCGAATAGGTATGGTTGAAATTTCAGCCTCTGTTCCAAAATTGGCCATGTTTTCTTAGCCGAGATTGTCCTCAGTCGGCTTAAAAAGCTACTCTTTTGAGCTTCAAGGATCTGAACTCGGTGGTTTAATCCCGGTGGAAAGAAATCCGGGTTTAAAAGGATTAAAATGGATTTAATCCGGTGTTTCTGAACTTCAACCTCTTGGGACTTCGACTCCCAGAATTCCGTAGCGTGCATGCAATTCAGGCACGGAATTCTGGGAGTTGAAGTCCAACCGTTTCAAAGCATGCTGCCTGGGGAATTCTGGGACTTGTAGTCCATACAACATAAAGCATGCTTAGAACTTCTAGGATTTGTAGCCCATGCATCTTGAAACTCCCTGGCTGGGGAATTCTGGAAATTGAAATCCGCCCATCTTCAAACTCTGGAGAGTTGGGACACGTGGCTCTTCCCACCCAACCCCAAATCACAGCAGGACGAGCAAACTCTCTTATTTTTTCTCCTCCTGCCCTCGGGAAAGACTCCAGCCAGGCTCTGGGTTCGAGTTCTACGCCTCACGTGAACCCCCCACAGGTGGAAGAAGACTCTAACTATTCGGGCTAAAATCGGAGACTCTGGGAAGCGGAAGCAAAACGTGGGAAGACCCGGGGGAGGGGAGGAAGGGGTGGGGTGGAGGGGTGGGGTGGGCAGAGGTACCTGGGAAGGGGTGGACGCCGTTGGTGTAGAGCCCCTCGGAGGCCGGCTGCCCCGTGCTCTGCGTGGGGACGGGGCTGTAGCCGTTGACGCTGAGGGTGGCTGGGATGGCAGAGACCGGGGTGGCCGCGAGGGTGGGCGGCGTGCTGCTTCCTGTGGGAGGGAGAGAGAAAGAGAGAGAGAGACCCCCACCCGGGAGCTGCAAGGGGGGCTCTCTCCTGCAGCCCCCAACCCTAACCCAGGTCTGCAACACATTCGGGCCAGAGGGGGGTTTCAGCAGGTTCTGACCAGTTCTGGAGAACCGGTAGCGGAAATTTTGAGTCGTTCGGAGAACCGGTAGTAAAAATTCTGACTGGCCCCATCGTCATCTATTCTCTGCCTCCCAAATCCCAGATGATCAGGAGGAAATGGAGATTTTGCAGTATCCTTCCCCTGGAGTGGGGTGGGAATGGAGATTTTACAGCATCCTTCCCCTGCCACGCCCAGCAAGCCACGCCCGCAGAACCGGTAGTAAAAAAAATTTGAAACCCACCACTGATTCCGACATGCGCCCTGCGCCCGGCTCCCCTTTGCTCCACTCAAAGCCCCAAAGTTCCAGACCCCACCCATTTCCCCGGGAGGTTTGGGGGGGGGTCTGTTGGGCCCCCATGGGGGAGCAAGGGACCCAATTTAGAAGCCCGCGGTGGATGGGGGAGAGGTTGTCCAGAAGAGAGGGGGTCTGTGGATCCTGCGGGATGGAGCCCCCCCCCCTGGGCGGAGTCTCTGCCCTCCTTACCTGAGGAGGGGGTGATGGGAGTGGCGATGAGCCCGTTGGGGGCCAGGGTAGCCATCTGCTGCATCTGCACGGCCGCCATGGGGTTGAGGTAGGCCGAGTGAGCGGCGACCAGAGCGGCTTGCTGGTGCATGAGCTGCGGAGGGCAGAGGAAGCCCTGAAGCCTCAAAGACCCCCCCCCCCAATTTCCACACTCCCTGACCCCCTCCCCACCGCCCTTCTTGGACCCCCAGAGCTGGGCTGGCAGCCGAGCGCAGCCCCCACTTCTTTCTGTCCTGCCCCACACCTGGGGGGGTGGCTGGGGGCAGCAGGAGGACCCCGGCCTGCTTACTGCCTGAGTGTAGGCGCTGTACGCTCCGAACTGCAGCGCGATGGGGCTGAACATGCCCAGTTGGTTGGCCACCTGCTGCATCCGCCTGAGTCCCCGCTCTTTCTCCGTGTCTGCGAATTTCACCACCAGGCTGGAAGAGGCGCCCTGGGGAGGGCGGGGAAGCCGAGAGGTTGGGAAGTGGTGGGCAGGAGAGACCCCCAGGCTGGGCTCTGGAAGGTGGGGAGACTCTCTCCCTCTCTCCCTCCCTCCCCTTCCTTCCTTCCTTCCTCACATTCCCATTTCCTTCCTTCCTCCTGTTCTTCATTTCCCCTCCCCTCCCCTCCCTTCCCTCCCCTTCCTCCCTCCCTCCCTCCATTATTCCTTCCTTCCTCTCCTCCCCATTCCCTTCCTTCCCCTCTCCCTTTCTTCCTTTCCCCTCCCCTCCCTTCTCCTTGCCTTCCTTCCTTCCTTCCTATTCCCATTCCCTCCCTCCCTCCATTATTCCTCCCTTCCTCTCCTCCCTTTCCCCTCCCCTCCCTTCTCCTTGCCTTCCTTCCTTCCCTCCTGCCTTCTTTCCTTCTGATTCCCATTTCCTTCCTTCCTTCCTCCCTCTCTCCCTTATTCCTTCCTTCCTCGCCTCCCCATTCCCTTTCTTTCCCCTCCCCTCCCTTCTTCTTGCCTTCCTTCCTTCTTTCCCTCCCTCCCTCCCTTCCTTTCTCGCTCCCTCCCTTATTCCTTCCTCCCTTCCTTCCTTCCCCTCTCCTCCCCTCCTTCAGAAGCTTTTCACTACACGGGGTGGATAAGCTGCAATGGAGCGCTGTGGCCACCGGAGGGCAGCGGAGTCCACCTTTCTCCAAACCCGCAGCGTTTTCCAACTTCAAACCGGCCAAAGCGTCTCTCAACCATAACCCCCCCCCCCAAAAAAAGGCCGCCAAGGGACTCACTGGCAGCGTGCGGCTTCCGTGCAGCGTGCTGATGGCTGCCTGGGCTTCTGCGTGCATTTGGAATTTCACAAAGGCGCAGCCTGTACGGAGGCGAACAGGGCGAGGGAAACGAATCCCGAAAGGAGAGAGAGAGATTTTGTTTTGCAGATAAATAAACCCTCTCGACTCAACCTTTCCCACCCGTGTTTCTCAACCCTTGGAGGCCTGAGGAGGAGTGGACTTCCACTCCCAGAATCCCCCCCCCAGCCAGCATGCAGGGAATTCTGGGAGCTGAAGTCCCACCCGTCTCCACGTTGCCAAGGTTGACAAAAAAAACCCTTTACATCCCTTGGTTCACCCCGGAAACAGGAGCAGGGAAGGCTGAGCAGCGGGCACTGCCCTGATGCCACCTCACCTTTGCTGGTGCCATCTGGACCTCGGAGTACCGTGCATTCATCGATGGTCCCGAAAGGCTCAAACATCTTCCGAACGTCTTCGTCCGTTTGCTGTTTCCCCAGCATTCCTACAAAGAGTTTCCGGTCTTCTGGAAGATACAAAAAGAGGCAGGAAGTGGCTCAAACAATCATAAATAAATAAATAAATAAATAAATAAATAAATAAAAAGGACAAACTCCCCCCTTGCAAAACGACCAGCACCCTGGTCCTTTAGCAGAACCCTCAGACTGACATTTCAGCTGGGAATTTCGGGGTTGCGCGCAATGCTAAATAAATAAATAAATAATCCAGACTTGGCAGAATCTGCAGGAAGCTTAATTGAATTTAATTTAATGAATTAATTAAATTAAAACTCCCAATGCTGAATTGTTTGAAGAATTGCAGAAATCAAAGATTAAAACCTGTGGATAAAATGCAGAAGTTGCAAACAATTCGGCATACCCTGCCCCTCAAAAAAAATAATACAGAAGGAAAGCATACCTCCCCTACTTTCGCTGTCTGCAGGTTTCACCTGAATCGGTCGGTTCATCTGAAAGAATAGGAAATGAATTTTAAGGCCAGAATATCAGAGGTTTTTTTTTTTTTTTTTGGGTTGCAAACGATCCATTGGGAATGGGCCTCAAAGCAACCATTAAGAGAGGGGACTTCAACAATTCCTGTCCCGTTCTTTTTTTTCCCTGGCCTTCGTTGTAGCTGGTTATCCACTTGTTTCATTCTGAGAAGCTAAAATAGACTGAAAAAGACTTTGCAGACGCTAACGAGGACCATCCCAAAGCCTTCCTTTCTGGAGGCTTTGAACAACACCTTCAAAATTTCCAATACCAGCTGGGCTGGTAGCTGTGGGCATCTTTGCCACTCAAAACAATTGTTTATTCTACTATTTTATTTTATTTTTTTTGATTTAGGCTTTTATGATATGATAAGCTGCCCAGAGTTGTTAGACCGTGAGATGGCAGGGAATCAATTTAATAAATAAGAATGGAATGGAATGGAATGGAATGGAATGGAATGGAATGGAATAGAATAGAATAGAATAGAATAGAATAGAATAGAATAGAATAGAATAGAATAGAATAGAATAGAATAGAATAGAATAGAATAATAGAATATTAGAATAGAGAATGGAATGGAATAGAATAGAATAGAATATTAGAATAGAGAATAGAATAGAATAGAATAGAATAGAATGGAATGGAATAGAATAGAATAGAGAATGGAATGGAATGGAATAGAATAGAATAGAATAGAATAGAATATTAGAATAGAGAATAGAATAGAATAGAATAGAATAGAATAGAATATTAGAATAGAGAATAGAATAGAATAGAATAGAATAGAATAGAATAGAATAGAATAGAATAGAATAGAATAGGACAGAGTTGGAAGGGACCTTGGAAGTCATCTAGTCCAACCCCTTAACCCCCCCCCCCGCAGGAGACCTATACTAGGGATTCGAACTGCCGACCTTTCTGATCAACAAGCTCAGCGTCTTAGCCACTGAGCCAAACAAACAGTGATAAGTCCGGAATTACTGCACAGTCATTTTAAATTTAAATTGGTAAATGGAATAGTAACGTAATCATTTAAATTAAAAAAAAAAAATACAGTATAGTCTTCTTTTTTAATAAAATGCAGATATAAAGGCCCTCTTTAGTTTAGTTTAGTTTTTTTAGTTTACTTTGTCCCTACCAATCCTGAAAATGTCTGCGTCCCCCTTGAGTTTTGGGGGTGGGGATGGGGGGAAATTTGCAAAAAAAACAACAACCCTCCATCCAAACTCCAAACTCCAAAGGAAACATTCAACTCTGTTGCCAGATGTGCAAAATCTTCCTAGCCGCCTCCTTCGTCCAGGAGAGGATGCCCAAAACTGCCGTCCTGCCTATCACAGCCCAAGAGGCAGGGATGGCGATGGGGTTGCCATGGCGCCCGAGGCCTGTATCTTCCTCCGCCTCCGGTTGCCAAGTTATGTCCTGTTGCCACAGTAACCGGAGCAGCTAAGAGGACCAGTGCGGCTTCTCCTTCCCCTTCCCTTCCCTTTCTCTTTTATGCCTCTCTGGATAGCATTAGCATCATGATGATTATTCTTCCAGAAAAATAGCAAGCTTATTTAATTGTTGTTGGGTATTTTTTTTTAAAAAAAAAACCTTTGCTCTTTCTTTCCACTCACAGATTTATAAAAACTCCACGCGCTGCAAAAGAGAAGGGAAAAAAAGAGAAATCCTCAACCTCTTTGATATCCTTTGCTTTAATCTGCTTTAATCTAATATCTGCTTGAATATAATTCATATGTGATAATAAACACAAAAGCAAGGCCAGGGGAAAAAAAGAAAAACCTCAAGGAAAGCTTGCCTTGTTGTTTTTTTAAAGTACAGAGTTATGTTTGAGTTAATTTATTGTGGTTAAGTGGATTTATTCTGATTTGCAACAAAAAAAAAAAACCGATCTGAATTTGCAAACGGAAAGAGCCACTGAGAAAGAGGACAGAGAACCTGGAAGAGAGAGAGAGAAAAAAAAAATCTGAATTTACTTCCTTTTATTTCCCAAAACTTCATTAAGAGTAGTAAGGATCACTCCATCCAGCCCAGGCAGTTAAACATGCAGTTTTTTTAAAAAAACAACGACTTTTTTAAAAAGAGCATTTGCAATCTTGCTAGTCGCACTGATGCAAAATTGAAAAATAAAAGGAAGGGGAAAAAGGCAGGGATCAACCTTGGCAAAAAAAAAAAAACCAAACAACTACATCCCTCCCTAATCTATTAAATTACAACTGTGCCTCTGGAGGAATATATAGATATATATAGATATATATTTAAAAGCGGAAAAATTATATAAAGTCTTAACTTCGGACAAGCTGTTTCCTTTACCATCATTTGAGGGAGAGGGAAAAAAAAATACTGTGTTAATTTAAAAATAAAAATAAAAATTGGGGGGTGGGGGGAGGAAGGAGGGGGTCTTCGAAAGAGCAGCCAGGAAGCAAATGCCTGGTCTCCATAGCAACTGGAGAAAATACTCCATGGCAACTACCCACTCATCTTTCCCTTTATCCCTTCCGGTTGCCATGGGAACCGTGCTGACATCATCACTTATCTCTATAAACAATGACCAGGAGCGTTTAGCGAAGGGGAGGGGAGATTTGGGGTGGGGGGGGGGAAGAGAAAAGAAATGGAGTGGCCTTGGTGGGCTCGGGGGAAGGAGGGGGGGGGCCTTGTTGGCAAAGCAACCCGAAGCAGATTTTAGAAAAAATTAAAAAAAGAAGCTCCTCTTGAAACTGCCCCCCCCCCACTGGCTCCCCCTCCTCCCATTTCTCTCTCCAAGGCCCCTTTTTTTTTAACCCACAGAATATATTTATTTTTAAATCTCTCGCACCGTTTAAATCGGGGCAGGCCTTGGAGACTTGGACCCGTGAGGTCGTCCCTTAAAGGTTTTCGACGAAGGGGGGTGGGGGGTGGGTGGGGAAATCACAAAATAAACATGGGAAATAATAACCCAGAGGAAGATTAGAGAGGAAGAAGAGAGGAGGAGTGGGGAAAGAGAGGAAAAAGGAGAAAATAAGATAAAAGAGTGGACTTTTGATGGGGTGTTTTTTTTTCCTTACGGATTTTCTCTCTCTTTCTTCATTAAAATGACAGTATAATAACCTTCTGCCCATGTTTAATCAGCACATCCATAAATCACTCCTTCCTTCTTTCCTTCCTCCCTTTTTCCCTTCCTTCCTTCCTTTCCGATCCCTCCCTTCCCCTCTCTCCCTTCTTTCCTTCATTTCTTCTCATTTTCTCTCCTTCTTCCTTTCTCTCCCTCTTTCTTTTTCTTTCTCTTTCTTCTTCCTCCCTTCCTCCCTTTTTCCTCCCTTTTTTCATTTTTCCCTTCCTTCCTTCCTTCCCGATCCTTCCCTTCCCCTCTCTCCCTTCTTTCCTTCATTTCTTCTCATTTTCTCTCCTTCCTTCCTTCCTTTCTCTCCCTCTTTCTTTTTCTTTCTCTTTCTTCTTCCTCCCTTCCTCCCTTTTTTCATTTTTCCCTTCCTTCCTTCCCGATCCCTCCCTTCCCCTCTCTCCCTTCTTTCCTTCACTTCTTCTCATTTTTCCTTCCTTCCTTCCTTCCTTCCTTCCTTCCTTCCTTCCTTCCTTCCTTCCTTCCTTCCTTCCTTCCTCTTTCCCTTCCTTCCTCGCTTTTTCCTTTCTTCTCATTTCCTTCCTTCCATCCTATATTTTTTTTTGCAAAGCAAAACTATCAAGTTCCTAGTCCCTAAGCTTCATCCCCCGGCTTGGAAGAAAGCCTGCAAGAAGGCCTCCAGCAAAGCCAGAGAGGACCCCCCCTGCCCTCTTTTTAAAGCCTCCATCTGAATTTGGCTTCTCTCCCAGCACCCATGTTCCTTTCGCCGTCCCACCACCTGCCTGCCTCGCAACCTCGTCGCTCGTTCTCTGCCCAGATGGGGCCATAAACCCCCCACCACCACCATATTGGCCCGGCCCCTCTCTCTCTGCCCAAGCAGCGGGTGAAAAATAAGACCGCCTGCCAGGCTGGGCTGGGTCGAGCGATGCCCGCCGGCCCCTTGCCCACCCCGGGTGCCATCCGGCCTCCCCTAGGTGGGCAGCGAGGAGGAGGCTGGCATGGGTGCGAAAGACGGCGCAAGGCCCAGGTCCCATTCTGCCCTTGGAGGCTGGCAGGCCTGGCCAGGTGTGTGTTTGCATCTGGACATCTTGGGGGGGAAAAAAAACAAACAAACATTGAACGGTCTCCAAACCACTAAGGAAAATGGAAAACGGTGGTTAGAGAGGGATTAGACAGGGATTAGCCACCTCACGAACATGGTTTAACGTGGCTCTGCCATCTGGAGCAGGGGAACCTCGAGTGCTCCCGGAGACCGGGGGGGGCGGGGGGGGAAGAGGGAGGCGTTGATTCCCCCCCTCCCGGCTGCTTTTTAAAGGGGGGGGGTGCAGCGGAAAGAAGGAAAGTCATGTGTGTGCATGGGTGCTAACTCCTGCGTTTAGGTGTGAATGAATTGCGGCCCACCAGGCTGCCTGGATTTGCTATCTGAAATAGTGTAGATTCTCCTGCTTGAAAGCAGCGGGCTGGACTAGAAGACCTCCAAGGTCCCTTCCAGCTCTATTCCTTATTCCCTATTCTGTTCTATTCTATTCTATTCTATTCTATTCTATTCTATTCTATTCTATTCTATTCTATTCTATTCTATTCTATTCTATTCTATTCTATTCTATTCCATTCCATTCCATTCTACTCTACTCTACTCTATTCTACTCTATTCTTCATTCCAATATTTATTCTATTCCATTCCATTCCATTCCATTCTATGTTTTCTATTCTATTCTATTCTATCCTATTCTATTCTATTCCATTCCATTCCATTCCTATTCTATTTCTATTATTTCTATTCTATTCTATTCTATTCTATTCTATTCTATTCTATTCTATTCTATTCTATTCTATTCTATTCTATTCTATTCTATTCCATTCCATTCCATTCCTATTCTATTTCTATTATTTCTATTCTATTCTATTCTATTCTATTCTATTCTATTCTATTCTATTCTATTCTATTCCAATTCCAATTCCAATTCCAATTCCAATTTCATTCTATTCTATTCTATTCATATTCTTATTCTTATTCTTATTCTTATTCTTATTCTTATTCTTATTCTTATTCTTATTCTTATTCTTATTCTTATTCTTATTCTTATTCTTATTCTTATTCTTATTCTTATTCTTATTCTTATTCTTATTCTTATTCTTATCCTATCCTATCCTATCCTATCCTATCCTATCCTATCCTATTTCTATTTCTACTCTTATTCTATTCTTTATTTTGCCCCCTCCTCCCCAAATGGAAAAAATCTTGATTTTTTATTTTTTAAAAAAATTTCAATTAAAAAAAAAAAAACTAAGAGGAAAATGGCTTTTGGGGGGGGGGGGGCTCGTTTTGCGATTTATTTATTCGTGATAAATAAACCTACCAAAGAGCCAGTCTCACAGGCAACTTGAAAAATGAATCTTTTCCAACTCCTGCCCCCCACACCTTCCACACACTCTGCTTTCTCCCCCAGGACCAAGGACAGCTCCTTGGTGGTGGTGGTGGGGGGGTTTCATCCCACGAAAATACCCCCAGTTTAAACAACCCTAACCCTGACCCTGCAGAGAGAAACTGTTCTGCCTCCTTAGATCTACCCCCCTCGGAGGCTGAGTGGTAGACATGTCCTGAATATGGAGGCTCTACTGCAGACGTCTCCCGCCCACCCACCCAAAAAAAAGGAGCAAGAACTACTAACCCCCTTTGGCATCAATTTCTCAGAGAACCACCCCCCCCCAAAAATTTCTGCAATACCAAACTGAATGCTGGGATTTTTTTTTCATGCGTCTCCTTGCCCCCCCCCCCCGGATGGCATCTTCCCGTCCTTGTGCCCGGCCTGGGGGTGGGGGAGGAAGGGGGAAAGGGCTGAAGATCAGAAGGTATAGATGCCCCCTCCCCTAATCCAGCTTTGCCTGCCTCCTCCTTCCCCCCCTTCCAGCTCGGCCTGCCCGAGACTAAATCTGGAGATAATCCACCAAATTCCAGATCTCCTGGTACGTGTGCCGAGGGGGAGCGGCTGCAAATTCGCGGTTTGTGGGGCATCTGGGTCCAGGAGTGGGGGACACACAGCCTTCAGGGTTAGGGGCTACAATGAGGTGGGGAATAACGGAATAACAGAGTTGGAAGGGGCCTTGGAGGTCTTCTAGTCTAACCCTCTGCTCAAACAGGAGATTCTATAGCGGTTCAGACAACTGGTTGTCCAATCTCTTTCTGAAAAGCCTCGACTGATGGGGCAGCCACAACTTCTGGAGGCAAGCAGTTCCACGGGTTAATTGTTCTAACTGTCAGGAAATGGAAGAGGAGGAGGAGGAGGAGGAGAAGGAAAAGAAAAAGGAGGAGGAGAAGGAAGGAAGGAAGGAAGGAAGGAAGGAAGGAAGGAAGGAAGGAAGGAAGGAAGGAAGGAAGGAAGGAAAATGGAGACAGGAGGAGGAGATGGAGGAGGAGGAGGAGGAGGAGAAGGGAAGGAAGAGATGGAGGAGGAAGAGAAAGAAGAGAAGGAGGAGGGAAGGAGGAGGGAAGGAGGAGGAGGAGGAGAAGGAAAAGAAGAAGGAAGGAAGGAAGATGGAGACAGGAGGAGGAGATGGAGGAGGAGGAGGAGAAGGAAAAGGAAGGAAGGAAGGAAGGAAGATGGAGACAGGAGAAGGAGAAGGAGAAGGAGAAGAAGAAGAAGAAGAAGAAGAAGAAGAAGAAGAAGAAGAAGAAGAAGAAGAAGAAGAAGAAGAAGAAGAAGAAGAAGAAGAAGAAGAAGAAGAATTCAGATCGCATGGATGTAACAGGAAAAACGAAGGAATGGAAAAGGGAAAAAAAGGGAGGGAAGGAAGATGGAGAGGAGAAAGAGACCAAGATGGATAAACCAGCATTGTAGGGTTACTAGTCTGCCTTGTGCTAAATTTCCAGCTCTCACCCACACGACCACATCTGGATTCTTGCTGGAATATTTTCCTTTCCGCAAACTCATCACAAAAGTTGGGCCGTTTCTTCCCTGCCCAATTAAAGGGGCTGTTTCGCTTCACCGATAAATATAAAAAGATTAGGAAATGTTATTATTATGCCTGCCGTGGAATCTCACTCAGGTTGCGGGTGTTTTTTTTGAAGGGAAGGAGAGAGGCCAAGGGAAGAAGGGAGAGCAGGCCAGACAGGGGCAATCCATAGGTGAGCTTCCCCCTGCCAAGGCAGTCTACCTGAGGATGTAAGAATTGCAACCTTCCCTCTGAGGCATTTAACAAGCCGCAGGGGTGACTCGTCCCCTGCAATGAATTTGCAATTTTTTTTTTTTTTTGGGTAAAGAATACAATTGGTGTCAATTTTCGTGGAGCCCCGTGTGTAGGAGCAGTCTACCTCCAGATGCTGGGGAGAGAAATAAGACCAGATCCTGGACTTGTGCGCTCCAATTTTTGAGGCCCATTTGGGAAGAACGGCTGTCTGTGGTGGGCGTCGATGGGCATGGGGCTTTTTTCCTGATTTTTCTTGATTTTCCAATTTTCCCTTTGCAGGCAGCCTCTCCCCACCCTCACCCACCCCCCCACAGGCAGCCGAAGGTGAATTTCAATCCTGCCCCCCACCCCCCCACTCCGAGGCCTTGGCAGGAGGCGGTGCCAGGGAGCAAGGTAAGAGCTTGCAGCTCTGCGACAGCTGGCAAAACACCTGCTCCTTTCCACGGCCCCTCCTTGGACAAATAGCTGGCAGGAAAGCAGTGAGTGAGCAGAAGGGGGGCCTGGCCCAGGAGGGCAGGTGGGCTGGTGGGGGTGGGGGGGTTTAGGAACGGAGATGCACCTTCCTGAACACCGGAAAGAAGAAAGGAAAGAAAAAAAGAAAAGAAAAGAAGGAAAAAGAGAAAGAAAGGGAAAGAAAGAGAGAGGAAGAAGGAAGGAAAGACAGAGGGAGAAAGAAAGAGAGAGAGAGAAAGGGAAGGCGAGAAGAGAGGGAGGGAGGAAAGAAGAAAGGAAGGAAGGAAGGAAGGAAAGAAAAAAAGAAAAGAAAAGAAGGAAAAAGAGAAAGAAAGGGAAAGAAAGAGAGAGAAAGAAGGAAGGAAGGAAAGACAGAGGGAGAAAGAAAGAAAGAGAGAGAAAGGGAAGGCAAGAAGAGAGGGAGGGAGGAAAGAAGAAAGGAAGGAAAGAAAAAAGGAAAGAAAAGAAGGAAAAAGAGAAAGAAAGGGAAAGAAAGAGAGAGGAAGAAGGAAAGACAGAGGGAGAAAGAAAGAGAGAGAGAGAAAGGGAAGGCGAGAAGAGAGGGAGGGAGGAAAGAAGAAAGGAAGGAAAGAAAAAAGGAAAGAAAAAAATAAAAGAAAAGAAGGAAAAAGAGAAAGAAAGGGAAAGAAAGAGAGAGGAAGAAGGAAGGAAAGACAGAGAGAGAAAGAAAGAAAGAGAGAGAAAGGGAAGGAGAGAAGAGAGGGAGGGAGGAAAGAAGAAAGGAAGGAAAGAAGGAAGGAAGAAAAGAATAGAATAGAATAGAATAGAATAGAATAGAATAGAATAGAATAGAATAGAATAGAATAGGAATAGGACAAATGGAAAGGAAGGGGGGACAATGGAGGGAAGGAGGGAAAGAAGGAAGGGAGGAGGAACAAATGTTGAGGAAGAAAGGAAGGCAGGAAAGAAAGAATAAAGGAAGGAAGGAAGGAAGGAAGGAGGGACAATGGAGGGAGGGAGGGAAAGAAGGAGGGAAGGAAAAAGGAGGGACAAATGGACGGAGGAAGGAAGGAAGGAAAAGAAGGATGAAAGAAGGAAGGAAGGAAGGACGGGACAAATGGAGGGAGGAAGAAAGGAAGGAAGAAAAGAAAGAAAGAAGAAAGGAAAGAAGGACTCAGTCTTTGGCCAAAGCACTTCCGAGCAACCCACCCACTTCCCATCCCCCAAATAATAATAATAATAAAATAATAAACCCCTCTACTACTCCATCCGCAGGCTCAAAACTCTCCCTGGGCCATTTCCGCGGAATCCCTTGCCAGGATTAAACCTGGTTTGGCTCCTTCCTAAACCCAGGTGGAGGCCTTCTCCTAGCCTCTTCCTGCTGCTCCCTAGCCCTCCCTCCCCCCCTCTCTGCCAGGGCGGATGCCAGCCTCCCCTCCCCTCCCCTCCCTCCGGGGTCTCCTGACCTCTCCGGTTTCACTGAGCCAGGGCCAAGGCTGATCCGATTCCGTAATCCTATTTACTACCAGCCCTTTCTCCTCGGCGGGCAGGACTGACCGCCTCTCTCCGGCTATTTTATCCCCCACTGCAGCCGTAGCAAACGAGGTTAAGTCAAGAGTTAATGCCTCGGACAAGAAGCAAATCTGCTTAAGCCTGAGAACGATCCCCTCCCCCTCCCCCCCTTCTCCTTGCAGGTTTTACTCGAAGCGCTGAGGACTAGAAACCTGCCTGCTCCTTTTAAAACCATTTCATTTTTCTCCAAATTCTGCACTCGGGGTGTCACATTTGGTGTAGACAAGCTGCTAATAATGCTAATAAAAGCCACAGGGTGACTTTCTACTTATGTAAAAACTTAAAAACAACAACTGTTATCTTGTAAAAAAGAAAACACACCACCAGGACAGGCAGAGAACCTCCTCCTCCCCCTAAAATAAACAACCCCTTTTAATTCCCAGGTTTGAACACGGATTCCCAGATTTCAGTTTCTTCCTAGGGACTCAGAAGGGCCAATCCCACTGCTGACACCAAAAGGGGTTGGTGAACCCCTTGTCTAGTCTGTTTCCCCGAAAATAAAACCCAACCGGAAAATAAGTCCTAGCATGATTTTTCGAGGATGCTCGTAATATAAGCCCTACCCCCCAAAATAAGCCCCAGTTATGATCGTCAGCTAGAGGGGTGCATTTAGTACCTTATTCCCCCCCCAAAATAAGACCTAACCAGAAAATAATCCCTAATGCGTCTTTTGGAGCAAAAAATTAATATAAGACCCGGTCTTATTTTTGGGAAAACACGGTACGTTGAGACCCCACCCCAAATGCTGAGCCGAGAGGCACAAACTTCGATTCCCAGCTGTTGGCTACGACCTTTGGAATCTGCGCCCCCCCCCGAGATGGCTTCGCAAGGCCGCAGATTTTTCAAGAAAGTCATATACCTTTGACTAAATACCCCCCGTCTACTAGTAGATCCAGAAAATGCTCCGAGCGAACCCAAACGCTGGCGAATTCAAAAAGGAACTGTCCTTAAGCACATCCAACTTCTCTTTTAACGCCTTAAAATAACCCAGGATTCGAAATCATCCAGCCGGGGAGAAACCCGGCTTCTGCAAACAACGGAAAGAGATCGGCAAACAAGGACCGAAGCGGGATCGAAGCACGCGGGGACACCTGCACAGACGGTGTTTGCCGCTGGAGGCCATCTGCTCCGGGTTGCAACGGGCGATAAGGCCCCTGGCATAGCGGGCGGGCACCGTCTTTGGACTTACCCCTGGCAGAGTCTTCTGCTCATGCAGCGCGCTTTGGGCCTTGAGGGCTGATTCCCGGGCACAGTAAGTCAGGAAGGCGCATCCTGGAGGAGGAAAAAACACGGGTTCAAACACAGCTCGCCAAAGATATCCCGCTTCCGGCGCCATTTTGCGTCCAAATCTGCAGGCCCATTTCCCCAAACCGGTCCTTGAAAGCAGCTTGAAACCGGTTTCCTAGCTCTAAAAGATCCATCTCATTCTGGGCACCCCCCCCCCACTTTTTTTTTTGAACTATTACCATCTGGCAGCCGGTACAGGATACTAAAAACAAGGACGAATAGGCTGAAAAACAGCTTCTATCCCAGGGCAATAACCATATTGAATTCTACGGTATAGTGCAACATCGGGTTTTCAATTTCAATTATATAGAATGTCAAGGATGTATGGTTGTGTTTTTATTTTTATAGTTATAATGTACACTGAAGATGGCATTTAATTTCTAACTAAACTACCTAACTAAATTCCTGCAAGGAAGACCCCCTAAACTGGCAGGAAACAGATGTTCAAAACTCAAAATCCAAAGAGCTCGGTGTTCAGAGGCAGTCTACCTTAAGGTGTCACCTCTGGGATAGGCACCGCAGTGGGTGACTGCCTCTCCAGCTATGCTTCAGGCTAACATCTGGGCAGCTCGGGCAGGATGGCAGACACATACAGAGGAGTGCTAACTTTAAACGGCCGTTAAATTATAACCAAACTTCCTCTCGATGTGATTCACCGCGTGTCAAAACTTTAAACACGCGTCAAGCATTTGGGGGATTCAGAGATCCCCAAATTGGGGACAAAAAAAAAAAAAAAAAAAAGAGAGAGAGAGAGATTTTACGCTGGAAACAAACCAGGTTTAGAAAGCTGGCTTGTTAATTTACGGGTTAAATGTTTGTACCGCAGACATTTTTTTTTTCCTTCCAGAAACTTCATGGAACTTAAGCCATGGAGTGCAAAGTGGGCACATTTGTGCCATCTCAAGACTACAAAGCCCATCTGCCTCGGCTCCCTTTCCCTCTGGCCAGTTTTTAAGAAAAGAGAGAAGTTTTTTTCGACGTGATGCCCGCCCATCCCACCCACTCGCCCCCCCCCCCCTCAACCCGGTCTCCTTTTCTCTGCCAATCATTAACTTTTATTTTATTTTTTTTTTCAAAAATTTTCATCAGCAAAATATGCTCCATTTCTTTCCCGGCTTCGGCGCAGGGCCTATATTTAGCCCCTGCCTGTCACAACAGGCAACGAAGTGGAAAAGCTAAGCCATTCACGCTCCAGCAGTTCGGCCTGATGGTGCCACGTCAGCCCAGCCCCGCGAGCTGCCAGCGGGGGCTTTCTGGAGTGGGGGGGGGGTTGATGCCCCCCCCCTTGAAAGCAGGAAAAGATGCCACGGGGCAAAAAGAGATCCCTTCCCCTCTGCCCACCCAGCTGACTTTCTCCAAATCAATGCAGGAGGAAGGAGGAAGGAAGGAGGAAGGGAGATGGAAGAAGGAAGGAAGAAGGAAGAAAGGAAGAAGAGGAAGAAAGAAAGGAAGAAGGAAGAAAGGAAGAAGAGGAAGAAGAAAGGAAGGGAGATGAAGGAAGAAGGACGAAGGAAGAAGGAAGAAGAAATAAGATGGGAAGAAGGAAGAAAGGAGGAAGGACGATGGGAGATGGAAGGAGGAAGAAGAAAGAAGACAGGAAGAAGGAGGAAAGAAAGAAGGAAGGAGGAAGAAGGAAGGAAGAAGAAAAGAAGGAAAAAGAAAGAAAAGAAAGGAAGAGATGAAGGAGAAAGAAGGAAGGAAGGAAGGAAAGAAAGAAAGAAAATGAATGAATGAATTTGGAGGCTTCTTATGGGCTTCCTGTCCATTCCCACATTTGGGGTGACTCTCTTTTGGTGCTGCTTCCCATGAGACGGGTAGCCCTCTAAAATTTATTTTATAATATTTTTTAAAAAGATATTTAAATATGGATTTAAAAAATCCATATTCTCAGCCCTCCTTTGCATCTTAACGGGCTGTTTTCCCTTCGCCTCGATTTTTGCTCTGCGTCGGGTGCATCGTGCCCCGATCCTTCCAAATTTTCTTGGGGGGGAAAAAAATAAGCCCAGTTCTTCCTTCTTTAATTTATTTAAAATTCCCCTGTTTACACAAGGACAGGTCGAAAGCCTCCAAGAACCCATCCATGTTCTTTAGCTACATCTTGAATTTTTTCCTCTTTGCTTCCTCCTTTTCCTTAAGGAAAAAAGTGAAAGTTTCAAAGATTTTTTTGGATCTGCTAACTGCACCCACTGCTGAACCTGCAGGTTGCATCTACTCTGCGTTCCCTTGCAGCCCACTCTCCTCATTTTAAACCCTCTTATTTTTTTAAAAAAATCCCAAACACCTCCAAAATACGTCCATCCGTCCTCAACCAGCGACTTTTGAGGGGTTCCTGGTTGCAGCCGCAGAATAGGGGGCCTGGCCTTAGCATTCGCAAGGGAGGCCTTTGGGTGGGGTGAGGGTGGAGAATAACAGAAAGCATATAAATTTAATAAATAAAATAAAACCAAGCTCAACTCTGGGGAGATAAAGCCCCCACCCCAAACTTCCCAACTCTTCCAAGCTACAAATCCTTCCAAAAGCCAATTTATTTGATACGAGGGCTCAAGCAGACCCTTGGCAAATTCAGAATAATTCTCGAAAGACGGCACCCCAAAACCTAAACCCTAAAGGAGTTTTTTTTTCTGCCCTTCTGCCTGAATTAAAAATGCCTTTTTTTTTCCCCCTTCTCCTGGTCTGTATCAGCACACCGTGATGTGCAAACTGGCCACAATTTTAACTTAAGCTTTCGCTACATACAACCTGGCATTTTTGCAAAAGTCACTTTTTCCTGTGGATTCCTTAAAGCTGGCATATTTTTTTTTTTGCCTTTCGGCGATCCGAAGCAACCCCCGTTTGGGTCGAGGGTAGAATTTTTTTTTTCCACCCCCGGTGAGACCGCAAACGATGAGAGTGAAACCGCATTGGCAGCCACTCGTGCCATGCCTAAGGACTGGCACGTGCTCCAAATTGGCAGCTAGAGAGAGAGAGGGTGACAAGGCACGCAGGGCGTTTGAAAGTGGAAGGCTGCGACGCTCCAAAGAAACCCTAATTAAATGCTGGTTTGAAAACCCGGATTTCCCTAAAAGTACAGAGAGGTTTGGAAGTGGAAAGAAGCAGACTGAATATTTGCAAAGAAACAGATTTTTCTGCCACTTTGCATGAAATATATATATATATATATCTTTGACTATTTTTCCATTGATGTTTTTAATTAAATATCTATATCGTTTTGAGAAACACAGCCACCATTCCCCCCCCCCCCATGTTACTTTATTACCCCCAACTCAACCCAAATCTGAGCCTTTCTGTAAGTTGCTAACTTAGGAGCAGAGGTGAGGAGTCCATTCTCTTGAGGACTAGTAACCTGCCACGCTGAATTTTTGCCCTGCTACGGGGAAAGTAGATCCTTCCTATTCTCAGCTCTTAATCCTGAGTCACTGACGGTTTGCCATGTTGTTGTTGTTGTTTTAGATCAAAACATCCTCAGATTTGGAAGAGGTTCTCTCGGGCTGCAAATGTTGAAATTTGCAGAAATTTATTTGAGGAATAAATTTATTCGAGGAATAAATACCAGTTGTAACTTAACACCGCTGGGCGTGAAATTCTCAAATCTTCGTTTGCTTTAGTGCCTCTTGCAAAAATTCTTGTTTTCCAAGAGTTTGTGTGTGAACGCAGCCTCACCCCCAACGCCATCCTAAAAAAACGGTTCCGTAGATTTATTTCCATATCCCACCAAGTTTTCATCGAGGGGCCGTCTCTGCAGTTTGAAAATAATACCTTGCGCCACTTAGAAGCGGATGAAACCGCTCTTCCGAATCAAAACCGATCAAAAAGGCGTCCAAAAATGGAAGGACAATTTGCATTTTTTAAATTAAAAAAAAAAAAAAAAGGAAGGGGAAAAAAAACCCACCCCAGAATACAGATGCTAAAAAAACATACCCAATTTCGCAGAACCTATCCAAACCCCCCGACCAAAGGGATCTGGGTCACATCAGCCCCTTTCAAAGCTGTCAAATGGGTCATCGATTCCCTGCAAAACAAACTAAGATTCTAGTCCTCAGTGCTTCTTGGAAAAAACAGACACACACACACACAAACAAGGGGGGCCGATTGAAACTTGAACCTATATCAAACGTCCATCGCTCAATTCTGCTACTGCAGCTGTTTTAAGAGAAATATCTTTTTTTTCCCCCCTCCCAACTCAGTTTTTTGGAGAACGCACGAGGTGCCTAAGAGCCCTTCTGTTTTCCTGGATTTTAAAGTGAGAATTGACTCAGCAAAGGCTGCATGACTGCTCCCCCCACCCCCCTCTCTCTTCCTGGTCCCTTCCCAGTTCCTTTTCCAGAGCCAAAAATTGTCCACAACACGACACAGTGCACACCTGCCAGACTGCTCCATCCATCACAATTGGGATCAGCCAACCTAGATCAAAACAAGCCTCTCTCCCTCCCTCTCTCCCCCTCCCTGCCTTTCCTTGGCTTGATCCCCAAAAGTTGGGGGCGGTGGGGGGGGGAAGGGAATGGGAGAAGGCAAGGTTGTGGATTTAACCCAGATTAAAGGGAACCCAGAGTTGGAGATGAATCCTGATGTGTTTTTTCTTTCTTTCTTTCTTTCTTTCTTTCTTTCTTTCAGCCTCTTTTAACTTTCCTTTAGTACCGTGGTGTTAATTAATTTTATTCTTAGCTGACTTGGCTCTGGGGAATTGCGTCTTGCTTTTGGCTCCTTTGAAAATCAGGGGGATGTTTACAAACCAATGCAGATTATCCTGGTGTTGAAGGGGAGAAAATCCTTCCTTCCTTCCCTATTCCTTCCTCTCTCCCTCTTCTGTCTATTTCTTCCCTTCCTTCCTTCCTTCCTTCCTTCCTTCCTTCCTTCCTTCCTTCTTTCCTTTCCTTCCCCCTCCTTCCCTTCCTATCCTTCTCCCTCCCTTCTTATCCTTCTCTGTTCCTTCCTTCCTTCTCCCTTTCTATCCTTTTCCCTTCCTTCCTTCCTATCCTTCTCTATTCCTTCCTTCCCTATTCCTTCTTTCCTCTTTATCCTTCTATTCCTCCCTCCCTCCCTCTATCCTTCTCCCTTCCTTCCTTCCTTCTCCTTCCCTTCCTATCCTTCTCTATTCTTTCCTTCCTCCCTTCCTTCTCCCTCTCTTCCTCCCTATCCTTCTCTATTCCTTTTTTCCTTCTCCCTTCCTATCCTTTTCCCTTCCTTCCTTCCTATCCTTCTCTATTCCTTCCTTCCCCTCTATTCCTTCCTTCCTTCTCCCTCCCTCCCTATCCTTCTCTACTCTTTTCTTCCTTCCTTCCTTCCCTCCCTCCATTTCTTATTTTCCTTCCTTCTTTCCTCCCTCCCTCCTATCCTTCTCTATCCTTTCTTTCCTTCCTTCTTTCCTTCTTCCCTCCCTCCCCTCGTCCAAATATCAAAGTTTGAGGTGCTTTCCCCAACACCCACTGAGTGCCCACCCCCCCACCCCCGGTCTCCCCAATTCCCACCCCCCCATCTCCAGAGAGCCGAGCCAAACTCACGTCCCCTCCTGGAGTTACGGCGGGCAGGCCAAGCCGCTCTCGGGCAGCTCCGGGGGAGCATCGGGCATGCCAGCCAAAGGCGGGCTGGCGGGCAGGCAGCCTTCCCTTTCGGAAGCCAAAAAAGCAGCCGGAGCTGAGTCAAGCTTGGCTTCTTTCGCTTTGGAAAGCCTGGCGTGGCAGGTTCCCCCAGCGCCAAGGCCAGGCTGGGCTAAAAATACCCCGATATTTCCTCTTTGTTCCCTCAAGAGCGCCGGCAGCCTTGCCAGGCCCCCCAACGGCCTCCCGTGACCATCTCCTCCTCCTCCTCCCCCCCTGGGCATCGGTGCCCCAGACTCTCTCCCGGGCCAGACGAGCCTCGGTCTAATCCCAGCTTGTTTTGATCTCCGACAAACCAAGGACCAACCTTGCGCCTGGCACAAAAAAAACAACGCTCCATCGACCCCCCCCCCAAACCCTTGCCCGGGGGTCCCGCCAGCCTGCTTAACCAAGGCACCTTTCTAACCCCCCCCTCCAACCCCCAACCCCACCCCTGCTTCTGACCCCCCCCATCCCTGATCGCATCGCCCCCCCCTTGTTTGCACCTTCCCAACTCTTCGCAAGCCTCCCCCCCCTCTTTTTTTAACGGGGCCCTCTCGGCTTCTGCCATGCCCTGCGAAGGAGGGAAGGAAGGAAGGAAAGGAGGAGAGGAGAGGAGGGGGGGTTCCTTCCCCCCCACTTTCTAATTCATGCAAATCTCCCAGCTCAGTCTCCTGCCATCTGCTGTGCCCCCCCACCCCCCCACCCCGTCGGCCGCAACCCAACACCCACCCACCCACGCCTCCCCATCGCTTCTCCGCCCCCCACCCGGCTGAGTTTCCACGGCCTCCCCCCTACCTGGGAAGGGAGCCCCATAGATTTATGGGGGACCCCCCTCTTTTAAAGGTCTTTGGAGTTAGGGGGGTGTCGGTGCCCACCCGCCCTCCCCCCCCACAACCAACCAGCCATCCTCGACTCCCCCCCCATTTCTCCCCCCCCACACCGTCTCCTTACCTTTGTGCATGCCGGTGTATTTATCTTTGATGACTGTCAATTCGTAGATTTTCCCAAATTGTTCGAAAATCGGCCTCAGGTCCTTCTCGTCTAAATTCCGAGGGATTTGTCCAATGAAAAGTTTGATAGCATCCGGTTCCTTCATTGGTCCAAAAGGCGCAGAACCCGGAGCGGAGCCTCAAATTCGGAAACGCGGAGCCCCCCTCCCCCCCTCCTCAATAACAGCGATGGGGTGTTTTTTTTTTAAAAAAAAAAAAGACAAAAAACAAAAAAACAAAAAACCCAGAATAATCAGGAGAATTTAAGCGCAAAAAAGGATTTGCCCAATAAAAGAAAAAGGGGAAATCGCCCCACTTGGCAGCGGGAGACAAAAGATGAAAGGCGACGGGCAGTTTCAGAGTGGGGGGGGGGTTGGGGAGTTGGGGGGGAGAAACAGGAGGTGGGGGGGGGAAGAGCCCCTCCGGTCTGGATTTAATTGAATGGCATGTCCGCTTTTTTTTTTTTCTCTCCCCTTCCCGCCGAGCTTCCTTCGCCAGGAAAACAAAAAACAAAAAATTCGATTCGGCTTTTCAAAAAAATAAGAATAAAAATAAGAATAATAAAGGGAATGCAATCGTCTCTCTTTTGCTGGTTATTTATTTGGTCCTCTTTTCCTTTCCCCGACGGCCGCTTAAAACCCGGAGTTGCAAAGGCAAAGGCGGCCCTCTTCCTCACGAGTTTTCGCTCCGACCCCTCATCCTGACGCTTCGGGGTTGGGGTGGGGGGGCTGCGATTGCCAAGCCGGGAGGAAGAGGAGGAGGAGGAAGGTGGGAGGGGGGAAAAATAGTGCCCTTAAATGAAGTTTTAACGGATCAACTTTTGTTGGCTGGAGGCTTCGCGGTGGTTAATCCTCACCTCCGTCTGTCTCTCGTCTTCTTTTCTTTTCTTTCCTTCTTTCTTTCCTTCTTTCTTCTTCTTCTTCTTGGGGCTGGGTTTTTCTCCGGGGTCCCCCCACCACCTTCTCGGGCCCCCTTCTTCTCTGGGCTTCTTCCCGGCCCCCCCCCCAACCCTCCTGAAGCTCAGGTCCGGCAGTGTGGGGCAGGTCGGAGTCGCCTCCTCCGCTTCTCCAGCCCTTTTTTCCCTTCCACCCAACGAAGCCTTCAAGCTCTTTTCCCTTGACTAATAACCGTGTCACAGTTAGGGACGGGCCACAAAGTGCCAACTCGGGAGAAAAACGCACAAGGCTGCCAGACCGGCTGTTTTCTCCTCTTCCCTGCAAGATCCGGAGGGGGGGGGGTGGAAGGGGAAGGGGGAGGGGGGAAGAGGATGACAGCTAAATCCTCGATTTACCACAGTTCATTTAGTGACCGTTCAAAGTTACGACGGCTCTGGGAAAAAGGGGACTTAGGAACGACTTGAAGCATGTGCACAATGACGGGGATCGAAATTCGGACACTTGGACAGTGATCCGTATTTATGACGGTCGCAGAATCTCCCGGGCTCACGTGATCAAAATTCGGACACTTGGCTAGTGGTTCATAGTTATGACGGTCGCAGAATCTCCCGGGCTCAGAATCGGTCGCACCCGATCTCCCGGGTGATCAAAATTCGGACATTTGGTCAGTGGTTCATATTTATGACGGTCGCAAAAGGGGAATCTTGAGATCCAGGGTCACTTTGAGCGTCATAAATACGAGTCCGTGGCCGAGGGTCTGAATTTTGAGCAGGCGATCAAGGGGATGCTGAAACAGTTGTGGGAAAATTGGTCGTAGGAGACCTTTTTTCAGTGCTTTGAATGGATATGAAACACGGCAATATTGTATATATTTTATATTATATATAAATATAATATTTTCTATAATATTTTAAACATTGGAAGCTGCCCAGAGTTACCCTATGATCCGATGGGCAGAAAATGAAATTTAACCAAGTGAGCAGTAAATAAATTAAGATTTGAACGTGGCTTCCAGCACAGGGCTAGGCAATGTTGACGAAATGCAATTGCTACAGGTATTTTTCAGGCCCGGGAGTGATTTTACTGCATTTTTAAAAAAACTTCAGATCCTGGTCTAGAAATCCCATCCTGGCTAGCAAGAATTAAACACGGGTTATGGATTCAGACAGCCCAGAATCTGAACCAAAAAGGGGTTTTTTTAAGCAGTGATGCCAGTCAAAAAAGAATATTGTTTTTTCAGCCTTAGGCAGGAATGTACATCTAAGATCGGAAGGAATTAAAATAATGATAATAATAATAATAATACAAGACCGTCTCAAATGGTGAAAGGAAAGACACCCAAACGACCTTAGAAAACTCCATGGCAGCAAACAAAAATTAAAATGCCAGTTTTGTTTCACCCATTCAGGGGCCACGAAGATGCTTCGGAGAAACAGCTGTGATTTCCCTTTTCTATTTATCCCAAAGGGTAGACTATCTCTGAATAGAGAAGCTCCATTGCACCATTCTGGGCGGCACAGGGCTGTCAACAAATCTCCTTGGATATTTCAATTTTTTTTTTTTTTTAGAAAAGAACAAAACAAAACAAAACAGCCGCACCTCTAAACTAAACAGCCACCATTATTCTCCGTTTTTTGAGTCACATCAACAGCCGAGAAATTTCACTATTCTTCCCCGGAATATATAACCGAAAAAGTTTGTTTGTGGGGGTGGTGGGTAGTGATATAAATCCCTATAAATTCGAGCAAATTTCCAAGCTGCTCAATTCCCACCCTCAATTCTCGGTTGGAAGAGCAGGCAACTCAAATAAACATCTTTTCTAAATCTTTTTTTTTTTTTTTTTAATTTCACCGAACTGTCTTATTTTTCCTGGCTCTCCCACTACCAATTTCAGAGGGAAAACGTTGGGGTCCAGTTTGGGGGGGGGAGGGGAAAGGGGTGCCCAAAATAATAATAAAAAACCCCTCGAAACTCATCACTCCCTATTTCTGCATCTCAGGCTGTTCTAAGTTGCGTTTGCTTGGCACCCTCCGGGAGGGTTAAAACCCGACAATCACAATAACAACGATCACAGACTGCATTGCCACAAAATGCAAGAGAGACTGAAATAAATATCAACCTAACCTGCCCCGTCCTGTAACTTCCCTTCTTAACACCCCACGTTCCTTGAACCAAAAACCCGGCCTGGGAGCCCACCAATGTGGGACTGGAAAAGGGGTCAACGTGTTTGTAAATTTGGGCCTGGGACAGCCTGACCCAGAATTTATTCTAAGGGGAAAAACAATCAGGAAACTGGTGAAAAAGGATGATTTAAACCCAAAAAGCCTTCGAGGTGACCCCTCCCCTAAAGGACACAAGGACAGGGAGGGGATGGAAGTGGTGGTGGGGGAGACCCAGAGATGGAGGGGGGGGGCTGGAATGGAGAGGGGGAGTTGCCCCGCCCTCGCCCCCTTCTTCCCTCCTCCCCTCCCTCCTCCCCTCCCTCCTTCTTTCCTTCCTTCCTTCTCCCAGGTCGGAATTTGCAGAGAGCCCCTAAGTGCCAGCGC
The DNA here is from genome assembly GCF_059756535.1 of Pantherophis guttatus. Lineage (NCBI taxonomy): Eukaryota > Metazoa > Chordata > Lepidosauria > Squamata > Colubridae > Pantherophis > Pantherophis guttatus. Next base: position 1,176,981 of record NC_142080.1, read on the forward strand.
GGTTCCATTGTTCAGGAGCTGTCCGCGGTGCTGAAACACAGCTGGCCAGATCACAATTAGAAGAAAGAGGGAGGAGAGGTTGGGGGAGGAAGGAGGGAAGGGAAGGGGAAGGGAAGGGGTGGCACAGCCGCTTGCCAGCTCTGGCCTTAAAGGAGGCCGGAAGAGCGGGTCAACCCATATGCAGGTTTTCCTCCAGGCCTTCCTTTGAACCCCTTGAGGGCCTCCAGCCAGCCAGCGTGGCAAAGACGCGGGTGCATCTCTGAGCATGCACAGAGGTCTCTCCAGGCCGGGGGTGGGGGTGGGGGGTGGAAAGGCAGTCCACAAACCCAACCTGTTTCTTCTCTTTCCCCTCCCCTCCCCTCAAGACAGGACCCCCAACTTCTCAACCTCTCCATCTGTATCTATCGCCCCCCCCACCCTCTCATTTCTCTATCTAGCTAGCCAACTTTCTCTACTCATCTCTCTCGCCTGCCTGCCTGCCTTATTCATCCATCCATCATCCATCCATCCTATCCATTCGCTCTATCGCTCTCATCTTTCTGTCTCTCTATTCTTTCTTTCCCTCTGTCCCTATCTTTCTATTTCTATCATCTATCTATCTATCTATCCATTCTCTCTCTCTCGCACCTCCCTCTTTATTCTTTCTCTCTATCCCTATCCATCTCTCTATCCCTCTCTATCAACCAATCATTTATCCACCCATCCACCCATCCTTTCTCGCACATCTCCCTCTCTATTCTCTATCCCTATCCATCTATCTATCCATCTGTCTGTCCGTCTGTCCATCCATCCGTCCATCCATCCATCCATCTGTATCATCCAAATGGATAGCCTTTTGCTTCTGCATTCCATGCAACTCAGGACTTTTAGCTGAGTGGTGAGAGGCCTTTGCTGTCCCCAGGATGACGTCTTCAGTAAACCACAGCCGAGGGGGCTTTGGCCTCCTTCCGCACAGGCAGCCCCAAGCTCATTTTGCCCAGAGTTGAGAAATTGGGGATCTTCCTTCCAGGACTCGGGTTCCCACGACACCTGGCCAGCAGGGCCAATGGCAAAGGATGCTGGGAGCTGTAGTCCTGTCGCTCTCACTGAACCCTCAGGAGGCGGCAAGGCCTGCCGAGATCCTGCCCGCGATGGGCACCCGGGGACCTGAACTCCGGCGCGGGAAAGTTGGCCTGTCCCAAATATTGGCTAAACCTCCCAACGTTAAAAGATTCATGTTCCAACCAGCTGGCGGCCCTCGGTGCCTCTTCCTTGGAAGACCGAGATGCTGGCCGACGTAATATATATTGACATCTGTCGAGAATGCGTGCCCTGTTTGTGGATATCAGAGATGGCAGGATGATTTAAGAATCTGCTCCGTTTCCACGATGACCTCATCCCTGGAGGAGATGGGAAGGGGGACACCGTCTCCTTCCCGCCTTTGTGCAAACGCACACACACACACACACACACACACAGAGGTGGTGAAAATGTGCACACCGAGACAGCAGAGGCACACCCAGGGCCTGGTTCTACATCCTCCCTTTGTTTCGTGGAGTCAGGGCATTTTTTTAAGGAACTGGACATCCAGGAGCTGAGGGTTGTGGGTTATTGTAAAATAGGAGAAGGAAGGATGGAAGGAAGGAAGGAAGACAAGCAGAGGAAAGAAGGAAAAGAGAGAAAAGGAAAAGAGAAGGAAATTAAGAGAGAAGGGAGAAAAACAGGAAGGAAGGAAGATAAGCAGAGGAATGGAAAAGAGAAAAAAGGAAAAGAGAAGGAAATTAAAAGAGAGAAGGAAGAAAAACAGGAAGGAAGGAAGGGAAGGAGGGAGGGAGGGAGGAAGACAAGCAGAGAAAAGGAAAAGAGAAAAAAGGAAAAGAGAAGGAAATTAAAAGAGAGGAGGAAGAAAAACAGGAAGGAAGGAAGACAAGCAGAGGAAAGGAAAAGAGAAAAAAGGAAAAGAGAAGGAAATTAAAAGAGAGAAGGAAGAAAAACAGGAAGGAAGGAAGGAAGACAAGCAGAGGAAAGGAAAAGAGAAAAAAGGAAAAGAGAAGGAAATTAAAAGAGAGGAGGAAGAAAAACAGGAAGGAAGGAAGGAAGGAAGACAAGCAGAGGAAAGGAAAAGAGAAAAAAGGAAAAGAGAAGGAAATTAAAAGAGAGAAGGAAGAAAAACAGGAAGGAAGGAAGGAAGACAAGCAGAGGAAAGGAAAAGAGAAAAAAGGAAAAGAGAAGGAAATTAAAAGAGAGGAGGAAGAAAAACAGGAAGGAAGGAAGGAAGGAAGACAAGCAGAGGAAAGGAAAAGAGAAAAAAGGAAAAGAGAAGGAAATTAAAAGAGAGAAGGAAGAAAAACAGGAAGGAAGGAAGGAAGACAAGCAGAGGAAAGGAAAAGAGAAAAAAGGAAAAGAGAAGGAAATTAAAAGAGAGGAGGAAGAAAAACAGGAAGGAAGGAAGGAAGGAAGGAAGAGGGAGGGAGGGAAGAGAGAAAGAGGAAGGGAAGGAGGGAGGGAGAACAGGAAGAAAAGCAGAAGGAAATAAAATAAATAATCCGAAAAGAAAAGAAAAGAAATAAAGAGGAGAGGAAAGAAGGAAGGAGGGAGGGAGGGAAGGAAGGGTGGAAGGAAGGCCAGAGTTTGGGTGCCTTCTCTGAATGAGGGCCTCTGCCTGTTTATTGACAAATCAACCTGGGCACCCCCTCCCCCCCCACCCCCCCCCTGGCTATTCCTCATGCATTTATTTTGGGAGTGAGACAGGCTGGATTCTTACAAAGTGCTCTGCCCATCAAGGAAACAGGAGGCTGTGCTTGCCAAAAAATAAAAATAAAAATAAAAATCAAATCCATTATTGGAAAACCCAGAGAAACCGAGTCCACGGCCACCTGCTTTTGTGCATCGTGGTTTCTCTTTAACCCCGGCTTGTGGCAGAAGATACGACTGAGCGGGCCGGCCCGGTGGGCTTCATTGCCAGGGCCATCCCGGTGGGCTTCGAATCCTGCCCAACACCCAGCCTGCAAAGGATCAAATCGGCCCCCTCCTCCCTTTTAAGGCCTTTGTGCAAGTCACAACTGCAGGGGGTGGATTATGAGGAAGAATTCAACGGAATTGGGTTTTTTTTGGGGGGGGGGGGGTTGAGGAGCCCAAATGCAACCAAACTGCACCTCAGGACCGGCTGCAGCAAAATTAATGCAACCCCCCCAACTCAATTCACACACTGCCCCATCCACGGCTTCTCTTCAAATGCCTTTGGAATTTGCTTTTCCCTTGCAAAGTCAGGTGTGGAAATTGAAAGCAGGAAAAAAAGGGGGGGGGGGAGAGATTAAAAAAAAAAATCAAGCAAAACATAAATGGGGGGGGGGAAACAGGCCTGGCTCTGCGGGCAAGGCCTTGCAACCGCTAGCAACTGTCCCCATGGCAACAGCGCCAACAGCCGCTCCTGCCAGGGACGGACGGACGGACGGACGGACGGACGGAAGCTGCTGCTGCCACCCAGCGAAATGGCTGATGTCACGACAGGTCTGGAAAACCTGGATGCGGGGGCCCTCTACCCCCCTCAGCAGCTTCAGCTCATGACCTACAAGGTAGGGTGGGGAGGGGGGGGCAGGCCCGGAGAGGCCAAAGGGACCCCCCCCCTCCCTTGCTTTCCAAAGCTGAACGAAAGGATGGTCTCCGCAGCCTTGCAAAGGTCTTGCAAAGGACCAAGCTGCCCATTTCTCTTTGCAGGGAAAATTCCAGCCCCCTCCCCGAAAAGTTTAATCTTAAGACCCCCCTCCCCACCATAAACAAAAGGAAAGAAGCTTCTTGGCTTCCTCGAGGGGGCTTTCCCCCCCCCAAAACTAGCCAGCTTCCTAAAACTAGCCGAGATCACAAAGAGACACCACCACCACCACCCCGGATGTGCAAAACCGAGATGGCAAAATCGGACCGAGGCCGGTGCCAATCCGGGCTGAGATTTGGGGTTCAAATGTGGGTCAGCTTGAATTTAGGATTTGGTTTCTGGATTCGAGAGAGAAGAAAGTTCTGACTCTTTTTTTTTTTTGTGCATGCAGATTTAAATCCTTCCCCCCCCTTTTCCATTCCTTCGTTTTTCCTGTTACATCCATGCAATCTTTCTTCTTCTTCTTCTACTCCTCTTCTCCTTCCCTCTTCTCCTTTTACTCTTCCTCCTCTTCTCCTCCTTCCCTCTTCTCTTCCTTTTACTCCTCTTCCTCTTCTCCTCCTTCCCTCTTCTCCTTCTCCTTTTACTCCTCTTCCTCCACTTCTCCTCCTTCCCTCTTCTCCTTCTCCTCCTTTTACTCCTCTTCCTCCTCTCCTCCTTTCCTCTTCTCCTTCTCCTCCTTTTACTCCTCTTCCTCCACTTCTCCTTCCCTCTTCTTTTACTCCTCTTCCTCTTCTCCTCCTTCCCTCTTCTCCTTCTCCTCCTTTTACTCTTCTTCCACTTCTCCTCCTTTCCTCTTCTCCTTCTTCTTTTACTCCTCTTCCTCCTCTTCTCCTCCTTCCCTCTTCTCCTTCTCCTCCTTTTACTCCTCTTCCTCCACTTCTCCTTCCCTCTTCTTTTACTCCTCTTTCTCTTCTCCCCTCTTCTCCTTTTACTCCTTTCTTTTACTCCTCTTCCTCCTCTTCTCCTTATATTATTATTATTTATTGTTGTTATTATTATTATTATTGGCTGCCACAAACACACCGACACACAAAACAACAGGCAAAAAAACTAGGAAAAATCCCTGTCCGGAAAACACGCCCAGCGAGTGCCGGCGTTAGACTGCAGAATATAATTTCCTTAGGAGATCTGAAGCCTCCGATGCGGTTTTACCATTTCTATCTTCCACACAACCCTGCAGGGTAGGCTGGCTTTGTAAGGGAAGGGGGAAACCACCAAACGTGCAATTTTAGGAATATAATCGTTTCGAACCAAGCCGGGCCCGAGAGATCTTTCAAATCACTGGGACCTTTTTTGTGTCTTCCTTTTGTATCTGTTCCCCCTCAGATCAACACCAAAATTAACAATGAAAAATATCTCCGGGCTCACACCGAAATTGAGGTTCTGCTGTCCGGATTTCTCAGGTTGGTTTCCAGGAACGAGCGAAAAGAGGATTTAAAAAAAACATTTTCTTCCTCAAGGCAGCTCACTTTTTTCTTGCTCAACTGATTGCAGGTAATCCTTGATTTACAACCGTTTAGCGACCGTTTGAAGTCAAAAGAATAACAAAAGTTGGAAGGGACCTTGGAGGTCTTCTAGTCCAACCCTCCAAGGCCCAGGAAAAAGGTGATTTATGAATGTTTCTCACATGAACTTTGCAGCATCTCCCGAGTCACGTGACCAACATTGGGCCCTGACTCATATTTATGACGGTTGCAGCATCCCAGGGGTCTCGTGATTCTCTTTTGCGACCTTCTGACCATGGGGGAAAGCCAGATTCACTTAACAACCGTGCGACTAATTTAAGAACGGTGGCGATTCACGGAGCAACCGTGGCAAGAAAGCTCATAAAATGAGCCAACGCTCACTTAGCAGCTGTCTCACTTAGCGACAGAGAATCCGGGCTCAGTTGCGGTCGTTAAGTCGAGGACAACCTGTAATAACGGATGTGCGGCTTCTCCCACTTAGTGGCCAATTCGCCACGATTCTAGAATTGAACCGGCTTTCAGATCGACGTGGCTTTTCTCCTTTCCTTCCTCGGTTCAATTTAGAATAGAATTGAGCTGGAAGGGACCCTGGAGGTCTTCTAGTCCAGCCCCCTGTTCAAGCAGGAGTCCCTACATCATTCCAGACAACTGACTGTCCAGTCTCTTCTTAAAAACCTCCAGCAATGGAGCACCCACAACCTCTAGTGGCAAGTGGTTCCACTGGTGAATTGTCCTGTTAGGAAGTTTCTCCTTAATTCCAGGTTGCTTCTCTCTTTGATTAATTTCCATCCATCGCTTCTTGACCTGCCTTCTGGTGCTTTGGAGAATAATTTGACCCCCTCTTCTTTGGGGCAGCCCCTCAAATACATGTCCCCCCCTAATTCTTCTTTTCTCTAGACTGGCCAAACCCAAATCCTGAAGCCGTCCTTCGTACGTTTTAGTCTCCAGGCTTTTGATCATCTTACTCTTCTCTACACTTTTTCCAAAGTCTCGAAATCCTTTTTATTTTTTTTGGATAGTGTGGTGACCAAAATTGGTTGCAGGATTCCAGGTGTGGCCTTACTAAGGTTTTATAAAACGGTAAATTTCTTTTAACCAACTTTTTTTTTAAAAAAAAACAAACCTCGGTTTCTGGAGCTCTTTGCTAATTGCTTTATCGATTCCTGAACGGTGTAGTTGCAACTGTTCAGACAAAAAAAAAGAAGGTATTTTTAATTGTTATAAATATTTCCTCGGCCGGCTGACTCTCGTAAGGCCTTTTCGGAGGGTTTTAATTTTCCCATCGAAAGCTCCGCTCGGGCCCCCAGACCCGTTTTTATTTTCCTGCCGGCCGCAGAACGAGGGCAGATATAAATTAAACGTTTCTCCTGTGTCTCTAATTGCCTTATCGATTCTCGATAAGGGAAGGGGGGGTCATTTACCAATTTGACAAGGGACGAGGCCGGCCGGCCAGGGTGGGAGATTCAGGGGGGGGGGTGTCTTCAGGAAAAAAAAAAGTCTTTGAAAATCTGTTTTTCTGTTGTTTCCCCCCCCTCCTCCTCCTCCTCGCCCTTTGGTGATTTCCAGAGACGTCTTGATGAAACGTCCGGAGAATATCCGAGAATTTGCAGCAGGTGAGAATTAAAATTTATTTCAACAACACCCCATTGGGGAGATCTGGAGTGTCGGTGTCCAATCGACGCGCGTGCAAAACACAACAGCCTGGGCTGCCGATTGGCTGGGATCGGATGGGCACCGTGGAAAAAATTCTGATTTTATTTTTGGCCAGACGGCTTCGTGGCCCCCTCCAATGTTCTCCCTTCACCGCAAGGATGTCTCCTCCTGCCCGGATCAGATGCCCAACCCCGGAGCTTTAATGTGGATTATTTTGGACCCCCGATTAATCCTTCCGTCGGGAGGGATCCCTGGAGAGAGGGCCGAGCAAGCAGGGCTTAAATAAAATAAAAATAAAAAGCAAAGCAGAACCCGCTCCCAAGCTCAGTAAGGTTTCAAGAAAGGGGCCTAACTCTGTTGCGATTAATTAATAATAACTTGCTGATTGTTCAGACTAAAATCAATGGCCGCTTAAATTCAACTTCTGAAGGTTCTGCATCGAAAAGGATCTTGAAAGTTGATTCGGCTGTTTTAAACTTTATACTTCCTCCCTTCCCTTATTTTTTCTTTCCTTTTTCTTCCTTCCTTCTTCTTCCCTTTCTTTTCCTTCCTTCCCATTTTTCTTTCCCTTCCTTCCTTCCCTTTCTTTCCTTTCCTTTCTTCCTCTTTTCTTTCTTTCCTTTTTCTTCCTTCCTTCCCATTTCTTTTCCTTCCTTCCTTTTTCCTTCCCATTTTTCTTTCTCTTCCTTCCTTCTTTTCTTCCTTTCCTTCCTTGCTTCCCTTTTTTCTCTCTTCCTTCCTTCTTTTTCTTCCTCCCTTCCCTTTTTTCTCCCTTCCCTCTTTTCCTTCCTTCCTTCCCTTTTTTCTTTTTCTTCTTTCTCTTCTTTAAATAATATTTTCTTTGCAAGGATGTTTCTAAATCAGCACCGCCTTGCAAGAGAAATGTTTAGCTTCTAAGGACAGACAGAGCCCCGAGGGAGAATAGCGTCAGGCAAAGAGAGACCCAGAGGCGTGCGACACCATCCCCTGACCATGTGCAGAGTGCTTCCCTCTGCCGTTTGCGCACCTGGGATCTGGCACACAAGAGACACACTCCCCAGGAGCAAAAGCGCAAAGCAGAGAAACCAACTAGGCTAAATAAATCCCAGATTTGCAATCGAGGGGAAACACAGAATCCTAGGGCTGGGAGGGACTTTGGAGGTCACCTAGTCCAACCCTCCCTGGCCGAAAGTTCCATCCTGGACAAAGAGACGTCCAATCTTTTTCTTGAAAACCTCCAGTGAGAAAAAGCTCATCCAGGGATAACACCGTCACGTCCACAGGGGGCCCCCGAGTTCGAGTCGCGGTGCCAGAGGCCTTTCCCTTGCTTTGATCCACAGGATTCCCGATTCCTGTGGCCGCCTACACAGCAGGGCTGGTGTTAAACCCCGTTTCCCTCCCCATTTCACCTTCCAGACTATTTCACCAACCCGGAGCTGCCGAAAAAGATCCAGCAACAGATGATGGAGAAGCTAAACCAGGCCACTTAAGGGCCTCCTGCTTTGAAAATTTAAATAATCCCCCCCCCTCCAATTATTATATTTCTTGGAATCTCTTTCCTTTTCATCAGTTGTTAATAAACCCACAAAATGCATGAAAATTGCTCATTTTTTCCCCACCTGGTGGGGGTTTGAAACGCCAGGCAATTCCAGGCATGGTTGCATCCTGTACAGGCAGTCCTCGAACTTACGGTTCATTTAGTGACGGTTCAAAGCTACAGCGTCGCTGGAAAAAGTGACTTAGAGCCGCTTTTCACACTTACGACCATTGTAGATCCCTGTGGTCAGGTGATCAAAATCCAGCCAGTTGGCAACGGACTCGCATTTACGACGATTGCTGGGGGGGGGTCTCATAATCCCCGTTTGCGAACTTCTGACCAGCGAAGTCAATGGGGAAATCAGATCCGCTGAACAACTGTGCCACTAACGTTAACCCCTGCAGTGAGCCGTAACACGCGGGGTGAAAAATGCACTTAACGAATGTCTCCCTTAGCAACGGGAACGTGGAGCTCCATTGCAGTCGTTAAGCCGAGGACTGTGGCTTACTAACCGGTTGTGCTAAGTTGCTAGTCAAAAGTCCGGGGGGGGAGGGGGCAAGGGGGACGACAGGAATACCCCCACCCCACGGCTGCTCCACCATCATGGAAAATGCCCTTTTGCCCCATGCCACGCGCAAAGGTGGCATTTGTGGCAGAGCCGACGGGGCAGCCAAGACAAGCAAGAGCTGGATTTGCAACGCTGAGTATGTCGGGGTTCAGAAGACCCCTGTGCCACCCTCCCCTGCAGAGACCCCCTTTACCCAGGTCTGCAACTCACAGAACCTGCAACGGGCACCCTGATACCTAACCCCTTTTGGAAGGCTGCCTTTCCACCTCTCCTTCCTTGCAGACCCCATCAGACGACTCTTGGGAGACCCTCCCACATCCAGGGCCGCCGTGCCCGCAGTCTCTCCCCCCCCTCGCTCCCATCCCAGGCCTGGCAAGCTCTGCCGACATTATCTCAGCAGTCACCTTGATAAGGTGGGACGTCAAGCCCGCCGTAATGGATGGCTCTTCTGCAGCAGGCGCAGCTCCGCGTGAATATTCATGCCCTGCTCCGCCGGAGCATCCCGGACGGACCCCCCTCCCTTCCCCCAGCATCCTCATGTAGGGCCCTAATGAGATTGTTGGCAGCCGTCCCTCCTCTGCTCTTAAGAGCGGGGGCTGGCGGGCAAACTTTTCCCGTTATCTTCCCCGATGGACGACACTGGGAGGGGTGTGTGGGTTGGCCCTCGGAAGGGCCTGGCAGCTTTTGTGTTCCCTTGTGGTGGTGGTGGGGGGAGACAGGGAGGAGGAGAGGCATGGGTGGGCATAAATTAACCGGCAGCAGACCCATCGTGGTGCCAAGGGACAGGACACCGACCGGGGGCAGCTTGTTCCAGTCGGTGCCGAGACGGGACTGTTAATGCAATGAGGGACAATTGTGCAACAGCAGCTTCGCGATGTCTGAAACATTGTCGCAAACAGGACATTCTGGGATGTGCCCCCGTCGTTTCCCGCAAGAAGCCTGGCACACTGGGAGGAGCAGTGAAGCTAAGAAACAGGCAGTGAAGATGAGCGAAAACGCCCCCCCTCCCCAAATAAAGAGAGAAAACAGTCCCTTTCACTAACTGTTGCGAGTCTCGAGTTCGGATCTAGACCTCTTTGTGGGAAAACTCTTCCTGGGTTTTTGTTTTTGCCTTTTTGCAACTAAGTTTAGCCGAATAATTAGCGGCGCTTCAAGCATTAGGGGACTTAAAAAAACCGAGCAGAAGCAGGTTTGATTTAAGCTATCGACCCGCCGCCCCGTCCTGCCGATTTTAAACTCAGGAACTGCAGATCTTTTTAGCGGGTAATTCTTTTTGAGTTTTAATGAATAGTTCTTTGAATTTTAATGGATAATTCTTTTGAGTTTGCTCGAGTTGCTTGCAAAGTCACCGCCGCGTTTCTGCTTCTAACACCCACTTTGGTATTCGGCCTCCGGGTAATCTAGCCGAAGTCGAGTTTCCCCGTTACGTTGCTGGGCGAGTCCCGGAAAAAATAAATGACATCCCCCACCCCCTTGAACAAGGGATCGGAAGCCACTCAATTCAAGCCATCAGGCCTGCTCTTATCAACCACAAACCCCTTTCAACAGGCAGGACTATGGATTTTGCCTACCATTAAAACCTCTAAAAGGCGCAGCTCTTCTTTCTAAGGGGGCCTTACAAACTGCTCATCGCCACGAAAAAGCAAATATTAATAGGTGGATGGTTTATTCACCGGTTCCTGCAGTCCCTCCCCGTTTCTGGGCAGAGTTGCTGGCCGGAGCACCCCAAACAGGATCCCCTCGTGTCCCCCCACGAGGTTTTAAGAGACGGGAAGAGCAGCGGGCTTCACCCACCCGTGCTCAGCTCAAGGAAATCCCCCCCCCCTCCTAAAAGGAGTTTTTGGCTAGAAAAAAAATATCCTAAGCTCCGATTTTGGAGCCGCAGAGAAAAGTCCCTTTCCCAGCCTCTCTTCCGCGAAGGCCTCAAGGTTTTCCCGCTTCTCTGTCAGCGACTTCCGGTTCCTTCTGGGCGAGCCAAAGCCGTTGGCTGTTGGATTTCGGTTCGGCAAACAGCTGTACCGAGAGGGGGACGCGGACGGTGTCGAGCCCATTCACCTGCAACGCAGGAGGAAGGGAAGAGAAGAGGAGAGCAGCCCCGGAAGACCAACGTGAGTAAATTGGGAGTTCCTAGTACGAAAACTCAACTTCTCTGTTGGACGGCAGGTGCTTTAGGCATTCAGCGTTCTCTTTGGAGAAAGTGGGGTAAGGATTTTAGCCTTGGGGTGCCCACCCCCGGATGCTCCATTCTGACTACCTGGGCAGGTCTGGAAGCCAGGGAGGGGAGGGAAAAAAACCCCAAAGTTTCCATTGTTTTTCCTGAAGACATTTCATTACCGAATTAGGCAACGCTATCAGTGCTAATCTAACTTGGGTAACATCTGCAAGAAAACCAAGTTTGGAAAGCACCAAGGATCTCCCAGTCCTCCTCTTTTTCTACACAAACCTCTTTCCCTTCTAGCACTGATAATGTTACCTAGTTGGGTCATGAAACTCTGCAAGGAAACCACCCAGCTCGGAGGGCTGCCACAGAGGGAAGACAAAAAGGCAACCTCTCCCTGGTTATCTGCCCTCCACTGCTATCCACAGGTAGACTATTCCTGCACAAAGAGGCTCCTTTGCTAATGGGCCCCTGTTTTGTTTAATTTTTTCATTTTTTCCCCCCTTTCTATGATATCGTCAAATCTCCCCGTTTGGCGCACCGCAGATTGCCAAGCCACAAAACCTCGCAGGAAGTCCAAGAGGGAGCTTACCGTAACGTCGCACCAGTAACTGCCCAGTTTGGTGATGGGTTCTTCCGGGAGAGTCAGCGCCTGGGGGGGCACTACAACTCCCAACTGGGGGGGGGAAACAGAAGAAGGGGGGGGACACATACAGCTCCTTAAAAATAGGGTTGCAAATGCGTTTCAAAGTTGCGTTTCAATCTAAGACGAGGTGGAATTTTGATCACACATCACCGAGGGGATGTTGTAACTGAAAAACGGTCATAAGTCAGTGCCATTGTAACTTTGATAGTCACTCAACGAACTGTTGTAAGTCAAGGACTTACCTGTATTAAGGTTGACGTCTCCATTAGTCTCACGTGAAATGAACACAAACAGATAAAACATCTCACCAGCAACTACCACACCAATGAGCAGAGATTAACACCACAATCAACACTAGCACTCTTGACAATACCCCAATCAAGGAATTACCACTGCAAACAGATAGACTAACAACAAACCATCACTTAATCAAGAAATCACCAAGGCTCCTCCCACCGACACAGGACAAGCCACCAGTATATAAAAATAAGAGCAAACCCTTCTAGCACTGATAGTGTTACGTAGTTGGGTAACAAGACGTCTGCAAGAAAACCACCAAGCTGAGAGAGACCCAAGGACCCCCACAAATGTATAAACTCACGTTTCGGAGGAAATGCCGGCAGACAATTTCTTTCGTCAGCTCCCACTGGTCACACTCGTTCACGCCGATCTCCAGGGTGCAATTCTTCAGGAACCGGACAGTCTAAAGAAAAGGGAAATCTTTAAATCAGTTGGTCAACTAAGGGAAGGAGAGATGGGAACTCAGCCGTTTTAGCTGAAGTTCCTCCAAAGCATGATCAGAAATGATAAAAAACAAAAACAAAACTTAAGTGTATGTATATATATTTATATATATATAAATTTATATATTAACCGCTCTGGATTTGCTAGCTTAGGTTTTGGGAGAAAGGAGGGAATAGGAGTAAAATTCAAATTTTGGGAGAGAATATATCTGATGAAATAAACTCCGCACTGGCGACAGGAAAGGCATCCGGCCAGTAAACACTCACTCAGCTCCATTCAGTTACCCAGACTCCACACCAATGCAAGGGATTATAGGGTCGTTAAAAGAGGATGATAGATTGGATAGATATAGATAAGATAGATAGATGGATGGATGGATGGATGGATTGCAGCTTCTTCTCCACAATTCAGCTTTCAAATAAAGCTCACTCATCAATAATATTCGGAAAACGTCCTGCCAATTATCCTCCCGAAACAGGACTATTTCCCCATTAATTCTTCCCAGCCTCACCTTCATACCGCTGTGAGTTTGTAATCTCGGCAGCTTCCCTTCTTCGCGTAACTAAAACAGAAGAGGAGATGCAGAAAAAAACAAAAAATCAGATTTTTTTTCCCTCTCATTTTCCGGCTGCATACGGGAGCCTAGATCCTGGTGGAGCAAACTTACTCGGTTTTCCTCTTCGAAAAACTTCTTGTTTTCTGGAGAGGCGTAAACGGCCCGGTGGTGGAACAGGAGATGGTTACGCCCAAAAGATCTGTGGACGAAGACGGTTTCGCCCCGGTTTCCAACGTCTGAAAATCGAGATACGGAGAAAAAATTAGACCCAGGCTTTCGTGTGTGTGTATTGTCCTTGGCTCCTGCCCATGTACAGGTAGTCCTCGACTTACAATGTCACTAAACGACTGTTCAGTTACCACGGCACCGAAAAAAGGGGCAGGAGAGGCCGTGAAACGCGGCAAAACTCAACTTAGGAAAACGTTCCTGTCTTAACCCAGGGACGTTGGGCTCCCTTATGGTCGCAGGTCGAGGACTACACCGGTGTGGAGGTCAGCGGCCGGAGGGTCTCGTACCTTCCACCGGTTCGGTGAGGATGAGTTCGAGGGGCTCTTTGGGGCAGTGCTTGAGGTCCTCCACCAGACGGAAGACGCGGTAACGGGGGTGTTTGATGCGAGGCTCTCGGTCTTTCTTGCCTAGAGGGACCTTCCACCAGCGCTCCACGATGACCGTCTCCTGCAAGGCAGAGAAGTTGGGGAAGGGTTCGGACACGGGCCGTCTGGTCCCATCCCGTTCCCCCAAACAAAGAGGGATTTATTTAACCGAGATTTTTAGTTGCTTTGGGGGAAATGCAGGACTTGCCACATGTATATGAAACAGCCGGGCCAAAATCCCGGGATGGTGGGGCTGGAAGAGGCTTTCTGAAGCATTTCCTTTTTCTTCTTTCTCTTCCTTCCTTCCTTCCCTCCATCTTTCCTTTCTTTTTCCTTTCATCCTTCCGTCTTCCCTCCCTCCCTTCCTATTTTTCCTTTTCTCTTCCCTCCTTTTCCTCCTCTTTCTCTACTTCTTTCCATGCAACCATTTCTCCTTTTCACTTTCGTTCCTCCTTCTCTCCTTTTCTTTTCCTTTTTTCTTTCACCTTTCCCTCACCCTTTTCTTCCCTTCCTACCTCCGTCTTTTTCCTTCCTTCCCTTCCTCTTCCCTATCTATCCATCCATCTCCTTCCTTCCTTCTTCCCTCCTCTCCCTCTTTTTTTCTCTTCCTTCCATCTTCTTTCCTCCTCTCCCTTTTTCCTTCCTTCCCTATTTACCCATCCATCTCCTTCCTTCCTTCCTTCCAACAATCTCTCTCCTTTCCCTCCCTCTTTTTCCTTTTTCTCTTCTTTCCCCTTTTCTCTTCCTTCCTTCCTTCCCATATTATCCGTGTCCAGGCAGCCCATTCAGACGACCCACCCACCCCCCTCTTTGGCCTTGGGCAGCGCCAGTTCTCTCCTGGTGGTCCCCCATCCCTTCCTCCTACCCACCTCCCAGCCAGCCAGGGCTACCCCGCCCTTCCCCGCCAGAACGGACCCCGAAGGGTCCTTCCCGGCCCGGCCCTGCCGCGCTCACCCGCGGGGCCGAGAGGTGCAGCAGCCCCCTGGGCAGGAGAAGCGGGAGAGACCCCGCCGGAGACCCCCGCGCCGCCCGCCACAGCCCCGCCGCCATCATGGCTCCCGCCGCCCTGCTGCAGGCCCCGCCCCCCGACGACCGCGCAGGCGCCGAGACCCGCCAGGCCGCGATTAAGCCCCGGCCTCGCGTAGCGCCGCCTACCGGGCATGGCTCTCTTCCCGCGGGCGGCGGCGCCACGACAGCCCCCGGCTTTTGGCTCGGCCGGGCCGAAGGGATACCGAGGTGGTGGTGGTGGGGGGGTGCTGCCTCTCAATACAGGGCTCTTGGGGCTGAGTGTGGCCAGAGCGCCTCTTCCCCTCCCCAAAGCTTTAATGGGGTGAAAATGAAGGGGTTTCTGAGCATGTGAAGAGGGCTGTGTCACCAGCGAAGGCATCCTGCCTCCCAGCCATGGATGCAAAGTTGTAATAGCGTGGCAGCCTTTTGAGCATGCACAGAGGGCTCTCTGCCGAACAGAAGAGAACACAGTGCCTCTGAGCATGCACAGAGAGCTTTTCCTCCTGAACACGAGAAACGCCCCAAAGATCCTCTAATTTGGGTGAGTGGGTGGGTGAGAGGGTACAAAAAGCTTCTTCCCTTCCAGCGCAGAAAGAATTCCCCAAAGGCGCCGTGCCTCTGAGCATGTACAGAGTGTTTTCTTTCCCACAACCCCCAATGTCTTAATCTTTAAAAACAAGTCACCCAAGTGGCTATAAATGGGGTTATAAACGGGGGTGACACATCAAGCAATCCCAGCTCCCCATAAACCAGTTTCGAGGGGGGGGCATGTAGACAAGCCACTATGGGAGGGGCCAGAAGTGGGAGGAGCTTAGCATTATGGTCACAATGGGTGGGTGGTCTGTTGTGCCTCCGGTTGCCAGTGTGGGTCACAATGGGTCCCTTGACTTGGGTCCCTTGCCCCTCAGGGGCCACTCATCCCTGGGCAGATGCCACCCAAGAGCCAGAGATCATCCAGGGACCTCGCTGCCTGCTTTGGGGCGACGCTAAGCCTGCTTGGGCCCCCCCCTTAGAGCTTCATCTGAACTTCGCACTCGAGGAAAAATGACCCCCTCAAACAGCGAGTGAGCCTCCGCAGCGCCATCTGGGCACCGCTGCCCGTCACAACTGGCTCACTCGAGGCTAAGCCAACAATCGTGGCTTGCTGACCCCTGGTGGCCAAACCTGGCAGACCCAGATCCTTTCCCGTTCAGGCCCCAGGCCGACTCATTTGGGTCCCTGGGATGCTCGCTGGCAGAGGAAAACTTTAAAACTTCCTGCTAAAATTTTACACTCCGGTTGTTGTGCCAGCCCGACGGTCCGCGATGGCTTGTTCTTGGATAACCCAAGATCACCCGGAAGGCGAGAGAAATGGGAAACCATTTCAACTTTGGCCTTTGCATTTTGCACACGCTTTGCAAACCTTCTTTTACTCAGTTTGCAAACTTGTTCACGTTTGCAGCTTGGGGGTTAAATAAATATAATTTTTTCCCCCAAAAATGTAAAGGATGGAAAAATGTCACTTTCTCTCTTCTCCTCTTGCCAGGGCGACCCTTGCCCGCCCCGAAACTTTGAGTACCCGTCCTCGCTACTGCCCGCAGTGCTCCTGAGTTCGAGGGTGCCAGCCCCAACCGGTCTGGCCCCAGCAGCCCGGCAGACTGGCCTAGCCCGACTGAGATCTACAAGGTAAGGAATCCCCGACATTATATCTGACATCAGTACAATTGAGTGGATTTGAAATCCAGCCATCTTAAAAGTTGTCAATTTAGATGACACAGAGTAAATGAAAAAGGGGCTTGGGGGGGAAAGAAAGAAGATAATAAGAATGTACAATTATGATAATACTGATAGAATAAAACCTGAAAAGAAATTGAAAGAAAGTATGTACTATTAGAATACAGGAGTTGCTCGGATACCAAACAAGGAGAATATTCCACAGCAAAGAAGATAGAAAGGAGAGAGGAGTAGAGGGTAGGAAGAGGAGAGGGAGAGGAATGGAAGAAAGGGAAAAGGAGAGGAAGGAAGGGTAGGGGAGTAGGAGAGAAGGGGGAAAAGGAGTGGGAGAAAGGAAGAGAAGTAGGATGAGGTAGGAGAGGAGGAAGGAGAAAGTAGGAGAGGAGAGGAGAGAGGGAAGGGAAAGAGAAGGGTTGTTATGAAATGAAGGAAGAAAGGGTTAAATTAAAACGCCTTATTTTGATGCTTTAAGGAAAACATGTATAGGTAGGATTAATTATGCATAAGAAAATGTACATTTTATGTTATCAGAAATAAAATAAAAAACTTAAAAAAAAAAGTTGCCAATTTGAAAAAAAAAACCACTATTTATACTGCCAGACTATTACGGTTCTCCCTTAGAAGCAGACAAGCGCTTTAAAGAAAAAGGAAATATTTAATGTAGAAGCGTGCAACTTTTCACTGCAACGTCTGAATCGCCTAACCGGTGTTTCATGCTTCCTTAAACAGGCTGCCAACCTCACTGTTTTTGCTAGCGACCCTCAACAGCCCGGCTGGCCAGCGTGTCTGGATTTTCACTTCACCCGTGGCAGCCAGGGTGCCAGTCATTGGCATGGTCTTCTGCAGGGACGTACCCTTTTCCTGGACACCCCTCGGCTGGCGCTGGATTTCAACAGCCGGGAAAGGTGAGGCGGCAAAAATCCGTGTTTAAAACGCAGAAAAAAAGAGGTGGCATTTTGGACCAACGTTCGGCATTCCAGAAGGAAGGAAAGTTTGGTTTAAAAAATAGGAAGCAAATTGCTAGTTCTCAAGAACCAACAGGAATCCGGAAAGCAAGTTGATTCTTGCTCCTTACTGCTAGTTTCTCTGGAGTTAACAGGTTAGTCCTCGATTTACAACCATGTTTAGTGACCAAGGCTACGACACTGAAAAAAGTGACTTGCAATCAGTCCTCAGATTTACAACCATCTCAGCATCCCCATGGGATCAAAATTCAGATCAGCAGCCTGTATTTATGACGGTTGCAATGTCCTGTGGTTGCAGGAACTGGGCATGGCTAGTCTAGTGAAGAGAAGGACCAGGGGAGGCATGATAGCAGCCTTCCAATATTTGAGGGGCTTCCAGAGGGGAAGGGGTCAACCTATTGTCCAAGCCACCTGAAGGCCAGACAAGGAACTGAACTAGGAGAGATTCAACCTGAAAAGAACGGAGACATTTTCTGACGGTGAGAACAATCAACCCATGGAACGGAAGTTGCCTTGGAAGTTGTGAGAGCTTCCATCCCTGGAGGCTTTCAAGAAGAGACTGGACTGCCATTGGTCAGAAATGGTGTAGGGTCTCCTGCTTAGGCAGAGGGGGGTTGGACTAGATGACCTACAAGGTCCCTTCCAACTCTGTTAATCTGATTCGATCAGGACAGTCAGAAATCTTTTCTTTGCAAGGTTGGGTTATTATAAAACTTGGAATTGCTGACCGTCTGTCTGATCCTATAGCTTGACCGCCACGCTGGAATACATCGAAGAAAAAACGGGCGCAGAGCAGGTGCTGGTCAACTTCCGTAAGGCTCGGCGAGACCGAGGTAATATAAGTTTTTTGAACTTTTATCCTGGTGGTTTTGTCTGGGAGCAAATTTTCAAGCCTCGGGGGGGAAAAAAAATATGGGTTGAGAATGCCTCCTTATTAATCCCAATTATAAAAGAAAAAAGGAGAATTTTAAGAATGAAATTGGAAGAAGAAATTTTGATTGTGTGGCCGTGGGGGAAACGCTGAAACGGTAAGTCTGAAAAAAAAAACGATCCTATGTCGCTTCTCTTAGTGCCGCTGTAGCATCAAACCATCACTAAACGAACTGTTGTCTACCTGTACCTTCCCAACAGGCCAACACCTTGCCAAGAGGGGCAAAAGGGCATAAAGTAATAAACCCTGATTGATAAAACCCTGATTGAATCTGAGCTGCAAATCTATACTCCGCCAAGCAGCTCAGGTCATCCCTGCACCCGCTAATCCTGCTTTCCCCTTCTCTCTTCAGGCAACTTGCTACGAGCTTTCGGCTTCCTGGGTTTCGAACTCGTGACCCCCGACCACCCCGGCCTGCCCCCCTGGGAAGACACCATCTTCATGGCTTATCCCTTGGAACGCGATCTCGGCTGGAACCCCCAACGAAAGCAAGAATGACGCTCGTGGGGCCCGGAGGCAGGAAAGGCTGGTGCCGATGGGGGAAACCTCCGCCCCCAACCCCCCCCCCGGTTCGGAGCAGTGTGATTTCAGAGCCCCCCCCCAAAAAAGGCATTAAAGTGGCATGAAAGCGTAGCAACTTATGAGACGAAGGAGGGAGGGAGGGGTTAGAAGTTATGGAAGGGGAGAACCTCATCCTTCCTGCCCTCCCACTTTTTTCCCCCACCCCACAATTCTGCCCCCCCCCCCACGGGCTGAAATCTCCCCCCTCCCCTCCCGGCTGCATTTTTGACTCGGGAAAGGAACTGCTAAACACTAGCCTTTTATTTCAGACAAAATATATATATATAAACCGAGACATCTTGGTGGCTGCAGCTGTCTCATCGCTGCCCTTCGCGTTTTTAACGCTTTGTGTCGCTTTCCAAAACAGACCTCTTGCCAAACAAACTCTCCCTCTAATATATTATCCCTGTCCATTTAGACCCCCGTTTCCCCCCCCCCCCTCCACCAGGGTTGTCTGGCACTGTGGCTTAAGGCCAATGAAACGCAAGGCCGCCCCAACCTTTCCAGTCAGGTGGGGACCCAAAAAAAACGAGGGATGGACTCAGGGTCTTAACAGCCCAACGTGAACGTAAACTCAGGTTTGGGGGGGCAGAAACAGAGCCAGCCCCCTCCCGTCTTTCTGTGCAACTTCCCAGAGAAATGGCGACACAAAAGCGGCTGAAATTTGATTAAAACTCAGCTCGCCGTTCAAAAGCTACCCAGCGCAGCCAAACAGTGCTATAGTAGAAGTCCCTTTTTTGGGGGGGGTGCTGAGGGATTGCTGGGGGGGCTGGCGTGTCCCCCAAAGATTCCAAACGGTCCCTCCGGCGGGTGGGATTTTTCTGCGGTCCCTTCCAAGAAACAAATCTTTCCATCTGCAGCAAAGGAAAGGGAAAACATGGGCAGAAGTTTTAAGATCCGCTCACTGGGGAAAAAAAAAAAAAACGAAAAAACCCACTCCCTTCCAAAGGGGTTGGATCTGGGATGCGAATCGCAATTAAGCCAGCCCCCAAATTCCAGGGCTGAGGAACCTGGTTTACACCAAGCCATCATGGATTAAATTTTTCTAAATGGTAGATGGACACGGCCACATTGAGAAGTTGGAAGGATCTTGAACGCCCCCAAATGGCTCTGAAAATAACTCCCCGCTGCCGAGGACTTTTGAGAAAGCTATTAAATCTGGACTGGGAGGTCTGCAAAATTCAAAGCCCCCAGATTGGGACCAAGCAATCCAAGCCCTCCCCACAACTTATTCTTGGTGCACAATCACCCAACATTTTACTCCTCACCTGCCTGCCTTCGGAGGCTCTCATAGCATCACCGAGTTCTCCTCCCCTTCCGACACAGAGGCCATCTCTACGGGATCAAGAGACAAGATTGGCATTTTGGGTGGGGGTGGGAGGGTAGGAAAAGGGGGGTGGGGGGTGCAGGGAGAGAGAAGGATCCCAAAGGAGGCCAGGAGTTTGTTTATAGCCAGCAGGGAAAACATAAAATAGGTTGAAAGAAAAACGCCAGTTGATTTTGAGAGAATAAGAAACTCAGCAATCATTTTGGGGGGTGGGGGTGGATTTTGAGCCCCTTTGTCTGATCCAACCGGGGGAAGGTCGCATGGCCCTCTGCAGTTGTGGGTCTTTAGGATCTGGTTGTCGAAAGACCACACGCAGGCTGGGGCAGGACATCTCCTCAGGACTCTTGTTGCGTACCGGATAAATTCTCCAACGACATCCCTGCAGAGTTTCTCTAGGGAGACAAGCAGAGAAAGGTTTTGCAAGGGGTGGGAATTAATATTGTAATAATATATTAAATCGATATTCAAAGGAGGGGGGAAGATAACATGTATATATGTATTGTTTTTTTTTTTTTTTAAACGCAACTTTTAAAAAAAGTTTTGTGTTTTGTTTCTTTCGTTCTGAGGTTTTTGTTTTTTGGACTTTTGGAAGTTTGGTGTTTTAACTTACTATTGAATAAAATAAAAATCTGGAGGGGGGGAAGGAAGCCCCCCCCTCCAAATATCTTTGCACGATCGATGGCAGATCTTTGTAGCCCCCCAACAGGCAACCCCCCCAGCTCTTCTCCTTTTACTCATGATGCATCTCCTTTCCTTCTTTCCTTTCCTCTTTTCCCTTCCTTTCCTTCTTTCCTATTCCTTATCCTACCCTAATCCAGTCCTTCTCCTATCCTCATCCGCAGCAACATAGACCTCATGTGGACTAGCCACAGAGCCACTGCCTGCCAAATCAGCCAACCCAAAAAAAGAGGCCGGCTCCACATCCCGATTACCAACCAGGTTTCCGGGCAGTTCCATCGAGGCGTCCCCATCTTCGTCCGACAGCTTCCGCACCGCGTAGCCCAACCGGATCAGTTCCTCTCCCACGTCGATAAACTGGGGAAGAGAAGCCGGATTGAAAAGCTGCCCTCCGTGAACCAAATCTCACCCCGAAAGCCGTTTTGGTTTCTTCCCTTTGAAGATCCAAGCCGGGGATTGGTCTCTCACCTGCCCGTCGGTGGCCTTGAACAAACGGACGTACGGCCGCACGCTGCTGCCCACGGGCACGTAGGTGCAGATCTTGCAAAATACCGATTTCCATTGGGCGCAGTGGGTCAGGCGGTCAAACTCATCCAGGGCGGCCTCTTCCCAACGTGGCCCTAGAGGAGGAAGCCATCAAAGGTCAAAGAAGTTGAATTAAACTTCTATCATTCTGCCCTTGGGGGCAGCTTAATTGCAAAAGCTCAGTGGCTCTGGATGCCCCAGAATTCTCCAGCCAGCGGATAAACTTTCAAGATGGGTGGACTTCAACTCCCAGAATTCCCCAGAAAGGAATAAGATGGAGAAACTCACCCCCAGTAGGGGCCACACCGGCCAAGCTGCACTCAATGGCCTGGAAGGGGAGGCCTAGGAAATCACCCCTTCACCCCCCACGAAAAAAAAAAGGGAGGGAAAAAAAAGGAGGTTAAAAGGAGGAGTAGAAGACCCCAATCCCGGCCACCAGATCCCAGTTCTCGCCCCAATATTCTGTCGCTCGGTTGTTCTTTGCCTCAAAAGGATGAACTTTCTCGCCGCAGTCGCTAAGTGAGCCATGGCGGCTGTTAAGTTAGTTACACGGTTGTAAACTGAATCTGGGTCCCCCTATTGACAGAAGGTCGCAAAAGGCAATCACACGTCATAAATATGAACTAATTGCCAAACACGAGCAGGGGACAACTTCTCGCTCTCGGCCACGACCACCGAGGAACCCCGGGACCTGAATTTCCAGATCCCTCGTTAGGCGGGACTACGACACCCCAGGTCCGCCCCTTACCGCAACAGCCGCACCTTCTCCAGGGGCGCCTCGCCGTTGTCCCCAAAATCTACGTAATAAATATCCAGATTGCCGTTGTCCAAGGTCCCCAGGACCTCGGCCCGATACCAGGAACGGTCTTCGGGGTAGTAGGTGGCTACAATGTCCCCCACCTGCACGCTTTCCAGCTGGGGGGAGGGGGGGGGAAAGACGAGAACAGGGGTGACGTCTGGGGGGACAGAAAGCTACGCAGCCTTCCCGCGTTGGGGTTCCCCCCAGTTCCCCACTTCCGGAAGGGCCCTCACCTCGCCGCCATCGTTGTTCTCGTAGTATTTTGTCATCTCCTGGACAAGTTTATCTAGACGGAGAGCTTTGACGCCGATAATCTGGATCCAGAAATGGCTGGGGTTTTCCGAGGCCGAGACGTAGACCTCCAGGTGATCCTTGCCATGGAGGCTGAAATCCGGGCTGGGGACTGAGAGGCAAGGCAGATGGGTTAGGGAGTCATGGACTTTACCTGTATGTGTCGAAGGCTGATGGGTTGAAGGCCCTCGGGTAGCTCTCTGAAAGTGGGAAAATGAACCGTGTTTCAAAATACAGGTTAGGTCCTCGTCTTATGGCCGCAATTGAGCCCTGCATTTTTGCTGTTAAGGGAGACATGGGGTTCCGTGAGTTTTGCCCCATTTTACGGCCTTCCTCGCCATGGATGTTAAGCGAATCGGTGCGGCTGATAAATTAGCCTCCCGGTTGTTAAATGAATCCGTCTTTCCCCCGCTGATTTCCTGAGGTCGCAAAACGGGATCGCTGCAACCGTCATAAACACGAGACAGTTGCCAAGCGTCTAAATTTCAACCACGGGGAAGGCTGCAACGGTTGTGTGAAAAACGGTCGCAAGTTGCTTTTTTTTTTCACGGCCGTTAACTTCCAACAGTCACTAAGTGAACTGTCACATTAAGTGGCGAGAAGACCTGGCCCGATCCTCCATGTCCCGAAGCAGTCTACCCTCCATTTTGTTGCTCACCTTCAAAGACGGAGCTCAGCGCAGGCCAGGGGTTTATCGGGGACCCTGCTCCGCTCGACTCGGGGGGATCCCCCGAGCGATAATCCGGTGGCCCGTCGCCAGCCTCTCGGCGGAGGTGCCCAACTTCCGGCATCCGACTGCGAGGTTCCGTGTGCGAGTAAGGCCGCTGTCCTGAGTCGCCGGCCGCTGCCATCTCCCTCCGGGTGCCCAGCGGCTGCTTGCGCTGCACACGTGCCGACACCGACTGCAACAACTTACTGCGGAAAGCTTCGTCCTCCGATAGTTTCTCGCGGATCGATTCCTGCCGGCAGAAAATGGGTCAGGTGGAGAGTCTGCTCCCAAGCTCCCTGGGGCCCCTAATTTCTATTCTCCATGGGCCCTGGATTCTCTCCAGCCGGGCCATCTGAGGATGATGGGAACTGTAGCCTCAATTACCTAGAGGAAACAGCGTGTGCTGTGTTTTGCACAACGCCCTTACGAGGTAGGCTACATCACTTCCCAGAGGAGGCTCAGGAAGGTAACTCCCCGTGCCATTCTCAAACGAGGGAGGGGGCAACCTCAGCAACCCCTTCCCTAAGGGGTCCAGCATTGCAAGGGGCCCAAAGTTGTAAATTTAATAGTCTCCAACACAATTCAATGAAGTGGATTATATGATTCTCTTTTGTGACCTTCTGATCAGCAAATTCGTTGGGGGAAGCCGGATTCACTTTAACAACCGTGTTCCTAACTTAACTGGAGCGATTCGCTTAACAACCGTGGCAAGAAAAGTCAGAAAATTTGAGTGGTGCGGTGGCCTAGAGGTGGAGCTCTCGCCTCACAGTCAGGAGGCTGTGAGTTTGATTCTAAGTAGAGGCAGATATTTCTCTCTCTGGGGCACATAGAGAATATATCTGCCGGACAAAACTCCGCACTGGCGACAAGAAGGGCATCTGGCCAGTAAATACTCAGCTCCATTCAGTTGCCCAGACTCCACCCCGCAAGGGGTTATGCGGTCGTTAAAAGAAGATGAAAAAGAAGTCAGAGATTGGGCAACAAATGTCTCGCTTAGCATCAGAAATTTCGGGATCGATTGTGGCCGTAGGTCGAGGACTATCTGAACCATAAGCTACAACACTTTTCCACCCCGTCTCGGGTTCGAGATCCGCTGGTTCAAGTCCCAGACTTGGGGAAGAGAGAAACCCAGCCCGGCTTAAGGGGCAAAACTCTCACCTTGGCAGCCTGGACTTCCTTGCGAGTCCCGGAAAGGGTGACGACGCGGGTGAGCGACAGGGCACCCTCCCCGTCGTGGTTGCAGTCAATCTTGGCCCCGGTGTTCCGGCATATGGCCCTCACCGTCTCGCCACCCTTTCCTGGAGGAAGAGGAAGAGCGACAGCAGCAGTGAGGGACAAAGAAGGGGGGATGAAGCGTCTGGGAATAATCCCCCTCCGTGGGATCCACAGTGCTCTCTGAGCTGAGTTGGTCTTCCTTGCAGACGTTCCATGACCCAAGTGGGGAATGGCATCAGTGCTAGAAGGCAGGGGAGGTTTGGAGAAGGAGAATAAGAACGATGAGAAGCAGAAGAGGAAGAAAAGGACTGTGGGGCCCTTGGTGCTGAGCTGGGTCGTTTCCTTGCAGAGCTTTCATGACCCAACTGGGGAACAGCATCAGTGCCAGAAGAGTTTGCAAGGATGAGGACTGGGGGGGGGGGGGTTTTCTGGCAAGGCGTTTAATTACCAAACTAGGCAACGTCATCAGCGCTACACTCCTCACCCCTCCCAAATCCCAGCTCTCCCGTTGCCGACTTTCCCCAAACCAGGCAAAAATCGGCCCTCCTAGGAAGCTCAGCGCGGCCTCAGGGCCTCCAGGGTGGGCCGGCTAAAGACCGCCAACCCTTGCGGCCCCCCTCCCTACAAGGAAAGCTTTGGAGGGCTCCGGCGAGAGAAAGCGGTACCGATGATGCGGCCGATGGCCCGATTGGGCACCGAGATCTTCTCCACCACGGGCAGGCTCTCCTCCAGGATCTGGTGGATGGCGGCTTTGGCCTTGCACACCTGGACGGGGGATCCCGAGATCCGGATCATCCGCTCCTCGCCGGATTCCTCCAGGTCGACGTTGATGCGGGCGTGGGTGTCCTTCCGCAGCTGCGGGAGGAAGAGGAGAGGAGGGAAATATTTGCGGGGGGGGCTCGTCCAGCTTCCCCGGTTCCCTTGCAAAAGGAGGAAGGGAGGGGGGTTCTCTCCACCCCACCAGCCCCCTCCCCTCTTCTTCCACTTGCCTGGTTCACTTTTGCCCCCTGCCGCCCGAGGAGGAACTTCACCGCCTCTTGGGGCACCTTCAGCACGAATTCGATTTCTTCCTCCCCCACGAAAGTGATCCGTTCTTCTGCGGGGCCACCGAGGAAGAAACGAAAGCCGAAGAACTTGAGATATCCCTCTCCCCACTTCAGGAGGTACCTAAACCTCCTGAAGAATGAAGGTGTAAAAAAGCCCCACCCTCTCCCAGCCCATGAACCATGTGCAAACCTGTTAGAGACCAGCTCGTCTTTTCCAAAAATTAAAACCTGGTGGGCCTTCCTATTTTATTTATATTTACATCCTGCCTTTATTATTTTTACACATAACTCATAGCGGGGAACATATCCGCTCCTTCCGTCGGGACTTGAAGACTTGGCTTTTCAAACAAATAGGCTGAGACTGATTCTGGGCTTTATTATTTACTACTAATTAATTATTTGGATTAAATTATGATTTTATTGTACTTGTTTCTTAACTTGTGTTCGCCACCCTGAGTCCTTCGGGAGAACGGCGGCATATAAATACATGTAATAAATAAATAAATAAATAAATATCCAACATGTCTTCCTCCTATCCCCGACCCCCAACAACCACCCTCCGAGGTGGGCTGGGAGAGAGAGGGGGACTGGCCCTAAGCCACCCAACCGTTTTTTTGTGCCTAAAGTGGGACTAGAACTCACAGTCTCCTAGTGACTGGCTTCAAGTCACCCAGCCGGCTTTCATGGCTAAAGCAAGACTAGAATTCACTGTCTCCTAGTGACCGGCCCTAAGCTACCCAACCAGTTTTCGTGCCTAAAGTGGGACTAGAACTCACAGTCTCCTAGTGACTGGGCCCAAGTCACCCAGCTGGCTTTCATGGCTAAAGCAAGACTAGAATTCACAGTCTCCTAGTGACTGGGTCCAAGTCGCTCAGCCAGCTTTCATGGCAACACTAGAATTCTTTCATGGCAATACTAGAATTCACTGTCTCCCCGTTTCTAGCCAGCTGCCTTAATCCCTAGACCAAACTGGCTCTTCCTTCCAGACCAGGCTGCACACAACCCCCTCCTCTTTTTCTACTCCACCCCGCCCTCTTCCTTCTCAAAGCCCCCACCTCAGCAAGACCCCCTCCTCTCCCCCAAGGAAGGGAGGGACGGACACGAGTGAATCCCTTGTTCAGCAGGAAAGTCAAGGTTTGACTGCTGACCATCCACCCAGGGCTTCAGTTGGGGGTGGGGGGTTTTCAATATTGCAAGGTGAGGGTGGGGTGGGGTGGGGCTGGCACGCTCACCTTGGTCCTCCCGGTACCGGCAGTACAAGATGTAGAGGATGGCAGCGCTGGCTGGGATGCCAAGGCCCAGGGCAACCTTTTGCAGACCGGTCAAGCCTCCGCTCCAAGAGCTGCGTTGGTCAGCCATGGCTCTGCAACCTCCAAGGGGGGGGGGATTTGTGTGGGGGTTCAGAGCTTTGGGCGGGGGGGGGGGAGGCAGAAAAAACCCAGTTAGGTTGCTTGCAAAGAGTTTGGCTTCCCAGCCGCTTAAAGGGATGGGGGTGGGGGGTGTCCCTCTTCTGGCCTCCCCCAGGGAGGGAAAGAAGAAAGCCAGCAGCTCCGACTATCCTCCCTCCTTTGCAGATCTCCAAGGAATCCACCCAAGGAAGCCTGGATCCCCCCCCCGCCCCAACAGCTGCAGAACAAAACAGAACATCTCTTTTATTGCAATTCTGGCTTTCCCCCCCCTTTTTTGCAAATCCTGCCGAAAAGATGAACCCCAGAAACCCCGAAAAAAAGCAACAAGGGTGGAGGTGGGGCTCTAATGCAAAGCCACGCGTGGGCGCCCTCCCCCCACCGGGGAAATATCCCCCCCTCTGCCCCCCCCTTTACTAATCCTCTAAATTCCAAACCCTTCGCAATTAGGAAGTTTTTGCTCTCGTTTCTGGGGGGGGGTGGGCGCAGGAGTGGGGGTTGGGCCCTTGCTTGCAGCCCTCCGTTTGGCTATTTCCTCTCTTCTCTCTTTGGAACCCCGATAGACTGCTCCTGCCTCTGGAAGCTCCATTCCACACACCCCCCATTGCAAATGAGAAAGGGAAGCTTTTTTTTTTTTTAACCCCTGGCCTGTTTTGGGGGTGGGTGGGTGCCTTAGCCGCTCTTTCTCTCCCTCCCCACTTTCTCCTCCTTTTAAGGGTGCAGAGATATTGGGGAGAGGGGGGGGGTCCTCCCCACTTAATTGGGATTTAACTCTAATGAACCCCACCTTTCTATTTGCACGCCCAATAATGCAAACCCGGCTTGAGGTCGTCTCTTATTCCGAGAGGGCTGGGCTTGCAAAACAAGCGCATCCCGCTCGGACAAGCCAAGTCCTCCCCGCGGTCATCCCCCTCTCCGCCCCGCCCGCAGGGCGAGCCCCTACCTCCCCAACCGCCTCCTCTCGCCGTCCCCGCGCTCCGCCTCTGCGGGACCCGGTATTTATAACCTCTCGCCCCGCCCTCTTTCCCCCCCCTCCGCGCGCGAGCCCTTCACAGCCAATCGGCGGAGAGCGAGCTACCTGCCGACGGGTGGGGGAGTCGGGAAGGAGCGGCCAATCGGGGAAACGAACGAAGAGCGGGAAGGGTGGCATTGGCCCCTAGTTTAACCAATAGGAAGATAGAGAGGGGGTTTTAACTGTCGCTCCCGCACGTCGCGAGCGGCACGTGGTTTCTTAGCAACATCGAGGTGTTCCCAGAATGCATTGCGCTCTGCTGAGACGCCATGATTACCCATAATGCCCTAATGAGCAAACCCATGATTGACAGTTGCAAAGGGATGCTTTGAACTTAATATTCAAAGTTTTAGCAGTTTGCACACACAAAAAATGGACCCTGCTGAATTTATTCATAATCCTTTTATCTTAAAATTGACAATTTAATCAATTTTTTTTTCCATTTTGGGTGCCAAAATATAAACTTCTCGGTCCAGCTCAGTTGGCAACTTGACTGCCCTTTGCAAAAACACCACCACCACCCCCCAAATAATTCTATGTGCATGGATTGAGAAAAGTACTAACCGCAGTTTGCACAACAAACCATCATATCTTGGATTGTTGCCTTGCACGAAACCTTTATGAAGGTTCGTGGCTGCCAGGCCAACCCTAACAAGCCTAAAGGTGGACTTTGGCGGGAGGGAGTGCCCCCAAACTTCCCCATCTCATTAGTCTGAAAAGTTAGGAACCGAAGTGGATAATGGGTAAGGGAATCCTAAAACAAATCTCCCAAAGAAGGATCCTTACAGAAAACGTTGCAACCAATCTCTTGAATTTATTCATTTATTTATCATAATACCAACCAGATCCCCAAAATCATCTGGCTTCGTTAAATCTCCCATTCCATTGTGTGGCTCTTGTATCAAATTCAAATTAAATGATCGGCATAGCTTCTCAATTAATTTGTTTGCAATCCAATCTCTGAAACTATCTATTCAGGTACAAAATGCTTTCTCCCATCAACTGGTACCACGGAAGATACACAAAATTGCATTTTGATGGGTAGTTTTTTTAAAACCGCCCCGAGTCCTTCGGGAGAGGGGGCGGTATAAAAATCTAATAAATAAATAAATAAATAAATAAATAAATAAATAAATAAAAACCTGCTTTGAATTTCAACACCTGGGGCAAAATATTAAAGAGTTTAAAGCCTGATTTTCATTTGAATTGCTCGATCGGCAATATCCCAATAGTTCTCGAGGAGGAAAACATCAGCCACGGAGAATTTGGTCTAATACCGGCACCACAATGGAGCCCCAATATTCCTGTGGTTAGGCAAGACAGTTGTGAAGTGAGTTTGGCCCTGTTTTACGACCTTCCTTGACTCTGTTGTTAAGGGAGTCACTGCACCTGGGATAACACGGCCATCATAAATACGAATCCGTTGCCAAGTGTCTGAATTTGAATACTGCAACGGTTGTAAGTGTGAAAAATGGTCATAAGCCAATTTTTTAGTACATTTGTAGCTTTGGTCACTAAGCAAACTTTTTGTAAGTCGAGGATGGTTTCCTAAAGACGATTGATCATCGAAAACGTCTGATCCGTCTTCCTCAAGAACTAAAACACGGTTGCCAAAAGAGAAGAAGAAACGAGAAAGACGAGAAGGCGTAGAGAATGTAACTGCGTGTATTGAGAAAGACAGATAACATTACAAACGAGCAAAGCAATCCATAAATAAGATTTTAAAAACAACAAGGACTGCAGATATGTTAGTTTTTAACAAGAGGCTAGGATTTTGCAAGCTGCTGTTTTAATCATGTACACAGAGTGATAATAATTGCAGAAATTGGACAGAATTTTGCTGGGCAATTCTGTATTGGAAAGGATGATAATGAAGTCTTCAAATCGCAGATTATTAGCAACAATTCTCTCTTTATTTCATGTTAAATCCATTTCCTTCTCCTTCCCCCTTTTTCCCTGGAATATGTCTCTGCTTTTCTATTATTACGCTGGGAAAAAATGGTTTTCTATTGTTTCTTGTTTTCCAGAAAAGCTTTTCAGACTTTAATGTCAGGACCTTCGAAAAGATGGCACAGAAATATGTGCAGGCTTCAGGGATTTTAATCCGTGGTGGAAGATTTAAAGGGAGATGGGCTAAATTTAATTGAACAGCATTCAGGTGGACTGAAGCTCTCTTGTCTGGTTTTTCTCTGGGATCAAAAGATATATAACTTTAACAAAAAAAAAAGTGTTAGGCGTTTGCTCTTTTGCACAAAGAGGAATTAATTTTCATTCATGTGAATGTATGTCTTGTAGCAAAGACAGCTTAAATCACTTCTGCGGGCAGATTTCTTATTATTTCTATATTTTTTAAAAAAAAATCCATAAAAATAATTCTGAAAACAAATAGATCATTCCTGTTTGTATAATAAAAGATCCTGAGCGTGAAAAGGGGAGATTTTGTAAGGAGATCATCTACTCCAGCCCACAGCTCAAACCTTGTTCTGCTACTTAAGATGCAGCTGGAGCAATTTCTTTCATTTATATCTTGATCCAGGAGCTCAAATGTGGGGTAGCTTAGGCCGAGAGAGGGGGGGAAACAAACGGGGCCAAGTCCAGGGAGCTGTGGCATCTGGATTCGAATACAGACCTTTGCTCTTCCAATACGTTCACCCTTGAACTACTAGATCAAACTCCCTGAGTGATGGCTGACACCTTCTGCTTAACTGAATAACAGAGTTGGAAGGGACCCTGGAGGTCTTCTAGTCCAACCCTGCTCAAGCAGGAGACCTATACCACTTCAAATAGCTGTCCAACCTACCTTTTTATACACGATTTACCTATACATGATTTATCTCTCATAAAAATGGAAATATACTGATGAGAGCCACCAATGAACTACCACTTCCTGTTTCCCGGTGCACAATTCTTCTGTATAGAGCTGAATTTGGCAGTAGCTTTTTTTTTTTTTTTAGCAAATCTGTGATACAGTAGGCTCGATAATATGATTCAGCCAGAGAGCCTTTGAGAAAATAGAAATCGTTACCCATCGGAGTTTAGAAGCCCCCAGAGTTAATCCATGGAAAGTCCACGGTGGAACAACTGGACACACAGACACACAAAGCAGTTTAGAAGTTGTCACATTGGATGCAGCCCAGCTTGGTGCAAACATACTTCCTGGATGCGATGCCTTGGTGCTTAACTGGAATCAAAACCTGTGTCGCACAACTCAAAATGGACATTTGCTACTATCGAGTGATTCTCGTAGCCGACGGATCCAACTCGCTTATAAAATATAATTAAATACGATTCCATTTTTTTTCCTTTCCGGCCACAGATGCATCTCCAAGTCTTTAAAGGTTACGTTTTCTTATTATATCGGAGGAATGTCGGTGCAAAAATAAGATTTTTGGAGTCCGGGTGTGAGTTGAACCCTTGCCGCAAATTTAAAAAAAAACGCCGAAGTTGTGAATGCTATTTTTCTACACTTTTCTCCCTTTGAACTAAAAGTCATCACTGGCTCGGATCTTTGTGGCCATTTTTTTTTTCTTAAAAAAATTGCAGTTGCGTAGCACACATGCAACATGAAGAGTTAAAAAGACAGGATAAGACCTCATGCCCGGAATATATTTCTTGCAAAAAACCTGGAAATATTTTGATCTTCAATCAAAGCTGGAAGGAAACCGAGTCGGCGAAGGTCACCAGGTAGCCAAATGAGACCCTCATTCCTTAGAGGGACTTCCTTAAATTTCATTTCCAGATCAGAATA
Source organism: Pantherophis guttatus (assembly GCF_059756535.1). Classification (NCBI taxonomy): domain Eukaryota; kingdom Metazoa; phylum Chordata; class Lepidosauria; order Squamata; family Colubridae; genus Pantherophis; species Pantherophis guttatus. The sequence goes on from NC_142080.1 coordinate 1,208,449, forward strand.
AACTCATCTGTCGCTTTATCTCCCCAGGAAGAACCCCCCCCACATTTATTTTCCTGGCACCCGTAAGTGCCACCTCCTACCACCTACCCGTACCACTCCTACCCGTAAGTGCTACTCTCCTACCACCAACAATTCTTCTGCTCTTCTGGAAATGACAAACCTTGTGTCTACGGTTGGACAGCCTGGTGACCCGGGTGGGGTGGGGTGGGGGATCAAAAAACGCACGTGCGAAGCTGCCAGACGGAGACCCGGGTCTCTCTCCTGGAATTTGGGGTCCTCGGTATGGCCGAGAGCATCGGTAGGAGCGGCTCGATGTATCCAAAGCCAATTCTTTTTTTTTTTAAATTTAAAAAAAGGACAGCGATGGAAAAAAGATTTTTTTTTGGCAGTGTGATGGGATCCGCTCCTAGCTACGGATCTGGTGATCTATAGCAAGAGGATCGTGATGGCGAGGAACGCGGTGCCAGAAAGCATCAGAGCGAGCTCCGGAATGACTCCGCTACTCAGAGTGACCTCAAAACCCATAATTTCCTCCTTGTAGCCTTTTTCTCTAGCCGTGCACTTGAAGACGCCTTCGTCGATCGGCGTGTGCTGCCCAAAGCGAAGCGTGCAGGATTGGTCCTCCATGGCACAGGGGTAAACCTTCTTGTCCTTGACCCAGCTGTAGCTGGCGTGGTGGGACTTCAGCGGGCAGGGCAGGTAGATGTAAGCCGTGCGATCTACGCTGACTTTCTTGATGGCGTCCTCAGCTAATTTTTCTACCGGGTCCGGCATTTAAGGAGAGAGAAAGAGTAAGGCAGAGAGAGAGAGAGAGAGACATTCAACACAATGACAAGGAATAGCTTTAAGCTCCCTGACCAGGATGGTCGAGTTGAAAAGCTTGCAACGATGGGCTGGAGGACAGGCCGTGACCCACCTCAACCTTTCTCCATTGCATTGCCCAAAATCTTAAGGGCAAGGATGCAGAAGGGACGATCCAAACGACCATACGTGGCTTAGGAAGGCTTTGAATCAGAGGTGGGTTTCAGCCGGTTCTGGAGAACCGGTAGCGGAAATTTTGAGTAGTTCAGAGAACCAGCAAATACCACCTCTGATTGGCCCCGCCCCCATCTATTTGCTGCCTCCCGAGTCCCAGCTGATTGGGAGGAAAAGGGGATTTTGCAGTGACCTTCCCTGAAGTAGAGTGGGAATGGGGATTTTACAATAACCTTTCCAGAGAGTGGGGTGGGAATGGAGATTTTACAATATCCTTCCCCTGGTGTGGGATGGGAATGGGGATTTTGTAGTATCCTTCCCCTGGAGTGGGGTGGGAATGGGGATTTTACAGTATCCTTCCCCTGGAGTGGGGTGGGAATGGAGATTTTGCAGTATCCTTCCCCTGCCATGTCCACCAAGCCACACCACGCCCACAGAACCGGTAGTAAAAAAAAATTGAATCCCACCAGTGCTTTGAATACCTTCCATGTGAGGAAAAGGCATATAAAATACACATTTAATCAAGCCAACGTCTTCCCTCGTTCTCCATTTGAGATCAACCTCCTGTGACAAGAGGGAGGGCCCCTCCTTAAGGCCACCTCCACCCTTCCACCAACACTCCGAGTTCCTGCAAGGGGACAGAGTTACCTTCCGCTGCTTTGCAAGCCTGAGTGGTGCTGGATAAATCCAGGTTCTGAATCAACCTGTTGAAGGACAAAGTGGGAACATCTCAAGAACTTTGCTGCATCAAGCCAAAGCACCCCCTAGTCCTGTACTTCGTTTCTCCCTAGTCAATGACCCCATACTTGGTGTTAACTAAACCCTTCGGTCATAAAAGTGTGTCAGAAGCTCATGCACACAACGTTCTCCCTCCCCTCTTGGCTTTTGACCCACCTGTTGGTGTGGTTTTCCTGGGAGACGGCGGAACAAGTCTTTCCAGCTGCATCCCACCCACAGTAAGGGTCCCGGGCCAAGATGCAGTTCCAGCAATTTCCATTATATTGGCTGCAGTCTTGCAAGGGTAGACGCGTGACTTCAAACTCGGTGCTCACGTAGAGATGGCCCTACCAGAGACAAAATGGGTTCTAGTGCAAGGGGGAAGAAAGGAACTCGGTGAAGGAGGCTGTGGAGATCTTCTCTGGTCCTAGGAAAGGAGACACCAGTTCCCTTCCTACGTTGACTTCTCTGCGGTGGACAGAGTTCCTTTGGCAAGGGATGAAGTTCACAAAGATGATTCCTCAGCCATGGGAGTAAAAAACGTATTAGGAAGGAACTCTCTATTCTTCTCACTATCTAGGACCACCAACAGATCTGGAAAATGTATAGTTAACGTTAAGGATTCCTTGACATTCCTAGCTATGTATCTTCACCTTGTTTCAGGAGGTGGAATTCAAATAACAATTCTTGTCTTTGTTGGCCACACAACCAAATAAGCTGGGAGATATTACCTCCCATGGTGCCTGCTCAGCTCCCAGCATTTGCCCCCCGAATGTTGCACACAACCAACAGGTCTATTCTTTATCTTACCGTGGTGGCATCCAGGATCATCTGGGTGATGGGTGCTTCAGCCTTGAAGGGACTTAACTCAGCAATGATCACCGTCTGTTCTTTGCTTCGGAGGACTTTATGGATCTTCCCTTTGGCTGTCACCGCAAAAAAACCCCCCCAGAACTCTGGTTAGGTGGAAGGAGACCACAACGGTTGTTGTCTTTGTGATAGACGCAGGACGTCTTGCTAGAAAAACCTTGGGTCCATCCATCCATCCATGGGGTGAGGATGGCTTGCCTTTAAGGATGGGGAAGGAGCAGGGCTTAATTTGAGACTGGATGCACAAATGAATCAAGAACCTCAATAGATTCCTTCAAAGTCTAGTCTCATTCCTGTCACTAGAGTTGAAGACTCTAGAAAGAGTGCAGAGAAGAGCAACCAAGATGATGAGGGGACTAGAGGCTAAAACATATGAAGGCTGCAGGAACCCGCTCCCCTCTCCTGGCACGCGATGGCAAAAAGGTTAGCCATCACTGGTATAGGGCTTCCTGCCTAAGCAAAGGGTTGGACTAGAAGATCTCCAAAGTCCCTCCCAACTCCCTCATTCTCTTCTTCTGCTGTGTTTAGGTTTTGTGGGTCACCCACTTCCTTACACAACAAACCCACCAGTTCCAAGGAAGAGGACATCACGGGAGACATTGTTGGCATCTCGGGCCTTGTCCACCACCACCTGAGTGTACGTATCGTTCATCTGAAGGACATACAGAGGCTGCTCCTCATCTGGATAGACCACGGCTTCTAACTCTGGGTGGTCCTTAATGAAGGCCAGCATTTTGGCCAAGGAAGAGCTGGAATCTGGCGGAACACACTGTGGTTGGAGAAGGAAGGAGGCATGAGACATTCGTGGGGAGAAGGACATCCCGAATTTTAACCCAAATTCTGTCTGATCATGCAGAAAAGTCATTTCCTTCAGTTATTCTACAGAGGAATCATTGAGTCTGTCATCTGCACATCCTCTATGACTGTCTGGTTTGGCTCTGCAACCCAACAAGACAGACACGGACTTCAGAGGATAATTAGAACTGCAGAGAAAACAATGGCTACCAACCTGCCTTCCATTGAGGACCTGTGTACTGCACGAGTCAAAAAGAGGGCTGGGAAAATATTGACAGACCCCTCGCATCCTGGACATAAATTGTTTCAACTCCTACCCTCAAAACGACGCTATAGAGCACTGCACACCAGAACAACTAGACACAAGGACAGTTTTTTCCCCAAACGCCATCGCCCTGCTAAACAAATAATTCCTTCAACTCTATCAAACTATTCACTTAGTCTGCATTACTATTAATCTTCTCATCTTCTCATCGTTCCTATCACCCATCTCCTCCCACTTATGACTGTATGACTGTAACCTTGTTGCTGGTATCCTTAAGATTTATATGTTTCCTAATATGATTCGATTGCTTATTTGTTCCCTACGACTATCATTAAGTGTTGTACCTTACGATTCTTGATGAATGTATCTTTTCTTTTACATACACCGAGAGCGTCTGCACCAAAGACAAATTCCTTGTGTGTCCAATCACACTTGAACAATAAAGAATTCTATTCTATCTATTATTTTCCTGGCCCATTAATTCCAAAAGGCATTTTTAGAAATAACCTCTTGATCTTAACTCGCAAATGCCAAATATTTTTACATAATCATTGAATATAGCAGAATTGTTCAGGGCAGTGGGAAGTAAACAAAATTAAGTGGCAATCAGACACTTCGAATCCTGTTTGAAAACAGTAACAACAAAGTCACCGAAAGGCAGAGTCTCCAATAAACCGTACCGTGCCAGGTCTAGGATGAGGGACGGAGCCCGGAGCATCCTTGAATTTGGAAGTTTCAAAATAGGAGCTGATCCGATTCATCGAGTAGGAACAAACCGCAGAGGAGCCCCTTGGAAGAAATAAAGCAGATATATATATATATATTAAAAATAATATTGGGTGTTGAGTTTTGCATCAGTGTATCCTGGTTCCAAGTCACAATTGGGATTGTGCACATAAGGAACACAGCCTGGGAATTTCAGTACCATGGACAGCACCCAAGCAGAATATAGGTAGTCCTTGACTCAACAACAGTTCGTTTAGTGACAGCTCAAAGATACGACGGCACAGAAAAAGGTGATTTAGATCCATTTTTCACGCTAGGGATCCTGCTGTCATGTGATCCAAATTCAGAGCAATTAGCAACTGACTCACATTTACGACAGTTGCAGTGTCGTGTGATCACCAACTGCACCCTTCCGACGAGCCAAGTCAAGGGGGAAGCCAGATTCACTTAGCAACCGTGTTACTAACTTAATGACCGCAGGCATTCCCTGAACAGCTGTGGCAAGGAAGGTCGTAAAATGGGGCAAAATTCACTTGAGAAACGTCTTGCTTAGCAACAGAAATTTTGGGGTTAGTTGGGGTCGTCAGTCAAGGACTACCTGTATCAGCCTGGGGAATTCAGGACTATGGACAGCACCCAAGCAGGCTCACAGCCTGGGAATTTTAGGACCACGGACAGCACCCAAGTAGACAAGTTGCTCCAGCAGGGAATGGATTTAAAGGCAATGCTGAAAAGATTCTTTCTTTTGGTTGAACTTGAAGTATTTCCTCCTTAGGGTCCAGATTAAATCTCCCATCCCCCTGCCCCCCCAAAGTGAATTCCAGCATAAGCACCATCCCAAGCCCAGAAGACCTTATTGATTGGATGCATCCTCAACCGCGATAGGATTCCAGATCCAACTTCCCGTTGACCTGTAGGCCGTATCTCACCACTCACCATGGGCTGGAGAAGACCCCGTACAACGTTGTCTCGGCCTGGCCCTCCTCTCTGAAAACGAAGGTGTCCTCCAGGTGGTGGAAAAGCAGAGGTTGGTGGGGGTTTCCACACACCAGCCTAGCTTTGAGGAAGGTGCTCCAGAAATCCCCCGAGGCTGGTTTCTCTCCCTGATCCATCTGGACCCCCCCAAGAGATAAAAAGACACACCCTGAATCTCAATTCTTGAGATTTTCATTCCTTTCCATCCCATAAAAGAGAACATCACTTCCTACGATCTGGAAACGAATTCAACCTTCTTTAAGCTAGGATTGGTTTTCCTTAGATGCTCTCATCTGCCCATATTTTCCAAAGATGCTTGGGTCAATCATGGACCATCTTGACCCTACAGATGAGGTGGGACCCCCCCTTCCCCCCCCTTTCCTGGCCTTCCAGAAAAAACATCAAGACCTGGAACTGCCAACTAGCATGGGGAAGGGGGTTGCTTGTCTAAGACCATCATGCAACCCTGGGGGCTGTTGGTATCTGGAGGGCACTTCCTCCACCTTCTTAAACACTTAAATCTTCGTGGTTCTTAACTTTTTAAACTCTGTTTTTAATACAGTTTTATTAATTAATTCAATGTAGATGCTGCCCGCCTGACTATTGAATAGACTAAAATAACAGAACCGGAAGGGACCTTGGAGGTCTTCTAGTCCAACCCCCTGCTTAGGCAGGAAACCCCTACAGCACTCCAGACAAATGGTTGTCCAATCTCCTCTTAAAAACTTCCAGTGTTGGAGCATTCACAACTTCTGGTGGCAAGTTGTTCCACTGGTTAATTGTTCTAACTGTCAGGAAATCTCTCCTTAGTTCTAGGTTGCTTCTCTCCTTGATTATCAAGTGACTCCGTGCAGCCTATAAATTTAATAAATGAATAAACAGACTACAAACAGAGTTTGAAAGTCAAGCAGGACGAAAGTTTTTTTAAAAAGTTTTGATTTGGTTCTGATTGGGAAACTGCCCAGAGTCATTCAGGTAAAGATGGGCGGTGCAGAAATTTGATTGATTGATCAATCAACCAATCAAAATGTCATTCTATACACTGCTTTACCAATCCCTGACACTTGCCCCCTGCGCCCTCGATAAGACAGAAAACTCCTCCTTTTCCCAACCTTGCACACACGTCCAAGCCAAACTTTGTACAGCTCCTCATCCAGACCGGCTGACCGGTTGACCTCATTGTAGAAGAAGAAAATTTCGTCTTTCCTTCGGTCTTTATGCGGGAAGAGGGTTGCTCCTTCAAACTCAGCATCTAGGACAGAAAATTCAGGATGAGAGAGAGAGAAAAAAAAAAACCCCAGCCCAGCAGGTTTTATAATATATAATATAATATAAAAATAATTAATAAATAATATATTTATTATTAAATATATAATTAATATAATTAATAATGTAATATAAAATAAAAAACATGGGAAAAAAAGTTAGTCACATCATTGTTTAAGTGAATCTGGGTTTCCCATTGACTTGGCTTGTCAGGAGGTCGCAAAAGGGGATCCCCTGATCCGCCCCCCCCCGGGACACTGCGACCGTCATAAATGTGAGCCAGTGGCCAAGTGTTCAAATGTTGTGACCACGGGGATGCTACAAAGGTCATACGTATGAAAAACTGGTCATAAACGTGAAAAATGGTCATAAGTCCCCTTTTTCAGTGCCATCGTAACTTTGAATGGTCACTAAATGAACCATGGTAAGCCGAGGACTCCCTGTACTCCATTTTCAGGAAAGTGGGAAAAGGATCAAGGAATTTTTCTTACTGCTGAGCCAACTGTCCCTCGTCTTGATCCCTTTTTTCCGTCCGTAACTCCTCTGGAAGGAACTTTTATTCCCGGACAAGGCGGAGTAGAGGCTGTCTTCTGAAATAAGGAAAAAAGCCAGAGCTGAAATCTGTTTTTTTAATATAGAAATGTTGAATGTGTCACGCGTGATGCTGATTTGATTTCTTTTGCCTAACCTCCGAGTTGATCCTGCTATTAGGAGGGAAAATAGAATAGAGTAACAGAGTTGGAAGGGACCTTGGAGGTCTTCTAGTCCAACCCTCTGCTTAGGCAGGAAATCCTACACCACTTCAGACAAATGGTTATTCAATCTCCTCTTAAAAACTTCCAGTGTTGGAGCATTCACAACTTCTGAAGGCAAGTTGTTCCACTGCTTAATTGTTCTTAACTGTCAGGAAATTTCTCCTTAGTTCTAGGTTGCTTCTCTCCTTGGTTAGTTTCCACCCATTGCTTCTTGTCCTGCCTTCAGGTGCTTTGCAGAATAGCTTGACTCCCTCTTCTTTGGGACAGCCGCTGATATATATATATATATATTATTATTTATATATATATATATATATATATATTATTTCTATATATAATATATATATATATATATATAAATATATTATATATATTATTTCTATATATATATAGAAATAAAATAACAAACTTGAGATTTGGAAAGACATTTTAAAAAAAGGAATTTTGGCTTGTTCCGGAGCCCCTTACCGATGGCGACGGTGACGGCATTTTGCAAGGGTGAGGATGAGACGACATTCTCCCCCAGCATGGTGAAAATTTGGCCCTGGCTGCTTCTCTGCAGTGTTGTGTTGACCTGAAAGAAAAAGGGAACCAGAGATCAGCCTGCCCATAAAAGCAATTCAATGATACCCTACAGATTCTTACGGTTGCTCAAAGCCCCTCCTATATTGGTTGCCTAGCCCCTTACCAGAATCCAGCATTTGGGAGAGCCTGCATTCGTGCCACAGACCAGGGTTTTATCTTCTATCCTTTCAATCATCTGGATGAAGTTGTCACAGTTGCCCTACGAATGGCAGAACAGGGAAATTAAACTTATCCAACTCAACCCAACCCAGCCCAGCACAACCCAACCCATCCAGCACAACCCAACCCAACCCAGCACAACCCAATAAAATCCAATCCAACCCAACCCAACAAAACCCAATCCAACCCTATGCATCCCATCCCATCCTACCCCATCTCATCCAACCCAACTCAACCCAACCCAATAAAACCCAATCCAACCTTATGCATCCCATCCTATCCTATCCCACCTCATCCAACCCAACCCAACCCAACCCAACCCAATAAAACCCAACCCAACCCAGCCCAACAAAACTAAACCCAACACAACAGAACCCATCCAACCCAACCCAACAAAACTAAACCCAACACAACAAAACACAACCCAACACAACCCAACAAAACTAAACCCAACCCAACCCAACCCAACCCAACCCAATAAAACCCAACCCAACCCAGCCCAACCCAATAAAATCCAACCCAACCCACCCAACCCAACCCAATAAAACCCAACCCAACCCATCCCAACCCAACCCAACAAAACCCAGTCCAACCCTATGCATCCCATCCCATCCTACCCTATCTCATCCAACCCAACCCAATAAGACCCAATCCAACCTTATGCATCCCATCCTATCCTACCCCATCTCATCCAACCCAACCCAACCCAACCCAATAAAACCCAACCTAACCCACCCAACCCAATCCAATCCACCCAACCCAACCCAATAAAACCCAACCCAACCCAACCCATCCAGCCCAACCCAACCCAACCCAACCCATCCAACCCAACCCAACCCAACCCAATAAAACCCAATCCAACCCTATGCATCCCATCCTGTCCTATCCCACCTCATCCAACCCAACCCATCCCATCCAACCCATCCCAACTCAACTCAAGTGAACTCAGCCCAATCCAACCCAACCCTAGCTAAGTCTTCTCTGGGGGTCGCTCTGTGCCTGGAAATGGAAGTAACTGGAGGAAATAAAAGTCCTGTCAAGCTATCAGTTTAAGTTGGCTTAAGGAGTTGGTTCTCACCAACTAGCCAAGACTGGGTCATATGTTGGATTTGAGGAGATGGAAACTGTCTCTGTTCAGATGCAAAGCCTCTCCAACATCTCCCTTCCCTTGGAGAAAACATCCATCCCTTTTCAACCTGAGCGGCCAGCTCACCTTCTCTGCTCTCTTACAATCCTTCTCGGCCTTCTCTTCGACACGCACTGGCACCTGGGCACCAGACAGGGAGAGAGAGACACACACACACACACACACCTTGAGCTTTGTGAATTTGTTATCACGGTCATTAAGCAAATCACTCAGCCAATCTGGCTTTGTTTATCGGAAGCTGGCTGGCAAGACCCCACAACCGTCGAAAATCTGAACCGGTTGCCAACACCCAAGTTGTGAGCCCAGGAGCACAACAGGGCTGCGTCGGTCCTAAGTTGCTTTTTCCCAATAGCATTGCAACTTGTTGTTGAAAGAAACTGTTGTAGGTCGAGGACTATCCGTAGGAGATTTGGATGGTGGGATGGGATGGCTTACCTCCGTGGGCGTGATTTCAGAACCCACAAATGTCAGAATCCACACATTCCCTCGCCCTCCGACAATCAGCTGAGGGGACCCAGCCTCATGGAACATGGCCATCAGCCTTTCCTTCTGATTGAAAGTTCGGGTCACGGCATCTGGGGGGAAAAAATAAAAATCTTATTAAAAACAACCACCCGGATTGGAACCCGGTTCCGAGAACTCACCCCGTGGTTCTTCAAATCCATTCAACTCCAAGCTTCAGAGCCCCTGCCAGCCATCCTCACAAACTGCTGAGTTTTTTTTTTCAATCTCTGCCCGTCTTCAACCTCTTAATAATCTTAATATTTCAATTTTCAATTTTTTAAAATGAATTCAATGCAATAAAAACAATGGGAAAAAAATGTATAATTTTGCAGGTCAGTCCCCACTGTTCGTCGAGGAGATCCATTGGAGTTCTGAATTCCAAAGTGGCTTCCAAAATCTGATCCTGTGGGATAGACTGCCCTGGCAGAGGGAAGCTTCAACTCAGCCATTCTGCTTCCCAGATTGGCCTCTCCCGGCTGCCAACAAACCACCATCGACGGAAAGACCTGAGATTCCTTGCAACCTCTGGCCCTCCAAGCTTCTCTTTAACCTCTCCCAGAATAAACATTTGCTCCAGATGTGCGCTGGAGGCCGGTCAGCAAAACTACCCCTCCTTGGCGATGCTAACCTGGAAAAAGCCCGTTTCGTGGCTCTTTCCTCCATTTTCCCTTTGGTTTGCAGTCCGGAATGGGCCACTGTGCCACGGCCACCCCGCCCTGGGAGAACAGTTACACTAATATCCAAGAACTATCCAGATGGACTCATTAAAGCCAGGACAGCATGCAATGTGAATGACCCAAATTAAAATATATACCCTCTTTCCCTGAAAATAAGACCCAACTGGAAAATAAATCGTAGCATGATTTTTCAGGATGCTCATACTCCCCAAAAAAAGCCCCAGTTAAGATTGTCAGCCAAACGGATGCATTTATTCCCCCCAAAATAAGACCTAACCAGAAAATAAGCCCTCATGTGCCTTTCAGAGCAAAAATTAATATAAGACCCGGTCTTATTTTTAGGGAAACACGGTATATATTTTCATTATTTTCAATGCTTGAGTTGAATTGTTGATGAACCTTTTTGCAATCGGTCCCAGCCTCCGGGAAATGCACCAAGGGCTGGCATGCACCCTTCACACGCTAAGATTGCACCCGTTTTGCTAACTCCTGCCGAAACCAAGACAATCAGGGTCTGCCCCCCCCCCCCAAAAAAAGCCATCTCGGTTTATTTTAGCCGGCTTGGATGCCGACTGTATATTTCATCGTGGGAAGGATCGCTCAAAGCATCCAGAAGCTGCAATCCTTCTTAATCCATTATGCCAATAGATGGGCTCGGGGAGACGCTGCCCGTTTGGGCCCCTGGCAAATTGCGACCCTCCCCACCACACACACACCAATCAGTCACAACAAGGGACCACACCTTGTTGTTATTGGCGCCCTTCGCATTTTTATCCAGGGGAGGGCGAGGCGAAGGCACTTTGGGTTTGCAGGGCTGAGTCACACGGAGGGAAAGTCACCCCCCCCCCCGAGCACTGTCTGTTTTTTTTTCTTCATTCCCCCCCCCCCAACTCTCCCCACCCCACCCTTTTGCTGTGCTACATATCTCGGTTTTTATCTGCATTGCAGAGGGGACTCAAATCATTTTGACCTGCTGGAGCAAAATCTCTTTTGCTTCCCCCCCCCACCACCACCACTACCACGTAAGAGCTGGAAATCCCTGGTCTGCTTTGCAAAACTACGTGCCATTCGGCTGTCCTTGCATTGGGAGAAGGTGGCGGGGAGAGCAAGGGAACAAAATTCATTCGGAGGGTTTTGTGAAGTTTCCGAAAGATGCCCTAATTAATTCATGAGCTTTCAAGTTGCCAGTTTTTTTTTTTTTTTAAACCAAGATCTGATGCCCCTTAAGAGCTGAGTTTTGCTCCCGGGGTAAGAAAAAAATCCTCCCTCTTATTTTGCAACTTTGGAATCAAGGAGAAAATCAAGGGGAACTTTGTCAAGGGGAAAATTATTATTATTATTATTATTATTTTGCTCTCTCCAAAACTTTGGGGCTTGCAAAAGGGTTTTTCACTGACTTAAATAGAACCTCCAGTTGGAGAGGCAGTCTACCTGTTCATCTGGGAAGGGAGGCTTTCTGAGAAGGATCCCGTTGATCTCTGCGGGGAGGTTAGACTAGAGCTGGGTTGCCTTCTGATCTGATCCGATTGTCACGGAACTGAACATCGGAAGGAAATACTGAAGATTTAATTGCTTTCTTCCTTTTTTTTTTTTGCGGTTCATTGAATTGTTGGGAGTCAGACAGACCGATAAAACAGGAGGGTTGTGGCTTGCCGGGTACAGCTTAAGTAAATCACTCCGAACAGTTTTTTGTTGGAGCTGGCCTTGAAAACATTCGTTTCAAAAAATAAAATAAAATTGGGACGTTAATCCTCCATGGATCAGCGCAGTCTATCTGAGCGCCTAGGCCCCAGAATTCCAGAGAAAGCAACCGGGGCCGTTGAATCCTTTTCTTCTTTCCCCCCTGTTTTTGGAGGACTTGTTCACACATCGAGGGACTTGGGCCAACTTTAATTTAAATTTTATACCGAATTTCTTGCCAATGGGGGAGCTTTAAAGCAGCGTTGAAAATGGGCAGATCTGGCAACGGTTTAGCAGCCATTCTGCGGCTGGAAAGGTGGGGGGGGGATGCCCTCCCTCCCAAAAAAAAACCCAAGTGCCTCTGGAGCTCAATTTTGAGGGCTCGGGCACTTTGCCACACTGTGCATCACAAAATCTCCGCCGGCGCCAAAATATTTATGTTCTGCAAAAGAAACGACAAGAGCCAGCTGTTTAATCTCTCCTGCAGGAAAACCTCGCTTAGAAAAATGCATCTAAGAGAAGAGGCCATAAAATGTCTCTGCAGCAAAACCCAGAATCCGCTCCTCCCTCCCTTCCCGTCCCTGTTTTCTAATGTCTAATTATTTCTTTCTAATCCGGGAGAAGAGCAACCCTAGAACGAAGGGAAAAATTTCCCGACGGCAGGAAGGAAGAACAAAAAAAACAAGAAAATCCCAAATGGGCCTTTTCCTTAACAGTTGGATAAAAAGACGTATTTTCCAAAGCACCAGAAGACGCGACGGATGGAAACGAATCAAGGAGAGAAGCAATCTGGAATTAAAGAGAATTTTTTTAAAAAACAATGAGGACAATTAACCAGTGGAACCCCTTGCCACCAGAAGTTGTGGGCGCTCCAATATGGAAGGTGTTTAAGAAGAGATTGGACAGCCACTTGTCTGAAATGGCATAGGGCCTCCGGCTTGAGCGTAAGAGGGTTGGACTAGAAGATCTCTAAGGTCCCTTCCGACTCTTATTATTCTGTTTTCTGGTTGTGCAGATGCCAAAGAACTTCCCCACCCCACCCGCCCAATCTCAGGTGTCTAAATTTTCAAAGAAGCAAAACGTGAATATCCTTCAACTTGGATAATTTTTTAAAAAATTGTCAGTGAGCAGTGCAACGTTTCTTTAAAGAGGAATAAATCCACCTAGCTTGTACATTGGGATTCTAACCTCTATAATGTAGCATATTGCTTCACGTAAATGAACTCTTTTCCTCTTGGAAGCCTGGTTGGTGCTTCTTTGCAAATCCCACCCTGCTGCTAGTCCTCAAGGATTTCTCTAAAATCCTACCAATGCTTTTTCTAAACTCCTTTTCTTCCAATTTCTCTCTTGGCCAGCGAATGGTGGGTTTCAAAGTTCATTGGGTTGAAAGGAAGGGCAGCATTTGTGCCCAGCAGCTCCAGGCACCGCACACAGGGTTCCTTCCCCTAGTTTTTCAGACACAACAACCCTGCCAGGTAGGCCAGGCCAAATGAGGTGCTTCTGTGTCTGAATGCAGGGAGACCCACATTTCCCAATGAAATCCATTAACTCGAGTTCCGAGAATATGGAGTAAGTGGCCATTAGTCTATTTTCTAAAACGTTCGTGACTCAGCATAGAAGGATTGGCCTAAATCAGACGCATCCTTGCTAAGAATTTTAAATTGCTTTTTGAGGTTTGCTTGCAGGGGGAAAGGGTTTGAGGCAGAGGTTAGGGGGGGAAAAAACCCAACCATTTTGCAACAGGATTAGAGTGGTTTGGTTGGTTGTGTTTCTTTTTCCCCTTCCTTTCTTTTTCCTGCTTAAATTCAATATCCTGCCTTAATTCAATATATTCATTAAATGAGGGAACAGGATGTTTTCGGTTCTTTGGAGAAAAAGATTTGAGAAGACGGAAGGATTTGCTGAAGAGCAGCTGGACTTTTTCAAAACCCTGGCATTTAGAAATTCAGCCTACTCACGCATCCCTCTGCAATCTGAAAGGGGATGCAAAATAATAATAATAATAATAAAATAAAACATTTGCAGATATCAGCTCCTTGGGAAGGACCGGAGAGGTAGATAGAAATGCCAAATCCAGACTGAACCACTGGCTGACTCTGCAAACAATCCTCAAAAGAAAACAGGTGACCAACGGGAATCCAAATATGAATAATAATAATAATAATAATAAGAAGAAGAAGAAGAAGAAGAAAAGAAAGCTCAGTTTTTGAATAATAATAATAATAATATTAATAGAAAAAGAAAGCTTACCTTTGGAAATAAGAAGGAAAAAGCTCATTTTAGCAATTAGAATCATAATAATAAGAGAAAAACCCCTCACCCCACTTTTTCCAATCAGCATTATAGAAATTATAGAAAAAAAACCCTCCCCTTTTGGAATCTACATAATTGTAATAGGAAATAATAATAATAATAATAATAATAATAATAATAATAATAATAATAATAATAATAATAACGACGATAATGCCTCATCTTGAGAATTACAGTGATTAAAATGATAGAAAAAAAGCCTTTGGCATAATAATAATAATAATAATAATAATAATAATAATAATAATAATAATAATAATAATAATAATAACCGAGGATGCTGGCAGCAACCCATATCAACCATCAGTGCCAGTCAATATTTGTGACACATTTTTAAATGTTCAGTTGACTGAGTTTCATGTTTAATGAACAAAAGAGATAATAATAATAATAATACAACTTTAGAAATTACAGTCATAAACATTATAGGAAAAAGCTTTTGGGCATCAAAATAATAATAATCCTGGGGGAAAAAAAACCAACCCTTACCTTTAGGAAAATGACAGGAAAAAGCCTTTGGCGTCAAAATCATCATCATAATAAGAAAGGAAGCTTACCTTTCGGAATCAGCCTCAGCCGGGGAATATTTTGAGAGGCGCCCAGATAAAAGAATGCAAAAAGGCAGAAAAGGAGGAAAGACCCCATTTTTGGGGAGGCTGGCTGGAACTCTGCAAAACGGGGCAATTTCAGAAGGGCTGAAAATTCAATTCAATTCAATCCTTGCAGGAGATTTCTTAAAGGCAGGATCATCTTATTCTGCCTGGAGCCAGTGCCGGTCTGCGCCTCCCTTCCTTCTCTGTTTTCTAATTTATAGTCCAATTAAATAAAAAAAAAAAAAAGAAAGAAAAAAAGAAAGAAAGAAATGAGGATCCATCAAGAACCGGCTCCCTCAAGCGGCCGGCGGAGAAGAGCAGAGAAAAAAAACAGAGATGCTGTCACTGAAAGAGAGATTTGCAGGCAGCAGGGAAAGGATGACAACAGAAAAAACGGGACCGAAAACCTTTGCAAGAAGAAATGAAATATGGAAGGGGTGGGGGAAGTCATTAGCCATGCAGCCCCTGCGGGGGAATTGCAAGCAGAGAGGGAAAAGATGGAAAAGATGCAGGATTTTAAACTATTATTATTATTATGACGTCTGGGAGGTGGTGGGGAGTGAGTTGAACAGGGACTGCATTGGACACTAAATGAAACATGTTGGGAATTTGAGATATGGCCAGATTTTCAGAGAGGGACCTTCCTTCCTTGCCTTCTGTTCCTTCCTTTCTTCCTCCTTTCCCTTCTGCTCCTTCCTTCCTTCCTTCTTTCCCTTCCTTCCCGCCTTGTTCCTTCCACTGCTTTTCTTCCCTCATTTTTCCTTTCCTTTTTCCTTCCTTTCTTCCTCTGCTTTCTTTCTACTGTCCTTTATCCTTTCTTTCTTTCCTTCCTCCTTTCCCTTTCTTTTTCAATTTCCTTCCTTCCTCTGCTTTTCTTCCGTTTCTTTCCTTTCCTCTGCTTTTTTCTTTCCCTTCTTTTCTTCCTCTGCTTTCCTCCTACTCTATTCTTCCCTTTTTCCTTCCTTCCTCCCTTCCCTTTCTTTTTTGAAATTCTTCCTTCCTCCAATTTTCTTCCCTTCTTTCCCTCCCTCTGCTTTTTTCTTTTCCTTCCTTCCTTTCTTTCTTCCTACTGTATCCTTTATCCTTTCCTTTCTTCCCATTTTCCTTCCTCCTTTCCCTTTCTTTTTCAATTTCCTTCCCTCCTCCCTCTGCTTTCCTTTCGTTTCTTTCCTTTCCTCTTTTTTCTTTTCCTTCCTTCTCTATCCTTCATCCTTTCTTCCCTTTCTCTCCTTCCTCCCTTCCCTTTTCAATTTCCTTCCTTCCCCCCTCCCTCCCTCCCTCTTTTCCAATTCCCTTCCCGTCTTCCTCTCCTCCTGCAGAGCACTTATGGGAGACCCCAGGCTGAAATTCATCCTTTCTGCTTCGCCATCTCCTGGGGGGGCTTTCAGCCAAAATAAACCGCTCGCTGGCTCGATCAATAACGTTCCCTCTTGCTGCGTCATCCTTGTTCTCAGGCGAAAGCCCCTTGCCTTTCTCCAGGACGGAGAGGTTTTGGAAGCCGGGCAGCGATTCGAGAATCCCTTGTTCCTCCTCCTGAACGTCATCATGGTAGCCCACCCACCCAATTCTCCAATTTTCTGCTGGCTGGAATGAACGCTGAACCTCGCAATGGCAGCCATCTTCATAAGCTCTTCCTCGGCTTCACCAAGGATGCAAACCAAGCATCATTTTCTCAGCCGGCAATTTAACGTTTGCAAGATCGGCCTTTTCCTTCCTCAAATTTCCCTTCCTTGGCCTGGGAGAATTCAAATCAGGGGTGAAATCCAGCAGGTTCTGGAGAACTGGTAGCGGAAATTTTGAGTAGTTCAGAGAATCGGCAATTAGCACCTCTGGCTGGCCCCAGGAGTGGGGAGGGAATGGGGATTTTGCAGGATCCTTCCCCTGGAGTGGGGAGGGAATGGGGATTATGCAGTATCCTTCCCCAAGGGTTAGGGAGGGAATGGGGATTTTGCAGGATCCTTCCCTTGGAGTGGGGAGGGAATGGGGATTTTGCAATATCCTTCCCTTGGAGTGGGGAGGGAATGGGGATTTTGCAGTATCCTTCCTCTTCCACGCCCACCAAGCCACGCCCACAGAATCAATTGTAAAAAATTTTGCATTTCACCACTGATTCAAACCCACTTCCGTGCCGAAATTTCCAGGAAAAGCAAGGACCACCAATAAGACGACCGCGTTCCTTTAAAATGGGGCGCACTTCAGTTCCCTAATACAGGTAGACTTACGACCATTGAGCCTCAAACATTCTGTTCTTAAGCGAGGCATTTCTTAATGCCCCGTTTTACGACCTTTGTTGCCACCGTTGTTAAGTGAGCCCCTGCAGTTCGGTTCCCCAGCCAGATGCATGGACTTCAACTCCCAGAACCCCCCAATTAGCAGGTGTGGACTTCAACTCCTAGAATCTCCCAGCCAGCATACCTTTTAGATTTTTTTTCAATGAAAAAGAAACTTCTACAAACTTCCAACTGCTCTAAAACTGCCCGATTGTTCTTACAGAGAGTGGATTCTGCTCTGTACAGACTTGGAGAAAAAAAATAAATAGAATTGCTCAGATTAATGCAATTAGATGGAAGTTTCCAGGCTGCAACCTGGAATAATAATAATAATAATAATAATAATAATAATAATAATAATAATAATAATAATAATAATAATAATAATAATAATAATAATAATACCACCACCACCCACTAGATGTTTCAGGTGCAAGAAAGAATGGCATGTATTTATTAATAAACAGGCTGAGTTGACAAAAGTCCCTGAATTTTGGTTACATCTGAATTCATATCTTCTTTTCCTGTAATTACAGAATTATTTCTCTATTCGTCATTTCCTTGGAAAAAAAAGTTTGATGAGCAGTTAAGTTTTTTTTTAAAAAAAAATATGGCAAGGGAGATGTCACTCAATCCGTTGCTAGTTTTTAATATATATATCCTAGCTGTGACTCCAGGTGAGAGAAAGATGGCATATTGGGGTGAACCAAAGACATGATTGCAATTCTCAAACAGCCAGCCCCCCCCCTCGATTTATCTGCTTGAACCTCTTGGTGGAGAAGAATGAACTTGAAGAGCTGCCACCTCAAGAGTTCATCTCGGCTTTTTGGGTGAGGTTCTTTGTGGCTTTTTGGGAGAGGGTCTTCGTTGACCCACGATGGCCTTGTAACCTCGGGAAAGATGGGTCTCGGCGTGAATCACCTGGTGAGTGACATTCCCTCGGCCTCTGCTGTAGAGGAAAATGAAGGTGAAGCAGATGAGGACGGAGCAGAGAAAAGGGACAATCCCGATGGTCAAGATGCCCAGCCAGATGCTGGCGTGGAGGAAGAAGATGGAGGAGATCATCGTTTTATTGCGCAGACCGAAGTCCTTCCAGACCAGGGACTGGTTGAACAGAGGAACAAGAACCTGAAGAGAAGCTATCATAGAATCATTGCCGGCCGCGTTGCTCGCAACACAATGGTAGAGTCCACTGTCTTCAAGCAGGGCGTAAAGAATCTTAAGAGTCCCATCAGGAAGGACGGTTGACCGGCCTTTGCCGGTTGAGTCTAAGGTGACGTTTTGAGGGTTCACCCAAGAAATACTGGGTGGTGGATCTCCATCACCGCTACAAGTCAAGTTGGCCTCCTCCCCTTCGTGAACGACCACTTTCTGGAAGGTCTTCTTCTCAATCGTAGACTTCCGACAGGTGAAGTGGTGTGCCAGAGCACTGGAGAAGTCATGGAAGACCTTCTCTCCTCCTTCTTCTGAGCTGGTGGCGCAGATGGGCAGCTGAGCCTCAAAGTTCAACCTCTGTCGTCTCTTCAAGATCCAAAGGAGGCGACAGTCACAGGCCAAGGGGTTTTGGTCCAGCCGAAGGACTTCTAGGTTCCCCACCGAGTGGAAGACCCTTTCTTCAAGGGTCTGCAGATGGTTGGCTGAGACGTTGAGGAGACGGAAATGGACAAGGCCTTCAAACGCATTGGCTTGGATCGTGGCCAGTCGGCCACCCGTAAGGTGGAACTCTCGGAGGCGGGAGAGATCCAGCAACTTCCTTCCACGGATCATTGAGATGGGATTGTAAGAGAGGTCAAGGAGATGGAGATGGGCCAGGTGCTTGATGGCCCTATAAGGAACATCATGGAGGTTGCATCTGACGATGTACAAAGAAGTGAGGTTGAGGCCAGAAAGACTTTGGGGCTCCAGAATTTTCAAGAAAGGCCACTGGTTGATCTCCAGAATTTTCAACTGATGGAGTTTCCGAAAGGAATAGTTGTGGAGGACTCTGAGGTTGAGAACATGGAGATGAAGCTCCACCAGATGGTGAAGGTGGGACAGGGCCTCGGTTGGCAGGCTGGTGAAGTTGCATTTTTGCAGAGTGAACCTCCTCAGATGTTGGAGGCCTTGGAAAGCCTGACCTGAAATCAAGACCAGAGGATTGTCCCTTATGTCCAGGCTCCCAAGACTGAAGAGGTCTTTGAACGTGTGATCCAAGAAGACGAGGATCTTGTTGCCCCTCAGGTCAAGAACGGAGAGGTTGGGCAGCCCTGTGAAGACCCCATCTGGGACCATCTTCAACTTGTTGCCCGCTAGTCGGAGGGTCATGATCTTCTGAAGGCCGTTGAAGGCCCCCTGTTCAATGTTGGAGATGATGTTGTAGCTGAGATCCAGCTCTTTTAGGGCTTGGAGACGGGAGAACATGCCCTGATGTAGGGTACGAAGGCTGTTTTGGCTTAAGTCCAAGAATTCTGAATCCGGGGGGATCTTGATGGGCACAATGGTCAGATTACGGCTGTTGCAGAAGACAACTTTCTCCTGAACCAAACATTTGCACCTGAAAGAGCAGCTCTGTCCAGATCCCACCAAGAAGATCATCCCCAGAAAGATTTGGAACCAAGAGGATGGCAGATCCGGCGCAGAGGTCCTGCTCAACATCTCGAGAACTTCCTGAAACAACAGCTAAACAACACAAAGGCACCAACAATTAGAAGGCATCAAGAAACAGGAAGAAGAAGACCTAACATACTGAAGCTGGATTTTGAACATCTGGAAAGGAACATTTGCAGTTCAAGATGGATTTTTTCCCCCCCATCTTGAGTTTTCTTACCTAAGTAAGCCACATCTGAGAAACTTTTGGGGTCTTAAGAAGGGGGGTGGTGTCCACCTATTCTCCAAAGCTCCTGAAGGCAGGACAGGAAACACCAGATGGAAACTAATCCAGGAGAGAAGCCACCTGGAATTAAGGAGAAACTTCCTAACAGTGAGGACAATTCACCGGTGGAACTGCTTGCCACCAGAAGTTCTGGATGCTCAAAACACTTTTAAAGGAAAGATTGGACAGCCACTTGTCTGGAATGGTCTAGGGTCTCCTGCTTGATCAGGGAGTTGGACTAGAAGACCTTCGAAGCCCCTTCCAGCTCTATTCTTAATGATGGAACGCATACATACAGGGCTGGGCTGCTGGGGGTTCGGGAGAACCTTTAGCTAAGATTCTGTGCAGTTCGGAGAACCCCCAAATCCCGCTCCTGGCTGGCCAGGAGTCTCCACGCAGTCCGTTTTGGATGCAGGTACGTGCAGGGCCCGTGCAGACGCTCAGGGAGATCGAAAAATGGACCTACTGAGAGTTTGGGAAGGCCGGAAACAGGCCCGTTTCCGACCTCCAGAGGACCTCTGGAGCCTGGGGAGGCCGTTTTTGCCCTCCCGGAGGCTCGAGAAAAGCCTCCGGAGCCCGGGGAGGGCAAAAACGCCCCCCTCCCTGCCATGGTGCAGGAAGCCAACTAGGCCACGCCCACCAGGGGTGGTTTCTACTTACCTTTACTACCGGTTCGCAACGGGATCGCTGGTGCATGCGCCTTTGCTTCGGCACACGCGCAGATTGCTGATGACGACATCCGGGGCCTCTCGACAGTTTTACTACCGGTTCTTGCGAACCGGTCTGAACCGGGGGCAACCCACCACCGATGCCCACCCAGCAACCGGGCAAAGAACCCCTTGCTAAAATTTTTGAAGCCCACCGCTGCGTACGTACCCTCCACCGTGAACTCCGGAATAAAAAGCAAGAATGCCTCTGATAACCCTGGGCTTCTATCGCCCATCCATGCTCAAGAGGGCATCTCAGAGAAAGCTCCCGTATTCCACCCAGCCACCACGATGCAATTTCTTTTAAGTAGCTCCTTGGCAAATTTCCCACCGGTGCATTAAAACAGAGGCAGACGTCCGTAGCAAAACAAGAGACGAAGAGGCCAAGAACACAGAGGCTACGGGGCAGCCCAGGGGGGCAGGAGATGATGGAGAAAGAGGGGTCAGGAGAGGTCAGGAGAGGTTGGACGTTCGTGCCAGAAGGCAACATCTAGGGGGCTTGGGGATCTTCAGCACGGCCATGTCCCCAAAGTGTTGTCCAGTCTCTTCTTAAAAACCTCCAGTGACGAAGCCCCCACACAGCCTTGGTAGTACAGTGGTCTAAAGCACCCTGTTATTAAGACCAGCTGCCTGCAATTACTGCAGGTTCGAATCTCGCCAGGCTCAAGGTTGACTCAGCCTTCCATCCTTTCTAAGGTAGGTGAAATGAGGACCCAGTTTGTGGGGGCAATAAGGTGAACTTTGTATAAATATACAAAAGGATGAAGGCTATTGCTTAACGCATTGTAAGCCGCCCTGAGTCTCCGGAGAAGGGCGGCATATAAATCAAATCAAATCAATAAATAAATAAACATCTTCCAAAGGCAAGGTTTTTAAATTCTACTTGATTAATTGTTCTCACCGTCAGGAAGATCCTCCTTAATTCCAGGTTGCTTCTCTCCTTGATAACTTTCCAACCATTTACTACTTCTTCTTGTCCTACTTTCAGGTAATTTCAAGATGAGAACATTTCTGGATTAATTTTGGCCAGCCGAAGCGAGCCACTCCCTCCCTCCCTCCCCACCACTTCGAAACCACAAATCCTAACAATAACGCAGCCCCCATTTTATCCTATTGTGCTTAGTGCGCTTATAAAAAGATTCGGGAAAGCTTTCAGAGGCCTGCTAAAGAAGCTGGATTTTTTTTTTTTTAAATTGCCAAAATTTAAGGGCAGGAACGTGAAACGGCTCGCTTGCTAAAGCTCTCCAAGTTTGTTCTAGTTAAGCACAAGGGTTTGAGATGTCGGGGGTGCGATAGATGGACTCTGGGAGGCCCAATGGCACTCTGGGAAGATCCCGGAGATGCTAGGTAGCAAATTTGAGGGGGGGGATCCCAGTTTTTCCAAGAAGTAGGAAAGAAAGATGCTTTGTGGGGGAAGGAAAAATAAATTTTTAAGGGAAGCATAGATGGGTGAAAAAAAAAATAACCTCAAAGGTTTTGGAGAAGAATTTGCAATTGTTCTTTCTTCTTCACAGCCCTGTTTGGTCCTCATCCTTTTACGGAGAACAAAATGTGATGCAAAATTGGCACCTCGCACATTTTCAGCGGGCGGATGGAGGGAAGCGATCGCTCCCGCAGAGCCTCTGGCTCGGAATTTGCATCTTAATGGGAACATTTAATTAACCCAATGCAGGCAAAGTGGGCCAAGGAGAGGCAGCAAGAGAAGAAAATAATAATAATAATAATAAAAAAACCCACGAAGCTTAAATGGAAGATTTACTTTGGCCCCAAAGTCCTGCCATCACAGATTTACAAAGAGGGGAAAACAAAAATCAGAATTTCCCCCTTTCTCTATACGGAAATAAAAAACAGAGATGCATCGAGAATCAACCCCCCTCTTCACTTTTCCTCCGAAGACGCACCTGGGTTTTATCCTGGAAGGAGAATCCCTTACGCTCCAGGTCAGCGCAAGCGTCTAGTCCTCATTGAGGAGCCCAGATTTAAAAAGCCGCTCCACTTAACTCACAAAGACACCGCATCGAATCCTGCGGGCATCTGCTTGTTATGACAAATCCCTGCCGTTTGTAAACCTGTTGGATTTGAACCTGGTTGAACTTCCACCCTCCGGAACATTTTACCCAGATATTTTAACCTACCTTGCTGGTTTTTTTATGGCTGGAAAACTCCAAATTTCAAAGCTTCATAAACTCCGGTATATAAAAAAAAATGGGCCCCTTATAGGGGGTGGCCTGTAAGTCCCTTGTCAAAAATCTTCCCTCTGGATGTGGGGACTGACACAACCCACAAATATCTGGGGCAGAGAAACGCCAGATGGGAACAAAAGCTCAGTGCTGCGTCTTCCCCAAAAACTCCTCCATAAACCTATATTTAAAAAAAAGAAAAAAATAAGATTATATTTTAAGAGTCTCCCCCTGCCAGATTTTCTATTCTGACTCTTCAAAAGCAGCTTATTTTTTATTTCTGATCGAGCGGAGAACATCTCTCGGCACCTTGAACGCGGCGATAACCGTGGGCTGAAATCATTGCTCTGGATAGTTTCTTTAAAAAAGGAAGGTGGGAAAAAAAAGGTACGTGTTTTGTGTGTTTACATTAGCACCCACACAAGGAAATGGGGCTAAAGCTTCCTTTTATCTTCCAAGCTGCCATCACACAGAGTTGCAACGGGGAAACCTCGATTCTACACATCCCAGCCAGTGGATGGGATTCATCCGGTTCGCACCACTTCGGGAGAACCGGCTGTTAACTTTCTGAGCAGTTTGGCATAGTGGTTGTTGGAAGAAATCATTAGGGCAGAGAATCGGTTGTTAAATTCCTTGCAATCCCATCACTGATCCCAGCTAAGCAAAAGACGAGCTTCCTTCATTGACCCAGCCTTCCTTCGACTTTCCGGCAGGTCTTTCCCCCCCACCCCCCCGTTTCTGGATTCGAACCTGGGACTTCAGCATGGCCAGACGCCGATTGGGTTACGTTCACACGCTAAGCTGGCCTCTCAATGCCAACCCTGGAAGTTTTTAAGGTGACGTTGGACAACCATTTGTCTGAAGTGGTGGAGGGTTTCCTGCCTAAGCAGGGGGTTGGACTAGAAGACCTCCAAGGTCCCTTCCAGAATAACTCTTCTGTTATTCTTTTAATATTAAGAGCGATTTTGCAACGCTTTCAGTTACGCCCCCCCTCGTGCCTTCCCCGAACAAAATAAAAAATACATGTTTCACCACTTTCTCCTTCCAAAGAGAAGAAAGTTGCACGAGGCAGGTGCCTCCCCTGCAAATACCTTCAAAAAGAGCTCAGAAATGGCTTACCTGGGGATGCTCCCACCGCTTTAAGAGTCCGTCTCCCGTCCCTCCGTCCTCTCTCCTCTGTGGCCGTCAGCCCTGCCTTGAGAACATTCCCTTCCCGACTTTCTGTCATTTTTCTTCCTGAGTTTTTTTTTTTTTGTTGTTTTTTTTTTACTGCTGCTCGGCACACAAAGCGGCAAAGCAGGACGACAACACACTCACTCAAACACACTCACACAATTCTCACAAACTGCAGCTGCCGCCGATTTTCATTCCAGCAACCCAACGAAAATTGAAATTTATCCATTGGCTCGCGAGTCCAAGATCAAACTCGGCCCCTCTCCCGTTTCCAACTTAGGGTGGGTGGGCTTCTCACGCTGGGAAGCCCCCCCGATTGAGCCCCATTTTTTTTAAAAAAAAACAAACAAAATCCCCTGGGAAAAAAAAGAGCTGGTGACGGCCACGGTTTCCCTTACCGAGGGGCGAAGGGTTTGCAGGCTGTAAACCATCAAGAGGCAGGTAAATTTTGTTTTATTAGGCCTGTGCATGTCATCAGCAAATGATCTCAGATTCTTAACCATGGATGTAAGTGTGAAAAAATGGGTTGTCAGTCATTTTTTTCAGTGCCGTTGTAACTTCGGTCGTTAAATGAACTGTCGTAAATCAAGGACTGCCCGTATAGGGAATCAGGCAGAAATGATGCTATTTATCCATGGCACACATATATCAGTGCTTAGAAAGACTCTTTTATTTTTGGGTCATGTTTTAGGACGGGAAACCAACATCCGGTGCTCGATTCCACCTCCTGGCATTTAACAGATACTCTGCCCCTGTACAGGGAGGCTCCATTTAACCTCTAAATGCCCTGCTATTCTGTACTTGCAAAATTCTCAGCTTGCTAGGCCACCCGAAGTTTTTGGAAATCATTTATGGAAATATTAGGGACCGGTATGTAACCACTGTGATATCAAATAAATCTGTTAAGATGTTTTGTTCTAATCCAGGTCTAACTCCCATTTCTCCAACTGTTTTGTACCATCTTCCCACTTCATTCAGGTCTGGGGGCTTCAAGGTGTGTGTGTGTGTGTGGTTCCCCCCCCCCAATACTTTATTTTCCCAATCATCGCACATTTAATCTTGCAGGTCCCTTACAGACAAGAAGTGTCCATTTCTGAAATTTAATTTCTAGCGATGTCAAGGCGGCCACTGAATTCTGACCGTCTCAGCAACTTAATCCAAAGCTCACAAACAGACATCAGAATAATTAAATGAAAGTTTGCCAGAACCATAGATCAAAAAAATTGGAATTAACCTTATGCGGATTTGATCAGTTGCCTTTCAAATGCTCAGAGGTTACCTTTCCACCTGAACCCTCCCCCCCCCCCCCGGCAAACAAGTATAATAGCAATAACAAAAATAAAGAGAGTCAGCATCAAGCAAATAAAACCCAACCATCGTACCAGTATGCACCGTGATTTAATTAAATTAAAAAGGAGACTAAACGGTTTCCAGCGCACGCTTTCTGAAAGACCAACTTCTCTACACTTAGCTTAAAAAAAAATAAAACTTTTTCAGCCGGTATTTACACAGCTTCCCCTCCCCTCCCCTGTTCTTTAAATATTTCACCATTTTTTTTTTTTTAAACCCAAGGAAAAGAGGAGAATAGGAAAAGGGCTTGAGTTAGGTCCACACGTACATCCGATGCAACGTAGTGGATTTTTCTGTGCAAATGGCGAGTGGCGTCACCTGGACAGCTCTTGACGGGAAAGCTAAGAGCATCTTAAATTTATTCTTGCAAGCCGAACCATTTGCAAGGATTTAAAATGTCAGACCGACACGGATGGTCTTGCGGTTTGTCCAGGATTATCGTCCTATCAATACCCACACGGTGCAGGTTTTAGCAGAAAAGTTGGGCCAAAGCCACCAACCCAGTGGTGGGATACAGCCGGTTCTGTCCAAATTGCACGAACTGGTAGCGGCGACTGCAGGAGGCTCCGCCCACCCGGATGTAATGTAATGTAATGCGTGACTGAGCATGTGCGGAAGGCCGTGCGCATTGCGTAGACGTGGCACGTGTGCTCACATTTGCGAACCGGGAGGGAAGGTAAGTGAATCCCACCTCCGCACCAACCCAATGCCAGTCGGAATGCTAGACTGCTAAACTGGCAAGGATTGGTGGCTTAGTCCCGACTTCTCCATGACAGATCCATTTCCCCCACCCCCTTTCTGTCCCCCCGATGAAAACTTCCTAAAATTGACCTCCAAAATATATCTTCCAAAGAAATACAGATATTTTAAAGACACCCTGAGATTCGAACAGATCCTGCAGATAAAACTCACATATTGTTGTCATTTTATGTCGGGGCAGGTGGAAAACTAGCTTTTCCAAAACCTAAGGTCTAAGGTGCTGAGATGTATCCTGACAAAAACACACTTTTGCACAAGAGCAGAAGTTGAGGCCAGCTGGCGAAGTGACAGTGCAAAGAGAAAGAAAGGGGGGCAAAAAAAAACAACAGATAGGGATTCCTTTGTTATCAAATACAGAATTTAGCAGAAAAATAAAATCTATCTTAGAGAACCGCCTCTGTCCATCTCTCTATAGATGCATACATAAAGAAATTTCTTCTGAACTTGGCTGAGTCTCTTGCCGTTAAACAGCACAAATGAGGTATTTTTTTGATGGGGGGGGGCTGTTGCCTGAGCTGGCAGCGACGTCCGATGTTGCCTTCCCACGAAACTGTATCACGGTGGATTTGTTTGTGTCACATAATCCCCCCTTTATTGCTTCTTGCCTCCGTGGCAGGTAAACCCTTAAATGTAAACTGGAGCATTTTGAGGGATCCCTCCGAGGGGGGAGGGGATAGGTGACCCTGGCCTGTTTCTCTTCCAGGATGAAGCGGGAACATCCCCAAAATGAGGACAGACGAGCGGTCACCAACTCCTTGTCCTGCCCGCCCTCTTGTTGACGGCTTCCCTCGATCCGATTCTTCGTTTTGCGTCTGGCTTCCAGCATTAACGGGAGGAGACGCCTGATCTGTCCTCAGCTTGTGGGGAGGGGGTTATTCCCCTGTGGGCCCCTGGGTCAGTGGGTCAGAGTCTGAACTGAAGAGCTCTTTGTACAGCGGGGGGAAAACCGCGTGGACGACCATGGGGTACATCTGGCGAAAGGAACGGAGCTTCTCCACATGCTGGGAACAGAGACTTCGCAACTTTCCTTTGGGTGGCAACTAGAAAGAGAAAGTGGGAGAGAATGAGATACTCTCACGTGGTCTGGCTCACCTGGAAGGTGCCCCATTGTAGGAGATGACGAGGCTGAGCCTGAGGGAGGGGTCCAACACGCCATCAGTCACGAGTCCCTGCGTGCCCGCAAGAGATCTAAGTCCAGCTCATCTTGAATGCCTTTCTTATCTCCCGCTCTTTTCCCTTAACCGTCAGTTGGCCAGATTCTTGTAGAGAACTCAAGCTTGCAATGAATCTTTACACTCATTTGAATTGCCTGAATCTCCTGATTTCTCTGGTGTTTGACACCCATCTGGGGTAAGATTCATGCCATGCCGGCTTGTCCTAGAGCATGGGTCGGCCACTTTAAACATTCAAAGAGCCATTTGGACCCATTTCACACAGAAAAGAAAACACCGGGAGCCACAAAGATCATAACTGAAAGCCCCCCTTTCAATTATGGAGCTGACTGGAAGTCCGCTTCCCCCACCATACAGTCTCCTCCTAGTGTTGTGGCTCCGTTGCCTGAGTCTGGGCTATCGACAGATGCAGACTCTGAGAGTGAGGAAGAGGAGTTGGCAAGGCCTCCCTCTCCAGGACCCTCCTCTCTGGCAATGCCTTCGGTGTCCGCCGAAGGGCAAGAGATAGGGCCGGGGCCAAGCACGTCCATGCAGCCACAGATGGACAGTGATGAGGGTAATGAGTCTTGGCTGGATCCACGCCAGCGTCGCAGAGATAAGCGCACGCAACAGAAGAAAAGGCGTGCCCGAGATTAGGCTGAGTCACTGGACCACACCCCACAGGATATAAAAGGGAGCGTGGTGGCCAGTCAAACCTTGTGACGAACAAAGCTGAAAGCTTCCATGCCATTCTGCATTGCCGGACTTTTTGCTATAGACTTTGCTGGATTATCTCTGGACTTGATTGACTCCGTAATTATTGAGCTGTTTCTTTTGATGTACCAGGAGTGGGGAGAAGTTATCTCTCCTCTTCGTAAATAATAAACTCTTGGCAGGCAGCCACTAGGTTGTTGCCAAGTTCCGTTATCATAAGGAAAAGGATTTTGCCGGCTGGTTTGGTCTTTAACTCTTGAGCGTCTGTTGGTGTGTGTGCGTGTGGTTGGGGACAGAACACCTAGCGCGGCGTCCTTTTTCCTCTACCTGTCCTAGCTGAAAGCCCTATCAACTGTGGAACTGAGTGGAAAGTCCGGCCCCTTGCTATAGAGCCTCCTCCTGGTGCGCCGTGCTTCCCCCCAAAACTAGAAGGTCCTCTCAAAACTGTGGTGCGGACTGGTGACAGGGAGCTGCAACAGAGGTATGAAAGAGCCACATGCGGCTCCAGAGCTGCAGGTTGCTGATCCCTATCCTAGAGAGATTCGTTACTGCTTTTTGAGCTATGGTTTCACCTAATCTGTACTTTTCTTCCCTAGGTGTAAAGCCTTGCTTTTCTCTATGTTAAATGTCATTTTGTTGGATAGGGCCCAGGGTTCAAGTCTGTCAAGATCCATTTGGTCCCTGAGCTTGTCTTTTGGGGTGCGGGCTGTTCCTGCCAGCAAATTGGATAAGCACCAGAAAGCAAGACGAGAAACAACCGACGGAAACTAATCAGGGAGAGAAGCAAGCTAGAACTAAGGAGAAATTTCAGTGAGAACAATTAACCAGTGGAACAGCCTGCCACCAGAAATTGTAAGTGCTTCATAACTGGAGGTTTTTACGAAAATATTGGAAAGCCATTTGTCCGAATTGATACAGCGTCTCCTATTTGAGCAGGGGGTTGGACTAGATGACCTCCAAGGTCCCTTCCAACTCTGTTCCTTCTCTATTTTTTCCTCCTCTGTTCGAAGCCCCGGCAGATACTCACCTTGGCCAAAATGCCTTCCCGGTGATTTTTCTGCAGCATCTGTTTGAAGGCCACTTCAAGGTTGTTTTGTAAGTAGGCCACCTTGCTTTTCTCTTGCAGCCATGGTCGATCTGCAAAACGGAGAGAGAAACCTGCTGGGGCCTCAGTCCGTTTGCAAAATCAATCTTTTAAGGAAATTTTCTCTTTATTCGAGCACAGCAACCGGATCCTGGCTCTTCGCGGTCAATACTGACCTTTGCCCCCCCAATCCCTCCCTTTCCGATCCCCAATTCTCTGCTTCTCATTGGCTATCTTCCAAGTCACTCTCCTGATTCCTTTCCCCGTCAGTTCACAGGAATGTTTCCCCCCTCCTCATCTCCAAGGAGACCGAATCTTCAAAGGGATTTAGCAGGCAAAAGTTCAGGCTTCATCCTCCCTTTTCTATGTCAGCGCTGAGATGCTGACACCGCCCTTCTCCGGAGACTCAGAGCGGCTTACAATGCGTTAAGCAATTATTAAATTTATAGGCCGCTTGTGTTCTGGATAAGGTGACTCTGGGCGGCTTAAAGGTAAAGGTTCTCCTCGCACATATGCGCTAGTCGTTCCCGACTCTAGGGGGCGTTGCTCATCTCCGTTTCAAAGCCGAAGAGCCAGCGCTGTCCGAAAACGTCTCCGTGGTCACGTGGCCAGCATGACTCAACGCCAAAGGCGCACGGAACGCTGTTCCCTTCCCACTAAAGGTGGTTCCTATTTTTCTACTTGCATTTTTTTTAAACGTGCTTTCGAACTGCTAGGTTGGTAGAAGCTGGGACAAGTCACGGGAGCTCACTCCGTTACGCCGCAGCAGGGATTCGAACCGCCGACCTTTCTGATCGACAAGCTCAGCGTCTTAGCCACTGAGCCACCGCCTCCCTACAGTTCGGCTTACAGATCGTAAAAAAGACCGAGAAGCAATTGGCACTTTAAAGCCGTGCAAATAAAAATCTTAAAAACCACGCAGAGCCCACAGACCCGAAGTTTCAGGGAGGCCGGATTCGGTCACGGCCTTCCTGGAGCAGCTGCTTGATTTTAAACGACGTCTTGACTGTTTAATTAAATCTTTTAAACTTTTCTCAGGCCTGCTATTATTAAGATGGTGCGGCGGCCGAGTCTTTTAATCCGTCTGTTCTTCAGAGACGGTTTAAATGGAGGGTTTGCAGCTTTGTACTTACCGTATTGTTATAGGATCAGCTGGCAAAACCAACCATCCATTTCCAGTTCTTGTGTAAAATCTTTTTGCTTTTTTTTGAGACGAGTGAAGAAGACATGAGACAATTGGAGAGGCAAATGTGTGGGGAAAGGCAAAAAAACAAAACAAAAAAAAAAACCCACCCCCTAAATTTTGTTTTCTCTTTGACTAAAAAAAGCTACAACCTCCTCAAACCCACAGCAATGAAGTGCAGTCAAAAGAACAAGAGGGCCAAATTTTAACTCCACAACCAGAAAAGCGTTGTCCTTACTTGCGTTGATCAACACCAGGGCAGTGAAAAGAGCAATCTCGTTCTCGGAGAAGTGGAGCGAACACAGGCTGTGTGTGAAGTCGAAGATGGAGTTGATCAGTTCGCTGCAACCTGAAGAAAGGAAGACTCGTGGTTCAAATCACGCTCCAAAGAGGAGGAGGGGGAGACAAAGAAAGAGACGTAGGAGAAGAGGTAGAGGAGAAGGAAGAAGAGGAGGAAGAGGAAGAAAAGGAGGAGAGGAAAATGAAGAGGAGACAGAGGAGGAAAGAGGAGGAGGAGGAAAAGAAGGAAGATAGGACAAGGAGAAGGAAGAGGAAGAGACAGAGAAGGAAAAAGAGAAGAGGAAGAAGAGCAGGAGGAGAAGAGCCGGAGGAAGAGGAAGAAGTGAGCACATGGAAGAGGAAGAGGAAGGATATAACAATTTAATGGGGAAGTTAGATGTATCTTGGAAACCAACTCCTGGAGTTGCAATCACCTCTCGCTGCCAGTTGATGTTCCTCAAGCCCACTCAAGTAGCAGGCCACCAAAACGTCTTGCAAGACCCCCTTCTACACCTTACTTTAGACCCCAACCTGAACCTACAGGGGATTCCGTCCTTCTTGATCCAGGTAGTAGGACGCTCTCGTTGTCAACTCGCCAAGCATTCCTGACCTGCTCTCAAGTTGCCATAGGCAGGGGGGATGGGAAAACCGAGCCTCGCAGCTGCATCGAGGAACTTAAATTTCAGCCAAAACAAAGCACATTCCAGCCGGCAACGTCAAGGTCATCTCCAGGGTGACCTACAGTAACCGGAGGGAGTGACTTCTACAACCCGCGAAATTGCTTCATTGGGGAATGTGACCGATGACACACCTTGGGGGGGGAGGGGGTAAGCAGGGTCAGAGCAAGGCACGAATTAAGTGAGGTCAGAGTTAGCCTCACTTGGTTCGTGCCGACATGAAGCTCCTAATAAATAACTGGATTTCTTTTAAAGTTTGGCTTGAGGCTCATGATTTAGTCAGGGCATCGGTCCGAATCCTGACACTCGTACCCAGAGATTTGAAGACTTCTGGGCCAGCATATTTGCCCTCAAAGAAGACCGTCCGGTTCTCAGAATTGAAGGCTCGGCACATCCTCACCAGAACGACCTCCATGGCACCTGAAGGTGGGGAGAAGATGACATTAGCCCGGCCAATCCCTCCTTTTTTGGGGAAAAAACTTTGGCCGAATTCCTCAGCTCAGAACGAAATGGGTACATTCTACACCCTTTGACGGCTGTTCTGGTCTCTCCCTGTCTTTGGGGCGGGAACAATTTTAGGAATTTTCTCGCACTTCTAATCCAATCAATCAGAAGCTCTCTAGTTGGCGAAAATTTTTCGAAAACATTACGAGCAAAGCCGAACGCAACGACGTAGGAAAAAAAAAAGAGAAAATGTGTGAATCTCAGCCACCCGGCATCAAGGCGGCCCTTAAAATCACACCATAAAAGGAAGTACTGTTTGCTCTCCACTGCGAAGGCAGTGGTGGAAACCGGACCCAGAAAGAGCCTTTGGGAACTGATTGTGGCATCGCACCCCCCTTACCTGCTTTGAGAAGCACGATCTGGTCGTTCTGGCAGAGGTCCATGAAGCCCCCCATTCGCTTGGCGAACTCCACCACGTACTGGATGGCTTCCGTGATGCGGCAGGCGCAACGTTCCCACATCTCCTCCATAGTCTTAATGGGAGGGAGGGAGAGAGAGAGAGAGAGAGAAAGAGAGGGAAGATGATGATGAAGAAGTTTGGGTGGATTGTGAGAAAACAGAGGGGAGTAAAGATTCAGAGGAACGAGCACTGAAGACGTTCCCTAGTTGGGTAATGAAATGTCTATAAGAAAACAGCCAAGTTTAGAGAGCACCAAGTACCCCACAGATGTCTCCTCCTCCTCCTCCTCCTCCTCCTCCTTGTAAATCCCACTCCCTTCTACCGCTGATGTTGCTATCTAACGTCTTAGTGAAACATCTGCAAGAAAACAACCCAGCTCAGAGAGCACCAAGGACCCCACAGTTCTCCTCCTTAAACAGAACTTTAAGATGGGGTCTTTCTCTCGGAGAATAGGTGGAACCCCATCTTACCTTCTTCTGGTAGCTCCCAATTTCTTCTCGGGTGAAGGTCTCCCACCTCAGCAACTGGAGGTCTTCCAAGCAGAGCTGACAGGTCTCCCGGTAGGACTTGAGGACATTCTGGGTCAAGTGCTCTGCAGCAGGAGGAAGACAACAAGATGGCCGCCTATCTGCAATCGGAACCCCACAGAAGCTGCCTTGTCTTCTGTTGCTTTCCCTAAGCCTGATTTTTGAGAGGTGGGCTCAAAACCCCATGTTTTGTCTTGGACTAGAGGACCTCCAAGGTCCCTTCCAACTCGATTATTCTGTATTCTGAGCAGGGGGTGGACTAGAAGACCTCCAAGGTCCCTTCCAACTCTTTGTTATTCTGCTGAAGAGTCCCATCGTCCACTTAACACTGCTTTTTCTTCCAGCCTTTCTGAAAACCTCCATTCACTCACCAATCTCCGTCAGCGAAGGGCGCGGGCACTCCAAGAAACTGGTGAAGCTCGGGTTGGCATAGAAGTCAAGG
Organism: Pantherophis guttatus; assembly: GCF_059756535.1. NCBI lineage: Eukaryota > Metazoa > Chordata > Lepidosauria > Squamata > Colubridae > Pantherophis > Pantherophis guttatus. Next base: position 1,241,702 of record NC_142080.1, read on the forward strand.
GTCTCGCTAGCTGCTGTCCGTTCCACTCTGCTGGCATTCAGGGACAGGAGGTCTGGTGACGCCTGCGTCTCCATAGCGTAATAGACGCTGGTCCTGGGTTCTACCTTGATGACTCCAGGACCATACCCTTTCTTGAAGAGGTCCTGCTGACCTTCACCCAGGAGGCTCTGCGCCTTGGGGAGTCCATTAGAGTAGGCCAAGGCCGCCGTCTCATCCGGAGACTGGCTAAAGCGGGTCTGTCCAGTGAGGAGAGCAGGGGAGCCTTCTCGGAGATCTAGAGAAGGGTCCAGCTTGAGTTGACCGTTGGCCATGCCCAAGGAGAAGGTGGAACTCTCTCCGCCTTGATGTTGTTGCTGCTGCAGCTGTTTCTGGACTTCGGCGTGGAGGCTGTCTCGTTGCTTCTTGGACATCCGGCCAAATTTGACCGCTGGAAGAGAAGACAAATTAGGGGACGGTTTTCTAGAGATAAAAATGATGCAGGACACTTAAAACATGAGCAATTTAAGTTTATTCAGTAGTCACTTGAAGCTCCTCAACATCTCCAACCTGGTTCTTTTCTCCTCCTTGTCCCATTTTGCAATGTGTCATCACCAAAATGAGGCAAGGGACAGAGGGAACATCCCCAAACCCGAGAGCACGATGTTGTGTTTAGAAATCCGGGAAAAACTTATGAGACTTGGGAACTGTTAAGATATTTAATTTAGTAGTTGGAACAGTAAACGGCCTAGAACACACAGTTGTGGTTGATTGGTGGGAGAGTGTGGGATCCTGCATGAGGCAATCTACGCTATGATTGGTTGCTGTGGGTGTAAAAGGGGAGTTTCTGTTTTTCCCGCTTTTTTCTTCTGTGTGCTCTGTTTATTGCTGTGCGATTTACCTCATGCGATTTACCTCACATAATTTACCTCAGAATGTTAGTGTGTTCCTGACTATCTTCTCTGTTGTCAATATGACTGATGTTAAATATGCTTATTTACATCAAATTACAAGTTTGTCTCAGCGTCTCTAACTTGGTTCGGACACCAGCTGCGCAATTCCCCGACAGGAACCCTCCCTGAGGTGCTTCTCAACGTGGGACTTACCGTCACGGGACATGCCGAGGCTGAGACATTTCTGCAGGCGACAGTGTTGGCAGCGGTTGCGACTGGTGCGGTCGATCAGACAGTTTTGTTGCCGAGTACAAGAATAGGTCACGTTCCCTTGCTGGCTGCGTCGGAAGAAGCCCTGGAGAGGAAGCCAAGAAGATGAACTGAGAAGATGGACCTTTAGTAGCTTTACTGGTGGCCAACAAAACTTTGTGAAGTCCAACAGCTCAGTGGTCCATTAGTGAAGAGAGCCAAAATTGGTTCAATAGAGATTTATGGGCATCTACTTCCCTGACCCCCGTATTCCCTCCCTGACTCCCACCCAGGAGAATCTTCTGCAAGGAAGAAGGAACAATTTTGGCAACACCCAAGATCCCAGCGATGGAGGAGACCGTTCCCCACCTTGCATCCTTCACAAGTGATGACCCCGTAGTGGATCCCGGAAGATTTGTCTCCGCAGATCTTGCAGGGGATCACTTCAATTTGGGCTGTGTGGGGAAAAGAAGACAAGAAGAGGTTGGAGAAGGAAGAGGAGCACGTGTGAAGCGATGGGAGAACCAGCACACAGACAAGCCATGTTCTGAAGGGATCAAACCAGGATCTGCAGATGATCCTTTTTCCTAATTGTTGGAGAAAGTCAACTACCAACATTAGACAGCCGTTCTCCAGCTCTTAGCCAAAAGACCTTGCAGTGCTCACCACAGTCCACCAGAGGGCAGCCTTACCCCACAATTGCTGTTAGCGCCTTTCACAAGACCCAAAAAAAATAGTTGGGGGCAAACACTCCTTTTAACTAACATCCTTCTCTTGCTAAGACATGCATCCCAGCAAAAATTGTGTGTAAATCTGAGACAGAGGCTGTGGAGGGAGGCAGCAGATCTACAATCCAGGCCAGGAAGATAGAAGGGCAGTACAGCTAGTCCCCGAGTTACAACAGTTCGTTTAGCGACCGTTCGAAATTACGACACTGAAAAAAGTGACTTATGACCAATTTTCACACTTATGACCGTTGCAGCATCCCTAGGGTCCTGTGATCAAAATTCAGATGCTCGGCAAGTGATTCATACTTATGACGTTGGCAGTGTCCCTGGGGGTCACGCGATCCCCTTTTGCGACCGTCCGACAAGCAAAGTCAACGGGGAAGCCAGATTCACTTAACAGCCGTGTTACTAACTATAACCGCTGCGGTGATTCGCTGAACAACTGTGGCAAGCGAGGTCATAAAATGGGGCAAAATGCACTCAACACGTCTCATTTAGCAACGGAAAGTTTTAGGCTCAATTGTGGTCATAAGTCAAGGACTACCTGTAGAGAACCTGGGTGGAAAATCCACCGGCATTTGGCTTGGATCTGTACGGCCTGCTCTTTGGAAAACAGACCGAGGAGCCTACCTCACAGATCCGAAGGCACTTTTTTCAGTGCCTTGGTGCCACCGGTCACTAAACGAATGGTTGTTAACTCGAGGACGACCGTACGTGCGCAATCTTCCATCCCCATCATCTCACCCGCCGCTATCTCCCTCCGATCTCCCCCCGTAATGACAAAATAACAAGCGGAAAGACAAGAGAGAGAAGGCATCACAAAACCACAACGACCAGATATTTTCTTCCCTTCGACTTCAAACGGCGATACTGGTAAGCCGAGCCTCGGGGAGCCGAGTTGAGTCAGCTTTTCAGTTACTCAGTCGATCCTCCTTGACGGAGCTGCCAGTAAGAAGTTACTCTCACTTTTAGCCAAAAAAAAAAAAAAAAATTAAAAAAAAAATTGGTCCTGCCGGTAAATTCGACTTTTCAACCTGAGGTCAACGGGGTGCTGCAAATCGAAATCGATGCACACACATACACACACACAAACGAGGGGTGTGTGTGGGAAAGTGAAGAGTACAGCGTGGTCTGGAATTGGTGTTTTTTTTTTCCACCCATGATTCCCCGTCCGGTTACGGAGTCGGTGCTGTCAACGAGGAAGAGGAGGGCAGGTCCAGTTGTGACAAGCGACACTCGTTCTCTGCCATCAACGTGGTTTTATTTCAGAGGGGTCTGTGTTTTGAAAGGGAGGGATGGGGGGGAGGACTCTGGGCCCCCGGGGGTCACGAAAAGGGGCTTTTAACCCAGGATGGCAAGTCTGGCTTACTCAGACATCGCAGGGTGGCCCCCTCAATCCTTTTCCTTGCATGACAGAGTGTTACCCTGTTTTCCCCGAAAATAAGACCTCCCCTGATAATAAGCCCAATTGGGCTTTTGAGTGCATGAGCTAAAATAAGCCTCCCAAAATAAGCCCTCCCTGAAAATATTTAAACGCAGAGCTGGAAATCAGGTAAGACAGCAAGAGGAACCCCATCTTGCTCCATGCGCCCCAAAATAATAAGACCTCCCCGAAAATAAGGCCAAGGGCTTATTTCAGGATTCAAAAAAAATATAAGACAGGGTCTTATTTTCGGGGAAACACGCGTAGTATTCCTGCACCAACGGCTTTGGAATTCTGCCTCTTTGCTGTTCTGAAATGGAATTTAGGGGTCCTTGGTGCTCCCCGAGCTTGGTGGCCTTCTTGCAGGCATTTTATGAACCAGCTAGGGAACATCATCAGGGCTAGGGGGGTTTGTGGAGTGGAGGAGGATTGTGGAGTTCTTGGTGCTCTCTGAGCTTGGTGGCCTTCTTGCAGATGAACCAGCTAGGGAACATCCTCAGTGCTAGAAGGGAGGGAGATTTGTGGAGAGGAGGAGGAGGAGGAGGAGGAGAAGGAAGTTGAGGAGGAGAAAAAGGAGAAGGGGAGGAAGAGGAGAATCTTTGGCTTGGACATCCTTTGGTTCTCGTGGCCCCGATTGTGGGGTCATGTCACTAGTCCCTGTGACAGTGAGGTTCTCGCTGGAGGTCAACTACCTGCAGACAAGACGTTCCCGCAGGGGTGTTATGTTTGCTCCTGGTTGCCAAATGCTGCCTAAACTCCCTCTCGTTCAAGGGGACGGTCGAAGGTCAACCCAGGCCAGGAAGACCTAACCTCCCACCCCTCCCACTCCCCATTTTGGGTTGTTGTTTTTCAAGGTGGGCCTTTCAACCTTCCCTTTTTCTGAACAAAAATCGGAGAGCTGCTCGGTGGCCTCCTTTGCACCTGTTTGCGAGCACAAAACCCCCAAACCACACCGTTCGACAAACGGCACCGGCACTCGAGATGGAACGCCTGTGTCGGAGGCCCCCCTCCTCCCCGACCCCCTTCCCTTCTCCCCCCCTCCCACCCCCACGGCACAGGGGTGCCCACAATAGGAGGAGAAGGAGGAAGATCCGTTGACACTTTCCCCACATGAATCAAACCGAAGAGCTGCGCAAGCTTTTGAGAGACGGGTACACAACTCCTCCGCCCCCAAGGATGAGTTACTCAGCTCTGTCGGATGCTGACAAAAGAAAAACTCAGGGGAGGTGCTTCCCCTCCCCCTCCACTTTTAAGAATGAACAAACTTGGTTATAACTGAGGGCACTTCCGGGGGTCTTCTTCCCTTGCAAAGAGAAGGAAAAATGGAGAATGCAGGAAACTGAATGAAAAAACTGAGGCGGGTTTTGAAGGATGAGCCGATCTGGAGGGAAAGCCGACGGGTTGCCAAGATGGCGATAAGACACAGGGCAGGCTCAAAGATTGGAAGAAGCAACATTGGGGGGCGGGGGGAAGAGACCCCCAACTTTCACGCCAAGGATGAGGCAGGGTGAGAAGCACAGAAAAATGGGGGTGGGGAGAAGGGCCGTAATCTGGTACCCGGCGTGATGGTGCTTCATCGTGAGAGTGATGGGGAGACATCACAAGGTTGCCAATGGTCCTTTTCTATGGAGGGAGTTTCGGCTTCTTCTTTAACATGATTGATGGAAGGAAGGAAGGAAGGGAAAGGGAAACAAGGAAGGAAGGAAGGGGGAAGAGAAGGAGGAAGGATGGAGTGGAGGAGGAAGGAAGGAGATGAAGAGAAAGGAAAGGAAGTGGAGAAGGAGGAAGAGAAGGAAGAAGGGAATAGAAGGAATTAGAGGGAGGAAGAGAAGGGAGGGAAGGAAAGGAAGAGGAGGGAGGGAGGGAAAAAGAAAAAAGAAGGGAGAAGAGGAAGGAAGAACAGAAGGAGGAAGAGAAGAAAGAAGGAAAGAAGGCAGAGGAAGTGAAGGAAGGAGGAGGGAGGGAGGAAGGGAAAGGAGAGAGGAAGGGAAGGGAAGGGAAGGAAGGCTCAGTCTCTATGCTATGCAGAACACAATATTCACAATCTCCATTCCCAGATGCTCCAATTTCTCCTGGGCAATTAAGTGCAAGAATTCCCACTTTCCTAATGAAACCAGTCCTGTAAATAGCCTCAGCCACTCCACCCACTCCAGGAGCTGAATTCATGCCTTCCACTTTCCCGGCTGGCTCATTTGGCAGCCGGGCTCCGGATCAGATTCCTACCTTCCTAGGGGGCCACTCTGGGACCCCCGACCCCCAAAATCACGCCCAGACAAAGGCCCTGGGAAGCTGTCCGAACATTCCCCCCGCCCCAGTAGCTTTTATGGTTTGAATGGGCCTTTCCTTTTTGTACACCCTGAACACAAACACAGAGAGACAGAGAGAGAGAGTGAGTGAGAGAGAGAGAGAGAGAAAGAGAGACAGAGAGAGACACAGAGAGAGTGAGTGAGTGAGAAAGAGAGAGAAAGAGAGACAGAGAGAGTGAGTGAGTGAGAAAGAGAGAAAGAAAAAGAGAGACAGAGAGAGACAGAGTGAGGGAGAAAGAGAAAGAAAAAGAGAGAGACAGAGTGAGACAGAGTGAGGGAGAAAGAGAGAGAAAGAAAAAGAGAGAGACAGAGACAGAGAAAGTGAGAGAGAAAAAGAGAGAAAGAGACACACAGACACACACACACACACACACACACACACACAGAGAATATGCCTGTTTCCAAAGGGATACTCATTTTTATTTTCCTGAGCATTTCCGTCCTTCCCTTTCCTTTTCCCTTTCCTTTTCTCCTTCCTTCCTCCTTCCCTCCATCTTTCCTTTTATCCTTCTCTTCATTCCTTCTCCTCTTTCTTTGGAAAGAGAGACTATTTATCCTTCCTTCCTTCCTTCCTTCCTTTCCTTCCTTCTTTCCTTCCTTCCTTCCCTTCCCCCCTCTCTCTTGTCCTTCTCTCCTTCCTCCTTTCCATTCGAAGCCAGCTGAAGCCGATAAAGATCTGAAGAAGCCTCCGTCCGCCTACCTAGGCCTCTCTGCCTCTCTGGTTTCGTGGCCCCGCCCTGCCTCCCAGGCCATCCAGAGGGCCAACCCCACCCAGAAGGCTTCTAAACCTCTCCGCCGTCCTTGCTGGGCGGGCACTGCCAAGCAACCAGTTCTAAAGTACCAATACTCAGCGCTGAATAAGCCTAGCGCTGATGATGTTACCTAGTTTGGTAATAAAATGTCTGCCAGAAAACCGCCAACCTCAGAGAGCACCACCGACCCCACAGTCCTCCTCCACTTTGCAAAATCCTCTTTCTTCCAGCATTGATGATGCCATCTAGCTTGGTAATGAGATGTCTACAAGCAAACAACCGAGGACCCCACAGCCACCTCTTCTCCTTCTTCACAAACCCTCCTAACCAGGGGTGAAATCCAGCAGGTTCTGGCGAACCCGTAGCGGAAATTTTGAGCAATTCGGAGAACCGGCAAATACCACCTCTGGCTGGTCCCAGAGTGAGGTGGGGATGGAGATTTTGCAATATCCTTCCCCCTGGAGTGGGAAGGGAATGGGGATTTTGCAGTATCCTTCCCCTGCCACACCCACCAAGCCACGCCCACAGAACTGGTAGTAAAAAAAAAATTGAATGTCACCACTGCTTCTAACACTGACGATGTTACCTAATTGGGTCACGAAACGTCTACAAGAAAACCACGCAGCTCAGACAACACCGAGGAAGCCCACAGACAGGTCCAAAGTCTTCGCTACCTCCCGTTTTCTGCCGTCACACAGAGAACATGGGAATGGGGTCAGCCTCTGGACAACTCTGCAAAGACCCGGATCTGGGTCCTTCAGAACATGGGAATTATTTATTTATTTATTTTATTTTATTAAATTTCTATACCGCCCTTCTCCCGAAGGACTCAGGGCGGTGAACAGCCACAAGATAAAACACATAAATACAAAAATTTAAAATAAAATAAAAACGAATTAAATAATTTGGCTGAACAAATTTAAAATTATCTCTGCCCTACCTGGACCACAAGTGCAAGAGACAGCTGGGGATCTTCCCCTGCTTCTCCCAATCACTCATTTCCTACCGAGGCCCCAAAACGACTCCATTTGCAAAGGACTAATCCCAAATAATAATAATAATAATAATAATAATAATAATAATAATAATAATAATAATAATAATAATAATAATAATAGTTAGAAAAAAGTATTAAAAAGCTCGGCTGAGCTGAGTCGCTTGTAGACCAGATGCCATCAATCAGAACTCAAAACTCATTTTATCACCGCAATTGGTCTCTTTGCCAATCGTCGAGAAGTTCGGTTTTGTTGCCAACAACTCCTGGGTTGAGTCACCCCCATCCGGCTGAAATTGCTGAGATCCAAACACCAACCATCCTTCTCCTACCCCCCATTTTCTTCTTCTTTTTTTTTAAACAATTTTTTTTTTATTTTTAAACAAAACATAAAATATCCATCATTCATTACAATTGCAGACCGTGTGTCAGTTGGTTACAAATCTTTTGTGCGTCATCCTCTATTCATCATTTACTAACTTTCTAATTTATTTATTTTTATTTTATTTATTTATTTGTTTTAATTTGTATACCGCCCTTCTCCAAAGACTCAGGGCGGTGAGCAGCCAGAATAAAACAGAACATACAAAATTTAAAAACAGTTTAAAAATAGTTAAATATTTTTGGCCGCAAATTAAAACAACCCAATTAAAATAAATTAAATTTAACCAAAACTGTGGGATCAAGCCAGCCCGGCTAGGCGACATAAATAAGTTTTCAGGGCCTGACAAAATTTCTCAAATAATTTCTCCTATTATCAATCTCATATCTTTATATTATTATTCTCATTGGTCGTTTATTTAACAACGGCGTTTTCGTCCCATAAAAATCCTTTTCATGTATTATATTATTACATTTATTTCATATTTCATTTCCATGTTTTATTATCTGGCCATTGATAAAATAAATCCCATATCATATAATACTGTTGATCTTCCTCTTCTCTGATTTCAAATGTCAATTTGCTCATTTCAGCAC